>NC_136071.1:435981363-437231363 GCF_964261635.1 Lissotriton helveticus | reverse complement strand
ACGTGGTGTACCACGCTTGCCGTGCTCACGTTGGAGCAACTAGGATGAGCGTCATGGAGTGCTGCCGCAGTTTGCGTGCCACCAGTGGCGCTGGAGGAAAAGCGTACGCAAATCAGCCTGACCAGTTCATCCATATCGCATTGCCCTGAGACTGCGGGTGTGGGAACCTGGCGGCGATGGTTTGGCATTTTGCGCTTTCCTTTGTGGCGAATAGGTCTATCTCTGGATGACCCCACTGCTGGAAATATGGTTGGAGCACTGAGGGGTGTATCTCCCACTCGTGCATCTGGTGGCTGTGCCAGCTGAGCAGGTCCGCCATCTGGTTGTCTTTGCCTGGGAGATGTTCCGCCATGAGGAACATGTTCCTTTGAATGGCCCACTTCCACATGCTCTGGGCTAGATGAGACAAATGTGGAGAGTGCGTGCCTCCCTGCTTCTGGATGTAATACATGGCAGTCATGTTGTCCGTCCGGATTAGCACGACTTTGTTGCACAGATGCAGCCTGAAGGCCTTCATTGCCATGAAAATTGCCATGAGCTCCAATAGGTTGATATGCATCTTTTGCTGCTGCGCTGTCCTTAGTCCCTGCACTGTATAATGGAGGACATGCGCTCCACAACCCTGGAGAGATGCGTCCGTTGTCAGCACTATCTGTGGTACAGGCTCTTGGAACGGTCGTCCCCTGCAAAGGTTTTGTGTGTTCCACCAATGCAGAGTTGTATGCACGACCGGTCACCAACACTAGGTTTTTTAGATGTCCTTGAGCCTGGTTCCACTGTCGTGCTAGGCACTCCTGAAGCGGACGCATGTGTAGCCTTGCGTGAGGGACTATAAAGATGCAGGAGGCCATCATACCTATTAGCTGCATGAATACCTGCGCTGGGAGCGAGTGTTGGGGCTTGAATTTTGGAATGAGCAATTGCATGCTGTTGACTCTGGCAGAGTTTGGGTGCGCTGTTGCTGTCAGAGTGTTGATTGTCGCACCCAGGTACTGTTGTACATGTGTGGGTTGAAGGTGTGATTTTGGGTAATTTAGGGAAAATCCTAGACTGTGTAGGAGGTGAATTGTGCGGGACATGTGGCTGGCACATTGCTGGGCTGACTTTGCCTGAACGAGCCAGTAGTCCAGATAAGGATAGACATGGATGTGTTGTCTCCGAAGATGCACCGCCACTGTTGCTAAGCACTTGGTGAACACCCTTGGGGTAGTAGTGACCCCGAAAGGCAGGACCTTGAACTGGTAATGCTGGTTGTTTATGGTGAACCTGAGATATTTCCTGTGTCCTGGGTGAATGGGGATGTGGAAATAGGCGTCTTTCAGGTCTAGGGTTGCTAGGAAGTCCCCCTGACTGAGCAATGGTAGAACTTGATGTAAAGTCAGCATGTGAAAATGTTCTGACAAGATGTACTGGTTCAGGGGTCTGAGGTCTAGAATGGGCCTGAGAGACCCGTCCTTTTTTGGGATTAAGAAGTACAGTGAGTACACCCCTGTACCCTGCTGATTTAAAGGCACGAGTTCTATGGCCCCTTTTTGCAGCATGCAGAGTACCTCTTGCTGCAATAAGTGCATGTGCTCTGCGGACATAGGACGGTGCCTTGGGGGTATGTTGGGTGGAGTGGAGATTAGTTCTAGACAATAGCCGTATTGGATAAGGTCTCTCACCCACCTGTCTGTGGTTATGCCTTCCCAGACTGGCAGGAACTGCTGAAGTCTCCCCCCGACTGGTGTTATATGGTCGGGGGGCAGTGACAAGACGTCACTGTTTATTGGCGGCAGAGGATCTGGTATTATTATTTCCGCGTCCTCTGCCTTTGGTGCTGTTCCCACGATAGCCACCCCTATTGTTCTTGTTATAGGTGGTCTGCGAGCCCCCTTTGTTGTATTGGGCTTGCTGTGATGCTTGACCTCTGGAGGCTCCCCTGTTACCGGAGCGACAAAAGGAACCGCCCCTGAACTGTTGTGACTGCAGAGCCCCCATGGATTTTGCTGTCTCAGTGTCTTTTTTAATTTTCTCAAGGTTGGTGTCTACATCAGGACCAAAGAGAAAGTTAGGGTTAACCGTCTGGTTGAGTAAAGTAGTTTGTATCTCCGGCTTAAAACCAGAGATGCGTAGCCAGGCATGCCTTCTAAGCATCACACTTGTGTTTATGGCTCTAGCTGCCGTGTCCGCTACTTCTAGTGCACACTTGATGGACGCATTAGAAATTAATTCTCCCTCCTGTATCAGCATTTCTGCTCCCTCCTTATAAGCCTCAGGCAGGTGTTGCAGTAGCTGCTCTAACGTGTCGTAGTGCGCCCTATCATATCTGGCTAATAGGGCCTGTGTATTGGAGATCCTCCAAAAATCGCTTGCCAGATGCTTCAAAGATTATGGATTCTTTGTCCGGAGGGGGAGCATCACCACTGGTTTGAGAGTTTGCCCTTTTACGAGCATCAGCCACCACGAGGGAGTCCAACGGGAGCTGGCCCCTGATGTACGTAGGGTCTACAGGTGCAGGCCGGTACTTCTTTTCAATTCTCAGGTTTACAACCCGTGCCCTTGTGGTCTCCTTGAAGATGTCAGTAGCATGTTTAAGGACACCCTTCAGCATAGGCAATGTTTTTACTGATCTTTCAGAAGTTAAGAAAGTATCAAACAAAAAGTCCTCCTCTACTGGGTCAGCATGCATGTCCACATCATGGTTTTTGACTGCCCTTTCAATCAAAGCGTTAAACGCAGCAGTATCTTCAGTAGGCGAGGTTTTGATGGTATAGGACTGGGAGTCAGGCGTGGTGTGTGGCTCACCAGGGTCAACAGGGTCAGTCCAGGTTTGCTGTTCATACTGATCTGTGTCAGCAGGATAATTGAATTCATCTTCATTGTATCCCTCCCCTATGTCCTCATAGGTGCGTGTGGGCGAATAGGAATAGTCTTGTTCATAGGACTCCACAGGCTCAGAAAGAACAGGTGAGGTTGCCGAGTCTCTTTTCCTTTTTAGAGGGATTTTGTATGACTCTAAAGGAGTTTCTGGAAGTATTTTCCGTTTGTAAATGGTGAGTCTACCTGTATCCGAGTCGATGAACAGTTTTGACTGATTGTCATAGGAGGGTGGTTGGAACATCACCTCTTCAGCGGACTGACTCCTTGAAAACTGCCGACACTTTCTTGGTAGTGTCGGTGCCTTTTTGTGGCTCGAAGGTTTTTGGTCGAGCGGTCGGGGGCAGTCCATATTTAATAGGTTGTGTAAGCAGTGGAGACGAACCGACCGTGTGTGAGGGCGTTGCCGTCTTCGATCCGACCAACTTTGTAGGACCACTGGGCTGCTTGCGGCCCTGCGTCGATTCGAGCTGTCGGTGCGCAACAGGTACGCCTTTCTGATTGGACGCGACGTGCTCTTTCGGGTCGGGTGCACTTTTCGACTCGAAGGCCTTGCTGGATATCGGTGCCGAGGCTGGAAGTTTTGGATCGACAGTCCTTCTAGCCTTGAGTCCTTTGCCAGTTGCGCCATCTTTGGGCGTGGACGTCGACAGCGTCAGCGCAATGTGCTTGACGGCAGAGACAGGTTTAGGCGTCCCGTGTTTCGGGTCGACGCCCCCTTGTGACCCCGAAGGGTCGATGACACTTTTAGATTTGGCTGGAGCCGACGAATCCGAGGCCGTCGATCCGAGGACTTTCTTCAGCAGTTTCTGTTTCGATACAGGTGCTGTCGGTTTCGGTTTCGATTTTGCCGCTGAAAGTGGCTGATCGACCGATGGCTCTGTAGAAGTATTCTTAGCCGGGCCTGGACGCGGGGCTATAGAATGCGGGCAAAGATCTTGGCGAAGGCCTTCCGGCGATGCCTAGACCTGAGCCTTAGATAGTATAGTGTCAGTATTGGGCCCGCGATTGCGGACGGGCCTTGCTCATCGCTTGAGTCGTCATCGACGGCTCCGATGGCTTCCGCGTCGTCTCCTACCTCGACGATGTCTTCCTCATGGACGTAGTCTTGTTGTTCGTCCACACTATAATGTGAGTCGTGCTCCGATGCAGGGTCTGACTGTTGTTCAGGATCCTCCTGATCGGCTCCCTCGATGTCGTCTGCCTCGAAGATATCTTCTGGGTCTGGCGCCGTCTGCTGTGCCGACTGTCACGCGTCGAAGCCGAAGCGTTTTCTTCGACCGGAACTTGGAACAGGCCATACAGCTGGCGTCGTTGTGGTCCGGGGATAGGCACTTATTGCACACCGGGTGCACATCGATGTGAGGGTATTTGGAGTTGCAGACGGGGCATCTCTTGAACGGGCTCCGTTCCATCGTCGACGCTCGTCGAGGCCTAGAGTTCGAAAAGGCAATACGGCCTTCAAAGTCCTGTTAGAAGAACTGGATGAAGTACAGGGCACCGAACGAGAGACAATACCGACGCCCCTAAGGCCTTTTGGCCTCGCGAAAAGAGTTCTAAGTATATTCCGAACTTGAGTCAAGAAAGAACATCCGAACCCAATGGCGGAAAAAACAATCTGAAGATGGAGAGGATGCCCATGCGCACTGTAGTCCAAGGGAGGAGCCACCTATCTCGTGATACTTCGAAGACTCTTCCAGGACAACAATGTGCAATCATCCGGACCCAACACTAGGCGGCGATCTATGCACAGATATAAATTCAGCAGCCCACATGCCTCGAACATAATGATACACTAATTAGTTAATTAATTACTACACGTATATAGCGCACTACCATTAGGTTTATCAATAAGCACTGATAACAGGTTCTCTTATTACCCAAGTTAATGACACTCATCATCATCATCTATAAACTTTATTCAGCATTAAGGAGAAAAACATGAAAGTCAAACCGCTACAAAGTATGATGGTACAATACAAATTCACAAATGTACCAAAATCTGAATAACCAAGACACAAGATAAAATACATGATATGCCACACAAATATTAGTCGCAACTTTTCCTAAGTCTGATGGCATCCCGTAAAAAACTAAGAGTACGCAAAACAGTATCGCTAGAGAGAAGTTGTAAAAAGATAAAAGCTGTTCTTACCCTCCTAAAACCCAATTTTTTTTAAATGGGGATAATGAGTAATTTTCTGGGTACAACTTAAAAGGTACAAAATATTAAAAAATGCATCATGCTCTGAGGAGACTCTTCGTCGCAGCCACAGGGCATGAGGAACTGACCTCTGGAAGATTCAGTCGTTGGGGGGAGACTCCACCCGGCCCTCTGGCTGAGCCGACGTTGCTAGACGTCATGGCGGCTATCAACGGCGTCAAGTCTTCCCTTGGACAGAAGATGGAATTGCTGGATAGCAAACTGGACATGGTCACCATAGAGGTCAAATCTCATCTGTGCAGACCTCACGAAGGCAAGTGAGAAAGTCAAATCTTTAGACATCAAGACGGCAAGTTTAACGGATAATGTGGCTTTGCTTCAGCAGGAGGTGCGTGACCTCAGAGCTGCTAGTGACCTCGCCGTTCGGAAACTGGATGAGTATGAAGGGAGGGCCAGATGGAACAACGTCCATATCATTGGTGTTCCCGAGAAGGCTGAAGGCCCAGCCCCTTGATTTGTTTGTCAAAGACATTATTCTCAATCATCTCAAGCCCAAGGGACTGGGCAACTTTTTCAAGATCAAACGGGCACACAGGGTGCCTGGGGGGAGACCCAGGCCTGGAGCCCCCCCCCGACCGATGATTGCGAGGGTGCTGAACTTTAGGGACCGAGGCGCTATGCAGGCTTCCCACTCCGGGGGCCCCTTGAAATATGAAAACGCACCTCTTTCCTTTTTTCCTGAATTCACGCAATCCGTTCAGGGGCAGCGCCAAGGTTTCCTTGGTGTGAAGAATAAGCTCAGAGACAGAGATCTAAAATATGCAATGATGTTTCCGGCCCAGTTAAGGGTGGAGGTCGAGGGAAGAGCCTGGGTTTTCGACAATCCGGAGGTTGCATCCGACTGGTTGGACAACCGCCCCCGGGCGAGCAGGAGGGACAAGATTGAGATGGTGGTGGCGGCATACAGGAACAGGAATGACGGAGATCGCTGCGTAAATTACTATCGAGTCTGTGAGGTAGTGGGTCTCACCCACGAGTACCTCGTCTGACTTGATCCCGTGGACTAAGAGATGGTGCAGGCAGAGGGTGGGGTTGTTTCTAAAAAGGTGCTGGGGGCGACTGGGCTCTGATCTCCTCTTTTCTACTTTTAGTTAACCAGTAGTTGGTTTTGGGGCAACAGGCACACCGCTAGTTGGGGATGAGCGGAAGCCGTGAGCAGGGGTGCAGGGAGGGAGGGTGGGTGCTGGGAGGTTTGTGGGTCTATGGATCTGTTTGAATTTGTCTCTTTTCTTTTTCTATATCGCATCAGGTGACAGAAATATGCTTGTATTTTATCCATACCGTTTCAATGCCATGTGTTAGAAAGGGGTCGGGGATGACTGTGCTTAGTTGGAATGTAAACGGCCTCGTGATAAACTTAAAAGGGGAATGGTGAACCAGCTGATTAGAAGACACTCCCCAGATGTTGTAGTACTTCAGGAGACTCATCTTATTGGTAGCTGCTGCATGGCCCTGCACAGAGGGGGTTATAAGTTAGTCGCACATGCTGGGTTTACCACGGGATCTAGGGGAGTCGGCATTTTAGTTAAGAACTCCTTTCCCCTTAACATTCAGGCCACATGGTCGGACCAGCGGGGGCGCTATATCGGGATATCGGGGCAGTGGGAGGGGAAAGTCGTTACCTTTATGCCCATCTATGTTCCGCCTGGTCTTCAGGCGGACACCTTCCGTGACCTGGACACGATTTTCCTCACTTTGCCGCTGGGTCTCCTTGTGATGGGGGGAGATTTCAATGCAGTAGTGGAGGGGGAACTAGACAGACACCCAGCTCGAACACTGAGGCCGGCGCAGAGATGGCTTCCCGACTTCTTAGGATAAGTAATCCGAGTGGGGTACACTACACCTATGTGTCAGCCGGGCACCACAGCCTGTCCAGAATAGATTATATACTGTTACCAGCAGCCCAGGCCGCCACGGTGCTTGAGGTGCGACATCTGGGAAGAGGAGTTTCTGATCACTCCCCGATTTGGCTCCGGGTGGAGACTGGCCTAGCGGATGTGGGAAGAGTAGCCCCAATTAATGCGTGGCTCTTGAAAGACCCGGCCACCAAGAAGAAAGTCGTCAAACTCACGGAAAGATATTTCCAAGAGAATAGTGGCACAGTAGACTCGGCACAGACTCTGTGCGAAGCATTTAAAACTGTGGTTCGTGGGGAGGTAGTGTCCCTGGTCGACAGGAAAAAGAAGAAACGGCAGGCAGAAATGGACAGGGTAGAGGTGGAGGTGATGAGGTTGGAGGAGGAGGTGTCTCTGGCAGCAGCCCCAGATGATATGCATCGATTAAAGTTGTGCCAAGACGAATATAGGGGCCTATCTCACCAATCCAAGGGGCTACCTGATATGTTTCCTGGAAATGCTTGCCATATTCGGGAGGTATTCCGGGTTTGCAATCAACTGGTCGAAGTCAGTGCTTTTTGTCCTCAGAAGCGATCCGCCGGTGATCCCGGAAACCTGTTTGATACAAATCGAGCCGATGGGGTTTCGATACCTCGGTATCTATGTCACACTTGACCCGCAATTACGATATGCTAACAATTTGGGCTCGATTTAAAGGAGATGTGGCGCGATGGCGGGCACTTCCGCTCTCCCTTCTGGGCAGAGCAGTGCTCTTCAAGATGATGGCTCTTCCCCGATTCCTAAACGCGCTCCAGAACGCTATGGACCCCGTACCGGCATCCTATTTCAAGGAAATAGAGGCCCTCCAGAGGGGAGACTAACACTCGCCACCCCATTATTGAGAGATTAGGAAGCCTATGGAAGTCCAAGTGGGAACTCATCGGGATTACACATATCAAGGACGTCTTGGGGAAAGACACAATTCACACGTTTGATTCCCTCAAGCAGCAATATCACCTTCATGATAAGGAGCACTTCCCTTATTTCCAGATCAGACATGCATTACTTACACTTATCCCCATAGGCACGCCACTTCCAGACGCTTCCCCCATTGAAGATCGGGTGTTAGATGGTCTCCTCCCGGAGAGGACCATCTCAATAATATATAAAAAACTCAACAATCATATGGAGGACCAGCTGGTACTAATCAGGACACAGTAGAGTGCAGATGGGGTGGAGTTAAACGACAAGGATTGGCGGGAGGCGGTCTCCTATCCGCGTGTAGTGGCCATACAGAAGAGGCTCAGATTAGTGCAGTTAAAGATTCTTCACAGGTCGTATGTCACAGGGCCTTGTCTGGTTCGAATGTGTAGATCAGAGAGTGGGGAATGTCGCAGGATGTGCGGAGAACTTGGAACTTTCATGCAAATTTTGTGGCACTGTAGGGAGGTACAGGCCTATTGGGTAGAGATCCATGATAGACTACGGGATGTTTGGGAACCCACGGATCTGTGTGTGTATAAACGACAGTGGGTAACGTTAGCGTGCATGGTTGCCAAGCGCAACATTGCTCAGCTGTGGGGAGCTGGACAACCACCCCGGGTTGGGAAATGGGCGGAGGACATGGATTGGTGCATGTTCAGGGAGAGGTCGGTCTACGCTTCCAGAGGTTGTCCCCAAAAATAGGGTAAGGTCTCGGAAGACTGGTATCGCTACCCTGGTAACATCCTGTGGTTCTGAAAAATCTGGATTCATATTATAGTATTGGACTCGAGAATAAAAACTTCGTCGAAATAGGACGAATTTGGTATCAAAAGACCGAGAATGACGAGTACATCAAGTACATGTATTTTCGGCATATTCGAGTGACGATTTCACCTCGAAATCGTCATTTACCTTCTAAACCCTTAGCTGCATGTTGCCCTCTACATAGGCCTTAATCCAGTTGAATTTGATTCCACAAGGACACATACTCCTTAATCGACTTCTCTCTGACCCCAGTACAAGTTAGAACCATTGCCCCAGGCCGAGCTCGTTAGGTCAGTTCCCTCCCAGTGGCCGAGCAAGATAGCATCTAAGCCCAACCAGCCATAAAACCATTTCAGCACGCACACCTGCCATATCTCGCTCACATCTTTCTCCACTCCTTCCTTCACTTGCTTTATGATGGGGAGGTGACCTTTTTTATTAGGGGTCCAGCGATATCTGATGAAATGTTGAGCCTTGCCGGATGATTTGTTATGAGCAGCACGACGTGAAATATGTACATGTCATCATGACTCTGCTTTTCTTTTGTAAACAGTAACCATAAATGAAATACCACGAATCCAAGGAATGTATTGCTCAAGGCTGAATATTAGGTATAAGAAGAGAAGCCTGACTTTGTGAAAGTGTGCAGTCTCCTGAATATACTTGTATCGTACTTCTAGGACCCTGTCACCTTGGTTGCAGCCAATAAACGAATCTTTGACTTCAACTGGAAGACTCTGAAGTTTCTGTAGGTCTGACTCAGGAGAACCCGAGGTCTCTGGTGTGTTGATCCCTTGGCACCGCTGGGTTACCGGTTCTGTGCCGGTTCTTAAAAACCCAGTACCTCATTTGGCGCCCAGCGTTTGGGGCGATTCCAGTGGTACCAATCAGCCTGAAGATCGTGAGGAGCTTCGTGTGAAAATTCCGGAGGAGGGCCCACCACCTCATCGACCCCTGCATGTCGACGTGGTCCGAAGGTCTTTACTGCGAGGTTCCCCGCTTCTCGACGGCTACAAGGACTGCTGCCCTGGCTATCGCCCTGATGTTGGACCCTTGAAATTTTCGGTAGAGCGAAACGCTGAGACGAGTCTTCTGGTGAAGCCATCGATATTTTTCAGTTAAGTATAAGTGGAGCGTCTCCTAGTCCTTAGTTGGACTTACTTTGTGGTATCTTGGAGATACATAAAGGTTTTATTGGTACTTTCAAGCACCATAACCGAAGGACTCGTGTTTTCACGAGCAATATCGTAATTGATAACTCCTTTGAAGTTTTGGAACTAGACTAGAGAGAAAGGATGCCTAGTCTTAGACTCGGGAATTGGTTTTGTCTTGGTAGTAATAATAGGGACTCCCGATTGGAGGACTCATGTCCGGTTCCTCCAGTTGGAACTCCGACTTACGAGCTGTACGTTAAACATGGGGTAGGCCCCATCGTTTACAACGAGGTATGGATTAAATACACTAGGAAAGATGGTGTTTTAAAATGGCCCCAATATGGTAGCTTTGATTCTGAAATCTTAGACAACCTTGAAGTTAAACTCTTCAAAAAGAAAGCCCGGCCGGCGATGTTTGACTCTTTCCGCATATGGCGCAAAGAAGCCAAACAAAAAGAAATTAAATTAGCTAAGAAAAATAAGAGAGAAGGGGGACTTTCAGAAATGCAAGCTGCCGTGCAGTTTAAAGATAATGAGGAAGAGCAGATAAATGAGCAATTGCACAGGCAACGTAAAATGGCAATAGATAAGTGCTATCCAGTTTTGCCGTCTCTTCAGCAAGGGACAGCAAAAGAGCGTGAAAAAGACCAATTAATGTCGCAATTATTAACTTCGCCACCCCCCTATGCGCAGAATGCTACAGCACCCCCGCAACCTTTAGTTGCACAGACTGCGCCTCTGGCTCTTCCACAGCACTCACCAGCTGTTCTTCAGCTGGCTCCTACTTCTTCGGTGCAGCCTCCTCCAGGCCCACCGACCACTTCTGCTTCATCTATGTCTTCTACGATTTTGCCTACTGTACTTTCTACATCTCCTAATGCCCCTTCTATGATTTTGCCTAGTACCACATCTATTATTCCTCATACCTCTTCTGCCATCTCTGCACCCGCCTTATCTCACCCCGTTTTTTCATCTGTTTGTTCTTCCGTTTCACCTTCCCTTCGGCAGAAAATGGCCAGCACTGTTACTAATCTTCTTTTACCCCTTTTCGGGTCGCCTGCTACGACCCCTAACATAGGAAGAAGACAGTTGCGAAGTCAACTGCCCGATTATCAAGAGAGAGATTCCCTGAATAGTTTAGCTCGGAAATGGGTCATGGACACTGCAAAATATGATTTACAGTCTGTCATGGAAGTTTTCCATCAATGGGAAACAGCGACACAGAGATATGTGTTCGAACAGATGTGTGTTTTTCTTTGCGAGGATTTAGAAGACAATGATCAGGATTGCCTCCCACAAGAGATGTGTCGTATAAGGTTTAAGTTTAGTCTGGGTATGATTGTAGGTCCCGATGTGGAAGAAGCAGTTGAAATGCTATTATCATATCGAAGTAAGGGAAGTAGTTCTGGGTCACCATCGGAATCTAGTGCATCTAGTAGGAAAAAGGCACGACAATACCCTATGAGAGAAGTTCCCCCACAGTGGAGAGAGGGTGACGCGACAGCTGTCCCACCTGTCCTGCCCCACTTTCACCGCGTATGGGTACATGTTCCATGGAAGCGAGCTGAAGTTTTAGCACTCAAACAAACACTACCAGATCCGCGTAAAAATCCTGCAGGGTACTATAAAGAATTGTCGCAAACTGCTGGATCATGTATAATGAATTTGGCCGATATCGATATGTTATTCGGGAACGTTGTTCCACAGCCTTTATGGGGAAAAATTCGTCATGTAGATCATGACCAGGAATTAGGTGACACGTGGGCTAATATTACTGCTGCAGATGCACGACAAGTTGGTGGTGCCAAGCCTGAGCCTCTGATAGCGGAACTACCTGGTAGAATAGTAGATTACATGAAGACGATAATGCCTGCAATACGCGTAAATTGGGATAAGTTATCTGCATGCAAGCAAAAGAAAGAAGAAACTGTTTCAGATTTCTTCACCAGATTTGAAGAAACATTCATTGACCACAGCGGTCAAGATATGACCACAGAAGGTAGCCAGAGATTGTTTGTCGATAAATTTGTCCACAATCTGCTTCCAGATTTGTGTAGGAAATTAAAAGATTCGGAAAGTTCTTGGGCAGTCTCATCTTCAGCCCAGATATTAGCTACCGCACAGTACTACGAGAATAGAGACAAGGATGAGAAAGATAAAGTAGAGAAGAAAACTAGAGAACTGAAAACGAAGGTTTTGCTACAGCAAGCCTATCCTCCACGTGGTGGTGGTAATAAAAATAATAATGGTCCGAATCACTACCAGAACACTTTTCAGCAGCCTCAGAGGAACTTGCAGAGATTCGATTACAATCAAAACGCGTAGGTCCCAACCAGTGTTTATACTGCAAACAAGAGGGTCATTACAAATATGACTGTCCTGCCCTGCCGCAACGTACAAATGAATTTTCTGGCGTAAGAGGTCGTGGTAGTCAGCAAGCGCCTAGAGGTAGAGGGCGTGGAAACACCCCTCAGGACGCACGTCCCCTTTCACCACAAAACTCTATGAACAGGTTTGACCAGCAAAATAACGTATCTGACAGGACAGCTCAATACTACGTTGATGAGTATTACACAGAAAATGAGCAGTGGGAGAATAATGATTGCTAGGACAGCCTTAGACAAGGAGAGGGAGTTGTTTCAGTTCCAGTAGATCAGAGTGGACCTTACGTTGAGGTGATTACATCGGGTGTGTCAGAACCTTTTCTGTTGGATACTGGTGCTACAAAGAGTTCTATTATGCACTCCAAACTCCCTGGCGCACCTTTGTCTGGCGAAATGAACGTTTCCGTAGGTTTTTCTGGCGCCCCGGTTAGAAATCCGATTTCTGACCCTTTATCTCTTTCTGTTGGTCCTTGTGAATTCGAAGCACCCCTTATTTTGACAACAGGTTGTGGTGAAAATTTGCTAGGATTAGATTTGCTAAAAAGGTTGTATGCGACTTTGTACTGTTCTCCCTCAGGAGTACAACTTACTTTAGGTAAGAAAGTGGTTTCTCCCATGTATTTGTCGAGAAATGCACTTCCAGCAGAATTGTCGATTCTCCCGGATATTCTTTGGGCAACTGGTCCGAATGATGTAGGTCTTTTAGAAATTCCACCATATGTTGTAACATTGAAGTCGAATGTCAGAATGCCACGAATTCCCCAATACAGAATATCCAATGAGGGCGAAAAAGCTTTGCTAGCGATTGTTTACGAGTTGATTGAGAAAGACGTGATTGAAGAAACACGAGGAAATGTTTGCAATAGTCCTGTTCTGCCTGTTTTAAAACGAACTGACCCTTCTCAGCCACCTGTGTATAGATTCGTGATTGATCTTAGGGAAGTAAATAAGATAGTGGTGCCACAATTCCCAGTTGTCCCCGACATTACAACATTATTGACTATGATTCCAGCCTCTGCATCCTGGTTTTCGGTGATTGACCTGAAGAATGCTTTCTTCAGTATCCCGATTGCTGAGGAAAGCAGGGATATTTTTTCCTTTAGTTTAGGTGGTCACAGTTTCCGCTTTAAACGCGCTCCTCAAGGCTACTGTGAAAGCCCCTCAATATACAGTCAAGCTCTGAAAAGTCAGCTCGACGCAATGGTTTTGCCCAAAGGTTCCACTCTCGTACAGTACGTGGACGATTTGCTCATAGCTGCGGATACTGAGAAAATATGTAAAATGGCCACGTTGGCACTACTGCGTCATCTATGTGATCTACATCACAAGGTGTCACTTTCCAAGCTCCAATATTGCCGACAAGAAGTGACCTACTTAGGTCATCTCTTATCGAAGGAGGGAAGGAAACTGACCCCAGAAAGAATTCAGGCAATAGCAAAATTAAATGTGCCAAGAACGCAGAGAGAAGTACGCGCTTTCTTGGGCATTACATCGTACTGTAGACAGTGGATTCCAAATTTTTCGTTCTTAGCCAAACCCTTATTGGCACTAACGTGTACAAATACACCCAATCCCATTCCTTGGTCTGATGAGTGTCAGAAAAGTTTTCTCGAATTACGCACAGCATTATGTTCGGCCCCTGTGTTAGGTAACCCCAACTACAGTAAACCTTTCACATTATATGTCCACGAGAAGGAGGGTTGTGCATTGTCCGTGCTGACTCAGTTATACGGAGATAGACAGCGGCCATGCGCCTATTTTTCGTCAACTTTGGATCCGGTAGCACGAGCATTGCCAAGTTGTTTAAGGGCCACAGCAGCAGCAGCTGTTTCTATTCGACAGTCTGCAGGTCTAGTAATGAATAATACACTAATCGTGATGGTCCCGCATGCAGTAGACACATTGTTAAATAGGACCAAGACACAGCACTTAACTAGTGCTCGACTGTCCAGTTATGAATTGACGCTACTAGCGAGCCATGTGCACATCAAAAGGTGCAGTACCCTGAACATAGCCACATTGTTACCAATTGCTGAGGAATCGGATGCTTCAGAACAGCACGATTGTTTCCTCAGAACGGAGGAAGAGACAAAAGGAAGAGTTGATTTATTCGACACTCCTCTTGCTGAATGTGATGGTACATTATGGGTGGATGGTTCATGCTTTAAACTCCCAAATGGTAACGTGACTACAGCATATGCTGTCACAACTTTGCACACCATCGTTGAAACCGCGCGAATACCACATGGTTCAGCTCAAGCCGCTGAACTCGTGGCATTAACGAGAGCATGTGTGTTATCCAAAGGAATGAGAGTGACTGTCTATACCGACAGTCAGTATGCTTTTGGAGTGGCTCACAGTTTTGGACGATTGTGGAGAGAACGTGGGTTCTTGACTTCGCATGGAGCTAAGATTCAGCATGGTCAGTTGGTGAATGAGCTTCTTGAATCACTGACGTTGCCCCTGAAAGTAGCGATCGTAAAATGTAGTGCACACAAGAAAGTGATTGATGATGTTGGTCGTGGAAATGCATTTGCTGATGAAACTGCTAAGGATACGGCAAAGAATATGATGAGACGAATGTATGTTGCGAGCCCAGAAAGATGGACTGGTGATGTTGGAATATGTGAAGACACGATAGAAAGTGTGAAGTCCATCCAAGCTGAGGCCACGGAGAAAGAGTTAAGCATGTGGAGAGAAAGTACAGGGAGAATGGATGCAAATGGTTGTTGGATTGAATCGACAGAGCAACAGAGATGGTTGTTACCCGATGCATATGTGCCTGCAGTGGTTACAATGGCTCATGGGATGGCCCATATCAGCGCGAAAGGGATTTGCGAGTTGTTGGCCCCAGTGTGGAAGAATTCAGGGATTCCCAAGTGTGCAGAGAATGTTGTCAAGAATTGCATGGTATGTCTGAAGCACAATCCTGGTAGGGGAACCCCAACTCCAGCTGGTCATTTTGCACCTCCTACGTATCCGTTCGAGGTTTTGCAGCTAGATTTCATACACATGGAGAGGTGCAACAACTTAAAATATGTGCTCGTGGTTGTTTGTGCCTTCTCAAGGTGGGTAGAAGCCTATCCCCTAAGGGACAATACTGCCTTGTCCACAGCGAAAGCCCTTGTGAAAGAGTTCTTCCCCAGGTTCGGAATGCCTAGAATGGTCTGGTCGGACAACGGAAGTGAATTTGTGGGTTGTGTGATGAAAAGAGTGTGTGAAGGGCTAGGCATTAGGCAGAAGTTCCACGCTGCAAATCACCCCCAATCAGCTGGATTAGTGGAATGTTACAATGGCACGCTCAAACTTAAATTGGCCAAAATCCAAGCGAGCACAGGTCTTAAATGGCCTGACGCTCTACCCTTAGCACTCCTATCCACCAGAATGACTGTGCATTCGCGAATGAAACTCAGCCCCTATGAAATAATCTTTGGTCGGCCAGCCAACATATGGGGAGTGCCTAGGCCCACGAAGTTTAGCGAGCTGCAACACCCCATTTTGCTTGACTATTTGTATGAATTGACGGCTAAATTGCGTGTTTTATATCAACAGGTCCACAACACCTTGCCTCCGGTCTCTGAGACACCGGGTCACTCCATTGACCCCGGTTCCTGGGTGCTGGTCAGGAATTTCCAGAGGACAAGAAACGACCAGCCCAGATGGACCGGGCCACACCTCGTCCTCCTGTCTACAAGGTCGACTGTTAGAGTGGAGGGGAAGGCCAATTGGGTCCACGGGATCCATTGTAAGAAAATACCTTTCCCTCTGCCACATGACCAATGGGTCCGAACAGGAGGCACTGACTCAAAGCGCACAACTGATGAACGCGTAAAAGAAGCTAAACGTGATTGTGAAAGTGGGAACATTTTTCAAGAAACTACGCCGCCATCAGAACAATTGAACTCTGTGGAACCTGAGCTACTATTTCCGGACCAGACAGTACCCGGGAAAAGACGCTACAATTTACGACCGAGAAAAACAGACTAAAGTAAAAGTGATTTATTTTATGATCCGAGAGAAAAACCTGTGGACTAATAAAAAAATAAGTTTTTTCCCAAAATCCTATTTTTGAAAGTGCAGATTCTCCCATCTAGGTAACTTGCTTATTTTTGTGTTTTTTTTTCGAACCGCCATCCGGGTTCCGCTGCTAGGGTCGCGGTTGATTAAAGACTTTTGGGTGCAGCTGACGACGATAGGTCGCTGGTTCCAGTTGGTCCAAGGGAGCCACCCTAGACTGACGGAAGCATCCTTTAGCAGAAACAACCTACCGCCGCGGGCAGCACCTTAGAGAGGATGGAGTTTCCTGATGTGGAGAGAACTGCCAAACAAATGAACTTTAAGCAGAGACTTTTGGAAACAATGAGGAAGAGAATTTTTATAATGATGTGTATTTTTATGCTATTTAGCGTAATGGTCTTTTTTATAAGCTATGTTTTATTCTCTTTTCATGTGACATTCACGCCCACTACATCACCCATACCTCCCCCTACTGTTTCCTCTCATTCTTTCCACTCTTTGCCTGACCACGAATCAAATAGGAGATTAGAGTTCATTAATAACTCCTTCGTTCAGCTATTACACCAACACCAACTTGTGATGAACACAACCAACTGTTGGGTGTGTGGTCTCATGCCCCACACCACGGATAGAGGTATCCCCTATTTGGTCCTACCATTTAGTCGCAATGGGTCAGTATGGGCATATAGGACAATGTTCATATATGCACGAGAAATCCAACCCCTACGTTCGGTAAAAGACAACCTCAAGACTAGCGCCCTAGTCAAGGGTATAGTTGACATGATCAAGGTAGTAACTTCTTACGAAGATACCCCGGATGATGAGATACTTGCATATGTAGGTTGGAATGTGACCGGATATGGCACTACAGTAAGTGAGAAACAGCAAGCCAAGAGATCGTCCCCAATCTGGATCGTACCCCATCAAGGTCACCTGTGTCTGCAAGGTATTGGTAAGAATCCCAGAGCTCAGCTAGGGAAGAGTGTCTGTACAGAAACGTATGTTTTTGGATCTCAGACTTCCCCTGCCTTTTTAGCCGCAAAGGGTACTTATTTTATCTGCCATGATAGAGCCTATACATGGTTGCCCCCTGACTTCTCGGGCTCATGTTTTGTTTCATTCCTGTTACCTCCCACCTACACAGCAGCGGCGGATTACCATCGGACAAGGGTAGTTCGAGGTGTTTTGAGTAAAGAAGACACTGCGGGTCAAGAATTTGGTGACTTTGCAATGGGTGTTCTGCCGTTCTGGGGAGCCATGGTTAACAGCAGAAACATAAGGCAATTGACAAGGGTAGTTGAATCCACCGTGATTGAAACTGCTGGTGCCCTTAGTAACCTGACTGCTGAGCTCCAGTCGGATCGACTGATGACCCTTCAGAACCGGGTCGCTTTGGATGTAATACTTGCGGACCGGGGTGGAGTATGCAAATTGATCCAGTCCAGTTGTTGCATTTTTATTCCAGATAATGCTCCAACAGTGTACGGGGCCATCTCCAAACTACATAAGATTTCCGAATATATTCATGTGGATAAAGGAGATTGGTCATTAATGGGATGGTTCTGGGGACTGATATCTGCCTGGGGATGGAAAATTCTGATGGTCATTGGGATGGTCTTAGCCATTCTTTTCCTGTTCTGTCTATGCATACAGTGTGCTCCTGCAATATGTGGCCTCTGTGCTACATCATGTGTAAGGAAGCCTGTGTCAAGACATGAGCTCAGCACTAGAATGATGTTGCAGCAACATCTCAATGACTTTAGGAATATAGATCTGGACTCAGATTGACATGAGGATAGATTAATTGCCTATGTAAGGGCAAAAGGAGGGTCTGTGGTTCTGAAAAATCTGGATTCATATTATAGTATTGGACTCGAGAATAAAAACTTTGTCGAAATAGGACGAATTTGGTATCAAAAGACCGAGAATGACGAGTACATCAAGTACATGTATTTTCGGCATATTCGAGTGACGATTTCACCTCGAAATCGTCATTTACCTTCTAAACCCTTAGCTGCATGTTGCCCTCTACATAGGCCTTAATCCAGCTGAATTTGATTCCACAAGGACACATACTCCTTAATCGACTTCTCTCTGACCCCAGTACAAGTTAGAACCATTGCCCCAGGCCGAGCTCGTTAGGTCAGTTCCCTCCCAGTGGCCGAGCAAGATAGCATCTAAGCCCAACCAGCCATAAAACCATTTCAGCACGCACACCTGCCATATCTCGCTCACATCTTTCTCCACTCCTTCCTTCACTTGCTTTATGATGGGGAGGTGACCGTTTTTATTAGGGGTCCAGCGATATCTGATGAAATGTTGAGCCTTGCCGGATGATTTGTTATGAGCAGCACAACGTGAAATATGTACATGTCATCATGACTCTGCTTTTCTTTTGTAAACAGTAACCATAAATGAAATACCACGAATCCAAGGAATGTATTGCTCAAGGCTGAATATTAGGTATAAGAAGAGAAGCCTGACTTTGTGAAAGTGTGCAGTCTCCTGAATATACTTGTATCGTACTTCTAGGACCCTGTCACCTTGGTTGCAGCCAATAAACGAATCTTTGACTTCACCTGGAAGACTCTGAAGTTTCTGTAGGTCTGACTCAGGAGAACCCGAGGTCTCTGGTGTGTTGATCCCCTGGCACCGCTGGGTTACCGGTTCTGTGCCGGTTCTTAAAAACCCAGTACCTCAATCCGTACGGCCCGATCTGTCTGGAAGAAGAGGAGGCGCAGGAGTCCCTATGATCCCCTAATCACCATCTTGTATGTATTGTTTGAAGTATGGATCTGTATATTGACAATTGAGTAACTGGCCAAGTCACCTGATGTATTTCTCTTGTTGAATCAATAAAAAGAATTGTAAAAAAACACAAAAAAAACAAATGACGTTATTTTCAATACCGATGGAAGCCATCAGCTGCCATAACTTGGACCTGTTCACACAGTCGGAGGTTGAGGACAGGTCCATGAAGGCTAAGTATATGGGGCAGACACGGGTCACCGTATACTTGTTCAAGACAAGATACAAGTTGAGGAACTGCTCCATAGTGGAACGCCTGGGGCAAAACCAATATTGGATCTCAGAAAAGAAATTACTTTCGTCTGCCCAAGATACCAGCCTTTCGAGTATAATGCGGCCCATCACCTTCACCACAGAATCCAGGAGGGAGTTGGGCCTATAAAATGATGTGCTATCCTGGTCGCCCTCTTTGAAAATCGGGACTATGGTCGATAAAGCCCAGGAACCAGGGCGGCCAGCCCGAACCAAGGCATTAATAACAGCAGTGAGGATGGGCGCCCATGTATCAATCTGGGCGAGATACAGATCGGGCGGGATCCCTTCTGAAGCCGGGGCTTTTCTCTTTGTCAGGCCTAGTATACCTGCTCTAACCTCTAATTCTGAGAAGACGAGATCCGCCTTGCCTTCCACCCTGTTCTGCCTCTTGCTAGGCGTGCAATCTGGCTGAAAGATACCCTCGAAATGATTAACCCAATCGTCCCCCATGATGTGGGCATCCAATAGGTGAGCAAAATGGGCTATTAATAATAGCCCAAAACTTAGAGCTATTTCTCAGAGTGCTTGCCTCCACTAAATCTGACCAAGCCTCATCTTTTAAGGTGGACTTACAGTTTGCTTACATAACTAATGACACTCATTTTGTCAACCTTATAAGCATGAAAGGCTTAGTGGGCCTGCTGAGAATCACACCTGGAGACTTTCAGGTCACACACAGATATCTACAATAGATGTATTAGTCCATGGAGATACCTTAATGGATGAGAGTATTACCCACAATTTTACAATCATTCCAGTTGGCGACTGATGTCTTTGGGAAGGATTTCAGTTTTGAAAGATACAGAGTATTGGTTCTGAGGATGAGGTTGAAGACATCATTTTCTCCAGTAGAGCCAGTGGTGAGGGGTCTGTGGGCATCTAGATTTTCAGAAGGAAACAATAAGATCATGAAACCATGAATGAAGAGCAGGGAAATCTCCGTCCAGGAGTGCCAGCATGGAAGCCGAGGCTTGAAGACTAGGTTTCAGTGTAAACTTCTTAGGTTCAAGGTAAAGTACAAAACCTGAGCTTTATTTTCAAGTGCCTGGTCAGGGCATCACTGAGTTGCTGGAAATTTGAGCTTTGTATTTCAAGGATTCAATCTGCTTAAGAAGGATCTGCTTAAGAAGCAAAACGAGAGCAGCAACACCTTTTACTTTGCTGCGCGATTTTTCCATGTGTTCTAAATGGTGCGGAGAGGACAAAGGGTCTAATGCATTACTCCATTTCTGCTTCAAGAATCAGTCTGCACTTTTTAGGGAGACAAACTTGTTTGAAAAATAATTGCAGGGTCTGAAGTAAGAAGAAGAATGCTCCTCAAGAGGGGCTAAAGTGGTGATGCCTCAGAGACACGTATGTCAAAACTAGAAAAGGATGTTGGAGAAGCATCATACTAGGGTTGAGACACTTGTGCTTCTTTTAAGACTGGAGTAGTCAGCTCCTTCTGGCCAAGTCAGTGGATTTTACAGTATCTGACACAGGTAGTGGAAAGCAACGGTTCCACAGTGTCTGCCCAAACTTGCCATAGAAACATGGCAGAATGAGGGGACCCTCAACAAATGCTTAAATAGTCTACCCTGATGATTCAAGTGAGCAATATGAAACACTGGTGTGTGTAGATGGACATTACAGTGGATTCCACAAGGGAATCAAGGGGGTCAGAATGTGCCTGGTATTACACTTCTTTTCCATTTCTATAGGTGTTTTAAAATATGATTGACCTGCTTTCCAGCTTATACTGACTGCTTCACTCAGTTTAGATGCGCCCGCCTAACACCAGGTTTATGCAGCTCTGAGTGTACCCTAGCCTCACCTCTTAATTCCCTGACAATGTGAGGCTGTTTGAAGATTAGACTCCACTTAGATCACTGTCTTCGGCTTCACCACACTTGGCGCTACAAATATCCCTGCAGTCCCAAGTCAAGCTTTCACCACTATCTGCATCTCTAGTTGAGTTGTGGTTCTAGGGCCTGTTATCACATCTAAAGAGTCATGCAGGGGCATGCCTGTTACCTAAGTTCATGATGGGGGCTTTTTAAGACAAGCAACTGGGGGTTTATGTCCCTGTGGCATGCAAGGCAGGCCAATGCCGTTCTGTATATCAGAGCATATCAGCCGTCTTGTTGAGATGTACTTATCACAGTCATCTTCTCCTTAGGCCTCACATTTTACACACCTTATGGAACCGCCTATTATTTACATATGCCCATTGGCTTTTCTTTATATCTGCACTAGTTTCTTATTGCATGGCTTAGGAGGTTTATCTAGGATTATCAGTCGCGTAACCCAAAATGATAGACCCACCCCAAAACCTAGGATGGGGCTACCCTACAGAATCTGTTGCAGGGCCCCTGGACTCCCACATGCCACAGATATTCATTGTCCTGAGGCTGAATAGGACGCCCCTAAAATGAGCCTTCACTGCACTACAGAAGCTGCAGGGGCCTGTGTTGTGCACCCTCGCACAGCTCTAAATTTCACTGAACGCCCAGCATGCTGCAAGCCACGACCCCTGGTCTGTAATGAAAATAAATTATTTAATAAAACCCCAAAATAGACGTTTGGGATTTTTTCAGTGCAGTATATAAAAAATGCCACCTTTATCAATTTAAAAGGTCCTCATTTAATCGACGTCCTATTGATAAAAGGCTGAGTCACCCTCTCAGACTTGGGGGCAGGAATAGTAGAGGCATGTTTCTCACCCTCGGCACAGTGATATTTATGTCCTCTTGTTATGGATGATGCTTATTTCCGTCAATCCCGTTATGTTTTTCCAATTATTTCTTTTAGGGGGAGATTTGTGGTAACTTGATATGTTGCCATACATCCACTCCTTGGTAACTAGGTCCATGCTGCTCAGAGTGTGAGTGTGATGTCATAGAATGTTTATGTATACTTTAAGAGATCATTTGGAGGAAGTATAATGAGCAGCAGGAGGCTGCTCCTGGAGGGGCTATGCAATTACCATTTTATCTACCTGTAACCTGGACTTATCCTTTACAATAAATCTTCCTATAATTTTCTATGTTACCAGCTATGTGACTTCCTGCTTATGAGTGTCTATCTTCGATTACTACAAATATAATAAAAATAATTTTAGAATAAACAACTATAACAATAACCTTCTTTTACTACAGTGCATACCTGACATTTCAAGTTCTATGATTTATGTAATGGTACTCAGTCCCCCCGCCCCCCCCCCCCCCCCACCACCCAGAAGGATGGGAAGCTGAGTCTGACTTACCAGGATTGAAATTTGTAAATTCGGATGACTGCTCATGTCAGTGGCAGTGTGAACTCACTGAGAAATCCTGCAGTGTCAACAGTTACTATTCGTAGAATGCTCTGCAGTGTGACAATTCTGTTAGTGTGCAGTGTAGCGTGGTGGGTAAGTGCCCCAGAGAAGCAGTGCTGTGTTGTGGGCTGGTACCACTAGGATGCATTACAGCGAATTGGATAATGCCCATGAAAGCAGTGCAGTATGTTACTGTTCCAAGAAAGCTGTGCAATGTAGTGGACTGTTGTCCTGTGCCTACACTGCAATGTTCCTAAACAATCCAGTGCACTATTCTGTAGTGCTCGGAAATGGTTTATTCTGTGTAGTTTGCTATGTATATTCAGTGGATTGACAACTAGAAAATGTTTCCAGGATATATATTTATTTTATTTATTTATTTAAGAGATTTATACCCGTGTGTGTCTCAGCACTGTGGATCATGCTAGCAGGGTAAAGACTGACTATTGATTAAAGAGCCATGTTTTTATTTGTATCTTGAATGTAAGTAAAGATGTGATAGTCTTGATTTGGGGCGGAAGGCTATTCCAAAGTTTGATGGTGGCAACTAGGAAGGACCTGTCGCCCCGTGAGACTTTTTTTGTTCTTGGTAACATCAAGAGGCTTGCTGTAGGTGATCGTAGGGTTCTTTCAGGAATGTAGGAACATAATGATTGTTTCAAGAATGCTGGTCTGGAGGAGTGCAATGATTTGAAATCAATACATAAAGCTTTGAACTTTGCTCTATTTCTCACAGGTAGCCAGTGTAGCTGTCAAATGATATTAGAAATTTGTTTAAATTTAGGGGTCCCTGTAAGCAATCTAGCTGCAGCATTTTGCACCAGTTGCAACTTATATAATACTCTTTTTTGAGCATTAATAAAGAGCCCATTACAGTAGTCGATGCGAGACATGACTAATGTACTGATAAGGGTCTTAGCAGCAGCAATAGGAAGGTAGGGGAGGAGTTTCTTTATCATTCTGATGATACAAAAATTATGCTGAAACCACAGTATTTGCATGGTGCATGAATGACAGTTTACTGTCAAAAATGACCTCTAGGTTTCTTACCTTTGCAACTGGAGACGGAGGTCATCCCAGTTCTGCTGGCCACCAAGTGGGGTGCCAGATGGGGAGAAGGTTACCAAAACGTATCACCTCCGTCTTATCAGGGTTTAATTTGAGGCAGTTTTCTGCCACCCATGCACTGATTGCGAGCATTCCCTTTTGGAAGTTAAGCGCCATTTTCTCGCCGTTGTTGTTAACTGCCTGCACCAATTGGCTATTGTCTGCATATGATGTTAAGCCCAGGTGATGAGATTTGATGAGCCTTGCCAGGTCAGACACATAGATGTTAAATAACGTCAGACTTAGCAAGGATCCCTGGGGAACACCACATGGCAGAGCGAACGAGGGAGAGTTAAAATTGCCAAAGGCAACGGACTGTACACGGTTAGAAAGAAATGAGGAGAGAAGGGCTTTGGCCCCGCAGCAGATCCCAGCGGCCGTGACACGGTCGATCAAAATCGCATGATCGACCGTGTCGAAGGCCGCAGAGAGATCCAACAGTATCAATACTGCAGCCCCCCTCCATCTAATATCTTCCTAATTTCATCTGAGGCCTTAATAAGTGCAGATTCGGTGCCGTGTCCCCTTCTGAATCTGAGCTGAGATTCATCCAGGCAGTTATTTTGGTCAATGAAGTCTGATACCTGAGCATTCACGACCTTTTCAATAATCTTAGCTGGGAATGGAAGACAGGGTATGGGTCTGTAACTAGTGACATTGGAAGGGTCCAGATTACTTTTTTTATTAAGGGGTTTGATGATGGTTTTCTTCCAGATAGAGGGAAATATGCCTGTTCTAAACATCCCAATAAAAATCTCAGCTAAGTTGGTTCCTATAATGTCAGGGAATAGCTTAAGAGTAGACGGAGGACAAGGGTCATTGGGGGATCCAGAATTGATGGTGGTGAGTAGATGTGGTATCATTTCTGGAGAGACCTGGTTGAATTCTTGAAGGAGCACTTTTTTTCTGTTGAGGTAATTACAGTTTCACGCAAACAATTGCTGTCTTCTTGTGAAACAGGTGAAGGAGGATTACTGGAAGTATGAGTTTTGAAATTAGAATATATTTCACTGACTTTTTCTTGAAAATAAGTTGCCAATGTATTGCAGAGATTTTGAGTGGCAACTATAGGGGTGGAAGGGCATTGTCCAGATAACCGTGTAACCACCTGATAAAGGTGTTTCATTGAGTCTTGTGCTGATTCTATTTGATTACAGTAGAATTGACTTTTTTCTGTAATCAGGAGTTGTTTATATTTGGACAGTGCCTGTTTATAATGTGATTTTTGAGCGGGATCGTAATCTGATTGCCATCTATGCTCCTGGCATCTACAAATTTGTTTTTCAAGCCTGAGGGTTTCATTAAACCAAGGGCCAGACGGTGTAGCCCTATTGATGGACCTTTTTTTTGTAGGGACCGCCATGTTGACAGCATCCGAGATCCCGTTCGTATAGATGGTAGTTGCCATCTCGGGATCATGAGGAGCAACTGACTGTGAGGCGAGCAATTTGGATTAAAATTCTTGCGAGTCAATGTTGCTTCATGCTTTGAAATTGTTAGAAGATTGTTAAACCCGGTAGCAACTGTACGCGTGAATGCAGGTAATACACGACAATTTCGAATAAAAAGGGGTACCAGACAGGGGTGCCCCTGCTCACCGCTTTTGTTCGCTATATATATGGACCCATTAATCCGCAGAATAGAGGCATCTGAGATGATTACACCGTTAACAACACTTACTGGGCACTGTAAAATCTTGGCCTATGCAGATGATCTTGCTGTAATTACTCCTAATCCTACTGAATCTATAGTGCACGTTGAAATTGAGGCGTTAAAATTTGGAAAGATATCGGGCTATAAATTAAATATATCGAAAACACAGATAATTAAAAATTCTTATACTATTTGTACAGATAACCGAGTGACACAGTCAGGTATATACTTAGGGGTAACTATCTTGGCAGATTTGGACTCGCTAGTAGATAAGAATACCTCATTTTTAATTAAGAAAGTGGAGAAAGACTTAGACAGATGGGATAACCTACACATGTCAATTCGGACGAATATAATAAAGATGCTGATTCTTCCTAAATTTTTATATTTATTTAGAGCTATACCTTTGTTATTTGATGTCAAATTATTAAAAAAATTAGAGTATATTATAAATAGATTTATTTGGGCTAAGGGGAAAACTAGAAGAGCCCTTAGATTTATGACACTCCCGAGAGAGAGGGGAGGCTGGGCAGTACCAGAATTAAAGCTCTATTACTGGGCGGCAGCTCTTCAAAATATGACTGGCTTGCTCGGAGGGGCAGAGATAGAAGGTTGGTGTGAATTTGGAACACTGGCAATATATGGACTAACCCGCGGAATAGAAGTGGAGAATCTATTTTTGAAGTTTACAGAGGCAAGCTATTACAAAAGGACAAAGTTTAAGACGCTTATAGCGGCATGTACTATTTGGAAAAGTTTCAGTAAAAGAGCTGGCCTGGGGAAATATAATCTATATACCAGACTTATAGATAACCCAATTCTCCCACAAGAGATTTTCTCGGGTCTCACATTCAGGGAATGGGAAAGTAAGGGAATTAGAAGTATAGGGGACGTAATGGGACCTCAGGGGGTTCTTCAATTTTCAGAATTGCAGGTTAGATTCAATCTACACACCAGGCAATTTTTAAAATACTTACAAATCAGGAGTTTTTTGCAGACCAAAAAGGGAGGTCCACTGGGATATAAGCAAGATCCAATTATGGAATTAATTCAAATGGGGGAAGATTGTACTATCAAGAGGCTCTATGCTGAATTGATAAAAATCAAAACAGGACGATTATGATAAATGGAATGGAAAATGGAAAGAAAACCTTAATATTAGTGGGGAAACCTTTGGCACCTCTTTGCAATATGGATATTCTTTCTTATGCTCGGCACCATTGCAGGCGCAACACTACAAGACGCTATACCACTTATATTATACCCCTGCAAAAATAGCGCAATGGGGCGGCACCGTGGGTATCAAGTGTTTTAGGTGCGGAAGCCTGGAAGCAGATTTAAAACATGTATTTGCAACGTGTCCTCATTTATACACACTTAAAAAAGATATAGAAGGTTTTATAAATAATATATTAGGAACTGAAATTGTGCTAACTCCCGGAACCATATCATTAGGAGTGAATGTGGAGGATGAACAACAACTATCAATCGGGAGGGAATTCTTATTTGTAGCATTATCAGTTATGAGATTATGCATAGCTTCTGCATGGATTGATCCTACTCCTCCTACTTTTCATAACTGGTTGGCCACATTAATAGCAACATATAATCTGGAGAAAGAGATCTATGCTCGGAAAGGGAAAAGGGGAAGGAAGTTGGGTAAGTTAATTTGGGACCCTATTACACGATGGAAAGAGGGGGAAATAGAATAAAAAACATCATGTGAGTGAAATGAGACTCAGCAAGGACATCACAGAGGGTATTGAATAATATTATTGTATTATTATGAGGGATATAAAAGATGGAGATTAAATAGATGAGTATGATTAAATTGTATTTAAGTAAATGCATGGAAAATGTAAAATAGAATTCTTTATTTCTCCGATCATTTGTTAACTGAATGCTTATTTTACTTGCACTTTTGTTTTCTCTCTTAATGCGATATATTCTGCTCTTTGTAATAATGCCGTGTCCTGTATGTAATAACAAAAACTTTTAATAAAAAAAAGGGAAAAAAAAAATGAAATTGTTAGAAGTAATTGGTTTGGTGGGTAAAGTGGAGATAGCTTTGATTGAATATCAAAAAGGACCGCACAATGGTTCGTCCATGGCAGAGGGGTAATATCTCCTATTATGAGTTGCTTATGGTTAGAAAAAAGGCCATCTAATGTGTGGCCCGCCAATGTCTGGTGGATTAGTGTCTGTTGAGACTGTGCAGGGGAACAGTTTACTATTCACTGGATAAAGTACATTGTGGCAGGTTAGTATGCCCAAGGTACACTGTTTTGGGCCAGTGTCCATAGGATGCAGTAAATATTTGTGCGTCAGCATCTCTCGGATCTAATTTTGTGGGTTAATTATCATAGCGTTATATTCTGCAGGTTCTTCAATTTTCGTAAGTCACGCGTCTCCTTCTCAAACTATATTGGCTTCTTATTCATAACAGAGTGCTTTTTAAATCCCCTTACACTGTTTATAAATGTTTATTTTTTTATTGGCATTTTACAAAGACATACAATGTCTAACATTTAACATAACTTACAGACCACTGTACAACAACATTCATCATCCAGTTCTGCAACGTTTACAGTATTGCTCATCATCACATTGTCCACTGTGCAGTCGCCAATTACAATGATTCAACATGGTACATTTCGTAGATATGTAATTAAGTATGACCAGTAATTTCTGGGCATTGATCTTGTGGGTAGCTCCTCTTCATAAGTATGCAGGGTGTCCTTGCAATACACTAAATCTTGTAGCCACTGTTTAACCTTTGGGGCCTTCCTGCTTCCCCAGCACATTGATATCCTGTGTTTGGCCAGGAGTAATGCAATTACACAAAACTCGCGCTTAGTAGCACGCAATTCAGGCAATAAGCCCAACAGACACACTTGAGCATTACAGTCCACAGTAATGCCCACCATAGCACCCAATTTTTGTGTTACATTCACCCGATACTCCGCCACTGTCGCACATGACCATGCCAGGTGCATAAAATAAGCGAACTCAGTATTGAAACGTTGACATTTAGCATCTGTGCGCAAACCATACCTGCAGAGCCGTGCAGGAGTATAATAGGTTTGGTGGAGGTATTTATAATGTAGCATATGTAAATTTCCATTGGGTGTTAGCAAACCAGTTAGTGAGCATGTTATGGCCCATTCTTCCACTGACAGGGATTCGTCCAGGCTATCATTCCATCTCTTTAGCGCTTTCTGCGTAGTGTCCCCAATATCTTCCTGCCGTTTAGTATATAATCTGGACACTATGTGTTTAGGAGTAGGTGTGGACAGCATGAATTGTAATGTATGCAATTGTGGTGGCTCCTCTGGATAGGATGGATATAGTTTCTTTATTGCCCCCTGCAGTCTATGATATGTAAACCTAAACAGTAACGTTTGATTGCTTATATAGGTGAGCTCATCAAGTGAATTAAAAACACCATTGGAATATAAGTTCCCCATAGTGGCAATACCCACCTGCCGTAGTAACACCATGCCTACATCTTCCTGCGTCACTGATAGCTCTGGGTGATGTTGTAGCAGAAGTGCAGGAGCATATAGTGGGAGTTTATGTGCCTTTCGACCCATTTCTCGCCATGCACCATTTGTCGCATCTATAGTGTTTATATCCCTTTCATGAAGTGGTGGTCTGCAGTGAGTAATGATAGCATTCAGCGGAATTGGCAATGCATCGCCTTCTTAAATAGCAACATGTGTTAGATAGAGGATTTGATGGTACCAGAAATGTGCTTATTGCGCTTGTGCGCATAAGTAATAAAGCATAAAATCTGGAACCTTGAAGCCACCTCGTGAGTATGGCAGTGTAAGAGTACGTAAGTCGATCCGGGCCTGTCTATCTGCCCATATTAGGCGGAGCACTATGGTGGAGATTCTGCGAAATACCTCAGTTGGGGGTTTAATGGGGATATTGCTATAAAGGTATAGAAATTTCAGCAGTATAACCATCTTCACGATAGCTAGTCAGTCAGCCAGTGATAAGGGTAACTGAATCCACCGCCCTATTTTATCTTCCATTACGCTAAATGCCCTGCCATAATTGGTGCGGATTACAATTTCTGGGTCACGGTGATACCAAACACCTAAATATTTTACAGGTTCTGACTGCCACTCCAGGAGATACTCCGTTGGGTGTGGGTGCGTGGTGTCAGTTAGGGGAATAATCATGGATTTGGACCAATTTATGTTAAGGCCAGAGTGTTGTCAAAACGTATAATACTCTCGTAGTAGAGGATTCAAATGTAACTCAGGGTCACTGACAGAGCATCATATCGTCTGCATACAACGAAATATGCAGGGGCCTCTGCGGGAACTGAAGTGTGGAGTAATGATGTCCCTGCCTAATTTTGCATGCCAATGGTTCTAGTGCTATCTCAAATAATAAAGGGGACAGAGGACAGCCGTGCCATGTCCCTCTAGCAATAGGTATTGTGTCTGATATGTATTTATTAACTTTAATACGCGCCATTGGCGCAGTGCATAGTATTTGCAACCATTGCAAAAAGATAGGGGGAAATCCCATACGCCTCAAAACCGTATGTAGGTAAGACCATTCAATAGAATCAAATGCTTTTTCTAAAAGAATCGCAGCAGCTTTAGTGGTGGAAATCAGGTAATGTGACAGAGCAAAGAGAGTTCTGGTATTATGCGCTGTCGATCTCTAGGGAATAAACCTTTATTGGTCCGGTAATATTAAATTGGTCATCAGTGGCTGTAATCGAGTGGCAAGGAGTTTGACCAAGATTTTAGTATCAACATTGATTAGGGACGATGGTCGATAGGAATCACAGTGTTCTGGATCTTTGTTAGGCTTTAAAAGGGTGATTAACATGGCTTCCCTTAATGATGGTGGTAGGATTTGCTTATCATGGGCATCACCAAACATTTCTACTAGGTGTGGTGCTAATTGATCAACAACTGCCTTATAAAATTCACAGGTGAACCCATCCAGGCCTGGCGCCTTACCATTCGGCAGTGACTTAATGATCTCCGTGACCTCTTCCATTGTGACCAGCAGGGACAAAATAATCTCTTTGTGCATCAGATCTCGCTTCCAAATCCTTTGCCTTATTTTTTATGACATCCAACAATTTTTCCATGACTGTGCACTTTTGTGTCGTGGCATGTGATTCGTCCACAACCGCTGTGATTCGATTTTCGGCCTCCACGAGGCGCTCAGCATGCTTGTCCAGTTTAGCCGCCATGTTGTCGACCCGGAGAGTAATGGTGTCCAATTTTCCGTTAATGTCCAGCAGACTCTGTTGAATGGCCTGAAGAACACTTTCCATACCAGTGCGTGCCGTAGTTTCAGATTCGAGCTCGGTGTCCGACTGCGCTGTCGCACCCCTGGCAGGCCTTTTCGTCTCAAAGGGTAGCTTGGATTGTTGTTTATCCGGCTTCCTCATTGCTGAAGAAAGTCACCCTGTAGCTGCGGATGGAATGTGCCGGCCTTTAGTCAGCGTGTGTGCGTAGGCGTGGAGCCAACAGCAACCCCGGATGTGGATATTCAGTTGGAAAAACCTCAGAGCCACCAACCCCTCGACACCTCACAGCAGAGTGGTCTTCCAAATATTAGTGGGAGATTTTCAGGGAATATAGGGCAATGTCACGTCCGGACTGGAGTCCTCTAGTGCAGATATATAGGAACTGGCTAGCTATTTAATGTCGCAGTCGTATAGTAGATGAGCTTCACATGTGCCAAATGTCTAATGCGAGCAGCAGTATGTCGCAATAATACAGCCATATGTATGCGTGCGCGCATTATGGGGCTCGCAGGGTATGAAAGGCATCCCTTGTACAGTCTATTTATCTCACCGCCACTGGAGCAGATAACAGCAGCGCCAGGGTCAGGAGCGGTTAAAAATGACCTCTATTCATAAGTTGACAGTGCTGTCAGCTAGCAGCTGACGTCGCAGAGTCTCTAGGGAGGGTGTGTCACCATTTTCCTCTGTGTACCTCGTGGGCTAATTGCAATGCAGGGATCGTGAGGTATAAGGTATACCCATGAAAGCTGAGAGCAGCAGCACTTCAAACAAGCATCACACATCACACATCACATAACCCTGATATGCAGATGCGTGGAGATGAGGAAAAGCCGGCTGGTTTAGTTTAGTGGAGGTCTGCACCCCTCTCTTCATTCGCACGCTTCACTCCGTCTTAGGCGCCGCCATTTGGCTGTGTTCCATCGCGCGCCGGGACACTCACCAGAAATAACTCGCTCTCGCCGTGCACAATCTAGGGCCTGCTCCGTAAGCGTGGTGCGAAACGTCCTCCAGCCACTGCATATTAGGGATTACAGAGACTCACTGTTGATTGCTGCTTCACCGGATTTTGCTCTGTTTTTATCCCGATTACTCAGCTCGTCAGGGCGCCGCCATTTTGCACCCTCCAGGCTCCGTCCCGCATCCAGCCGCCTAACTCGATATTTCAGCGTCGATCACTCGCTGACAGTTTGTCGATCAGCTCATTTCATGGCTCAGGCATTCCGATGTCCATTTCTGCTAGTTACAGTCGGGTCGGAGTCCGCAGGACGCTGTGTTTAGCCGCAGATTTGACCTGACAGGCCGAGCTGTCTTAGAAGGCAGCTATTCCGCAGTGCGCCCTCTAGCGCCCCTCACTGTTTATGAATATTTATTTGCCCATGCTCTGGACTTTCTTAAAGTCAATTTGATCCTGTATACTTCTGGTAGATCCTTAAGATCTTCTTCTGCCAATTTACTTCAGATCCCCAGGTGTAGGAAAGCCCTTAAAGGTTGGAAAGTCTTTCTGTCGCTGGCTCCTAAATTCTGGAACCAGTTACCTCTGGAGCTAAAGCAGACTCACTCTCTTCTGTCTTTTAGGAAGAAGCTTAAATCTCTTCTGTTTTCTAGTTAAATGTCCTTCTTCTTCAAAGCCTTCACATGTGCCATGAGACCCTCAGGGGAACAAAGAGATTTCTAAGTACTTTTAAGGCAATATAATTATAGGAAGCTGCACAGCATGGACAACAGTGTCCACAGGATACAATGAAGTGTGGCTGGTTAATGTACTTATGATGCTATGCAAAATGGAGAGTTAGTGCCTCAAACAAGCATTACAGTTAACTAGATTAGTGTCTCTTAAAAGTTGAGAGCAATCACCGGAGCATTGAACACACCACAGTTACAAATAAGAATAGAGAGTCATATTCAAATGGCGTAACATTCAGTCAAACTATGTAAGTAATAGCCATAGCAAGGCAAGAATTAACACAAATTAACACCCTTGGACAACTCTCTCTTACAGCTATGTGAATATTCTTTTGACTAATTGCCCTTGTGTTGCAGATGCATTACTTTAGCAGCAAAACCCAGTGTTTTCTCCTGACAGGCCTGATAAAGAGAGATCAGAGACAGGCCAAAAAAAGGCCCTTCAATGACTTACAGGAAAAATTAAAGTGATGCGTGCATTGCTTGAATCAGTGTCAGGCAATGATAATCACTCTGGGGTGCGATTCAGTCCCTCATTTTTTCCCATCGTAGCACCTCAGACAGAAAGCAGCAAAAATCAAATCAGCTGTGATCCTCTAATAGGAACAGTCCAGCTGGAAATGCCAGGCCAGGTCCCCCCCAACAGGAATACAAACAACCCAAGACTGATTTTGGCCAATTTGGGCCTCATCACTAGAGTACATTTTGAGTCCTATGGCACAGTGAGCAAGGCTTTCAACAGACAGCAACATTCCTTACCTCTCCTTCCTGCAGGTAGATAGATCCAAGGCGCAAGAAGACTGGGTGAGTCTCGCTAGCATCTGACACAAAGTTGACTGTTCGCTCATAGCAGGCCTTGGCCTCAGTCTTGTTGCCACGCAGAAAGTGCAGGTGCCCAGTCAACGCCCAGACGTCAGGGTTCTGGATTGGAAGAACATAATCTGAAGTTAGTCACAGCAAGTAGGGTACAGGACCCAGGAAGTTAGGTGATGGGGGCAAATACCAGTGAACAGATGGAGCAAGAAAGAGTGTCGTGTCTGTATGAGTATTTGTATACAGTGATGTAAATAAAAGGCAATTAATATATAAGAACTGTATCGGCCTGAGAAGAAGTATATTCAGCCCAAACCTTAAAAGTCACTTGTTACAGAAAATTAGCTGTGGAATGACAGAGACGAGGGAGGAACAGACACAAGGTAAAGGGTCAGCAAAAGTTTAATAAAGAGAAAAAAGAGGAAAGGTGAGAATGAGGACTTTATCTCCAAAGTGTGTTGGCTCTAAGGGCCAGATGTATCAATGGGTTTTATCCATTCTCTATCTATGGAAAAAAGTGTTCGTACATATGGCCCTATGACTCTACCATGGTGCAGGTAAACTGTATTGGCTTCCTCTCTGACCCCTTCCCCGTTCGCCAGAGAAAGCGGCAGGATTGCCCTCTCTCCCCTCCGCTCTTCCTCCTTGTCATGGAGCCCCTTGCGGCAGCCTTGCGCCAGTCAGATCGGAATGTGGGTTTCCCTACAGCCGGTGAACTCTCCACGCTATACTTGTACGCAGACAACATTCTGCTTACTCTTTCAGTCATGCTCACTTTCATCCCCGTGGTTCTGGTGGCCATTGAAGCGGTTGCTGTCATATCTGGAATAAGAGCGAGGCCTCCTGCTTTTGAGAGTTAGCACCTGTGCTGCCATCACCGGATTCCCATTTCAATTGAAGGATGCATGACTAAAATACCTAGGCGTCCATGTCAATAAGGGTCTGGAGCGCATGATAGAGGAGAACCTCGACCCACTCATGGAGCACTTGCGGCTCGACTTTGACAAGTGGTCGCACTTGAACCTGTCTCTCTGGGGCCACACGCAAGCAGGGAAGTTGGTGACCCTACCCCGCTTCACCTATGTACTGGGCATGCTCCCCATGCTGATGCCTCTATTGAAACTCCAACAAGTGGACAAGGCTATCAAGGCCTTTGTTTGGGGACCAGTTAGCCCCGTTTAGCCATTATGAAACTTATCACCCACAGGTCCGCAGGTGTCCTGGGCCTTCTATCTGTGGAGCACTATTGTATAGCTCTCCACCTGGCGCAGTTGGCATTCACGCATACCCGGGTTCAGGATCCCCGTTAAGGGTAACAATTGTTAACCCACCAGGCATGGCTCACCAGGGCTGCTTCCCCTCTACCTACCCATACCTGCCAGTGCTGGAGCCCTGAACCCTGTGGTCCAGACCCTGTAAAGAACCTGGGTGCGAGCCCACAAGCTCTCTCATTGGATACCTACTATTATGACAAAGTACCCATATGGCATAATCATGGTATCTGCAGTGGTGGGGACAGGCTTGACTGGATCCCTGCATGTGGCGGGCATACATACCTTGTTGCACCTTCTCTCTCAGGGTGAACTCAAGTCCTTTGTGGTGTTGCGGGAAGAATTTGGCCTGCCACAAACCTATCACTGGCACTATATGTAAATGTGCCACTGTCTAGTGAGCAAACTAGGTTTGTTCCCCCATCCCTAGTGCTCACGTACCTTGAAGAACAAGTTACTTACCTTTGGTAACACATTATCTGGTAGAGATAATATGTGAAGCCAGTTTAAGGGAGTGATATCCGGGCTTTATAAGAAAACAAGTTACTTACCTGTAACTACAGTTATCCAGTATTGGTATCTTTCATAGATTCACATGCCTGAATCATTCCCCGTCGCAGAGGCGGGAGTCCCACGGTAAATACAAAAGTAGTGCCAAAAGTAGATAATAGTAGTAGGCTAAAGGAAAAAAGGCTAAGACCTAACTCTTAGTAGCCTATCTACATCATTATAGTAAAAAGAACCAAAGATTGGTTCCTGCCAATCACCTGCTAGCACCCTCTAGAACCTTCCCAGCCGAGGCAGTTCTCCTCAGATTTTCCTAGCACAAGTGAGAAGTAAGTATCCCAGATTATAGAGAACTGACCTGCCAGGGAGGAGGGTGGGCGCATGTGAATCTATGAGAAATACCAATACTGGATAACTGTAGTTACAGGTAAGTTACTTGTTTTCTTATCCAGTATTGGGGTATCTTTTATAGATTCACATGCCTGAATCAGAGTAGCAAGCAGTATAACCATATACTGTTATTTGCGGATGGTAGGAGACACTGGTTCATAAACTCCCAAATAGCATCCACAGTGTTTGAAAACATCTTTCTCCTTTTCTTAATGGGGTAGTCTTTAAGAAAGCAAAGCTATATCCAAGCATTATATGAATATATATATATATATATATATATAAATAGAAATATTTTAAATCTGGCAGACATATAAATCTGTACATATGCATGAATATTAAAAGAATGGAATAATACATAAAAGAGCAAAAGTACTGTAGTCTGATCTTAATGAAAGAGATGGCGTAGAACAGCCTGTCCAACCGCTGCATCTTCTTGATGCGAAGATTGAAGACAGTAATGCTTCGTGAACGTGTGGTCAGCACGACAAATATTTTCCAGAGTTACTCCAGCGAACAAAGCTGTCGATGTTGAAACTGTTCTTGTAGAATGAGCTTTGACTTTCCTCCGGTTTGTTAGCCTTGTCATGGCAGAAATGAATAGCAGATGCCAGCCATCTAGCTATTGTTGCCTTTGTTACAGCATTCCCAAGAGTTGCTTGACCATAGGCCACGAACAGCTGGTTGGATTGTCTGATGTCCCTAGTCTTCTGTAGGTAGAATTTTAAACCGTGTTTAACATCCAGCGAGTGTAATGCTCTTTCAGCCGGAGTGGAAAGATCCAGAAAAAATGTTTTTAATCTTACCGGTTCATTTAAGTGAAATTGTGCTGGTACTTTGGGGATGAACTTGGGATTTGTTTGAAGGGTTACTTAGTCCTGAGTAAATTGCAAAAAAGGTTCCTTGATAGTGAAAGCTTGGATCTCACTAACCTTTCTCGCAGAGGTAAGAGCCATAGGGCGACCTTCCAAGTGAGGAATTTGAGATCCGCTTTATGGATTGGCTCAAAAGGACACTTCATTAATTGTGCCAACACTGTGGTGAGTTCCCACTCTGGAGGGGGTGCTCGCACTGGAGGGAAGGCTCGGAAAAGTCCTTTCATGAACTGTTTGATAAGTGAAGTTGAGCAGAGAGAAGGAAGCTTTGCGCATCTCCTGAATCTGGTAAGGGCAGCAAGATGCACCTTGACTGATGAAAAAGTAAGCCCGGACTTAGTAAGAAAAAGCAGCTACGAGAGTATTTGTTCTGCAGGAGCTTGGATTGGATGAATATTATTCGTCTCACATCAGTAACAAAATCGCTTCCATTTGAGGCGATAAGTCTTTATTGGGCTTTGGGCTCAGGATTTAGCCCGAATCTCCCTACAGTCCTGTGCAATGTTGAAATCTTTGAACTCTAAGAAATCAGGAGCCATGCGTGCAAGTGCAGGGACTGTGGGTCTGGATGAAGTACTTGCCCTCTGTCCCTCGATAACATTGTTGGAGTTGGAAGGAGGCAAATGGGCCTGTCTTGAGACAGTAGGAGGAGTTCCTGGAGCCAGTATTGCCTTGGCCAGCGGAGTGCAATCAGTATTAAGCAGCAACCCTCTAGGATCATCTTGCGGAGTACTTTTGGAATCAATGGTATTTGGGGAAAAGCATACGCACAAATCCCTGACCATCGCATGGACAGCGCATTCCCTCTTGATCCCTGTTGAGGGAACCTGCTGGCATAGTATTGGCATTTCTTGTTCTCCCTCTTTGTGAATAGGTCCAGTGCAGGTTTGCCCCAAGTCTGGAACACTGTGTTCGCCTGCTCCTGCTCCAGCTCCCACTTGTGACAGTCCGTCTGAGACCTTCTCAGAGTGTCCGCCAGGGTATTGTGGAGAATCCTGACATGTTCGGCTCGCAGTGTGATTTTGTGGAATGTGATCCATTCCCACAATTCTGAGCCTCCTGCGAGAGCGAGCTGATTTAGTTCCTCCTTGTTTGTTGACATAATACATGCTTGTCGTGTTGTCGGTACAAACCAGCACCGAGGAACCCGCAATCCTTGGACGCAACGCCTGGAGAGACAAAAATATGGCATGGAGCTCCAGTCTGTTGATATGCTGTTGTCTTTGTATATGAGACCATCTTCTTTGAATCTGCAAATCCTGCAGATGACCTCCCCATCCTTCCATGAAGGCAACGGTCGTTAAAACGAAGTCTGGAATGGACTGTAAGAAAGTGAGGCCTCGGGTTAAATTCTCTGTCTGTGACCACCAATGCAGAGTTTTCATGCACTGTGTGACCTTGATAGTATCGTCGAATGAACCCATGGCCTGTTGCCATTGAAGGTGCAGTTCTTCCTGAAGCGGTCTCATCTTCAGCCTTACTAAGGGTATGAGATGTATCGCTGAAGAGCACATTCCGAGGAGAGAAGCAAACATTCGGATTGAAACTGACCTTCTTCTTGAAATTGATGTTGCCAGTTTTTGAAGACGTAGCTTGGGGCCTTGTGACAAGAATGCTTTGCACAGGACCATGTCTAACTGTGCTCCTAAAAAAGGCATGACCTGTAGAGGACCTAACTGTGCTTTGCTCTTGTTGAGGGTCAATCCCAGAGAAGTGAATAGATGTATACATTCTTCTGTGGCAACCTTGATTTTCTGCTCTGAAGGGCCCTTGAGCAGCCAAGCGTCTAAGTAAGGGAATACTTGTATTCCTTGAGATCTCATCACTGCTGCTACTGGTGCCAAGCACTTCGTGAAGATTCTTGGAGCTGATTATAGCCCAAGCGGGAGCACCTTAAACAGATAGTGGGCGCCAGCCACTGTAAAGCAAAGATATTTGTGATGTTTGGGATGTATAGGTATGTGGCAGTATGTGTCTTCCATATCCAGAGAAGCCATAAAATCTCCTTTGTTTAAACAACTTAAAATCTCAGCAAGTGTGACTATCCAGAAACTTTGTTTCTTGAGGAATTTGTTGAGCTTGCGAAGGTCTAGAATCGGTCGCCATTCTCCTGACTTCTTTTTGATGAGGAAGAAACGAGAATAGAAACCTGTTCCTTTCTGAGAAGATGGAACTTTCTCTATGGCATTCTTGAGAAGCATCGTTAAGGTTCCTTGAATAATAAGTGAAGACGAGGGGGAGGGGGATCCCTGGGCAGAGTAGTAGGTGGCTGTTTGATGAATTTGAGGGTGTGGCCGTTGGTCACTAGGTCCAGAACCCATCGATCTGAAGTTATTTTCTGCCACTTGCGAATAAAAGCTAAAATCTTCACGCCCACGTGTAGGGAAGGTAAAATGGCTGGCGCCCTGGGGAGATTACTGCTTCCTGTTAGTGTCTCTGCCTTGATGTTGTGACCTCTTTCGACCTCCTTGACGAGAGAAACTAGCTGTGGATGATTGACGGTATGAGGACTGGTTGTAAGTCTGTCTGTATTGAGATTGATACTGTCTGTTCTGCTGAGTTTGGTATTCTCCTCTTGATGAAATACCACGCCCTCTTGCTCCTATGAAATTTCTGCGTCTGTACTGGAGGGTGCCCAATGATCGTGTGGTATCCGTGTCAGTCTTTATAGCTAAGAGGGCCTCATCAATGTGCTTTCCAAACAAAGACTCTCCATCATAGGCCATGTCCAGAATCTTTGTTTGCACCTCAGGCCTGCAAGTGGTGACTTTAAGCCATCCCTGGCGTCTGAGTACTGCAGCTTCTGCCAGCTGACGGAAGTTAGTGTTTACGATGTCCAAAGCGCAATTTATATTTTCTGATGCAGCACATTCTCCTTCCAGCAGAATCTTTCTTGCCTCCTGCCTACGGTCTTCTGGATGAGGTAAATGAGACCCGCCATGTCTGACCACATCTCACGGTCATAACGGCCAATAATGGCTAGAGATTTTGCAGCTCTGATAGCGGCTGCTGCCATGGTAGAGGATGTTTTGCCTATAAGATCCAGACGAAGTCCTTCCTTATCAGGTGGTGTGGTGATAGGTGTTGTCGGTTTCTTATATCGCTGTTGGGCGGCTTGTGAAATCACCTAGTCTGGTCGTGGTTGACCAATGAGGCAGGATGGGCTGTTGGCAGGGGCACGATATTTATTGTCTATGCGTGGAAGCACTGCCGGAATAGATGCAGGCCTCTTCATGATCTTAACCCCTTCATTCCAAATATAGGGACAGCTCTCGTGATATTCCTGGACTCTTCCTTGAAATCATGAAGGAAACATACTGTCTATTCGGCTGTTACTGACAGCTGAAATCTAGCTGCAGCCCGTTGCATGAAATTGTGAAAGCCCCTGAAGCCCTCAGGGGGAGAATCAGAAGGCAGAGGAAGAGGCGGAGAAGGCATAGGGATTTCGTAGTCATCCCAAGGATCCGGAACAGTATTTTTGTCAGGCAATTCACCCTCTTCAACCTCATCTTCGGAGGAGGTAGTGTCATCTTGCACCCCTTCCGCTTGACCTGAGGGGGGCGGTGCAACCGGAGCTACAGGTTGCGTCAATGGAACAGGAACCACTGCTGGTATGGGTGGGTTCTCTGGGACTGCCTGTTGCGGGGGAAACCTCTGTTGGTAATCCGCCAGCATGGCCTGTAAGTCTTGAATGAGTGTTGGAGGGAGGTGGCTTGTTTCCCTCTGGCGCACTTCCTTGTGATGGAATCTATGAGGTGGGACAATAATGTCCTCTTGATAATATTGGTCTTGGTAGTCCTCATCTTCATCGTCATCTTGACACTTGATGTTTAATTCAGACGGATGGTGAGCAGTACCAAAGGGTCCATCATCTTCGTCATCATAGTCATCTTCTTCAACATACGTGTCCAGGAGGTGAGAAGGCATAAGCGGTGAGATGTTGCTGTAATCCTGCTGTTTTTGAAAAGTTTTAAGCTGGTAAAGGCCTGACGATCTAGGCGTTGACTGCGCAGGTAAAGGTAAAACAGCAGGAACTGTTGTTTGAATCTTCGTCGACGGGCTCTCCGTCGAAGGACCCTCCGTCGACGGACTCTTCGTCGACGGGATCTTCGTTGATGGAGTCGTCGACAGGATCGTCTTCGACGGGCTCTTCGTCGACTGGCTCATTTTCCACGGGCTCGCTGTTGATGGGCTCATCGTCGAAGGAATCTTCAATGTTGCCGTCGTCATCAACGGGGCGGTCGTCTTCGTCGACGAGGCAGACGTCGATGAAATCTTCGACGACGGTGGAGCCTTTGTCGACGGAACTGTCGCTGAGCTCGACGTCGATATGCTCGTCGACAGTGATTTCAACCTTTTCGTTTGAAGCGATAGAGATTTTTGTAGACAGGATAGGCGATTAAATGGCCGTAGTTGAGATAGTAGCCGTAGATGAAGAGGCAGATGAAGTCACAGAGATAGTAGACGAAGTGGTCACCTTGACAGATTTAATATAGCTCTTACTTACAGTTTTGGAAGTAGAGGCCTTTTTTGATTCCTTGCTCACTGTGGGTGACGGAGACAGCGGTGACCCAGAGGAAAGTTTAGGTGACCTCTGTAAAGGGTCGGAAACATCATGAGAAGATTTGCGGTGTTTTCTTCCCTCACTTGAAGAGCTGTCATGGGATCTGGCTCTTTTGCAGGAAGTAGAAGCTCTGTCATCATTTTTGGCCGAAGAAGATTTGAGCCACAAGAGCAGTCTTGCCTCCCTATCTCCAAAGGTCTTAGTAGGGAAGGTACGGCAGATTTTGCAATTTTTTGTCTCATTCTTGGGATAATGGTAATAAATGCAGTCCTTGTGTTGGTCATCCACATGGACCCTCTTCTTATCACAGGTACTGCTGGGTTTGAAAAGTGCTTTCCTGTCAGAAGTGCTGAGGAAAAGTAGAAGAAACTGAGTAGCACTCAGGGAGACTCCCTTCCACACGACGTGCAGTGAAAATATGAGAAGGAGTAGTTTCTGTCCTGTAACTCAAGTTCTGTAGTAGGGGTATCTCTGTAATAGTCATAATCTAGTGAATAGTCCCGCCCATGTGCGTGGACCCCGGAGCAATCAAAAATAATCTCTTAAGGTGTCAAAAAATGCAGAACTGCACAGACACTTAACAGAGAATTAAAGACAGATAATGCAGCCTATATCCACAGGCTACACTGTCCAGTACTTCAACTAGAAATTCCACCAAAAATCCACAAACAGCAAAGCCTGTCCAGATTTCCCTTGCTTTAACAGCAAAAACCCTCTGGAATGATAGAGAGAAAGACCTGGACAGACAAGCCCCATAGGCTGCCATTATGTGGCTCAAAACAGGATACTGTGCCTTTAAGAGAACCTTCCAGAACTTCACAGTATCCCAGAATGCACTGCAGGTTCCTTTTACTTTCAGTTCTTTTTGAAGGCGTAACACGCCAGACCTGTAGCATTCTTACATGAATATCTCTCTCCACCGGGGAGGAGGGCGGGCGCTTATGACTATAACAGAGATACCCCTACTACAGAACTGGAGTTACAGGACAGAAACTACTCCTTCTGTAGTAGGAGATCTCTGTGTATAGTCATAATCTAGTGAATAGAATGGCACGCCCATCCCCACACCAAAGCGGCGGTGGAGAAAAGAGAAATAACACCACTACTGTGCGAACAGATTTCGCAGCGAAGCCTGACCAACCTGAGCGTCTGCCTTGGCATCAGTGTCCAGGCAGTAATGCTTAGCAAAGGTATGGACCGACTTCCAAGTGGCTGCCTTGCAGATTTCTGCAATTGGAACATTACGGAGCAAAGCCGTCGTGGCAGCTTTGCCCCTGGTGGAATGAGCCTTAGGTTTACCCTCTAAGGTCTTACCAGCTTTTTGGTAACACAACTGTATACAGGACACAATCCACCTCGAGATGGACTGTTTTGAGGTAGCAAGACCGGTCCTGACTGATCCATAATTGATAAACAATTGGTCTGACCTACGAATATCTTTGGTTTTATCCAGATAAAATTTCAACACCCTCCTGACATCCAGGGAATGCAGGGACCTTTCCGCTGGACAGGAAGGATTCTGAAAAAACGTAGGTAAAGTTATGGTCTGGTTAACATGAAAGTCAGATATAACTTTAGGAAGAAATTTAGGTTGAGTACGCATAACAACTTTAGCAGCATGAAATACAGTATAGGGTTCTTGGCAACACAACGCCTGAATTTCACTCACCCTGCGGGCCGATGTAATGGCCACGAGGAACGCCGCCTTCCAGGATAGGTGCTGCATCGAAGCCTTATGAATAGGTTCAAAAGGTTCCCTCATGAATCTGGACAGCACCACATTCAATTCCCATGAAGGCGAAGGAAGCCGGACAGGAGGGAACACTTTCTTCAAGCCTTCCAAAAAGTCTTTGATCACAGGGATCTGAAAGAAGGAAGTCTGTGAAGGGCATTTCCTGTAGGCAGTCAAAGCAGCCAGATGAACCTTAATGGAATGGACATTAAGGCCAGACTGCGCCAGATGTAGAAGATATGGAAGGATGACATCTTTCTTACAGGTCGTCGGGTCATAGTTCTTAGACTTGCACCAGATACAAAATCTCTTCCACTTGTAAGCATAGGAAGTCCTAGTGGAAGGTCGCTTAGCCTCCTTCAGTATGTCCATGCAATCTTCTGGTAGATTCAGATGGCCATATTGCACTATCTCAGGAGCCATGCCGCCAAACTCAAAGACGAGAGGTTGGGGTGCAACATCTGCCCCCCGAACTTCGTGAGAAGGTCCGGCCTGCACGGCAGCCGTATGTGAGGAAGGAGAGACCGGTGAAGCAGTTCCGTGAACCACCACTGTCTGGGCCATTCCGGGGCAATCAGGGTCATCTGTGCCCTGGACTGGGACAGTTTGATGAGCACCGCCGGAATCAGGGGAATGGGTGGAAAAGCGTACAGAAAGCTGTTCGACCAGTTGATCCATAGCACATTCCCCAGCGTCCCTGGTTGGTAGTACCTGGAGGCGAAGTCTCGGCATATGCTGTTTTCGGCGGTGGCGAACAGATCTATGTCTGGAGTCCCCCACCTTGCGAAGACTTCTCCTAGCACTTCGTCGTTTATGACCCATTCGTGGTTATCCTGGATCAGTCTGCTCAGTGCGTCTGTCTGAACATTCTGCACACCTGGTAGATGGGTGGCCATTATCGTCAGTCCTCTGGCCAGAAGCAAGTGCCAGATCGCCTGCGCCTCCTGCGACAGAGTGCGCGATCTCGACCCCCCTGCTTGTTGAGGTAATACATCGTGGTCATATTGTCTGTCTGAACAAGCAACGAGTTGGTCCGGAAGGACGGAAGAAAGGCCTTCAGTGCCAAGTGAACAGCTCTGAGTTCAAAGAAATTGATGTGGTACGTGGACTCCATCTAGGACCACGTCCCTTGAATCTGTAGGTCTCCGGAGTGCGCCCCCCAGCCGTGGAGAGACGCATCCGTCACAATAGTCTGCGTGGGAATGTCCTTGTGGAAGGGAACCCCTCTCAGGAGATTCTCCGCTGAACACCACCACTTCAGAGACTGAAGAGCATGCAGAGACAGTCGTATCTTGTTGTCCCAAGATCCTTTCCTCTGATCCCACTGTGCGGCTACCACTGCCATGCACTTCGAGAATGTCCTGGGCGCAGACTTCAATCCGAATGGCAGTACTGTGTACTGATAATGATTGGCGCCGACTTGGAATCACAGGAACTTCCTGTGTTTCTGTGCAATGGGCACATGGAACTACGCATCCTGTAGATCTATGGCACACAGCCAGTCTCCCTGTTGCAGCTGAGGATAAATCTGATGCAACGACAGCATGTGAAACTTCTCTCTGCGAATCCACTTGTTTGCTTGTCGCAAATCCAGAATGGGCCTGAACTCGTTCTTGTCCTTCTTGCGGACCAGGAAGAACCGGGAGTACAGACCTCTTCCTCTTTGAGACAGAGGTACGTCTTCTACCGCCTTTTTCCTCAACAGAATATCGGCCTCCGCCTGAAGCTCGCGCAGCTGAAACTGCGAGCTGACTGGAGGAATCGATGGAGGCGGGCCGGTGAACCGAAGACTGTATCCATTGCAAACAATATTCAGCACCCACTTGTTCTGAGTAATTTTTCTCCACTCTGCCAGAAAAAATTGGACGCTTCCCCCCACCGGAGCGGGTAACGGATGAAGGGGAAGTAACAGCTCAGGGTCGAGACCCGGCCGCGCCCTTGTTCGCTGTGGAGGACTGCTGACCTCCCCTACCCTTCTGGCATTTCTGGAAGGGCCTCCGGAACTGCTGCTGTTGTTGCTGCTGCTGTCCCTAAGCCTGTCCTCGCCCTCGGCCCTGAGCCCCGAACCGTCTCTGGAACGGGCGGTAGGCTTTCTTTTCTTTGTGCTTCTCCAAGCCCACAGCCGTCAGAGTCTCTGCCTCCGCCTTCATCCGCATGTTTTCCGAACAGGGTCTCCCCCGAGAAGGGCAGATTAGCCACTCGCTGCTGGGCCTCCGGCTTGAGTGATGTGAGCCTGAGCCAAGCATGGCGTCGCTGGTTGATCCCATGACAGTAACCATGGGCCGCCAACAGGGAACCATCCGCAGCCGCGCTGATAACCTGGTTCGAAACCAGCATCCCTTCCTTCAGGATCTCTAGGAAATCCTCCCTCTTGTCTCGTGGCAGGAGTTCCGTGAACTGCTTGAGAGATTCCCACAGGGAACGATCGTACCGTCCCAGCAGGTCTTCATGGCCGTAGCTGCTGTTCCACAAGCCTTCCTGCCATTAGAGTCGATCCATCGGCTCTCCTTATCCGGAGGCACGGTAGAAGACGGAGAGGTAGAATGTTGTTTCCTGGCTGCCGTCACTATAACGGAGTCCGGAACCGGGTCAAACCTTAGAAAAGCCGGGTCGGAATCCAGAGCCCTATATTTCTTCAGCAGACGGGATGGAGCAGCTCTCGTTACTGCAGGCGAAAGGAACAGCTCCTCCGCTGGCTCTACCAAGCCTGGCACGAGCGGCAGCAGAGGGCGAGACAAATGTTTCTTGTGAAGTGTCTCAAAGATCACGGACGTCGTAGGTGTGGGAGCCGTCACCGTGATTCCTAATTTCGCTGCACCCCTCAGGAGAACATCCTGGAACGTGCTGATGTCATCCACGGGAGACACCCTAGTCCCCGGGGAGTCTGACAAGGTCGCGGAGTAGGACCTCGTCCTGGAAGAGCCAGTGCGGGACCGTGATCCGCGCCTCCTGTGGCGCCGTCTGAACCTCGTCGAGGATCTGCGACGACTGCGTGACCTCCCCCTCCGTCCGGAGCGGGATCGCGACTTCCGTGGCTTCGGTCGCCCTGCCGGTTCCACCGGGACAGGAGACTGTGGCTTGGGTGGTCCCCTCGGCCGAGGGGTCCCCTTCGGAGGAGTCGGTTACCTGGGCAGGGAAACCGACCTCGGAGGAAGCGGTGGAGGCTTGTCAACCGGCAGCTGAGGTTGAGGCTGAGGCTGTGGATGAGGCCGAGATGGTAGAGGCGGCGGGGTTGGGACCCGCGGAGGAAGCCCTCTCGGTAAAGGAGGCGGAAGAGGAGGCGTCACTGTCCCCGGCTTAGGAGGGGTATACACAAGGGAGTACACCGAGCCCGGTGACCCGCCCTCCTTATCAGGCTGGGATGTGGGAGAGTCTCTCCTAGGCACTGGACGCCTGTCAGACTGACTCCTGGCGCCCAAACTCCTTCTGCGTCGTTCCTGCTTCGAAGAACGGTGACCCGACGGCGAGCGTCAGCCCCTCGACGTCGAACTGCGCTTCCTCGACGGCGAACGTTTGTCCCTCGACGGCGAGCGCTTCCGCCTCGATGGCGATCGCCCCCTCGACGACGATCTTCTCCTTTTCGCCGACGGCGAACGGCGGTGTCGCCACGACGGCGAGCGCTGACGCCGGGCCACCCGTCGACGTCGAGTCCTCGACGAGGACGACGACGAAACCGTCACCGGTGACGTCGACGGCGGTCTGTTCAGCTCCTTCGACGTCGAACGTCGACGCCGCTTCGACCCAGAGCCCTGGGGAGACGGGGAACAGACTGTAGTCATCCCTCTCGACGCCGTAGTAAGGTGCAATCACCGCCGACGGAGAATGGGGACGCTTGCTGGACTTCCTGCCTCTGGGGAGCCCCCCAGAGGACTCAGCATGGGCAGATGAAGCCCCTCCAGACCCACCTCGTGCTTGCAGTCTTCTCTCCTCCATGCCTTGGAGCCTGATCTTCTTTCTGTCTCTCAGGGTCCTGGTTGTAAATCCCTGGCAGATCTCACATTCATCAGGGTTATGAGAGGAGGGAAGGCAGAGGATACACACTTCATGTGGGTCAGTCTTGGCCTTCTTCCTGGAACACTCCGGGCATTTGTCAAATAATGCAGGCATATTCGACAAAAAGACTGCCCGAAAAGCACACCAAAGAAGAATTAACCAAAGTACTTTGAACAAAGTACCAAAAAACACTTGAAAAAGTGAGAAATCCCAAAAATAAATCCCAAAAGGGAGAGCTCAATGCTCCAGGGTCCTGCTAGCAGGAGCCGGAAAAAAGAACTGAAAGTAAAAGGGACCTGCAGTGCATTCTGGGATACTGTGAAGTTCTGGAAGGTTCTCTTAAAGGCACAGTATCCTGTTTTGAGCCACATAATGGCAGCCTATGGGGCTTGTCTGTCCAGGTCTTTCTCTCGATCATTCCAGAGGGTTTTTGCTGTTAAAGCAAGGGAAATCTGGACAGGCTTTGCTGTTTGTGGATTTTTGGTGGAATTTCTAGTTGAAGTACTGGACAGTGTAGCCTGTGGATATAGGCTGCATTATCTGTCTTTAATTCTCTCTTAAGTGTCTGTGCAGTTCTGCATTTTTCGACACCTTAAGAGATTATTTTTGATTGCTCCGGGGTCCACGCACATGGGCGGGACTATTCACTAGATTATGACTATACACAGAGAACCCCTACTACAGAACTGCCTCTGCTGGGAAGGTTCTAGAGGGTGCTAGCAGGTGATTGGCAGGAACCAATCTTTGGTTCTTTTTACTATAATGATGTAGATAGGCTACTAAGAGTTAGGTCTTAGCCTTTTTTCTTTTAGCCTACTACTATTATTTACTTTTGGCACTACTTTTGTATTTACCGTGGGACTCCCGCCTCGGCGACGGGGAATGATTCAGGCATGTGAATCTATGAAGGATACCCCAATACTGGATAACCTTCTGATCTGACAATCATAATCACAGCCACAAGTGGAGTGCTTCAGAGACGTTTGGCAGACCCATTATCAGATGGAATGTGAGGATGAGGACTGGGTGGAGATACTAGAGTCCCTAGAGGGGGACCCAAGAGGTCTGGATGAAATACAGTCTTTTTAAGATCCTGCAGGGCTGGCACTGGATGCCGGCATGGCTCTGCACTGCGGCTCTTCTGCCCCACTCATCCTGTTGGAGGTGTGACCATGCATCCTGTGACATGGTTCACCTTCTCGCAGAATCCACGTGGTCCATCCTTTCTGGATCCCAGTAGGGTCCATGTCGGGGGAGACCTTGGATATACACACCCCACTGTCGACGGCTGCTCCTCCTGCACAACCTGGCGGACCTCTCCCAGCTAACACACCATGTTCACCGCCTCCTCACCACCGCTCTCACAACGGGCAAAATCTGCATACTGCGGAATTGGTGCTCCCTGCAGTTCCCAACTCAGGGGGAATGGCTTGCGGCCATGTTTAGGACTGCCTCCTACAAGAAAGCGATCTATAACCTGAAAGATAGGGCTGATAGGTTCCTCCTTATTTGGTCCCTCTTCCTATGGGAAAACTGACCCTTCGTGGCCGCCCTCCCTGCCTTTGTTTGCCCAGCCCCTTTCCGTTTTTCTCCCTCTCCCTCCCCTCTCCCACAGGTTTTTTGATTGCTTACCTGTTACACTGGGTCTGCTCTCCCCCCTCTTGTTGTCGGTTTCATATGCACAACACTTTTGCTGCATGTATTCAGCTTCATTTTCATTAACATTTGTGAACTCAATAATATAATTCCAACACAAAAAAGACAAAAGTAAAGAACACCCAGAGGACAGTTGGCCCAAGTCTAATACAGAACAGGAAGCATGGGATAGCCTCCAAGAACTATCATACCAGAAAAATCAAAGGTTGCATGGTGTATCAGGGAGTGCTAGAAAACTCTTCACAAACACCAAGTCATAGCAGAGTGCTAGGGTGAAGCTACCATCCAAACTCCCCCAAGAGAAGCACTGGGGACAGCCCACAAAAAACCTTTACAACCAAAAAGGGAGCAAACATAGTCATATGTTGAACTGAGGCTGGGACCCAAAACCCTCCACCTCACAAACACCAAGCTGTCCAGCAATGGACAGAGGGAAGGAAAGACCAATCCAGGAATATCATAAGGTAGAGCCCCATGTCAAATCCTTAATCCTAAGATCCCCAACCAGTCAGAGCGGGAACTCAGATACACATCCCAAGAGCCTCTAGCTCAAGAGAGTGAAAAACAGAAAGCCAAAATTCAGCAAGCACCAAGAAAAATGGGGTGTGGTGGGTGGCACCCAACTGATGTATTGTTAGAGGGACACCCACTCCTCACACACAGTAAAGCTTCGCAGAGAGCACAAAGAGAAGTCGCCCAAATCTAGGCTATGTGTGGGTAGGAAACAGCATCTAACAATCAAGGAGAGCAACACTAACTCCAACTAGGACCAGAGCCACACCGCACCAACTAGCCCAACAAAGGCAAGAACACAGCAGAGTTAATGAAATGGGGAAACAAGGCAAACTAAGGAACTCTCACTACAACTCCAGGCCCGCGAATATCCCAAGCGGCTTGTGCGTCGAGCCTGGAAGAGAGCCTCCAACACCAGTCGAGATGCTTTATTAGATCATAGCATTATTAAACCTGCAACAAACAGGTTGACGTTTGTGAACACATTTTGCACACTTTCAAATAAAGTCCAGAATACAGTACGCAGACACTGGCGCATTTTGAATGTTGCAACAGAGAATATCCCGCCGCCTCTGTTTGCATTTAGGAGGGGCCCAAGCCTGCGCGACAGCCTGATACACACACGACCAAGGTCGCAGCTGAAGAAAGACACAAACACACTCTGGGACCTTCCTCCTGTACGTGGCCACTATCCATGCGGCTCATGCAGTGTATGCCCACAGACTACCAAGACAGAATCCGTGGATATTGGTACTGGCCGACCATGGATTCTGAAAACCCACACTAACTGTAATACAGATCGTGTGATCTACATGATCACATGTCCTTGTTCACTGAGGTATATCGGACACACCACTCGTAAAATCAAATTACGCATAAGTGAGCATAAGAGCACAATAGGCTGTAATAAGCAATCAACGTGCCTGACAAATCATTTTCTATCTTTTAAATATCAAGCAGATGACATGAGATGGTTGATCTTAGAACGCCCATTGATTCCCCAACATGTGACTGATGTCTCTAGATTTTTGTTCATTAAGGAGCAAAAGTGGATCTTCAAGCTCAAATCTGACACAGAAGGCTTGAACGACAACATTCCGTGGGTCTCTATCTAATTTTCTCCTAATATTCTCTCCATTGTGACACTTTAGACATTGACATGTCGCACGGTCCTTAGATGGTGCAACGACCGGTAACATCAGGTTTCTGACCTGTCAATTGTGCATCAAATAGTCGCCACATCATTTGACGACAATTCTAAACCACTAGCGGTATACTGGCGATCGTGTCTCCAACAGTTGCTCTCTCCATTTCAAGCACTTAGGACTATAAGCACTACTGTTCTGGGTACGTAAGAAGCTCGATAGCTATTACATTACTGTATTGGTGTAACACGTTCTTTCTTTTTTACCGAACAATCCTATAAAGAACCAGTGATATGGGGGGCAGTGTTGAAGCTGTGGAACACCCCATAGAATGAGGCCAACGACCTAATAGATTACAACAAATAATGTCCCACTGGTACTCCCTGTAAATGTAAACATAATCATCCGTGACTGGTTTCTCTGCTGGTTACCAGCTCATGTATTTAGCAACAGATTGACTCAGGGGCAATCCTATTGCACAAACTTAGCCGTCACTCATAGAGCAAAAGCAGTAGTAGATAGCGATCTAACAGATTTTATACATGGCACCATTATGGAAGGATTCTATACTGCTGTGTATAAACGAATCGTTCTTTCATATTGTGTACACTCGACATGATGCTGCAGCCACTTTACACTCACCTGTGCTGACACTGCCACTTCATGTTGTAGAGCTGTATGTGAAGTCATGGACAGTTCTTATTTTTAAACCCAGCCATCACTGATTGTGTAAAATCAGTAAAATTACTAATGGTTTGACATGGTTAATTACAGGATCTGATGCCTTGTGAAATAATTGCTCTCCAATACTTTCATAAATCCATGTCACACATCGCGCTCCGGCCACAGTACTATGACTTGTATTGACACTGCCACCTTCCAGCTCTGAGCCGTCACCGAGAGTGTGGAATCAACAACATTATTAATGGTTTGGCATTGTCAAAGCATATGGTCCTATGCCCTGTGAAATAATCGATTTTTAATACTTTAAAAAAGAATCCATGTTTCATATTGCGCTCCAGCCGCGGTACTACGACTTGTACTGACGTTGCCACTTTCCAGTTCTGAGCCATGCGCACATAGATCACAATCGGCTTTAACGCTTATGACTGTGAGAAGAGCGTCTCGGCTGCGCGCTGCTGCAGAGCACGTAGCGAGCAGCGCTTATTAGGCGCGCATGCAGTAATTAGCTCCAAATTAGCGTCTGAGCAAGACGCAAGACGAGACCACTAGCCGCTTACAACACACATTGTATGAACGCTTGGGCCACAGTACAATATCGCGGATATTCATTGGCTTATTAGCTAATGAGGGCTCATCAAGCCAATCATCGCCGCAATAAAAGGAGACACTTCCCTGTCCTCGGTACCTACCACACTGCTTGCAGACTGCAAGGGTGTACCGACGGACAGGTAAGAGCATTCTGCCTTAGGCTCTTTTTGAGTTAGTTCTTTGGTTCTTTCTTGATTGACACATTGTCAAGTAAATAGTATTGGCTACTAAAGGAGTACTGTTGATGTTTTAACCAATACCCTTATAACTTACTAGGCTCTAGACTTTATAGTAAATGATAGGATACCTAATTTCCTGGTCCATATGCTCTCATTAATTTTTCCAATAGGAAAGGGCATATTTTTGAGGGATTTCAGCCTGATACATGGATACATGGATAGTAATGATCCTTGATTTAATTTTAATAGAGTACTGGTTAAATAACATCACACCAAGAGAATGAAATATCCTAAAAGGAACTTATCACGTAAGAGATTAACCTGCTCCCTTTCATGGTGTTGAATGCCAAGATTTTATATTTTTGATTTAGGTTTTAATATTTTAGATTCTATGAGTATAACCAAGGGACAAAAGATGGATGATGTAATTACCTTTAGCTCCCTTGTTTTACCTACAAATAGAGCGGGGCCTCAACCACCGAGCAGTTGCCGGGTGAGGTGAGGCTTACTCCCACAGCAAGTTGAGTGAGTACTAATTTATTCTAAAAAATATACAATTGCCTAATAAAGTTACGTAATGAGCCGGCGTAGTCGACTAATATTCATAATCGATTATTTGACTTTTTAACCTCTATGCTCTGAGCACTTTTGTTCACCATTGTAGGTTTGACCCTTCTTTTTGACAAATTCTCTTTTGTTTTAGGAATGAAGAGATAGCTCTTACCTACATATACATGGGATTCATGTCTGGTAGGGTGGTAATAAACCACTGATCTACTCATTCTTTTACGTGAAACTTTTCATGTGTAACACATTTCACTAAACAGTGTTTTGTCCTGCAGTAACCACTTAACATCTATTAGGTCCTGAAGAAAGCCGGGCTAGCTAGCCAGTACGGATGAAACATGTCGACCTCACTCTTTGCCAGGAGATGGTAAATTTTTTCTATACTATTAGGCTGATTTTACTTATGACATTTGGACAATACCCAATAAACACATTTTTTGTCCTTCTAGTCATTTTTACCTCTCACATTCTTTTCACTCGCACTGCACTCCATCAGTTGACTCATATTTTGAACAATCATTTTGGCTGAGACTACCGGGAGTATGAGGTCAAGTATTCAGTTAGCCTTGGAGCAACATTGGCTACGTTTGACCCTACTCTTGTAGGTCTCCAGATGACGAAGCTCCGCAAAATGGGTGGGCTGATGGAGACTATACTCATGCCAAATGTTGGGCAAACTATTTGAACCTGGTGAACAGTTTTCTTTGGAGCATATAGAGGTTTTCTTGTCGTACTAATAGACTGACTTTCTCCCTGTAGTTGTTCATGTTTGTAATTAGGAGTGTGGAGTTAAGTTGGTCTGAAAATACTACGCCCTAGACCCTTGTACATACATTTCTTATTTTTGAAACAAGGCATGCATCACACAAACCCAAAGTTGAGCAGGGAACATATGAGGGAACCAATGGGCAGCTTTCTCCTGAGCTCTAAAGAGGGGAGGATATTGACCAGTAGAGGTGGCCCAAATGCCACACACAGTGTGCGTATGCACCAACCCCAAGCCAGAGAGCTAGAAAAGTATAGGCCAAACATCCAACTCAATAGCCCACTACCCTAAAAATCCTTGCAGGAGCACACAACAACCGAACAAAAGGCCATCACACGGGGAGAGAGAGACAGGTCACACATCCAACAAGCTGCAAGACCAATACAGACCACAGGGATAAGCCCAAGCCTAGCCCATGTTCCAGAAAAAAAGATGCAGCATATCCACGTCCTTCAGTGAAGGACGCTGCAACACGACATGCATGACCAGCCAAATCCTGGCTACAGGGCAAGCAGGGGGACAGGAAGTCTGCAAAAGCATAAATGCACAAATATGTCTACTAGAGAAGAGAAACAGAGCAGGAGAATTCTGAGTAGAGTTGGAACTTAATATTAACTTACTGAGTTGGAGGCATTTAAAATATTTTCTTTTAGGTAAGAAGTGAGGTACCTGTCTCCAGGATGTGGATACATATTATGATGTAAGGGCCGGGACGAGGACGTTATGAAGAGGTAATGGCTTAGATTATGACATCACTGCCATTTGTGAGGTAATTGTGGATATCAAATATAGTATATCCTCAGAGAAGGTGTTTTGGTCAAGAAAGTAGATATTGCCCTGCACATTAAAATGCAGGAAGTCCGTTGCTACAAACTGGAGTGACAAGAAGGGGTATGGTATGACATGGTTAATTCTCTACCAGTTCCAGTATTTCTTAGCCTCTCAACTAAGGCCCACTTCACTTGTATAACGTGACACACGCTCAACTGAGGGGTAAGGTGGGGACATTTTTGTAAATGGTGTGGACCAACACACAAATAACAGTCACAGCATACCAACACTCATTACGTACTGATCATGAAACAATAACTGGCCAAAACTAGGGAGTTAAAGGACCTTAAGCTCCAATTGACAATGAATAACTGTGGGAAACATACAGCAGACACACAACTTTGTCAATGCGTGTCTGTTGTTCTCACCCAGGGACATCTTAAGGAATTGGGGGCGAAATGTATTTTTGGGGACCCTGCTTTGGACAGCTTTGAGTTTATGATCTATTTTCAGGTCTTTCATGCACACTTTGGCCGAGTCACTCACAGTGCACAGGCACACTTGTCCATATTCTAAATGTGTTTACATCTAATATTTAGGGATACATCTCACCTGGTAGCTGATCTGGGCCGCTGCGGTAAGGTTTTCTTCAGCCTCGGCAAACTGCTTCTTCTGCAGGTGTGTCCTTGCCAGTGCCAGGAAGTACTTACAACTTGGGCCCCCATCCTGTGAGAGCAGCTCATGAGCCAACGCCTGCTGAACAAGCTGAAACAGCAATGACCATATGACTACAGCGCAAACACAACAGGAAGGTACAATAAAACGGAATAACTGCATGCACGTGAGTGACACATCATAGGGTGGGTGACTATAGAGACCATAAAGGGGCACACAGAACAAGTTACTCACCTTCAGACAGCATTATCTGGTAGAGACTCTATCTAGCTGCTGAGTCCAGATCCAGCATGATGCCTGGGAAATTCAAAGGTAAGGAATCTGTCGCTAGAAGTCTCTATCAGATAGATATATATTCTTGATGAGCTGAAATAAACCGAGCTCGTATTTCTCCTTCTGATCTCTTTCTCTGTCAGGACATGGAGCCTCCCTTCAACCTCTCCTCCCTGCTGCTCTCCTGATCCCCTTTACAATCTCCCTTTGCCACTGTGCCTTAAACCTAATTCCGGAAACTTTTGCTGAGCAATACCCTAGCGCACGCCCTCCAGTGGCTCCATTCGGCTCTGCGTGACGTAGTCGGCAGCATCGGTTATAAAGTCGCAGTCATCTATATAGGCACCACCCAGGTGCACAGACGTCAGTACTTTTTGGTTTTTCCACACCAGGAGCCCAGAGCCATGAAGTAACATACGCAGTTGTGTGGAAAACTAGGTCCCTGAAAAGGGAAGAAACCCTAGCCCTAATAAAATTGGTCCGCAAAGCGGGGAGGCATGTGTGGGGCTGTAAGGAATCTGCAGCTAGAGTCTCTTCCAGATCATGCGTTACCGAAGGTAAGTAACTTGTTCATCTGATAGAGACTTCTAGCTGCAGATTTCTTACATTTGAATTAGTTACCCAAGCCGTACCATCCGGCAGTGGGTTGGGGACCAATACTTTATACTAGAAAGTCCTGCAGGACAGAACGGGCAAAATGCCCATCCCTGCGGGCCTGACTGTCCAGGCAGTAGTGCTTGGCAAACGTGTGCAAAGATGCCCATGTTGCTGCCTGACAGATGTCCAGGACTGGGACACACCGAGCCAAGGCAATAGTTGCAGCCTTATTCCTGGTGGAATGCGCCCTTAAACCCTCAGTGGGCTCCTTCTTGACTAGGACATAGCAGATCTTAATGCACAGAACGACCCAGCGAGAGATGGTCCTTTTCTGCACTGCCAGCCCCTTCTTAGCTCCCACGTACCTCATAAAGAGTTGGTCGTCCACCCGGAACTCTTCTGTGCGGTCAAGGTAGAATGACAACGTTCTTTTTGGGTCCAGATGTTGGAGACGCTCATCTTCTCTAGAGGGATGCTGGGGAGCAAAGAAGGTGGGCAGTGTAATGGATTGCCCCAGATAGAATGGGGTCCCAACCTTTGGCAAAAATGAAGCACGGGTGTGAAGCACCACTTTATCCGGAAAAGACAACAAGTAGGGAGGCGGGGAAGATAACGCCTGCAACTCACTTATACCCCAGGCAGATGTAATCCCCACTAAAAAGGCTGTCATGATGGTAAGCAGCCGGAGGGGACAGTTGTATAAAGGCTTGAAGGGAGCACATATAAAATAAGTGAGGACCAAATTAAGGTCCCACTGCAGCATAGCAAAGGGCGTGGGCGAAAACAAGTGAACCAGATCCTTCAGAAACCTATTTACAATCGAAGACCTAAAGAGAAAAGGTTGGTCTAACAGCAGCAAAAAGAGCAGACAGAACAGAAAGATAACCCTTGAGAGTTCCCAAAGCAGAGCCCTGTTGGGCAAGGGTTAGAATGAATACAAGAACAGTGGGAAGAGAAGCAGAAAGAGGGTCAATAGACATTTCTGTACAGTATAATATACATTTCTGCCAAAGGCAGGCGTATACCATCCTAGTGGAGGGCCACCAAAATAACATTACGTACTTCTGGAGTTCAAAAGCCATCAACTGCCACCACTCAATCTCCACGAATGGAGGCGCAAAGTTGACAGGTTCGGTGGAGAACCCTACCCAAAGAAGTCTGGGACTACGAGCGCTGTGTGTTGACGGTCCTGAGGCGAAAAGCCGGGACTGGTGTTCTGCTTTGTTGTGAATGTGAGAATCGCCGATTTTTAACTATCACTGCACTGCATTTAATTTCGTTTCTGACACCTAGTGTGTTTTTAATACTTCCTGACTGCTAGGAACCACTTGCCATTCTCGAGCACTTTCGCTTACCTGATTAGGCATTTTAGCCCCATTGCAGCTGAGTAGACGCTGCCAGGGGTGTGACGGGCTTTGGCGTCCGCCATCTTGGGGGTGAATTTTACGAGCGGTCCAGTGCTCGGCCCCTCCCTCACCCACAACTATAAAATGGCCCCCCCTCACAGGGAGCGCAAGGGGCGCGCCGGCGGCGCGCCGAAGGCAAGCCCGTCCGCGCCAGTTCCACGCCTAGCGCCGGAAATTATGGCATTTTTCAAAAAATTCTAAATCTTCAATACTCAAGCACACAGTTGCTCGAGCTGAACCAATGCCCTTGTAAATCTATGCACAGAGCAAATCCAGTAGGTCTCTCTCCATCATTTAGCTGCGCCTCCAGTGGCCCGCAAATACTCAACAATTCTCCTCTCCAACCCCATAAACTACACAACCTGCCCCCAGCCATGAGCAAATGCCCTACCACTAACACTCATCTCCTGACCAATAATAACCACAGGGGTGAATCAAGCCGCCCGGTGAGTGGAAAAAGATTTTTGAAGTGCATATTGTTGAACACGTGATCCATGGTCAAACACAAACATGAAATTTCAGCTTTGATCACAGACCATGCTGTTGATCTAATGTTTCTAACAGAAACTTGGGCATCTGATGCTTCAGGACCGGACTGGAATGACGCAGTTCCTGAAGGATACCGTGTAGAATTTGTAAATAGACTAGGAGCAGTGGGTGGTGGTATTGGGATTATTTATAAATCCCATTTAAAAGTATTTTCACTACCCGAACACGGTCTAGAAGCGGAAGCCATGAGCTTTAAAATTAAAGACAATAATTGCCTAATATTTGCAGGCCTGCTTGTGTACCGCCACCCCGGTTTGAGAGCACCGTTTATTAGAGCACTACACACTTTTCTAGAATCTACATCTGATTCCACCACATATACCATCTTGGGCGCTTTTAATTTTCATTTAGAAGCAAACAATGACTCTGACTCTATTACTCTAATTGACAATCTTCTTAGCTTCGTTATGACTCAGCTAGTCTCAAACCCCACTCATATTGCAGGACATACCCTTGATGGCATCTTCACAAACAATGACCATATTAAAGCTATCTCGACTGAAGCAGTTCCTTGGTCTGACCATAATGCTATCTTTTTTAATATGCCTCTGACTAACCTACCAAATCATCAAAGAGGCCTCATACTTCCTGAAAAAACACGCCCTTGGAACAAGCTTGAACCCGCCCTTTTGGCTGACTCACTTGCAAAGGATCCCCCTGTTCTCGAAACCGGTAACACTAACATGGGAGCGATCAAATTACAAAATTGGATCAGGCAAGCAGTCAATCAGCTGGCTCCTGTAGAAATAAAAAAAGCCAGAAGGCGATTTGCAACTGCGCCGTGGTATTCCACAGAGGTGAAACACATAAAACAAAAATGCCGACGACTTGAGCGGTTGTGGCGTTCGGATTACAGTGTTCAAAACAAATTAGTAAGGTAAGGTAAAGGTAAAGTGTGTCTTGTAAAGCGCACTGCTACCCGCACCGCAGGCCTCGTAGCGCTATAGACCGCTGGGGAACCCGTCCTGGCTTTCCCTGTGAGATAGTCCCTCCTGGGGGTCTCCAAGGTGAAACCAGGCATCCCTGGCGTTTGTGGGGGGCCGTTGTGGAGATGAGGCAAGCTTAATGCCCAGAGTTACCGAGTGTGGTCCCCGGATAGAGTAGGCACCGAGGCGAGAATTATCAAGTCCGCTGATCCTGGTCCAAGACCCTGCCACGTGGGGAATCGAACCCTGGTCCCAGCCCGTTCTCTGCTCTCGGGTCTGCTGCCTCTAACCAGTGAGCCACACCACTCCACTCCAATTAGTATACATCAAAGCCCTGCAGGAATATAAGACAGCAATAGTTCAGGCCAAATCAGCCTATTTTACAAATAAAATTCAGGCAGCTTCTAACACTGCTAGAGAACTATTTAAAACTGTCACTCATTTGACTAAGAGCCCCCGCGACACTGTCTTTAGCCCCGACCAGAACTTTGTGACTAACATTGCGACCTTCTTCCAACAAAAGGTTCAGACAGTTTACGATGATCTTAGTTCATCTGCACCAATTACACTTAGTGAAAATAATGATATTGCCCCCTAACTGGTTCCAGCTATTCCTGTTTCCCCCTATTAGAAGGGTCACAGGTGGCAGATCTAATCACACAGATGAAGTCAGGGTCCCCATTGGATCCCTGCCCGCCACGAATATTGCACATGATTCCACAGACAGTGGCAGCTGTCCTGACCCCCTTGATAAACAACATTATCACCTCTGGTGATTTCCCTAGTAGCTGGAAGAAAGCCTGCATTCGACCTATCCTTAAGAAGGATTCGTTGGATCCTACCGAACTTAAGCACTACCGGCCAATATCCTGCCTACCCTTGTCAGCCAAGATACTGGAAAAAGCCATAAACCAAGAAATAATGCGGTATGTTGACCACAACAAGCTCCTAGACCCCTCTCAGCATGGCTTCCGCCCCTCCCACTCAACAGAGTCTGCCTTGATCATGGCAACCGAAAACATTCGAAGGACAATGGACGAGGTTGGCAGAACGGCCCTGATCTTATTAGACCTTACAGCGGCGTTCGACACCGTGAACCATTCGATTCTGCTAAACAGATTAAGAACTCTTGGTTTCGCTGGTACTGCTCTAGCTCTTTTAACATCTTTTCTGGACTCCCGAATTCAACAAGTGCACTGGGAAGGCTTTAAATCTGACAAATTCTCCCTCCCAGGTGGGGTCCCTCAGGGCTCGGCGCTATCACCCACTTTGTTCAACCTATATGTTACCCCCCTAGCTGCCTTAATTCAATCTCACGGCTTGCAATTAGTGTCGTACGCTGACGACACTCAAATTGTAGTGTCAGTATCCCAGTCTATTGAAGCCACTGCAGAGCGTTTTAAGAACTGTCTTCTCAGTTTAAAAAACTGGATGAGCTGTAACTTTCTAAAATTAAATACGGACAAGACCGAGATAATCGAGTTCGGTCAGAAACCATTGGTCTGGAACAACCTCTGGTGGCCCCCGGAGGCGGGCTCTTATCCTAGCCCTGCAGAAAAGGTTAGGAATCTTGGCTTCCTGGTTGATAAAGAGCTTTCCTGCAAAGCGCAGATAAACCAGGTAACTTCCACCTGCTTCCATACCATCAAGGTCCTTAGGAAAGTTTTACCTTACATCCCTCCAACGTTAAACAAAACTGTAATGGGTGCCCTGGTAATGTCCCGAGTGGATTATTGCAACTCACTCTGCTTGGGCACAGGAGAAAAACAACTGAACAAACTGCAGGCAATTCAAAATGCCGCAGCCAGGGTTCTGTTGAACTTACCCTACCGCCACCCAACGTCCAAAGCCATCAAGGAACTTCACTGGCTTCCAGTCAGGTGCAGAATACAGTTTAAGGCCCTCTGTCTGGTCCACAAATCCTTGCACGGTATGGGACCAGACGACTTTCCCAAACTTCTCCCTCGATATGTGCCATCGCGTACGCTAAGATCAGCCAAGCATGATTTAATATGCCAGCCAAAAATAAGAAGAATGCCATGGGGTGGCAGGTCTTTTTCCTACCAAGCTTCCAGACTATGGAACTCTCTGCCCCCTGCACTGCGCTCACAAAAGTCTAAATTATGTTTTAGAAAGGCACTGAAAACCTGGCTTTTTTCTTCGCATTAAGATCGGCTCTCACCGCTCTCGTTAGTCATTATAGCGCCAAGACGCCGCGGCATTCGAGCGCTTTATAAGTACTTCAGTCAGTCAGTCAGTCAGTACCCTGCTGCTGCGACAGAAGATCCTCCCAAAGGGGCAGCCTGATCGGAGGATCGATGCTCATTTTCAGAATCTCTGGATACCAGACTCTCCTCACCCAATCCAGAGCCACAATGATGACTTGGGCCGGATCGCTCCTGATCTTCTTGAGAACCCTGGGCAGGAGTGGTATGGATAGAAAGACGTACAGTAGGCCTGAGCTCCACTCGCGACGAAAGGCATTGCCGAGCGATAGCCGCCTTGGAAACTCCAACACGCAGTATTGCTGACACTGCACTTTCTCTTCGGAGGCAAACAAATCTAACCAAGGTTCTCCCCACTGCTGAAAGAATACTTACGCCACCTCTGACTGGAGACGCCATTCGTGATCCGCTATGCATCAACAGCTGAGTTCGTCCGCCTTGACGTTCAAAAAACATACCAGGTATTGAGCCACCAGGGTAATGCCCTGCTGTTCCAGCAATGCCAAGAGACACAGGGCCTCTTGACAAAGGGTCCACAACCTCACCCACCCTGCTAGCTGCAGTACAACATTGTGGTGGTGTTGTCCGTGAACACCTGCACTAAGTTACCCTTGACAGAGGGAAGGAATGCCTTCAATGCCAGCCAAATCACTAGAGGCTCCAGCAAACTGATATGGAGCCCCGACTCTTCCGGAGACCAGTGTCCCCTGATCTCCACCTCTCCCAGATGGCGCCCAATCCCAGAAGTTACACGTCACGACTGGGAGCTCTCGTTGGGGAAGGGAGAGGGATCTGTCGTTGACCCAATCAAGGTTTGTCAACCACAACAGTAGACCTCCGGCAGTTCCTTCCAAGATCTTGACCACATCCGTGAGATTTCCTGGATGCTGTGCCCACTGGAGCTTCAGGTCCCAGTGTAGAGCCTGCATGCGCCACCTGGAATGCTTTACCAACAGGATGCAGGAGGAAATGAGACCCAACAGCCTCAGAGTCAGTCTCACCGAAATCCAGGATAGAGGCTGAAATATTGGAATCATAACCTGAATATCTGGACTTACTGCTCGAGAGGATAAGCCTGAAACCGCACTGTTTCCAGAACAGCTCTGATGAAAGGGAGCTTCTTAGAAGGAGTCAGGTGTGACTTTGGCACATTTATGGAGAACCCCAGCAAATGCTGGAGGTGTGCCATAGTCTAAAGGTAGGAGACGAGAGCCTGGGGTAAGGATCAATCAATCAATCAAGTCATTTATAGAGCGCACTACTCACCCGTAGGGTCTCAAGGCGCTAGGTGGGGGGGGTGCCGTTACTGCTCGAACAGCCAGGTCTTGAGCTTCTTCCTGAAGGAGAGGTGGTCTTGGGTCAGGCGCAGGTCGGTCGGGAGTGAGTTCCAGGTCTTGGCGGCCAGGTAGGAGAAGGACCTTCCTCCTGTTGTCGCTCTTCGGATGCGGGGGACGGCGGCGAGGGCGTGGCTAGTTGATCTGAGGTGGCGCTTGGGAGTGTAGAAGTTGATTCGGTTGTTGAGGTAGCTCGGGCCTTGGTCGTGTAGGGCTTTGTGCGCGTGGGTGAGGAGACGGAAGGTGATTCTTTTGTTGACGGGGAGCCAGTGCAGGTCTCTCAGATGTCCGGAGATGTGGCTGTTTCGTGGGATGTCGAGGATGAGTCTGGCTGAGGCGTTCTGGATCCGCTGGAGTCTCTTCTGGAGCTTGGCGGTGGTTCCGGCGTAGAGGGCGTTGCCGTAGTCCAGTCGGCTAGTGACGAGGGCCTGGGTGACAGTCTTCCTGGTCTCGGTGGGGTTCCACCAGAAGATCTTCCGTAGCATGCGTAGGATGTTGAAGCATGACGAGGAGACGGCGTTGACTTGTCTGGTCATGGAGAGGGAGGAGTCCAGGATGAAGCCCAGGTTGCGTGCGTGGTCCGTCGGTTTGGGTGCGGTGCCCAGGGCGGGGGGCCACCAGGAGTCGTCCCAGGCGGAGGGCGAGGAGCCCAGGATGAGGACCTCCGTCTTGTCTGAGTTCAGTTTCAGGCGGCTGGTCGTCATCCATTCGGCTACATCTCTCATCCCTTCGTGCAGGTTGGCTCTGGCGGCGGCGGGGTCGTTGGTCAGGGAGAGGATCAGCTGGGTGTCGTCGGCGTAGGAGATTATGTTGAGGTTGTGTTGGCGTGCGATGGCCGCGAGGGGGCTCATGTAGACGTTGAAGAGGGTGGGGCTCAGCGAGGATCCTTGAGGGACGCCGCAGATGACTTCGGTGGCCTCTGACTTGTACGGTGGTAGGCGGACTCTCTGTGTTCTTCCGTCGAGGAAGGAGGTGATCCATTCCAGTGCCTTCTCCTGGATTCCGATGTTGCCGAGGCGCTGTACTAGGGTGCGGTGGCAGACAGTGTCGAAAGCCGCGGAGAGGTCCAAGAGGATGAGGGCCGCTGTTTCTCCGTTGTCCATCAGGGTTCGGATGTCATCGGTGGCAGCGATGAGGGCGGTCTCGGTGCTGTGGTTTGCTCGGAAGCCAGACTGTGAGGGGTCGAGGGATCCATTTGTCTCGAGGAAGGCGGCCAGCTATTTGTTGACGGTCTTCTCGATGACTTTGGCCGGGAACGGGAGGAGCGAGATGGGACGGTAATTCTTGAGTTCGGTGGGGTCTGCTGTAGGTTTCTTGAGAAGAGCGCTGAGTTCTGCGTGCTTCCAGCTCTCCGGGAAGGTGGCGGTGTCGAAGGAGGTGTTGATAATGTCCCGCAGGTGGGGTGCGATGACAGCGTCGGCCTTGTTGAAGATGTGGTGAGGGCAGGGGTCAGTCGGAGATCCGGAGTGGACGGAGTTCATTGTGTGGATGGTGTCTTCGGTGCTGATCGGAGTCCAGGTGCGGAGGGTGGTGGTGGGTGGCGTTGTTGCGGTTGTGGCGTGCGTTGGTTGGTTGCTGAAGCTGTTGTGTATGTCCGCGATCTTGTTGTGGAAGTAGGACGCGAGGGAGTTGCAGAGGTCTTGCGACGGGGTGATGTCATTGTTTCCGGCGTTGGGGTTGGAGAGCTCTTTCACGATGTTGAAGAGTTCCTTGCAGTTGTGTGCGTTGTTGTCCAGCCGGTCCTTGTAAGTATTTTTCTTGGTGGCGCGGATCAGTTGGTGGTGTTTCCGGGTGGCGAGCTTGAGGGTGGTCATGTTGTCCGTAGTTGGTTCCCTTCTCCATACTTTCTCGAGGGCTCGGCAGTTCTTCTTGGAGCTCTTGAGTTCGTCGGTGAACCATGGGGTTTTTCTGCTGCCGGGTCTGCTGGGCGGGGTTCTCAGAGGGGCGAGTTCGTCCGCGCAGTTGCTGATCCACTTCGTGAGGTTGTCGGCGGCCTGGCTGGGGTTCGCTGAGCTGGCGGGAGGGTGCTGGCTCAGGGAAGCGGTGAACTGGTCGGCTGTGATCTTGTTCCAGCTTCTTCGGGCAACCTGTTGCTGGTGTTGGTGGATCGTCGTTCTTTTGAAGGTGAAGTGGACGCAGCTGTGGTCCGTCCAGTGGAGTCCTGTTGCGTGGCTGAAGGTGACGTCTTTGCTGGATGAGAAGACGGCGTCGAGTGTGTGTCCGGCGAGGTGGGTGGGGGTGGTCACCAGTTGCTTGAGTCCGAGGTTGGCGAGGTTGTCGAGCAGGGTGATGGTGTTGCGGTCGCTGTTGTTCTCCAGGTGGAAGTTGAGGTCCCCCAGGAGGATGTAGTCGGCGGAGGGGAGGGCATGCGGGCTGATGAAGTCGGCGATGTCCTCGCTGAATCGTGTGCGTGGACCCGGGGGTCGGTAGATCAGGGTGCCTCTGAGGGTGGTCTTCGGGTCGGTGTGGATCTGGAAGTGCAGGTGTTCGGCGGTGGTTAGGGTGTCGTCGGTGTTGGTCGTGATGCGGATGGTGTCTCTGTGGATGATGGCGATGCCTCCTCCCGTCTGGTTGGCGGTGCGGTCCCTCCGTGTGATCTTGTAGCCCTCTGGGATGGCGATGGCGATGTCGGGCGCTGAGGAGGCGTTCATCCAGGTCTCTGTGAGGAAGGCGACGTCAGGGGCGATGGAGTCGAGGAGGTTCCAGAGTTCTACGGCGTGTCTGTGGATGGAGCGGGTGTTGAGTAGGATGCACTTGAGGTGGTTGCTGCTGGTGTTCGGCTTGGCGAGTGCTGGTGCAGGGTAAGTCCGGATGCAGGTGAACTTGCAGGCATGGCAGCTGAAGGGTCCGTGGGTGTGCCTCGGGGAGGCGCGGTGACATCTCGGGATGGCGCCGGTGTTGAGTGCGATGAGTTCGGCGGCGTTGTAGGTTCGTCGGGTTGGCTTCCGTCGGTGGGGGCCAGGGGTCCTGGCACTGGGCGCGGTCCAGGCGCGGACGGGCGCAGACGGGCTTACCTTTGGCGCGCCTTCGGCGCACAATCGGCGCGCCCGCTGCGCGTCAACGCTGCGCGTTCGCACGGTCGCCATATATGGCCAAGTGCGCGGGTGGGCGGAGCAGCTGGGAGGCGGGAGCGGGGAGGGAACAGAAGGAAAAAAGGGGCGGGGTCAGCGGTGGTGGCGGGAAGCGGGGAGCGGGGAGGGACGACGGAGGGCGGCAACAGGCAGGAGAGAACAGGAAAAACAGCGGGAGAAACAACAATAATAACAAATACAGCGGGAGAAACAACAATACTAACAAATACAGCGGGAGAAACAACAATTATGACAATAACAATTCTACTTAGTCAATACAGTAAATACACCAGGGGCACAGGGAGAGGAGCGCCGATCACGGACCACGCCGCTCGGAGGAGGGGGCGTGGTCACGAGGCGGCCGTCGGGCAGCAAGGCACAGTGGAAGGGGAAGCACACGCAGCAGCTGGTGGCCGTGCGGCGCGGGAGCGTCCTAGCCTTCTGTAGCCAGGGTGTAGGGGAAGACTGACACCCCTAACCTGCGCATATGAGCTGTGACCATGGTGAACTTCCGAGGGGCGCTGGTAAGGCTGAAGGGGAGCACTGTGAACTGAAAGTGCTCATGGCCTACTTTGAACCGCAGGTAACGCCTGTGGCCCAGCAGGATGGGGATGTGGAAATACGCATCCTGCAGGTTCAATACCACCATTCAGTCTTCTTGGTCTAGGGCTGAGTGAGCTAAAGTGAGCATCTTGAATGTCTCCTTTTTGAGGAAGAGATTGACGGTCCAAAGATATAAAATGGGTCACAACCCTTTGTTCTTCTTCGGAATCAGAAAGTAACAGGAATAATAGTCACTGTCTATTTCTGAAACCGGGACCCTTTCTATAGCTCCCTTGGCCAAGAGAGCTGTAACTTCCTCTTGAAGCAACCTTAAATGATCCTCCGTCAGCCATTTCTGGTTTGGCAGAATGATAGGAGGAAAATAAAGGAAAGGCAGAGAATAGCCCTCCTGAATGATCTGCAAGTCCCACTTGTCCGATGTTATGGACCTCCGGTAGGGGAGATGATGATGGATTCTCCTGCCAATAGCAGTGGTGTGGTCGTGCAGAGTCAGACTAGTAGTGCTTGGAGGCTGTGGCTGTTAAGGGCAGGGTGACCAATGACTTCGGGCTTCCATTCCTAGTTTGGAAGAAACCATGTTCATGTTCCTGCACGGCTTGGGAAGCCTGCGTAGGATGGCGGCTGGGATAGGGCTGATGCGGCTGGAAACCATTTCCGTTGCCATGAAACGGGCAAAAGCTAGACTGGCCACCAAGTGTGGAAGAGAGGCCCAAGGATCTGCCCGTAGCTCGAGAGTCCTTGAACCTCATTAGGGCCAAATCTGCTTTCTCCGCAAAAAGGTGGGTTCCATCAAAAGGCATGTCCATCAAATGTGCCTGGATATCTAGCGGGAAGCCAGTTGTCATAAGCCAATCATGGCGCCTCAAGTCTACTGTTGTGAAAATCGACCTGCCCAGCGAATCCGTCATATCAAGGCCACACCTTATGGTGAATTTTGCTGCACCTCTCCTGTCCTTAACTGCTTGAGAGAGCACAGCCCAGGCCTCCTCCGGGACATGTGGCAGCACATGCGCAACCGCCTCCCAGAGGGAGTGGGAGAAACGGTCCAATAAGCATGCAGTATTCACCGACCGCAATGCCAGGCTCTTGGAAGACCACATCTTACCAAGTGAATCCTGCCTCTTGGATTCCCTATCCGGAGGGGCGGAAGGGAACACGCCCTGGGATGTAGAGGCCTGCACCACCAAACTTTCAGTGGTGGGGTGTTGGCTGAGTAACTTTTGGTCGCCTGGAGCTGGGCAATGGTGCAGTGAACTTGTCCTATTCACAGGACTGTGGTTCATTAAAGGGCAAAAGTGTTCAGAGGTGGAAGCCCCAGGCTAAAGTAGAAGAGGAAATGCAAGCATTGCTAAGCCAGGATATCAAGAGCTGGCAGAGGGACCGACACCATGGGTGTCGCCAATAGTGGCAGTGCCAAAGAAGAACACATCGAAAATTCGCATCTGTGTCGATATGAGGATGCCGAACACAGCAATGGAACGTGAAAGACACCTTGGACCACACCTCAACGACATGATCAGCTGCCTAACTGGCACACGCCGATTCTCAAAGCTGGACCTGTGCAAAGGATATCATCAGCTGGAGCTTGACCCTCAATCAAGAAATATCACAACATTTTCCACGCACATTGGTGTCTTTCGCTACAAACGACTACGTTTTGGCATCTCATCAGCAGCAGAAATATTTCAAGAGACAATACGGCAAGTGATAAGGCCGGTAAAGAACAGCCTCAACTACAGCGACGACATTCTGGTATTTGGTCGATCAGATGACGAGCATGACAAAGCATTGCCGTATGCTCTCAGCTGGAACAAGCAGGTCTAACGCTGAATGAAGATAAGTGCGAAATAGGGAGAGACGAACTGGTGTTCTTCGGACACATCTTTTCCAAAAAAGGGATGCAACCAGATCGCAGCAAAGTAGAAACGCTAGAAAAAGCTAAATCTCCGAGCGACGCTGCAGAAGTGAGGTCGTTCCTTGGGCTTGCCAGCTACTGCGCAAGATACATAAAAGACTTTGCCACGGTAAGCACACCGCTGAGAGAACTGATGAAACAGGGCCAGACATTCATGTGGACAGAAGACTGCAACAAAGCGTTTGAGGCCATCAGACATGCAGTGATGGCGGTAGATAACCTTGCGTACTTTGATCCTCTGCTATGCACAGAACTGACGGTGGATGCCAGCCGGCTGGGGTTAGGAGCGATCTTGGCACAGCATAGGCCAGGCAAAGAGTCGCCAAGACACATAGTGGCATACGCAAGCAAAAGCATGTCCGTCGTCGAGAGGGCGTACTCACAGCCGGAGAAGGAAAGCCTTGCAGTAGCATGGGCATGTGAGCACTATCACATGTTCATATATGGGAAACCATTCACCATCATAACGGATCATCAGGCCCTAGTCTATGGAAATAGAGAGATGGGGTATACGGCTGATGGACTACAACTTCAAGATCGTGCATAAACCAGGGAAAGAGCACAACCTGGCAAACGACATGTCGCGGCACCCTTTGCCACCGACACCTGAGGGTACATCAATAGCGGAGGAGTACTTGAACTTTGTACTAAGATAAAACACTCCGGCATCAATAACGATGGCCGAGTTGGAGCTAGAAACAGAGAGGGACGCCACAATGCAGGCGGTCAAAATAGTAACAAGACAACAGAGATGGAGGCATGTCAACAACACCAGCATCATGGAGAATGGAGTGATCAAAGAGGAAATGCTGGCATTCAAAAAGATTCATGAAGAGCTATCAGAGACCAAAAATGGAATAATAATGAGAGGAACAAGAATAGTGATGCCAAGAGTTCTGCGGAGACAGACTGTGAACGTGGCGAACGAATCACATAGAGGAATGGTAGCGACAAAGAAACCGCTACGGGAGAAAGTGTCGTTCCCGGGTTTGGACAACATGGTGGAGGCCACAGTCACAAACTGCCACATCTGCCAAGTGACGGGGCAGTCAACAAAACCGGAACACCTACAAATGACAGAGCTCCAGCGGGCAGTGTGGACCGAATTGGAAGTAGACTTCTATGGGCCCCTGGAAACGGGAAACCTGCTTATGATAATTGATGAATTCTCCAGATTTCCCATTGTGCGACAAGTATTGTCAACATCAGCAAGCGCAATGCTGCCAACTATGGACGACATCTTTGCGCCATGGGGTTCCCCACAAACACTAAAGACAGACAATGGTCCACCATTCTCAGGGGAAGAATTCAGGAAGTTTATGGACTATCTAGGGATCCATCACAGGAAAATAACGCCCCTGTGGCCACAAGCAAATGGCATGGTGGAAAGATTGATGGGGAACATTAAAAAGGTTGTCCAAAGAGAAAAACTGGCGCAGATCTCAATAGATTCAGAAAAGGGGGTGGTGATGAACAGAGTGCCTGAATTAAGCAGACCACTCTTACCCAGTCCAAAGATCAGGGCTTGATCCATCACCGTTTTTTAGCTCACTGCACCATCCCAGCTCAGAACTTGGCTATATGCAAATTAGTCTGTTCCTGTCCCAGTGCATGATGGGAACAGGGCAAACCAAACTACCAAGCCAATTCTTGTACTGGGAAGGAAACAAGCTTCCGGGGACCGGTTTCTGTCATTTCAGGCGTCGTCGGCCCGGCTTGCTTGAATCCTGATGGTGCAATGAGCAAGGGACTCACATCTGAGTATACCCTTCCACGCTTATGGTGGACAAAATGATTCAGAAAAGGGGGTGGTGATGTTCCCATGATGCACTGGGCCAGGGACAGACTAATTTGCATATAGCCAGGTTCTGAGCTGGGATGGGGCAGTGAGCTAAATAACGGTGATGGATCAAGCCCTGATCTTTGGACTGGGTAAGAGTGGTCTGCTTAATTCAGACATTCTGTTCATCACCACCCCCTTTTCTGAATCGTTTTTGGCCACTATAGGTGTGTCAGGGTATACTCAGACATGAGTCCCTTGCTCACTGCTCCATCAGGATTCAAGCAAGCCGGGCTGACGAGGCTGAAATGCCAGAAACCGGTCCCCGGTAGCTTGTCTCCTTTCTGGTGAAGAATTGGCTTGGCAGTTTGGTCTGCCCTGTTCCCATGATGCACTGGGCCAGGGACAGACTAATTTGCATATAGCCAGGTTCTGAGCTGGGATGGGGCAGTGAGCTAAATAACGGTGATGGATCAAGCCCTGATCTTTGGACTGGGTAAGAGTGGTCTGCTTAATTCAGACATTCTGTTCATCACCACCCCCTTTTCTGAATCGTTTTTGGCCACTATAGGTGTGGCAGGGTATACTCAGACATGAGTCCCTTGCTCACTGCTCCATCAGGATTCAAGCAAGCCGGGCTGACGAGGCTGAAATGCCAGAAACCGGTCTCCGGTAGCTTGTCTCCTTTCTGGTGAAGAATTGGCTTGGTAGTTTGGTCTGCCCTGTTCCCATGATGCACTGGGCCAGGGACAGACTCATTTGCATATAGCCAGGTTCTGAGCTGGGATGGGGCAGTGAGCTAAATAACGGTGATGGATCAAGCCCTGATCTTTGGACTGGGTAAGAGTGGTCTGCTTAATTCCGACATTCTGTTCATCACCACCCCCTTTTCTGAATCGCAGATCTCAATAGGACAGGCCCTGTGACAGGTACTAAGGGACTATCGATACACCCCTCACAGCTCCACAGGATGGTGTCCCGCCGAGCTAGTGCTGGGCAGATCAAGCAGGACCAGGCTGCCGCAGCTGGAAGCAGCAGCCAAGCCAGAGCAAAGCAACATTGCCACCAAAGATCAAGAGGCAAAAGAGAAAATGAAAATATATGCAGACGCAAGGAGACACGCCACTCTGACGCAACTAAAGCAAGGAGATATAGTGGTGGTGAGGCAGCGGCAGCTGAGGAAGTCGGACAGCCCGTTCTCAAAGGAGCCTTTGACGGTGACTGAGGTGAAAGGGCCCATGATAACAGCATCAGCAGGACGTTACCACATCACGCGAAACAGCTCACATTTCAAGGAACTCAAGATCGTGGATGAAGACGGAGGAGCAATCACAACAGGAGACACAGGCACGAGACAGGATGAGGACGCACAGATGGACTACGGAGACACACGGCAGAGAAGAGAGTGCAAAAGACCAAAGAGACTGATTGAAGAGATGTGATGAGGACGAAGACTCTCTCTCCAACATTTGGGCATCGACAATGTCTCTGTATTTTCGGCAACAAAGGGGGAGATGTCGTGACCTGGGCACAGGGCACTAGGACCCTGGACCCTGACAGCAGGGAGGGGGGCAATGAACTGGACACCACTTCCAGTCACGTAGTGGGGGACGGGCAGTCAGCCAGGAACTGGGCAGGAGGCAGGAAGCAGGATCGAGAGCTGTAACAAGGAATCAATAAAGGTACCTGAAGGATAAGTTACTTACCTGTAATCCTAGTTCTCTTCCAGGGGTATACTCATCCAAGTCATAAGCACGGAATAGTCCCGCCCACGTGCGGGACCCCAGAGCAATAGCCAATAATATGCAAATATATATATATATATATATATATACACATACATATATAAATACCTATAAATACCCATATATATAGATAATATGCATATACATATGCAGCCTGAAACACACCACACTAGGCTCAAAAACTGCCATTATTGCATGTAAAACTTTTACATTTGCCAAATAAAGACATATGCATTACATTATATGATAATGTAAAGAAGAAACACTGCCCTGGGTTTCTTTGAAACACACAACCTTTATTTTCAAAGGTAAAAACAGGCAGGATCATAGAGGCAGATTTAGCCTAGATTGGCTGCATAGTAACAACTGAGAAAAATTGGCGCCGTGCCTTTAAGACCTCCATGAGCCTCCAGGCTCCCATCATGCACCACAGGTGACAGTTAGGTCAGTTCTTTTGGACGGCGTATAACAGTGTGATAACAGCATGGGTAACATGTAAAATAGACAGTCTTGGTATTCGCCCGGGGAGGAGGGTAGGTTGCTTATGACTTTGATGAGTATACCCCTGGAAGAGAACTAGGATTACAGGTAAGTAACTTATCCTTCTCTTCCAGGGGATACTCATCAATAGTCATAAGCACTGAATAGAATAGCAAGCCCATCCCATACCCTGCGGGCGAATACCAGTCTCTCTAAACAGTATACTAATAAATATTACCCAAACAAATTCCTCAGGGATGCTTGACCAACCTGACCATCCGCCTGAGTATCAGAATCAAGGCAGTAATGGCGTGCAAAGGTATGAACCTAACGCCACGTAGCTGCCTGACAAATTTCATGAATAGGAACATTTTTTAGCATTGCTATCGTAGCAGCTTTTCCTCTAGTGGAATGCGCTCTCGGCTTGCCCGGGAGCTGTTCCCGTGCCAACTGAGATAACATAACGCATGACACAATCCATCTAGAAATGAACCTCTTAGATGCAGGCAAGCCTGTATTCAGAGGGCCGTAGTTCACAAACAAATGATCAGACTTTCGAACACTCTTGGTTTTACCAAGATAAAATTTCAGAACTCTTTTTAAGTCCAAAGAGTGTAGAGCTTTCTCAGCTGGAGTGTTCGGGTTAGCAAAGAATGTAGGCAGTGTAACTGACTGGTTAATGTGAAAATCCGAGACTACCTCAGGAAGGCATCTCGGATGAGTCCGAAGCACCACTCTATTCGCATGGAAAACGAGATAAGGTTCTGTAGAACAAAAAGCCTGAATCTCGCTCACCTTGCGCGCAGAAGTGATAGCTACTAGGAAGGCCAACTTCCACGACAGATGTTGAAGGGACGCCTTATGAATAGGTTCGAATGGAGGACCCATCAATTTGGACAAAACCACATAAGCTTCCAAGGAGGAGAAGGAGCCCTCACCGGAGGATAAACTTTCTTGAGACCCTCCAGAAAATCCTTCACAACTGGCATTTGAAAGAAAGAAACCTGAGTGGGGGACTTTCGATATGCTGTTATTGCTGCCAGATGGACCTTTACAGAAGAATACTGCAAACCTGCTTTGGCCACAGAAAGTAAGTATTGTAACAGTACCTGTTCTTGACCTCGAATAGGGTCATGACCTTCAGCAGTACACCACATGAAAAAACGCTTCCACTTGAAAGCATACGACTTTCTTGTAGAAGCTCTCCTCGACTCTCTCAAAATGTGCATACAGTCCTGCGACAGGCCTAAATGTCCATATTGGACGAACTTAGGAGCCACACTGCTAGCTTCAGGGACGGCAGGTTGGGATGGAACACCCTGCCGTTCTCTCTGGTAAGCAGATCCGGATAGCAAGGCAGCCTCCTGTGCGGTACTTTGGACAGGTACAGGAGATCTGGGTACCACCATTGACGAGGCCAATCTGGAGCCACCAGGATCATGTCTGTCTTGGACTTGTACAGTTTCTTGATCACCAAGGGAATGAGTGGAATCGGTGGAAAAGCGTAGAGTAATGTCTCTGACCAGTCCATCCATAGAGCATTCCCCTTGGACCCTCATTGTGGGTATCTGGACGCGAAGACTCGGCATTTTGCGTTTTCGGCGTCCACAAAGAGATCGATTTCATGTGTCCCCCAGGCCTGGAAGATATCTCTTACCACTTCTTCTTTTAAGACCCAGTCGTGTGCTTCTGCGAAGTGCCTGCTTAGGTCGTCTGCTTGGACGTTGAGAACACCCGGCAGATGGACCGCCGATATTTTCATACCCCGAGCCAGAAGCCACTTCCAGATTGCTTGCGCTTCCAGCGACAGAGGTCTGGATCTCGTTTCGCCCTGCTTGTTCAGATAGTACATCGTTGTTGTGTTGTCCGTTTGAACAAGCAGGGAGGATGTCTTGATCGCAGGAAAGAAAGCCTTGAGAGCTAGGTGGACAGCTCTGAGTTCCAACATGTTTATATGATACAGTCTTTCTTTTTCTGACCACACTCCTTGAACTTGAAGAGATCCAAGATGCGCGCCCCATCCCTGAAGGCACGCATCTGTCACCAGCGATTGTCTGGGCATGTCCTCTTGGAAAGGGACTCCCACTACCAGATGACTCCGCTGCATCCACCATCGGATGGAGATCTGTACTGACAGGGGTAGGGACAGTTTGCCCTCCCAACGATTTGAAAACTGGGACCACTGATCCTCCAGAGACTGCTGCAGAGGTCTCATGTGCAGCCTGGCGTTTGGAACGAGGAAAATGCAAGAAGCCATCGACTCTAGAAGAGACGAGATCTGCCTGGCCGTGGGTAGAGGAGTCTTCAGTAGAGTCTGACACTTGAGGAGAATGGAGGATAGTCTCTCCTCCGAAGGATACGCTTTTGCGTCCTTTGAATCCAAAAGTGCGCCCAGATAGTGTATCCTCTGCGTTGGATTGAGGATAGACTTTTTGAAGTTTACGTGCAGGCCGAGGTCTTCGCAGCTGATGTATGCAGAACGTGAGATGTTGCTGTAGTAGAACCGGAGACGCACTCTTTAGAAGCCAATCGTCTAGGTAGGGATAGACGAAAATGTGCCTCTTCCTCAGGAAAGCTGCTGCGGCTGCCATGCACTTTGAAAAAGTGCGAGGAGCTGACTTTGGCCCGAAGGGCAAAACTGTGAATTGGAAGTGGCTTGTTTGGATGCAAAACCTTAGAAACTTCCGATGCTTTGGAGTGATGGGGATGTGAAAATAAGCATCTTGAAGTTCTATGGAGCAAATCCAGTCCCCTTGATGCAGAAGTGGAATTATTTGATGTAACGCCAGCATTCTGAACTTTTCTCGCCGAATGAATCGGTTGAGACGCCTGAGATCTAGTATGAGCCTGAACTCCTTGTTTGGACCTTTCTTTGGGACTAGAAAATATCGAGAGTAAATGCCTTGCCGACGCTGTGTCCTTGGGACATCCTCGATGGCATTCTTTAGGAGTAAGGCAGATACCTCTTGTCTCAAAAGATGAATACGATGGGTCACAGTCTTTTGAGGAGGAATGGAAGGTGGAGGGGACTTGAATCTGATGGTATATCCATTCTTTACAATATTCAGAATCCATTTGTCTATTGTGAGGTTTGTCCACTCTTCCAGGCAAAAATGAACACTTCCCCCCACCGGAGTGGGTAACGGGCCCAGGGGAAGCAATAACTCACTGTTTTTGTTGCTGTTGCTTGTTTCCAGGTGCAGACTGCCTGGAAATGCCACCTCTTCCTCTACCAGGACGCCGCTGGGAGAACTGAGATCTTCCCTGATTCTGCTGTGACGACCATTGAGGGGTTTGAACCCTCTGCTGGTTCTGTCTCCGGTCGTACGGATAGTATTTTTTCTTAAAATCCTTCCTTTTTTCAAGACCAACAGCTCTCACTGTATCAAGTTCTGTCTTCATTCGCGACATCTCATCGTCAGCATGAGATCCGAAGAGCGATGTTCCGTTAAAAGGCAGATTAAGTATCCGGTGTTGTGCTTCAGGCTTAAGACCCGTGAGCCTCAACCAAGCTGAGCGCCTGCCGCAGAGATCATGTGCGTAACCATGCGTAGATAGATCAGGAGCATCAGCGGCTGCACTAATCACCTGGTTAGCCACTAGCCCACCTTCGTGTAAGATCTCAAAAAAGTCGTGTTTGTCTTCTTTGGGAAGCTTTTCTGCGAAACGAGACATGGAGTCCCATAGTGCACGGTCATAGCGACCCAGCAAAGCAGAAGTGCTGGCGACTTTCATGTAGGAAGCAGAGGTGGCACACATTCTCTTCCCTACTGAGTCCATAGCCTTACTGTGTTTATCCGGCGGCACAGAAGATGACGCCGCTCCTGTTTGATTTTTACGTGCTGCTGAGACAATCACAGAATCAGGTTTTGGCTCAGCCCTCAGAAAGAACGGATCATTGTCCGGAGCATTATATTTCTTAGCGATCCGAGAAGGGACCGCTCCCAACGCTGCTGGAGTTAAGAACTTCTGCTGCGCAGGCTCCAACAGACCTGGTACCAGAGGAAGTAAGGGCCTTGAAGTTAACTTTTGATGCAAAGTTTCGAAAATCACCGTTGTCTTGGTGGTAGAGACCAGCATTTCGATATTAAGCTTAGCTGCTCCACGACAGATAACCTCATTAAAGGTAATCACATCATCAATCTGTGATATCCTACTCGGAGGAGTTGATGACAGTGTCAGTGAATAGTCCCTCTTCGAATTTGTAGATCTTGTCGAGGATCTAGGACTGCGCCTCCTCGAAGAGTGGCGACGTGATGATCTAGGAGAGGGTGAAGACCGCCTCCTCACTGATGGAGATTTTCTCGGAGGAGTACGCTCCGGTTTACTTGGAGAGTGCACCAACTGTCTTGGGGGCGATCTTGATCTTGAAGCAGGTCTTGCAGAAACAGGTGACCTGGAATAGGACCTTGGAAGATTAATTCTCCTTATCTTCCGCTCTCTAATCTCCCCCAGCCATCGTGGCGAGATATTAGTCGCTGGCTGAATAGGTGAAGGTGCTCTCGAGGGCTCTGGAGAGATCTGCACAATCTGTAGTCCAGGGGAGGAAGAGGAACTCCCAGAAGACACAGTAGGAACCTTAGAGCTATCTTTAGACACCGTCCTAGGCCTCTTAGCTGCAGGAGAAGCCGACGGCGATCTCCTCGACGGCGATCTCCTCGACATCGATCTACTCGCCGGAGACCTTCTCGGCGGCGACTTCCTCGGCAACGATTTCCTCAACGGCGACTTCCTCGACGGCGATGGTCTCTTAGGCGTCAACGTCGTGCGTCTCGACGGCAATGGTCTTCTCTGTGTCGTGTGCCTCGACGCCAAATGGCTTGGGCTCTTCGACGTCGAAACCTCTGCTGGCCGGTTCGACGTCGACGTCATGGCACCTCTCGACGCCAACCTTGACATATGTTCCGAGCCTCTCGGCGGCGACCGTCGACGTCGATGAGACAACGTTGAGTCTCGCTCTCTGACCTGGACCTGGACCTGGACCGCCTAAGCGCATGTCTCTTCTCACCTTGCTTCGACGGCGAGATCTTCTTCTACGGCTAGGGATGTTTCGACGTCGACGGACGCCTCGACGGTGATTTAGATGCCGATTGTGAGCACAGAGGTACCTTAGAATAAGATCTGTCCCTCGACGTAGTAGGAGACTGATGTTTTCTCTTCTCTCCTTTGTCCTTGCGCTCTTTGTGCTGAGAAGAAGGCTTCTTGGAATGAAAATCTTCTCTTCCACTCGCTGTTTCTCCTCTGTCATACAGGGACTGTAGCCTGCTCTTCTCTCTCTCCCTGGGAGTTCTGTTAGATAACTTGCTGCAGTGGTAGCAGAGTTCTGGCTTGTCAGAAGATGGTAAACAAGCAATACAGACCGAATGAGGATCTGTCTTGGCCATTTTTTTACCACAGGCCGGACCCTTAACAAATAAGGCCGGCATTATGACTGGAAAAATAGTCAAAAACCAGGAAAAAATTGTTGAATTAGTCAAACAGTGATTAAGACGTCGAGTAAAGACGAAAAAATGAGAAAAATACCAGAAGAAAGTGATAAAATATCACAAACTGGCGAGCTCAATGCTCCAGGATCCTCACAGAAGGAGCCGGAAAAAAGAACTGACCTAACTGTCACCTGTTGTGCAGGATGGGAGCCTGGAGGCTCATGGAGGTCTTAAGTTGTTACTATGCAGCCTATCTAGGCTAAATCTGCCTCTATGATCCTGCCTGTTTTTACCTTTGAAAATAAAGGTTGTGTGTTTCAAAGAAACCCAGGGCAGTGTTTCTTCTTTACATTATCATATAATGTAATGTATATGTCTTTATTTGGCAAATGTAAAAGTTTTACATGCAATAATGGCAGTTTTTGAGCCTAGTGTGGTGTGTTTCAGGCTGCATATGTATATGCATATTATCTATATATATACGGGTATTTATAGGTATGTATCTATGTATATATATATATATATATATATATATATATATATATATATATATATATGCATATTATTGGCTATTGCTCTTGGGTCCCGCATGTGGGCGGGATTATTCAGTGCTTATGACTTTGATGAGTATCCCCTGGAAGAGAAAGAAACTGATGACTCCTGTCGCGCTTCAACAATTAAGACACAACAGTATGGTATGGTATTTGTGTACATCTATTCTAGGTAGCCCTGTCTTTCCAATTCGGTTGAGGATTATGATATTTCCACTGTGCTTTGTGTGTGAAGGGAGTCCCATGAGCTGTGTTAATTTCCTCACAGAGAAGTGGCTTTTCTTTTAACTTTAGCTTTGCTATTCAGTGAAGATTATGACACATTTCCAAAACCACCTAAAATTATTCAATGTGTGATATATCTGAAAAAGGTGTTTTCAAGCCTTGTGGTAAGAAATGATTACATTCTGAACACACTCACAATGTAGTGTGTTTATCTAGGTACCTATATTGATACTCCTATTTCTGACCCTTGTCCGGTTATTAATTCACTAATGTCCATACACCGGCACAGAAACCCGTCTTCAGATTAGGTCATAGCGCATGCTGTCACATTAAGCAAGCACTATCCCTTCAGCCCCCTAGAAAGCACACCGAGTTCTCAAAACAAATCAAACCTCCAACAGACCTGGGAAATCCCCCGCAGCTATTGTTTTGATTTCGCTCGAGAACTCCTGCAAAGAATGTAAGAACGACCAGTCCTTATGACATTCTTGCTGACGTCTTATGTCCATCCTTACGTCAAACACGGCACCTTTCAGGTATAAATATACTGACGCTGCCCTAAGCTAAGACACGGTGGTGACGAGCTTGGAGCAGCGCTACTTGCCGGAGAGCCCAGCTGATGCAGAAAAGCCCACGGACGCTGCCCCTCCCTTTTGACGCGCTGAGAGAGACGCTGCCTTTTCTCCTGCCGAGAAATCCAGCCTTAGGCGTTTCCAGCCACCCTCGCAGGTAACTGGGATATCGAGTCCTGTGACAGAGATACCAACCCTCCAGCCTTCTAAATCCCAGGTACTGAACTGACTAACCCCTTACAGAGAATTCTTGAGTCAGATTCTTGGCAAAACAAACTTAACTTAAACTGCTACTTACTTACTCCCTCCCAAGTATTAGGCTTAGGTCAGGTACACCGGGGTAGGCGTAGTTAGAAGCACCAGTTGAGTACGATTAGTCAATGTATATATGTATGTATATCTTTTATCCATTTTAAGTATCATATGGCTAAGAAACCATATAAATGCTTTTACAGTATTATTTTATAATTCTGTTTTTACTGTATGCACTTTACTTAACTATAAGTATTGCAATAATAGCGATTCATTTCTCTTGTATGAGAAAAGAGACTGATCAATAAATAACATCTTTTTATTGAACCACGCCCATCTCTTATTTCTCTACAAACTGGTGAAACTAAGAATGCACGTACTGACTGAGTAAAATAGTTGTCTTTTGTTTTCACACGACTCTAGAGATATACTCTTGATTAGGGGAGAGCAAAGTTGTCATGTTCTATGGTTGTCAGAAACTAAATCCCTTCGTGTCTATCCAGGGAGGTTAAACTCCTCCTTGCCTATTCGAGAACGTTTCTAGTGAACTCTGAGCTAGCTGGCACACATAACTTTAAGTCTAATATCGTCAGTAGAAGACCTAGTTAACCACAGTCCTACGTCTATACTATTGAAGATATTATTCCAATGCGCAGAGCCTATTGGGATAATAGGAACTACACTACATGGCGCCCAACGGTTTGGATAGGCGATAAATCTAACGCAAGACATTAGAGTAACTCAGTCGTGCTTTTTCACACAGACCCTTTTTTCCATAAAACTCCAAAGACGTCTGGAGTGGGTGAAAGGTTAAATCCGCCAAACTTAGTAGGAGGAGACTCCTATGTATGGTTTTTGGTTTATTCAACGTTGAAGGATACAGTGTTCCAAAATATTGTGCATCTAATCTTTGTTTCCTTGAAAACCTGATCTGCAACAAAAACCCTTCTTGACAGTAAAATGTCAGAAACTGAAGAAGATAGGGAGGCAGCTAGAATAGCAGCTCAACTCCTAGAGGAAGACACAAGTCTCCTACAGCAAGACCCGGGTGCAATACTCATCCCGGTCTGCATAAGAAAAACTATAACCTTAAAACTTATAGAAAATGGACTAACACCGAGAGGTGGTACAGTCATATTCGTAATTGAGGCACACGAATATCGGCAGACAGAGGTATTCTATTCATGGATAAATTTTCCAGCAGCAAACGCTGTAACAAAGAAGTTCCATTATTACAAGATAGAGGAACCTCCGGATGAGTACACCCCTTTCGAGGAGGTGGAAATACCACTCAAATACCAAGAGCACCTGCTCTGGTTTAAAGGCGCCCTAAAACATAATGATCACATCACCAGGCTCGGTCCACTAGGTAGACCAGGAGCGACGTGGCCGGTTCTAGCCGGATACACACCACATCCAGACATTGGAAAATGTCAATACCAGAACTTTTAACACAGTTAAAACAACTGATTAAAATACACAGACAACTTGTCCAATATGTAATGCGGACTTCAACAGTCCAACCAGCTATTAAAATTCCACAGCTGACCCCTCATCAGGGGAACACAAATAAAATCACACCACAGAACATACAGTCCTGTCTAGGTAAAGTACCCATTAAACGGGAACAAATTCCATTCTGGTTAGCACAGAAAATCACTCAAATAGAGGCGGTATTTCCAGATACCACACCTGTGGAGAAACACAGAATTCTGACTATCTGTCTTCCAATGGGGATCGCACCACATGTGGAGGACTGTGACACTTGGGGTACAGTCTTTGCTTCCATTTACACAAAAACACACGGTGTTCCGTCCATGGCGGTAATACCAGTGGTGCTAAGACAGATTCAAAATGAATACGGTCCAGAACCTGCTTTAACTCTGGGTATGAAATTACTGAAAGACTTCAAGCAGGTCTCGGCAATATTACTAGCAAACATAAAAGGGGAAGCAGCAAATGTGGCGATCCGCAAAAGATTGAAGGAAACAGACATAGCAGACCAACCATTTGAACTTGCCAGAATCATAGAAAAATCCTATGAAGAACTAGGAAGAGATAGTTTGGGTGGGAAACCAGTGAAACCCCAACTAATAGAAAATCCTGAAAAGGTATTTATTAAAAATAATCTAAACCCTTCAAAAAAGAACTGGGATGGAAATAAACAATCCACTCCCAAAGAAAAAAGATTCCAGTCCAGAGGAAGGTCTCCTCGGCGGAGAGAAAGATCTCCGGACCAAGGAAACAAGTCTCCCCAGAGGGAGCCCTCTGAGAAAAAATACAACCTTAGAAATAGGGATAATTTGAAGAAACCTGATAGATATCAAGATATTGATACACGTCCCTCTCGATCTTTTCAGACTTCCTCGCAGAAATCGGAAAGAAGAGGACGGTCAGAACACAGGGAAGAGCACGTCAAGTCCAAAGACAAAGAACCTGCTCATCAAAGTAAAAAGTTACAATTCCCAAAGAAGAAGGTAGCCAGCATTAAAATAATCAAACATGCCGAGGATCCTGAGGACTCAGCTGAAAAACGGAGAGTGGGCTTAGACAATGCTAGACAGCGCAGCAGAAGTGAGCATAGCTTGCAAGATCCTGATGAATCATCTGGAGACAGTGGACACGAATGAGTACATTCAGGTGGAAACTGCAGATACCAGAGTTAGCAAACCTCATAAAATATATGAAATAACTTTACGTATAGAGGGAGATAAGACTAGGAAAATAAGGGGTCTATTTTGGGATAATCTCTCCAAGGGCTATGACATCCTTCTAGCTGAAAAAGACTGGCCACCAGAGTTTGTCAGGGAGTGCCCTCATGGCGAAGAAATGATTATGCCTGCCTTCTCAAATCATATTCCAATTCATAAAAAATATACACTTGCAAGAAAGTGGGCAGTAGCCCAGGCTCCTGCATTATATAAAAATCATGTGGGATGGGATGAGGACTCTCCTCCTCACAAAATCCAGTTAAAATCTCAACCGACTGCACAAAGGCAGTACCCAATTAAGCAAGAAGCTAAAAAACAGGTCAGGGAGATCTTAGATCAACTTGAATACCAGGGGGTGATTGAAACATGCACCTCACAAATGAACAATCCTTTGTTTCCTGTCTCCAAACCAGATGATTCATATCGTCTAGTTTTGGACTACAGACACCTTAACTCATGCTGCAAAACGTTTGCAGTACAAAACTCACACAGTGCAGCACTAATGAATAGCATAGTGCGCAAAAAATACAAAACAACATTAGACATCTCTAATGGATTCTTTTGTCAAAATAATGCACCAGAAAGCAGATATTTGACCGCTTTCTCAATAAATGGCTCGCAGTAAAATTTCTGTCGTTTGCCCCAAGGGTTCAAGAACAGCCCAGGATTATTCTCAGCGAGAGTAACAGAGTTACTACAAATGTATGATGATGAGGCATTATCTTATGTCGATGACATCTATCTAACAGACGATGATTTGGATACTCACTTGAAAAGAGTGAACACCATAATACTTGGGTTCGCAGCAGAGGGTTATAAATTCAACTTCAAAAAGTCAAGAATTGCCCATCTGACTGTCCTATTTTTAGGATATGAATTATCAAGTGAAGGCAAAAGCCTGGCTAAAGATTTCCTAGAGAAATGTGCTGTAATCCAAGCACCTAGAACACTAAAAAACTTACAATCAATTCTAGGTTTCCTAAATTTCGGAAGAACGTACATTATAAATTATGCAGAGAGGGTTAAACCTCTCTATGATCTAATAAAACCAGATTTTAAAAGAATCAACTGGACTCAAAAACACACAGAAATTTTGAGATCTTTACAAACAGACATGTTAGTTAAAACAAAACTGCAAACACGCGATAACACACGCAACCTTGTGATTCGAGTCATCCCAGGAAGATGCGGATTCACATACCTAACCTCTAATGAGGGAGAAAAGGTACCAATAGCATACAAAACACATTTGTACACAGAAGCTGAAAAAACATTCAGCATTAAGGAAAACATTGTTCACGCGGTTCAAACAGCTGTAGCAAGAGAAAGATACCAAGCTGACGGCAGACAGATTACAGTCAGAACAGCAGAATCAGCCTTTGAAGCATTAACAACCCCATGTAATTTACCTACTATGGCACTAAATCCAAGATGGATACAATGGGAAGATTCTCTTGCTACAGACAGAGTGAAATACTATTTTGATCCAGAGTTGACAAAATTAAAAAATCTAGAATATGAAAGAGAATATCCTCTGCCAATCGACATTCTGCCCGTACGACAGTACGCCTGTGTGATACATACAGACGGACATGCTCAGCCCTCAGTTTGGGGACAACAAGCTTATAACGCCACATGCGAGATTACGAAAGACGTGTGGCACGGAGGTAAATTAAAACCTCTATTTTCAAAAACACACTCAGTGGAAAATAATTCAGAACAACAAACTGACATAATAGCGTTAAAAATGGCGCTAGATAATGCGGATCGCGAATTCCCGACACTAATAGTGTGCGATTCATATTACTGCGTCAAATCATACAATAACGACTTGCAGAAATGGGTTGAAAACGGGTACAAGGATGACACAGGTGCAACAATAAAGCAAAAATCGCTTTGGGAACAAATAGTTCTTTTAAAGAAAGAACTACCAAAGACTCACGTGATACACTCACTGAGTCATCAGCGTGATGGCGTTCACGTTGCAGGGAATTCATTGGCTGAGACAGCCAAAGCGGAAGCAACTAAATCGGCTTCCGTAGCTACAAAAAAGCGTTCAGTAAAATACATTGACGGGGAAACAATGCTGGCGGTAAAAACGTCATCAACAGGCGACTGCTCAGCGCTACCCCTCATGTATCCACTCAATTATACATACATAATCGATGCAAACACCGTTCCTTTTGCTCGAATCCCTGGAGTGGGGGATAGAGTGATTCCAAACATGGACAGGAGAGGCTTGTTAATAGCAGACGCACATATGGGTGAGGGTCTTAGACACCTTAAACTTAAGGATTCTCTAGAAGAATTACAATCAACATATTGGTGGCCAGGAATGAGCCTGCAACATCACATATTTGCAAAAAATTGTCAAGACTGCAACAGGGATCGCAGTGGTGAACGAAACGGTGTATTCCCATGGCTTTTCGCTCAATAAAAGATTAGGCTATCAACATAAAATACCCAGTATGAATAATGCGTCATATTAACATGGAGAGACTATTTTCACTTATAATGTAGACCCCAGCTCTCGGCTGACGTCTGCACTGTTATACAAAGATTTGCGAGTCTATAATGGCATATATGCAATTGGCATGCTACATTCTGACCAGGGTCCTGCTTTTAGCTCTCGAGCTTATAAGGAGGACATGACCAGCATGGGCATAGCATTGTGGTACTCTTGTCACCTCCTTCCTGAGGGAAACGGGATGGTGTAAAGAAAAAACCAGGGCATAGAGCAATCTATAACAGCAAAGGTATTAGGTTCAGGAGCTGGGTGGGTCAAACATTTAATAAGTGTCCAACGTAGTCTTAATAATCTGCCAAGAAATTCTCTGAGAGGTCTCAGTCCGTACGAACTATTGTTTGGGACTAGAATGTTAATCCAGGACCTTGATAGTCAAACTTCAGTGGTTAAAGAAAAATGCTTTGATATCAAAGATCGTTTGGCTATTTTACAGGACTTAAACGAAACAAGAAAAGACCTGAGCAACATAAAGTTGAAACAGCAGCCAATAACCACTGAAGAGAAACCACCTGTCCCAGCAAGGCCTGTCTGGATTCCAAAAATCGGGGATCTGGTCAGAGAAAAGATCGTGGTGAAGAAGGAATTTGGGCCTTCTTACAGAAAAGCAGTTCCTGTCTTGTCTGTCAACGGGACAAGATCAGTAGTACTACCGCCCCTTGCTGGTAAAAAGGAGAACCGAGTTGTATCCATCGACCTGGTTAAACCACAATCATGTGGCCGATAACAAGTAGTAGGCCAAGTGGACTCCCAAGAAGTAGCAGAACACCAAAGTTTGCTACAAACACAGAGGTTCAAACTGAAAGACTAATCACAATTGATAAACCTACAGTAAAACAACAAGGACTATGCAACAAAGCCATGGAACTTAAACCTCTTGAAACCCAAATTAAAATCTTAAATCAAGAAACACCGGTCTACAATGATGTAACCACAGACTATGCTAATGAAACAAAGAAAATTCCAAAAACAAAAAGGAATCCAGAAGCAATTGAAACAATTGACAGAACAGCATCAGGCTACTTCATCAACTTCGATGATTTTTCTGAAGATCTGAGTGAACCAGAGGAACAGCGGACAACAAAAACTTTTAAAGATAAAGCAAAGGAACTCTTTCATCAACTAAAAGAAACCTATCTGATTTCTCCATGGATTGAACTTCGGGTGGCACTAGGAGTATTCATCCTCATACTTTGGCTCATCATGGTAATATGCTTGGGACATTTCATTGAGGGAAAATATGCTACAATGGACACAGCAAGTCAGAAAATCAACTTGGTCCTGAAACCACACAAGTCTTCACACATCGAGAAAAGAGAACTTTCTTCAGTAAACTTCACAGCCAATCCTATACCCGGTGGGGTAGCATGGGACAAAACTGATTACGAAATATATGGTCCGGTTGAACTCCTGAAGTATCCTCATCAATTCAAGATTTCTTTAAGTGACTTTGTAAAACCAAGCACATTTGCTGATGATTGGGACTTTGAAAGTATTAATGATATGATGTCTGATCTAGTAATGTCAGCTAAATTTACAGAACATGATTATTTGCAAGGTTCATCTAATTACGATCAAATGTTTTGTTATAACCATTATGGTAACCATTATCTGCATAAATCTACTCAACCTAGAAATGTTTTAAAATTTAACCAATGGGAACATTGTGCAACTCCACCAAAAGGCAGTTCAAAGACATATTTTGATAAATATTCATACTTTTCAGGGTTCAACACAAGTAATGCAGAATCATTTTATTTCAAATTGTTAAATAAGACAGGAGTGAAAACCATGCTTACAAACACAAAATTGATATATTCAGACTCATTTTTTGAAAAAATGAATACATTCGGTTTTGATTTCTGGAACAATAACATTGAAACGAAAACGATCTGGGGCACAAAAGATTGGCAAGTGCAAGGTATATAGAATCATTATTTAGAGCCTGCATGATCCCAGAACAAATTATATTTTTGAATGATACAATTCAACAAACATCCTGTCTTGGCCTAGCCAAAATTAAAGACTTGAATAACCCGTCTATTCCAAAACCAACACCTACCAGTAATAGCACTACGGATGTTGAGATAGACATATCCCATATTTTAAACCAAAACAGAACACATGCTGATTGGAAACAATGGTTGATCTGGTCCACAGACACAAATAACTGTCAAGACAGATTCCTGAACAAAATACAGGGGTTCACATTGACCAGGCCAGACCCAAGATACTCCCAGAGACAACATCCAGGGATTGTAACTACTTATAGTGTGGGGAAACTCTGCCTTCAATGGCTACATACATCCACACTGTCAGAAATTAAGCAACACTTAACTTTACTTAAAGAAGGTGCTGACTTGCGTGATTTCATCATGGGACCACGCAAACAGCGTCTAAAACGTTTCATAGCGGCCTCTATATATGCAGCTTACAACAAAGCTTGTAAAGTAACTCAAATTGAGACAGCAGAAAAAATACGGGAAATTGACCGTGTTAATTTGGAAAAATCACTTTCTGTTGTGGACAATGGGTAAATGACTGTCTTCCAGAATATATTCACTGGACAGTATTGTATCTTCTGCAATCGATATAATAGAACAAGACTTACTGATGTTGCAACACGGTCAGTCTCAATTGCGTTCCATTGTACAGCTTGGCTGGACGTTACAAAATCTGCGTTCAGGCTATGTGCCTTGGCGTCTAATCAACACAACGTCACTATTTAATATCTTTAACCTTACTGATAAACAAATCAGTTTGGCACAAAAGGGTGCTGACTATACAATTCTGAGCATTGAAAAACTTGAGAGATTACCATTGACAATGTCAGAACGACCTGTCATTGAATGGATAATACATGGGATAATAAATATTCCGATAACAACTTTCCAGTTTCAATACTGCCAACAATATATACAGGCAGGCCAGTATGAAAGGTTGGGTAAAGAATACATTAAGTCCACATGGAACTTGCCCTATATACACACATGTGTCAGTAACAACGGACAGAGTGTATTCCTTAGTGGTAATAATTGTGAAAAATCACTCAGTGGCATACTTCTGTGTCAGGGTATTAGTTTGCATGGGGCCTGTGAAGGGACTTCAAATAACCTTTCATGTCACCAGTTAGGCACACCTGCAACACAAATAGAACCATTCTTTAGAAGACTTTCGAACGGGAGTTACATTCTAATTGTAGATCACAAATGTTGTGGCTTGCTGCCAGGAAAACCTTATCTCGTAAGCGTGACTTCCAGGGTCATGTGCTGTGAAAGAGTATTGTTCCCGAATGATGCTCCAGACAGGGAGGGAAGGTTATGGCCCAGTTTAAAAATCTCTTCTATTCGAATTGATACTTTAAGCAGAATGAAGACTGTGCTCCTACAGAGTAGACGCCAACCCAGTTGACGTCATCAAAAGAAACGTATGATCTCCAAGTTGCAAGGACAACGGCAGAGATTCATTCAATGTTATCAACAAATTGCCCCCTACACTTCGCAGAAATGCTGAACGAAATCTTAAATATTTCTGATACAAGTGGTATCGCAAGTGTATTTAAGACAGTTTTTTTCAGGCGCTTTAACCCCATTCAAAGCGATCCTGGGTATTTTTCCAAATTTCGTCCATTCCATCTTTGGCGGACTTCCACTCCTGTTGGGACTCGTAGCAGGCATTTTATTCTTGCTACTCTTGCTTCGTTATGGCAAGCCATGTCACAGACAAGACTCCAGCTACAATGGAAGAAATGATCCTAGCTATCCGCTATCGGGACCGCATAACTAAAGTCCTTGGGTTAGCCCGGCTACGAGATCTGAATATGACCTGGTTTCTTTCATTCAGACCCATCTGGCAGAATTGTGTTATGCCTGTATTAAGGTGCATGCTATGCGGCGAAGAATGCGTGTTGGACACCTGTCTTACACTACAATCAGACGTACCATTGGATGCAGATACTTTGTTGGGTCCAGTAACGGCTCATGCATTGTGCTGTCCCCAGCGGCTACCTATCCTGATGACGGCATTCGTGGAAACTTCACCACTACGATTGAAGGGTAGTGAAGTACAAGATGAAGGCAGCATCGACCAGGTACGACCTTCTGTAAGCAGTTCTGATCCGACCATCAGTGAAAGCAATCATGCGCGTGACTGCATGGTAGCGACATTTTCTAACCTAGTCGAACTTTCACCAGAAGCTGTAGACTATTTTTTCGAGAATCTGTCTGAAATGATGTTTTCACCGGAACAGAGAGAATGATTTTAAACAAACTTGCACACGGCGTTCCCTGAACTCTGAATTTGGCCTTCAGTCTTTTGAAAACAAAGTGACTGTGAACTATTTTTTCTCTTCTCCCCTGAATAGCGAAAACTTTTTTCCAATTCCAAAATATTTACCTTTTTGGCACTTATCTTCTGCTTAAAGTAAAACTATTCTTAGAGAACAGAGCTTCTATTCTTAGGAATACTAGAGACAGTACATTACCTCAACCTCTAGTTTATATGCAATTCATTGTGTTTATATGTGATGAGATGGTCTCGCAATTTTTTTTTTCTGTATCAAGAGCCATTTCATGTGTAATTTCGCAAATCATTCATGCCGATATAAAATGTGCATCTCCTTTTTGAATGATTATACTGCTTGAATGCATACAGTACCTATACTCATTTCGTGCATTTCGCATATGCCATTTTTCAAATACAAAAAAAAAAATGTTTTTGGGGTGGTCCGGTATACACATGCACTGTTAGTTATGTTTACTATTGCTTAGGTTAGTAAATATGTACATAAAATCGTGGAGTGGGTGTAGTGTGTTTATCTAGGTACCTATATTGATACTCCTATTTCTGACCCTTGTCCGGTTATTAATTCACTAATGTCCATACACCGGCACAGAAACCCGTCTTCAGATTAGGTCATAGCGCAGGCTGTCACATTAAGCAAGCACTATCCCTTCAGCCCCCTAGAAAGCACACCGAGTTCTCAAAACAAATCAAACCTCCAACAGACCTGGGAAATCCCCCGCAGCTATTGTTTTGATTTCGCTCGAGAACTCCTGCAAAGAATGAAATGAAATGAAATGAAAAATTGCATTTGTATAGCGCATAACTGCCCTGAGGCCTCGCAGCGCTTGAAGATAAAATGGTTTAGCGCAGGCTCAGGGCAGATCAGCAGGATTTAGCAAACAAATGCGTTTTCAAGGCCTTTCTGAACGAGAGGAGGTTGCTATTTCCTCGGATGGCAAAGGGGAGGGCGTTCCAAAGTCTGGTCGCCGAATGGGAAAAAGAGCGGCCACCCCAACGGGCTTTGTTAATTTTATAGGAGGTGGCCAGCTGCAGGGTACCAGAATGAAGGGAGCGTGTTGGGACATAAGGCGTAACCAGAGGGTGCAGAATTGCTGGGCCTACACGATGAAAGGATTTGTGCATAATGCACAAAGCTTTGAACTGCACTCTGGCAGCCATTGGGAGCCAGTGGAGGTCCTTCAGAGCCTTCCTCGCCGACTGCCGACGGGACAGATTGAACAGTAGGCGGGCCGCACTGTTTTGTGTGACCTGGAGCCTCTGAAGAACCGAAGCCGGTGCTCCCAGATAGAGAGCGTTCCCATAATCCAGGCGGGAGAGAATCAGGGCTTGGACCATGATCCTCCTCGCCTGGAAGGGGAGCAAAGGGAGCACCCGCCGGAGCATCCTCATTAGTCCAAAGCAAGTGGCCGCAGTCTTAGTAGCCTGGACCGAGAAATCAAGGGCGGTGTCAAGCCAGATCCCGAGGCTCTTTATCTGGGACTTGGGGGCAGGAGGAGCGCCAAGACATGGTGGCCAGACGGGTGCAAGAGCAGACGGGGAGGGATTTCCGAGGAGAATGATGTCTGTCTTCTCCCCGTTAAGCTTGAGACAGGAGGCTTGCATCCAACTGGCAACAGCCTCTAGACAGGGGCCTAAGGTGTTGGATGATCCATCTGCATGGTCTAGCGAGACCACCAGCTGCGTATCATCCGCGTAGGTGACTATACGCACACCAAAGGGATGGACTATCCTGTCCAGAGGCTCCATGTAGGCGTTAAAGAGGGTCGGGCTCAGGGAGGAGCCCTGAGGGACCCCACACCTGAGAGGATGTTTAGGAGAGACTATCTCACCCTCGAAGACCCGGAAAAAACGCTCACTCAGAAAGGAGGTGAGCCAGTCCAGAGCCGCGCCCGACACGCCCATGCCCGCCAGTCGGTGTACTAGCGTGGCATGGTTCACCGTGTCGAACGCGGCGCTAAGGTCTAACAAGATAATGGCCACCTTTCCTCCCCGATCCAAAGTCATTCTTGCTTCCTCTGTGACCGCCAACATGGCGGTTTCTGTGCCATGTTGAGGGCGAAAACCTGTCTGGGAGGCACGCAACAGACAGTTGGACTCCAGATAGTCTGTTAAGATATTGTTGGCGTGCCTCTCCAGCAGTTTACTCAGCCAGGGAAGCAACGAAATGGGGCGGTAGTTGGACAAGTTGTTCTGGTCCAAGGAGGGTTTCTTGAGAAGCGCCCTCACCATGGCACACTTCCAAGCAAGTGGGACCAACCTGGACACAATGGAGGTGTTTAAAACTTCCAGGATAACAGGACGAATAACGTCCAGTGCCTTGACAAGGATCCGGGGGGGTGCCGGGTCATTAGGAGAGCCGGAAGAAACTTTGGAGATTAATCTATCCAGGCTGCCGGCATCAAGAAGCGGAATTGTATCCAGCTTGCAGAGAGCCGGAGAGTCAGCTGGCTCAGAAGGGACGGAGGGGGTGTTGACCATAGGATTACTAAATGAGGAGTATATGGTCGAGATTTTCTTAGAAAAAAAGACAGCTAGTTCATTACAGCGGTCTTGTGCCCCTTCAGCCGAAGGACGCTCAGCCGGAGGTGAAATAAGGGACTTGGCTATCCTAAAGATTTCCCTAGGCGCGTTGGCTGCAGCACTAATTTTCCCCTCATAGAAGGAGGTTTGCGCCCTTTTAATCTCTGATTTATAGAGCCTCATTGCGGACCTATAATCATCTCTCCTAGACAGAGAATGGTCCTTCCTCCACGCTCTCTCTAGTCTGCGGCAGTCAAGCTTTAATAACCTCAGAGCAGGAGTGTACCAGGGTGCAACTTTGGGTCTTCTGATGAGTTTACAGGGGCGTTTGGGAAGAACTTTGTCTAAGGTACTGGAGATCCAGTGATCAAAGTTGCTAGAAGCAGAGGCAGGGGTCAAGGCCCTTCTCGGGGGGTCTTGAGTGAGAGCCGTTGTCCAGTCGGTAAGGGGAAGTGAGGACCATTTCCTGCCCATATACTTGGTAGAGGCTTCACGGGGGGAACAAGAGTTAGAAAGCCAGGTGAACGGTATCAAAAAATGATCAGTCCAAGGCAGAGGAAGAGGGGACTCTACATTAAGGTTGATATTACTGTATATGTGATCAAGGAGATGTCCCTTCTTATGGGTCGCCTGATGGCCTCTCTGGCAGAGGTCTAACGCTTGCATGTTGGCCCGCAAGTTATTAGCTGCCATATCCTGTAAGAACGTAAGAATGTAAGAACGACCAGTCCTGATGACATTCTTGCTGACGTCTTATGTCCATCCTTACGTCAAACATGGCACCTTTCAGGTATAAATATACCGACGCTGCCCTAAGCTAAGACACGGTGGTGACGAGCTTGGAGCAGCGCTACTTGCCGGAGAGCCCAGCTGATGCAGAAAAGCCCACGGACGCTGCCCCTCCCTTTTGACGTGCTGAGAGAGACGCTGCCTTTTCTCCTGCCGAGAAATCCAGCCTCCGGCGTTTCCAGCCGCCCTCGTGGGTAACTGGGATATCGAGTCCTGTGACAGAGATACCAACCCTCCAGCCTTCTAAATCCCAGGTACTGAACTGACTAACCCCTTACAGAGAATTCTTGAGTCAGATTCTTGGCAAAACAAACCTAACTTAACCACTTGGCTGCTAAGGTACATCCCCCTCTTCCCATTGACTTTCCATTGAAATCAATGGAAACTCCATGACGAGTTACCCTTGTCATTAGCACTGAAGGGGTTAAACTGCTACTTACTTACTCCCTCCAAAGTATTAGGCTTAGGTCAGGTACACCGGGGTAGGCGTAGTTAGAAGCACCAGTTGAGTACGATTAGTCAATGTATATATGTATGTATATCTTTTATCCATTTTAAGTATCATATGGCTAAGGAACCATATAAATGCTTTTACACTATTATTTTATAATTCTGTTTTTACTGTATGCACTTTACTTAACTATAAGTATTGCAATAATAGCGATTCATTTCTCTTGTATGAGAAAAGAGACTGATCAATAAATAACATCTTTTTATTGAACCACGCCCATCTCTTATTTCTCTACAAACTGGTGAAACTAAGAATGAACGTACTTACTGAGTAAAATAGTTGTCTTTTGTTTTCACACGAATCTAGAGATATACTCTTGATTAGGGGAGAGCAAAGTAGTCATGTTCTATGGTTGTCAGAAACTAAATCCCTTCTGGTCTATCCAGGGAGGTTAAACTCCTCCTTGCCTATTCGAGAAAGTTTCTAGTGAACTCTGAGCTAGCTGGCACACATAACTTTAAGTCTAATATCATCAGTAGAAGACCTAGTTAACCACAGTCCTACGTCTATACTATTGAAGATATTATTCCAATGCGCAGAGCCTATTGGGATAATAGGAACTACACTACAACAAAGGTTCTATTTATTGTCTCTACCCTAATCATAAAATAAAGAGATCCAATATGCCTCACCTTTGCAACTAAAACCTTAAAAATTAAGAAGGAAGACTTTTATTTTGTCTATTAAAGATGACATCCGAGGAGGCAATTTCTTCTGAAGAAGACTCGGATAATTCTTTTAAAAAATCATAAAATGGTACATTATGAGGAGAAACCCCCTGAATCTTCATGGTCTGAACAATCTACCTCTCAAAAAGGTTCAAATGAAACCAAGAGAACAAAGCCCTCTTTCAGAGCATCCTCATTAGTCCAAAGCAAGTGGCCGCAGTCTTAGTAGCCTGGACCGAGAAATCAAGGGCGGTGTCAAGCCAGATCCCGAGGCTCTTTATCTGGGACTTGGGGGCAGGAGGAGCGCTAAGACATGGTGGCCAGACGGGTGCAAGAGCAGACGGGGAGGGATTTCCGAGGAGAATGATGTCTGTCTTCTCCCCGTTAAGCTTGAGACAGGAGGCTTGCATCCAACTGGCAACAGCCTCTAGACAGGGGCCTAAGGTGTTGGATGATCCATCTGCATGGTCTAGCGAGACCACCAGCTGCTTATCATCCGCGTAGGTGACTAGACGCACACCAAAGGGATGGACTATCCTGTCCAGAGGCTCCATGTAGGCGTTAAAGAGGGTCGGGCTCAGGGAGGAGCCCTGAGGGACCCCACACCTGAGAGGATGTTTAGGAGAGACTATCTCACCCTCGAAGACCCGGAAAAAACGCTCACTCAGAAAGGAGGTGAGCCAGTCCAGAGCCGCGCCCGACACGCCCATGCCCGCCAGTCGGTGTACTAGCGTGGCATGGTTCACCGTGTCGAACGCGGCGCTAAGGTCTAACAAGATAATGGCCACCTTTCCTCCCCGATCCAAAGTCATTCTTGCTTCCTCTGTGACCGCCAACATGGCGGTTTCTGTGCCATGTTGAGGGCGAAAACCTGTCTGGGAGGCACGCAACAGACAGTTGGACTCCAGATAGTCTGTTAAGATATTGTTGGCGTGCCTCTCCAGCAGTTTACTCAGCCAGGGAAGCAACGAAATGGGGCGGTAGTTGGACAAGTTGTTCTGGTCCAAGGAGGGTTTCTTGAGAAGCGCCCTCACCATGGCACACTTCCAAGCAAGTGGGACCAACCTGGACACAATGGAGGTGTTTAAAACTTCCAGGATAACAGGACGAATAACGTCCAGTGCCTTGACAAGGATCCGGGGGGGTGCCGGGTCATTAGGAGAGCCGGAAGAAACTTTGGAGATTAATCTATCCAGGCTGCCGGCATCAAGAAGCGGAATTGTATCCAGCTTGCAGAGAGCCGGAGAGTCAGCTGGCTCAGAAGGGACGGAGGGGGTGTTGACCATAGGATTACTAAATGAGGAGTATATGGTCGAGATTTTCTTAGAAAAAAAGACAGCTAGTTCATTACAGCGGTCTTGTGCCCCTTCAGCCGAAGGACGCTCAGCCGGAGGTGAAATAAGGGACTTGGCTATCCTAAAGATTTCCCTAGGCGCGTTGGCTGCAGCACTAATTTTCCCCTCATAGAAGGAGGTTTGCGCCCTTTTAATCTCTGATTTATAGAGCCTCATTGCGGACCTATAATCATCTCTCCTAGACAGAGAATGGTCCTTCCTCCACGCTCTCTCTAGTCTGCGGCAGTCAAGCTTTAATAACCTCAGAGCAGGAGTGTACCAGGGTGCAACTTTGGGTCTTCTGATGAGTTTACAGGGGCGTTTGGGAAGAACTTTGTCTAAGGTACTGGAGATCCAGTGATCAAAGTTGCTAGAAGCAGAGGCAGGGGTCAAGGCCCTTCTCGGGGGGTCTTGAGTGAGAGCCGTTGTCCAGTCGGTAAGGGGAAGTGAGGACCATTTCCTGCCCATATACTTGGTAGAGGCTTCACGGGGGGAACAAGAGTTAGAAAGCCAGGTGAACGGTATCAAAAAATGATCAGTCCAAGGCAGAGGAAGAGGGGACTCTACATTAAGGTTGATATTACTGTATATGTGATCAAGGAGATGTCCCTTCTTATGGGTCGCCTGATGGCCTCTCTGGCAGAGGTCTAACGCTTGCATGTTGGCCCGCAAGTTATTAGCTGCCATATCCTGTAAGAACGTAAGAATGTAAGAACGACCAGTCCTGATGACATTCTTGCTGACGTCTTATGTCCATCCTTACGTCAAACACGGCACCTTTCAGGTATAAATATACCGACGCTGCCCTAAGCTAAGACACGGTGGTGACGAGCTTGGAGCAGCGCTACTTGCCGGAGAGCCCAGCTGATGCAGAAAAGCCCACGGACGCTGCCCCTCCCTTTTGACGTGCTGAGAGAGACGCTGCCTTTTCTCCTGCCGAGAAATCCAGCCTCCGGCGTTTCCAGCCGCCCTCGTGGGTAACTGGGATATCGAGTCCTGTGACAGAGATACCAACCCTCCAGCCTTCTAAATCCCAGGTACTGAACTGACTAACCCCTTACAGAGAATTCTTGAGTCAGATTCTTGGCAAAACAAACCTAACTTAAACTGCTACTTACTTACTCCCTCCAAAGTATTAGGCTTAGGTCAGGTACACCGGGGTAGGCGTAGTTAGAAGCACCAGTTGAGTACGATTAGTCAATGTATATATGTATGTATATCTTTTATCCATTTTAAGTATCATATGGCTAAGAAACCATATAAATGCTTTTACAGTATTATTTTATAATTCTGTTTTTACTGTATGCACTTTACTTAACTATAAGTATTGCAATAATAGCGATTCATTTCTCTTGTATGAGAAAAGAGACTGATCAATAAATAACATCTTTTTATTGAACCACGCCCATCTCTTATTTCTCTACAAACTGGTGAAACTAAGAATGCACGTACTTACTGAGTAAAATAGTTGTCTTTTGTTTTCACACGAATCTAGAGATATACTCTTGATTAGGGGAGAGCAAAGTAGTCATGTTCTATGGTTGTCAGAAACTAAATCCCTTCTGGTCTATCCAGGGAGGTTAAACTCCTCCTTGCCTATTCGAGAAAGTTTCTAGTGAACTCTGAGCTAGCTGGCACACATAACTTTAAGTCTAATATCGTCAGTAGAAGACCTAGTTAACCACAGTCCTACGTCTATACTATTGAAGATATTATTCCAATGCGCAGAGCCTATTGGGATAATAGGAACTACACTACAACAAAGGTTCTATTTATTGTCTCTACCCTAATCATAAAATAAAGAGATCCAATATGCCTCACCTTTGCAACTAAAACCTTAAAAATTAAGAAGGAAGACTTTTATTTTGTCTATTAAAGATGACATCCGAGGAGGCAATTTCTTCTGAAGAAGACTCGGATAATTCTTTTAAAAAATCATAAAATGGTACATTATGAGGAGAAACCCCCTGAATCTTCATGGTCTGAACAATCTACCTCTCAAAAAGGTTCAAATGAAACCAAGAGAACAAAGCCCTCTTTCAGAGAAAAGAATTCTGATTGGGAAGTCCAAGCCTAAGCCAGCATCTGAACCACTGATGCCAAGAGAAAAAAACTATTCAAGTTCTTTTCAAGGACTCGTTGTCAATGAGACTGCCATCTGCAGGACCATCAATGACGATTCAGTCGTTGACAGAAGCATCATCATCGAAAAAGAGGCATGAAAAGAACTCTCAAGAAAAGGCAACTACTAGGGTAATGACAATGGCGACAAAAACATCACAAACAACATTGTCGATGATAGCATCTTCTACTGCACTGCCAACGGCGGTTAGCCACTATCTCATTGACAGAATGTTAGAATTTTACCATCTGGCCACTAGGTGGTACTTACAAAGGGCCTCTGGGGTTCTGTCTTTTTCCTTGAATAGGATATATACAGTTATACATCTTACATTGCAGTTCCAGTTCATATTCTAGTCCAGGATTCTGTACCACCTTCCTGATGCATCAGGGTCCCTATAGTCCTTTCTGTCTCCAAACCCTGCACTGATCAAGCTCAATGGTGGCACTTTATTTTCTCTCTAGATTCCTGGATCCCACAGCCTTGCTGACCCTTTTTATATTTGCCTTCAGGACTTTTCTCTCTCTTGGCTCTGACTCATACTCTATTCAAGGCTTTCCTGTGTTCGTGCTCTGTCTTGTTCCTCCTGGTTTTGCGGCTCTGACCCTTCCCAAGTCCCAGTTCAGCATTCCCTTCGTTGGTGGTTCCCTGAATCCTTGCACCTGGCCGTCTTCCTGTGCCAGTGCTCCTCCCCTGAGCCTCCTGTTATTTCTACCAGTTGAGCCCAGAGTTCAGCAGTTTGTGATTGACCTCGCTGCTTAGTCTCATTGTGCACTGTTTGATCCTGCTACTAAATTCCAGGCTTGCCTTTGATTTCTATTCTCATTGTTATTTGAGTCCATTTCTTGTACTGATTAGTTATTTGTGTCTGTTGCATGTGTCTTGTGCCTCTTTGTTCAAGTGTTTGCTTTGTTCCTAGTTCTGACTGCACACATCTTGACCTGTCTTGTACATGCAGATTCCTTGTCTTGTATTCCTATTCTTACTGCATATTACTGCCCAGTCCTACTTAGTGTGAAGATGTACAGTGTTCACAGTGCTGTGTATGCCAGTTATGACTCTGACCCATATTCCAGTTCAGTTTTTCTCTGAGCCCATTTCCTGTTTCTGTGTTCCTTCCATTTTTCCCATTGGACTTTGTGTGTGTTATAATATTATCTTGAATTTAATTGCTTCCATGGGTGCCAGTTTCACTCTAAGGCATGCGCCTTTGACACAGAGAACCACAAAGTCCTCCTTTTCCATTACAGCTGCTGGGTGTCTCCCTGAAGTCTTTGAGATTAATCTGCCCCTTGCCTTTTTGTAAGATATTTCTCACTTCATACAGAGATCACTTCAGAGAATCAGTCAAACTATCATTTATGGTAGTTTGTCTATTGTTTTCCTGTTTACCCTTTCTGTGGTTTATATTTGTGTTATCCTCTTAGTCTCCTCTGCAGACCTCTCAATTACCTATTCATTATCTATCCCACCCTGCGTCAGTCCTCAGCTTCTGTCCTGCCTTCCTCCAACCTTTATGTACTCTATTGTTTATATCTTTTACCCCTTCTGTGGAAATTCCTTGTCCCTGCAGACAGCAAGCACCCTCCTGTTACCTTGCCCTTTCCCGAACTTAGGTAGATCCCTGACAATTCACCACTGTTGAAGATATCATCGTAAAACCCTACCTCATCTTCAATGAAAAAATTGTCATCTCTCAAGACTCAAAAGAAGTCTAAGGTCCTGCTAATATCAGAGAGAAGTACAAAAACTATTCTAATACCAGAGCATACATCTCCAAGTAAGGCATTGCCAAACTCTCCACAAAACTCTTTTTGCGTCAGAAGACTCTGAAGAAGATTGTATGTTTGGGTCCATATAACCTAACACAACTCAATATAAAATATCAAGATCTGGATGATGAGAGTTAGGATGATAATCATCTTCAATATCGCCAGGGTGAGGAGGCGGAAATCCAGGCATGCAGAATTGCTTTTTGAACCTTCTAGGAACATTAAGAACAGGAAAGGAACAACAGGCAAAAACCTCATGAGGGTTGCACACAGGTCTAGGAACAACCTATGATGAAGGTTCCAAAAATCTTGTTAAAGACTTAAGTTTAATAATAGCAGATTACTATTTATGAGCCATCACCACTGGCTGAAAGAAAGAAGTTCCTCTGACAAGTTCACCTTCAGCAGCGGTGCCACAAACCCAACCCACCCCTCCTCGCAACCCTTCTGGAGTGCCACACTGGCTGCCTACACTGATTCACTATCCACCAGCATCCCATGTACTACACAATCAGACAGCCTGACAACGATGACTGATATACTGATCCGCAGCGGTAAGGGGAGCTTCCTCCTTTTTCTCGATGTGACATTGACCCTGAGTGGCATGATTGTATCTCTGTGGAAGAAGGAGATTTTGCACCAACTACATCAGATTCCCCATGGGTGCTATAGATAAGTTACTTACCTGTAATCCTAGTTCTCTTCCAGGGGTATCCTCATCAAAGTCATAAGCACTGAATATTCCCGCCCATGTGTGGGACCCTGGAAACAATATAAAAATATATATGTAAAAACACATATATCTCGCTCCAAATATATGTAAATACATACATCATTTCTCTCACACCAATGCAGCCCTAAAATCAAGGCTAGACAATGTAAACACTTGTATATTTACAGCAATTAGAAAGGAAACAAAAAACACATTAGGTCAAATAGTCCTTGAACTTTGTGTTTTAATGAGTAAAACCACTCATAAATCCTGAAAATTGCTCATAAAAGACATTGTCAGCCATAGGCTGCATTGAGAAGCAATAACACAGAAACTGAAAGCATTTTCAGCTAAAAACTGGCACCTTGCCTTTAAGGCAGCCATGACCCCAGGCTTACCATCATGCCTCAGGGGTGACAGTTAGGTCAGTTGTTCTTTGCATAACCCTGAAGTCAGGGCTAAACCACAAGTCAGAGACGTACAGCTCTCATTTCCCTGGGGAGGCGGGTGGGGTGCTTATGACTTTGATGAGGATACCCCTGGAAGAGAACTAGGATTACAGGTAAGTAACTTATCCTTCTCTTCCAGGGGATCCTCATCAATAGTCATAAACACTGAATAGAATAGCAAGCCCATCAACCACCTGCAGGTAAATGAGAAGTACATGACCCAACTTAAAAAGACCAATCATAACAGCCCAAAACTAGCTGTTAAACAGATTCCGCAAGGAGGCCTGGCCTACCTGGGTATCTGCTCTCGTGTCAGAATCAAGACAGTAATGTCTGGTAAATGGATGGACCTCCAGGTCACCGCCATACAGATCTCAGACATGGGTACATTATTGAGGAAAGTCGCAGTCGCAGCTCTCCCTCTGGTGGAATGCGCTTTGTGAGAAAACCCCAGGGGCTTCTGCCCTAGCTGGTAACAAGTTTAATACATGAAACTATCCATCTAGAAATAGAACGTTTTGAGGCAGCATGACCAGTCCTGATCGATCCATAGTTAACAAAGAGATGATCAGAATGACGAATACCCTTAGACCTATCTAGATAGAATTTTAAAACTCTTTTCAGGTCTAGAGAATGCAGAGCCCTCTCAACTGGAGTGGAGGGATTGGGAAATAAAGTGGGCAGAGAAGAACAAGTTACTTACCTTCGGTAACGCTTTTTCTGGTAGATACAGTATCTGCCTGTGGATTCCTCACCTTGTGAATATCCCCCTTGCGTCAGCAACATTTGGAAATTCTTTTGTAGCTTCGCGCCGACGACGTCATAGAGGCACAGCATCGCACGCGACTCCTGCTGACGTCACCGACACTACAATAGGCCCACGCCGGCGTGATGACATCAGTTCCGCCCTTTTTTCCGTGCCTTCGAGGCACACGGACGGACCAATGACAGTAGACATATACACAGTATACGCAGTACAAAAATCAAGGTAACACACAAAGTGTGAAGCAAATGCAATAAAACATTTGAAATAAACAACTCCTTGACAATAAAATAAATACATTACAGTAACTCTGGTATAGAAGAGTGGACAACGGGGAGGCGGTGGGTCCGTGAGGAATCCACAGGCAGATACTGTATCTACCAGAAAAAGCGTTACCGAAGGTAAGTAACTTGTTCTTCTGATAGATACATCTGCCAGTGGATTCCTCACCTTGTGAATAGAGTCCCACAGCAGTCCCCACTCCCGGAGGAGGGTGTCCACTCCTCTACACCAGAAAATCCTGGAGGACAGAGTGCGCAAAGTGTCCGTCCTTCCTCACCTCAGTGTCCAAGCAATAATGCTTTGCGAAAGTGTGGAGGGAGGCACAAGTCGCCGCTCTACAAATGTCCTCGACCGGCACACCTCTTGAAAGTGCAGAAGCCGAAGACTTAGCTCTAGTAGAGTGAGCCCTTATACCCTCTGGAGGATCCTTACCGGCCAAAGAGTAGCAGATCTTTATACAGAGGATGATCCATCTTGAAAGAGTCCTTTTATGTACCGCGCCTCCTTTCTTGCAGCCAGCAAACCCAACGAAGAGCTGGTCATCCATTCGATAGTCTTTAGTTCTATCAATATAAAAACTCACCGCCCTCTTGGGGTCCAGACGGTGTAGCCTCTCCTCCTCCTTGGAAGGGTGAGGGGGGAGGATAAAAGGTAGGAAGGGTAATAGATTGACCTAGGTGGAAGGGAGACACCACCTTAGGGAGAAAAGCAGCCCTGGTCCTAAGAACCATTCGATCAGCATGAACGGTCAAGAACAGGGGCTTGGAACTAAGAGCTTGAAGCTCACTTACCCTCCTTGCCGAGGTGATCGCAACCAGGAAGACTGTCTTAAAAGACAAAAGTCTCATGGGACACTTGTGCAAGGGTTCGAAGGGAGAACCCATCAAGTAGGTTAAAACAAGATTCAAATCCCACTGAGGAACAATAAAAGGGGTAGGAGGGAACTTATTTGTGAGGCCCTTCAGAAATCTCAAAACCACAGGAGATTTGAAAAGAGACGGCTGGTCCGTCAAACAGAGAAATGCCGAAAGATAGCCCTTCACCGTAGCAACAGTAAATCCTTGCTGCGCCAAAGAAAGAGCAAACTGTAGTATATCAGATAAATGGGCTTTCAAAGGGTCAACAGACTTCTCCCCACACCAAGAGACAAATTTAGCCCATCTGTAGGAATAAATGGATTTAGTGGAGTCACGCCTAGCTGATAATATGACATCCACCACATCGTGTGGGAGAGAAAAGGAGTTCAGGTTGCCCCGTTCAATCTCCAAGCATGAAGGTGTAATGTCTGGAGGTGGGGGTGTAGAACCTGCCCCTCCATCTGAGAGAGGAGATCTTCCCTGAACGGGAGACAGAGCGGCGGGCGAGAGGAGAGGTGGAGAAGATCCGTGTACCACACCCTTCTTGGCCAATCCGGAGCGACCAATATAACTTGGGCCCGGTCTTGGCGAATCTTCCTCAGACATTAATACAAAACTCTAGAGGGAGGGCCTAAGGGGATGTTTAAGGACCTGCAATGCTACAACCCGTTAAATACAGTTAAATACACAAAATGTAGCAGTGGGTCAAACAGATAACATGAACTAACTACGTGTCTCTGAACAAGAACTAGATTCCATGTAGGGTGATATGCATGGATGCTGTGAAGATGTGGTACTCCTTCTTTGTGAAAAAAATACCTTTCAGTTGTCGATTGGTACCGCCCTGTTCATCATTTGGGAGCTTTCACATCCAGAAGGTATGAGTTGTTATTTTATCCACTGGGGATAGGAAAGATGTAGATAGCCTATCCAACCAATGAGGCCCAGTGTGTACTATGGTATACCTCGGTATAGAGTGACAACTGTAGAGCAGTGCATAAGAGTGGTAATGTGAAAAAGTGCTGAGTGTGACTAAAATTGGATAGTAAAGAGGGAAAAGAACACTTTAATGAGACACCTCTTTACTCCCAAATAAAGATAAAAAGAGAGTAACAAGGCAGTAGTTTTAACAAATACCTACTGCTTAATTCAAAAGGTAGACATGTTTCTGCAGACTATGTGGCTCACAAGAGGCATCCTGCTGCTTCATCAGTACCATTGTCACTACTGCTCTAAGTGCTCGTGAAAGAAATTGAATAAATATTTTCACCTGGGTATTGTGTTTATCATCATTCTCCTGGCTTGATTTGCAATCCCCAGGACGATAGATGATCAGGAAACACGCAGACAAACACGCAGAAAGACACACAACCAACAATTATTATAAGTTTGGTCAGGATTCATATTGTAATCCAAATTAGAGATAAACTTTTTTTAATTCTCTGGTGCATATAGAATTGCATAAATACTCTCTAGTAGGTAGAGTATAGACTCTCACTTACCTAGATGGCAGGAGAGAAAAACTCCACCTCACCTGGCCACAGCGCAGGTAAATGGAGCACCGCTCTTGAGGACAAGAACATCATAAAATAAGGGAATTAACATGACCAATCAGTTACCATATTATTATAGTGCTACTCATAGCACAAAGATAACAAATCAAATGTTGCAATGTTTGATCTTCCATTTAAAAGCCCATTGTATATTCAGCATGAAAAAACTGGTTTTTTTGTGGTTATATATTCGCTGGTATAAACCCATTTCCACGCTTTTTTTAGAAAAGGTAACTCTGAGTCAAACAACACTCATACATAGGTTTAGCTGTATGGTAGCGAAGTGACTCTAATGTTCTATAATCTTCCATACATAATGCTTGATGTATTAGCATGATTGGCTGTTTTTGACTATTTTCCGTGTTCGACAGTCACGCCCATTCGCTCTCTGTCGGGACATTACAGTCCCCCTTGGAAGTAACTGGAAAATGCAATGCTACTCGTACGTGCAGTTTACAGAAAAACGGTAGCTCCGAGTAAATAAGTAACTATATGCCATGTATCTCGTCAAATTTAGTACAGCGGACAGGCATAAAGAGCACCAAGGCTAAATGATATCGCAGGCTTACCTTCCGGTCGGTACCCCTGGCGTCCCTCTGAGCTGTCTCGGGGAGGTACCCATCGGTGGGAGCCGAGCGCCTATATCCGCATTAGTGCATTGCACGATTGACGTCTCCAAGCTACGCACGCCTCCAATTACTGATGGGAAATGGAGTTCTAGTCTATATCTAAGCCCCATTTACGGCTCTCTTTTTGATAAAGTTTTTTCAAAGGGTATCGAAAAAAGTTTTTTTTTTGTGTATATGGACACAGACTTTTTATTTGCGACTCCGAAGGCAAAGCCTCACCTTCCTGATCCGAGACATCCATCGTGACCACCTTGGAACGTACCTTCTTCAGTGACCTCGACCTCAAGACCGATTCCTTACCGGAATGACACCGGGACTCATGTCTCTTCTTCTTATGTCTCCTCCTCGACTTCGAAGCATGGTCTGAAGCGGACTTCGAAGACGACTCCTCTCGAGATCTGGAACTTGACTTCGATCTCGACCTCGCCCTTTTCGAACGAGATCTCGAAGATTTTCTTCCCTTGTCACCCTTCAGCTTCGCAACCAGAAGTTTGGTCTCTCTTTCCCGCAGGGCCTTCGGGTTCATCTTCCGACAAGATGAACATCCATCCACATCATGGTCAGAGCTTAAACACCATATGCAGTCCTCGTGCGGGTCCGTGATGGACATCATTTCCCCGTACTCCCTGCAGGGCTTAAAACCGTTCTTGTTTGTCGACATCGTGTTGAAACAAAGTAGCAGAAAAGCGAAGTTAAAGGCAACAAAGTCACTAAACAGCTACTGAGATTCCCCGAAACCGTTAGCGTCGACGACGCGGAAAAAAGGGAACTGATGTCACGTCCACGTCGGTGCGAAGCTACAAAAAAATTTCTGAATGTTGCTGACGCAAGGGGGATATTCACAAGGTGAGGAATCCACTGGCAGATGTATTCATCTGAAATGGTCTGATTTACATAAAAATCTGACACCACTTTAGGGAGAAAATATGGAGGCGTCCGTAGCACCACTCTATTCAAATGGAACACCGTATAGGGTTCAGAGGAACAGAGAGCTTGAATCTGGCTCACCCTACGAGCTGACGTGATTGCCACCAAAAAAGCTGCTTTCCAGGAAAGATGTTGTAAAGTAGCTTTGTGAATGGGTTCAAAAGGCGGACCCATTAGCTTCCATAGCACCAGGTTCAACTCCCAGGGAGGAGAAGGAGGACGCACTGGAGGGTACACTTTTTTTTAACCCTTGCAGGAAGTCCTTGACAGATGGCAACCGGAAAAAAGAGGTTTGAGAAGGTGACCTCCTATAAGCTGTTATAGCAGCTAGGTGCACCTTGATGGAATTAAACTTTAAACCTGCTTTAGCCAGATATAACAAATAAGGAAGAACTGCTTCTTCCTGACATTGAACTGGATTATGATCATTCTGTATACACCACATATAGAATCGCTTCCACTTGCGTCCATAAGAATGTCTTGTGGAGGGACGTCTTGCCTCTTTTAGGATGAACATGCAGTCCTCTGGCAGCCCTAGATGGCCGTACTGTATGACCTCAGGAGCCATGCTGCAAAGCTCAGTGACGGAAGGTTGGGATGGTGGATCCTCCCGTTCATCTTGGACAACAGGTCCGGCCTGCATGGTAGCCTCTTGTGAGGAGTCACTGACAGGTGAAGCAGGTCCGTGTACCACCATTGCCTCGGCCAGTCTGGGGCGATGAGGCTCATCGTTGTGCACAAGTGTGTTAGCTTGCTCACCACCTTCGGAATCAACGGAAGGGGTGGAAAAGCGTACACAAATTCCCTTGACCAGTCGATCAAAAGAGCATTCCCTTTCGATCCTGGCCGGTAGAACCTGGAGGCGAAGTATCGGCATTTGGTGTTTTGGTCGTCCGCGAACAGGTCTAAGGTGGGACGACCCCAGGATTGAAAAATTTCTTCTACCACTGCATCGTGGAGGACCCAATCCTCCCTGTCGTCGAAATGACGGCTTAGAGCGTTCGCCCTCACATTCTGCTCTCCTGGGAGGTGGTCTGCTGTGATGGACAACTTGCGAGCCAGAAGCCAATGCCAGATCCATTGTGCTTCCAATGACAGAGTTTGTGAGCGTGTTCCCCCCTGCTTGTTCAAGTAGTACATTGTGGTGGTGTTGTCCGTCTGTACTAGTACTGAAGCTTCATGAATCGAGGGAAGGAACGCCTTGAGAGCTAGATGGACCGCTCTCAGCTCCAGCATGTTGATGTGGTAGGTACTTTCTTTGTGAGACCACAGACCTTGCACCTGTAGTTGACCCATGTGTGCTCCCCAACCTAGGAGGGAAGCATCCGTGATCAGTGTCTGAACAGGGGGAGGTTAATGGAACAGAACTCCCACTTGCATTTTTTGTTTTTTGGTCCACCATGGAATGGAAGCTCAAGCTGCGTCTAAGAGAGTGATGTGATCGTCCCAGCGAGCAGATTGTTGGTCCCACTTGTCCTCCAGATCCTGCTGAAGAGGACGAATTTGAAGTCTGGATTCGGGACCAGGAAGATGCATGATGCCATCGACCCTAGCAGGGAGGAAATCCAGCGCACTTTCAGAGCCTTGCTGCGAAGTACCAGCTGACATTTCTGGGTTATCGAAAACTGTCTCTCCTCCGAAGGAAACACTTTTCCTACCTCGGAGTCTAGTAGAGCTCCTAGGAGGTGAATCTTCTGGGTGGGTTGAGAGACTGATTTTCCGAAGTTTACATGTAGCCCTAGTCGCTGGCAGAGCTCTATGCAAGTCTGGAACTGACTTCTTACGTTGTCTGAGGAAGGACCTTTCAACAGCCAATCGTCCCGGTATGGGTAAACTAAGACCCCTATGCGGCTTAGAGTGGCTGCTACCACTGCAACACACTTCGTGAACACCCGGGGAGCCGACTTCAACGCAAACGGCAGGACTTTGAACTGATAGAGGGAGGTCCCCACCCGGAACCGAAGAAATCTTCTGTGACTGGAGTGTATTGGAACATGAAAGTAGGCATCTTGGAGGTCCAGCGAGCACATCCAATCTCCCCTCCTGAGATGTGGATATATTTGGTGAAGCGCCAACATGCGAAATCTTTCCTTTTTGACGCGCAGATTGAGAGTTCGCAAGTCCAGAATGGGACTGTATTCTGCCTTTTGGCCCTTTTTTCTGACCAGAAAATATCGGGAGTACACTCCTTTTCCCCTTTGAGACACTGGCACTCTCTCGATGGCTGACTTCTCGAGGAGAGTGGCCACTTCTTTTTGCAGAAGTTGTAACTGATGATTCGATGTTGCCATCGGGGGAACAGGTGGAGGCCGATGACTGAAACGAAGACAGTATCCATTCTGAAGTGTAGACAACACCCATCTGTCTTTTGTGATGTTTCGCCACTCTTTCAAATGACCCGCAAGGCTTCCCCCCAATGGAGTGGTCCACGGCGATGGGGGAAGGAAAGACTCATTGCTTCGACTGGGCTTTGCCGGTATTGTTGCCCTGGCGTTGATTCCCTCCTCCTCTGGAATTACGCTTTCCTCTATACTGGGACTTTTGCTGTCCCTGCTGGTCTTGCCTCTTCTGCCAGTGAGGGGTTTGAACCCGCTGTTTTGAAGAGCACTTATTGTAGGAGCGATATTTCTTTTTGAACTCCTTTTTCTTTTCAAACCCTACCGCCTTGAGAGTGTCCAGCTCTGTTTTCATGCGCTGCATCTCTTCGTCCGTGCTCGCTCCAAACAGTGAAGTCCCTGAAAAGGGCAAGTTCAAGATGCGCGCCTGAGCTTCTGGTTTTAAACCCGTTAGGCGCAACCAGGATGATCTCCTTGCTGATATTACATGGGCATATCCATGCGCCGCCAGGGTAGCCCCGTCCGCTCCGGCACTTATAATTTGGTTGGAGACTTGACTGCATTCCAGAAGGATCTCCTCAAAGTCCTTACGGTCTTCTTGAGGGAGATTCTCCACAAAACGCTGTAGAGAATCCCACAGAGACCTATCGTAACGCCCCAAAAGGGCTTCCGCGTTGGAAACTTTGAGAAAGGAAGCTGAAGTACTACAGACTTGTCTTCCCCACGAGTCTTGTGTCTTGCTGTCCTTGTCCAGGGGTACAGTGGCGGAAGAGGAGACCGCACTGGACATCTTCGCTGCTGCGATGATTACTGAGTCCGGGGGCGGATCAGCTCTGAGAAACAGAGGGTCCTCCTCTGGAGATCTGCATTTCTTCAGGATCATCGCTGGAGCCACTTTGATCGTTGCTGGGGTGAGGAATACCTCCATCACCGGATCTATAATCCCAGGCACTAACGGCAAAAGGGGCTTGGGTGCAGACCTGTGATGCAGCGTTTCAAAAATCACTGAGGTCTTGACCTGCGGAATTGTTAAAGGAACTCCCAGTTTCAGAGCCCCTCTACCCAGTATGTCCTGAAAGGTGAAGATATCATCGATCGGAGATACCCTTGATGGCGGGGAGTCCGTCAGAGTGGGAGAGTAGTCTCTATGGAAGCGTGTCGGAGAAGAAGAGGTAGTAGGAGATCTTCGTTCTCTCCCCCTGCTCCTAGATCTTGATCTACGCCTGGTGGATCGCACCCTGGAGCGTGATCTTTCCCTATGGCGAACCGGGGAGCGTGGTCTTTCCCTGGACCTCACCGGAGAGCGTGACCGTTCTCTAGGCCTAGAGATCGGCTGCTGCAATCGAGACGCTGTCTCCTTGTCTGTAGCCCAGTGATGTAGTGGCCTTTACCATCGCAGAGACAGTCTGATGGCAGGAGACTGCTGTGCGGTGTCCCTCACTGGAGAGCGTGCAGGTGTTACATCTTTTTGCCCATGTGGAGGAGATGTAGGAGAATAGCTTGATCCCTCTCTGCCTGAGGTATAAATGATCACATCAGGACCGGAAGATGAGCCTGACGAAGACAGGAAAAGCCGTGCGACTGCGAGAACCACGATGTTCTGGTGTTCTCTTCCTCTTGGCAGCGTGACTGATGCTCACTGGAGAGCCCTGGTCACCTTCCGCAGCTGAAGCTGTTCTTGAGGACCTCTGAGATGTAGGCCCATGACTCGAAGACGGAGCCGGTCGAGTCGACGTTTTGGTGTGCTGTGCCACCACTGGCTGAGGCTGTGCCAAGGAATGGTGAAGCTGTGGAGACTGCGCTGGAGTCCCCTGTCTCGACGTCGAACGCCGGTGAGGTGACGTCGACGGAGGCCTTCTCGACGTCGAACGCCAATCACTGGACGCCGATGGAGGATGCTTTGACGCTGAATGCCCTCGACTGGACTGCGATGGATGTCTCGACGTCGAACTTCGATGTCCTGTCGATGACGATAAATCCCTCGACGTTGAGCGTCGATGGTGAGACGCCGACGGAGGATGTCTTGACGTTGACCGTCGATGGCCGGATGGCGACGGAGGGTGCCTCGACGTCGATTGCTGATGGCCTGGCGACGACGGAGGGTGCCTCGACGTCGAGCGTCGATGATGGGACGCCGACGGAGGATGCCTCGACGTCAAGCGTCAATGAAGGGACGCCGACTGAGGATTCCTCAACGTCGAACGCCGATGACTAGGCGTCGACAGAGGCTTCGATGTCGAAGACTGGACCTGAGGCTTCGACGGCGGAGGTTTCGAAGTCGAGCTGCCATGCTCCAACGGCAACCTCTCTCTCGACGCTGCACGTCGCCCGGTTGACGGCAGTGGAGTTACCTTGACTCTCGACGCTGAAGTCTTCACCGTCGAGGGGAGTTGACTCGTCGTCGTCGGAACCTTCTACGCCGATCCCGACGCCGAAGGAGAGTCCTCCGCTTTTTCTGTCTTTTTGGAGACCTACCTCTCTCAGAAAGTCCATAAATTCTGATTTTTTTCTCTGTCCTTGAGAGTTATACTTCACAAGGACTTGCAGTGATCACAGCTTTCTGCAGAATGAGAGTCAGGAAGACAGTGGATACACACATGATGTGTATCAGTCTTAGCCTTCTTCTTCCCACAGGAAGGGCAGGGATCAAAAAGCGAAGGCATTTTGACCAAAAATTTACCTTTTTTGAGCCTAAAAAAGGTAGCACTATCTCTCTAAGGCCAAAAGCCGTCGAGTAAATACAAAAATTGAAGGAAATCACTAAATATTTTTGACAGAAAGTCAAAAAAGGTGGGAGCTGTTTACCAGGGTCCTGACTGAAAGAGCCGGAAAGAACAACTGACCTAACTGTCACCCGTGAGGCATGATGGGAAGCCTGGGGTCATGGCTGCCTTAAAGGCACAGTGCCAGTTTTTAGCTGAAAATGCTTTCAGTTTCTGTGTTATTGCTTCTCAATTCAGCCTATGGCTGACAATGTCTTTTATGAGCAATTTTCAGGATTTATGAGTGGTTTTACTCATTAAAACACAAAGTTCAAGTACCATTTGACCTAATGTGTTTTTTGTTTCCTTTCTATTCGCTGTACATATACAAGTGTTTACATTGTCTAGCCTTGGTTTTAGGGCTGCACTGGTGTGAGAAAAATGATATATGTATTTACATATATTTGGATCGAGATATATGTGTTTTTACATATATATTTTTATATTGTTTCCGGGGTCCCGCACATGGGCGGGAATATTCAGTGCTTATGACTATTGATGAGGATCCCCTGGAAGAGAAAGGTTGTTTCCACAGAAAATTAGAAAGGGTGTCTAAATTATATGACCCCCTTCTAGAAGCAATTGTACAATTTCGTAATTGTACAATTTCAAAGAGCCAAGCAAGAAGATAGTGCTGCTGACGCACAAGTTACTACTTGTGTAACGATATATCTGTAAGAGACATTAGTTAGTGATAGATTCCTTACCTTAGAATATCCCCAGGCGTCAGACTGGATCTGAATTTTTTTTGCGTAGCAGTACCCTTGCACCTTGGTAGGCGTCGTCTGCGGCTCCGCGTCCGTCGTCGGCACCGTGATGACGTCATCGGAGTACTTAGACGCCGCCTCCGCGTGCTGACGTCAGTTCTTAGACACAGCTTTTCCGCGCCAGAAGAGCTGAGCCACGTTAAAAACCAACACTGGTGCCATTGAAACTAGGGCCCTGAAAGGGGATAACCCTAACCCTAGATATCGGTTCGCAGAACGGGGAGGACGGGTAAGTCGGTAAGGAATCTATCACTAACTAATGTCTCTTACAGATATATCGTACACAAGTAGTAACTTGTGCATCTGAAAGAGACACGTTAGTGATAGATTCCTTACCTTAGAATAGATACCCCAGCAATACCAACCCCGGTGGTGGGTCTGCGAACCAATAATCACACCAGAAAGTCCTGGAGGACAGAACGGCCAAAGAAGCCATCCCTCCAGACTTGGCTGTCGAGGCAGTAGTGTCTTGCAAACGTGCGCAGCGAGGCCCACGTAGCTGCCTGACAGATGTCTTGTAACGGCACTCCCCGGCCCAGGGCAGTTGTAGTCGCCGTGGCTCGGGTGGAGTGAGCCCGCAATCCAACAGGGGGCTCCTTTTTAGCCAAGGAGTAACATGCCTGGATACACAAGATGATCCACCGGGAGATGGTCCTCTTGTGCACCGCTTTCCCCTTCTTAGCGCCCACGTAACCAACAAAGAGTTGGTCATCCACCCAGAACTGGCTTGTGCGATCCAGATAGAATGAGAGCGCACGTTTTGGGTCCAGACGGTGGAGCCGCTCTTCCTCTTTAGAGGGATACGGTGGCGGGAAGAAGGTTGGCAAGGTGATAGATTGCCCGATGTGGAAGGCTGTGACAACCTTGGGCAGGAAAGATGGCTTAGTACATAACACAACCTTGTCCGGATGGACAGAAAGGAAAGGAGGAGGAGTACAAGAAAGGGCCTGGAGCTCACTCACTCTCCTGGTAGAGGTGATGGCAACCAGGAAAGCAGTCTTCAAAGTAAGAAGGCGGAGAGGACAGTTGTGAAGTGGCTCAAAGGGAGCGCACATCAGAAACGTAAGAACAAGGTTCAAGTCCCACTGAGGCATCACAAACGGAACAGGAGGGAACGTGTGTGTGATGCCTTTAAGAAAACGATTTACAATAGGGGACTTGAACAAAGAAGGTTGATCAGGCAGCCTTAGAAAGGCTGAAAGGGCAGAAAGGTAGCCCTTGATAGTGCCCAGAGCAGAGCCCTGCTGGGCAAGAGAAAGAAGGAAGAGAAGAACCTCAGAGAGAGGGGCAGCAAGAGGATCCACAGCCTTTGCTGTGCACCATGCCACAAATGTGTTCCACCTGCAGGCGTATACCGACTTCGTGGAGGGACGCCTTGCTGCCAGAATGACGTTACAGACTTCAGGAGGCAAGTCAAAAGGCCTCAACTGTCGCCGCTCAATCTCCAAGCATGGAGGTGGAGACTGGAAAGGTTCGGGTGGAGGACCGTCCCCTGCTGCTGCGACAGAAGGTCCTCCTGAAGAGGCAGACGAACCGGGGGATCGACTGACATACTGAGTAGCTCTGGATACCAGTACCTTCGTGCCCAGTCGGGAGCCACAAGGATGACTTGTGCCCGGTCGCGCTTGATCTTCTTCAGCACTCTGGACAGAAGTGGTATAGGCGGAAAGGCGTACAATAGACCGCAACTCCACTCGCGACGAAAAGCGTCTCCGAGCGAGAGCCGCCTTGGAAATACCAACGCGCAGAACTGATGACATTGCGCGTTCTCTTCGGTGGCGAATATATCTAACCAAGGCTCTCCCCATCACTGAAAGAGGCCTTGCGCCACGTCCGAGTTCAGACGCCATTCGTGATCCATCATGCACAGACGGCTGAGCTTGTCCGCCCATGCGTTCAGAGAACCTGCCAGGTGTTGAGCCACCAGGGTCACGCCCTGGAGTTCCAGCCACTGCCAGAGGCGCAGAGCCTCCTGGCAAAGGGTCCACGACCCCACCCCGCCCTATTTGTTGCAGTACCACATGGCGGTGGTGTTGTCCGTGAACACCTGCACTACACTCCCCCGGACATAGGGGAGGAATGCTTTCAGTGCTAGACGAATCGCCCGCAACTCCAAAAGGTTGATGTGGAGCCGGGCCTCCGCCGGAGACCAGAGACCTCGCTCTCCGCCTCTCCCATGTGGCCTCCCCAGCCCTGGAGGGACGCATCCGTCACAACTACGTGCTCCGGTTGGGGAAGGGAGAGGGATCTGCCGTTGACCCAATCGCGGTCCGTGAGCCACCACTGCAGTTGTCTCGCAGTGCCCTCCGAGATCAGGACGTGGTCGGACAGGTTGCCCTGATGCTGGGCCTACTGAAACTTCAGGTCCCACTGCAGAGCCCACATCCGCCACCTGGCGTGATGCACCAGTAGGATGCAGGAGGCCATCAGCCCCAAAAGCCGCAGCGTCAACCTGACCGAGACCCGGGATAAAGGCTGAAAGAGTGAAATCAGAGCCTGAATATCCCGGACCCGCTGTTCGGGAGGATAAACCCGAAACTGTGCTGAGTCCAGAACCGCTCCGATGAAGAGGAGCTTCTGAGAGGAGCACAGGTGTGACTTCGGCACATTGAGGGAGAACCCCAGCTGGTGCAGGAGGTCTGCCGTTGTCTGGAGGTGGCTGACGACTGTTTGGGGCGAGCCCGCCTTCAACAACCAGTCGTCGAGGTAGGGGAAGACTGAAACCCCTAACCTGCGTAGATGAGCTGCGACCACCGCCATCACCTTTGTGAACACCCGTGGGGCGCTGGTAAGGCCGAAGGGGAGCACGGTATACTGAAAGTGCTTGTGGCCAACCGTGAACCGCAGGTAGCGCCGGTGGGCCGGCAGGACAGGGATGTGGAAATAAGCGTCCTGCAAGTCCAACGCTACCATCCAGTCTCCTGGGTCCAGGGCAGCTAAGACCTGAGCCAGTGTCAGCATTTTGAACTTCTCCTTCCGGAGGAAGCCGTTGACGTTCCTTAGGTCCAAGATAGGGCGTAGGCCCCCTTTGCCCTTCTTGGGTACCAGAAAGTAGTGGGAGTAGCAACCACACCCTACTTCTGGCCCAGGAACGTGCTCGATGGCCCCCTTGGCCAAGAGGGCCGTAACTTCCTCCTGCAGAAGCCGCAAATGATTTCCCGATACTCGGTGGTACTGCGGTGGCATGGCTGGAGGGGTCGCCTCGAAGGGGAGGGAGTAGCCCCTTCGGACGATTTGCAGCACCCACCTGTCCGACGTGACAGTGCGCCAGTGGAGGAGGTGATGGCGAACCCTGCCCCCACTGGCGTCACATGGGCCTGAAAGCACGGACTAGGAGGGTTTTGAGGCGGATGCTGCGGGGGAAGGTGTGGACTGACCTCGCCGTTGTCCCCGACCGCCACCACGGCGGTTCCCACGGCCGCCACCGCGTTGGGTATTACCCTGCGGAGCGTGGCTGGCAGCACGTGTGGGTACACCCCTTCCGTGGCCACGAAAGGAGTGAAAAGCAGCCGATTGCTGGCGCGGGGCCGAAGCGCATGGTCTGCCATGTCACCAAAAAGGCGACGGCCATCAAATGGCATGTCCATCAGTGTGTTTTGGACATCAGCCGAAAAGTTGGCGGACCTCAACCTGGCGTGACGTCTGACCACCACTGTCGTTGCCATCGCTCTACCTAGTGAGTCGGTGGTATCCAGCCCACACCGGATAGAATATTTGGCTGCATCCCGGCCTTCCACAAGGGCTTGGCAGAGTTTGGCCCTTACCTCCACTCTCGCAGCACTTCCGCAACCGTATCCCACAGAGAGTGGGTGTAGCGGCCCAAGAGGCAGGCGGTGTTGGAAGACCTCTTGGATTCCCTGTCCGGCGGAGCAGACGGGAATGCGGTCTGGGAATTGGAGGCCTGGATGACCAGGCTCTCGGGGGTGGGGTGGGTGGACAGGAAACATGGGTCGCCCGGAGCTGGGCGGTGGCGTCTGGCCACGTTCCTATCTACAGGCGAACCTGTAGCGGGCTTGGACCAAGTGCCCAAACGAACGTCGGACAAGGCCTCGTTAAACGGCAGTAGAGGCTCGGCTGAGCATGACTGCGGCTTAAGGACCTCAGTGAGGAGGTTAGTCCTCACGGCCGCGACGGGGAGCTCAAGGCCCAAGGCCTTGGCCGCCCTCATCAACACCACACTATAGGTTGCCCCCTCCTCCGTAGCCATGGTAGGAGGTGAGACAAAGCCAGTGTCGGGCGAAGTGTCCAGACCACTGGCATCCCCAAGTTCACCTGTCCAGTCCTCTTGGGACTGACATTCACGTGTCAGAGGGTCCTCAGACCCCTCCCAATACTCCTCATCACCCATCTCCTAATACTCAGGGTCAGAAAAAGATGTGGCCGGTTCATGGAAAGTAAACTCTCCGAACGGTGTCTGAGGCGGTGCCGCACCGGCGCCGGAACCGGGTCGAGGGAAGCATCGGGGACGGCACCGCCCGAGGGCGGCGTCAGGGGTAACACCTGGGGGGTCGGCGCCGGGGAGGTCGTTAAGTCCACCGGCGGCGACCCGGATCCGGATCCAGTGGGGCCCGAAGGCGCCGGGCCGGAAGGCGCCGGGGGCGTCGGAGCCGAAGCACCCGACGGCGTCAGGACCGAAGCCCCCGACCCGCTAGGCCCCCCAGACGGGTCCGCTGGGCCCGGAGGCGCCGCGGAGCCCGTCGGAGGAGAGAGGGACCTCATGGCCATGAGGAACTGCTCAATCTCCTCCGGGGCCGCGTTAGGCCCAGGGACCGGAGGGTATGAGGCCAGACGCGGCGCCTGCGACTCCGACGGAGCCGCGTGGGCGGTGTCACCAGAACCCCCGGCCGCGTCGCGCGAGCATCGGGGGGAGTCGGAAGAGCGATAACCTCTCTTCGACTTCTTGTGCTTACCTGACAACTTCGACCCAGGTGAGTGATGTCGACTCCCGGAGCTCCGATGGCTCCTCTCCCGCGACCGGTCCCTCGACCTCCGTCCGGACTGGGACCGTTCTCAGCGCGGGGCCGACTGCCGGAGTTCGAGCTGCTTACGGGACCGCTCCCGCCTAGCCTTCGAAGTTAGCGCCCGACAGTCGGAGCAGGTCTTGTCGTCGTGATTGACGCCGAGGCAGTGGAGACACCGACTGTGAGGGTCGGTGACCGACATCAGTCGGTCGCAATCCTCACAGGGTTTGAAACCTGGCATCCCTACAGGCACCGTTCGGAGTCGAAGACTTCGAAAAAGGATGATCAAAAGATCAAAAAAGTTTAGTCAAAAAGTGACTAAGGTACCACTTTTTCCGGATCTGCGCTGCTGGCGCAGAAAAAGGAAGAACTGACGTCAGCACGCGGAGGCGGCGTCTAAGTACTCCGACGACGTCATCACGACGCCCACAACGCAGACGACGGACACGGAGCCGCAGACGACGCCTACCGACGCGCAAGGGTACTGCTATGCAAAAAAATTCCGGATCCAGTCTGACGCCTGGGGATATTCTAAGGTAAGGAATCTATCACTAACGTGTTTCTTTCAGATACCATTAGCCCGAAAGAGGATACCGTCTGAAGACAGCCGCATGAAACTGCTGCCTCCAGGACACTGCTGTGTGGTCTGTATCTCCCCCCTCTGAGGGGAGCAGCTGCCTGGCCTGAAAATGATCAGCACACCTCTCGGCGAATGTGGATCCCGGACTGAAGTGCAGAAGGCTACCATAAGGGACATACCACGCCCCAGACCAGGGGTGAGAGACTGAGGGGTATTATCGCTAAAGACTGGTAACCAATAGAAAAAGCTCCGCACCTGCACTGTTACCCATTCTAGAGTACTGTAGAGTAAAGCAGTGTGGTGGGTGCGGACCAAGTGAGGAGGGGTAAAAGCCTTACTTAGAAGAATTAGGATCACAGCCCTACCCTAGGAATTTGTTATGTTTTGTGTAGTGTTGAGTTTAGCCGTGTAATTAAGTACTTTCCTTATGAAAGACAAGCACTGGGTTGGACAATGATATTATTGCACTATTGGGTGTTTGTTGAGGTCTGAGCCTTTTGTACTTCCACACTAACCTCTGTAAAAAGACTGTGATTGTACACCACCACTATCCCTGAGAACTAAGTGCTGATGGATTTGTACTTGGCCAAGTTTGCAAAGCCATTGTAGGATGGACCCTGGGACATTACAGGCAAACAATCCGAGGACCCGCAGCTGTGGCCTAGGAGCCCCTGCTTGCCGGAGGGCCCTACAAACAGGTTTTGACAATAGCAATGATACTGATGTTGGTGGTAGTGGTGGTTCCGTTGTTGGTGGTGATGATCCTGGTGTAATTAGTGGTACTGGTGGTAATGGTGGTTGGGATATTGGTTGCTGTATTATTGGTGGAATTGATGAAGGTATTGGTATTATGGTGGAATTGCTTGTAATAGCATTTGTGTGATTTTGGAGTTGGCAAAGATGGTGGTATTGGTGATGCTACTAGCGGTGTGTGTGGTATAACTAGTGTTGGTATTTGTGGTACTTGTATCGGAGGTGTTAGTGCTAGTGGAGATATTGCCTTTGGTCGTATTGGTGGTGGTACTTGTGCTTTTGTTGACTGTGATATTGCATTGCTGGTAGTGGTACTGATCACAGCTTTGGCGATGTACTGATGCAGGTGGTGCTATTGACTTTGAGGATTTTGATATTGTCAGTTGTGGTATTGGCAGCAATGGTACTGGTGGTGGTCGCATTATACATATTAAGTATTGTTCTTGGCATCAGTGGTATTGGTGGTGGTGATAAACTGGCATTAGTGGTTTTGATTAACAGCTCCCATTTTAACATATTTACATCTTGTACACACACCTCCTAATTGTTTTGTGTTGATCACATCAGGACAGCCTGATCACAAGATTGTCATCTAAAGTGATTTAAAAAAAGCCATGTTAGTGTAAGTGTCACACTTGAGTCTTGATAAATGCATTCACACAATGCTTTCTGTAGTAAATTAATAAAATCACCTTCTGTATACAATGCATGTATGAAATAAAGAATTAAATGTGACGTAATGTGTGCGGAGTATAGTTTTTTTTTAGATGTAATAAAACCCCCAAAGCATTGCAATGTAAGGCAGAGTGATAAACCAAGTAATCAACAGTTTAGAGAGAAATAATCCTCTGGACGACCTTACACCAAGTTAGTGGATGAAATCGATATTGGTGAACTGATCCAAATAAGCAAATAGCTGAAGAATGCCGCACTAGTTCTTGAAGGGAACTGCACTGTCAACCACGTCTAATAAAGGTGTGGTAGCAAAAAATTGGAAGAGAAAGAAACAACATCACTAGAGGTAAACAGGCAGAGGCAGCATTAAGAACTAAATCAAATGTTCCTCCTTGGAGAGATTCCTGGCAGTCCGTCCTAGTAACTGCCTTACTACGCTGCACATAGATATATACAGGCAGTATTCAGCCTCTGCAACTGTTTCATTTACAATAGTCATCAACACCCACTCACCGTCTTTGCTTGCACTAACCTGCACAGCATTGACTCTGATGAGGAAGTCAATAGTATCCATGAAGATACTGGGTTGTTCGGTCATTTGAATGGAAGAATGAGATCCAAGATGCACACCGGGGTCCGGTTCCTGTGTAGTCTTAACATCTGCACTTGCTAAGGAAAGATAAAGAAAAGGATGAGGAGAGCTTACATCAGATGCAAATGGCAGAGGTTGCACACCGAAACCATGAACGTCAAAGTGGATGACACAGTGGTATAGGAAAAAGTGGCCCACCTGTAACAATAGCTCTACGGCATTAGTATATGATTTAGATGTATGTACTGTGAACTAACACGCATGTCCTCAGGTAGGATCCTTAGGACTCTTGAGAGTTAACACTTCTATAGCCCCTCCAAGCCAACTAGGTCGGATTTCTAACTACTATGATGACATTTCAGAAAACACATCCTATTTATTGATAAAAAGATGGATGACATGTAACACAACCATAAAGCGAAAACATAAGGATGCATAGGAATCTGTAGAACATTGTTCTTATAGGTAACAGTAGACCTGAAGATGATTCTGCTTGCCAGAGATGCCATCTCTGCATTGCACTTTCCATTAAAAGCTGATACTGGGCCTAGAAGGAGTTGATGCTGATACTGAACGCATGTTTGCCTTTCTCAGGGAACATTCTGCTATAAACAAGGTATGCAGTGCACTCTTTATCCCTAGAAAAATCTAACTGCAAGTTATTATACTTTCCATGCTCTCCTAGCATAGGGCATAGAAGTAGGTTTTAGGGTTTTGAAGTTGGCTCTGTCTGTGGCCTCACTGATGTTAATTGGGACCTGAGAGGGCTGTGTTAGCCATGGCTTTGATGTTGAGGTTGCTTGTGTCCCTGAACCAAATTTTGGTCTTCTAAAGTTGAGCAGAGGTTTTAATGCTGGTGAAAGATACCATGACAGGGATCAGTATATGGTTGGACCAGTCCACCGGAATGGGGTCACTGGCCAAGAGGTGGGGCGTGCTTGATTTGATTAGATTCAGAGTAGAATAAAGTCCAGGAGGAAGATAATATTGTCTGAGCTGATTAATTGAGATGTGAGGAATTCCATGCATTCTTCAACAGTGTTGGTTTAACCTGTAGGGTGGTAAATCAGATTCATCCTGAGGTTGGGGCGGTGTGTGAGGAAATTTCCAGCAACATGTTCTGGGAGGATTGTTGTTAGACTAGAAAGTGCTCCTCGATTGGAGATGTAGGATTTAGAAAAATGTCAGGATGAGAAATACCTTGATTTAAAGGAAAAACAAACACTACAGTGAGTATAATTGATTCTCGATAGTATTCAAATATTTACTTTGGAACTTACATTTCCTTAAGCTTAAACTCATTGAATTGGCTACCTCTGTAATTTAAAGAGGTAAAAATGTGCTAAAACCAAATGGTTCCCAGAAAAATACTTGGGTACTGATTGTGAGTCAGTCAAAGCAGAATATCTTAGGGAGAAAATGCTCTGCCTGCTTCCAAGAGAGCCGATGATTCCAGACCTGAAATTACTGTTTCCACAAAACACTCAGTTTTTACCAGACCCAATTTTAGCAGGTGCGACCTTGGAATCGGTAAACCCATTTGGCTGGTGGTAGTTGAAGGGCAGCAGGTAGAGGCACAGCATACCCGACCCTTCTGAGCAGTCCAGCAGCCAGGGCGAAGCAGATAATGATCCTGACCCTGACCAAGGCCTCCAGACCCCTGACGCTCACTAACAACAAAGCGCTGGGTCAGAAGGTCAAAACGGTGCAGGGAAGTTCCTGCAGGGTGGGGAGCTTTGACAACCTCCTTTTGTGTTGCTTGATGCCTGGAGCTCCTCTCAGGCCTAACCCTGAGAGGAGCCCCAGGCATCAAGCAACATAAACGGGGGTTGTCAAAGCTCCCCACCCTGCAGGAACTTCCCAGCACCGTTTTGACCTTCTGACCCACAATTCGCCACATCGCCTCCACCTCCGATTTACAACCTGATCATGCAGGTAGTAAATGGGATGGTTAAACAGACCAGAATCAAGAAACTTATGCATAACATGACCCAGAAAAAACAGATCTGCATAATTATTTTCCATGCCAACATGTTTAACTTATGACTGGATGGTGCAGGAGTATAATGACCAACTGAAAATGGTAAATCCAGCCCGGTAATACTGGTTCCAATGCACTACCTAATCAGTGATTTTAAAGTGCTCACTTAAGCAGTTTTATCAATCACCTTTCAACTTTAACCCTCTCCAGAACAGTCTGCATACACGAGCCAACTCTAAAAAGCCACTGATTTTGTAAAACCTAAGAGTTGTAATGCTACCCTTGTGCTGTGCAGAGGCTTTAAATGGATGCTCTCGTGCTCATTCCTCGAGCACTGATTCGAAAAGGGATATTAATCACTGATGAAAGTCGAGTGTTTAAGCAGTGCTATTCTTTAGAAAACATTCTGCAGCTAAACTGCAAACGTTTCTCACTACCAGTTCCAAATTATTATTCTCCCCCTTTGGAGGTAAAGGGAGCCGCTGCTGGTCTTTGTCTGACCACAAGTGGATCCTGCTTGGGGTTGTATTTTGTAAGACGCCTTGGTGACGCACTTGTTCAAGTTAGTTTTGGAAACAGGTTGAGTGCATGGTTTAAAAAACTGGGGCCTGGAAGCAGCCTGTTGTATTTTGGGTCTTATGTTGAGTAGCCACGGGGATTCCAGGTGTGTCGCTCTGCTATATAAGGTGTCAGGGAAGTGACAATAGTAAGAAAGTTTATTGTTCGATTAATTAAAATCTCCACAATAGGAAAACACTCTGATAATAAAAAGTTATAAAACAGAGGTTCAGTAATACAAAAGTTAAAATGTTTGGCGGAGCATAATTACATAGAGCCAAGAGGGTACCGGATTTAATTTTTCATAATTTTCCTGATGCCATGTGAATTCTGTAAAAGATGTGACATGAAGGGCAGAATGACTCCATTGCTAGAGAAGGGCCATTCTGTTAGAACACAGAGAAGAAAAAGAGAGAGAAATGGTCAAGACACGGTCCAGAAAAGTCCAACTGTCCGATCCACTCACTTTAGGGCTCTATCTGAAAAGGAGAATGGTCCCTGTGCGGAGAAGGGAAGGGACTCTGGTGTCTCTGCTAAAAAACACGGGCCATGGAGTAAATTGGGCAGCCATGTTAATCCAGAGTAAAAGATAGCGTCTGACTGCATTAGTAAGTGGGAGGCGACCCAATGCAAAAAGATGGGGATTTGGTTACTGGGACTCCCACTGCATTAACCTTTTTGACGCTCTTGTTTATTCCATTCGCCCTGTAGCAGCATCCTTCGATCGTTGAGTAGGGCAGGGCAATTGGACACCACATGCCCAATTGATTATGTGGTGCACCCACACCCCCTGCACATTGTATTGTCGTTTGATCGGCGCCAATCTGGTAGATGTTGTAAAAATGGGCATTCGCCCATCCTGAGGGCCAGGAAACTTTTTTTCATGCTACTCATAGATGTAGCACCGCGGTCCCTGGCTTAAACCCCAATATAACGTCCAGGCGTGTTTGCGTTTTGTCAGTTGTACCCTGTCAGAGTGCAAGAACCGGAGCTGGACTCTTTTTAATGTATGTTTTGCGGGTCTGCAGGGATGGGTTAATTCACCAAATTTCAATTGCGTCCAGCATTCGCAGAGTGTTCTAAATAGAAGCGTTATTTTCGAACCACTTTACTGGTTGATATGCCTTGCCACAGTATGGCCTCCAGGCTTCCTTCACATGAAATGCACAATTTGTTGCAAAGCTCGATAAAAGCGCTGGTCCCAACTCCTCAATGGTCAAGAAGACCGAGCTCATCTTATCTGAGCTGGGTATGGAGATTCCGGTAGTCTCCATGCTCGCTTAAAGATTCTTATTGTTATCTTGTTTACCAGACATGAGTCTTTCCTCAGCATTATCTCCTGACCATACGATATATAATTGGAAGTTTTGGCTTTCATGACGGTTAAAAGGGGGGACAGACTTGGGCCGGATAATTGCCTCGCAAGCTTCGTAAGTGCTACCTCGATTGACAGAGCCTTTGCCCTGACAGCTTCCTTCTGTTTGCAGAAGGTGCCCCTTGAATCCATAAAGATCTCCAGATATTTGTAAGCGGTGGTACGTTCAATGCTTTTGCCATTAAAAAGCAACTCTCCACTTAGTGGCTTCCTTTTCCCGAGTGTTATTGTCTTTGATAGGTTTAATTCCAGATTGTTGCCGACCCTAGAATGGCTGAGCAAGACAAGATCGTTTGCATATAGCAGGTTGCTTACGCTGGTACAGCAGAGTTTTGGAGGGTGGCAATTACCTTCATCAAGTAGCTGTGATAAGTCTGAGATGAAGAGGTTGAAAAGAAGGGGTGCCAATATACACCCTTGTTTTACCCCACAAAATGTTTGTATTTTCCTTGAGACGTGGGAATCTTCTCCCAATTTTATACGGATCCAGGTGCTAGAGTGAAGCTGGATTATGGCCTTTAGAAGGGCAGAAGAGACCCCCCATTCTTGCAGTTTAAGCCATAAAAGACTCCTGGTCACACAGTTGAAGGCCGCCTTGAGATCAACAAAATAGCAATGAAGTGGCATTATCGAGGCCGATGCTTTCTCTGTCAGTACTAATAGTGCAAGCAGGTTTGTTGTGGTTCCTGATTTTGCCACAAAGCCAGTCTGGTTAAAGGGTAAGATGTGTCAGAGAAGTCCTTGCTGGAGGTGAATCAGAGACGGTGGAACAGTACCTTGGGACATCTGGGCTAGTGGGTGAGGGTTGAGGGGGTGGCGATTATATCCAGGATAGTGTGCCCATTGCTGGCATGCAAAATCTTCTTGAATTTTAACATCTAGTCTCGCCTAGGCGGCATTCAGTCTCTCAGTGAAGAGTGATGCCTGCTAGACGGGTATGGCTAGGCATAGATGATTTGGTATCTGGTAAGGAGCTCTTTTGTGCAAATCCCTTCTTGGCATTGAGGGCATTCTTGGAGTCCTAGCAAATTATGTAATTGGATATGGAAACGTAGGTCTAGGCTGTGCAAGGGATGAGGTCACTGAACCTAAAGCTGTAACACAAGGAGAAAAAGATGACTGTTGTCGCGATGGTAGGATCAACACAACTGGAGCTTGTTGCTGTGTTCAGGAAAATGCTTGGGAGTATTTGCAATCTGAAGCAGACTGAAGAGGACTAGGGGCCCGATGTAGGTAGCCCTTTACCGATCGGAATCGGCCGAAAATACCGATTTTCGGCCGTTTCCGATCGGTAAAGGGCTATCGAGATGTAGGGGCACATTTTCGGTAATTTTACCGATTCGTTATCATTACCGAATCGGTAAATTTACCGATTCGGTAATATGTACCGATTCGGTAATGATAACGATTCGGTAAAATTACCGAAAATGCAATGTAGGTAGCCTATGTTCCATCAGCACATGGCTTACAGAATCGGTATTTTACCATGGAATACAAATCCATGGTAAAAAAACGATTCCTGTGTACATGCACATCTGTGCATGTACACATGTGCCATGTGACAGACAGACGTGCCCTTAGGGCATGTCTGTGTGCCACATTGCACACATGCCCGTTTTGGGGGTGCTAGAGGGTGTCAAAGTGACACCCCCTGCACCCTTGTGAATTCTTTAATTACCGGTAATGCCTAATTATTCCTATGGCCTTCAAAGCCCATAGGAATGAATGGGCATTACCGATTCGGTATTTACCGAATCGGTAATTAAAGAATTGTTAAGGATTCGGTAACGAATCCAGATGTTGGGACCTACATCCCATTTACCGATTTTGAAATACCGAATCGGTAAAATTCGGTATTTCAAAATCGGTAAATGGGATTTACCTACATCGGGCCCTAGATACTCTCGGTGGAAAGGTGCAAACCTTGTTGTTGATAAAAGTCTCATAATCGAATGGTGCCTCTCAAAACATATTTATTTGCAATCAAAAAAATATACACATTAAGGAGGTCCTCAATGGAAACGTATTCTATGTCAGGAGCGGAGGCTTCTGATTAGGCTGTCACTTTCTCCCTTTATTGTACTCCAGCAGCCATTACAAAGGTATCAACATGTTTAAACAAACTATATTTCCCATGAGTATCAGGGAAAATAGAAACAGAAAATGTCCCAATCACTGTCCAATCACAGGCTCGGGATCCTCTTATCTTCCTCTGTTGGCACTCTATCCACCTCTTTCTTCGCTGCTCCAGCAGCATACAGATGAGTGTTTTTTTCTTTCCTTCTGACTAACTCTAATTTCAATGAGATTTGTATGGTTTATGTTGTACAGGGTCGCATACACTGATGTGTTGATGTTTTTTCCCCTGAGGGGGTTGTAACGGCGACTCGGTGTGTGGCCGCGGGGGCGTTCTCCGCTCCTTTCGCGATTCTGCTTCTAGGCTCTGTGTGCGGGCGGCCTCCCGCCGCTAGGGGACGGCGCGCCTCGCGCTGCCGCTCTGAAGAGCTTTACCCCCCGTTGGGCGTGAATCGTCGAGTTCCGCTTTATGAGATAGAGTACGGGAAGGCGGCTCGACTGTCTCGCGCGCCACGGGGGAAAATTGTGCGTTTGCCCTATAAAAGTATAGGAAGCATTACGGGAAAGCAGCGAGAAGGCAAAATTTATTGTTACCAGAGCCCCTGTCTGGAGCCTGAACACCCGCGTGGCGGTTAGGATTTTCTTGCACTTTGGGACCGGCCCAGACAGGTTTTCCTCATTACCTCATAGCAGAGGTTGTTGGGTCCCGGTTTTGTTATTACTGACCCCGCTGCGGTGGGAAGAAATATATACTTACGGGCTCTGTCCGATCATACCCCCTATTTGCTTGGCTTACTGCTGTTGCGCAGAGGCGATGGAATACGATGAGTACTATGAGGAGGAGGAGGAGCAGCAGGTCATGTACCTACCGGTGGATGATCACTTCTGCCAAGTCATGGACTCCTCAATTTTGAAAGCTTTAACGCGGGTGGTTGCACCACTAGAAAAGAAGATTGACCAGCTTCAGGCACGGTGCCAACCCCTTGGACCAGGGGCAGACCCTTCGGGTAGTCTGGCCCCATACCTCTAGACCAACCATCGACGAGTTCTGCGGAGCACGAAAGGAGGCGCTCGGAGGACACGGGGGTGGATTCCGATGCCTTCTCCCGACTGAAAAAGGCGTTTCTAGACGCAAAGACTGCCGATACCCCCTCGACCCCAAAAGAGGTACCATCTGAAGCTTTGGGAGGGGGTCAGGACGACGCAACCACCGTTGACCCAGATGAGTCACCCCAAACCTCAGATGGGGATGGGGAACCGGAGCGTTCGTGGACTCCGGCGGACCCCACGCAGGCATCGGGCTCCGACCCCAGCTCAGACATGCTCAACCCGGACGAGTTGCTCCACCCGCGCTCATCGCATTGGGTTCCCGCCCCCAAAGTGGCGGCATACATGGCAGCCAGGCTTCGTAAGCCTTTGGACCAGGAGGTGCGTAGTTGCCTTCGGGCTGAGTGTCCGCGCCCCACCATGGAGGGTAAGGTCACGGTTACCCCAGAGATTGACCCCAAGATGTCCACCTTCCTCACGAAGTTTGTGAAGGACCCTAAAAAGGGTATAGACCATTCGTGGAGGGCCTGCCAGGATAAACTCTTGGACACGGCGGGGCCTTTGGCAAAAATCCTGGATATGGCTGAAGACGCCAAGGCTTCGGGGTCCCTGATTTCCCCGGAGACCCTTTCTGGCTGGGCGCAAAGGGCGATTATTTTCCTAGGAAATGCGAATGTAGCCATCTCTACGGAAAGGAGGAGATCTATCCTGATTAAGATTGACCCGAAATTGGGGGAACTAGCCACATCCGAGGCGGGCCCGATAGCAGAGGGTAACCTCTTCGGTGACCCGTTCGTCAAAGAGCTGGGCAAATTCGTGAATACCTTTAACTCTTTGGACAAGGCCCAGACGTCTGTAAAAAGGATCTTCACCCCCTGTGTTTTTGGGGCCGCCAGCCGAGGGAGGGGCCGTTCGTCTGGCAGACCCGGTAACAGAGGCTCCTACAAGCAGGGCGACTCTCACAGGGGTCAATACCAGGATCCGGACAAGTTCGGAAACTTCTATCAAACCAGAGGTTATCCCTGTCGCCTCGGTGGAAGAGGAAGAGGAGACGGCGGCTACAATAATCACAGAGGTGAGACTTCAGAATGTAAGGGGTCTGAAAGTGGGGGGCAGACTTCAGTTTTTTCTTCAAGCATGGTCTTCGCTCACCTCCGACGCCTGGGTCTTACAGACCGTCGGAGGGTTTCAAATAGAGTACTCGGGACTCCCCAGGCAGTCCGTCCGCCCCAGACCTATCGTCTTCACACAGGATCAATGCTCTCTGATAGACAAAGAGGTCGCAGACCTCCTACAGAATGGGGCTATTGTGCAGGCAGAGCTGCACCCGCGAGGTTTCCTCTGCAATCTTTTTCTTGTGGAGAAGCAGGACGGAGGCTATCGCCCGGTGATGAACCTCAAAGAATTCAATGGCTGGCTTATCTACCGCCATTTCAAGATGGAGGGTATTCACCTCCTGCGCGATCTACTTCAGGAGGGGGACTGGATGGTCCGGCTGGACCTGAAGCATGCCTACCTCACGATCCCCATCTTCGCCCCCACAGGCGTTTCCTTCAATTCCAGTGGGGTCCACAGGTCTACGAGTTTGCCTCCCTTCCTTTCGGACTGTCATCTGCTCCGTGGTGTTTCACCAAGGTGCTGAAACCGGTGGTGGAGCGCTTGCGCACGGAGGGCGTTCGTCTTATCATCTATTTGGACAACATGCTCCTCCTAAACCAATGTCCGCGGAAGCTGTTGGTCCAGCTTCAAAGAGCGGTCGACCTTCTAGAGTCCTTAGGGTTCATCATCAACCGGGCCAAATCGGACCTTCTCCCAGCGCGGAGGATGCAGTTCCTTGGTTTCATGATAGACTCAGTGGAGGCCACATTGTCACTACCCTCGTGGAAACTATCCAAGATCAGACACGAACTGAGACGCACCCTGGCTCGCCCAACGATTCTGTTGCGACACCTGGCCAGGGTTGTCGGTCTCCTGTCGTCTTCTATTCAGGCGATATTGCCGGGGCCCCTTCACTATCGGGCCCTACAGCGCCTCAAGGCGCTTCACCTCCGCAAGGGCCTTACCTACTCCCAGGTCGTTCCCCTCACGGAAGAGGAGAGGACCGAACTTCGATGGTGGATCGAGCATATGGATGCTTGGAACGGGCGAGCGATCTTCGGTTCCATGCCGGATTTGGTGATAGAATCCGATGCCAGCGGCCTGGGCTGGGGCGCACGCTGTGGCGCCGTTTCTACCGGCGGAGTATGGTCATCCGCCGAGAAGGTCCATCACATCAACTGCCTGGAGTTAATGGCAGGTTCCTTCGCGGTGAGGTATTGGACGAAAGACATGATTCAGTGCTGTATCCTTCTGAAGATGGACAACGTGGCGGCGGTGCGCTATATCAACCACCTGGGAGGAACCAGGTCCCGGGCTTTGTCCGACCTCGCCAGGTCCCTGTGGGAGTACTGCCTGTCCAACGAGATATCCCTGTCGGCGGAGCACCTTCCCGGCTCAGCCAACCGGGTAGCGGACTGGTGGTCTCGTCATTGGAGAGACGCCAGCCTGTGGCAACTCCGCCCCGATGTGTTCGAGGCGATCGGGAACAGATGGGGTCCGTTTTCAGTGGACCTCTTTGCTTCCCGTCTGGACGCCCAACTTAGGCGTTATTTCAGTTGGCGCCCGGACCCGGGAGCGCTGGCGGTGGATGCATTTCTGCAAGATTGGAGCAAGGAAAGGGGCTATGCGTTTCCCCCCTTTGCGATGATCATGAGAGTGTCAACCCAGGTGAGGAGACAGCAGGCGGATCTGGTGGTGATTACCCCGATCTGGAGATCGCAAGCCTGGTTTCCAGCTCTGATGGAACTTTCTTGGGATTTTCCAATCCCTCTACCCCACGTTCCAGATCTCCTCAAGAATCCTCAGGGGGAACCTCACCACCTCCTGGCCACGGGCCACCTGTGTCTGATGGCCTAGCGGGTTACAGGCAACGCTGGCAAGTCCCGGGACTTTCGGAGGACGCTGCCACGGTGTTGGCCAAATCATGGGCAAACAGTACCAACAAGAGGTACCGATCAGCATGGTCTCGGTGGAGTGGTTGGTGTCTGCGACAACAGATTGATCCAATGGGGGCAGACATTGTCCATGTCCTTAATTTCTTAGCATCTCTGGCGAAAGAAGGTTTGGCGTATAGGTCAATCAATACCTTTCGGTCGGCCATTTCCGCGGGTCATACCCCGCTGGACAACCACTCGATTGGAGAACACCCCCTGGTCTGCAAACTGCTGCGGGGGATTCGGTTATCAGTTCCTACGGAACCCCGATACTCAGTTTTGTGGGATGTGAATAAGGTCCTTAACTTGTTTCGGGAGTGGCCGACCAATAAATATCTGTCAAGGAAACAGATTTCGGCTAAGTTAGCGATGCTGCTATGTCTGATTTCGTGTCGTAGAGTTTCAGATGTGAGAGCCTTGGACCTTACGGGTCGGGTCTTGACCCCAGAGGGAGTTACTTTCCATGTTTCCAGACGTACCAAGGGCAACTCCCGCTCCATCTCGTATCCTGCATTCCCGGATGTCCCGAAGTTATGTGTGGTTAGAGCACTGAAGGCCTATGAAGTGGCAACGGTTGATATACGCCCACAGGATGTCAAACAGTTGTTCATTGCTCTTACTAAACCACATGGGGCGGTTTCGTCCCCTACTATCGCGCGGTGGGTGCGCTGGGTCATGCAGGAAGCGGGCATAGATATTTCCCGGTTTGGGGCTCATTCTGTCAGAGGGGCGATGGCCTCTAAGGCCTTTTCCCTGGGGGCTCGTCTGGAGGACATTCTGAAAGCTGCAGATTGGTCCTCAGACTCCACCTTCAAAAGATTTTACTTTAAGCCAGTAGTGTCACTGGCTTTCTTGGTGGTGGACAAGCTTTGAACTAGCCTAATCAGAAGCCTCCGCTCCTGACATAGAATGAAAAATTTCCTAGCTAACGTACAGGAAAGTTTCAATTCTATTAAGGAGGCGGAGGCGAGGATTAGCCCACCCGGTCTTCTTCGAACCCTCCCAGAAGCTGCGTTGGGACGGTAAGTAAAATCTTTATGAAACAGTTTTGTAATGTGCTGTTGTGACGATGACTTTGATTATGTCAACTGACTTCCTCAATGATGCTATGATGTTCCTTTCAGTATGGCTTTCACGTTGAAGCTAACTGTTGCTTTGGGCGTTCAATTCTTGGTGCCTTACTTAGTCTGCTTGTACCGTAGGTTCTGAGGCGGGCAAACAGGACTAACGGACGAAGGGCTGTGGCAGTGTCGCAGGAAGAAAGAGGAGGATAGAGTGCCAACAGAGGAAGATAAGAGGATCCCGAGCCTGTGATTGGACAGTGATTGGGACATTTTCTGTTTCTATTTTCCCTGATACTCATGGGAAATATAGTTTGTTTAAACATGTTGATACCTTTGTAATGGCTGCTGGAGTACAATAAAGGGAGAAAGTGACAGCCTAATCCTCACCTCCGCCTCCTTAATAGAATTGAAACTTTCCTGTACGTTAGCTAGGACATTTTTCATTCTCCTCCTGGGCACTGAATAAATCTGATATCAAATCAGTCCTAAATGGCAAGCAAGTTGTCGGTACACCACTCCTCATAGTTGAATTTGTAATGCCGAACAGAAACATTGCAATTTAAGGATGCATTTTTTGGGCTCTTCCACAGTGACATCCGGTAGTCAATACAGATAAGCTGTTTGATAAAGGGGCACCTTCCCCGGGCCTTTTTGAAGCCTGGGGGTTAGTTCATATGTTTGTTAGTATTTTCTAGCTTATTTTGCCTACAGTGCAGGTTGATTTTCATTTGGTCGTGTATATTTCTGGAAAAATTCACAGTCATCAGTAACATGTGAGTCAAGGAGGCAGTGAGTCAAGGAGGCATGATGCAGAGTAGAAGTGGGCTGTTTTGAAGGAACAAAGCTGAAAGAACCCTAACAAACTCTGTCAGGATATTTCGAGGTCGCTTGAAAAGATTTTCATAAAAAATAAAAATAGGCAGAGCTAGTTCTCAGGGGACCAAAAAAGAACTGAATGCACAGAGCATGCTGGGATACTGCAGTGCATATGTCAATTTCAATTTTGTTACCACAGTATACTGAAAGTGAAATGAGATAAAGACTGTTTACTGTCGCACATACAGCATGGAACAATGTATTTTATTAGGTAACAACTCTCCAAATAGTCAAGAGCCCTCTTCAATGTAATTTTACCCTGGTGAACAAATGTTACCCCTTGCATTCGGGTTTTGATTAAATACATTTAAAGAACTAAACATATAAAAATGCCACAGCATAAACCATAAAGGCTAATTTCGACCAATTATTGACGGAGGGAAAGGGCATCACGCTCACTTGAGGCTTCGCCTCTGGTGAGTCATCGTCCTTTCCTGCACACAACAACTGGAATAAATAGCAGTTCGCACTCTGTGCATCTGCACATAGGACAATTAAATATATTTCTGGCAATAGCGAATGTATAGGTATTGTTAAGTCTGAGCTTCCTTTATTTTAAAGGCACTTTTTGCATTCCTTTATAACTTTAGGACTATTGACTAATCTGCAAGAAACTTTCCAATCAAAGGAGGCTTGTAGGGCACAGCCAGGACTTTCAACCTTACAGTCATGCATACAGGAAAGGAAAGGAGGAAGAACAGACATGTGGGGGATTCAAACGTGTGATATAGGAGGGGAAAGGGGCATCAAGAAGGGCTGTGTGGCTACCACAAGCTACTTGGAGCTTTCTACTCCCTTTAACTTGCTTTGTAGGTTTACAAAAAAGATTATAACTGCTAAAACTATGGAATACATTCAAGCCTCCTCAGAACTATGCACCACGCGCACAGCTTCTTTACCAGTACATACCAGTCTCAGTGACGTCAGCGTGTGCAGCGTCTTCTTCTTTGGTGAGCACTTCAGCTGCTGCTAGTGCTGCAGCCCTGTCCTTTTCTATGTTTGCCAGCCGTATTTTGCCCGCTTCCTGGAAGGCCATGTCCATCTGAATGTCGTTGTCCTGGATTTCATAGAAGAGTCCTAAAGAGAACATAGGAGGCACAAGGAAGACAGGGAAACAGTCTTTGTTGGAGCTGTGGAGGTAAACAAGAGTCCACAAGATAGTCAAATCGGGTGAGAAATAGGGTGGCCGGAGGGAGCTCCAGAGGGATGGAGATAAACAAGGCTTTAAGTTGGCCGGGTCTCACCGGTGCTGAGCACCGGCAATTTCTTAAAGGGGGCCTCGAAACGAGTTTCTATCGGGCTCTGTTTTGTGCCCTGGCACAGGCAGTCCGTTTTTTTCCGGACTGCAGTGACAGCAGGCACATCGATGTGCGCTGCTCACACTGCACACAAGTGGAGAAGCTGCGCCATGACCTCATGCCAGGTGAGTGGTGTTGGGGAAGGGATATCGTTTAAAGAGAGCAATTTTCTCTCTGGATTTCCCTTCTCTTTTTGAAACTCATGAGCAGCAACATTGTTGTGGTGTCACCAGGGCTGTAAGTGGAAGCCCTGTCAATATTATATACAAGCCATAGTTGCTGCTTCTTTATCTTACGTAACTTGTGAGAAGTTGGCCTGGTATATGATGTTCACTATTCTAGTGAGCACCTTGCACCAGTCCAAACAACCCTTATGGTGATGGTTGTAAAGTCAAACTTAGAGACCAGCTATCCTAGTGGTAGCATGGACAAAGCAGTCTTAGGCTAACTCAAGAGGGCATGTGAAGCCAGCTGTTTTACCATATGTAACCCCTTTAATACCAAGTGAAAGGACACCACACAGGTTGTATATCAAAATATATATGTATTTATTTCTAACACAATCCTCTGAACTCTTTATGAGGTCAGAGGCACCAGCACATAACAAGATACTTAATTAAAATACAATAAGTTGCACAAAATACAGTAATGCCCTAGGGGCACTTCGAACCATATACTAAAATAGTGGTATAAGAACCATGTCAAGAACTAAGGAAAGGCCTAGGGCCTGCAGAATCGCTGGGGCTACACTGTACTATCAAAGGATAGGGAGCAGGAGGGCCACGGGATGCGCGTGCAGTGTCTTTACACGCACGCAAGTTACCATAGGGTTAGAATGGGAACGAAAGAATTGGAAACTAGTTCTTTTAGGACACTTCCGGATGGACTAGGGAAAAGCTACTTGAAATTAGGACACTAGGATAGTCAATACCCACAGGAGTACTGAAATACTAGCGTTACCTCACCCACAGGAAGCGGGTGCATAGGTGTCAAAGTGTGTCGGGTTGCGTCGCTGATTCCTATGGAGCCTTGGAGAAAGATGCTGCAGGCGACTAGCAGAGAAGTGGGACAGAGTCTGGGTCACTAGTCAGTGAGCAGGATGGAACCAGGAAGGAACCAGGCGATGTTGGGATGCGATCAGGTGATGTTGTGAAGCTTGTCTCTGCAGCCACGTGGACCAGGAGGTGTCGACGACGACCAGGAGCTGGGCACGGACTGGCCCACAAAGGATCTCTCTGTCGGCGGTGTCGGCTTCCGGATTGGAGTCAACAAGCCTTGGCAAAGGCAACCCACGCAGAAAAGGAAGATGGCTTCTTAATCAGACCAGCAAGGTCTGATGGGCTGCTCCTTTTCAGGGGAGCAAGGGCCAGTCTGGAGCAACCAGACCAGCAGTGTAAATCAAAGGTTTTGTCGTCACAGAGGCCACTAGCCAATGGGCAAGTGACCGGACAGACGCGTCGAGCAGGAAAATGCAGAAGGGCCCCATGCAGAACTCGTGGAGTGTGGAGGGCTGATCTTCGGTGCAGTTGGTGCTCAGGGCCGGGGCTTCTCAATCCCCAATGCACAACTTCGAGGGTGCCTCAGAAGTTGCATGGAAAGCAATTCACTGGCTTTCCAAGATGGCCGGTCCCATGTCTCTCGTCGCCTCCACGGGTCTCAGCTCTGCTGTGACTGTGGATCGGGCTGTTGAATGTCTGGAAGTCAGGGTCATTTCAGGCTCTGTGCTCCGGCTCCGGCAGGAGCGTCGACAAAGCAAACCGATGATCGCTTGATGGTGCCTGCTTGTGCAGGGTGGTCACTCCTTGACCACAAGGGAGATTCTTCAGTCGTCTTCTTGCAAAGTAGAGCGTCGAAGGTCCAGAATTTCGTTTCAGAGTTTCAGTCAGGATAAATCTAAAGTCTTGGGACTCGGCTCCTTCCTATATACCAAATTTAGGGGCTGGATTACCTGCTAGGTCCCTCCTATGGGTGGGACCATGGCAGGGGGTGGTTATACCCCTTTCCCTTTGTCCAGTTTCGCGCCAGAGCTGGGGCTGGAGTGCCCCAGCACCGGTTTGAACTGGACTATGCATGGGACACCTTGTGTGCCCCAGGCAGTGTCTCATTCCATTCAGCCCTCCCTGCCCCAATACACTATAGCCTGTCTGGGGTGGAGCTAGCACCTCCCATGACAGGAAACCTATTGTCCAAGCCTCCCTCGCTGGAAGGACTCCCAGCAGCAGGAGGTCAGACTTGTGTCTGTGGCAGCAGCATCCATTTTGTGATGCTGAGGCTCTGGTTAACTTTAACTGGGATTAGTAGGAACAACATGTCTTCTCCCTCTAGAAGGGTGGAATCCTACCCCCGTCACCAGAACTGGCGAGGGGGTAGTATTCCAAAGCGTATGACACCTTACACGACATGTTTTGATAAAGCCAAACCAAAGTTAGCATTTAACCGCGAGGTTCATAATGCATTTAAGAGTATATGGTATGGCAATATCCTAGAACAGCTATAAGGACATGGTTCCGAAAGCTGCAGACAGGCTCAGCTCATGCTAGAGCACCATCTCACATAAAACCAAGCACTCTGCCTCCAGGATTGTTAAGGCCTGCCATAGGAGTGACCTATAGGTGTATATGTGTCTAGATATAAGGTTAGATATAGGAATACTATATCTAAGCAAGGGGTGATTACAAGACCTTGCCCCAGCTGAGTGATCAGCCAGTTGTGTCAGTTTGGATGGCCAGCCAGGGGTGGCAAAAGATATGCTGCAGCCCCTGGTAGGCCTTGGGTGCACCTATGCCCTGGGTACCTATGGTACACTGTACAGGGACTCATAAGAGTGACCCAAATCCCGATTGGTGATGTACCTAAAGTACATGGTGTGAATTTAGAGAGAGAACAGCAGGGCTGTGGGTCTGATTAGCAGGCCCACAGCCACATCTAAGTAGAAAACCAGTGAAGCAAAAAGCAAAAAGTGTGGTGACCATAGGAAAGCAGACCCTACTCTCCTACATACCCCCCCCAAACACAGGGACATTAGACTAACCTTGACCAGTTGTGTCTTCATGTTCTAAGTGAAAGTACCTGGAGAGACCATCTGCATTGCCATGGTCAGTCCCTGGTCTGTGCTCCACTGTAAAGTCCATCCCCTGTAGGGAAATGGACCACCTCAGAAGTTTGGGATTCTCACCCTTCATCTGATTTAGCCACAAGAGGGGCTTATGGTCTGTCTGAATTTTGAAGTGAGTGCCAAACAAGTATGGCCTCAACTTCTTCAGGGCCCAAACCACAGCAAAGGCCTCCCTCTCAATAGCTGACCAACGTCTCTCTCTAGGGGTCATCCTTCTGCTAATAAAAGCAATGGGCTGGTCTTGACCATCTACATTAAGTTGTGAAAGCACAGCTCCCACCCCCAACTCAGAAGCATCTGTTTGGACAATAAGGATTCGTTACTTACCTGTAATCCTAGTTCTCTTCCAGGGGTATACTCATTAAAGTCATAAGCACTGAATAATCTCCGCCCATGAGCGGGAACCCGGAAAATATAATAAAATATATATATATATATGTGTAAATATATATATAATAGTACATAGTACTAAACAAATTATACACATATATATGTATAACCAATAAAATACCGCCCAACATAACCCATAGGCTAATAAAGCCATAATTACATACTTTCTGCAGTATGAAAATAAACCATATAAACAATGCAATAAAAAGGCATGAGCCTCAAAAGCATTCCATAATCAGCAAAAAAACATTTATTTTCATCAAAGAATTTGTAATAAAAGGCAATTAGCCTAAGAAGGCTGCATACAGAAAAACTATCCCTGTACAGAAAATCAGACTGACACCTCGCCTTTAAGGCCTCAGAGAATCTGAACACTTTGCCTTTAAGGCCTCCAGGGGAACTCTGTTCCCATCATGCACCGCAGGTGACAGTTAGGTCAGTTCTTTTGTACGGTACAGTAAACTTAGCAGGAATCTGCATCTAGAAACACAATATTACCATATTTAAAAAAAACATAAAGCTACTGCTCGCCCGGGGAGGCAGGAGGGTGCTTATGACTTTAATGAGTATACATCTGGGAGAGAACTAGGATTACAGGTAAGTAACTAATCCTTCTCTTCCAGGGATACTCATTAATAGTCATAAGCACTGAATAGAGTAGCAAGCTCATACCCACAAAACGCGGGCGAACAGAGAAAATAACAACAACAGCTGTAACACACAGATCTCAGCTAGAATTAGCAAATAAGTTTCTAAGAGATGCTTGCCCAACTTGTGCATCTGCCTGTGTGTCTGAGTCAAGGCAATAATGTCGAGTAAAAGTATGCACTGAACGCCAAGTAGCTGCCTTACAAATTTCTGCCATAGAAACATTTCTAATGAGAGCTATGGTAGAAGCTTTCCCTCTTGTAGAATGTGCCTTTGGTCTTCCTGACAAAGACCTATTTGACAACTGATAAGTTAGAAGGATACAAGAAACAATCCATCTAGCAATGGACCTCTTAGATGCCTCAGAGCCTGTATTAACAGGACCATAATTAATTAATAAACGGTCTGATTGTCTCAAAGTCTTTGTTCTATCTAAATAAAACTTAAGGACTCTCTTCAGATCTAAGGTATGAAGAGCCCTTTCAGCAGGACCAGTAGGATTTGGAAAATAGGTAGGCAAGGTTATGGCTTGATTAATATGAAAATCTGACACTACCTTGGGCAGAAAAGCAGGATGCGTCCTGAGTACCACTCTATTAGAATGAAACACAGTAAACAGTTCTTTGCAACACAGAGCCTGAATCTCGCTCACTCTACGAGCAGAAGTAATAGTCACCAGGAACGCTACTTTCCAAGTTAAGTGTTGCAAGGAAGACTTATGTATATGTTCAAAAGGAGCACCCATTAACTTAGTTAACACCACATTAAGCTCCCACGGTGGAGAAGGAGAACTGACTGGCGGATACACCTTTCTCAAACCTTCCAGAAAATCCTTTACTACAGGCATCCTAAAGAAGGAAGCCTGAGTAGGTGATTTTCTGTAGGCTGTGATCGCAGCAAGATGGACTTTAATAGAATTAAATTGAAGACCAGATCTTGCTAAATGTAAGAGGTAGGGCAAAATCACCTATTCCTGACCATGGATAGAATCAAACCCATTACTCGCACACCACAGGTAAAATCGTTTCCACTTAAATCCATAGGAGTTCCTTGTAGAAGGTCGTTTCGCCTCCTTAAGGATGTGCATACAGTCAGGATTCAACTGCAAATGTCCATACTGGATGACTTCAGGAGCCATGCTGCCAGGCGCAGGGAGGACAGATTGGGGTGGAACACTCTCCCCTTCTGTTTGGACAGAAGATCCGGGCGACACGGCAATCTTCTGTGTGGTACTTCCGACAACTGAAGGAGATCTGGAAACCACCATTGGCGTGGCCACTCTGGGGCAATCAAAATCATCCTGGAGTCGGTTCTGTACATCCTGTTGATTACTGTTGGTATCAACGGGGTCGGTGGAAAAACGTACAGTAAGTTCTGACACCAGTCTATCAAAAGGGCATTCCCCTGAGACCCGCTCTGGGGAAACCTGGACGCGAAGACGGGGCATTTTGCGTTTTCCGCGTCTGCGAACAGATCTATATCTGGTGTGCCCCATGCCTGAAAAATACTGTTTGTGACTTCCACGTTGAGAACCCAATCGTGAGCCTCGACAAAGTCTCTGCTTAGGAAATCCGCCAGCGAGTTGAGAGCTCCCGGCAGATGTACAGCTGTTATCGACAAAGTCTCTCGCCAGTAACCAATTCCAGATGGTCTGGGCTTCTATGGACAGAGTCCTGGACCGAGTACCCCCCTGCTTGTTTAAATAATACATTGTCGTTGTATTGTCTGTTTGCACCAGGAGGGACCGAGACTGGAATGATGGAAACAGGGACTTGAGGGCTAGATGAACAGCCCGCAGCTCCAGCAGGTTGATGTGATAGCCCTTCTCTGAGTCGGACCATAGCCCTTGTACTTGCAGAGGGCCCACATGAGCACACCAACCCTGGAGTGAAGCGTCCGTGATCAGAGTCTGCACCGGAGGGTCTTGATGAAACGGAACACCTCTCATCAAGTGCGATCTCTTCATCCACCACCTGATGGAATCCTTGGCGGACTGATGAAGAAGAACTCGATCCTCCCAACATCCCGTCCTCTGACTCCACTGATCCTCTAGACACTGTTGTAGAGGACGCATGTGCAACCTTGCGTTTGGAACTATGAAGATGCACGATGTCATGGATCCCAGAAGAGAAGATACTTGACGAACTGTCGGATAAGTGTATTGACGAAGCAGTTGACACTTCGACCTGATTGATAACCACCACTCCTCCGAAGGACACACGTTTTCTCTTTCTGTGTCCAGAAGAGCTCCCAGGTAGTGGATCCGCTGAGTAGGATTCATAATTGATTTTTTTAAATTGACCTGGAGACCCAACTTGTGCATGAGATGAAGACATATGGACAGATGATCTACCAACAGAGATGGGGATGAACTCTTTAGGAGCCAGTCGTCCAAGTAAGGATAAATGAAAATTCTCTGCTTTCGAAGGAAGGCAGCAACCACCACCATACACTTGGAAAACATTCGGGGAGCTGACTTTAGCCCGAATGGAAGTACTGCATACTGGTAGTGATGAACAGACACTTGAAACCTAAGAAATCTGCGATGTCTTTTGGAGATTGGAACATGAAAATATGCATCCTTCAGGTCGATGGAACACATCCAGTCCCCTTGATGTAACTGAGGGAATATTTGATGGAGCGCTAACATTAGAAACTTTTCCTTTCGAATGAACCTGTTCAACAGTCTCAGATCCAGTATGGGCCTGAATTCTGCTTTGGAACCTTTCTTTTTCACCAGTAAAAACTGGGAGTACAGACCTTGGTTTCGATGTGGACGAGGGACTTTCTCTATTGCTTCTTTTTGCAAAAGCTTTAGATTGTGATGAAAAATTACCTTCAGATTGATAATGGGAGGAGGTTTCTTGAATTTTAGGAGGTAGCCATTTTGGATAATGCCGATGACCCATCTGTCCTTTGTTAATCTTCTCCACTCGTCCAAGTATGACGCAATGCTTCCTCCTACCGGAGTGGACAACGGCTGCGGAGGAAGTCTCTTCTCATTGCTTCTGAGGCTGTTTTGCAGCAGAGGACTGTTGTCTGTTTCCTCCCCTGCCTCGCCCTGGTCTGCGCTGTTGAAATTGAGACCTCTGTTGGTTCTGGCCTTGATTTTGCGACAACCAGTTCGACGATTGCCCACGTTGCTGGAACGACCTCTTGTCATAAGGACGAAAATTACGCCGGCGGAAGTCTTTCTTCTTCTCCAGGCCCACTGCCTTCAGATTGTCCAGCTCCGACTTCATCTTGGTCATCTCATCATCCGCATGAGATCCAAATAATGTCGACCCGTTGAAGGGTATATTAACTATCTTCCTTTGGGCATCCATCTTAAGACCCGTGAGACGCAGCCAAGCCCACCTTCTGGAGCATATGCCGTGGACATAACCGTGCGCTTCCAGATCAGCCGAATCCGCAGCCGCACTTATACTTTGGTTTGCCACCAAACCACTTTCTTCCACAATCTCCAGGAAATCTTTCTGATCTTCCTTTGGAAGTTTGTCTGCAAACCTCGCCATAGAGTCCCATAAGAGGCGATCATAGCATCATAGCGACCCAGCAAAGCCGCAGCACTGGCCACTCTCATGACCGAACTAGCTGTGTTACACATCCTTCGGCCCGAGGAATCCATATTTTACTGTCTTTCTCAGGTGGGGCAGACAAGACAGACGTAGCCGAATGGGCCTTCCTGGCTGCAGCCACTATGAGAGAATCTGGTGGCGGATCTGTGCGCAGGAACATGGGGTCTTGATCAGGTGCCTTATATTTTTTCGCAATCCTTGAGGGACCTGATCCTACTGTCGGTGGAGTCAAGAATGTCTTCATTGCCGTTTCCAACAAACCAGGCACCAAGGGAAGAAGAGGCCTAGCAGAGGACTTTTGATGTAAAGTCTCAAATATGACAGAAGATTTCACCTGAGGTATTGTCATAGTAATATTGAATTTACTCGCCCCACGACACAAAACCTCATTGAAGGTTCCCAAATCATCTACAGGCGAAACCCTAGAGGGTGGCGTTGATAAAATCGTGGGCGAATAGTCTCTGTAAGAAGATCTTGTTGGAGATGAAGAAGCAGGAGATCTATGCCTTCTCTCAGGAGTAGTAGATCGATGCCTACTGCGTTCCCTAGAGCGTGAACGCCTTCGCACTGGAGATCTGGATCTCCTTGGAGAACCACCAGCCGGTGGTCTCGAAGCCTCCATAGTCAGTGGTCTTTGATTAGGTCTTGGCTGCATCTTCCAATGACGGATGCTCTCTAGCTATCTTGGAGACATACCTGCAGGTGGTGTTTTACGCACCGGAGAGCCCTCCGGGGAAACCTGCACAATCTGCATTCCCAACAAGGAAGAAGAAGCAGATGAGGAAGCACTCCCAATTGAATGTGGAGACCCAGAAGCTGGAGCCTGCACCTCTCTGGGGACCAACTGTCTTTTCCTGAAGCTGACTTTCTTGACATCGAGAATGAGCTACCACTGAAGAATCTTGGTGTGGAGAGGCTCCGACCACTGGAGATCTGTTCACCGATGCCCTTGACTGCAGGTCGTGTGAAGCAGACCTTGGAGGGTCAACACCCTCGACGCTGATTCAGACCTCGACAAAGACCTATGAGAGGTCCGAGAGGCTGATCTAGAATGCCTCGATGTCTACTGTGAGACAAGCAGCGGAGACCTCGACGTCGACTTCCTCGACGTCGGACATTTTCTCGACGCCGACTGGACCATCTCAAGCCTCGAGCCCGAGGCATGCCTCGACGTCGAACCATGTCTCGACGGCGATCTGGATCGTCTTCTCTTTTCAGGTCTCGACGTCGTACCTTCGTCTCTCGACGTCGATCTGAACTTTTCTCTCGACGTCGATCTAACTCTTCCTCTCGACGACGATCGCTCTCTCTCTCTCTTGACGTCGAACGCCTTGCTCTCGACGTCGTCCTCACAGCAATTGACACCAGATGTCTCGACGTCGATACACTTCTCGACGGCGACCTCGATCTCCGCTTCGACGCCGACTTATGCCTCACTGGCGATGTCTTCGACGTCGATGCAGTTTTCCCTGGTCTCGACGTCGACGGTGATCTTGATTTCAACGCCGCACTTACTTTCTTTGACGTCGACGCTTCCTGATGTCGTTTTTTCTTGCTTTTACCTTCAGGAGAAGCAGATTTTCGACGTTTTGAATGAGAAGGGGACCTTCCAGATGACAAAACACTCCTTGCCTCCTTTTCACAATGTCCTTCTCTCTCCATAAGCCCCAAAAGCTGAATCTTTTCTCTCTCTTTCAAAGTTCTGCTAGAAAGCTTAAGGCAATGGTAACATTTTTCCACATCATGTGTGGAAGGTAGACAAACCACAAACAGAGTGAGGATCTGTTTTGGACATCTTCTTCCCACAGGAAGGATACTTATAGAATAAAGGTGGCATAACTGACTAAAATTTTTCTAAAGATTTAGTCAGAAAAGGTAGAAAAACACCACCAAAAGCCAATACTGTAAAAAAAGACAGGAAAAAAACGAATTCTGACTGAAAACAGTCAAATTCAGCCGAGCGCAAGTTCCAGGTTCCTCACAGAACAAGCCGGAAAAAATGTCACCTGTGGTGCATGATGGGAACAGAGTTCCCCTGGAGGCCTTAAAGGCAAAGTGTTCAGATTCTCTGAGGCCTTAAAGGCGAGGTGTTAGTCTGATTTTCTGTACAGGGATAGTTTTTCTGTATGCAGCCTTCTTAGGCTAATTGCCTTTTATTACAAATTCTTTGATGAAAATAAAAGGTTTTTTTGCTGATTATGGAATGCTTTTGAGGCTCATGCCTTTTTATTGCATTGTTTATATGGTTTATTTTCATACTGCAGAAAGTATGTAATTATGGCTTTATTAGCCTATGGGTTATGTTGGGCTGCATTTTATTGGTTATACATATATATGTGTATAATTTGTTTAGTACTATGTACTATTATATATATTTACACATATATATATATATTTTATTATATGTTCCGGGTTCGCGCTCATGGGCGGAGATTATTCAGTGCTTATGACTATTAATGAGTATCCCCTGGAAGAGAAACTCTTTGGAGTAGTCAGGACTCTTCAAGATAGGTGCAGAGCACATGGCCTTCTTCAGGTCATCAAATGCCTTTTGACAGCTAACTGTCCACTGAACCTTTTTTGGCATCTTCTTTGAAGTCAAGTCATTAAGTGGTGTCACAATGGACCCATAATTCTTAACAAACTTCCTGTGATAACCAGACAGGCCCAAGAAAGCTCTGACCTGTGTCTGGGTGGTTGGAGGAGCCCAGTCCTTGATGGTCTGAATCTTACTCTCCAGTGGTTGAACCTGACCCCCACCTACAAGGTGGCCCAGGTACACAACCTTACTCTGCCCTATCTGGCACTTTGTGGCCTTGATAGTTATGCCTGCCTTCTGCAGGGCCTCTAAAACCTTCTTCAGGTGGATCAGGTGATCCTCCCAGGTGGGGCTGAAGACAGCAATATCATCAAGATAAGCTGCACAAAAGTCATCCAACCCAGTGAGGACTTGGTTCACCAACCTTTGGAAAGTGGCAGGTGCATTCTTCAAGCCAAAGGGCATCACCACAAATTGATAATGACCTACTGGGGTTGAGAAAGCAGTTTAGGCATTGGCATCCTCAGCTAACCTGATTTGCCAATAGTCAGCTGTCAAATCAAATGTGCTTAGAAACTTGGCGGAAGCCAATCTCTCAATGAGCTCATCTGCTCTTGGAATTGGGTGAGCATCTATCCTAGTGACAGCATTGAGACCTCTATAGTCCACACAGAACCTCATCTCTCTCTTACCATCTTGGGTGTGAGGTTTTGGTACAAGGACTACTGGGCTGGCCCAGGGACTCTCTGATGGCTCAATTACTCCCAACTCAAGCATTTTCTGCACCTCAGTCTTTATACAGTCCCTGACATGGTCAGGTTGCCTGTAGATCTTACTCTTCACAGGCAGACTGTCACCAGTGTCCACCTCATGGGTGCACCAGTTAGTCTGACTAGGTGTCAATGAAAACATATGTCTGAAGAACTGTAGAAATTGTCTGCAGTCCTGTTGCTGCTGGTCAGTGAGGCTGCCAGCTAAGGCCACACCATCAACTGAACCATCATCAAGGTTCTGAGTCAACAGGTTTGGGAGAAGGTCACTCTCTTCCTCCTGTCCCTCATCTGTAGCCATGAGCAAGCCCATGTCTGCCCTGTCAAAATATGCTTTGAGTCTGTTGACATGGAGCACCCTGTGGGGGCTCCTAGGGGTTCCAAGGTCCACCAAGTAGGTGACCTCTCCCTTTTTCTCAACAATGGTGTGGGGTCCAGATCATTTGTCCTGGAGTGCTGCTGGGACCACTGGCTCCAACACCCACACCTTCTGTCCTGGCTGGTACTCAGTCAGCACAGCCTTTTGGTCATGCCAAGCTTTTTGAAGTTCTTGGCTAGCCTCAAGGTTTTTAGAAGCCTTCTTCATATACTCAGCCATACTGGAGCGGAGACCCAGTACATAGTCCACTATGTCTTGTTTAGGCTTTTTGAGAGGTAACTCCCATCCTTCCTTCACCAGACATAGGGGTCCCCTTACAGGATGCCCAAACAAAAGCTCGAAAGGGCTGTAGCCAACCCCCTTTTGTGGGACCTCTCTGTAAGCAAACAGAAGGCAGGGTAGAAGGATGTCTCATCTTCGCCTAAGCTTTTCAGGTAAATCCTTGATCATACCCTTGAGGGTCTTGTTGAATCTTTCAACAAGCCCATTGCACTGTGGATGGTAGGGTGTAGTGAATTTGTAATTAACACCACACTCCTTCCACATAGCAGTCAAGTACCCAGACATGAAGGTTGCACCTCTGTCTGAGACAACCCCTTTGGAAAGCCCACTCTGGAGAAAACTCCCAGGAGGGCTCTTGCCACAACAGGTGCTGTTGTGGTCCTTAGGGGAATAGCTTCTGGATACCTGGTAGTATGATCCACTACCACCAGTATAAATCTGTGCCCGGAGGCTGTTTGGGGATCCATTCGTCCTACGATGTCAATCCCTACTCTTTCCAAGGGTACCCCCACCACAGGTAGTGGTATAAGGGGGGCCTTTGTTGTGCCACCTGATTTGCCACTGGCTTGGCAGGTCACACAGGTGAGACAAAACTCTTTAGTATCTTCTGACATATGGGGCCAGTGAAAGTGAGGGACAAGCCTGTCCCAAGTCATGTTCTGGCCTAGATGTCCTGCTAAGGGAATATCAAGGGCTAAGGTAAGAAGGAAACCCCTAAAGGCCTGAGGTATGACCAACCTCCTGGAAGCACCAGGCTTGGGGTCTCTACCCTCAGAATAAAGGAGTCCTTCATCCCAATAAACTCTATGGGTACCTGTAGCATTTCCAGCAGCCTCAGAAGCAGCTTGCTGTCTGAGGGGTTCAAGAGAGGGGCAGTCTAACTGAGCCTGCCTCAAGTCTGCTCTTGAAGGTCCCCCTGTCCCAAGAACCTCAACCTGGTCAGGTTCAAGTTCTTCTAGGACAGCTCCTTCAGGAGCCGCAGAATCAGCTTCCTGAGAAGGTGGATCCTCACTTGTAGGCAGGGGGGAAGGCACTGCCTTAACCCTACTGCTCTTTCTCTTGGATGGCACTTGGTCCATAGTTTCAGGATCCAAGGCCTGTTCAGTTAGGCACTTTTTGGCCTGTGACCTGGTCACAGCAAGGACATGAGCTGATATGCCTAACATCTCTGCATGAGCCCTATACTCCACTTCTGACCATACTGAGGATTCAAGATCATTGCCCAACAGACATTCAACTGGGAGGTCTGCACTTACCATAACTCTTTTGAGGCCAGTTACCCCTCCCCAGGAGAAGTTAACAACTACCACACTATGGGTAGTAGTAACATTGCTTGCATTGGTCACTAGGTAATTATCACCCAGTACAATCTGTCCAGGGTCCACAAAGTTAGATGTCACCATAGTGACACTGGCACATGTGTCCCTGTAGGCCTGAGCCACTTTGTCATTTATCAAAGGTGTTTGCCTGTACTTGCCCAGAGTACTGGGACTCACAGTTGACGACATAGCCATGTCCACATTACAGACAAGAACAGCCTGGGTTGGTATCCTGACTAGGCCAGAATCCACCTCAGTACCCATGGTTAACCCCACTATAGCCTTGGGTTGGGAACTACCACTGTTAACTGCAGCAATGAGGGTTTTTTGCGAAAAACTCAGATAAAGCAGGGCGCTCTGCCTCGTGTATACGTCAGGGGGTTTCTAAATGCTAGGTGGCAGTATGGTGCGTTTAGAGCGAGCGGAAAAGCCCTTAACCGCTCAATTATGGAAATCTGAAAGACTTTCACAGAAACTGAAAACAGCGATGCTCTCGCACACAAAAACACAAGGTTTACAACTGGTAGGCAAGTAATTTTCAACACAAAATACATATAGCACAAGAAGGACAGATGCAGATTATTGGATGTGTGTCTCAAGGTGGGTTGTTTAATAGGTCCACAAACGGCCTTAACGGTCCACAACCAGCCGACACGCGTTTCGTCGTGTGGAAATTGGTCACAACGACTCTTCAGGGCTTGTGGCAAAGCCTGCACGTAAGCAGGTCTGGAGGAATAAAGAATCAATGTAGACACGATTCAGTATTTGCTGGATACTATTCAATCTCGCGGAAGGTAAGTCAAAGTTAAGAGATCCAGAGAACAAGTGTATATGCCTCTGTCAAAGGTCAGCACCCCGTTTTGCCGGTTTTTTGAATAATACGCTTAATACGTGTAGGTATTAGGCAGTTACTCCGAAGTTTCCCGGTCGCCGTTTACCGATGAACGGCCTTACCTTCTGCGAGATTGAATAGTATCCAGCAAATACTGAATTGTGTCTACATTGATTCTTTATTCCTCCAGACCTGCTTACGTGCAGGCTGTGCCACAAGCCCTGAAGAGTCGTTGTGACCAATTTCCACACGACGAAACACGTGTCGGCTGGTTGTGGACCGTTAAGGCCGTTTGTGGACCTATTAAACAACCCACCTTGAGACACACATCCAAGAATCTGCATCTGTCCTTCTTGTGCTATATCTGTCCTTCTTGTGCTATATATATTTTGTGTTGAAAATTACTTGCCTACCAGTTGTAAACCTTGTGTTTTTGTGTGCGAGAGCATCGCTGTTTTCTACCACTGTTAACTGTACTAGGGGGTGCAGATGCCTTAGGGGCTACAGTGATAGGGGCTGTACCTTTCTTGGTGCACTCACTAAACCAGTGAGAGGCAGATTTACAATAATTACACCAAGGTTTCTTTGTACCTTCTTTCTTCTTCTTCTTGGAAGTTTGGGACCCCCCCTTCATTAGAATTTTGGGGGCCTGATGAATTCTTCTGGTCTTTTGGTTTCTGCTCCCCACCTTTTTGGTCTGCCTTTTTCTGATCACCACCTTGGACCTGGTTTTTCTGGTTCTGACCCATTTGTCTGCCTAATTATGCAATTCTTGGGGAGAGGTCAGATCTGAGTCAATCAGGTTTTGGTGCAACAACTGGTTCTGACAATTATTAAGGATTTGCTCTCTCATGATCAAATTATACAATCCTGTATAGTCCTTAACTTTACTTCCCAGCAACCAGCCTTCCAGAGCCTTAGTGGCACAATCAACCGAATAAGTCCAGTCCTGAGTCTGTGTCTTCTGGGTATCTCTGAACATCAACCTGTACTGTTCAGTGGTTAGGCCAACCCCATCAATCAGAGCACTCTTCAAGACAGTGTAATTGTTAGCATCATCATCACTAACTGTGAGGAGCTTGTCTCTTCCTTTTTCTGAAAAGGAGAGCCACAAGATTGCTGCCAACTGACTTTGGGGTACCTGCTGTACTTTGCAGGCCCTCTCCAAAGAAGTTATCCATTTGTGGATGTCATCCCCAACTTTGTAGGGGGGCACAATCTTACTCAGGTGTCTATTGTCATAGGACCTGTCTTTATCCTTAGGGATATTGCTGCCACCAGTGGAATATAATCCACTTAACTTTTGCTCCCTTGCTAAGGCACGTTTTGCTTGGGCTAGGGCAAGTTCTTCCTTCTCTATTCTGATTTGGACTTCCCTCATCCTAGCCTCATGTTCTCTCTTTTGAGAGGAAGTCATCCCCCTCTGAGAACCTCTAGAGCCATTGGAGTGGAGAGATTCACCTGAGTGAGATCTGTCCCTCCTATACCTCTGGTTAAACCCACTTGGAGGCCTGAATGGGGCTGACCCACTCTCAGCCCCAAATTGGCTTAAGTTAGCCTGGCTAAGTCTCCTGACTATAGTTTGGCTGTCTACCTCTCCCTCAGAATCTTTTTCAGCCTCCTCTTCTGGGACTGGGGTGTCATCTTCTGTGGAGGGTATGCCCTCACCTGTTCTCCCTGTAGGCTCTGTGCCAGAGGCCTTGAGACTATCATTCTAATCTAGGATTTCCATCACGTGTTGAAGGGTAGGGTTGGAACCCTGTTTCAACTTTCTTGAGGCACACAAGTGTCTCAGTTCTCGAAAGCTGAGTATTTCATAACTGGAGGGTGCCCTGGGAGGGTCACTCACCACAGGTAGAGATCCAGATGGTTCACCTGTGCCAGACATGATCTAGTGAGGTGTGGTGTGTGCACTTACCTACACTAAGTGTTTTCTACTAAACCTCCCTAGGAGTTGTAGTCAGGGTGTGCTAGGCCCTTTGGTCAACAACAACCAAGTTCAGTAGAACTTAAGTATTCTATGTCTTGTTTTATATGTACCTATAGGTACCTGAATGACCTTTCAAATGATATTGCAAAGATAACAATTGGTAAAACAACAGCAAGCTCAAATCCCAACCGCTGCACACCAATGTGAGAAGTTGGCCTGGTATATGATGTTCACTATTCTAGTGAGCACCTTGCACCAGTCCAAACAACCCTTATGGTGATGGTTGTAAAGTCAACCTTAGAGACCAGCTATCCTAGTGGTAGCATGGACAAAGCAGTCTTAGGCTAAACTCAAGAGGGCATGAGAAGCCAGCTGTTTTACCATATGTAACCCCTTTAATACCAAGTGAAAGGACACCACACAGGTTGTATATCAAAATATATATGTATTTATTTCTAACACAATCCTCTGAACTCTTTATGAGGTCAGAGGCACCAGCACATAACAAGATACTTAATTAAAATACAATAAGTTGCACAAAATACAGTAATGCCCTAGAGGCACTTCGAACCATATACTAAAATAGTGGTATAAGAACCACGTCACGAACAAAGGAAAGGCCTAGGGCCTGCAGAATCCCTGGGGCTACACTGTACTATCAAAGGATAGGGAGCAGGAGGCCCACGGGATGCGCGTGCAGTGTCTTTACACGCACGCAAGTTACCATAGGGTTAGAATGGGAACAAAAGAATTGGAAACTCGTTCTTTTAGGACACTTCCGGATTGACTAGGGAAAAGCTACTTGAAACTAGGACACTAGGATAGTCAATACCCACAGGAGTACCGAAATACTCGCGTTACCTCACCCAGAGGAAGCGGGTGCATAGGTGTCAAAGTGTGTCGGGTTTCGTCGCTGATTCCTATGGAGCCTTGGAGAAAGATGCTGCAGGCGACCAGGAGAGAAGTGTCCGGTTGAATCCAAGGGCGGATCGAGGATGAAGAGTACCTGAAAGCAGAGGGGACAGAGTCTGGGTCACTAGTCAGTGACCAGGATGGTACCAGGAAGGAATCAGGCGATGTCGGGATGCGATCAGGTGATGTCGTGAAGCTTGTCTCTGCAGCCACGTGGACCAGGAGGTGTCGACGACGACTAGAAGCTGGGCACGGACTGTCCCCCGAAGGATCTCGCTGTCGGCGGTGTCGCCTTCCGGATTGGAGTCAACAAGCCTTGGCAAAGGCAACCCACGCAGAAAAGGAAGATGGCTTCTTAATCAGACCAGCAAGGTCTGATGGGCTGCTCCTTTTCAGGGGAGCAAGGGCCAGTCTCGAGCAACCAGACCAGCGGTGTAAATCAAAGGTTTCGTCGTCACAGAGGTCACTAGCCAACGGGCAAGTGACCGGACAGACGCGTCGAGCAGGAAAATGCAGAAGGGCCCCAAGCAGAACTCGTGGAGTGTGGAGGGCTGATCTTCGGTGCAGTTGGTGCTTGGGGCTGGGGCTTCTCAATCCCCAATGCACAACTTCGAGGGTGCCTCAGAAGTTGCACGGAAAGCAATTCGCTGGCTTTCCAAGATGGCCCGTCCCACGTCTCTCGTCGCTTCCACGGGTCTCAGCTCTTCTGTGACTGTGGATCGGGATGTTGGATGTCTGGAAGTCCGGGTCTTGTCAGGCTCTGTGCTCGGGCTCCGGCAGGAGCGCCGACAAAGCAAACCGTTGATCGCTTGATGGTGCCTGCTTGTGCAGGGTTGTCACTCTATGACCACAAGGGAGATTCTTCAGTCGTCTTCTTGCAAAGTAGATCGTCGAAGGTCCAGAGTTTCGTTTCACAGTTTCAGTCAGGATATATCTAAAGTCTTGGGACTGAGCTCCTACCTATATACCAAATTTAGGGGCTGGATTACCTGCTAGGTCCCTCCTATGGGTGGGACCCAGGAAGGGGGTGGTTACACCCCTTTTCCCTTTGTCCAGGTTTGCGCCAGAGCTGGGGCTGGAGTGACCCAGCGCCGGTTTGAACTGGACTATGCATTTATTTTTTTTATTATTTTTTTGCTTGTATAGCGCAGGACTCGACCCCCATAGGGGTATCTCCGCACTTGGTTCGCCATATGCGTCTAAAACAGAGCTTTAGGTGTGTGGTAAAGGTTTATGCTGTCAGAACAGATGTGTTATTAATGTCTTCCTGAAGATAAGATAATTCGAGTTTTTTCTCAGATTGAGGGGAAGTTTGTTCCATAGGGTGGGGCCTATGTACGAAAGTGCTCGGCCACCTTGCCTTGCTCTTCTGATAGATGGAATTTTTAACAGAGATTGATTGCTAGAGCGCAAAGAGCGCTCAGGTTTGTATAGCTTAAATTTTACAGTCAGGTATTGTGGCTCTGAGCCAAAAAGGCTTTTGTGTATAGTGCAACAAATCTTGAACTTAATCCGCTGACAAATAGGCAGCCAGTGAAGTTTCTCCAGAAGAGGACGGGAGGGTGTTCTGGGCGGGACATTTAGGAGCAGTCTAGCTGCGGTGTTTTGAGCCACTTGTAGTCTGCTAAGCACGTCTTCATTAGCAGATATAAAAAGGCTGTTACAGTAATCCAGCCTGCTGACTACAAGGGCCTAGACAAGGGTCTTTCTATGGACGTCCGACAGGAATGGAAACACACGTCTCAGAAGTCCGATTATCCGAAAGCAAGAACCAGTCACCAGGTTCGCATGTTCTTTTAGTAGCAATCCCTGGTCCATTTGTACGCCCAAGTTCTTCACTGTCTGTTTGGGAATAGGGACGGGTCCCAAATCCAGAGGCCACCAGTCTGGTGACCATAGGAGGGGGGCCTCTCCAAAAATCATGACCTCGGTCTTGCCCACATTGCATTGTAGGCAGTTGGAGGCCATCCAGCTGGATACCGCTCTCATACCCTCAGCAAAAGAAGGTTTAGTTGCTGGAGTGAGGGTCTGGAATGGAAACAGGAGCTGAGTGTCGTCGGCATACGACACTGGCGTAAATCCATATGCTCTCATAACGTCGGCAAGGGGGGCCACATACACATTAAATAATGTGGGGCTTAGACATGAGCCCTGTCGAACCCCCTTAGTGAGCTCCCTAGATGTAGAACGATAAGAGCCCAGACTGACGCTTTGTGAGGGGCCAGAGAGAAAACTCTCAAACCAGGACAGCGCCAATCCTCCTATCCCCACCTTCTGCAGACGACCCAATAAAATATCATGTGACACCGTGTCAAAGGCTGCGGACAGGTCCAACAGCACCAGAATCATAGAGCTCCCTCTGTCCTGTGCCATCCGCATGTTATCTGTCACAGAGAGGAGCGCTGATTCGGTGCTGTAGTTGGGTCTGAACCCAGATTGGGTGTAATCAAGACCTCCTGATGCCTCGATGAAATTAGACACGTGGGTGTTCACATGTTTCTCGGTCAGTTTACTCAAATACGGCAGAAGAGAGATGGGGCGGAGGTTAGATAGGTCTGTCAATGGCATGGCCGAGTTTTTACGAATGGGATTTACTATCGCTCTTTTCCATTCTTGGGGTACCCGTCCTTCCTTAAGGGAGAGGTTCATGATTGTTTGAATTATAGGACAAAGTAGGTTGCCTAAAGAGGCAGCCATTTTGGCCGGAAGAAAATCCAAAGGAGACCCTGTTTTGACGTGATTCATTAGGGAATTGATATCCCCCTGACTGGCCTCTGGAAAAGCAGTCAATGTACCATTGTTGCAAGCAAGGGGGCTTAGGGGAGGGCTAGCAGCACTACCCTTTAGATTAATAGCTTCAGTAATTTTTCGGTAAATAGCCTCTATTTTATTTTAAAAAAATAGGGAGATGTCATTACACAGGGATTGGGAAAAATCATCAGGGCTTTCGCAAGCAATTGGTTTCACAAAAGTCTGCAGGATCCTGTATAGTTCCTTGGAAGAATTGCCTGCCTCAGTCAACTGTGAAGCGAGACAGTTTCTCCTGGCCAGCCTAATGCTTTTGTGATAAGAGGACAAGGCTTTATAATATTCTTTCCTACTTTCCTCAGTGTGGTTTTTCCTCCAGGTTTTTTCCAGTTTCCTGCATCCCTGTTTTTCCAGTCTAAGTTGTTCGGTGTACCAAACTTCCTGCTTGGATGTGGGGTACTGTTTAAGGAGTTTCATGGGGGCCAGTAGGTCAACCGCCTCCAGAAGGGCAGTGTTAAACTTGGATAGGACGGACTCCACATTATCTGTAGCGAGAATGGAGGGTTCTCTCCATACTTTCTGTAGTTCATCCAATGTCACCTTGTGCCATTGTCTGCGCCACAGGGAGGGAAGGGAGGGCCGTTTAGCAGGTCTATCCAGGCCAAGGATGGAGAATTCAATCAGAAAATGGTCTGACCAACTTATTCGGGTCGAAAAACGACACCGTATCTTAGGGAAATTAGAAAGGATTAGATCCAGGGTGTGACCTCCTATATGTGTGGGGCCACTATTCTGTAACTCCAGCCCTAATGAAGAGAGGTCGGACAGCAGAGACACCGTCTCGGGATGATTTGGGGTATCTACATGAAAGTTAAAATCTCCTAAGAGAAGAAAGTTTTCCTTAGCTTTAAAATGTTGGGCCAGTAGCTCAGTTAGGGACAAAGTGAAGCCTATATTTGACCCAGGTGGACGATAGACTAGTGCTCCCTTCCAATGGTCTTTGGAGTCTGCGCTAATCCTGAAAATCATGACTTCCATTAGGGGGCTACTTCTTTCTTATAATATGGACACCTTCAGTCCTTCTTCATAGACTATGGCAATGCCCCCTCCGATTTTAATCGGACGGTCAAGCCTTAAGATTTTATATCCTGCAGGTACCCCTAAGGTGATATTTGGGATGGTGTGTGGTTTTAACCAAGTTTCGGTTAAGAAACATATATCGGGTTTGACTGTGTTAACGAGATCCCAGAGTTCAAAATGGTGCTTTGGTAGGGAACGGATGTTAAGGAAAAAACATTTCAGACCCTTTGATACTAGGGTCCCCCCCATATTGTATCCACTTGATATAACGGTGTGAGAGGCCTGGAATCTGCAATGAATGCACGAGAAAGGGCCTTCTGGACATGGCCAGGAGTCGCAGGCACAACCCACTAGTGGCTTTAGTTGTAAACTTTTTAAAGTCTGGGCTGAGTACCTGATGCGGCAGTCCCCCATAGTTTCCATGTTAAATCGGTCAGAGTCCATAGCCCCTAGCCCCGTCCAGTCGCGGACGGTTCGGCTCCCCTGCGCGCGACCGCTGCGTGCTCCGGAGGGGGCGAGGGCTAAATAGCCCAGAAAAAGCAAGCACTAGAGCGCTAACCGCTCCAGCGACCAACAGGAAGTGCCTGGCTCTCCCTGACCCGCCCTCCGCACAAAGGTACTAGCTACCTCGTTGGACCGGGGCGGGCAGGAGTGAAAATCGAGCCCAGGCTTCCCCAACTTCCCAAAGGTACCGTCCTCCCCCTATTAAATCAGGTGAATGGAAAAAAAGGAAGCGCAAGGTATTTACTGGCACAGAAGGGCTTGTAGTTCTAAAATTTTACAATTCCATGATTCGGTTCAATTCTTAAATCAATTTTAAAATCATCAGCAGTCAGCAGTAAATTAAAAGAAGCTTTGTAGATTCTGAGCACAGCGTTTAAACACAGCGCAAAGCGCGATTCAGGCACCTCTGGCGAGCAAGCGGCTCGGGACGACTCTGCCACAGTCACCCTACCGCCCTACACCTTGTGTGACCCAGGCAGTGTCTCATTCCAATCAGCCCTACCTGCCCCAATACACTATAGCCTGTCTGGGGTGGAGCTAGCACCTCCCAAGACAGGAAACCTATTGTCCAAGCCTCCCTCGCTGGAAGGACTCCCAGCAGCAGGAGGTCAGACTTGTGTCTGTGGCAGCAGCATCCATTTTGTGATGCTGAGGCTCTGGTTAACTTTAACCGGGATTAGTAGGAATAATATGTCTTCTCCCTCTAGAAGGGTGGAATGCTACCCCCGTCGCCAGAACTGGCGAGGGAGTAGTATTCCAAAGCGTATGACACCTTACACGACATGTTTTGATAAAGCCAAACCAAAGTTAGCATTTAACCGCGTGGTTCATAATGCACTTAAGAGTATATGGTATGGCAATATCCTAGAACAGCTATAAGGACATGGTTCCGAAAGTTGCAGACAGGCTCAGCTCATGCTAGGGCACCATCTCACATAAAACCAAGCACTCTGCCTCCAGGATTGTGAAGTCTGCCATAGGAGTGACTTATAGGTGTATATGTGTCTAGATATAAGGTTAGATATAGGAATATTATATCTAAGCAAGGGGTGATTACACGACCTTGCCTCAGCTGAGTGATCAGCCAGTTGTGTCAGTTTGGATGGCCAGCCAGGGGTGGCAAAAGATATGCTGCAGCCCCTGGTAGGCCTTGGGTGCACATATGCCCTGGGTACCTATGGTACACTGTACAGGGACTCATAAGAGTGACCCAAATCCCAATTGGTGATGTACCTAAAGTACATGGTGTGAATTTAGAGAGAGAACAGCAGGGCTGTGGGTCTGATTAGCAGGCCCACAGCCACATCTAAGTCGAAAACCAGTGAAGCAAAAAGCAAAAAGTGGGGTGACCATAGGAAAGCAGACCCTACTCTCCTACATAGCAACCATCGACAAAGCCAATAGTCCTGACTAGTTGCAGGTATGATGTTACTTGTATCATATATCTGAATGCAGTGACAGAAACAGCAAAATACAAGTGAGGTGGCACACCATGCTAAGCACAGTTTTTTAGCTTTACCTATTTTAAGCCACACCCTTAATTACATTGCCCACGCCCCTTTATGAGACACCCCCCCACCCCCCGTTTTTTCATCCCACTTAAAGCCCTGGAGATAAGACTCGTAGCTGGGGCGGAAGGAAAGCAGGTGGACAGAGTTGGATGGGGATTAGAGAGGGAAGAGCCCTAACAAACGTTTCCCAGGCGCACAATTTGCATTTGCACCCATTTTGTCGGGGTGCAGACACCCACACAGCCCCCCCGCAATACAGATCACACCAGCATTCAATGTGAATAGAATGATCTCAAAGGGGCATGTCCTCATTTGTCCCTTGGCCCCCACTCTGCCTATTCCTTACAATTGTATTGAACTTTTACTGCCTTAGTTTGAGAATGCATGTCAAGAAAAATACCAGCCAATTGTTATTTAAAGAGCCTGCAAAGCCCTCGTCTTGATAATGATATGGGTATAAACAAAATAGTATGTATTGATTTGTAATGTGACTTTTCTGTCTTTGTTCCCTTTAATTATCAGTCATGGCTCACTCAGGCAGCCCTAGCACACAATTAAAAATGCTTTCTATTCATATTTGCTGTTTGAAGTATGCACAGATAAGTGCTGAAAATTAGCTTTAGGTGACTGTTTATTTTTGTACAGCCTGGGACTGGAAACAGCCTTAATCACGACTCTTTAACAACGACGGTACTAAATCAACAAATTTTACCAATGACCTTTCCTGAACAACGAATCGGCTCACTTGAACAACGACTACGTGAACAATGAAATAAACGTACCTAGTTCGATCTGCTGCAAGCGGTTCGCACTTCTGTTTCCAAATACATCTCAACAAAAGCGGATGCCTGGGTGAAGAAAGGTATTCATCTTGGATTGTTCTGCCCCCACTATATTTTAAAGTTAGGCAGCCACAATATTGGTTTACTAATTTATTAGAAAAGTGTATGTAGCACTGCCCGTCATGCATAAAATAGAACTGGGAAATAAAAAAATGAATTATTATTTAAACAGAATAGGAACTCTTAAAGAATTAGATGAAAAAGACACGCTTTTGGCCACAAATCTGTTTTTAAATTTTTTTTTAGTCATCTTTCATATTAGGATTTCAGAGACTGTCCCTTTTTTCCCATGCTTATGGAAATGATGTGAATGTTTTAGCGCAAGGCTAGCTGCCATAGCACACATTATTAGGCCTGTGTTGACAGAAAGGGCACAATACAGCTCTCATGGAATCAGGATCTGGAAACTTCAGTTACACAGTGACCTTTCGAGCTCCTTGATAATTTCTAGTTACAAACCATGGACCGGGACAAAAGAAATCTGATATCATCTCACAGGCAAAGTTTCTCTGACACGGTTTTGAGTGGAGCGGATTTAATGTACTTTTATTTACTACGACACCCACCTCAGATTAAATACTTTACCTATTTGATTTCACAGATGAATGGACTTCGCTTACACATGCCAGGTTGCACCAGAGACATTTCTTTACAGTTGATGAAGTCGACTCACTGAAGAACTTCTACGTGTTGTTGTGCTGAGTGAAGGGACAGGTGTGCTTTGTAAATAGTACAGGAAAGCACTGGGGGTATAATCTGGTAATTAGCATACTGTGTATTTGTCGTGGTTCAGGAAGTCGTAGTTAAAAATGTAGTGGTTTAGAACTGTTCGAGGTTCAGCATTCGTGGTTCAGGAATTCATTGTTTAGGAGGTTGTGGTTTAATCATACAACCGGGACGGGACATCAATATAATGAGCTGGCCACCCTAATCACAAGCCTTGAAGTTTGTTGCAGGATGAGCACAATATTTATTTCCTCTACCCCTTGATCCCTGAAGAGGGCCGGACTGGGAATGCAAACCGGCTAAGGCAATTGAGTCGGACCGCCCACTGTGTATGTGTAGGGGGGGGGGTGGGAGGCTGCGCTTGAACAACACAGCAGCAGATTTTGGTACAGGGTGCAGATGTTGCAGCACTGCCGTAAAACCGTCCCTCTGTACTGAAACTGGCCCCCACCCTTCCGGCCTGCAAAGAAAATGCCTGGTGCCCGCTACAGCCAGTCTGGCCCTGACCCTGAATTATGCTATAATAGCAAAAGTTTAACTTCTATCTAAAACCATATGGCAGCTGTCAAAAACATACTGAGTTACTTCAAGTGTCTGGGAATGCACAATGTATTCAAACAACTCACTCCTCATTCTCGCCCTTCACTTTCACACTCACCCTGCACTCACAGTGATCACAATGCACTCACACTGATCACATGCACTCACACCATTCATTCTGCACTCACACCGATCACCATGCATTCAAACCATTTACTTTGCACTCACAGTGACCACACTACAATTAAGCCATGAACTCACACTATTCTCCCTCCACATACCCAGCGGTCACATGAGCACACCGCTCACTCTACTCTCACAGTGATCACTCTGTACTCACTATGCAATTGCGCTGTTCACCCTGTACCTCACCCTGCAGTCACACAGACACACTACTCACACGGCACTCCAGTAGCTGCTGCTAAGGGATGGGGTGGTGGGTTGGGGGATAGGGAGGAAGGAATCTAATATAAAACATTTAAAAAAAGACTTACCTTTAACAGCTGTCTGGCTACCGCCTCGCCTCTGATCTTTTCATATTCCTGTCTCGGCCGCCAGCAGGAAGCACACAGGCTCCCCTGAGCCAATCACAAGGCTGCAATGCAGCATTGTGATTGGTCTAAGCGTCGTGGATTGGCGCTCTGACTGGAACAGGGAGCCTCTGCATGTTCCTTACCAGGATGTGTACTGCAGAATGGTAGGAACATGCAAAGTGCGTATGAACTGTTTGGTCGGCCCAAGAGGGCTGGTCAAACAGCTCATGCGCACTTTGGAAGTGCACACCACTCCTCCTCTGCTGTGGTCAGCCCCACCCGCCCCACCACTGACTTCAATAGGGAAAATAAAAAGATAATAAAAATACGTTATTATCATTTTATTTTGGCTTTTGAGCAGTGCGGCAACGTTCATCCACCTTAGCGGAGGAGCCGCCACTACAGCACTCATGTGACATTTTACTCACCTGTCCCCCTCACTGTTCGCCCATCACTAAACATACATTCATTTGTCCTACTCTGCACTTACATCCACACCCAAATTCATATGGTCACCTCACTCACCCTGCAGTCTCTCCTCTCACACTGTTGCATCGTTCACCGTGCACTCACATGGGCACTCCTGTCACCCACACAGTGCAGAGGGTAAATGTGCCTGCTACAAATAACATGTACCATGCAGATCACAGAACTGAGTGTTAGTAAACTACAAGTAGCCCAATAAAAACATTAAATGTTTGTCAGAAAGGGGCGATTGAGAAATGAGGTGCATTGTTGGCGAATGGTAGCGAGGGAATTCATGGAAAAGGAGGAAATGGGGAGGGGCGCCAAAAAAGATGGTTGCACAGTGCGCAACCATTGCTAGGGCCAGCCCTGGCTGGGACTCTTAGGCCCCCCCAAAGTTCGGGTCTAGTTGCGCCCCTGTGCCACATATAGGAGGTGTACGGTCAGTGCACTTCTCTGCACCCTCAGGGGCACCCCTTAAGAGGAGATAAAGATGGCCCTATGACCTTCCCAGAAACCCACCCCCTGCAGGCGGTTACAGCCACTCACTGCACCTTCCTGCATGGGGATTCCACCCTCCTTTAAAATTCCAACTGGGCTGCTGACTGCTCTGTGAAAGGTGGGTTGATGCAAGCAGCCGGTCCATCTTTCAATAATACTCTGTTCCCAGTGTGAGCGCAGGTTCGTGCCAAGGCTGGGAACAGCATAGGTGGTGCAATATGACGCACTGTCCCAGTCTGTACACCGGCAAATACTGGGACAGAGGGCCATAATGCTGCCCCGAGACAGAGTCCAATATTGGGGTGGGATCCAGAAAGGCAATTATAAGACTGGCTACTACACAGGGGATGAGACTTTAAAGCAATAACATTATTTTCTTAAACTGGCTTGGCGGTTCACTTCAGAGGTGTACCTTGGATTTAAAACAGAACGTGGGCACCAATTCTTGCCCAAGAAACGTTACACAGGGAACAGTAGAGTGTTTAAAATAGATATTTAACGTAGACAGGGGGAAGTTAGACAGAGAATCACTGAAGTAGTAAAGGGGGTAGGTGCAAGACATTGTATGGCAAGTACACAGTGGGCATATGAGATGATCCCGCAGTGGCAATGCTTGGGCGGTCTGAGACTTCTTTTGGGGGACAACAGAATAATGCAACAGTTGATATATATATATATATTTTTTTTCCCTACTGGCGATAGCCAGTAGGTATATATAGTTAGGACCTAGCTACCATTGGAAATCCGCAACATTCTATTGGGAATAACTTTGGCGCCGGTTGAGGAATTTGCATGTAATTTTCCAAAATTTTGGCCAGCACACTCCTTCCCTGAAAGTTTCGGGGAGATTCGTGAAGTGGGAGCTGAGAAAAAAAGGGGGTCCCAAAACGTGTTTTCCCCATGTTAATTTCCATAGGACGTTCTGACAAGGCTAGCGCCCGAACCGCTGAACGGAATTACACCAAACTTGGCAAAATTGTAGGGACTGGTACGCAGAAGTGCCTTTGCTATATTTGGTGAAAATTGCTCCAGTGGTTTTTATGAAAATTAACTTCAAAAACACATATATATCTGGGCGGAGCTTAACCACACATCTCATCGTGAGATCTGATTGGCTGTCAGCACTTCATCCAAGAAGTGTTGGCAGCCATCTTGGGACCGATATACATGATAGCACCTCATTAAAAAGCATTGTAGTTAATAGAGGGTTTTAGGACTTTAGTTACATTATAAATCATTTGTTGATGGTACCATACTCATTTTAGGAATTGTGGTGTGTTCTAAGGTGATTTTACCATGTGAAAAAGCCTTCTGCTGGGATATCATGAATCATGTTTGAAAGAAAACTATTATCTCATGCTTTTCCCACAGTGGTTTGGAAGGGGATCTATAAGCTAAACTGAAAGCATATTTTCTGTAAATTCACATTATCTTTCTCAGTCATGTGAGAATGAAGTCTGACATTCTCAGTAAAACATGTACATCCAACAAGGACAGAGACTGTCAGTTGATTCCTTTGTGTTCTACTGCAGCCTCCTACAGTGTTCTAAAGAACAACTAGAGCGCTAGCAGTCCTACTTATTACAAAGGTATGGCACACCTGAAGCCATCTTGATTGGAATAAAGTGGTAACTCTTAAAACATTTAATTTAAAAAGGAACAAAATGAGGGGGTATATTTTGCCATAGAAAGTATGATTAGTGCTGCAGAAAGAAAAATTAGGGCACATTTTGAGTGACTTCCCAAATCCTCTTCTATTTCATTAAAAAATTCTGACATGCAGTCTCCCAAGATGGCCACCAGAGACAAAAGAGCCCAAATGTAGCCCAAATATCACCCAGATGTAGCCCAAGTATAGCCCAATGACAGAATGTCCCAGAGTGTTCTAAAGAACAACTAGAGCGCTAACAGTCTTACTTATGACAAAAGTATGGCACATCAGAAGCCATCTTGATTGGAATGAAGTGGTAAGTCTGAAAACATTTAATTTAAAAAGGAACAAAATGAGGGTGTTCATTTTGCCATAGAAAGTATGATTAGCAGCAGACTTCCCTGGTGAGCAGTAGCTTTACTACAGTGATCTAATGAGCAACTAGAGTGCTAACATTCAGAATTTATGGCAAATGTGTGACACATCTGAATGCCTTCTTGATGGAACCAAAGTAAACAAGCATTGAAAATGCAATAGATCTCGCCCTCGTTTAAGTTAAAGCCATTCTGTTTGTAATGAGGTGGCTTTTTAGCTTTGCTTTTATTAGTGTTTTTAAAACTTTCATGTAAATAACCTGCATATGTATGCATATATGTATATGTATGCATGCATTTATATTTGTATTTATATAGATATGCAGATTATATATGTTTATATATGTGTGAATATATATATATATACACATACATAAATGCATATGCATATATATGCATATATATATATATATGTGTATATGTGTGCGTGTAGAGAGAGGTAGAGAGGTAGAGGTGTATAGGTAGAGAGGTAGAGGTAGAGACTAGTAGAGAAAGAAGTAGAGAGAGGTAGAGAGGTAGAGAGAAGAGAGTGAGTAATAGAGTAGAGAGTGAGTAGTAGAGAGCAGTAGAGAGCAGTAGAGAGAGTAGCAGAGAGTGAGTAGTAGAGAGTAGTAGAGTGAATAGTAGAGTGAGTAGTAGAGAGGGAGTAGTAGAGAGTGAGTAGTAGAGAGTAGTAGAGAGTAAGTAGTAGAGTGAGTAGTAGAGAGCAGTAGAGAGTGAGTAGTAGAGAGTAGTAAAGAGTGAGTAGTAGAGAGTAGTAGAGTGAATAGCAGAGAGAGAGAATAGTAGAGTAGTAGAGAGTGAGTAGTAGAGTGAGTAGTAGAGAGAGAGTAGTAGAGAGTGAGTAGTAGAGAGTGAGTAGTAGAGAGTAGTAGAGTGAGAAGTAGAGAGTGAGTAGTAGATAGTGAGTAGGAAAGAGTGAGTAGGAAAGAGTGAGTAGTAGAGAGAGAGTAGTAGAGAGTGAGTAGTAGAGAGTAGAGAGTAGTAGAGAGTGAGTAGTAGAGAGTAGTAGATAGTGAGTAGTAGGGAGTGAGTAGTAGAGAGAAGGTAGTAGAGAGTAGTAGAGTAGTAGAGAATGAGTAGTAGAGAGTGAGTATTAGAGAGAAGGTAGTAGAGAGTAGTAGAGTAGTAGAGAATGAGTAGTAGAGAGTGAGTAGTAGAGAGTAAGTAGTAGAGAGTAGAGGAGAATATTCCAAAGTTTGGCACTGCACCACTTGCACAATAAGTCCAATCAAATCATATCACTTAGAGTCCTTATTGAAGCGCTGAATCTTGGTGTATATTCAAATGCTTTTATTTTCCTTAAGTTTATGTACCACAGCCAGCTGACGCGTTTCGTTCTGTACAACAGAGCTTCTTCAGGGTGTTCTTATTTCCTTCAAGTTATGTCGGTATCCTGTTGTCATATAACTAGATATTTCTTCCAAATGTTAGACGAGGCGTAAGTACATTCTTATTCAAAGTGACTAGGTATCAATTTTACCCACACAATTTGGACAGACTTGAGTAATCTATAGCATCCTCAAAGTCAGTCTTTCAAAAATTCCAAAGTATAGGACATGATAATCCAAATCCAAATGTTTCTCAAGAAAAGTCATTTTCAATCGTTCGGAATTTCGGGGTTTGGGCAGATATGACCCAGGGACCCCCAGTATGCAAGGGGAATTAGTCCCCCCTCTGCAAACGCGCCAGTAGCCTGCGTTGCAGAGAGGTGTAAAAAGAGGCATAGCCTCATTACACCTCTGTGCAATGCAGCCCCCTGGCGCATACTGGAGATTCCAGGTGGGCTAGTTGGCCCCCAGGGACCCCCAGTATGCAAGGGGAATTAGTTCCCCCTCTTCAAACATGCACGGGGGCTGCGTTGCAGAGAGGTGTAAAAAAGGGTGTGGCCTCATTACACCTCTCTGCAATGCAGCCCCCTGGCGCATACTGGAGGCTCCTGGTGGGCTAGTTGGCCCCCAGGGACCCCCAGTATGCAAGGGGAATTAGTTCCCCCTCTGCAAACGCACCAGGGGGCTGCGTTGTAGAGAGGTGTAACAAGGGGCATAGCCTCATTACACCTCTGCAATGCAGCCCCTGGCGCATACTGGAGGTTCAAGGTGGGCTAGTTGGCCCCCAGGGGCCCCCAGTATGCAAGGGGAATTAGTTTCCCCTCTTCAAACATGCACGGGGGCTGCATTGCAGAGAGGTGTAAAAAGGGGCGTGGCTTCATTACACCTCTCTGCCCTGGTGGGCTTTCAGGTCTTATATAATTAAGAATTAGCATTAAAAAAAAACTTTGAAATTCACTGAAAAAAACATAGGTTTCAGGACTTATACAGTTAGGAATTAGCATTTAAAAAACCTTGCAAATTCACTGAAAAAAACATAGGTTTCAGGCCTTATATAGTTAGGAATTAGCATTTAAAAAAACCTTTGAAATTCAATGAAAAAAACCATAGGTTTCAGGCCTTATATAGTTAGGAATTAGCATTTAAAAAACCTTTACAATTCACTCAAAAAACTATAAGTTTTAGGGGTGTTATAGTTAGCTGGACATTTCACTCATACAAAACCATTGAAATTGCTCCTTAATAGTTAGTTGTACTAACTATATTTCGCGCACCCGCAATCCACTGCTGATGATGTCACATATTACATCATTCATGACATGGTCAGTGACATCACTGATGACATCTCAAATGACATCACTGATGACATCATCCACGTGACAATCACATACACCTTTTCATACACTAGTAAAATCTTTCATCACTCTTTGTAAAATAAAGAGTATCATATTTGAATCCATTGTTACAGCAATACAAGTATCTAAAAACCCACTCAGTGATTTTAGATGTATACACACATCTAATCACTTACCTGTAGATTCACTCATACATGCTGTCAATGAACAATAAAACACTTTCAAAAATACTTATACACCTAAATCGACATTACACACCAGCACACATCCTATTCACATATGAAGGCATCCTACTCACTTATGCAAACAATGGATCATACTTACATATTTACTTAGCTACACACTTATACAAACACAACTTCATCTATTCATTTAGATAGTAAGTCATACTTAGTGAATTATAAAATCATTATTACAATTATAAAGTTATCCATACAGTCACTCACACAATCATTGAGTCTTATGTATACTTATTAATATACAACTGACACATACACTGCCTTTTATTTTTCTAATTTGTTGGACATGTACCATTGAGAAATATATTTGCTCATCACCACACTCATAAAGATATTCACTCACCCAAACAACTGTTAGAACATGTAGTTTTAACTTCATATATCTAGTGAATCAACTATTCACACATCTTTGGGCAGTCACAACCCCCCCACCGAACCACACACACATTCATTCTTGCTTACAAATACTCAGTTAACTAATCAATAACTAATACAGACTTTCACATAGCTAGTAACCAACTGCAGAACCAGTTTACACAACAACTGACAAAGTGATACAGATATTCACACAGTTTAGTCACTATCCACTATATTTAGTGAGACACTATAAATTGGTCAAGTAAACAGTCAATTACACTGTTACTAAATCCTCCATCCAAATATTTATTTTTATATATTCACTCATTCTTCAATGCAAATTGCTATATATATAATGCATATTTAAATAATGAAGCAAACCACATTCACTGGATGATGTCATCAGTGATGTCATTTGAGATGTCATCAGTGATGTCACTGACCATGTCATGAATGATGTAATATGTGACATCATCAGCAGTGGATTGCGGGTGCGCGAAATATAGTTAGTACAACTAACTATATAGGAGCAATTTCAATGGTTTTGTATGAGTGAAATGTCCAGCTAACTATAACACCCCTAAAACTTATAGTTTTTTGAGTGAATTTTAAAGGTTTTTTAAATGCTAATTCCTAACTATATAAGGCCTGAAACCTATGGTTTTTTCAGTGAATATATATATATATATATATATATATATATTATATATATGCCTAAAGTTTGCCCAAAGCAGTGAGACACACTCCAGCACTGATACACGGTGATGCCATTTATTAGGTATGAACAGCATGTCGTTTGTGGATCCCTGTTAACAGCTGCCCCATCGAGTCTTGGCCTGACGCGGTTAAAAGGGATAATCTTCTTCCTCAGAGGCTCTAGACGAAGGGAAGATTCAGTGTAATTTCCGATTCAGTGTAATTTCCGGTTCAGTTCCTTAAGACTAATGTCTAATTCCACGCCCCCGGATGGGCTGCGCAGCTGCGAACTGCGGGGCATTCTGGAAACTGAAGTCCTGAAATGTTCGTTACACCAATTAACTGCCGGTAAAAATTACAAGCCCTGCATGAGCCTCCACGGGAGAGTGCTGTCCTAAATCCTTGTCAGTGCTTCCAACAAAAGGGCTCCGTGAGTATCAGATCCCCTGGCCCCCCTCTTCACAGGGTGGTACGTACTTGGCAGCGGGACTCGCCGCCTAATATAACATGCTCAAAGTTTGCCCAAAGCAGTGAGACACACTTCAGCACTGACACACGGCGATGCCATTTATTAGGTATTAACAGCATGTCGTTCGTGGATCCCTGTTAACAGCTGCCCCGTCGAGTCTTGGCCTGACCATGGTGTAATGAAGAATGAGTGGGTGTATAAGTGTCTGAATAAATGATATATTAGGTGCGTGAATGACTGTATAAGTGAGTGATTAAACTTACTGAATGCATGGGTTAATGACTAAACTGTGTGAATGTCTGTATCAATCTGTCAGTTGGCGTGTGAGTGGCTGCATGGGATTGTGAGTAGCTACATGAGTGTCTACATGGGTTATTGATTGGTTGTCTGAGTATCTGTATGTGTGCCTGAGTGTCTGTGTGGGTGGAGGGTGTGTGACTGTGCATAGATGTGTGAGTGTGTGATTCACTGAGTGTAAGGATTCAAGAGTGCATCTGTGAAGGGCTGTATGGGTGGGTGAATATGTTAGTGAGTGAATGGATGTCTCAGTGGTATATGTGTGAGTAACTACATATGTGGAAGGCAGTATATGTGAGTGTTAGACTGCATAAATGACTATATGTGAGAGTGAGTGATTGTGAGAGTGGCTGTATAGATGAGTGGGTGCTTGTATCAGTGATTGTCTCTGTATGAATAAGTGAGGTGGTGGGTGTATAACTGTATATGTGAGTAAATGGGAGTGTGATTGATTCTTTGCATGACTGAGTAGGTGTGTGACTAACTCTATGGATGAGTGACGGTGTGCGAGTGTCTGTTTAGGTGTATGAGTGCAAATGATAGTGCTTTATTGGTAAGTGACTGCATATATGATTGACTGTATTGGTGAATGTGTGGATGTGTGTGTAGACCTAGGAATCAGTGAGTGGGTATGTAGTAACTAGTATAGGTATGTCTAAGGTTTCGAAAATGGTAGTCTGTATTTTAAAGTGGGTGTATTAAAGGTTATATTAGGGTGTGACAAGGTGCATCAGAAAAGTGCAAAAAGAGGCAAGAGATATGCAGAAAGAACCAACAGAGCTGCAGAAAGAGGACTTGTTGCAAAGTCATCCTGTGCCCCCAACTTTTTGCTGACTGGTACTGGTGGTAACTGACTCTGATTACCAGGCCCGGAGCCAGTGCTATGCTGAAAGACACTTAGAATATAGTGAGCACCTACATACACTAGGGTACACTGTGGGTTGGTGTACCACTGTGATTAGCATGCCATTCCCTGTAAGCCCTAGTACATAATAGGGCAGGGGGATTAAAACAACCTCTAAGTCAGAGGTGCAGAAAGAGGCAATAGAAGTGCAGAAAGGGGCAATAGACGTGCAGAAAGAAGCAACAGAGGTGCAGTAATAGGCAAGAGAGGTGCAGAAAGAAGCAAGTGAGGTGCAGAAAGAAGCAAGAGAGGTGCAGAAAGAACCATAGAGGTGCAAAAAAAGATAAGAAGGGTGCAGAAAGAGGTACGAGAGGCGCACAGAGGCAAGAGAGGTACAGAAAGAGGCAGGAGGGGTACAGAAAGAAGGTAGAGAAGTGCAGAAAGAAGCAAGTGAGGTACAGAAAGAAGCAAGAGCAGTGCAGAAAGAACCAACAGAGGTGCAAGAAGAGGCAAGAGAGGCGCAGAAAAAGGTAGAAAAGGTGCACAAGGAGGCAAGACAGGTACAGAAAGAGGCAGGAGGGGTGCACAAAGAAGCAACAGAGGTGCTGAAAGAGGACCAAAGGGTGCAGAAAGAGCAAGAGAAGTGCAGGTAAGAAGCAACAGAGGTACAGAAAGGGGCAAGGGAGGTGCAGAAAGGGGCAAGGGAGGTGCAGAAAGAAACAAGTGAAGTGCAGAAAGAAGCAACAGAGGTGCCGAATAGGCAAGAGAGGTGCAGAAAGAAGCAAGAGCAGTGCAGGAAGAACCAACAGATGTACAAAAAGAGGCAAGAGGGGTGCAGAAAAAGGTAGGAGAGGTGCACAAAGAGGCAAGAGAGGTACAGAAAGAGGCAGGAGGTGCAGAAACAGTCAGGAAAGGTGTAGAAAGAAGCAATAGAGATCAAGAAAGGGGAAAAAGGGGGAAGAGGGATGGAGAAAGAGGCAAGTGGGGAGCAGAAAGAAGCATGACAGGTGCAGAAAGAAACAAAAGAAGTACAGAACGAAGGAACAGAGTAGCAGAAAAAGACAAGAGGAGCGCAGAAAGAGAGAAGAGGGATGCAGTAAGAGTTATAAGGGGTACAAAAAGAGGCACGAGGGGTGCAGAAAGAAGCAGGAGAAGAGCAGAAAGAAGCAACAGAGGTTCAGCAAGAAGGAAGAGGGGTGCAGAAAGAGGCAAGAGAAGTGCAGAAAGAAGCAACAGAGATGCAGAGGGGGAAGAGGGGTGGAGAAATAGGCAAAGGGGTGCAGAAAGAAGCAAGAGTGGTACAGAAAGAAACAAAAGAAGTACAGAAAGAAGGGACAGGGGTGCAGAAGAGGCAAAAGGGGTGCAGAAAGAGGTAAGAGGGGTGCAGAAAGAGCCAAGAGAGATGCAGAAAGAGGGAAGAGAGTAGAAAGAAGCAAGAGGGGTACAGAAAGAATCAAGTGAGGTGCAGAAAGAGGCAGCAGAGGTGCAGAAAGAGGCAAGAGAGGTGCAGAAAGTAGAAGAGATGTGCAGAAAGAGGCAAGAGAAGTTCAGAAAAAGAAAGAAATGTGCAGAAAGAAGCAAGAGAAATGCAGAAAGAGGAAAGAGAGGCGCAGAAGAAAGCAAGAGTGGTGTGCACACCATTAGTGCCAACTTAACACCCACATTTAGCAAAAAGTAACACATTTAGCACCAAGAGGCGCGTTTGCAGAGTGGTTTAAAAAGGGGCGTGGCCTTGGACCACCTCTCAGCAATCCCACTGTGTGGAGCTTACTGGAGGTACCTGGTGGGCTAGTTGGCCCCCAGGAACCCTCAGGTTTCAAAACTAAATCCCCCAACTTAGAACGCGCCAGGAGGCGTGTTTGCAGAGTGATACAGGGAGGGGACCCCATCCACCAGAGTCTGACCCATAAAAAAAAACGGGAAGGGGATCGCGCGGCCCCTCTCTGGAGGCTGATATTGGCCCCAGAGACCCCATCCCGCCCTGTCATTGCAAAAGGCAATGTCCATGGGGTAGGCACCTAAGGACATTGCAGGAGCCGCCCTTGGGGGGTGGTGGTCCCAAGGGCCATCTATGGCTCGAGGAGGGTGGCTATGCGGCCCCCCTCTCTTCGAGTGCAAAGCCCTGGGGAGGTGGTGGTCCCCGGGGATTGGGGGGGCCTGCAAGGCCTTCTCGTCTCAATTATAATACCGCCCCAGTGGCGGTCCCCAGGGCAGCGTGGGGGTTGGATCCCCATACATTTATTGTTCAACCGCCAGGGAGGTGGCGGTTCCCGGGGCTGCGGGGAGGGGGCACGTGCCCCCGCATACAATTAACTAAGCCCCGGGGAGGTGGAGATACCTGGGGCTGCGGGGGCCCTTGATAATTAATTAGGCATTGCCCCCGGGACCTGGCCCACCCGGGGGCTTATAGAAAACAAAGCGCAGGAGACCGCGCTCCGTTTGTCGGCCGGGTTCGCGTATCCAGCGCGAATTCGGCCATTCAAAAAAATGCATTTTTTGGGCCTGGGGGTCTTTAGGACCCCCTGAGCAGGCCTAGGGGGCCAGGGTATTTCTACCCTGCCTCTTGTGTTTTTATCTTTATTATCCCTTTTACTTGTGACTCGTTTACCGAGTCACAAGATGGCTGCCAACACTTCCTGGTTTGGAGTGTTGGCAGCCAATCAGAATCAAGCTCGTGCTCGGGAGGGTTCCCGAATCCTCCTCGGTGCTCAAATATATACATTTTTACTTTTTGAATTTCTCAGGAACTACTGAACGGATTTACATCATTAGAAAAAAGGTCGCTTTTTGAACCAAGAGCTTCCTTTTTGCCAGATTTGGTGTCATTCCGTTCAGCAGTTCGGCCTGTAGCCGTGTCTAAAGTTCTTATGGAAATTAACATGCGGAAAATGCGTTTTGGGACCCCCATTTTTTCTCGGCCCCCGCTTGATGAATCACCCCGCAACTTTCAAGACCGGAGCGGACGTGGGCGATCTATTAGTTTTGAAAATTGTGCAAAAATTCCTCAAACAGCACCAAATATATATTCAAAAGAAATAACGCTTTTTGAATAGAAACAATGTCCTAACTATAACTACCTACTGGCAACCGCCAGTAGGTAATATATATATATATATATATACATATATATATATATATATTCCAAACACGTTTCCATCCATTACGATGTCAAAAAGGAAAGCACGCAGGTCTCCGGTTTCAAAGTGTTTATTTACAGACCCCCTACCCCTCCAACAGACGCGTTTCGCCTCATGGCTTCGTCAGGGTTGGATGTGCAAAAAAGATCGACCATTTTATTCTGTGAAGCCTCACGGAAGCCCAGTAAACCGCGAAAGTGGACTGTTTGAATCAATGCTACTATAGCGGCCCAAAAAAAATAATATATATATATAACGCAGGGTTGACTTGAACATGGGGAGAAGCTTACAGACCATATAATTGTTGCAACAGGGTACAGTGAGGATTCTGCAAGTATCCCATGAGGTTCAGTTAACATTCAGAATGTCCTCCGTTGGAGGTAGGTAGAAAGCTCAGTGATTGTGGGATTCTATTGGAGCAATGAAAAACACACAAGTTGGAAAAGCAACCTGGAGAATAGACAGGAAAGACGTGCAAGACCACAAGAGACTTCATACCGAGGAGAGTCCACGCCACAATGCTGGTTGGATCAACGCTGGTGGCATTCTCCAAGAAGATCTCTGCTTCTGGATAGTGCTCCTGCAGGATAGACACGATACCGCACAGCAGCACACTATGGAGGGGAATGAGGATAAATTCAGGACAAAGCGAAGGAGGTGGGAAACAAATGAGGAGACAGAAGAATTTATAAATGCAGAAGAAACACAAGGAGGTAAAGTAAAAAGATGTCAGAAAGAAAAAGAATAGGCAAGAACACATGAAATGTGAAGGTGTAGGACACAGGAACACAGAAAAAGATAATGGAAATAGAAGGAATCAGGTGGAAGAGGTAGAAGGGTATGTGGTGATAGAAATTAACAAAATAAAGGAGACAAAGGAGGTAAGTATGCAGAAGGGGATGAAGGAACAAAGAGGAGAAAGAGGGAGGAAATATGAAGATAAACAGATGTCTAGAAGTAAGGAAATTGGAGAAAGATCCAGAGGTAAACATATGGAAGGAGATTATGAGGTGTAATAAGGATGACCAGTGAGGCAAGGAGTATAGGAAGGAAGGGGTGAACACAAACAAAGCAGAAGATGAGGACACAGAAGGAGGTATAGAAAGTACAGCCATGAGTTAGAATAGAAGAGAAAAAGAGAACGAAATCAGGAAAAGATTGTGATGAATACAGGAGAACGTGGTAAAAGAGGTACACATCGCAGAACGCAGAAAGAAGGAATGAAGAATACAGGAGAAGAGGGTATGGACCAAAGGAGAAAGTGGAAAGAAATACAGGAAAATGTGTAGGATATATAGAAACGGTAATACAGTTGGGAAATGTAGAGAACCCAATAGGGAGACAGAAGAAAGTGGAGGTTTGGAGGGCGTGAGAAGCAAAGAAGGAGTAGGAGATAAACGTATAGGAGAAAGTAGGATGGGCTGCACCACCGAGATGGACAGGAACACAGGAATATATGGAGGGTGAGTTAACGAGGAGTAGGTAAGCAACAAAGATGGGGTAGGAGGAATATGGTGGAAAAATACAAGAGAAATGGTGGGGACCATGTGCAAAAATGGCAAGAAGCACATACATTGAGGAAGACATAAGAGAGTGACCAGTAATAAATAAAAGGTGACGGGAAAAAACAAGCATGTTATTCAGATGTCTCAGTCTCACTGGTAAAATATGTAAAATAATGACTTATCCACACTCAAATACTTGACAATTTAAGGTTAATTCAGCCAATTTAAGATAATATAAACTCTTAACAGAATGTATATATAATTAGACATCTATCTTTATAAATATTAACACAATTATTTCCATGTTCATTCTCTTATACCAAGTGGAAAACATATTTGTAAATAGAGCTAGCAACTTTTTAACAAACTAATCACAGATCAACAGACTTTACAAACGAAACCATCAATATTTCCATAAATATTTAAACGTCATTAATGATTAAATCATTAAATTTAACCAGATTTTGATTAGTCACACACACACAGCATAGTTGTATCAGCTGTATGGCTCAATATCGAGACCAAAGCTCACAAAGATAATGGGAAGAATACTACCTGGCATTGGATTGGAATGCTACCCTCAGAGATTGTCAATGGTTAGACAAATTACAAAAACATTCGGCCCATCACCTTTTGTGCATTTGATGGAGCGCCATCAGTAGCCAACGGTATGCCACACGTTGATCCTGTGCTCACTGTATCACTTGAAATGAAATGAAATGTGGACTTGTAGAGCGCGATTGCTGCCCTGGGGAGTCCAAGCGCTAGCGGCCAAATATGGAATTGCTTAAGTCAGAAAAAGAGCTTTTTAGGAGGGAGCATTGAACAAAAAGGTCTTCAGCTGTTTACGAAAGGTGGAGAGATTCGCATTAGACCTGAGCTGGAACGGGAGTGAGTTCCACAGCTTGGCCGCGTTATAAGCGAACGTCCTGCCGCCAGCTCTTGCTTTCTTTATTCTGGAAACTGAGGCCATACATGCCTAGCTAGAGCGAAGAGTTCTGCTTGGGTGGTACTGCGTTGCCAGATCTCGAAAAATGGCAGGTCATGTATCCCAGAACGCTTGGTGGAATATACACATTGCCTTAAAGGCGACTCTCTGTCGAACTGGAAGCCAATGCAGACTAATCAGCCCGGGTTTGGCTGAGAGCCTGCGCGGCAACTGAAGCATGGGACGAGCCGCACAATTTTGCACAATCTGTAGTTTGCGCAGTGTGTATTCTGGAGCGCCGAGATAGAGGACGTTGTTAGAATCCAGACGGGACTGAATCAGCCCCTGGATGGCCACCTGCTTTGCCTCCATCGTCAGGAGAGGAAAAACTATCCTCAACATCCTTAGGAGGCCAAAGCATGAAGCCGCAAGTCTTGTGGCCTGGGTGTTAAAGGAAAGTGTCTTGTCCAACCAAACCCCCAGGCTTTTTATATTGTCCTTGGATACTGGGGCAATACCAAGACATGCGGGCCACACAGGGTTGATTGAAGTGGAATTAGAAGAGCCCAGGAGCATCAGCTCTGTTTTGTCCCCATTAAGCTTTAGGAGAGAGGATGTCATCCATACTTTGACCTCCTCCAAGCATTTTGCCAGACCACCTGAGGTTGGCGAGCCCAGTTCCTGCGCCAGGGAGACCACTAGCTGAGTGTCGTCCGCATAGGAAATGATCTTAATGCCGAACTGACGTACAATCTCAGCCAGTGGTCCCATGTAGATGTTAAAAAGCGCAGGGCTTAAAGAAGAACCCTGCGGGACTCCACACTTCAAAGGTCTGCTTGAGGATACCAAGTCTCCATCAAAGATTTGAAAAGACCTCTCGCTCAAAAAGGATTTGAGCCATAGCCATGCTCCGCCAACTACTCCGACACTCGACAAACGGCTCAGCAAGATGTCATGGCTGACCGTGTCGAATGCCGCACTTAGATCAAGGAGGATCACTGCCACTGATCCTCCCTGATCCAAGATCATTCTGGTTGCCTCGGTGACTGCCAGCAGGGCAGTCTCTGTCCCGTGCCTGGGTCTAAAGCCCGTCTGGGTAGCATCTAGAAGCTGGTTGTTCTCGAGGAAGTGCATCAGATGGACATTAATGTGGTTCTCGAGAACTTTGCTTACCCAGGGGAGCAGAGAGATGGGACGATAACTGCTGAAGTCACCGGGGTCCAGGTTAGTTTTTTTTAGCAGAGCACGCACCATGGCCCGCTTCCAAGCAGGCGGTACGATGCAGGAAGTAATGGAGGCATTTAAAAGGTTCAAGATAATTGGCAGGATAACCTGGGGTGCCAGCATCATGATTTCTGGGGGTGCTGGATCACGTGGGGATCCGGATTTTACTTTGCTGGCTATAGCAGCTAGAGATTCAAGGTTTAGTGGGGGGGGAGTGATCTAGCGTAATGAGAGAATGGGAGGGCGTATCCCTCAACGTTGTCTGATCCTGAGCTGTGGACTGTAGTGTTGTAGAAGGAAAGAGAGAGTAGATTTGGGTGATTTTCTGATGCAAAAATTCTGCCAAGTTATTGCAATGAGCTGTGGATTTATCCACATGCATGATGGGAGGAGGAGGTTTGGTCAGTTTCCTCACTATTTGGAAAATCTCCTTGGGCTTGGATTTAGCTTGTAATATTTTGTCAGCAAAATATACAGATTGGGCAGATTTAACCTCTGTTTTATAAACTTTAATTGCCTCTCTATATTGGGCTTTATCGTCCGAAGAGTAGCCTAAACGCCATCGTCTTTCCATTCTCCTACACTGGCGTTTCTTGTCCCTAAGGAGTTCTGAGTACCAGGGGGCAGTTTTTTGGGAGCGTTTCAGAGTCATTTTGCTAAGGGGTAGGATGTCGTCGATGGACTGTGCAATCCAGTTTTCAAAATCCTGGTTGGCTATGCATGGATCTTTATTGTAGGAAGGCTGGCCCATCCCAAGTCTACTGGTCCATGAGTCGACTGGGAGTTTTGCCCAGCTTCTAGCCTGCCTTACAGTAGGTCTAGGGGGGAGTGCCTTGGATATTGTCCAACTAAAAGGCACCAATAAATGGTCGGTCCAAGGGAGAGGAATTGGCGGTCCCACCACAATCTCTGGGCAATTACTAAACACAGGGACCAGCAAATGACCTTTAATATGCGTGGGGGCCTGTACCCGTTGAGTTAACTGTAATGCAGCAAGATCATCTATAAGTGAAATGGCAGTATGGTCCGGGACGACATCAAAATGAAAATTGAGGTCCCCAAGCAAAGTAAAGTTAGAGGCAATTCTAACCCGTTCTGCTAAAATTGACGGAAGTTGACTATGAAATTGTTTGGGAGGTCCCGGGGGGCGATATACAACGGTGCCAGAAAAGCAATTATTAGGGGAAAATTCCAGGCTAAAAGCTAGACTTTCACAATCCGGAATTGATTCTGGGATGACTCGGCAGTGATTTTGATCTTTATATATAACAGCTAGGCCCCCTCCTCTCCCCTCGGGCCGATCCCGTCGAGTGATTTGAAAACCCGAGGGAAGGGCTTTCACTATATCAGGGTCAGAGGCCGTCGTAAGCCATGTCTCTGTAAGAAAGACAGCATCTGGCACACGTTCTTCCAACAGAAGAGCAAGTTCTGTATTATGCTTTGGAAGAGATCTACAGTTTAACAGTAGCATGGAATATTCCTGCTTAGCTTCAAGAGGCTGTGTAGATTTGAGGCTCTCTTTGCACCTTGGGCAGATCGATGGTAGTTCTAGAGCATAAAACGGTGTCAAGCAGTAACCATGTCCAGATTGCCTCATTCCATAGAGGCTTTCCGCATTATAATACCTGGGCCTTGACTGCTGCAATGCAGGGGGGGTGGCCCTCAGCCCGGTCCAGGCGCGGACGGGCGCAGGCGGGCTTGCCTTTGGCGCGCCGCCGGCGCGCCCGCTGCGCGGACGGAATAACGTCATCCTTTTATCCTGAGTGGAGGAGGGCATGAAGCGTCCTAGTGCTAGAGCGCTACCCTATTCCTACCAGCAAGATGGTGTCTCCCCTCTTGGCCTTCCGGCGTCAGCACCTAGATCGGCTGTACCGGTCAAGGAACGGCTGCAAGGGGGGGGCTCGGTGCGACGTGATTCTCCCACCGAGGGACTAGGGGTGCGCACTGCTAAAAGTGAGCAGTTAAAATATTTACAATATTTAAAAATTATTTCCAGATAATCTGTTCATTAAAATGCCCATAGGCGACAGGGATAGCGTAAGAGACCCCCGGCTTCCGCCTCAGGGGAGAGAAAAAGCAATTCTAACAACACAGTAGAAAAAACGGCCCTTAAGTAGTCTGGGAGGGCGTGAAGCGTCCTAGTGCTAGAGCGCTACCCTATTCCTACCAGCAAGATGGCGTCCCCCCTCTTGGCCTTCCGGCGTCAGCACCTGGATCGGCTGTACCGGTCAAGGAACGGCTGCAAGGGAGGGCTCGGTGCGACGTGATTCTCCCACCCAGGGACCAGGGGTGCGCACTGCTAAAAGTGAGCAGTTAAAATATTTACAATATTTAAAAATTATTTCCAGATAATCTGTTCATTAAAATGCCCGTAGGCGACAGGGATAGCGTAAGAGACCCCCGGCTTCCGCCTCAGGGGAGAGGAAAAGCAATTCTAACTTGAGCCATGCTGAACAATACTCAAGAGGCCCAAACAGGTCAAAAACCGATCTTGGGCTTCTTGTGTTCAGGTTCAGAGAGGGAAGCAACCTTTACAACACTGTTGTTACCAAGCAATACCTTTAACACACATATGCCTTTACCAGCATGTCTTTATCATGCATATGCCTTTACCACGCATGCCTTTACAACTAAAATGTAAGTATTTCGCAGGTGTGTGTATATATATATATATATATATATATATATATCTCAAACAAAAGAATTGTCACAGCCCGGTTACTGGATTCACTGGCTTTATTTCTATTGGCGTAGGCAATGAAGCAGGAAACCACCTGACGCGTTTCGGCCAATTGCCTTTCTCATAGGCATAGTCTCATAAGTGCAGTGTCCCAGAGGTATCACATGCCCTAGACTTGCTGCACTACAATGTCCATAATGCAATTGGGAAAGCAACGTATGTTTGTATAGTCACATATCCATACTAATATTATAAAGAGAGAGCCCAAACCTTTGAGGTGGGTAAGCTCAGGAACTACAGCGCCAATCGGAACACCCAATACAGCATTGCAAAACAAAGTATCAGCAGATGGACATAATCTATACAGCAGCCCACCATATACATTATAAGGGGAAAAGAACGTTAGGGGCAAAGTAGTCCGTTGTGGGCATGTGCGTTGTGCTGGGGGCGTGTGAATAGAGCGATGGGCGCGGCATTCGTCAAAACCCAACCCTGCTGAATTATACCACTTGTGAGAAGCGTTCTGAGTAGTCCGTTGTGGGAGTGTGCATTGTGCTGGGGGCGTGTGCATAGAGCGATGGGCGCGGCATTAGTCAAAACCAAGCTGGGCGCGGCATTCGTCAAAACCAAGCAGGATTGCACCGCATGCGAGAAGAGTTCTGGGTGGGACTAGCGTTCCAATGCGAGTGTGCGGTGCATTTGGCATTGTTGTGGGTGTTGGCCGTTGACCCCATGTGGGGCATCTAAGTGGCGCTACAGCGGACAAACACGTTCGCGGCTGACACAGTTCGCATGTTGCAGTGGCGTCAGGTACAGCGGACAAACACGTTTGCGGCTGGAGCCGACAAAGACGTTCCCAAAATTGCTCGGGTGCTAAAGCGGGTGCTGAGGCGATTCAGCGTAGCAGCGGGGCTAAAACGCAGTCACTGTGGCGCTTCCTCACACTGGCTGGACAAGCGGAGGCACATGTTCGGCTGCAATGGACAACTCGCGTTACCGTGTATGCACTGCTCAACTAAACAGGTAAAAAAGAACTTTCAAGACTTTCATTTTCATCCCCGGACAACGTCGGGGCGGGCAGCTAGTATATATATATTGTGAGAGCAGCCAATGAAGAAGAGGCGGTCTGCCTCGAAACGCGTCGGCGTCATGCTTATCTGAGGATTGGGATGAGTGGGAGAGGTGTACTGAAGGGTGAGGCACGCTGTTGAGTGCCCTCTTAAAGATCTTGGGCGTTTGTTTGAAAACATTATGGTGCGGCTGCACGGCCGTGAAGAAGGGGATCACCATCTCAGAAAAAGGGAGAGGCTGTTGAATGGAACGCTTTCCACTTCATTTTCAGCACAGCGAGCCTAATGTATATGCACCCGTCCCGATGCCTCGGACCTTACATAATGATATAAAAATTGCTTTTAATATCACAAATTCGCACTGAACCCACTTAGGGGAGATTGATACTCGCAATATAGACTACATGTCCCAGCATGCATCAAATTTGGAAGCACTAAGTGTAGCCCACCTGAGGGTCATTCAGTTAATAAAGCATGCGAATGCAGGAGAGCCCTCATTGTCTTTGTGAGAGCAGCCCATGAAGAAGAGGAGGTCTGCCTTGAAACGCGTCGGCGTCATGCTCATCTGAGGATTGGGACGAGTGGGAGATTTGTACTGAAGGGTGAGGCACACTGTTGAGTGCCCTCTTAAAGATCTTGGGCGTTTGTTTGAAAACATGATGGCGCTGCTGCCGGCAATAAAGAAGAGGAGCACCATCTCAGAAAAAGGGAGAGGCTGTTGATTGGAACGCTTTCCACTTCATTTTCAGCACAGCGAGCCTGATGTAATTGCACCCATGCAGATGCCTCGGACCTTACAAAAGGATATAAAAATGCTTTTAATATCACAAATGTGCACTGAACCCACTTAGGGAAGATTGATACCCGCAATATAGACTACATATCCCTGCATGAATCAAATTACGAAGCACTAAGCGAAACCCACCTGAGGGCCATTAAGTTAATAATGCATGCAAATGAATGCAAGCCCTCATAGCCTTTGTGAGAGCAGCCCATGAAGAAGAGGCGGTCTGCCTCGAAACGTGTCGGCGTCAAGCTCATCTGACGATTGGGACGATTGGGAGAGGTGCACTGAAGGGTGAGGCACGCTGTTGAGTGCCCTCTTAAAGATCTTGGGCGTTTGTTTGAAAACATTATGGTGCGGCTGCACGGCCGTGAAGAAGAGGAGCACCATCTCAGAAAAAGGGAGAGGCGGTTGATTGGAATGCTTTCCACTTCATTTTCAGCACAGCGAGCCTGATATAATTGCACCCGTTCCGATGCCTCAGACCTTACAAAAGGATGTAAAAATTGCTTTTAATATCACAAATGCGCACTGAACCCACTTGATACTCGCAATATAGACTACATGTCCCAGCATGCATCAAATTTGGAAGCACTAAGCAAAGTCCACCTGAGGGCCATTAAGTTAATAAAGCATGCAAATGAAAGCAAGCCCTCATTGCCTTTGTGAGAGCAGCCCATGAAGAAGAGGCGGTCTGCAGCGAAACGCGCCAGTGTCATGCTCATCTGAGGATTGGGACGAGTGGGAGAGGTGTACTGAAGGGTGAGGCACGCTGTTGAGTGCCCTCTTAAAGATCTAGGGTGTTTGTTTGAAAAAAAAATAATATATATATATATAAAAATATATACATATATATATCTTAGGGTAAGAGCGTTTTTAGGGGTGGGTGAGGGCATTGGGTGGCCAGGGTATTTTTAGTGTTTAGGATGGGTAAGGGTATTTGGATGGCAAGGGAATTTTTACCGGTTAGGGTGTGTAAGGGAATTTGGGTGGCAAGCGTATTTTTACAGTTTAGGGTGGGTAAGGGAATTTGGGTGGCAAGGGAATGTTTAGGGCTTAGGGTGGATAAATGTATTTAAGTGGCAGGGGTCTTTTTAGTTTTTAGTGTGGTAAGGGTGTTTTTAGGGTTTAGTGTGGGTAGGGTTATTGGGCTGTAAGGGTATATTTAGGGTTTAGGGGTGTCAGGGACAGTCCAGGACTATGTCAGGAACACAGTCGGGGACTTGGGACTAGGTAGAAAACATACACAAAAATAGTAGTACAGAACTGCCCATGATCACACAGGAAGCCAGAGGAGGAAAAGGGATCCACAGGGGAAGCCTGTACAAGTGAACAAGAGGGCTAAGACCCAGAAAGGACAGGAACTCATGAGGTAATTTAGCATTCAGAAAATCTACACCCTGGACGAATGAGCAAGATATATATATATGAAACAACATTAACAACACAGGGGAGTGTGGGGTAAAGCGCTCCACACGGTAAGACTGAAGCTCAGTACGTTTCTCACCCACAATTGCTGTTACAGATACTAACTACAAATACCCACAAAGGCAGAGTCTGTGGAGCATATACCTATGGTGATGTTATAACTGTAATTCAAAGACAATACTCACAGTGAAGAAGAAACACCACCTAGGTAGTCAGCTGTGCCCACGAATCCTGGCGATCAAACAGGAACACACAAGGCATTAACAGCAAGGAGGTTGAACTAAACACAAGCACAATAGACAAGGAGCTAGCAAGGAGGAGGGCTTAACAGGAAAGGAAGGAAATCACAGGGCACACTTGGCAGAAAGCAGGTAACAAATGCAAAAAGAAGTATTGATGGACAGAATGCAGAACAATGTCATACATTTTGCGCCCAATGGGAACAGTCCAGCCTGAACTGCCAGGCCAGGTTCTCCCTGTACTGAAAACAAGCATCCTAGGGCCGGTTTCAGTATTTCAGCCCTCATCAGCCAGGATAGCTTGACTCCAGTGGCATGGAGAGCACGGGACCCACGTCTGGGCATACCCGTCCCACTCGGGGCAACAAATGTAAAAAGAACAATTGATGGACAGAATGCAGAACAATGTCATACATTGCAGGTAACAAACATACAAGGTAACATAAGCAAGACAGCACAATAGAATGACAGCAAAGTAGAACTGGTACCAAGGAAATGGAAAGAAAGGCAGGGAATGGAAAAGGATATATAGAAGGGGAGGCTACAAGGGTATACTAGAATAGTGCAGGTTCAGGAATCAAGAAAACAAAGTAGCATAGAAGGTAGTGTTGGAGCAGGAACTAGAATTTAGCAAAAGCCAAGGTAGCACTGCAGGCAGTGCTAGTTCCAGAACAAGGGACACTGCTGTAGCTCAGGAACAAGGAATGACAAGGCACAGGAGCAGAAACTAGAATTGAGCTAAAGCTCAAGAGTCAAGGTAGCACTGCAGGCAGTGCTAAGTCCGGGACAATGGAAACTGCTGCAGCTCAGGAACAAGGAATACTAAGGCTCAGGAGTCAAGGTAGCACTGCAGGCAGTACTGGTTCAAGGAAACAGGAAATAGCTACAGCTCAGGAAACAAGGAGTCAAGAGAGCCCTGCAAGCAGTACAAATCAGGAACAAGAAAAAGCTTAAGCCCAGGAACAGGAACAAAGAGTAACTATAGCTCAGGAACTCAGGAAACAAGGTAGCACTGCAGGCAGTGCCAATCCAGGCACAAGGAATAGCTATAACTCAATAACTCAGGAAACAAGGTAACACTGCAGGCAGTGCAAATTCAGGCACAAGGACTAGCTATAGCCCAGGAATCAAGGAACAAGGATTAACTATAGCTCAGGAATCAAGGAATATCAGAAGCTCAGGAAACAGGGATCGGTCTCACCGGAAAACAGCTACAATGACCAACACTGGGCTGAAGGGAGTTGGGGCTTAAAACAGCTCACAGTACTCATCTGCATCAGGTGTGAGCAGGATAGCAACAGCCAGCCACAGGTGAGTTGAATTCCTCCACCCATCCTTGGCCTTCAGGGGTGGAGACAAAGCAGTGAGCAGGGCATTATAGGTAATGGTGTTTCAAGCATAAGCAGAATGGCTTCCACAAAACCCGGCATGGATTGGGAATGGATGTCAATTCCTAAATGATGTCAAAATGCCTGGAAGTCAGGATATGCATACAGGGGAGTGTCTGGAAGCATAGAAGAATACTGGAAAGCCCCACAAATCGGCCCCGAGGTGGTGGGAACGAGAGCACAGGGAGTGAATTGTGACAAGGGGTGGTTGAGTTTAGGGGTAGGGGGTCGATAAAATGAGATAGATATATATATATATATATATATATATATATAGATGTGAACAAGGCTGCAGTGACGCAGCTGAAACGCGTCATGCTGGAGACTATCGGAGGAATAAATCACTGAATATTACATTTCTTTCGTGCCTTTGTGGTCTGTACCCGAGAAAGCGGTGGTTTTCATGCTGTGATTCAGGATTGGTTGGTGGAACATATATATATTCTGCCATCTTAATAGACATGTTGACATACTGTCTGAAACACAATGTCTTCCTGTTCTTGGGTCGCTTGTATTTACAAAAACAAGGTACAGCAATGGGGACATCTTTTGCCCCCAGGTATGCCAACCTTTTGATGGCACTATGGGAGATGGAAATCGTAGAGGAAGAAAAAAGGCAGGATTCAAGAATAATAACATGGTGTCGATTCATCGACGATTTGTTTGTGATTTGGGACGGAAGTCCAGAAAGCCTACGGATCTTTATCAATTCTTTGGAAGACAACAAATATAATCTCCATTTCACATCAAATATAAGAAACATCAACATCATCTTTTTGGATGTCAAAGTCTTTATCAAAAACAACAAATTGTGTACTAAAATACATCGAAAGCCGACATTCTGTAACAGTATCCTTCAAGCAAATAGGATACCAGTGTACCACGTGATAGACTGTCAGCTGACACCATAGCCATAGTAAAATACTCTGTATGGTTGTGACCATGAACAAAGAATGCACTTATGAAGATATTAACCTTGGCAAACATAAAAAGATTGTAATCAAATGCTTGAACCAGGTAATTTGGGAACAAATGTATTTTCAAGGCATTGGCAATATTAACATGACGTAAAAAATGTAGTCAAGGGAGTTAAATCTAAACTCAACCACCCAATGAGACCTAAGCTATAAAGTGCACAAATGCAGTAATAAATTAAGTAAAAGTTAAATACATATAGATGTTATCACTGAATTTAAAAACAAGTAGTGTTTGAAAATTCTAAAACCTCCTGGTAGTAATATAAATATGTACAAATATGAAAGGTACAAATGCTTCCTATAGTTAGCAACAAGAGATACACGCAAAGTTATTAATTTCAACTAAGTGCACATTTGAAAAAACATTCAGCCATTCTAAAGTGCAAAGTGTTGACGAACCCAATATCAAAGTGCAAAGTGCGAAAATAGTGCAAAGATACTTCTGGTGAGAATAAAAACTAAAGATCTAGTGGAAAAAGTAGCACATATAATAATAAATGTACATAAAATCCATATATACACCAAATTTGATTATGTACTTTCTGCCATTCTGAAAAAACTGTATACAATATCAAGTCTGCTGGTATCCGAGGAGCCCCCCAGGTATACCCATGATGTCATTCTAGAAAATGGCAAGTCATTATGTTGAAGTTACTACTAAGATCCTAATTCGATGTTGATAGTAAAGTATTGAAACTGTTGTTACAACATGATCCATATTAAATTAGTGCAAATACGTTAATAAATAACTTAAAACCACAAATTCATATGTACACACCTAGATTAATGGTTGAAAGTCATAAAACTAAATAAACTGCAAAGTTTAAAAATAGGCAAGCATGTGTAGTGACTGTGCGGCTGGGCAACTACAGGTAATAATGCAGGTCCTCACAAATGTTCAGACCTCAGGGGCTTTAGTGTCGTGTTCGATAATGTACTGTGTTTCCAACTGTCTAAGCCTCTTCTCCTGATTTCCTCCTCGTTTGTTGATGGGCACACTGTCAATGACAAAATACTGGAGCACATTAAGATTATTGTTATGCTCCAATTTAATGTGTCTTCCTACGGGATACGTAGGATCTGAATTGACAGTTGCCTGGAGGTGTTGCAATATACGTGTAAAAACTTGCAGTTTAGTGCTTCCGGCATAACGTAACCCGCAGATACATTTTAAAACATAGACAGTGAACTCTGTGCGACATGTGAAGTGTCCATTGAGCTTGATGGGAGTATCCGAAAAAGCAGTGGAATAGGAAGTGGTATTTACCCCGAACTTGCAAGCACTGCACGTGCTGCACTTAAAAAAGCCTTTTTTCGGGGTGAGCCAACCGCTTTTAGTCTCTAACTCAGGACTAGTTTTGACTAAATCACTGCGCATAGAGTACGCTTTACGATATGTAAAATTTAGTTTGCTTGGTAGTATCTGTTGGAGTGTAGCATCGGTAAGCACTATAGGCCATTGAGCATTGATGATGCTTTAAATGGCATTGACCTGTTTGCTTTAAGTCGAGATGAACCTACAGGATACATCACTCGACCTACCATCATCTTCTGTGTCATCAGTACCTGAATATGGAGACATAACTGCATTGCTAAACTTGTTGACAGGTTTTAATAGCTCTTGTCTATCTTTGCCATTGGCTTTTTCATGGCTATGTCAATTTTTTGGGAATCATAGGCTCTCTCCATTAACCTTTTTTTTGCGGCCTGCTGTGCTATCACTAGAGTAGTATTGGAACTGTACACCCTTCGGATGTGCAAAAATTTGCCATAGGGAAGACTAGAAATGGTGTGCTGAGGGTGGAACCTTGAGGCATGCAATAAAGTGTTGCCTGCTGTCGGTTTCCTATATAAACAAGTTTCAATAACACCCTTCTCAATATACACTGTGATATCTAAAAAACTGATGATTGTATGATCAATATGTGCCGTACAATTGAGGTTATGGTCGTTCTTGTTGATGACATCAATAAAATTACAGGCTTCAGCATGTGTTCCCTTCCATACAATGAAAACATCATCAATGTATCTCCACATGTTAACCACCTGCTTGTCAAATAGTGCTCTATGTTTGACCTTGAGGAAATGCTCCTCCCACCAGCCTACGTGGAGACACGCATAGCTGGGGGAGAAGCATGCCCCCATAGCCACGCCCTATATATATATATATACATATATATATATATATATATATATATATATATATATTACCTACTGGCGGTCGCCAGTAGGTATATATAGTTAGGATTTTTTCCCTATGGGATTTTTGAAAATTCTATGTCTAATAACTTTGGCGTTTGTGGACGGAATTGGCTGAAATTTTCTGGAAAATGGAACATTTTGTTTCTGAGCAGCCCCTGGAAATTTGGGGGGGGTTTGTCAAGGGGGGCCGAGAAAAAAGGGGGGTCCCAAAACGTGTTTTTAACATTGAGTTTTCCATAGGGCGGTTGGCCTCACTTTTAGCCCGAACGGCTGAATGGATTTCCACGAAACTTGGCAAAATTGTAGGGACTGGTAGCCCGATGTGCCTTTGCTAGGTCTCAATATATGTGCTTCAGTGGATTTTGAGAAATTAATGTTCAAAAAAAGATATATATCTGTAACAGCGGACCGGGCAGCGCTCCGGTTCGCAGACTTTACGCGTACCGGAACTTCGCGTAGCGAAGCTGATTGGCTCTCCGGTGTCTGTCAACATTCTAAACAGTCCGGAGCGGCCGCCATCTTGTCTCTCGGTAGGATTGAGAGACAAGAGGAGGCCAAAAAAAACGGGGAAATGACCATAAGGGGGCATAGTATATCCTCCCTGACCCCCTACGTTTAATGTGGAGGCTTTAAAAGGGCCCCGCGGGGCAAAAAAATAATACTTTTTTTTTAGTTTTTTTGCGTGGGTAGCGCCCGGTCCGCGAACCGGGAAGCGTTCTGGGCAGCGTACTATAATGAAAAATGAATGATAGACTTTTCAAATACTGTATGTTAATTGATTGTTGGTTTTGTTGATTATTTTTAATTTTTTTTAATTTTTAAGCAATTATTTATTATTGTGATTGTGTTTCAAAATTTAATAACATTTCTAACATTTAACTAGTTTATGAATTACATATAAAAATGATTAAAGACTCAAACAATTTTTTTATTTTACATACAATTTTATTTTTCAGATTGTTTTTCAAAATTTAATAGAACGTCTAGCATTTGACTGTCCGATATGTCCTCTTGTTGAGTGAACATAAGTTCCCACATTTGACCGTCATCATAATGGAGTAAATGATCGACAGATTCTACACATTGAAGTAATTCATAGTCCCGTGACTCATCCATGAATTCTAAGTCATCAATGGGTTCCATAACTTGTTCATTGTTGCTGTCCAGAACAATTTCGAAGGAAACATTCTGCTCACCTTCCATTTTATTGCTGTAATTTGCATAAAAAATAAATATATCAGTAGTGATAGGACACTGTTGGGTTTAAGTTCAGACAGGTACTTGTGAGTTTATAACAGAGAAGTAATCTATTGGCACTGTATGGTTTCAGGCGTGAAGTAGTACTATTAAAAAGTGCCTGTGAAGAAGCCTAAGTAAATTCATAATTATACCACAGAAACCTAAATCAATCCATAATTATAATAAAGAAGCCTTTCTCAATGTCTAACTCTTACAGAGGGATAGTATATAACTATCTGAAAATGTTTTCAAATTTATAAAATAATATCTCACCTTCTAAAAACAAGTTTAAGTTGTGAGTGAAAATAATCTTGCAATGTAATTCAGGAAGTAGTAGTCAAAATGGCTGTGTTTCTCTCTCTTTCTTTATATATATTCAGGTACATAACCAATCAAATGTCAGGTAAAAAAAGTAGAAAATGAAAGTAACATTTTCATTGGTTGTCAATTCCAACACTTCAGATGTGTTTTGAGAAGTAATTTACCTCAGGGTATTTAGAGAGGTCTACAGGCTAAATGGTTAAATGGAATTCCAATCAAATTTGTGAAAATGGTAGGGATTGGTATGTAGTATGAGCTAATCTATATTTGGTGAAATTGTCTCCAGTGGCTTTTCTGTAAACTACTTTCCCACCTTTTTTGATGGTGCGCTTCCCAGGGAGCGACCCGGTACGCGAACTGTTGAGCGCCCCGGTTCGCGAACCTTAAGCGTTACGGGAGTCCACCATTTTGTGTTTCGGTCGAATTAAGATACAAGATGGAGGGCAAATAATGTTCAGAATGGGTAGAAGGGGGCACGGTAGACTTATCTTGACCCCCTAGGTTTTCTAAGGGTGGCTGAGGAGGCCCATATGTGCGAAATAAAAACATTTTTTTAAAAATTTTGCGAGGTTAGCTCCCGGTTCGCGTACCGGGTAGCGCCCCAGGGAGCGTACTTTTTTGAAAATTAGTGAAAAATGTTAGCGTAAAATAATAATTGTGAGTGATCAGATGTAGGGTAGCTCTGAGAAGAGCTTTTGGGTTTATGGTACATTTAGGTACTTATAAGTAGGTACCAATGCACAGTCTTAAATTCAGAATGAAAATTCTGTTGCCCTCATCTGAGAAGTGAACTCCATCTCCTCTGTAGATATCTTGCATGTAGTAACGCAAGTTATTGTTGTACATGGAGCCCATTCCATGGTCTCTCATGTAAGCTGAAACAGATTTGTTTACACGATTTAAGAACATCATCTACAGATAAACTCCAACCAATCAATGAAGATGTGATCAGTACACAAAATCGACTTCAACAAATCAATATACCACAAAAGGGAGCAGGAGAAAGCCCTTTCAAACCAAAAAGTACCTTTACACCAATCATGCTGAAGGATGCTATAGACATTTTTCATGAATGCGTAGTGGAGGACTTGAAAAAATTAAATCGGACAGTTAATAAACAATGCCACATGGGGAAAAATTACAACTTGACACAGTATGCAAATCTGATGAAAAAACTGTCCGAGAATCCGGAAGTGATATTCAATAAATCAGATAAAGGAGGAAATATTGTCCTGTGGCTGTAAAAAGACTACATCAAAGAGGCAATGAGACAATTAAACAATGAACAATGCTACAAAAAATCCAACGGATTAGAATATAAGAAAGCGAAGGATATTATAACAAAAAACTGTTGCACAAATACAAAAGGGATGGTTTGATTTCATCTACTTTGCTGGTGTGTTGTATATATTTGTAATATTTGCATAGAGTTTATCGTTATTTTGGGCGGGGTGGGTGGCGGAGCCGAGCTGTATTGCAGCCATCATGGTGTGGAGTTCAGTTCATCTCACTAGTTTCGTATTTGTCATGAGGGGTTGTTCCTAATGTTTCTATTTTAGCGAGGTCAAAAAGAGATCCCATTAGTGGCCTACTGATTTTGCTCGATTCCTTTTGTTTTTTTACACGATTTTTCGCTATCTGCAAAGACTAAACAGAGTATTGCGACTCTGTGTTTGTTTGTAAATAGAGAATGAACCAAAGAGAACCAATTCTAAAACAGTAAATGCTTGGATAACAATCAATCAAATGGAGAGAGAAGCAGGCACGACGGATTACAACGGGGGCAAAGGCCTGCGTTAACTACCCTTCACTATCTGCAAAGAGAGAGTACTCCTAATAGAAATGAGGGGGGGGGGGCAGCATTCAAAGCAGATCAGTGTGCATAAACACGAAAATGTTTTTTCTTACCACGTACTTGACATTCGACAGCTTATGATATTTGCTATTAAAAAACCATTGAAATTCACTGAAAAAACCATAGGTTATAGACCATATATAGTTAGGAATTAGCATTTACAAAACCTTGAAAATTCACTGAAAAAACCATAGGTTATAGACCATATATAGTTAGGAATTAGCATTTAAAAAACCTTATTTTACTCACACAAAACCATTGAAATTCCATATATAGTTAGTTGTACTAACTATATATCGCGCACCCGCAATCCACTGCTGATCATGTCACATATTACATCATTCATGACATGGTCAGTGACATCACTGATGACATCACTGATGACATCTCAAATGACATCACTGATGACATCACTGATGACATCTCAAATGACATCACTGATGACATCACTGATGACAACATCCAGTGACTGTATTTTTCTGTAAAGTTAAAATATGTCTTACATATTTAAGAATGAGTGGATGTATAAATGTCTGGATGAAGGATTTAGTAGGTGCATGACTGACTGTATGAGTGAGTGATTAAATGTGTCTCACTGAGTGCATGGGTTAGTGACTAAACTGTCTCAATTTGTGCATCATTATGTCTGTTGTTCTATAAACTTCTGCATGTGTTGATCATTAGCTATATGATTAACTATATGGGTTATTGATTGGTTGCCCAAGTATTTGTATGGGAGACTGAGAGTGTGTATGGGTGGCTGGGAGGTGTATGACTCTGTGCATAGATGTGTGAGCAGTTGATTCACTAGATGTATGGGTTCAAAAGTGCATGTGGAAACAGCTGTATGGGCGGTTGACTGTGTGCATGAGTGTATTGGTGAGTGAATGGATATCTCAGTGCTACATGTCAAAGTAAGTACATATGTAAAACACAGTACATGTGAGAGTTGACATATATAAATAACTGTGCAAAAGAGCCAGTGAATGTGTGAGTGGCTGTATGGATCATTGTGAACTTGTATCAGGGATTGTATAAGAGAGTAAATATGTGTTAGTATATGTTTGAATAAGTAAGGTGTGTATAACTGTATAGTTGAGGAAATGGAGGTGTGATTGATTCTTTGCATGACTGACTAGGTGTGTGAGTAACTCCATGGATGAGTGACAGTCTGTGAGTGTCTGTTTACACTGAGTGTATCTAAGGTTATATTAGAGTCTGAAGAGCTTCATCGTATTATCACATGAATGATGTCATCAGTGATGTGATCAGTAATGTCAAATGAGATGTCATCAGTGATGTCATCAGTGATGTCATTTGAGATGTCATCAGTGATGTCATCAGTGATGTCATTTGAGATGTCATCAGTGATGTCATCAGTGATGTCACTGACCATGTCATGAATGATGTAATATGTGACATGATCAGCAGTGGATTGCGGGTGCGCGATATATAGTTAGTACAACTAACTATATATGGAATTTCAATGGTTTTGTGTGAGTAAAATAAGGTTTTTTAAATGCTAATTCCTAACTATATATGGTCTATAACCTATGGTTTTTTCAGTGAATTTTCAAGGTTTTGTAAATGCTAATTCCTAACTATATATGGTCTATAACCTATGGTTTTTTCAGTGAATATATATATATATATATATATATATGTCCACAATAACAGAGATACAGACCGTAGCTATTTCATCATTGGTTAAGTACCCAACTGTGTTAGGGAACAGCGTTTAAGGAGGGTTGAATCTCGGTACACCTTCAACCTGAATACTAAAACACTCATTAGCGTGAATATTGAAGAAGAACTCTATGTACAGCTTTAAATTCACAGAAAATTCCCTACTTTCAGAACCTCTCTAAACTGTTTTATAGATAAGAGAATAGGGCGCCTTGTGCAATTATGTTATGACAGTTTGGTTCTCTTTTTGCTGCGTTCTATGTGTATGTTCAGCATACAGAAGCTCAAGAAGTGGTTATGAAACTTTGCAACATAGATGACATTTAATCATACCAGCCACAGTTGTGTCAGTTCCCGGTTTGCAGTGTGCAGGAATGGGCAACATAGTACAGTACAATGGGGTATGAGCATACACAATTTCATTAAATATGTTATGCATGGCACAGATTTACCTACAAACTCAGTCCACAACAGGGGTAAGAGTGGTTAAATGCACTGTACAGAGCCCACTTGAGCTTTATACCAATTGAGCACAGTAAGAATTGCAGTAAACTGTGCACAAGGAACTCCTACAAACTGGGTGAATAAGATTTCTTATGTTGTGATTTTAAATGGGATTGAGTATTGTTAGAACTGGGGATCTCTAGCTGGCAATGGTATACACCTTTGACCAAATAGGGACCCTTGCTTCTAAGTCAGGACAAGGGGATTACATTCCTACATAACCCCTGCTCACCTCCTTGGTAGCTTGGCACGAGCAGACAGACTTATCTCAGAGGCAGTGTGTTAAGCATTTGTGAATATACACAGTAATACAGTGAAAACAATACAGATGGACACAACACAGGTTTTATAAAAATATGTATTCTTTATAGAGACTTAACACAAGAAAACAAATGACAAAAATCCACAATACTGTACTTAAAGTTGACTTAAAGATGGTAAAAGTTACTTAGTTCAAGTTGGTGATAAATGTGACACAGTTCTCACAAAAGTACCTGGATTCGTAACACAAAACAAACAAAAGGCTTGCAGAGTGGGAGATGCGTCGGTTAAGTGCTTCGGGGGAGATGATGCGTCGCACCTCAATGCTTGCGCAGAGTAGGGGATGCGTCTTGATCCTTACCGGAGCAGAGGTGATGCGTAGATTCTCGTCCTGCAGCCTGATTGCGATGAGCAAGATGGCGCCTCGATGCGATGCGACAATCCGGGTGCGATGCGATAAGATGGCGCCCTTGATGCGACGATGTGAAGACGATGCGTGCATGCCCAGTGGCCGTGCAGCGACCGCTGTAGCTTTGGAGCCGCTACGGGCCCTGCAAAACCCTTCTCTGGCGACGCGACGGCGACCTTGCGGCGGCGACACGCTTCTCCTCGAGTGATGCGGCGGCAACCTCTGCGGCGGCTACAAGCTTCTCCGGCAATGCGATGGCAACAGCTGTGACTGCGACAAGCTTCTCTTGATGCGTCGTGCCTCCAGCTCCCAGCGACACACATTCTTTTGTGGACAGAATTTCCAGCAAGGAAATTTTGATGGGAGCTGGAGGTGACGTCTTTTGTCCCTGAGACTTCAGCAGGAGGCAAGCACAAGTTCAAACCCTTGGAGTAATATTCTGCAAGATGATGAAAGTTTTTTAAAAGTTCCTTCTTCTTTCCTTGGCAATGAAGAAATCACTGCAGGCCTACCCAGCAAACATCACACTGGCAGAGGGGCTGTCTAAACTCCTACAGCTTCCTTGGTTCTTCTCCTTGGCAAAAGGTTTGTCTTGTTCCCAGAAGTGATCTAAAGTTCTTGGGTCTGAGTCCCAATATCTATACCCCAAAATCCCTTGTCCTCTGAGGGTAGAGGGGCCTTTGCCTAGTCCAAACCAGTTCTGGAGCACTCTGTTTACATGACTCCTTCTTTCCTTTCAGAGTGCAGGGCAGACACATCACACGCCCCACAGGAGGTGGAGCCAGCATTGTGGAGGGAAAGCACAGCCCTATTCAGGTCCCAGGTGCAACTCCTCCCTCCCGTCTAGATGCAGATCTCTCTATTCACCACTGGGCTGACTCATCCGGTCTCCTGGAATCCTCCAGCCCTGTCACTCAAACTCCAGACAAGGAATACATAACCTAGCAGAGGCAGGCTTGGATAGTTGGACAAGAAAATACCTGCTTTCTAAAAGTGGTATTTTCAAACACAGAATGTTAAAACCAACTTTACTAAAATATGTATTTTATCATTCTGAGTTCAGGGATACTAAATTCGACTTTCTACCATGTTCCCTTAGTCAGTTAGGATTATAAGATGTAATAATCAAACTCCCCATTCTGGCCTATAAAGAACATAGCCTTGCAATAGTGAAAAACGAAAATGGCTGTAATTCACTATTAGGACATGCTACTGTGGAAAAGTAAATTTTGCCATGTTCTGTGTCCCTACGTGTCATCCATCATATGTTATGTGTGCATGATTAAATATGCATATGCATTCCCCATGTTCGATTAATGACGCAATTATAGTTGTGTCCATCTCTAATATGCCAGTTTCTAGTCCTCGTGAATACTACGAATATCAGGCCTATGTAAAGTTACGTTGCCACGTTTCTCAGTGTGCACGTTATTCTATTGTAAAGTCCCCGTTTCTAGGCCTCAAAAGAGCCCGGACATCAGATTCAGCTCCTGTCTCCTGAAGCCTCGCTGAGGAGCGATACAGCCCCCACTTGTATCCTCGACCCTTCACTTACTTCCTGCCTTGCAGTGCCCGGTCCAGCCTGGCTCTGCCTCGGAGTCTGCCAAAAGTATGTTATAGTTCCAGTTATCAGTTCAGTCCTCCTTCTCTACATTCCTAAGCTACTGAATCGCATCAATAGTTTCCGTCATTGTCTAGCCTTCACGGCTCCATGTAAGAGAAATACTGTATTTAATGGTCATTTTATATTCTTCATCACGCACTACATGTAGAATAATGCATGGTCCAGTCTTAGAATCAAGTCAGCCTTTCCCCTCCTGACTTCTAGTTTATATCAACATGTTCTCTAAACATCAGATACTAGATACTGTTTAGGTACATGTCGCCCTGACTCTCCAGACTTCAGTCTCTGCTCCTAGCACAGAGTTCATAGCCCCAGCTTCTCCTAGTGATACGTCATTGCTAGTTTGCGCGCACCATCAGGTTAGAGGTCCCGGCTCCTCAGGTAGCCCCCTCCAATGTTTCCGCCCATTCATGACATATTCTGTTACGTTTTGCATCACATGTCTATGTATACGCCCTGTTACACCCAGTTACACCTACTTTCGCCCTTATCTTTCGCGACTGCTACGCGTCACGCCTCTTGCTCCACCCACTGTTACGCCTACTGCAATGTAATGCTATGTGTTTGCGCTATGTATATATGCTCATGTACTGTTATTAAAAAATCATCCTCCCTTCCTTTCCCTTGTCCAGATCTTGCCCCGGCAGCGCTGCCATCCTATTCCTGTGCAGGTTGTCCTGTTCCTGTCCTTATGCTGTATTAAACCTGCAAAACTCCTACTACCTCGAATTTTGACTCTTATTTATTGAGCTATCTGTTATTCATTTATGCATTTTAAAATAGGGTATTATTTATTTATTTACCACATAATGGCGCCCGAATAGGGACCTGCCCTTTCCCCACGCGTCGGTGAAGCCACGCCGACCCCCTGACCCTCTGCAGTCGTGACGGAACTCTTCTGCGCACCGGCAGATATTTCTGCTTCAAGTATCCCTCAGGCCCACGGAGGAGACGGAGGAGGCGGTCCAGCATCCAAACGAGACGGTGGAGGAACGCGGCGAGTCCCGACCAGAGCCCAAGCCGAAAGTTCAAGGTCCGAGGTATCCGGAGGCCCACCCGTAACAGAAGTCCGAAGTTCGTCGTCCGTCGTCGTAGCAGTCCCGTCCAGTCTGAGGCCTTCCGTTCTTGCTGCCCGGTGAGTACCGTTACTGGGGTGGTATCTAGACAGGGTCAATCTAATTGACTCTGGTCCGTGGGTTGGTGGTACACAGACCCACAAACGAAGTGTCCACTTCGGTGGATGCGGGTCCTGACGTGTCTCTTTATGAGACCGGTAAGTTTCGTACTGTTTCAGCAGTGCATCTAGTTCCTGTTCTAGTCAGTTCTGTTCTCGAGAAAATTCATGTATTCTGTGTTCCGTATTCCAGGTAGTATTCTGTTCGAACTGTTATTTTAAATGTTCTTCATGTATGTTAATGTCGTGGTATGAATGGGGAATAAGTATCGTGTTTATTGTGTATTGTATTGTGTCTAGATTATAGTTCAGTCATGCCGCTCTTTTCGAAATTACGTCAGTTAAAAACCAGAAAGGGTCTGCTGGAAGCAGCAGTTCCAGTTCCGCCTAGGGACAGTCCAGGTCATTTTATGTATCAGAAGCATGGCATAAGCGCCATATTGTATCTAGATTTATGGGTAGAGTATACCAAACAGTTAGAAGAAAAGTATAGATGGCCCGTATCGGGTACATGGGATGCCGAATGCATCATGCGAGTAGAAGAGGCATTATGGAAAAAGAAAGCCAGACAGTCACAGAAAGATGCCATCGAGTTATGGCGTAAAGAAGCTCATAAAAGAACTGAAAAGGAAATCAGAAAGTCAGAATTAAGTAGAGAATCCTTAGAACGAGCACAAGAAAAAGAACTAATCGAGATAGGTGAACAAGTCAAAGCCGAACAGTCAGACAGACAGAGGCATGCCCTTATTAGGGGTATGTATCCTCTTCTTGCCGAGGGCTTGCCAAAAGCGACCCTGGAGGCATCCAGTAATTTCCCGCCACCATTAGTTCCGACCAAGCTACGTCACAAACAGACCGCAGCTGATATTTTTATTTCGTCCTATTTGGATGACACAGTCCCAGAATATGCAAATCCTGTTCGCGCTCCGCCAGTCCCTGTAAATCAGGCACTTCCCGCTCCTCCAGACACCGGAGTACCTGTTACGGTACCCCCGGTCCAGCCCGCCATACAAGTCCAGCCTGCATTTCCATTTCCCACTCTGCCAGGACGAAGAGCCTCAGTAGACGACTCTAGTTTAGGGGCCGCAGGGGGAGGTACTCCTCAAACCCCGCCGCCACACAAGCGTTTAACGACAGCCGAATTACATGCACAAGCGTCACAGCGTACGCCCAGACATCAGACTGTAGCAGAAATAAGAAAATCCCTTGCCGAATGCGGCTATGATCCAGTCCCAGGCGAGGATAATATGGTTTTATATTCATTCCGCGTAAGAAAGGTGGCCGAGTATCTAGTCACCTTACCGAATATGAAAGAAGATCTAGACAGAATATATCGTTTCATCCGTACAGGGGATGATCCAGAAAGCATTAGCGAGGCCATGTCTCAAAGGAAAGCCGAGATCCAGCTCATGATATTAAAGTTTCTGATCAATTGTCTAATAAGAGAACAAGATTACCCGTCTAAAGATCCGGCCGAAATGAAAATCCTGACAAGGTGGAGTGATAATATAGCCGAGGGTAAGCACAAGACCGTCGGTGCTATGGAGAGTATGTACAAGAAAATCCGTAGAGAAATAATAAAGATACACGAACAACGTAAAGCAGCACAAGTAAGCGAGAAAGAAAGTAATTCTGATACTGAAGAGGTAGACGACGAGAATCCCGCCAGAATAGCGTATGTAGGAAAATCTAGATTTCCAGATCGCCATTTACGCCTAGAACACAAGTCTATTTTTCATTCTCCAGCACCAGAACAAGGTTCTCTAGAACAAGCATTCCAAGCTACCGATCACATTCTGAAATCACGAATCGGTTACAGTGAGTTAAGTACCATGCATGAACAAGAACTAGCCCGATCAGCAGTCCGATGGATTACTGATTCTACCACTTTTCCAGACGAAATAGTGGCACAGATGTTTCTGAAAATGCCCCCAGCCGAACAACGACTGGTGGGTATGTATATGATTCAGCACCTCATTACATTGTATGAGGGTCAGCACTCTGATCCAGGCCCGTTACATGATGTCCTGAACGAGTTACTCCAGTATAGATGGAAAGGTCTAGGTACCGATTTAATTAGTGTCATTCTAGAACAGCGTCACAAATATAGAACGTTTTTGAATCCGCATTTTGTTCATGTCTCACCCCCAGAAGGTAAACCATTTTACATGGAGAGACAGAATCCGTTACGAGAAGTCCACCCAGTCAGAGGAACGGGTGGCGAACTAGAACAAGTGTTTGTTTACACTCCGATTACAAAGATGGAACTCCTCGAGATGAAGAAATTAATTCCCTGTCATGACAAAGATCCAGCAGGGTTCCATAGAGAATTAAAAGACATGCTCCGTATGGGAGAATACACGTATCCAGATATAATTAAAATGTTAAAGGTTCTGCTGCCCGCAGGGGTGTATGAAAAGCTCAAGGAAAAAGAATGGGAAGTGGGAGAGAAAAAGATCGATTGGGCAGTTCTAGAAGCTGAAGATAAGGCACGAGTACCAGGTACCGGTCTTGGAGATAAATGTAAAGAATTACCGGAATTATTAATACAAGTTCTACCCAGATTATTGACAACTAGAAAAGAAGACTGGGATGCAATCTCAGCCTGTAAACAGAAACAAGATGAGGATATTAGTGATTTTTATTCTAGATTTGAAAAATGTTTTAGCATTAACAGTGGCCTCAAGACGAGTAGTGAGTCATACCCTCACCTTTTTGTTACTAAATTAGTCGAGAATTCAAGCCCACAAATTAAAAATCGAGTTTTGAAAGTCGAAAGTACCTGGCAAGCTAATACCCCGTCCCAGATGTTGCAGATGCTTCAATACCACCAGAATAGAATCAGAGAAGAACAAGAACACGAGAGAAAACGTATGAAAGACACGAAAATGAAAGTACTAGTTGCACAATCTGTTCCTCAAGATAGTCAGAAGAGGGGTCCAAATCAAGCCAGTCATCCTGCAGCTCCCGTTAAAGGGAATTGCAATTATTGTAAACAGCCAGGTCATTTTATAAATGAGTGTGCAGTTCTGAAACACAACATAGCTACTGGTAAGACTAAAGAAAGACCACGTCCGCCTAGACAAGAACAAGTTTCACAGATTTCTCAGCCACCGAATGCACCACAGACAGTTACCGCACCGCAGCCTATTGCTGCAACACAGCACGTCACACAACAGATGTACCAGTATGCACAGTCTGAGTATCCAGAGTACCAGCAGTATTCATGAAACAGCCTAGAGAGGGAGGTAGGCTTGCCTCTCATCGAGATACCTGTAGATCAAGAAGGTCCCTATGTTCACAGTCAAGTATTAGGGAAAGACAGAAAGTTTTTGATTGATACAGGGGCAAGTAGGACCACAATTAGTCACGCCGAAGTTCCAGGGGCTCCGCTCTCAGGCTCAAGAAATGTTTCCCTTGGATTTTCAGGAAAGCCTATCGTAAATGAGATTTCAAAGCCAGTTACTCTAGAAGTAGGTCCATTGTCCCGCACTACTGATCTGTTACTTACTAAGTCATGTCCAGAAAATCTATTAGGCATTAAAACACTGAAAGAGTTAGGTGCAGTTATATGCTGTTCCCCAGAGGGAATACGATTGTTCCTACGTGACTTTAAGGGTCACTATGTATTACGAGATTTTGATTCAAGATTGTCTAATGTCCCGCAACATCTATGGGCGCAAGGTCCAACTGATGTAGGTTACATGCAAATCACACCCCATCGTGTGACTCTCAAGCCAGGTGTAGTGTTACCACGAATCAGACAGTACAGATTGCCACCTGAGGCTGTAGCAGCCTTATCCAAAATTATTGACGAGCTCATGGCTCAAGGAGTGGTTGTAGAAACTGACTCCAACGTATGTAATTCTCCGATCATTCCAGTCATGAAACGTACTGATCCAAATGCACCCCCAGTATATCGATTAGTGATTGACCTACGAGAGCTTAATAAGTGTATTATTCCGCAGTACCCAGTTGTCCCAGACATCTCTTCCCTATTAACAGCCATTGATTCCGAAGCCACGTTCTTCACTGTCATAGACCTCAAGAACGCATTTTTCAGTGTTCCTATTCATCCAGACAGCCAGTTCCTTTTCGGATTTTGTTTAAACGGAAGAAGCTATATGTTTACACGAGCTCCTCAAGGTTTCACAGAAAGTCCTAGTATTTACAGTCAAGCACTCAAGAGACAACTAGACAACATTCACATGCCAACTGACACTGCCCTGCTCCAGTATGTCGATGATCTACTGATCACAGCCCGTTCTGAACGTGCTTGCGAGCGAGCATCACTGACAGTTCTGTATTTCCTAGCCGAGATGGGGCACAAGGTGTCCCCTTCTAAGCTTCAATTCTGTGTCCAGCAAGTGGTCTACCTAGGACACTTACTGTCCAAGAGGGGTAGACAGTTGACACCAGACCGTATCCAGTTAATAGCGAGTCTTCCTCAGCCCAAGACCCAGAAGGAGGTACGTGCTTTTATTGGCCTTACTTCTTACTGCAGACAATGGATTCCTCAGTATGCATTTCTAGCCAAACCACTGATACAGTTAACGACACAGGAGGCAGCCGTATCGACTGTCCTCCCTTGGACATCTGAACATACACTTAGTTTCAATGAGTTAAAGAAAGCCCTATGCCAAGCTCCAGTTCTAGCTACACCGAACTACAGTAAGCCTTTTACACTTTTCGTTACTGAACGCGAAGGTACAGCATTATCTGTTCTCACACAAGATCAAGCAGGACAATACAAGCCATGTGCTTATTTTTCTAGCACATTAGATCCAGTCGCCCAGGCTTTGCCTGCGTGCCTCAAGTCAGTTGCAGCCACAGCACTAGCTATCAGACAAAGTGATTCCATAGTCTTAGGACACTCCTTGACAGTACAAGTTCCACACTCTGTGGAAGTTCTTTTAAACCGAACACAAACTCAGCACTTGACAATTGCACGTTTAACAGGTTATGAATTGACACTGTTCCAGCCACACATAGAAATCAGACGCTGCAACATCCTTAATCCTGCTACACTGTTACCATCAGTTACTTCGAATCCTGACCCACATGACTGTGTGGAAGTAGTTAACATTATGACCAAGCCAAGACAAGATCTGACAGATATTCCGTTACCAGACCCCGACCTGACACTTTATGTGGATGGTTCATGTATGAGAACTAGTACAGGAGAACTAGTCGCCGCGTATGCAGTGACTACTGACACTGAAGTTATTGAAACACACCGTATTGACACCCTGTCCGCTCAAGCAGCAGAGCTAGTTGCTCTGACACAAGTCTGCATACACGCCAAGAACTTGAAAGTTAATGTTTACACAGATTCACGCTACGCATTTGGAGTTGTACACGACTTCGGAGTGCTCTGGCAGGAGAGAGGTTTCATGACTTCTCATGGAACCAAGATTCAGCATGGTCTCCTTATTCAAGCTCTGTTAGACGCCATACATTTACCGACATCTATCGCTATCATGAAGTGCAAAGCACATACGAAAGTTACTGACACCATTTCCCAAGGTAATGATCTAGCAGATCGCACAGCCAAGCTTACAGCACAGACTCCAGACATTCCAGTTAATCAGACACATACTCCAGATCCGATTACATGTATGACAGTTAAGGACCCTACACAAGATGTCATAGATATCCAGTTACATGCTACTCCCGAAGAAATCAAGAAATGGTTCGAACAAGGAGGGGTCCAGACAGATCAAGGATGGTTAACAAAGGGTAGAGCCACATGGTTTCTCCCCGACTCTATGGTTCAAGTCATTATTAATACCGCACATAGTCCAGCACATTTAGGAGAAAAAGCAATGTTAGACAGTATCCAGAACATTTGGTTCAACAAGCATTTACGAGCTGCAGCCAAGCAGAAAGTCCGTACCTGTATGATATGTTGTCAGTTTAATCCAGGTAAAAGTGTCCCGGTGGAACAAGGTGGATTCCAGCCCCCTGACCACCCTTTTGAGGTCCTCCAGATGGATTACATTCAGATGGAGCGATGTCGAGGTTTCAAGTATGTCCTTGTAGTTGTATGCGCTTTGTCCAGGTGGACAGAAGCATATCCAGTCCCAGATTACACAGCCGCGACCACTGCCAAGCAGTTGGTTCGTGAGTTCTTCCCCCGTTATGGACTCCCTAGAGTCGTATATTCTGACAACGGCCAGCCATTCTCATCTGAACTCATGAAGCATGTTTCCCTTTTGTTAGGGTACCAGTGGAAGTTCCATTGTGTACGCCATCCTGAAGCAGCCGGTCTCGTAGAGAGACATAACCAGACTCTGAAAATCCGAATTGCAAAAGTGTGTAAAGAGAAAGGTGTGGACTGGCTAGTAGCTCTGCCAGTCGCTTTATTTTATATGCGCATGGTCGCACATTCCAGATCAGGTCTGTCCCCGTACGAGGTCGTATTCGGCCGCCCCCCAAATATGTGGGGTACTCCTAGACCCCGAAGTATTACCGATGTTTCAAGTAATATGCTGACAGATTACCTAGCTTCCTTGATGTCTGCCCTCAACTCATGTCGTTCACAGGTTGCCGCCGCATTTCCAGACAATACCGAGGTGGCACCGCATGAAATCGTTCCAGGATCCATGGTATTGGTGAGGAATTTCGACAGATCAAGTCCGCTGGAGCCTCGCTGGAAAGAGCCCCGACAGGTCCTCCTCACCACCCATACAGCCGTGAAGTTGGAAGGACGCAAAGGCTGGGTACACCTTTCTCATGTCAAACTGTTTAATGGACTGAAACCCGTCTTAAAGAACATTTCCCAGGATTTGAAGGATTGCCAAAATATTGTTCTCAAGGACTGTCCCGCAAAAGACATTGCTACAAACCCTCCCCTGTTAGAGAAAACTCCGCAACAGGAGTATAAGTTAAAACTCCGGTCTAGTAAAATAAGTCAGTCAGTTTGATTGTCTAAGTCCTCCCCTAGGTGAAACGGTTAGACTGTTTCTGACATGTATAAAATAGACCCCCATAGTGAGAGAGTTAGTCAAAACTCAATTCGATGTATCGTTTTTCTATGTTTCATATTGTTTCTCAGCATTATGATTTCCTGCACCAGTTATGCGTTCTATCTGTATCTTCCAGTTCCTCATGTAAATAAGTCTGCTAATGCTACAGTAGAGCACACGTTTAGTGATCTGCCTCCTCATGAACTCTCTTACCGCCTCGCTATGCGAAATAACTCATTCATCCGCATGTTACATTACTCACACCAGACCAGCAATGCCACTAATTGTTGGGTGTGTGGTCGACTCCCCCCTTTCCAGACACCGAAGGGAGTTCTGCCACTTTTTCCTTATCCATTTTCACATAATGGTTCGTGTGGAGCATGGTCCACGTTGACGTCATCCTCAACAGATATGTCTTTTCTTAACAGTACATGTTTCCCAGACAAGCAAGGTCTCTCCCACAGAACAGGTTTAGATCTAGAAAATGAAGTGTACAATTTAGGTAACTATTCGTCGAATTTTATGGTCCTGAATGTTCAGTCTGATACCACTCCAGACTTACCTGCTATTTCAGTATTACCAGTTAAAGGTGAATTATGTGTCCGAAATTATGGTTCTGTACATGTAGGACATAGTGATTGTAATACTATTATCAAGTATAGTGACAGTGGGAAATCTATTTTCAAAGCTTCACGTCATTCTTATTTTATTTGTGGTCAAACTGCATATGTTCGTCTGCCCCTCGATTGGGAGGGAACCTGTTACATTGCCTTCCTACTGCCACCGGTTTTCCTAGCACCACCTGATTATCATAGAAATACACATCTAGTACACATTAGACATAAAAGGGAGTCCCCAATTGTCGATTATACTGAAACCGCTCTAGAACAATATACAGATTTCAATAGAGGTTTCTTCTTCTTTATAGGACCTATCCAGAATAGTAAACTAATCCGTAGGTTAACAAGAACCCTTGAAGCTGTAGTAAATGAGACTGCTTCTGCTCTAGGTAATTTAACTGAAGAGCAATCTGCTATGAGATTTGTCGTTTTACAGAATCGTCTCGTCCTTGACGTCATACTGGCCGATAGGGGCGGGGCCTGTAGAGTCATCGGATCTAGTTGCTGCATTTTCATTCCAAATAACGCGCCGTCTGTTTATTCAGCTATAACCAGACTCCATAAAATTGCTCATCTGTTACACCAAGATCCAGGCACCTGGACATGGTCCGGTTGGTTCTGGAATATAATTTCCGCATGGGGATGGAAAGTCTTGTCCTTTCTAGGTATTACAGTAGCGATCATATTCAGCTGCTGCCTCTGTATACAATGTGGCCCTGCGATTTGCGGCATTTGTGCTACCTCTTGTATTCCTAGTCCCAAGCCCCGTTCTAAATCCCGTTCCAGGATAATTCGAGACGAGCAAATGATACTGTATGAAATGATAGATGGTATCATGAATATTGATGTTTCCTGATGGAAACGTAGTGACAAGGAGGGAATGTGGAAAAGTAAATTTTGCCATGTTCTGTGTCCCTACGTGTCATCCATCATATGTTATGTGTGCATGATTAAATATGCATATGCATTCCCCATGTTCGATTAATGACGCAATTATAGTTGTGTCCATCTCTAATATGCCAGTTTCTAGTCCTCGTGAATACTACGAATATCAGGCCTATGTAAAGTTACGTTGCCACGTTTCTCAGTGTGCACGTTATTCTATTGTAAAGTCCCCGTTTCTAGGCCTCAAAAGAGCCCGGACATCAGATTCAGCTCCTGTCTCCTGAAGCCTCGCTGAGGAGCGATACAGCCCCCACCTGTATCCTCGACCCTTCACTTACTTCCTGCCTTGCAGTGCCCGGTCCAGCCTGGCTCTGCCTCGGAGTCTGCCAAAAGTATGTTATAGTTCCAGTTATCAGTTCAGTCCTCCTTCTCTACATTCCTAAGCTACTGAATCGCATCAATAGTTTCCGTCATTGTCTAGCCTTCACGGCTCCATGTAAGAGAAATACTGTATTTAATGGTCATTTTATATTCTTCATCACGCACTACATGTAGAATAATGCATGGTCCAGTCTTAGAATCAAGTCAGCCTTTCCCCTCCTGACTTCTAGTTTATATCAACATGTTCTCTAAACATCAGATACTAGATACTGTTTAGGTACATGTCGCCCTGACTCTCCAGACTTCAGTCTCTGCTCCTAGCACAGAGTTCATAGCCCCAGCTTCTCCTAGTGATACGTCATTGCTAGTTTGCGCGCACCATCAGGTTAGAGGTCCCGGCTCCTCAGGTAGCCCCCTCCAATGTTTCCGCCCATTCATGACATATTCTGTTACGTTTTGCATCACATGTCTATGTATACGCCCTGTTACACCCAGTTACACCTACTTTCGCCCTTATCTTTCGCGACTGCTACGCGTCACGCCTCTTGCTCCACCCACTGTTACGCCTACTGCAATGTAATGCTATGTGTTTGCGCTATGTATATATGCTCATGTACTGTTATTAAAAAATCATCCTCCCTTCCTTTCCCTTGTCCAGATCTTGCCCCGGCAGCGCTGCCATCCTATTCCTGTGCAGGTTGTCCTGTTCCTGTCCTTATGCTGTATTAAACCTGCAAAACTCCTACTACCTCGAATTTTGACTCTTATTTATTGAGCTATCTGTTATTCATTTATGCATTTAAAAATAGGGTATTATTTATTTATTTACCACACTACACACAGGCCATGTCCTACCTTATCCTTACAATGTACCCTGCCCTTGGGCATACCATAGGGGAGTCTGATATGAAGAAAAGGGAAGGTTTAGGGACCTGCAAGTGGGTGCACTTGTCAAGTCGACATGGCAGTCACAGACTGCACACAGGCCTTTCAATGGCAGGCCTGAGACACACTTTACAAGCTGCTTCTGTGGGTGGCACAACCAGTACTCCAAGCCCACCAGCAGCATTTGATTTACTAGCCCTGGGCACAGATGGGGCTCTGTACTAGGGTCTGGCCACTAAATCAAATAACCCAATCATGGAGTCACTAATCAGTACATCAATTTAACATAGGGAGCACTTGTACTGTGGCACTGAATAGCAGTGGCACAGTGCCCAAAGCATATAACCAGCAAAACATATAAAAAACAGAGAAGACAATCAGTAGAAAATGAAAGGGAGACTCACGCCAATGATGCCAAGTCTAACCCGTGTCCCCTCCAGCTGAAATGTGGGGAGAACTACCCTTCCCCTTGGGAGTTCTCTTCACTAAGGCGGAAAAATCTGGACAGACCATCAGCGTTGGTGTGTTCTGTACCAGGGCTGTGTTCCACCGTAAAGTCCATACCCTGTAGGGAAATGGACCACCTCAACAACTTTGGGTTCTCACCCCTCATCTGCATTAACCATCTGAGGGGCCTGTGGTCGGTGTGAACCAGGAATTGAGTCCCAAACAAGTATGGTCTCAACTTCTTCAGTGCCCAGACCACAGCAAATGCAATTGCACTCCACCTCTGTTCCCGTGGAAGTAACCTCCTACTGATGAAGGCTACAGGTTGGTCTAGGCCCTCTTCATTAATCTGTGATAGAACAGCCCCCACACCATGCTCTTATGCGTCTGTTTGAACAATGAATTCCTTTGAGAAGTTGGGCGCCTGAAACACGGGTGCTGTTCACATGGCAGTCTTCAGGGCATAAAAGCCTTCTGACAGGTGTAAGTCCAGTTCACTTTCTTGGGCTGATTCCTGGAAGTCAGCTCAGTCAAGGGTGCAACAATGTTGCCATACCCCTTGACAAACCTCCTGTAGTATCCTGTGAGTCCTAAAAAGGCTTTCACCTGTGTCTGAGTCTTTGGGGGTACCCATACCAGGATGGTATCAATCTTGGGTTGCAGGGGCGCCACCTGGCTGCTCCCTACCTGGTGACCCAAGTACACCACGGAACCCTGCCCGATCTGGCACTTACTCACCTTGATCGTGAGGCCTGAATTTCGCAGTGCTATCAACACTTCCCAGAGGTGGCGCAGATGATCTTCCCAAAGGGAACTGAACACTGCAGTGTCATCCAGGTAGGCGGCACTGAAATACTCCAGTTCAGCCAACACCTGGTTGACAAACCTCTGATAGGTGGCAGGGGCATTCTTCATCCCAAAGTGCATAACCCGGAATTGGTAGTGCCCATCTGGTGTGAAGAATGCTGACCCCCTCTTTGGCCCCATCAGTCAAGGTGATCTGCCAGTACCGAGACATCAAATCAAACGTGCTGAGGTACCGTGCAGCCCCTAACCAATCAATGAGCTCATCAGATCTGGGGATGGGGTGCACGTCAGTCCTGGTGACTGAATTAAGTCCTCAGTAGTCCACACAGAACCGGAGTTCAGGTGTGGCACCAGGCGCGGCAGCCTTTGGGACCAAACCACTGGGCTGGCCCAAGGACTGCTAGAGGACTCAATCACTCCTAAGGCAAACATCTTGGAGACTTCCTCCTTAATGTAAGCTCTGACCTTGTCAGTCACTCTGTAAGCCTTGTGCTTCACAGGAGGACTGTCTCCAGTGTCCACTTCATGGACGCACCACTCCACCAGGAATCAAGGAAATCAAATCAGAGAATTGTCCCAACAGTTGGCGACAATCTAGCTGCTGATCAGGGGTCAGTGTGGCAGAGAGGCTGACACCATCCACTGACCCATCTTGCTCTGTTGCAGACAGGAGGTCAGGGAGAGGCTCTGTCTCCTCTTCCGTTCCATCATTTGTAGCTAGGAGCATGCCCACTTTGGACCTTTCTAAGTGGGGCTTCAGGCGGTTAACATGTAGGACCCGCAAAGGGTTTCTGGGAGACCGCAAGTTCACCAAATAGGTGACATCAGTCTTGCACTCCACCATCTCAAATGGTCCAGTCCACCTGTCCTGGAGCGCACAAGGCACTACAGGGGCCATGAACCAAACATTCTGTCCAGACTTAAGCTCAATCAGAGTGGCATTCTGATCGTACCACCGCTTCATGTCCTCCTGGCTGGCTTCCAGATTCGCCTGAGCGAGTTGTCTGAATCGCCGAGTCTGGTTCCTGAAGGCCAGCATGAAACTGTATACATCCTGGGGAGGTTTCCTGGGAGATTGCTCCCAGCCTTCCTTGACCAGACTCAAAGGTCCTCTTACCGGGTGTCCATACAACAGTTCAAAGGGGCTCAACCCTAGGGACTTTTGTGGCACCGCACGGTAAGCAAAAAGAAGGCCTGGCAAGAAGACGTCCCACTTACGCCTCATAGATTCCTCAAAACCCATAATCATGCCTTAAGGGTCCGGTTGAATCTCTCAACCAGCCCATTACCTTTTGGGTGGTAAGGAGTGGTGAACCTGTATGTAACACCACACTCCTTCCACGGAGACTTCATATAACTGGAAATGGAGTTTGTACCTCGGTCAGACACCATCTCTCTGGGCAACCCCACATGGGAGAAAATCCTCATCAGTGGACGTCCTACTACGGGGGCCGTCACTGTCCTGAGCGGGATGGCTTCCGGGTAGCATTGTCCACCAAGACCAGGATAAACCTGTTGCCCATGGCTGTCTTGGGGTCCAGTGGCCCCACAAAGTCAATGCCCATCCGTTCAAGGGGGTACTGACTACAGGGAAAGGTTGGAGGGGAGCCTTGTGCTTCCTTCCACTTTTCCCACTTGCCTGGCAAGTTTGACAAGTCCTACATTGAGTATCTGAACTCTTCTGCATCTGGGGCCAATAAAAGTGGGTGACAAGCCTTTCAAAGGTCTTGTCCTGCCTAGACCTGGGCGGTAAATTCAGTCTGCTTGCGGAATTTGCAGAATATTGGTAATTTTGTGTTCCACAGAGAACGCAAAATTGCCAAAAATTCTGTGATCCGCGGCTTCGCTGAATTTGTTTGCTTGTTTGCGCTTTCAAAATGAGTGTTCGCAAGATATTTCTCCCCAAGCACGCAAACAGCGTTCGCGAACAGGAATAAAGCATCGCGAACGGGCGGAACAAGTAATTCCGCATGTTCGCAGAAGTTTTGCATGCTCGCAGAGATTTTTTACCGTTTTGCGCAACTACGCAAATTCCGCCCACCACTAGTCCTGCCCCAGATGTCCAGCTAAAGGCACATCATGAGCCAACCCCAGTAGGAAGGCTCTGAAGCGCTGGGGTACCACCAGCACACGGGCTGACCCAGGCTCAGCAACCTTAGGCTTGCTATACAGGAGGTTGTTCTCCCAGTAGATCCAATGTGATCCAGACTGATCACCTGCTGCCTGGTTTGTGGCCTGTTGCCTCAAACCCACAAGAGAAGGGCACTTCTTCTGTTCTGCACAAAATTCCTCCCTGGAGGGCCCTACTTCTTACTGCCACTGGGTCAGCTCAGGTAGGTCCCCCAGTTCAGCAATTTGCTCCCCTGTAGGTTCCAGGTCATCCCCCTCAAGGTCTGCCTCCTCCTGGACCTTAAGAACAATGGGGGCTGGTTTCCCGCCCCCCCTACCTCTTCTCTTTAAGGCAGGTTCCTGGGCCATATTTTCAGTCTCCAGGATCTCTTGAACACCCTTGGCTGCCACAGACCGAGTGGTCACACACGCCCACTCAGGCAGACCCAACATCTCTAAATGAGCCTTCTTCTCCACCTTAGCCCAAGGGGAGCTTTCCAAATCATTGCCTAACAGACACTCAACAGGCATGGCTGGCCTCACAGCTACTTGGAGAGTACCAGAGACCCCTCCCTACTCAAAGGGAACCTGAGCCACCTTGCAATCGCTCTCTGTGTTGTCAGCGGCAACAACTGGGAAGAATGCATTGGGGACAACCTGCTCTTCAGACACCAAGTGACACTTGACAGTTGTCACACTGGCTCCGGTGTCTCTAAGAGCCTCCACTCTACGGCCACTGATGGTCACCCAATGCCTGTACTTTTTAGTGTTATCAGGCAGCTGAGTTTTAGGGACCATCTCAAAGTCTCCTAATGAGACAAGGGACATTTCTGTGGGACCCCACCCACCTTGGGCACCCATCTCCTCCCCACCCAGGGCTACACTGGCCATCTTATGGGGTGGTGCACGGGGTGGCATATACTGACCCATTTGGGGACCCTGGGGATCATACCAATGGAGTCCCACCTGCTTACATTGGAAGCAGGTAGCTGGCCCCCTGTGAACAAGTTTACCTGTCGGGGCTCTGACTTCTTCTCAGGGGGAGGGCTGGAAACCTTTACCTTGGTTCCCTTGGGAATTACTTTGGGGCCCTTTCTGGAACTCCCTCTGTTTACCCTTGTCCCCCCCCACTCTTCTGCTGGGGACCCTGCCCACCTTTGGCGGAGTCTCCCACATTACCTTTGTGGACCCTGGTACTGACCCAGCGTTCCGCCTCCTCAGCAAGCTTCCTAGGGTTAGTCAACTTGCTATCAATAAGGTGCTGACATAGCTCTGGAAAACAGTAAACAGACAAGTGCTCCCTTGCAATCAAATCATAGAGTGCTTCAAAAGTATCCACTTTGCTACCCGTCACCCAACCATCCATAGCTCTGCAAAAGAAAGATACATATTCTACCCAAGTGGTTCCCTCCAGCTTCTTACAATTCCTGAACCTCTGTCTATATATTTCTGGGGTCAAACCATACCTTGTCATCAGTGCTTCCTTCATGTGGGCATAAGACAAAGTATCAATTCCCTCACTCACAAAGCAGCCCTACAACCCCGTTCCCCAATCCTTCTCAGGGACCCAGTGGGCCAACATTGCGATTTCATAGGCGGCAAACCACTGCCCAATATCTTCATGCTTATGGAAATCTTTGATGACATCCTTGGGAATATATACCCTGCCTTCTGAAGGCACAGATGGTGCGCTGCCACCAGAGGGATTAATCTTTAAGCCCTTTGCCTTGATTTTTAACTCCCTCAACATCCTTTCATGTTCCATTCTCATTCTCTCTCCAAGGACAATCTGGTATTCTCTGCTTCCCTGTGACCCTCCATCTTAAGGTTAGCCATCTCCAGCTTGTGTGCCCTATTTCTCTCCCTGTCTTCCAGCTCTCTGGGAGACAAGTCTTTGGAAGAGATACTACTGCCAGGTGGGGACGGTACCCCTTCCCTGGCTGAAAACACTGCCTATCCAGTTGCCCATCTGCATCCCCAGCTGGCTCCACCACAAGACAAGGGGCATTTCTTGATTTTAGCCAGGCCCTCAGCGCCTTTTGGTAGTCATCCATTTTTAGAAAGGCCTGGTGTAGCAACTTTCACTTTCTTGCAGAGATGCTTGAGCTGTTTCAAAGTGTAGGTTTCCAACCTCTCTTCCTCAAAATCAAGATCCATAGATGCAACAGATGCTGGTCTACTCATGGTAGTAAGAATTGGCAGTTCTCAGGAACAAATAACAGTTTAAGGAAAAGAAATTCTACCAAAAAAGTATGTGGTTGCATTTAGTCTGCACCCACTAGTAGTGTACACCAATCACTGTATATGAGTCACAAATGCAGGTCCAAATCCTCACCGTTGACAACCAATATAAGAACTGGGGGTCTCTAGTTGGCAATGGTATACACCTTTGACCGACTAGGGACCCTTGCTTCTAAGTCAGGACAAGGGCATTACACTCCTAGATAACCCCTGCTCACCCCCTTGGTAGCTTGGCACGAGCAGACAGACTTATCTCAGAGGCAGTGTGTTAAGCATTTGTGAATATGCACAGTAATACAGTGAAAACACTACAGATGGACACCACACAGGTGTTATAAAAATAAGTATTCTTTATATAGACTTAACATAAGACCAAAAATGACAAAAATCCACAATACAGTACTTAAAGTTGACATAAAGATGGTAAAAGTTACTCAGTTCAAGTTGGTGATTAAAGCGACACAGGTCTCGCAAAAGTACCTGATGCGTAACGAAAAACAAACAAAAGGCTCACAGAGTGGGAGATGCGTTGGTTCCGTGCTTCGGGGAAGATGATGTGTCGCGCCTCAATGCTTGCGCTGAGTAGGGGATGCGTCTTGATCCTTACCGGAGCGGAGGTGATGCATAGATTCTCGTCCTGCGGGCTGGTTGCGATGCGCAATATGGCGCCTCGATGCGATGCAACAATCCGGGTGCGATGCGATAAGATGGCGCCCTTGATGCGACGACGTGAACACCATGCGTGCACGCCCGGCGGCCAACTCTGTAGCTTTGGAGGCGCTACAGGCCCTGCGACATGCTTCTCCGGCGATGCGACGGCGACCTTGTGGCGGCGACACGCTTCTCCGGTGATGCGTCGGGTAACAGCTTTGGCGAAGGCACGCTTTTCTGGTGATGCGGCGGCAACCTCTGCGGCGGCGACACGTTTCTATGGCAATGCGTTGGCAACAGCTGCTACTGCGACATGCTTCTCTCGATGCGTCGCGCTTCCAGCTCCCAGCGACACGCAGGCTTTTGTAGACAGAATTCCCAGCAAGAGGAGGTGGAGGTGAAGCCTTTTGTCCCTGAGACTTCAGCAGGAGGCAAGCACAAGTGCAAGCAAGCCCTTGGAATAATATTCTGCAAGATGATGAAAGTTTTTTAAAAGTTCCTTCTCCTTTCCTTGGCATTGAAGAAACCACTGCAGGCCAACCCAGCAAACAGCACACTGGCAGAGGAGCTGTCCAAACTCCTGCAAGATCCTTGAAACTTCTCTTTGGCAAAAGGTTTGTCTTGGCCCAGAGGGGATCTTAAGTTATTGGGTCTGGGTCCAATATTTATACCCCAAAATCCTTTGTCTTCTGAGGGTAGCGGGGCCTTTGCCTAGTCCAAACCAGTTCTGGAGCACTCAGTTTACATGACTCCTTCTTTCCTTTCACAGTGCAGGGCAGAAACATCAGATGCCCCACAGGAGGTGGAGCCAGCATTGTGGAGGGAAGGCACAGCCCTATTCAGGTCCCAGGTGCAACTCTTCCCTCCCATATAGATGCAGATCTCTCTAGTCCCCACTGGGCTGACTCATCCTTTCTCCTGGAATCCCCCAGCCCTGCCACTCAAACTCCAGACAAGGAATACACAACCTAGCAGAGGGAGGCTTGGATAGTCAGACAAGAAAATACCTGCTATCTTAAAGTGGTATTTTCAAACACAGAATGTTAAAACCAACTTTACTAAAATATGTATTTAATCATTCTGAGTTCAGGCATAATAAATTCGACTTTCTACCATGTTCCCTGAGTCAGTTAGGATTATAAGATGTAATAATCAAACTGCTCCTTCTGGCCTATGGAGAACAGATAGCATTGCAATAGTGAAAAATGAAAATGGCTGTAATTCACTATTAGGACATGCTACAAACACCAGGGCATGTCCTACCTTATCCTTACAATGCACCCTTCCCTTGGACCTACCATAGGGGTGTCTGATATGAAGCAAAGCGAAGGTTTAGGGACTGGCAAGTGGGTGCACCAGTCAAGTCGACATGGCAGTCACAGACTGCAAACAGGTCTTGCAATGGAAGGCCCGAGACACACTTTACAAGCTGCTTCTGTGGGTGGCACAACCAGTGCTGCAAGCCCACCAACAGCATTTGATTTACCAGACCTGGGCACACATGGTGCACTGTAAATCAAATAACCCAATCATGGGGTCACTAATCAGTACATCAATGTAACATAGGGAGCATTTGCACTGTGGCACTAAATACCAGTGGCACAGTGCCCAAAGCATATAACCAGCAAAACATATCAAAAACAGAGGAGACAATCAGTAACAAGTATTTGCAATGCAATAGGTCTCGCATTAGGAAAGTTTGAGCTATTGATATTGTAAATGACAATTTTTTTATTTATGTTTTGTTTTTGAAAATAGCTAAATTAATAGCTTTGTCATTTACAATGCCAATAGTTATAACTTTCGCAAATGTGACACCTATAGCATTTGTAATGCAATATGTGTTGTATTTACGTGACTTACATGTATTGATATTACAAATAACAATGGCTTTTAATTTTGTTTCAATAATTAATACTTACGTAAAAGTTATTGTAATTTATAATGGCAATAGCTTAAAGTTTTGTAAATAACTTTTGTGAAGATTATGTTCAGTGTATTTTATTGTGACGAAAATCCAAGAACAGAAGTGAAATATTAACATCTTTTTGTTACATTTGTAATAAAGCTTGAAACATTGAGAGAACATATTTGAACCAGGTGTTGTTGAAAGGTTGCACAGATTGATGCTGTGGTAGCGCTGATTGATGTTGTGATGGCGAACGAGTAATGCTGTGGCGTTCAGTGATGCTGTGGTAGCGCATAGTGATGTTGTGGTGCCCCTGAGTGATGCTGTGGTGGTGCGGAGGGATGCTGTATGCTATCCTATGTTTTGTTTTGTTATGCTATGCTATGTTTTGCTATGCTATGTTTTATTATGATATGCTATGTTTTGCTATGCTATGCTTTGTTATGCTATGCTATGTTTTGTTATGCTATGTTTTGTTGTATGTTATTATGCTATGCTTTGTTTTGCTATGCTATGTTTTGTTATGCTGTGCTATGTTTTGTTGTGTTTGGTATGCTATGTTTTGCTATGCTATTATATGTTTTGTTTTGCTATGCTATGTTTTGTTTTGTTAAGCTATGCTATGTTTTGTTGTGTTTTGCTATGTTTTGTTATGCTATGTGTTGTTGTGTTTTGTTATGCTATGTTTTGTTATGTTATGCTATGTTTTGTTATGCTATGTTTTGTTTTGCTATCCTATGCTTTGTTTTGTTATGCTATGCTATGTTTAGTTTTGCTATCCTATGCTTTGTTTTGTTATGCTATGCTTTGTTGTGTTTTTTTATGCTATGCTATGTTTTGTTGTGTTTTGCTATGCTATGCTTTGTTATGCTATGCTATGTTTTGTTATGCTATGCTGTTTTGTCGTGTTTTATTATGCTATGCTTTGTTTTGCTATGCTATGTTTCGTTATGCTATGTTTTGTTATGCTATGCTTTGTTATGCTATGCTTTGTTAGGCTATACTAAGCTTTGTTTTGTTATGCTATGCTGTGTTGTGTTTTGTTATGCTATGCTATGTTTTGTTGATTCTTCATTGAAGACAATCCAGATTACAAGAGTTGATAAACCAGGCACAAAAAAACACCCAGGAAAGAGTTGAGAAACAGCCAAGCCAAGATCATTCCAGAAGTAGAATTCCAAGCAGAAATCCAACTTAAAAGTAAAACAAAAAAATCTGAGACAAAAAGACCCTCTCATGGTTGGAAAAGGCAATAAAATAAAAGGGAACAGATGCCTCGTGATGCGTCCATCCCCGGGTCAAACGTCCTGTATGGTGAAAGCAGGAGATGGCATCTCAGGAAAAAGGATAGCACCATCTTGGTTTGGGAACTTCAGATAACAAACACTGGAAAGGTAACTATCTTGGGCAGGAGTAAATGTGAGGCCAGCCACACCCACATATACCGCAGAATGATAAGAAGAACTCCCTCTGACATCGTTCTTCTCCTTCTCGGCCAACACTCTGCGCAGGTCGTGGAACACCTGTTCTCGGGTCCCGGGATTGTGGAAATGCTAGCCCTACAAGAGCAGCAAGGAGAAAGATATCTTACCGGGATCTGAGAGTGAAGATCAATGGTGCGCTACATTCTATTCCAAGTACATGAAGTCCCACTCACATGCTGCTGCCTCTGTTAAGTCCCTTGCCAGGCATAACGGACCCCCCAGGGGTTCACAAACAACAGGTTAAGAAACACTGCTTTAGCTACTCAGGTCTAAGCCTATGAAAGCATGATATAGCACTGTTCGTCAGGTTGCCGTATTTGGGGAAAAAAATAGGTTTTGGGGCATATTGGAATAATTAATATTTTGAAATAAATCAAAACATTTTGAGTGACAAGACTTAATTGCCAATCGGATGCCTGTGGTAAGAATGCAAAATTGTCTGCAGTAAGAATGCAAAAAAAAACGTAGTTGCTGTCCTTTTAAAACCAGTTGAGATGGCAAAACAGAAGGGAAGTTGTCTGTCACAGTCTATTGCGAGAGGAGGGATGTTGTGTGTGGTCGAAGGGAAATTCTCCATGGTAGAAGGAAATTTCTTTGTGGGGCGGGGCACTTTCTTTGTGTTAAGAGTTTTCTATGGTAATAGTCGTTTTCTAAGGCGCTGGGAAGAGTCCCGTGGTAGGTGGGAGTCCTGTGAGCTGGCGAATACCTTTGTATGGTACTTAGGATGTTCTCTTAAGTGCGAACATTGTGTGGCAAGGTCTGGCGAACCAGCAAGGTCTCCCCCGCAGGCTCTGCCACCTGGGCCTCTTCTCGGGGCCTAAGGGAACCCGCCACTGTCCGCCATGACGGCCAGATGTCACCCACACCGCCACTGGATTCGTCAGTTGCTGGCATGTGCGCTGTTGTTAGGACATGTAATCCGGGGGACATCTGCTCTTGGCCTGAGGCGTTGGAATGTGGACACTGGCCGTTGTGACGTGTCCACCCTGAGATGCATCTACAGAAAGACTCTGCTGGTAGAAGCCACGGAATACGCGCAAAGCACCTATGTCAAGGTCGCTATTACCTCAGGTTATGCAATCGAGAACTTTCGCTTTAAATCGTCAAAGTTAAAAAGTGCGTCACCCCGGTGAAAACTAGAACACCAATAAAAAGGCAGGCAAACAAGAGTGACTGGAAAGCCAAGCATTGGACAGGCTTCACGTCCCTGTACGTTTTGAGTAAGCCCACAATGTGTCTTGCAACACACACAGCCTGCGTTGTGTAGTAGGCTCCACCTAATGAATGCTGAAGCCCACAGCCTGCAACCACTTGCATAAATGTGACTGTATGCCCCTCCCCCAACATACTCCACCCATCAAATGTCCCTGCTGCCAATGTGTATGATCAGAGATGAACAATCATTGATTTCTGATAAGAAACATCACCACTGCACCAATAGAGATCCTGTTTACTCATGAGATGAATTGTTAAAAATAAACTAAATAATGTATTTGTGCACACATACCTAGGCTACACCCCTAAAATCTAAAAGGCGGACGAGAACAATTTGACTTACCAACATTATCTTTACGTGCAGTTAAGACTTGGCTTAGTTGTTAATTGAATATTGTATTTTTGACAAAAGTGTGCAGGAAAGGATCTCGGAACACACTTTGTGGAGTTGCTCATTGTTGTCCTGCCGCTGCGAGGTAAACATTTCTAGAGCACTTCCTGCTTGCCGTGGTTCTCATGGAGCCGGCCAGTCTCATTCTTTTTAATAGTGATTGGCAGCTGCCCGCGGATGGGCGTGTCTATGCCGCACGCGCCCCCATTCTATTGAGCTGTGGGAAAACAATAAGTGTGTCTGCTATTTGTGAAAGGCGCTCGTGCCCGGTCCTCTCGGGGTCTTTCACGAGGGGTGTTTGGGTTGAAGATGTGAGTATGACAGGGCTTTGCATCCATGCACAATGTCTTGGAGCCGGCTTTCAGAGTCTTTAGCATCTACGACAATTTTATTGTTATACAGAATTAACAAGAGGTGGGTGTGACGAAAACTGCCGTGGGCGGGACTTCCGTTTCCTGCTGGAAGCTCGCGCCCACGGAGTGGCTGGCTAGGAGAGGAGCAGTGGTGATGCGGGGCTCCCATGCCCGAGAGCGAGCCCCGCCGTGGCGGCTGAAGTCCGGAGTTGCGCCGATGCGGTAAGTGGGGCTTAGTTGTAGTGGGGGTGGCGGCGGTGTGTGCGTGTATGGGTGTAGCTGTGTGTGTGTATGTATATGTGTGACTGTGTGTCTGTTAGCTGTGCGTGTGTATATGTGGGTCGGGGGGGTGCGTGCATGGCTGTGTTCGCGTGAGCCCGTGGGGGGGTTCGTGTGTGCGTGCACGAGTGCGCTTGTATGTGCCTGCCTGCCTGTGTGTGTGTGTGTTTGTTTGCACACTTCAGGGAATCTGAGGCAGGAGATGTGCACGGCGCCGGCCTGGACGTGCGTGTTCACAGACACCAATCGCCGCGCGCGCCCGACCCCTGTCTCAGATTCCCAGGAGACGGGCAACATTAGTTGTCGAGCTGGACGCAATGCTTCGCATTGCTTTCTCCAGCTCGACCTAAAAAATGAAAGGGAGACTCACGCCAATGATGCCAAGTGTAACAAGTGTGTATTTATGCAATTTTAATTTTCATTCAATTTGAATATAATATTGAATGTATGCAGACATCTTTATTTAGGAACATCTGCACTTGCTTGTTAATAATTTTATAATTTTATTGACTTTGATTTTGTCATTCTTAATTGTTGATTTAAGTACATGCTTTGAATGTTCATGCTTTGTACGTTAATTATTTATGCTCCCTAAAATGAGTTTTCCAGGGGTTTCACCTAAGTGTGGTATTGTGAGAAGTAAGCCTGGTTTATGATGTCCACTAATTAGATTGGGCACCGTGCACCAGTCCAGACAACCCTTATGGTGATTTAAGAGGTCTTAGACAACCACAGAAAGCTATCTTAAGTGGTAGCTGAGAAGTGCAGCCTTCAGGCTTAGTCTTCAAGGAGTGTAAAGCAGCTTGTTTTACCAGAATTCAATCTTATAGTATAGATTAAATGAAAAGGAACCACACAAAGTATTTATAAAAATATTTATTTATTATATAACACTATCTAGTACATTACAGTATCTCCTACACTGAGTTAGACACAAAGCACACAATACTTTAGCAAAGAAATAACAGTAAATAGCAAGAATACACAGTGAACCCCAAGGGGGGACCAAACCAAATACCAAGAAAGGGGTATAAGAACCACGACTCGAGTCAGGACAATGTCAAAAGGCTGTAGAATTGCCGGGGACCCAAGGAACAACACAAGGGGAGTAGTTAGGGACCCTACGGAGGACGCATGTAGTGTGAGAACACAACAGCGGGCTCCGTACAACTCTACGTGTAAGTCGCGGTTGGATTTTTTTTTAAAGATTAAGGACCATTCCCAGTGGACCCTGAAGAAACCCAGTGGAAGACAGAAGGTTGGAGAGCCACCCCACCTGTGGATCCCGTAGTACCCACATTACCTATACCTGGGAAGCCAGGTGCATAGGGGTGAAGTGATGTCAGAATCTGCAGTTGAACCCAATGGAGGACTTCAGGAAAGTGCTGTTGCTGGAAGAGGAAAAAGTGTCCATGGGAACCTAAACGTGGATTCTCGAGGAAGAGTACCTGAAAGCAGAGGGGACAGAGTCTATGTCACTCTGCAGTGGCCAGGAGACTTGGAAGGCGAATGCCCTCCGATGTCGGGTGCTTCAGGGATGATGACGATGACCTTGAATCAGCAGCTGCGGGGACCAGGCAACGCTGACGACAAACAGGAGCCAGATACGAGCTGTCCCATGAAGGCTGTCAAGTGCTGAGGAGTCGGTGTTCGGCGAGAGCACCAACAAGCCTTGGCAAATGCAACCCACGCAGGAAGTCAGGAAGGTGCACGGTTGGGACAGCAAGGTCCAAGAGACTCGCCACAAACAAGGGAGTTAGGACAGGCCCGAGCAATCAGGGGAGCGCAAGGAAAACAAAAGTGACCTTCAATTGCACCCACAGGCCGGAGGCACAGGTATCACAATTCGCTCCCTGTGCTCTCGTGCCCACCACCAGGGGGCCACATAGTGGGAGTTTCCAGTCTTCTAATAAGCTTCAGCCCCCCCCCCGCATGCATATCCTGACTTCCAGCCATTTGGACACTCATTGGGAACTGACATCCATTCCCAATCCATGCCGGATTTTGTGAAAGCCAGACTGCTTATACTTGAAGCCAGCCTACTCATGCCTGAAACTCCATTACCCAGAATTCCCTGCTCACTGCTTTGTCTCCACCCCTGCAGGCAAAGGATGGGTGGAGGAATTCAGCTCACCTGTGGCTGGCTGCTGCTAGCCTGCTCACACCTGATGCATATGATTACTGTGAGCTCTTTTAAGCCCCAGCTACCTTCAGGCAAAGGTTGGTCATTGTAGCTGTTTACCGGTGAGACCGATCCTTGTTTCCAGTGCTCCTGAGCTTTTGCTATTCTTGTTTCCTGAACTTTAGTTATGCCTTGTTCCTGACCTGCTGCTGTTTTCATTGCTCCTGAATTAGCACTGCCTGCAGTGCTACCCTGACCCATGAGCCTTAGTATTACTTGTTCCTGAACTGCAGCAGTTTCCCTTCTCCTGCTTGCAGTACTACCTTGTTTTCTGAGCTCCTGAGCTATAGCTATTTCTTGTGCCTGAATTAGCACAGCCTGCAGTGCTCTTGTTTCCTGAGTTCCTGAGCTATAGCTATTCTTTGTTCCTGTTCTTCAGCTATTTCTTGTTCCTGATTAGCACTCCTTGCAGTGCTCTCTTGATTCCTTGACTCCTGAGCTGTAGCTATGTCCTGTTTCCGAAGTAGCATTGCCTGCAGTGCTACCTTGACTCCTGAAGCTTTAGTAATTTTCCTGTTCCTGAACTAGCACTGCCTGCAGTGCTATCTTGACTCCTGAAGCTTTGGTATTTCCCTGTTCCTGAACCGGCACTCTCTGCAATGCTGCCTTGACTCCTGAGCCTTAGCTCACTTCTTGTTCCTGCCCCAGCACTGCCTTCTATGCTACTTTGTTTTCTTGATTCCTTAACCTGCACTATTCTAGTATACCCTTGTAGCCTCCCCTTCTGTATATCTCTTTCCAGTCCCTGCCTTTCTTCCCATTTCCTTGGTTCCAGTTCTAGTTTGCTGTCTTTCTATTCTGTTGTCTTACTTCTGTTACCTTGTATGTTTGTTACCTGCTTTCTGACACATGTGCCCTGTGATTTCCTTCCTTTCCTGTTAAGCACTCCTCCAATGCTAGCACCTTGTCTATTGTGCTTGTGTTTAGTTCTACCCCCTTGCTGTTACTGCCTTGCGTATTCCTGTTTGATCGCCAGGATCCGTGGGCACAGCTGACTACCTGAGTGGTGTTTCTTGTTCACTGTGAGTATTGTCTTTGAGTTACATTTATAACATCACCATAGGTATAAGCTCCACAGACCCTGCCTTTGCATGCATATCCTACATGTGGGTATTTGCAGTCAGTATCTGTAACAGCAATTGTGGGTAAGAAACTTACTGAGCTTCAGTCTTACCATGTGAAGCTCCTGAGTGCTTTACCCCAAACCCCCCTTTATTGTTAATGTTGTATTATATATATGTCTTGCACGTCCGTCCTGGGTGTAGTTATTCTGAATACTAAATTGCCTCATGAGTGCCCTTCCTTTCTGAGTCTTAGCCATTTTGTTCCTTCATGCAGGCTTCCCCTTTGGATCTCTTTTCTCCTCTAACTTCTTGTATGATCTTGGGCAGCGCTGTACTCCTCTTTCTGTGTACGATTTTCTACCCAGTTCCCAGTCCTTGCCCAAGTCCCTGACTGTGTTCCCCACATAGTCCCGGACAGCCCCTGACAACAGGAGTCGTAAGAGGAACTCGAGCAGTTCACCAAAAGGAACATGCCACGGTGCCATGTGGCTGAAGATCTTGGTGGAAAAAGTTGCCGGAGGTGGGGGCTACTTGGAGCCCAATGCACTTGTCATGAAGTTGCCAACAAGCAGCTGCACTTGCAAAAGTACGCGGTGCACAGGGGTTCGGGTAATGCAGCCCCCATGAGGGATTCTGACCACAAACTCGGTGAGAGTGCTGTAAACGTATCTAGGACCCTATTCAAATATTCCCGATTCATGCCCTTATGTGGTTGTAACAAAACATATCCTTATAAAGGCATAAGAATCATATCTATATTTAGTCATAGCAAATGCAGTCCAAATACGGCAAGGCTACTCCCATAGACTCCTAGAAAGCACAACGCGTTCTTTAAACAAACCAAGCCTCCAGCAGCCCGGGAAATCCCCCTGCTTTTGTTTTGATTTGAACAAGAACTCCTGGAGTCCAGAAAGAACTGTAAGTTCTTAGTGACGTCTTATGTCCAACCTTACGTCAAACTCGGTACCTTCCAGGTATAAATATACCAACGTTGCCTTAAGCAAACACACAGTGGTTTGGAGCAGAGCGGCTATCTACTTGCCCGAAGCCCAGCTGATGCGAGAGCCGAAGGAAGCCGACCCTCCCAATTGACGCACTGAGAGAGACGCTGTCTTTTCTCCTGCCGAGAAATCCAGCCCCAGTGTTTCCAGTCACCCTTGCGGGTTTCTGGGAGATCAAGTCCTGAGAACGAGATACAAGACCTCCTTCATTCTATAACCAAGGTACGGAGCTGATTAGATCCATAGAGAATTCTTGATTCAGATTCTTGGCAAAAACTAACTTAACTTAAACTGCAGCTCACTTACTCCTTCCCACGAACTAGGCTTAGGTTAGGTATACCAGGGTAGGCGTATCTTAGAAGCACCAGTTGAGTACGTTTAGTCAATGATCTTATGTATGTATATATTTTATCCATTTTAAGTATCATATGGCTCAGAAACCATACAAATGCTTTTACAGTATTTCATAATACTCCTTTTACTGTACGCACTTTACTTTATGACAAGTATTGCAATTTTGGCAATTCACTTCTCTTGCATGAGAAAGAGGACTGCTCAATAAATAACAACTTTTATTGAAAACGCCCGTCTCTCTATTTCTCTGTACTCTGGTGAAACTAAGCATGCACGATTGACTGAGTGAAATAGCTGTCTATTGTTTTCACACGACTCTGGAGATATACTCCTTATTCTGGAGGGAGCAAAGTTGTCATGTTAATGCGGTTGTCAGAAGCTAATCCCTTCTTGTCTATTAAGGGAAGTTAACTCCTTCCTGTTTACTCGAGAAAGTTTTTAGTGACCTCTGAGCTAGATGGCATTCATAATTAAGTCTAACATATTCAATAGAGACCTAGTCGACCTCAGTCCTACGTCTAAACTATCGTTTATGTTATTCCAAGGCGCAGAGCCTATTGGGAATATAGGAACTACACCTCATGGCGCCCAACGTTTGGTAAGGCGATAATCTAACGCAAGATACTAGAGTTACTCAGTTGTGCTTTTCACACAGACCCCTTTTTCCCGTAAAAAACTCCAATAGACGTCTGGAGTGGGTAAAAGGTTAATATCCGCCGGAACTTAGAAGGATGAGAATCCTATGTATTAGTTTTTGGTTTAGTCAATGTTGAAAGATAGAGTGTTCCAAAATATTGTGCACCTAATCTTTGTTTCCTTGAAACTTGCTCTGCAAACAAAACTTTCTGTCAGAAAAATGGGGGAAAGAGAGATAGCTAGAATAGCAGCTCAACTTTTAGCGGATGACACAAGTCTCCACAATGAAGACCCGAATGCTATAATCATTCCGGTAAACGTAAGAAGAACTATAACTCTTAAATTATAGAAAATGGACTATCACCAAGAGGTGGTACAGTCATATTTGTGGTAGAGGCCCATGAATATCGGCAGACAGAGGTATTCTATTCATGGATACATTTTCCAGCAGCACACGCTGTGACTCAAGATTTCCACTATTACAAAATAGGGGAATCTCCAGAGGAATACGCTCCTTTTGAGGACGTTGAAATTCTACGAACATACCAAGAGCACCTGCTCTGGTTTAATGGCGCCCTAAAACATCAAAATCACATCACCAGGCTAGGTCCACTAGGTAGACCAGGAGCCACATGGCCGGTTCTAGCCTGCTATACACCACACCCTGACATTGAAAAAATGTCAGACCGAGAACTTTTAGCTCAGCTAAAACAACTCATTAAAATACATAGACAATTGGTCCAATATGTCATGCGGACTTCAACAGTCCAACCAGCAATAAGAATTCCACAACACACTCCTCAACAGGGGAACACAAATAAAATCACACCACAGAATATACAATCAGCCATTGGAAAATACCCGCAAAGCGGGAACAAATTCCATTCTGGTTAGCTCAAAAAATAGCTCAAATAGAGGCAGTATGTCCTGATACTACACCTCATGACAAACACAGAATTCTGACTATCTGTCTTCCAATGGGGATCGCACCACATGTGGAGGACTGTGACACTTGGGGCACAGTCTTTGCTTCCATATACACAAAAAAACATATTGGTGTTCCGTCTATGGTGGTTATACCAGACGTACTAAGACAGATTCAAAATGAATACGGTCCAGGACCTGCTTTAACTCTAGGTATGAAATTACTGAAATACTTTAAGCAAGTCTCGGCTATGCTACTAGCCAACATAAAAGGAGAAGCAGCATCTGTGGCGATCCGCCAAAAATTGAAAGAAACAGATATAGCAGAACAACCTTTTGAACTTGCCAGAATCATAGAAAAATCCTATGAAGAATTACGTAGAGATAGTTTGGGTGGGAAACCACTAAAACCCCAACTAACTGAAAATCCTGAAAAAACATTTATCAAAAATAATCTCAATACTTCAAAAAAGAAGTGGGAGGGTAACAAACAAACCACTCCCAGAGAAAAACAATTACAATCCAGAGGAAGGTCTCCTCACCGGAAAGATAGATCTCCAGAACGAGGAAGCAAGTCTCCCCAGAGGGAGCACTCTGAAAAAAGATACAACCTTAGAGATAGGGATAAATTAAGAAAACCTGATAGATATCAAGATATTGATACACGTCCCTCTAGATCTTTTCAGACTTCCTCACAGAAATCGGAAAGAAGAGGACGGTCAGAACACAAGGAAGAGCACGTCAAGTCCAAAGACAAGGAACCTGCTCATCAAAGTAAAAAAATTACAATTTCCAAAGAAGAAGGTAGCTAGTATTAAAATAAAACATGCCGAGGAATCTGAGGACACAACTGAAAAACGGAGAATGGGCCCAGACAGTGCTAGACAGCGCAGCAGAAGTGACCATAGCTCGCAAGATCCTGATGAATCTTCTGGAGAAAGTGGACACGAATGAATACATTCAAGTGGAAACTGCAGACACCAGAGTTAGCATACCCCATAAATTATATGAAATAACATTACGTATAGATGGGGACAAAACTAGGAAAATAAAGGGTCTCTTTTGGGATAACCTTTCGAAAGGCTATGATATCCTTCTAGCAGAAAAAGACTGGCCACCAGAGTTTGTCAGGGAGTGCCCACATGGCAAAGAAATGATTATGCCTGCCTTCTCAAATCAAATTCCAATTCATAAAAAATACACATTTGCAAGAAAATGGGCAGTGGCCCAAGCCCCTGCATTATATAAAAATCATGTAGGATGGGATGAGGATTCCCCTCACCACAAAATCCAGTTAAAAAATCAACCAACTGCACAGAGGCAGTATCCTGTTAAGCAAGAAGCTAAAAAACAAGTCAGGGAGATCTTAGATCAATTTGAATATCAGGGGGTGATTGAAACATGCACTTCACAAATGAACAATCCTTTGTTTCCTGTCTCCAAGTCAGACGATTCATATCGTCTAGTTTTGGACTACAGACACCTAAAATCATGCTGCAAAACTTTTGCAGTACAAAACTCACACAGTGCAGCACTAATGAATAACATCGTGCGCAAAAAATATAAAACGACATTAGATATCTCAAATGGTTTCTTTTGTCAAAACATTGCACCTGAAAGCAGGTATTTGACCGCTTTCTCAACAATGGGGGCACAAAAACAATTTTGCTGTGTCCCACAGGTATTTAAGAATAGCCCAGGATCATTCTCAGCCAGGGTAACAGAGTTACTACAAATGTATGATGATGAGGCATTATCCTATGTCGATGACATCTATCTTACAGACGACGACCTGGAGACACACTTGAAAAGATTGAACACCATCATACTTGGGTTCGCATCTGAAGGATATAAATTCAACTTTAAAAAGTCACGAATTGCCCACCTAACTGTCCTGTTTTTAGGATATGAATTATCAAGTGAAGGCAAACGCCTAGCAGACAACTTCTTAGAGAAGTGTGCAGTACTCCAACAGCCTGATTCATCAAGCTAAATTGCACTTGCAAAGGGCAAGATTCTCAGAATCTTGCCTTTTGCGAGTGCAATTTTTGCATTTGGGATTCATCATCCCAAATGCAAAATTCGCTGTTAAAGAATTCGCACATTTGCGAAGAATTGCATTTAAGGAATCTCTATTTGAGATTCCTTAAATGCAATTCATGAATCATTTTAAAATTGCGGAATTGCAATTTTGGGCCGCTATTTACCGAGAGGTCAGACCTCGTGGTAAATAGCAAAAACCTAGAAAAATGCTAATCGCAAATAAGGAACATGTAGGAATCGCAATATTTTTTGCAATTCCTACATGAATCCCGTTTTGCAAGTCCTTAATCGCGATTCCTTATGAATCGCTATTAGGGGCTCGCAAAACGGGAGAATGATGAATCTGGCTGTTAGCTCCAAAAACGCTGAAAAACTTACAATCAATTCTAGGTTTCCTGAATTTCGGAAGAACATACATTCTAAATTATACAGAGAGGGTTAAATCTCTCTACAAATTAATAAAACCTGATTTCAAACCAATCAATTGGACTCAGAAACACACAGAAATTTTACGAACATTACAAACAGACATGTTAACTAAAACAAAACTTCAAACATGCGCAAACGAACGCAACCTTGCAATCCGAGTCATCCCAGAAAGATGCGGATTCACGTACCTGACCTCTAATGATGGAGAAACGGTACCAATAGCTTATAAATCACACTTGTACACACAAGCTGAAATGAAATTCAGTTCTACTGAAAAAATTCTGACTGCGGTTCAAAATGCTGTAGCAAAAGAAAGAGCCCTAGCCCAAGGCAAGAGCATATCTGTTTTAACAGCAGTATCAGCCCTTGAGGCAGTAACAAGACCAAGCATTCCGAATGCTATGGCATTAGATCCAAAATGGATACAAGGGGAAAATTCTCTTGCTGCAGAAGACGTGAAACACACATTTGATCCGAAAATGAAAAAACTAGAAGATCTAGAATACGAACATGAATATCCTCTGCCGATCGAGATTCTGCCTCTAGAACAATACACCTGTGTAATCTACACAGACAGATTTGCACAACACTACGTTGTGGGTAAACAAGCATATAGTGCTGGGTGCGCGATCGTTAAATGTCGGTGGCACGAAGGAAAATTTAGACCCTTGGTCACTAAAACTCAAACACTCGGAGACTGTACAGCTCAGCGAGCTGAACTACAGGCTTTCAAGATGGCGCTTGAAAATACCGATCGCGAATTCCCCACACTGATAGTGTGCGATTCGTATTATTGCGTGCAGTCTTACAACGAATACTTGCAGAACTGGGTTCAAAACGGTTTCAAATATGCAAAAGGTGGCACAATCAAGCATAAAATGCTTTGGGAACAAGTAGTTCTTTTACAGAAAGAACTACAAAAGACTCACGTGATACATGATACATGGAGTGGTGTGGCTCACTGGTTAGAGACGGCAGACCCGTAAGCAGAGAACGGCCCGGGACCAGGGTTCAATTCCCGACGCGGCAGGGTCGTGGACCAGGGTCGAAATGGACTCGATAATTCTCGCCTCGGTGCCTACTCTAACCAGGGAACACACTCGGCAACTCTGGGCATTAAGCTTGCCTCATCTCTACAACGGCCTCCCACAGACGCCGGGGATGCCTGGTTTCACCTTGGAGATACCCAGAAAGGGACCATCTCACAGGGAAAACCAGGACGGGTTCCCCAGCGGTCTTCAGCGCCAGGATACTCCATGGAGTTGCAGTGCGCTTTACAAGTACACCCACATTTACATTTACATTTACATACACTGAGTCATCAACGTGATGGCGTTCACGTAACAGGGAATTAATTGGCTGATGAGGCCGCGAAAGCAGCTGTGCAAACGGCTTCCGTAGCTGCCATCACCCGGTAAAAAACAAAAATAGACAGCGAAATAATGCAGGCTGTCAGTGCTTCAGTAAAAGACAGTGGTAAGACACTCCCGAAAGGCTTTCCAGTAAAGTACTCATACAAAACTGATGCGAATAATGTTCCTTTTGCTGTAATCCCTGGAGTGGGGGATAGAGCAATTCCAAACATGGAACACAGGTTAGGACTAATTTTAGCGGCACATGAAGGGCTAGCCTCTGCACATGCAGGTGTTTCTGCCACAGTATCGTTATTAAAACAGAGATATTGGTGGCCACGCATGAGGAAACAAACTAGAAACTATGTTCTAGAATGTGAAATATGCCAAAGAATGAAAGTATCAACAGTGAAACGACCTGCACAGACGCCCCTTCTAATCTCAGATAAACCATTAGCCTGTGTTTACCTGGACCACTGTGGTCCCTTACAAAGGCATGGCAACTATAAATATATCATGGTCACAGTGGATTCCTGTACGACATTCATTTGGATGTGGCCCCAGCGCTCGGCTGACGCCAGAACTGTTATAAAAGATTTGCGAGTCTTTATCGGCACATTCGCAATTGGCTTGCTACATTCTGACCAGGGTCCTGCGTTTAGCTCTCGGGCTTACAAGGAGGCCATGGCCAGCATGGGCATTTCATTGCGGTACTCTAGTCCATTCCATCCCGAGGGAAATGCGGTAGTGGAGAGAAAAAACCGGGACATAAAGCAATCTATAACAGCGAGGGTATTAGGTTCGGGTGATGGGTGGGTCAAACATCTAACAAGTGTCCAACGAGAAATTCTCTAGGAGGTATCACTCCGTACGAACTTTTGTTTGGTACCAGAATGATCATTCATAACCTTGATCGTCACACTTCAGTGGTGGAACAAAAAACATTTGATATCAAAGATCGTTTGGCTGTTTTACAGGACTTAAATGAAACAAGAAGAAGCCTAAGTAACACAAACCTAAAGCCAAAAGCCACTGAAGAAAAACCACCTGTCGCAGCAAGACCTGTCTGGATTCCAAAGATTGGGGATCTAGTCAGAGAGAAGAACGCGGTGAAGAAGGAATTTGGGCCTTCTTACAGAAAAGCAGTACCTGTCTTAGCTGTCAGCGGAACAAGATCAGTAGTACTACCGCCACTTGCTGGTAAAAAGGAGAACAGAGTTGTATCAATCGACCTGGTAAAACCAGAATCATGTGGCCAATAATATGTAGTAGGCCCAGTGGACTCCCAAGAAGTAGCAGAAGACCAAACCTTGCTACAATCCAAAAGGTTCAAACTGAGAGACTAATCACTTTTGATAAACCTGCAGTGAATAAAAAAGGACTATGCAACAAAGCCATGGAACTTGTGCCTCTTGAAACCCAAGACAGTTCGTCATGAAACACCAGTCTACAATGATGTAGCCTCTGAACATACGTATCCAAAGACAAATGAAAATCCGGAAGCAATTCCAACAATTGACAGAACTGCCTCTGGCTACTTCATCAATTTCAATGTTTTTTCTGATGATCCAAGTGAACATGAAGAAACGCCAGCAACAAAAACTTTTAAACAAAAAATGACTGAACTATTTCATCAACTCAAAGAAACATATCTGATTTCAACATGGATTGAATTATGGATTGTGTTAGGTGTACTTTTCCTCCTACTTGGGCTCATCATGATTTTATGTTTGGGTAGATTTATTGATGGAAAATATAGTACAATGGACACAGCAAGTCAGAACATCAACTTGGCCCTAAAGCCTCACAGATCTTCTCACATTGAAAAAAGAGACCTGTCAACAGTGAACATCACAACCAATCCTATACCTGAGGGTGTAGCATGGGACAAAACGGATTACGAAATCTATGGCCCGATTGAGCTCTTGAAATATCCACACCAGTTCAAGGTTTCATTAAGTGACTTTATGACACCAAGTACTTTCTCTGATGATTGGGACTTTGAAAATATTAATAATATGATGTCAGATTTAGAAATGTCAGCAAAATTCACAGAACATGACTATTTACAGGGTTCATCAAACTATGAAGAAATGTACTGTTTCAACCACTATGGTCATCACTATTTGCATAAATCTGCTAATCCTAGAAATGATTTTACTTATAACCAATGGAAACATTGTCCCACACCGCCAAAAGGCAGTTCAAAAACATTTTATGAGAAATTCCCATACTTCTCAGGGTTTAACAACACTGATCCAGAAACGTTTTATTTTAAAATGTTAAATAAGACAGGAATGAAACACATGTTGACAAAACTAAATTGATTTATTCTGAACAATTTTATGAAAAAATGTCTACATTTGGTTTTGAATTTTGGAAAAATAATATTGAGACAAAAACCATCTGGGGTACAAAAGACTGGCTGGTACAAGGTATAGAATCACTATTCAGAGCCTGCATGATCCCAGAACAGATAATGTTCCTGAATGACACCATTCAACAAACAACCTGTCTTGGTCTAGCCAATATAAAAGACTTAAACAAACCGTCTATTCCAAAACCCATACCTGATAGTAATAGCACTACAGCTGTGGAGATAGACGTATCCCATATTTTACACCAAAACAGAACAAATACTGATTGGAAAAAATGGTTGATCTGGCCCACAGACACTAATCACTGTCAAGATAGATTTCTGAATAAAAGACAGGGGTTCAAACAGAACAGGCCAGACACAAGATATTCCCAGAGACAACATCCAGGGATAGTTACAACATACAGTGTAGGAAAGCTATGCCTCGAATGGCTACAGAGATCCACACTGCAGGAAATTAAGCAACACTTAACTTTACTTAAAGAAGGTGCTGACTTGCGAGATTTCATATTGGGACCTCGCAAACAGCGTCAAAAACGTTTCATATACGCCGGTATATACGCAGCTTACAACGAAGCTTGGAAAGTAATGCAAATTGAAACTGCTGAAAAAATATGAGAAATTGATCGTATTAATTTGGAAAAATCACTGTCTGTAGTGGACAATGGGTTAACGACTCTGTCCTCCAGAATTTATTCACTGGACAGCATTGTATCATCTGCTATTGATATAATAGAGCAGGACTTGCTAATGTTACAACATGGCCAGTCTCAATAACGTTCTATTGTACAGCTAGGCTGGACGTTACAAAATTTGCGTTCAGATCACGTGCCATGGCGTCTAATCAACATAACGTCATCTTTAACCTTACAGATAAACAAATCAGTTTGGCACAAAAAGGAGCAGATTATACGATTCTGAGCATTGAAAAACTTGAGAGATTACAATTGACAATGTCAGATAGACTTGTCATTGAATGGATAATACATGGTACAATCACAATTTCGATAACGACTTTTCAGTTTCAGTATTGCCAGAAGTATATACCAGCAGGCCTGTATGAAAGGTTGGGTAAAGGATACATCAAGTCAACCTGGAAATTACCTTACACACATAGATGTTATAGTGAAGGGAAAAAAGAGGTATTTCTTAGTGGTAACAACTGTAAAAATTCACTAAGCGGTACACTTCTGTGTCAAAGTATTAACTTGCATGGAGCCTGCGAAGGTTCATCAAATAACCTTTCATGTCACCTGCATGGCACTCCTGCAACACAGATAGAGCCTTTTTTCAGACAACTTTCCAACGGCAGCTATGTTGTAATAAATGACCGCAGCTGTTGTGGCATGGTGCCAGGATTAGCCTATCTCGTGAGCGTTACTTCCAGGGTCATTTGCTGTATGCAAGTATTGTATCCAAACAGCAAACCAGACATGGAGGCAGCAATATGGCCTTCTCTGAATATCTATTCTATTCGAATTGATACTTTAAGCAGAATGAAGTCTATTCTTTTACAGACAACTGTGCCTTTAACCTCGTCCAAAGAGACGTATGATCTGCAAGTTGCAAGGACAGCGGCAGAGATACATACCCTATTATCGACAAATTGCCCCGTGCATTTTGTAGAAATGTTAGGTCAAATTTTAACCATGTCTGATACCAGTGGCATCGCACATGTATTTAAGACCATTTTTTCGGGACTGTTAGCACCCTTTGAAACAGTTCTGGGCATCTTCCCGAATTTTGTGCATTCTGTATTTGGCGGACTGCCTCTTGTTTTGGGACTCGTAGCAGGAATTTTATTTTTGTTCCTTCTGCTCCGATATGGCAAGTCAAGCCACAGACAAAACTCAGGCTACAATGGAAGAAACGATCGTGGCTATAAGATACCGAGAACGGATCACTAAAGTCCTCGGCTTTGCCCGGCTAAGAGATCTGAGTACTACCTGGTTTCTTTCGTTTAGACCAATCTGGCAAGATTGTATCTTACCTGTGCTTCGATGTCTGCTATGCGGAGAAGAATGCGTGTTGGACGTCTGTCTTACACTACCATCAGCAGTACCTATGGATTTCGATACTTTGCTTGGTTCGGTAACGGCTCATGCAAGGTGTTGTCCCCAGCGGCTACCTATTCTGATGACGGCATTCGTTGAGACTTCACCATTACGATTAGGTGGCGGTGAAGTACGAGATGAAAGCAGCATCACACAGGTACAACCTTCTGTGAGCATTGCTGATTCAGACATCGATGATAGCAATGCTTCTCACATATGCACTATTTCAGCTTTTTCGAACTTGGTCGAACTTTCACCTACTGTTGTAGACCAATTTTTCGCAAGCCTGTCTGATTTGATGTTCTCTCCTAACAACGAGAATAACTTTTAAAACAACGAGAACACAGCGTTCCCTGAACTCTGAATTCGGCCTTCAGTTTTGATAAACAAGACTACTGAAAACAATTGGAACTATTTTTTCCCCTGAAAACGAAATTATTTTTCCATTCCCAAAATATTTACCTTTTTTCTGGCACATGGTACTCTGCTTAAAGTAGAACTATTCTTAGAGAACAGAACTTCTACTTTTGGAAACTCTTGAGACAATATTTTGATTGAGCCTCTAGCACATGTACAGTAGTGTATAAATATGTGATGAAATGGTCTCGACCTTCTTTTCTGTATTAAGAGCCATTTCATAAATGTAATTTTCGCAATTCATTCAGCCAATATTTATGTATGCATTATCTGAATGATACCACTGCTTGAAAACCGTACAGTACAAATACTAATTTTTGTGTATATACCATATACCATTTCAAATGCAATTTATGTATTTTGGGGTGGGTTGGAAAACACATGCATCGTTAAATGTTTAGTATTGCTTAGTATTTTAGTAATGATTGACATAATACGTGGAGTGGGTGTTGTAAATGTATCTAGGACCCTATTTAAATATTCCCGATTCATGCCCTTATGTGGTTATACCAAAACATATCCTTATAAAGGCATAAGAATCATATCCATATTTAGTCATAGCCAATGCAGTCCAAATACGGCAAGGCTACTCCCATAGACTCCTAGAAAGCACAACGCATTCTTTAAACAAACCAAGCCTCCAGCAGGTCGGGAAATCCCCCTGCTTTTGTTTTGATTTGAACAAGAACTCCTGGAGTCCAGAAAGAACTGTAAGTTCTTAGTGACGTCTTATGTCCAACCTTACGTCAAACTCGGCACCTTCCAGGTATAAATATACCAATGTTGCCTTAAGCAAACACACGGTGGTTTGGAGCAGAGCGGCTATCTACTTGCCCGACGCCCAGCTGATGCGAGAGCCGAAGGAAGCCGACCCTCCCAATTGACGCACTGAGAGAGACGCTGTCTTTTCTCCTGCCGAGAAATCCAGCCCCACTGTTTCCAGTCACCCTTGCGGGTTTCTGGGAGATCGAGTCCTGAGAACGACATACAAGACTGTGGAAAAATACAACTGGGGGGCACTACCAACCAGAATATAAGATCCTTAAGTATTTGCCCGGCGGTGTCGCCTCTTGAACCCACAAAGAAGTTAAACTATTGAAGAGGCAGGCGCTGGAGACTGGAAGGCAGGAAACAAGGTTTTTATTTTCTCCGGAGGAGAACACAACGAAACGGACAGAAGGTATCGTTCTGAGGTGCTCTAACTGCATCCCTGAGGCCTGGCCTCTTATACACAAGTTTATCTCTTTATTACATGTAACACATTCTCGTTGATACTTTGATGTACGGAAAGACATCCTCAGAATCCCCCCCTTCCCAGCCCGTTCCCACGCAAGGTTACAGTGGAAGTCCCCGCCCCGTTCACAACAGGTGATGGTCATCGCGCAGCTGGGTATTCCGCCGATTCACGGAGTGTGCGGGTTTCGATCGGATCTCGTGGGATGGGGGGGGGGCTTTGATCATCTCGGGGGTCCTTTGAGGAGGGAAGCTTTCTATTGTACGGGGAGGGGCAAGGGATTGGTATCGGCAGAGCTAGGTGTCGGCCTGGGAACGGGGAAGACGAACGGGCACACGGGGAAAAGGGGTTTTCGTCAAAGGGCCGGAGATCATGAAAGGGAGGCAGGGAGGTGTCGCATTGGGAACAGGATGAGGGCCTGGGGGAGAGCAGCGCCGAAGAGGGGTTTATGACTCAAGGCAGGTGCAAGCAGGGGGTTGCCAGTGAAGCTAGGAGGGAGAGAGAGGCGCGCTGGCGCTCGGCGAGAGCAGGGAAGCCATGGTGTTCAAAATGGCGGCTGTTTTACGCGCACAAAAGGTTTAAGGAGAGCAAGAGGGCGCCGATAATGTTGACGGTTTTCAGCCTAACTTTCAACAGTCCTCCCTTTTCAACATATCTAGCCAACTTGCTTACTCAATGTCAATTTTCATCAAATTCCTAACTTCGGTATCATACAATGCTCTCATATGTTCGCTTCCAATGTCCACAGTTTTGGGAAAAATACAACTCGCACATAAAGAACACATAGGTGGCAAACATTGAATTCCTAAGCATAGGCCACATATTACAACTACGGGAATCAGGATAATGGTGAGCAGTCTCCAGCCCCAGCTTTTGACGGTGTCCCAGAACCAACCACCAAGCGACCATTCTTCTTGCTCTTGGTGAACTTCCGAAGAGAGTCTGTGAAGATGTTCGATGGCTTTGTACACTGAGGGTGAGTTGTCCGGTATGTATGTACAACAGCTGGCCCCAATAATGCGGCATGCTCCTCCACGGTCCGCCAGAACCACGTCTAGAACGAGGCGGTTCTGAAGAGCCACCAAACGGACCGCTTGGAGCTCGGCAGTGTTGTTGGCAAAGATGCCCGCTGTGATGTTCATGGTTGTCTCGACTGCCTGAGTCAAATGTCGGATGGCACGGCTGTTTGCCATCGGGCCCCAGAGGGGGACGAGTCCTTTCATAGCATCGAGGAACTGTGCCCCTGTTGAGTCGGCTTGCTCAACGTCTTTGGCTCGTTTATGTCTGTGGTGATTCGCTGGGGCCACATAAGTTGGAGGAAGGACGAAGGAGATGTAGCAAGTGCCCCCCCAGCCTTTGGGGAGCCAGGTGTAGGCCTTCGTGCCACAGATGAAGTACATGTTTGGGGATGACACAAAGGAAGGTGGATCCGTGGAGTCCAAAGTTCTGGTAAAGCGGCAAGCGCTGCGACCCACCAGCTGTGTCCCAAGTCCTTCTACACACATGTGGCCTGTGACGTTGATGACCGTCAGGGCCACAGTCAGAGTGGCAGCCGTTCGTTTCCGCAGATAGGAGAAGGTGGGTCTGGTTGGATTGTTGAACACCTGCATTTCGATTCGTTCTTTGGCCGGGATGTCCATTTGGATCGAGTCGCTGGGGGTCAGCGGGCAGAAGTGTGTCTTTGTCTTGTTTCGCCCGGCCCCATGAGGAGAATGTGCTGCAGTTCTGCTGGAGGTGGCATTGTCCGTATAGCTCTCTTGCAAGAGGATCAGCCAGGCAAGGCAGGAGCCGTGGACGGAGAAGGGTGAAGGGATGAATGGTATTGAATGTCCAGTGGCATGGGGTAGCAACCCACAGATCCAGCAGTTGGTGGCGTTGGTGGCAAGATTGTGCTGGTGAAGTAGTTGCACGAAAGAGTTGTTCCAAAACTCCTTTCGTCTCTCTCTTAGTTGAGGAGAGAGCGAAATTAGATAATGTTCCTTCACGGTGGTAGGCTGAGCAGTGGTTAGGAACGTTTCGTGAGCAGGTGCATGTTCTTCCATAATCCAGAGCGTAGTCATGAGGAGAAAACAGAGGAGAATTACGATGAAGAGTGCAATTGTCTTTGAGCTATGGAGCCTGTCTATTCTCGGATTTCTGTAGTGGGTATTTCCTGCTGTCTCCGTCGGCTTCTTATTTGGCGCTTCCATCATCTTCTTATCTGGCGCTTCCATCATCTTCGTCTTCAAGGTGCTCGGTAGTGGGCAGGACCACAGACTTAGTTTTAGCTTCTCTCCAGGTAACCCTTGGTAGTTTGGGTCACCGTTCTGAGATCCTCTAACCTAGTCCGTGGCCTACTTAGCCGAAGCTCCCTCCTTTCGACGCAGGAAATACCCTTCTCGAGATGGCACAGTGGGGTCAGGATGTTTTGAAAGTTCAAGTGTCTCTGTATCAGGGTAGCAGTTCAACGATGGTCGGTCCTGGTTCAGGAGCTCTTCTTGGGTGTTGACGGTGTCTGTCGTGGCCAGGGCTGGAGAGACCTTTTTGCAGTGATGAGCGTGCAGCCAGTGTTTCTTCCCCTCCACTCGAAGTGCGGTCCGAGTGGTGATCAGCACTTGCCAGGGGCCCGTCCACCGGGGTTCCAAACTCTTTGATCGCTGAAAATTTCGGATCAGCACGAAGTCCCCCGGCTGGATGGCGTGGCCCGGACCCCTGGAAGCATCGGGGATGGCCTGCTGCACCTGCTGATGAAGGACAGACAAAGTTTCAGTCAATTTGTACAGATAATCAGACATTAGGACATCCGGAACGTCATGAATGGAAGTTGGTTTCGGGGCAGACCAGACGCTCATGGGTCGACCGAAGACAACTTCATAAGGGGTTAAGTGATGTCGGGTGGGGGTAGAGCGCATCGATAGCAATGCCAATGGGAGGGCGTCTGGCCATTTCAGGCCCGTCGTAGCCACTATTTTGGCCAGTTTAAGCTTTAGTGTGGCATTGTGTCGTTCGACAAGCCCAGCAGATTGAGGGTGGAAGACTGCGTGGAATTTCTGTTTGATACCCAGCCCATTTAGGATGAGCTGGATAACGTTGGCTACAAAGTGGGGGCCATTATCACTCCATAAAACACGACAGAGGCCATAACGGGGGAAAAACTCCTTTAACAGGACCTTTGCAGTGGCCATAGCGGTGTTGTCACGGGTTGGATATGCTTCCACCCATTTGCTAAATGCGCACACCACGACGAGTACATATTTCAGGCCTTGGCATCTGTCTAGCTGGATGTAGTCCATCTGCAGGACTTCAAATGGGTGGTTTGGGACCCCAAATCCCCCCCGGGGTACTACAGTTCCCTTCCCGGGGTTGTGTTGCAGGCATATTAAGCATTGTTGGACCAGGCGTTTGGCGGAATCTGGGATCTTGTCATTGTGCCAAACCCTGGAGACAAGTTCGATCATGGGGGCTGATCCTATGTGGGCAGGGGAGTGTGCCATGGTTAATATGGGAATCAAGTATGAATCAGGTAGCAACCATCTGTTCGTGTCTTTTGTCCGCCAGCAGCCTTCATCGTCTTTCAATCCCACCCGTGCCCATTCAGTCAATTCGTGTTGTGTGCTAGCCGTTTGTATGTCTCTAATTGTGTCCTTGGCGTCAGTCCAGTTTTCTGCTTGTGACCTGGTCACGTACATATGTGTTGTCGTTCTATTTTCAGCTGTCGTTCGGGCGGTGATGTCGGCTAGTGCATTTCCCTGTCCAATAATGTCTGTCACCTTCTTGTGTGCCTGGCATTTGATAACGGCAAGTTTGTTGGGGAGGAGGACAGCTTCGATTAAGGCGGAGACTAAATCCCCGTGCAAAATGGGTGTGCCGTGTGAGGTCAAGTATCCTCTCTCCCTCCAGAGGAGCCCAAAATGGTGAACCACCCCGAAGGCATACTGGCTGTCGGTGTAAATGTTCGCCGTGGTTCCTGTTGCCAGGATGCAGGCTCTCGTCAAAGCAATCAGTTCCGCTGCCTGGGCAGATCGCTGGGTGATGCGGGCTGTTTCTACTACAGTTCGAGCCGTGGTGACTGCATAGGCAGCGGAAGTGGTACCATCGGAGAGTTTGATGCAAGAACCGTCCACCCACAACTCCCCGTCGGGGTCAGGGAAAGCTGTGTCTCTGAGATCGACCCTACTCCTGGTCTGTTCGTCCGTAAGAGTCACGCAGTCATGTACGGGGTGCACATTGGGATCGTTCTCTGGCAAGGGTAACAGAGTTGCTGGGTTCAGTGTGGTGCATCTTTTCAGGGTGATATGGGGGGCAAGCAAGGTCAGTTCGTATCCAGTCAGTCGTGCACTCGTCAGGTGTTGCGTCTTGGTTTGGTTCAGGAGGGTGTCGACTGCATGGGGTACCAGTACCGTGAGGGAATTCGAGAGTACAATCCCCTCGCTCTGTCGGATAGAGACTGCAGCAGCAGCTACAGCTCGAAGGCAGGCAGGCAAGGCTCTGGCGACAGGGTCAAGAGTAGCAGAGAAGTAAGCGCACGGTCGTTGTTTAGGACCGATGGCCTGGGTCAAGACAGATAAAGCGCACCCCTCCCTTTCGTGAGTGAAAAGGGAGAAGGGCTTTCTGTAATCAGGGGTACCCAGGACAGGGGCTGAGCAAAGGGCATCTCGTAGTTCCGTGAAGGAAGTTTGACACTCAGGAGTCCAAGGGAGTGGGAAAGGGACGTCTTTGTTTAGGAGAGAGAGCAGTGGTTTTACAACGAGGCTGAAGTTTGGCAACCATTGTCGGCAGAAGGAGGTGAGGCCTAATAGGGAGCGAACCTGCTTCTGGGTTTTAGGGACAGGGGTGTCTAGAATGGTCTGGATTCGATCAGGGGTGAGTTTCCTTCCATCTTTGGACAGAAGGTGGCCCAGGTAAGTGACCTGGGGTAGGCAGAATTGCAACTTCTTCTTGGAGACCTTGTGGCCATTTTCCGCAAGGAAGTGCAAGAGTTGAATGGTGGCGGTAACCGCTAGAGGGGTGGTGTCGGCTGCCAAAAGGATGTCATCGACATATTGTACCAACACCACCCCGTCGGGTAACCGGACTTGGTCTAGTTGCCTTTTGAGGGCCTGGCTGTAGATGCTAGGGCTCTCCGTGTAGCCTTGAGGGGCTCGGCAAAACCTATATGAGCGGGATTTTAGGGTAAAGCCGAAGAGATATCGGCTGTCTGGGTGGATGGGGATGGAGAAGAATGCGTTCTTGAGGTCGATGACGGAAAAGGTGGTGGCAGTGGATGGAATCAAGGTCAGGATGGTGGTGATGTCTGAGACCACAGGGTACTGGGGTACCACCACTTTGTTGATCTCTCGGAGGTCGATGATGAAACGGTATGCTTTCTCATCTCCCTCTCCCTGCTTCTTGATAATGGGCAAGATAGGGCTGTTGCAAACGTTGCTAACCACTTCCTCTACCACTCCTGCGTCTATCAGTGACTGGATAATCATTACCAATGCCTTCTCGCCCTCTGGCGATATCCGATATTGTGGGAGTTTTGGGAGTGTTGCGTCTGGTCGGACAGTAATGTGCACTGGGTCAATTAACATACGCCCTACGTCCGAATCCGCTTTGGCCCACAGATACGGAGGTAGAGTGTCAAGCAGGGACGCGTCGACGTCGGTGATGGAAAACATGTGTCGGGGGGAACAATGTCTAAGCAGAACGGGGTTGTCGTAAAGAAACACTCGAACTCCATCTTGAGAACACCTAATCGTCGCTCGGAAGTGTTTCAGTAAGTCAAGTCCCATAATGGCGTCAGGGCTATTGGAGGAAAGCAAGAACGTGGTGTCGGTGGTGTTGTTTTCTACGTCAAAGAGAATCGGGGCAGACAAAGGGTTGGTGGAGGGCGTTCCATCGAAACCTGTCGATGTTATGAGTGAGCCAGACAAGGGTGCCCTTGGAATCAGTCGTTTAGATAACGCACTACGTGTTGCGCCAGTGTCTACCAGAAATGGAGACTTGGTACCCAGGACCTTAGCAGTGACATAAGGGCCCTGCTGGTCAACATAGAGCTCGACTGGATCCCTCCCTCGCCCTTGGCTGTCCTATGCAAAGGTGTGAGTGTCGTCATAGTCAGATTGTTGATATTGGTTCTGTCTGGGTCGATCGAACGTATTTGGTCTGCTTGATCTGTCATTAGTCGCGTCATTTGGGGGCCCTCGTTGTGGTCCCTTAGGTCTCGGTCCGTTTGCTACATCCCTGGGGTCTCTGTTCCTGATCATTTCCAGGAGAACTGGGCACTGGGATTTCCAATGGCCAGTCCCTTTGCAGAAAGCGCACTGGTCATCTCTAAGGTCTGTGCGTCCACTGTAGGGAGTCAGAGTGCGGTCCTGGGGAAATGCAGTCTTAGGGACGTTTGTCTGGTAGTTTCCCCGGTATTGGTCTCGTCCTATAGTCACCCCTTGCAGTTTGGCAATCATCACCCTCTCTTTTAAGTCTTTCTTCTTTTTCTCTGTCGCCCTATCGTTTTCATTTTTCTGATGCTCATAATATTGGGCCATTTGGAGAATCGCTGTAGGTTTGGAGGCTGCCCAACTACTCTCGCTGGCCTGTAGTTTCTGGGAGATGTCCAATGATAGGCCCTTAACATAATTCTGGACAAACAGATGGTGTCCGGTTGCAGTGGTCATGTCCTGGCCGCTGTAATCGGAGAACACCGTTTCAAACCGGGAGAAGTATTCCGATACATCCTCCTGGGGTTTTTGGCGACAGGCTGTTACTATCGACCAGTCCACTTTCTTTTCTGGGATTAGGGTTTTTAATTTCTCTACGATTTTATCTGGGAGGTCTAAAATGGATTTCAACGGCTTTTGTCCTGGTCCCCGTTGTTTGTCCAAGTCATCGAGTTGTGACCAGGTGTGTCCGAACAGCTCAAGGTGGTCGACTTTCCGGATTTGCTTCCACACATCAGCTGGCAGACATAACCCGAAGAACAAGTCGATGTCAGCCAGGGTCATGATCGTTGAACCCAGGGCTGTACCTAATTCAGTATAGAAGGCAGTGGGGTTTTTACGTAGGTCGGGTAGAGATTTCCGGAATGTCAGTATCTCTTGCCGGTCCCATGGCTGGTAGACCCAGTTGTATACTACCCTTCCCTTTGCATCTTGGTTGTTTGCATCATCGTGAGTCCCTGTACCTCGAGGGGGAACCCAGTAAGGGGCAGCCTCACGTATCGGCATCATGGTGTTAGATTGCTCGGTTGGTGGTTCGGTCACTACGGGGGCTGCGGATTTAGCTCCTGGCTTTCGTTCAGTGAGGTGGCGGAAAACCTCAAGCGTACGCGTAAGGAGGTCCGACACATCACACTCGCCCTCATCCCCGATATCGACCTTCCGGTACAGAGTCCTTAGGCTCTCGGGACCTTTGTCTCGATATCGGTCCTCGTATGCATTCAAGACATGATAACACAGTCGTACGGTAAAATGTCGTCTGTGACTCCCTGTATACGAGCTGAACATATCTGTGATGTACTCTTCATCATCCTTCCTTTCTACCAGTGTCCTCGCTATTTTGTCGATCCCCGCTCGCTCATCCTTGTCTAGTCTGTTTGTTCTTGCAGGGCCAGCCCCTCGAGTCTCATGGTCATCTAACGTTGTTGTTGATGCGGGTTTTAATACAAGGGGTTCGGCTGGCACAGAGGCTATTGGGGCCGACGCTGTGGCGGTACCTTCGCTTGTACCTGGGGGTGGCGCGTGCTGCGCCAAGGGTTGAGAAGGGGCATATGGAGGGGGCATGTAGATGATAGGAGGACCTAACAGCAGGTCCTCATTGGCTTGTCGTTTCGAGGGTAAGTCAGGGTAGAGCATGGAGGGGGTTCTAACCGGACACTGGCTTGGCGTTTCCCTTTCTAGTTTCTGTTTAGCTTTCTCTCTTTCCTCTATCTCCTTTTTTAGTTTCTGAGCAGCTAGGTGGGCTGCTTTTTTGCAGCTCTTTTTCCAACCTACTCTCAGTTTTCTTTTTACGCTGTTCAGTTTCTTTTCGCCACATGCCGAAGCTGTCAAGCATAGTAGGTGTTGTCTTGTTTTTACCCAGGGCGGTTTCTAGCGTTTTTATTTTATCATCATCGAAGGATCCTATCAGGGGCCATTGACTTTCTTGACCCTTTTTTGTATATTTATGCCATAGTTTACTATAGGCTATAGCGGTCAATCCATGCTTCATGAACATGTCCTTATTAGGGGTGCCTTCCAGCGGGGCTGGATGGTCCATCTCTAATAGGCGGTCCGGGCTAAACAGGCTACTTATCAGTGGGGAGAAGACAGACATGACGGCTCGTAACGAGGGACTAAAAAGTCAGCACTGCCTATCTTATCACTAGGTGCAAAGACTAGACAGAATATTTCTATTCTACGTTGTTTGCAGGCAGTGAATACCTCATGGATCACAATAACCAAAGACCAATAAATAACAATGGGGAGAATGAGTAGGTCCGCAAAGATCTGCGTTACCTACCTTTTTCACTATCTGCAAAAAGGGTGGTCTCTTCCCTGTTTGCAGACAGGGAATCTCCAGGAAACAATAGTTTTGCGAACAACAGTTCAGTTTCAAGCAATTATTGGGTGGGGGAGAAGAAAATAAGCACGGCTGCTACCCTACCTATCCTCCACTGCTTGCAAAGAGAGAGCCCGTTGTTTCTCCGTTTGCAGACAGTGAATCCCTCATAGATCAAGATAACAAAAGACCGATAAATAACAATGGGGAGAATGAGTAGGTCCGCAAAGATCTGCGTTACCTACCTTTTTCACTATCTGCAAAAAGGGTGGTCTCTTCCCTGTTTGCAGACAGGGAATCTCCAGGAAACAATAGTTTGTGAACAACAGTTCAGTTTCAGGTGATTATTGAGTGGGGGAGAAAAATAAGCACGGTTGTCTGCCCTACCTATCCTCCACTGCTTGCAAAGAGAGAGCCTGTTGTTTCTCCGTTTGCAGACAGTGAATCTCCAAATAAACAAAAAGAGCAATACTAGTATTTAACAAACAAGCAATCAAGCAATTTTTTCGCAACTTGTCGTGGTAACACGACCTTACCCGGACCGCATGGACAGTTTCCTGACTTCCGAATCCAGCGCCCGATCGTCCTCTCTTCTTCGTTATCCTCGCGGCACTCCTGATGGTTCCCAGTCAGGACCGTAGATCACTCGAGAGAGGTCTGTTCGGAACCAGTGAAGTTCGGATGATCGGCTGTCAGACGAGGGTCTATCGGACAGACGCGTTCCCGATCGTTGCAGTCGTTCACTTTGTCGTCAGGACCTCTCCCACTGGATCCATGGGTCGCTGATGGGCCCCACGTTGGGCGCCAATTGTGGAAAAATACAACTGGGGGGCACTACCAACCAGAATATAAGATCCTTAAGTATTTGCCCGGCGGTGTCGCCTCTTGAACCCACAAAGAAGTTAAACTATTGAAGAGGCAGGCGCTGGAGACTGGAAGGCAGGAAACAAGGTTTTTATTTTCTCCGGAGGAGAACACAACGAAACGGACAGAAGGTATCGTTCTGAGGTGCTCTAACTGCATCCCTGAGGCCTGGCCTCTTATACACAAGTTTATCTCTTTATTACATGTAACACATTCTCGTTGATACTTTGATGTACGGAAAGACATCCTCAGAATCCCCCCCTTCCCAGCCCGTTCCCACGCAAGGTTACAGTGGAAGTCCCCGCCCCGTTCACAACAGGTGATGGTCATCGCGCAGCTGGGTATTCCGCTGATTCACGGAGTGTGCGGGTTTCGATCGGATCTCGTGGGATGGGGGGGGGGCTTTGATCATCTCGGGGGTCCTTTGAGGAGGGAAGCTTTCTATTGTACGGGGAGGGGCAAGGGATTGGTATCGGCAGAGCTAGGTGTCGGCCTGGGAACGGGGAAGACGAACGGGCACACGGGGAAAAGGGGTTTTCGTCAAAGGGCCGGAGATCATGAAAGGGAGGCAGGGAGGTGTCGCATTGGGAACAGGATGAGGGCCTGGGGGAGAGCAGCGCCGAAGAGGGGTTTATGACTCAAGGGAGGTGCAAGCAGGGGGTTGCCAGTGAAGCTAGGAGGGAGAGAGAGGCGCGCTGGCTCTCGGCGAGAGCAGGGAAGCCATGGTGTTCAAAATGGCGGCTGTTTTACGCGCACAAAAGGTTTAAGGAGAGCAAGAGGGCGCCGATAATGTTGACGGTTTTCAGCCTAACTTTCAACAAGACCTCCTTCATTCTATAACCAAGGTACGGAGCTGATTAGTTCCTTAGAGAATTCTTGATTCAGATTCTTGGCAAAAACTAACTTAACTTAAACTGCAGCTCACTTACTCCTTCCCACGTACTAGGCTTAGGTTAGGTACACCGGGGTAGGCGTATCCTAGAAGCACCAGTTGAGTACGTTTAGTCAATGATTTTATGTATGTATGTATTTTATCCATTTTAAGGATCATAGGGCTCAGAAACCATATAAATGCTTTTACAGTATTATTTCATAATACTCCTTTTACTGTACGCACTTTACTTTATGACAAGTATTGCAATTTTGGCAATTCACTTCTCTTGCATGAGAAAGAGGACTGCTCAATAAATAACAACTTTTATTGAAAACGCCAGTCTCTCTATTCCTCTGCACTCTGGTGAAACTAAGCATGCACAATTGACTGAGTGAAATAGCTGTCTATTGTTTTCACACGACTCTGGATATATACTCCTTATTCTGGAGGCAGCAAACTTGTCATGTTAATGCGGTTGTCAGAAGCTAATCCCTTCTTGTCTATTCAGGGAAGTTAACTCCTTCCTGTTTACTCGAGAAAGTTTCTAGTGACCTCTGAGCTAGCTGGCATTCATAATTAAGTCTAACATATTCAATAGAGACCTAGTCAACCTCAGTCCTATGTCTAAACTATCGTTTATGTTATTCCAATGCGCAGAGCCTATTGGGAATATAGGAACTACACTACAAGAGGTCAGATCGGGCCTCGAGGGACGCAGAAACCCACCACCTGTGTTGTTGAACCCTTCGGAGTCCGCAGGAGCTCGGAATCAGCAGACCGGTCAGCAGTGGAGAGGTGCCTGCGAATGCAGGGAAGTGACTCCTTCACTTCAAGGGAGATTATCTTCAAGTGTCTTGGATGCTCCACAGGTCCTGCACAGATCCTGTATGGTGCACAGGCACAGACGATGCAGCAGACTGAAAGTGAGTTGAAGTCAGGCCCAAACGAAGTCCAGCGAAGTCGAGAGTGCCCAGAATGTAGAAGTGCAGTGGTTTCAGTGCTGAATATTATCCCACAACGAATCTAGGGACCTACGCCCTGGGAGGATTCAGGGGACTCGCCTAGAGGAGGGTCCGAACGGGGGGAAATTACTCCCATGTCCTTTGTCCAGTTTTGTGCCAGAGCGGGAGCCAACGGCTCACAGAACTGGTTTGAGCTGGACTATGCACAGGGACACCAAATGTGCTCCTCATGCAGACTTTCATGCGATGTTAAGCACACTTATCAGGCCCTTATACACTAAATCCTGTCTGTGAGATGGTCACACCTCCCTATGACAGGATGCATATTGTTCCACCTTCCTCTGCTCACGCTGGGCTCAGCAGCAGGAGGGCAGAAATGTGTCTCTGGTCGGCAGCAATCATTTTGTGCTGTCTGGGTCAAGAAGGCTGGTACCGGTAACACTGAGAACGTAACGGAGGACCCTTCCAGTGCTTGGAAGAACAAAAGTTACTTACCTGTAATCTGTGGTTCTCCAGTATTGGTATCTTTCATAGATTCACGTGCTTGAATCATTCCCCGTCGTCGGAGTGGGAGTCCCACAGTGCATAAAAATAGCAATAATTATGCACATAATAACCATACCATAGGTAACATAGAACCAGGAAGTAAAGTAGCCAGAAATCAAAAACCTCCACATCTATTGACTCGTCCAAGTCATTATATACAGTCCAAACTACAGCCAATCAGGCAACAGCACCCTCCAGAATGTTCTCCTCAGAGGCTCAGGCGCTCAGATTTTCTCACACAAGTGTGATCCATAGTGAAAAGAGCATAGAAGAACCTCTGAGGGGAGGTGGGTGGGTTGCATGTGAATCTATGAAAGAAACCAATACTGGAGAACCACAGATTACAGGTAAGTAACTTTTGTTCTTCTTCATTATTGGGTTATTCTTCATAGATTCACATGCCTGAATCAGAGTAGAAAGCAGTAAATCCATAATAATGCTAGTGAGATCATCTTCATAAGATAAGCATATGTACATCAGAGACATTATGCAATAACATATATGGAGATATATATATATATATATGTATATATATATATATATACATACCCACATATATATATATACATATATATATACATATACATACACACATATATATATAAATAAACAATCATAGATGATATATATCTGAGAAATACTAAAAAGGAGGAGGGAAGAACAGAGGCTCACCTTATTTAAAAAGATTACGGAGAACTGATTGTCCCACAGACGTATCTGCATTACTGCCAGCTTCTAAACAGTAGTGCTTGGTAAAGGTGTGCCTGCTGGACCACATTGCAGCTCTGCAGATTTGATGAAGAGGCACACCAGCAAAAAGAGCAGTAGAGGAGGAATTCGCTCTAGTAGAATGCGCTCTCGGAGTTGTTTGTAATGGTCTTCCTGCTTGCTGATGACAGAAACAAATTGCAGCAGCAATCTAACGAACTATGGTCTGTTTGGATACTGGGTGTCCCTGGCGCATCTTTCCATAGGCTACAAACAGCTGATCAGATTTTTGGATTGAAGAAGTCCGATGTAAATAGAATTTCAGACCCCTTTTGACGTCAAGGGTATGCAAAGTTCTTTCCGCAGGCAATTGAGGATTAGGAAAGAAAGTCTTTAAAAGGATCGGTTCGTTTGGATGGAAGTCCGAAGGTACTTTAGGCAGAAAACTGAGGTTAGTGCGTAGAGTTTGAGGTGAATTGAAGGAAAGGCAGTTTAACAGTGAAGGTTTGAATGTCACTGACCCGCCTAGCTGATGTTAAAGCCAACAGTATAGCCACTTTCCAAGATAGAAATTTCAAATCCGCCCTATGAATAGGTTCAAAGGGGTGTCGCATAAGCTGTGCAAGCACCACGTTACGATGCCAGGATGGAGGTGGATGGCAGATGGGAGGAAACATTCGCAAAAATCCTTTGAAGAACTGCTGTATGATGCTAGTGGAATAAAGAGAGTTGGAACTATCCTGTCGAAATCTTGAGATAGCAGCTAAAAATACTTTAAGAGTAGAATGGGAAAGGCCTGATCTTGCTAGATGCAAAAAGAAGGGCAGAATCTGCTCTGGTTTTGCATGGATTGGATGAATGTTGACAGTTTGACCCCACAGGCAAAGTCGCTTCCATTTAAGCCTGGACGTTTTAATAGTGGAAGGCGCTCTAGCATTGGCTAAGACTTCCTTACAGTCCGCAGGAATGTCTAAATGAGCGAATTCAAGGTGTTCAGGCGCCAGGCTGCTAATCTCAGAGATGCAGGGTCCGGGGGGCAGATCTGTCCGTTCTTAATGGATAGAAGGTTCGGTATTGGTTGAAACTGAATGGGAAGAAGCTCCTTCTGCATTGGCCGCAGAACCCTGGGAACCAACGGTATCGGTGGAAAGGCGTAAGCATAGATCTGTGACCAATTAATCAAAAACGCATTCCCGCATGATCCTTTGTGGGGAAGCCAGCTTGCAAAGAATGGGTATTTGCGGTTCTGACTGGTCGCAAACAGGTCCAGATCGGGTTGACCCCACTCCTAAAAAATTAGATCCAACGTTTGGTGATGGAGTTCCCACTTGTGATTGAAAACTGTTGACCAGCTGAGGGAATCCGCAAGGACATTGGAAACTGACAGGCTGATCCGGTGTCGGATCGCCCAATCCCAGATTTGCTGGGCTTGCTGAGACAGCAGGGCGGACCTCATTCCTCCTTGTTTGTTCAAGTAGTGCATACTTGTTGTGATCAATGTTGATACCCCGCGAATGATGGTGCGAAAAGATTTTAGGGCCAGGAAGATAGCTAGCAATTCTAGAAGGTTGATATGCCATGTCCGCTGCTGAACGTCCCATTTGCCTCTGACCGTCAGCCCTTGAAGGTGTGCTCCCCACCCTTTGAGGGAGGCATCCGTGGTGATGACGAAACTTAGAGCTTCCGCTAGGAATGCACAGCCTGCTGCCACGTTCCTCTTGCAAGTCCACCAGTTTAAGGTTTCTCAAATCCATGGAGTGAGGTGGATGAGATCGTCGAATGATCTCGAAATCTGTAACCATTGGTTGTTGAGCTCCTCTTGCAGGGGTCTCATTCTGAGATGGCAGTTGGGGACCAACGGAATACAGGATGAAAGCATCCCCAGAAATGATTTGAACTGCCGGACTGAAATCCACTTTTTTGATCGCGGTAGTTGGGCAAGTTTGCATATTTTTTGTTAACGTTCGTTTGAGACAAAGGCCTGTGTCAGCTGAGTGTCTATGGTGGCTCCCAAGAACTTTCTTCTTTGCGATGGGACGAGATGAGACTTATCGAAATTGGTGGAGAGGTCCATAGATTGGAAAAGCGACTGTGAAAGAATTCGCCTTGATTAGGCAGTCGTCTAGATATGGAAATACTTGAATTCTTTCCAGACGAAGGTGTGCGGCCACCAGTGCTAAAACCTTGGTAAAAACACGGGTGTGGAACGTAGTCTGAAAGCAAGGACTTTGAACTGGAAGTCCCTGCGTGCCACTCTGAACCGCAAGAACTTTCTGTGTCTGGGTAGAATTAGTAAATGGAAATATGAGTCTTGGAGGTCGAGGGTGGCCATGTGATCCCCTGCAGTGAGAAGTTGAAGGATTTCTTGAAGTGTCAACATCCGGAAGGATAACTTTTTTAGATATTTGTTGAGGGAGCGAGGATCTAGAATGGGGCGCCATTCCCCCGATTTCTACTTTATCAGGAAAAATCTTGCATAAAAACCGGTTCCCCTTTGTAATTGAGGGACCACTTCGATCGCTCCTTTTCCTAACATCAACTTTATTTGGGAAAAAAGCTCAATGAGATGAGCTGGAGGTGGGCCTTTGGGAGGAGAATTTGAAGGAATTTTTACGTACTCAAAAACATATCCTCTGGCCACAATGTCCAAGACCCACTTGTCTGATGTTATAACTGACCAATTTGATTAAAATTGGGATATTCTTCCTCCAACTTTTAAGGGGGTGGGCGGTAGAATAGGTGGCAGTTGTCACTGTTTCTTAGACATATCACGTCCGTGGTAGGAAGACTTTTTGTGAATAAGAGGTATTTTGTTGTCTTGATCTTTAATCTTTTGTAACCACAGAAGTAGACGTCCCTCTCTGTCCCTGGGAGTCTTTTGAGGGAAGGTCCTGCAGATCTTGCAGTCTCTCACCTGGTGATCAGGATACAAGCAATAAATGCACTTCTTGTGGGGGTCCTCAGAAAACAGCCGGAGCTTCCCACAAGATTCACAAGGTCGAAAGACAGATTTCTTTGAAGAAGACATCATGAAATGAAGAATTCCTGTAGAAAATTGAAAAGTAGTGAGCAGCGCTCAGGGAGACTCCCTTCATACGATGTGTGGTAGAAAATCTGAGAGCCTGAGCCTCTGAGGAGAACATTCTGGAGAGTGCTGTCGCCTGATTGGCTGTAGTTTGGACTGTATATAATGACTTTGACAAGTTATAGATGTGGAGGTTTTTTCCTTTTGATTTCTAGCTACTTTACTTCCTGGTTCTGTGCTACCTATGGTATGGTTATTATGTGCATAAGCATTAGTTACTTACCTGTAATCCTAGTTCTCTTCCAGGGGTATACTCATTAAAGTCATAAGCACTGAATAATCTCCGCCCATGAGCGGGAACCCGGAACATATAATAATATATATATATATATGTGTAAATACATATAATAGTAGTACATAGTACTAAACAAATTATACACATATATATGTATAACCAATAAAATGCAGCCCAACATAACCCATAGGCTAATAAAGCAATAATTACATATTTTCTGCAGTATGAACATAAATCATATAAATAATGCAATAAAAAGGCATGAGCCTCAAAAGCATTTCATAATCAGCAGAAAAACGTTATTTTCATCAAAGAATTTGTAATAAAAGGCAATTAGCCTAAGAAGGATGCATACAGAAAAACTATCCCTGTATAGAAAATCAGACTGACACGTCGCCTTTAAGGCATCAGAGAATCTGAACACTTTGCCTTTAAGGCCTCCAGGGGAACTCTGTTCCCATCAAGCACCACAGGTGACAGTTAGGTCAGTTCTTTTGTACGGTACAGTAAACTTACCAGAAATCTGCAACTAGAAACACAATAGTACCATCATAAAGCTACTGCTCGCCCGGGGAGGCGCTTATGACTTTAATGAGTATACCCCTGGAAGAGAACTAGGATTACAGGTAAGTAACTAATCCTTCTCTTCCAGGGGATACTCATTAATAGTCATAAGCACTGAATAGAGTAGCAAGCTCATACCCACAAAACGCGGGCGAACAGAAAAAATAACTACAACAACAACTGAAAAACACACAGTTCTCAGGTAGCATTAGCAAATAAATTTCTAAGAGATGCTTGCCCAACCTGAGCATCTGCCTGTGTGTCTGAGTCAAGGCAATAATGGTGAGTAAAAGTATGCACTGAACGCCAAGTAGCTGCCTTACAAATTTCTGCCGTAGAAACATTTCTAAGGAGAGCTATGGTAGAAGCTTTCCCTCTTGTAGAATGTGCTTTTGGTCTTCCTGACAAAGACCTATTTGACAACTGATAAGTTAGAAGAATACAAGAAACAATCCATCTAGCAATAGACCTCTTAGATGCTGCAGAGACTGTATTAACAGGACCATAGTTAATGAACAAACGGTCTGAATGTCTCAAAGTCTTTGTTCTATCTAAATAAAACTTAAGGACTCTCTTCAGATCTAAGGAATGAAGAGCCCTTTCAGCAGGACTAGTAGGATCTGGAAAAAAGGTAGGCAAGGTTATGACTTGATTAGTATGAAAATCTGACACTACCTTGGGCAGAAAAGCAGGATGCGTCCTGAGTACCACTCTATTAGAATGAAACACAGTAAACAGTTCTTTGCAACACAGAGCCTGAATCTCGCTCACTCTACGAGCAGAAGTAATAGTCACCAGGAACGCTACTTTCCAAGTTAAGTGTTGCAAGGAAGACTTATGTATATGTTCAAAAGGAGCACCCATTAACTTAGTTAACACCACATTAAGCTCCCACGGTGGAGAAGGAGACCTGACTGGCGGATACACCTTTCTCAAACCTTCCAGAAAATCCTTTACTACAGGCATCCTAAAGAAGGAGGCCTGAGTAGGTGATTTTCTGTAGGCTGTGATCGCAGCAAGATGGACTTTAATAGAATTAAATTGAAGACCAGATCTTGCTAAATGTAAGAGGTAGGGCAAAATCACCTGTTCCTGACCATGGATAGGATCAAACCCATTACTCTCACACCACAGGTAAAATCGTTTCCATTTAAATCCATAGGATTTCCTTGTAGAAGGCCGTTTCCCCTCCTTAAGGATGTGCATACAGTCAGGATTCAACTGCAAGTGTCCATACCGGATGACTTCAGGCGCCATGCTGCCAGGCGCAGGGAGGACAGATTGGGGTGGAACACTCTCCCCTTCTGTTTGGACAGAAGATCCGGGCGACACGGCAATCTCCTGTGTGGTACTTCCGACAACTGAAGGAGATCTGGAAACCACCATTGGCGTGGCCACTCTGGGGCAATCAAAATCATCCTGGAGTTGGTTCTGTACATCCTGTTGATTACTGTTGGTATCAACGGGGTCGGTGGAAAAGCGTACAGTAAACTGACACCAGTCTATCAAAAGGGCATTCCCCTGAGACCCGCTCTGGGGAAACCTGGACGCGAAGACGGGGCATTTTGCGTTTTCCGCGTCTGCGAACAGGTCGATATCTGGCGTTTCCCATGCCTGAAAAATACTGTTTGTGACTTCCTCGTTGAGGACCCAATCGTGAGCCTCGGCGAATTCTCTGCTTAGAAAATCCGCTTGAGAATTGAGAATTCCAGGCAGATGTACAGCTGTTATCGGCAAGTCTCTCGCCAGTAACCAATTCCAGATGGTCTGGGCTTCTATGGACAGAGTTCTGGACCGAGTACCCCCCTGCTTGTTTAAATAATACATTGTCGTTGTATTGTCTGTTTGGACCAGGAGGGACCGAGACTGGAATGAGGGAAACAGGGACTTGAGGGCTAGATGAACAGCCCGCAACTCCAGCAGGTTGATGTGATAGCCCTTCTCTGAGTCGGACCATAGCCCTTCTACTTGCAGAGGGCCCATATGAGCACCCCAACCCTGGAGTTATGTTATGTTATGTTAGTCTCTCTTTTATAGCGCACGAATCACCTGGGGGCATCTCGGAGCTTAACTCTAGAACAACCCGAATGGCAGGAAGCACGGAAGGTAGGAGAGCATTAGAACAGTAGGGCCTTAAGATGTTTCCTGAACATCAGGTAGGAGGGGGATTCTCGCAGGGACAACGGCAGACTGTTCCAGTATTTAGGTGCAAGGCATGAAAATGCCATGCCCCCAGATCTGCGAAGTCTGGAACGAGGGACCACCAATAACTGTTTAAGACTTGATCTCAAAGAGCGTGAGGGGATATATCTTCCCAGTTTCTTCTGAAGATACTCAGGACCTTGCCCTTGCAGCGCACAGTAAGTAAGGCAGCAGATCTTAACAAAAGACCTCTGTTTTATAGGAAGCCAATGAAGCCTTCTCAGTAAAGGTTGCGAAGGAGTGCCAGATGGCAAATTCATGACCAGCCTAGCTGCCGTATTTTGAATAACCTGTAATTTTTTCAGGGAGGTGGTTCCCACCTCAGCCAGCAACGTGTTCCCGTAGTCGATGCGACTCAAGACCAGGGCTTGCGTGACTGTTCTACGGTGTTCTGGGGGATAAAAGGGAGGATCTTTCTAAGTAGTCTAAGCCTATAATAGCATGCGCCAGATACCGCGGTCACATGGTCCTGCATGGTTAAAGACTGATTTAATTTAATGCCCAAGTTATTAACACAAGATTTAGGCGTAGGGGGCAAGCCCAATTCTGCCGGCCACCAGTCACTATTCCACATTACTGTGGCTTTTCCTAGGAGCATCAGCTCCGTCTTGCTCGGGTTCAACTGGAGACAGTGAAGTAGTGAAGCGTCCGTGATCAGAGTCTGCACTGGAGGGTCTTGATGAAACGGAACACCTCTCATCAAGTGTGATCTCTTCATCCACCACCTGATGGAATCCTTGGCGGACTGATGAAGAAGAACTTGATCCTCCCAACGTCCTGTCCTCTGACTCCACTGGTCTTCTAGACACTGTTGTAGAGGACGCATGTGCAACCTTACGTTTGGAACTATGAAGATGCACGATGCCATGGATCCCAGAAGAGAAGATACTTGATGAACTGTCGGATAAGTGGATTGACGAAGCAGTTGACACTTCGACCTGATTGATAACCACCTCTCCTCCGAAGGACACACGTTTTCTCTTTCTGTGTCCAGAAGAGCTCCCAGGTAATGGATCCGCTGAGTAGGATTCATAATTGATTTTTTGAAGTTGACCTGGAGACCCTACCTGTGCATGAGATGAAGAAATATGGACAGATGATCTTCCAACAGAGACGGGGACGAACTCTTCAGGAGCCAGTCGTCCAAGTATGGATAAATTAAAATTCTCTGCTTTCGAAGGAAGGCAGCAACCACCGCCATACACTTGGAAAACGTTCGGGGAGCGGACTTCAGCCCGAATGGAAGTACTGCATACTGGTAGTGATGAACAGACACTTGAAACCTGAGATATCTGCAATGCCTTTTGGAGATTGGAACATGAAAATATGCATCCTTCAGGTCGATGGAACACATCCAGTCCCCTTGATGTAACTGAGGGAATATTTGATGGACCGCTAACATTCAAAACTTTTCTTTTTGAATGAACCTGTTCAACAGTCTCAGATCCAGTATGGGCCTGAATTCTGCCTTGGGACCTTTCTTTTTCACCAGGAAAAACCGGGAGTACAGACCTTGGTTTCGCTGTGGACGAGGGACTTTCTCTATTGCTTTCTTGCACAGAAGGATGTTTGCTTCTTTTTGCAACAGCTTTAGATTGTGATGAAAAAGTACTTTCGGATTGATAATGGGAGGAGGTTTCTTGAACTTTAGGAGGTAGCCATTTTGGATAATGCCGATAACCCACCTGTCCTTTGTTAATCTTCTCCACTCGTCCATGTATAAAGCAATGCTTCCTCCTACCGGAGTGGACAACAGCTGCGGAGGAAGTCTCTTTTCATTGCTTCTGAGGCTGTTTTGAAGCAGAAGACTGTTGTCTATTTCCTCCTCTGCCTCGCCCAGGTCTGCGCTCTTGAAATTGAGACCTCTGTTGGTTCTGGCCTTGATTTTGCGATGACCAGTTCGACGATTGCCCACGTTGCTGGAACGACCTTTTGTCATAAGGACGAAAATTACGCCGGCGGAACTCTTTCTTCTTCTCCAGGCCCACTGCCTTCAGAGTGTCCACCTCCGATTTCATCTTGGTCATCTCATCATCAGCATGCGATCCAAATAATGTCGATCCATTGAAAGGTAGGTTAACTATCTTTCTTTGGGCATCCGGCTTTAGACCCGTGAGACGCAGCCAAGCCGATCTTCTGGAGCATATGCCGTGGGCATAACCGTGAGCTGCCAGATCAGCCGAATCCGCAGCCGCACTTATACTTTGGTTTGCCACCAAACCACATTCTTCCACAATCTCCAGGAAATCTTTCTGATCTTCCTTTGGAAGTTTGTCTGCAAACCTCGCCATAGAGTCCCATAAGAGGCGATCATAGCGACCCAGCAAAGCCGCAGCACTAGCCACTCTCATGACCGAACCAGCTGTGTTACACATCCTTCGGCCCAAGGAATCCATATTTTTACTGTCTTTCTCAGGTGGAGCAGACGAGACAGACGTAGCCGAATGGGCCTTCCTGGCTGCAGCCACTATGAGAGAATCTGGTGGCGGATCTGTGCGCAGGAACATGGGGTCTTGATCAGGTGCCTTATACTTTTTCGCAATCCTTGAAGGACCTGATCCTACAGTTGCTGGCGTCAAAAAAGTATTCATTGCCGGTTCCAACAAACCAGGCACCAATGGAAGAAGAGGCCTAGCAGAGGACTTTTGATGTAGAGTCTCAAAAATTACAGAAGATTTCACCTGAGGCACTGTCATAGTAATATTGAATTTACTCGCCCCACGACACAAAACCTCATTGAAGGTTCCCAAATCATCTACAGGCGAAACCCTGGAGGGTGGTGTTGATGAAATCGTGGGCGAATAGTCTCTGTAAGAAGACCTTGTTGAAGATGAAGAAGCAGGAGATCTATGTCTTCTCTCAGGAGTAGTAGACTGATGCCTACTGCGTTCCCTAGAGCGTGAACGCCTTCGCACTGGAGATCTGGATCTCCTTGGAGACCCAGCAGCCGCTGGTCCTGAAGCCCCCATAGTCAGTGGTCTTTGATTAGGTCTTGGCTGCATCTTCCAATGACGGATGCTTTCTAGCCATCTTGGAGACATACCAGCAGGTGGTGTTTTACGCACCGGAGAGCCCTCCGGGGAAACCTGCACAATCTGCATTCCCAACGAAGACGAAGAAGCAGATGAGGAAGCACTCCCAACTGAATGTGGAGACCCAGAAGCTGGAGCCTGCACCTCTATGGGGACCACCTGTCTTTCTCCTGACGCTGACTTCCTTGACATCGAGTCAGAATGATCCACCACTGAAGAATCTTGGTGTGGAGAAGCTCCGACCACAGGAGATCTGTTCACCAATGCTCTTGACTGCAGGTCGTGTGAAACAGACCTTGGAGGATCATCCAACACCCTCGACGCTGATTCAGACCTCTACAAAGACCTATGAGAGGTCTGAGAGGCTGATCTAGAATGTCTCGACGTCGACCGTGAGACACGCAGCGGCGATCTCGACGTCGACTTCCTCGACGTCGGACATTTTCTCGACGTCGACTGGACTATCTCAAGCCTTGAGCCCGAGGCATGCCTCTACGGCGAACCATGTCTCGACGGCGATCTGGATCGTCTTCTCTTTTCAGGTCTCGACGTCGTACCTTCGTCTCTTGACGTCGATCTGAACTTCTCTCTCGACGCCGATCGAACTCTTCCTCTCGACGTCGATCGCATTCTCTCTCTCGACGTCGAACGCATTGCTCTCGACGTCGTCCTCACAGCAATCGACACCAGATGTCTCGACGTCGATACACTTCTCGACGGCGACCTCGATCTCCGCTTCGACGCCGACTTATGCCTCACCGGCGATGTCTTCGATGTCAATGCAGTTTTCTGCGGTCTCGACGTCGACGGCGATCTTGATTTCGACGCCGCACTTACTTTCTTCGACGTCGACGCATCCTGATGTCGTTTTTTCTTGCTTTTACCTTCAGGAGAAGCAGATCTTCGACCTTTTGAGTGAGAAGGGGACCTTCCAGATGACAAAACCCTCCTAGCCCCCTTTTCACAACGTCCTTCTCTCTCCATAAGCCCCAAAAGCCGAACTTTTTCTCTCTCTTTCAAAGTTCTGCTAGAAAGCTTGAAGCAATGGTAACATTTTTCCACATCATGTGTGGAAGGTAGACAAACCACACAATCAGAATGAGGATCTGTTTTGGACATCTTCTTCCCACAGGAAGGACACTTGTAGAATAAAGGTGGCATAACTGACTAAAATTTTTCTAAAGATTTAGTCAGAAAAGGTAGAAAAACACCACCAAAAACCAATTCTGTCAAAAAAGACAAAAAAACACCAAATTCTGACTGAAAAACAGTCAAATTCAGCCGAGCTCAAGTTCCAGGTTCCTCACAGAACAAGCCGGAAAAAAGAACTGACCTAACTGTCATCTGTGGTGCATGATGGGAACAGAGTTTCCCTGGAGGTCTTAAAAGCAAAGTGTTCAGATTCTCTGATGCCTTAAAGGCGAGGTGTCAGTCTGATTTTCTATACAGGGATAGTTTTTCTGTATGCAGCCTTCTTAGGCTAATTTCCTTTTATTACAAATTCTTTGATGAAAATAAAGCTTTTCTGCTGATTATGGAATGCTTTTGAGGCTCATGCCTTTTTATTGCATTATTTATATGATTTATTTTCATACTGCAGAAAATATGTAATTATGGCTTTATTAGCCTATGGGTTACGTTGGGCTGCATTTTATTGGTTATACATATATATGTGTATAATTTGTTTAGTACTATGTACTACTATTATATGTATTTACACATATATATATATATATAAATTATTATATGTTCCAGGTTCCCGCTCATGGGCGGAGATTATTCAGTGCTTATGACTATTAATGAGTATTCCCTGGAAGAGAATTATTGCTATTTTTATGTACCGTGGGACTCCCACTTAGACTACTGGGAATGATTTAGGCACGTGAATCTATGAAAGATACCCCAATACTGGAGAATCATACCATACATCATACCTCCCCACAGAATTTACGGGGTGGGGTATGATTCCAACATGTTTGATACCACACATGATAGGAATTGTTGCAGCCTTTTTCGAAATGGTCATCACACGTGTTTGTGCTGTGACCCTCTTTATAGTATACGGCTGCGTCACTGACAACCCTGGAGAATGGACTCTGTTGGCTGCAGGGATGTTCTGCTCATGCAGGGGCATCCTCTCTCTTAGAGCCAAGCACCCTGCCCTCAGGATTGTAAAGGCCTGCTATAGGGGTAACTTATAGGTTTTAAGAGCAGTGACCCTTAGATATAGTAAACGTATATCCTTATTAAGCGGTGCAAGCACCAACTAACACAGGCTGCAATTGCAGGCCTGTAGTTCCATTTTGAATGGTCTCCCATGGGTGGCATAATACATGATTCAGCCCATGGGGGACCTCTGGGGTACCTATGCCCTGGGTACATGTGTACTATATACTAAGGACTGACAAGGGTACCCCAGTATTCAATCTGGAATGTACCTAGGTACTGATCATAACAGTGTAGAGAGAAAGCAGATAGACTGGGGTCCTGATTAGTAGGATGCAAATCAGACTAGTCAAAAACAGTATCACATCAAGCAAAAAGTGGGGTAACCATAAGAAGCAGATCCTACTTTCCCACACTTATGAATATATCTTTGTGATTCAATTGAAAAGCGCAATGGCTGCACTTTATATGCTCAGTGTTTCTTTTGTTTCTATTGCACACGTCACTTTTGAAAATCGTGTCATTATATAAATATTGTGCACAAAATGGCACTCGTTGTTGTGAGAAAGGTCAGTAACACGGCCGAAAAGCATTACAAAGTTGTTGCTGCATAACCATTGCAATAAAAGGACGTTCTAGCCCGTAGTACCAATTTGTCCTGAGAGAAGATGCTGTATGGCAGCTCTAAGGAGAGTAATATGACAATCTGATTATGGCAGAGGTGCACAGCACTGCGTTTTGTAGGTAAGTTTTATAATGGGTTAAAAGTGAGGTTGGGTGCTCCGTCAGGTTGCGTATCCGTCCTATTACGTTATGTCTTTAACACTTGAGTTGTGCATCCATGAGATATGAATGCATCCCTGAAATTGGGCACACCTTAGGTTCTTTGAAAAAAAGACTCCACTATTAGGTTAGCTTAAGTTGTTCTATTTATATTTTGTATTCCAATTTAGTAACTTGATCTTTCCATCATATCGTTTTAAATTTCATTCAATGATCCACATATCCAATATATTTCAACAATGCTCCAATGCATTTCGGGCATCCATGCCCTTTCTCAAGGAGCTCTATAAATCAAACAATCAGATATAACCATCACTAGTAAATAATAACTGACATGTCATAATACAATTATTAACATTGTAAAAATAACCCATACTGTGATACAAATTCATGCATACAGCTCGTGTGTATACGCTGCGGCTGTTAGTAATAAAGTGCAACGAATGCGTGTTGACGGCAATTCCATGCGGTAATGTGCACGAAACTTACAAGTCCTGTTTAGGTCGAGCTAGAGTTGCGCATGCGCAGCAAGCGTGTCTAGCTCGACAACTATTGTTTTCAGTTTCACGGGAATCTGAGACAGCGTTCGGCCACGCGCCTTTGCTGTCTCAGATTTGTCCGTGTGAGCGCGCTTTCGTATCTGGCTGCTGGCAGCTTGCTGGAGACAGCTTGAGTGCTCTCAGTTTCTGAGTGCGTGTCTGCTGAAAACTTAAGGCTTGTTTAAAAGACACAGCACACATACACGCAGGCAGGCACACACACAGGCAAAACACACGCAGGCACATACAAGCGCACACACACCCCTACCCACTCCCCCCCGGGGTCACGCGCACACACACACAGCCAGGCACGCACCCCCCACCGCCGCGCGCACACACACACACAAGCACGCACACACACACACAGACACAGACAGACAGACAGAGACTCAGACGCGCGCACAGCCCCCCCCCTCACCGGGCTCTTTCCGCATGGTACCTCTCCCTGCGCAGCGGGTCAGTGTCGTCAGCATGGTCCAATTCACACTCGGAGCTCGGCGAGTCTTCTCCTCAGCTTGCGTGCACGCTCACGGCGACGGTCGGTAACCACAGTTACGAGCCTTACGTATGACGTAGAATGTAAAAGGCGTCAATTGAAATTGGATTGGCAGTAAGCAGAAATGGGTGTGCGAAATGTTGGCCACAATACTGTTAATCCTATGACGAATAGTTTTCTCGGGCAATATTCCAGTTGTAATGAACATTGTTTAAAGAAGCAGATTAATCTGAGTTTCCAATTATTCTGCCATTTTGTCGACGGTACGTAAGTTTGCGTGCAAACAGGATGTCGCTATTAAAATCAGTCTTTCGAAGTGCATTTTGTAAACCTGCTTCTTTTTCTAAAGAGGCAACAGCGATCCGTAGTTACTTAAGCTTCTGCTAGCAGTCTTCTCTTTTCAGGCAGAAGTCTGTTTTCTCTTTCCATCGCATCTGGTTTGCTGCTGGTCCGTCTTTTGTTTTAGTGCAGTCACCGGCCTCCGCTCCATCCCCACTGTACCGTCCCCGTTCCTCAGACAGTGAGAGGACTTTCGTGACAAGGAAGATGGCGTCCAACGCGGCAGGGAAACAGCGCATACCCAAAGTAGCAAAGGTAAGGGTAATGGTCCGAGAATAAAGTAAAAACTAAATGCGATAAAGGGACTTCATGCTCCACGACCAAGGCGACAGAGGGATGTGTCTTACTGAAAAATACTCTGTGAAGCCTACCAGATGTTTATTTGAGATTTAGCACTTCTTCAGATGGAATGTCGATTAGATGCTCTGGTCTTCATGCTACGTGTTGATCTCTGTAGTAAATGTTTTATTTTTACCCAACTGCACTAAATTACAAGGATTTGAACAAATGACTTGCAGATTACACCTAGGCCTATCATTTAACCAATCTATTTTTCTTGTTTTACTTGCGGCTCTCCTAACTCGTTGTTTTTTGGTCATGTGACTCAGGCTTCACCTGTAAATTGTGGACCTGGTTGTGTTCTTCTAGTGACCTTTATCTGTGCCCTACCAACATTTGTGAAGAAGAACTGAGTTACAACAATGGAGCTTGCGCATTGCTGAAGTGAAAAACTAAAAATAAACTAAAGTTGAGTGAATTTGACTCCAGCAAGGCAGAGCGAGTGTTGTGTCAATCAGGATTTTATACAGTACAGACTCAAGTGGGTTATCGCTAGTTTAAAAGCCAATGCTGATGCTCTGTACTGCGCTGCTCACACTTGCCTTGTACTCTGTAATGTCGGGTTAAAAGGCAGGCTCTAGTTTACCAAATGAGATAGCTAGTTTGTCCAGGTCACAGTTATTCGTGGCCGCAGATTTGGGATGTAATTCTGCGGGCAATGAAACTGAGCAGTGTTCTGCTGTAAGTGTGGTTCTATGGCTGTAATCTCGACGCCGTTTCTGTGGGAACAAAGCTGTCAGTAGTCAAAGAAGCAGCAGGACTGTGTCCTTGGATTTAAATGTACCATCATACATAGCCTTTGCATACACAAAAGCAAATACAATGGACAGTAAGCAAAACCATTAAAGCGGAAGACCAGTACAAGTTAGGTTACTGAACTCGTTACAATTTAAAAATGGGTTGAAAATGACCAACTCCCCAACATTTTGTATAGTTTTTACATATAATACAAATTCAATATGGCCGATAATCTCATGAGATTAGATATAAAGGGTCAAAATCTCAGCAAGCACATTTGTTAAAAAACTGAAAATCAGTTTGTTGCGTGTTTGGACACACTGAGTTACTTTAGGCTTTCAGCTCTGACATGTAAACCATTAATATCATTTACTGTGGAAACTTTGCACCCAGTTTCTGTAGTTGTTAAATGGCTTGTGCTTATGCTGCCTGAGGAGCAGTCAATGGACTAAAGGAAAGTGATAAAGGAAAGCACAAGAGGCACCAGCCAAACTGCACTCACGACAACTGTGCCTTGCATATGGGGATCTTTTAAGTGGCACAGAGGCATGCATTACAGCTTCCATCAAATGTCACGCATTGCAGCAACAATCATATGTCATGCATTGCAGTGTCATTCATATTTAACGCAGTGCAACATCAATTACATATCACGCATTGCAACATCAATCATATGTCATGCATTGCAGCATCAATCATATGTCACGCATTGCAGCATCAATCATAGCTGATAGTCTTTTTATTTGTGGACTGTTATCTGGTTAAAAACTCCACCTACACGTAGTGCTGCTGAATAAAACTCATGGCCGGTTTAAGAGCCACACACGACATGGGGCCTGTTGACAGGAATGCGCATGTTAACCAAGGAAACCTTAATTTGCAATGCCATAGGTCTTGCATTTGCAAGAGTTTGAGCTATTGGCATTTTAAATAAAAATGCATTTTATTTATTTGTTTTGAAAACCCTCAAGCGGTGCATAAACAAGCACTTTGTACTTATAGCCCTTGCTTACAAGAGCAAGACTGGCTGAAAAAAAGAGGCGCAGTTACTGCCAGCCTTGCTTCTCATAAGCAACAACTATAAGTACAAAATGCGTGTTTACACACTGCTAGCAGGTTATCAAAGCACATAAATAAAAGGCATTATAATTTACAGTGCCAATAGCTAAAACTCTCCCAAATGCGAGACATATTGCATTGCAAATGCTTGTTTTCATGTTGTCATAGGAATCGCTGTAAATTAACGAGTGCAAGATTTAGCAAAAAGACAGTAGCACGAGGTTATAATCTCGTGTAAAAAATATAACATAATACGTAGGCGGTGTACAACCGACTTACAAGATATGCGAGCTTGTTGGTTTCCGTCCGGTCTGTTGTGCTTCGAACAAACGAGAGGTGATTAGGTGGTTAGCACAAAGTTATATTGTGCGTTGTTATTTGCTATGGTGAAGTGTCGACGCGCGCTTACGTTGTATGTGAAAACAAACGACGGACTAGTTCGTGGCTACCATCTTAAAGGTGAATAATATGTAAACAATCTCTAGCTTGCGAGCATGCGAATATAAACAGCAGTGTAATACATGATAAAAACATAATCACTTAATGAACGGTATACTCTTCACAGTAAACATATGAGCTGGGATCTGTGTCATCTTCTATCTCGCTGTGGGAAGCCTTCAAGACTGTTATCCGTGGCCAGGCATTATCATTAATCAATGGCGCTAAGAGACGTAGATGCGAGGCTGTGGTCCGACTGGAGACCGAAATAACTGACTTGGAGGGAGAATTGGAGCTTGGTGTCACTCAGGACAGGCTCCACCTCCTCAGTCTCAAGCAACTTGACTATAGGGCACTGGTAACGGCCGTCGCCAAAGTGATGAGTAGAGAGCAGCAAGGACGTTTGTATGATGTGGGAGATAAGGCGGGAAAGTTGATTGCCTGGCTGGACAAGAAGGAGAGGGCGAGTCGCGTGGTCCCCTTGATTGAGAGAGTGGATGGAGTGAGAGTGACTGACCCTATTGTGATTGTGGAGTGTTTTGCGGAGCACTTCCAAACTGTGTACTCCCCTGTCTCCGACAGGCTGGAGCAGGACTCACATTTGCTATTAGGAGACATCGCGCTGCCCGCTTGTCGGATCTAGACAGGGAATCGATGGATGCGATCTGGAAAGGCCATGGGCCCTAACGGACTCCCCATTGAGCTCTACAAATTGCGCCCTGATATATTAGCGCCGTATCTTTGGTCTATGTTTTTGGAGTCGGTAGATGTGGGCTCCCTTCTGATCAACGACTCGCATCTATTGTCGTGATTCATAAGGAGGGGAAGCCACGAGATCGTTGTGTATCGTGCAGACCTATTTCGTTCTTAAATGCTGAGCCCAAGATCCTCGCGAAGGTGCTCCCAAACCGCTTGATAACTGTAATTGGTGACCTGATCCATCCAGATCAGTCCGGTTTCATTCCACACCGTAACACGGCATTGAATCTGCGGCGCTTACATGGCGCCCTTGCGAGGGCTGCGTCGCTACGTGAGCCGGCCATATTGGCCTCCTTGGATGCCACAATGGCGTTCGATACACTAGAATGGCCGTACCTATGGGCGGCCCTTGCGAAGTTTGGTTTTGGCCCTGTTTTTATCAGCTAGGTGAGATTGCTATACGAGGAACCATTGGCTCAGGTGGTCGTGAATGGTCGAGTTTCTGGGCCGTTTACCCTCGGAAGGGGTACGCGCCAGGGGTGTCCGTTGTCCCCGCTTCTTTTTGCCCTCGCCTTGGAACCCTTGGCAGCCTGGCTGAGGTGGGAGCCGTCAATGAAGGGTATTCGGCGGACCCCGGACTTTGAGGACCGCGTGTCACTTTACGTGGATGATATCCTGTTGTACCTCACTTCACCTCGAAAGTCGCTGATAGTGTTGTTTAATTTTTTTAATTCTTTCGGGAAGAATTCCGGCCTCGTAATTAACTGGTCTAAGTCTTGTGTATATGTCCTTTCTGGCAAATCTCCTCCCTTGCCGCGTGGTTGTCCCATACAGGTAGTGCAGGCGGGATTCAAATACTTGGGGGTCTTTATTGCCCTAGATCCGGTGGTCCGCTATGAACGTAACTTGCTCCCCCCGCTTCAACGCCTAAGGACAGATGTTGTGGCCTGGCGCAAGCTTCCGTTGTCCCCCCTCGGACGAGCGGCATTGTTTAAGATGATGTCACTGCCCCGGTTTTTATATGCGTTACAAAACACATTTGACGTTATCCAAGCGAGCTATTTTCGAGAGGTGGAAGGTGTCCAGAGGCAACTGATATGGGGCGGGCGATCCCGCATTGCCCTTGCCAAGCTGACACTCCCCTGGTACGATGGCGGAATCGCACTCCCAGATATTAGGCGCTATTATTGGGCCTCCCAGCTGGCGGCAATCAATCATGGCACGTATGGTCCTGCGTCGAACCCCGCGTTCGAAATGGACAAGTGGCTGTTGCCTGGTGGGGATTACAACAGGGCGCTCTATACAAAATCTGCTGGGAAGATGCTCACGGGTCCAACTCAGATAGCGGTGCAAGCATGGTATAGTGCAAATGCTGCAATGGGATGGAAGGATAGGTTGACTCGAGCGACTCCACTTTATGCATCCGAGAGGCTTGGCTCCCTGTGGAAGACGAAAGGCTTTGATAGGTGGGACGTGATTGGTATTTGCAGAGTGAATGATGTCTGGGTCAAGGACAGGGTCAAGACTTTTGAGGAGTTGAAGGCGGAATACGAGTTGAGTGACATGGAGTTTTTCCGTTATGTTCAGATTCGCCACGCGTTGACCTCGGTCTTTCCGTCGGGTACCACTATCCAGGAGGCATCCCCACTTGAAGACCGGATACTGGACGGGCACGTCCCCGACAGCACAATTTCGCTGATTTATAAAAAGCTGATAAATAATCGGGTTGGCCTCTTAGACCGTCTCAGAGAGGCCTGGACCGGCGATGGTCTGGAGTTGGACGATGAAGACTGGCAGTCGGCGGTATCTTCGCCGAAGGAGGTTGCAATTCTGGCTCGTCTCCGGTTTGTGCAGATCAAAATCCTCCACCGGATCTATGTGACTGGTCCTCGCCTTATTAGTATGGGGTATTCCTCGGACGGGATGTGTAGGCGTGGATGCGATCTACTGAGCACTTTTCTTCACATACTCTGGGAGTGCCCGGTGGTTGTGCTTTACTGGAACCGAGTGCATGCGGTTATGGAAGAGGTCACGGGTGTTGCGTTGTTGCCTGAAGCTAGGAGATGTTTGTTGAATGTTTGGGAGCCGACTGACCATGATGTGGCTCAGACTCAGTGGGTGACCCTCGGGAATATGATAGCCAAGAGAGATATTGCGCAGTTGTGGGGTTCTCAGAGGCCGCCCACTGTTCTGGTGTGGAAGGAAAACATGGACTGGTGTATGTTTAGAGAGAAGACAACATACGTGGCACGTGGCAGGCCCCGAAAATGGGGAAAAGCCTGGGGCCAGTGGAACTCCTACCGGGGTGAGATATGTACACCTCCCTCCACACATGTTGAGACCACTCCACCTTCCCCCTGACCCGACATTCCTACTATTGTTTCAGCTAAACTGCCTCCTGACTTGCAGCATCCCCTCGCTTTCCCCCATCCTATGTTGTTGACTGTATTAGGGTTGTGTGCCTTCCTGCCCGCAAGACGCTTCACCATTTGTGACGATTGTATTGCCTTGTTTTTTGTTGTTTGTTGTTTATGTTTTAAATTTTAATAAAAAGAAATATTTAAAAAAAAAACCCTCTGCTGTTTGTTTAATGACCATGTGAACTATGCAGATTCGGCCACTAGGTGAGACTAGTTCTGTGTCAGGAGAAATGTCCAGCCAACTGGCCTCCTGTAGGTCTATATACAATCTATCATCATCACAATGAGGGACAAACTCATCCCACGATTACCATCATCGCCAAAAGGGCATTGGTTTTAGTCAGCGTCCAATCCGAAAAGCTGGTGGGGCTCTAGATAATGGCAAGAGTACCCTTTTCTATTCAGAGTAAGACAGTATTGGGGCCGGGTAAAACTGTGCCTAAAACTGGTTTTGGCTGAGGTGAATTTGGTTCAGAGTCAGGCAGGACAATAGTATTGCTGTCCTCTCCAGCATTTGTGCCAACATCAAAGCTGCAGGAACCAGCAATGATAGCAGTGAGGGAGCTGGAAGGGTGCCAAAGATGCAAAGCATTCCCTCCTTGAATGCCTCAATTTGTTGTGGCATCGACAGCGGACCTGGAAATGTGGGGTTCCTTAGAACTAGATGCAGATTTGGGTCCTCAATAGAGGCCTTGGAGCGTGACCAGGGGGCACACCTTGGCATCCTCACGACTTCTCAGAGGGAGAATGGCAAGGCTTGGATGACGCCCACTTGGACTTCTTGTGCTTCTTCTTTGACTTAAACTTATCCAAAGACTAGAATCGCAATAATGATCTGTTACGGGACCAACCAGAAAATGGGAACAAGTCTGTGTTCTTGAGTTCAAGCAGAAATAGAATTTACGTGACTTCATGTGGTACTCAGCAGTGTACAGCTTTGCATTGTTGTCACGGATAACCTTTGAGTTGGTTTGATCATTGGGCTGTGACTTTCTGGATCTCAGTCTTTTCCCCTAATGTTAGTGCCATACATGCTCAGCAGAAATCTGTATCCTATAGAAATTGGAGCAGGATTACACCAGCATGCATGGATGTGACCCTCACTAATTCAGTTTTGGCTAATGTCCGCCCAAAGGACCACTCTACGGAGGAAATTGTAGGATGGGTCAAGTCAGCGGTAGATAAAGTGGTGGAGCTGAAAGCAAAGATGTGCACTAGGATTAAAGCATCAGCCCCATGGCTCTCTGATGAACGTAAAGGTCTCAGACATCAATGTTGCAGGCAGGAACCAATTGGAGGGTGAATTTGGCCTGTGCCAAAAAGAGAAGCACAAAGCTCTTACTTATGTTTAAGCACTCTTTAGGCAAAGAAAAATCCCTTTTCTATATTAATACAATCAGATCAGCTAGTTCCTCTAATGAACTCTATAAGGTGTTAAAGGAGCTCACTAACCTTCCTGTCCAACAACTAATGGAAAATTGACAAAGCTTCTGTGATATAGTAGCTGTATATTTAAGATAACATCCTCAATATATACTCAGATTTCAACAATCATGAAGGTGGGGGTTGTCCCTTCAGAAGCCTTTTTCGACCTCACTCATTCCAACTGACTCTCTACTTTCCCACCTATTTCAAGAACATGAAATCGGGGTCTCCGGCTGATCCCAGCCGCCAATAGAATACTGCAACTTTCTCCTGACTATATCGCTGTATTTCTGCAAAACGTTTTCACCCATGTACTGGAAATACTTATTTTAAAGCTTTATTTCTCTACAGTCTTCCCCAGTTCAATGTCCTGAGGAGACACTTTAATCAAGTGGGTCAAAACGCATTGGAATATCTAACTAGGGAGTTGAATGGATGACATCACATGAGGATTTAACACTTGAAAATTCAGGTCTCTCCTTATCAATAGGACTTGCTCTCAATCCCTGGTGTTCTGAAAAATAACATAGTATGGACAGTTAAATAAGAGATTTACTCCTTACCCCAATTGTGTTCAAATGAATTCAACTTAATCGCAATAAAGTTCATGTGAATGTGAATGCACTTAGTGGTGTAGGTTTTGGAAAACATTTTGTTTAGTGGGGCTAAAGAGCATGGTAAATGTTTAATCATGTTTTGTTTTGGTGTGTATGATATGCAAAAGATCCCTTTAAGATGAAAAAGGGATAAATAACATGTTGGTTAATCAATGCGATCATGCAAATTAAATTCTTGTTCTTATAAAAAATGAGTTGTTTTAAATTGATTCAGGCAAGGTATTTTCTTTTTTGTAGGTCCAACATTGCTGGATTTCAAGGATTCAACCCCTGTAATATAATAACTTTTTAACAGTGGTATTTTTAGAAGTGTGACTTACAATTCAATTTTACCATTAAAGAAGATTTTAAATCACAAATCATGGGAGCCTAAACAGCATACTCCTACCCGCTCCTAATCCAAAGTTAGCACTTATTAAAGGTAAAAAGGTGCTACTTTTGAACTAGCATGCATCCTGCCCTATTGGCCTTTCAGTGCCTACCTTAGGGGTGACTTATAACTATTAAAAAGCAAGACATAGGTACCAAATGATTACAATATTAAAAGCACCAGACATGACTACTACTTTTCTGGAAGTAGAAATCACTGGTATTCTCAACCTCCTGGTTGTCAAAAGTCAACATTTTTGGAGGTACATTGTCAAATTTAATTTGGCAAGCATTTTCCTTCTGAACTTTACATTCATTTAGCTTTAGAAGCTGTACATCACCTCCTGCATAAACAAGAAAGTGTCTGACCTAGAACTGAAGAGCATGCAACCTCCAGTTTTTACACAAATATATCTTAATCCATAAAGTGGTGTGTTTGAATAACAAACACAATTCAAAAACAAAATAAATAAAGAATAATTAAGAAGGATTCAATTGCACATTAGATGATAATAAAACAGAACAATGAAACTCAGGAATGAAGACAGACATAAATGTTTAGTAGAACTCACAAAGGCCTCAAATTATCTTCTGGATTTTCAGGGCTCATCAACATGCCTGGATTTAAAAGATTCACGGCTTTAGTAAGGAACATGTTTACAAGCTACCCTCTGAGAACTGAGAAACACTGAGATCTTGAAGGGTGAAGAAATATGTTTACTTGCTCAAGAAGGACTTATAAATAATTTATGGGAGGCTCCTTAATATTCTGCCACTGACTGGAAGGCTTCGCCCGTAAGTGCCAGGCTGCATGATACTCATTGGAGGTGGCCATGGCACGAACACAGACAGAAACTACCTAGGAAAAGTATAGTGCAGCAAATCTCTCATTAAGAGCAGAAGTTTGTACGGGATAAGAAGCACCCAGGTGAAAAGCTGAACATCCCTGCCTCCAGTCTCCTTACTCTGTCTAATGAGGAGCAAGAGAACTATCATATTCACATCGAACAACAAGGCCTGCTTACTCTACAGTGGGGCAGCAGGCAGAGTAGAGGTACAACAAAAAGTTTTGCAAGCCCCAAACTAAAGGAACAAATCAGGACAGTGAGAAGCCTCAACCTATGACACATATTGCAGTCTTGGACAAGAATCTGAATAGGCAAAGTCACTGTAATTGTGTTGGGTATTTATCCAGGCATTTGATTCCAGTGGGAATTGTACATTGGCACAAGGAAACTTATAATTTTTATGTAACCCCTATGTTAAGATACCAGACCTATTAAAAGCCTGTTTAAGGGAAAACAAAAAACAATAATTCATCCACTTGGTTATGTTTCTTGTGATGTTGTGAACTCTTAGATTAGTAATACCTCAAGTTATAACTCCTGCTATTTGACAAAAGGTTACAGAGCCATGAAACATCACTAATGTGTGCCAAAATATGGGCTTGGTATTAAGATGGAACACAAATGAGGATCTTTGGGATATATCGAAAGAGTCGTGTGCGCATAAACATGTGGGTACATCCCAAGGAGGCACACCGGAGTGGCTCAAAAAATTGATTCCAATGTCTTAAACATAATAGTTTATTTTCATTATGATGAAGAATTTTTCATGATATTGTCGTCATATCAGTAACATTTTGCGGCAAAATCCATAATTAGTTATTCAATGAAGACTCCAATGCATTTCGGGCGGGCTGCCCTTTGTCAAGGAGCACTGAAAGAAGAAGAAACGAGTCTGAGTGGTATGGAACGTGCACAGTGGTAGAGAGGTGCTGTGGGATACAGAGATGAATGGTGGGTCAAGGTGATCAATGAAACTATAGTTGTAACGGGATGTGAAACAAAGTGAGTGGAGAACCGTGACAATTTTAACGAGCGAGTGGTGTGCTGAATTACGTGCATGCAGAGATATGAACGAGAGGTCGACGAGTGAAAGTTAATGCTGAAGCGTGCCGGGTGATCTTAGGCGAAGAAGTCTAGAAGGTGCTACGGTAAAAATATGGAAGAGGGGTTGGAGAGTGACAGTTAAAGCTGGAACGTGCCGGGCTTAAACGAGCGGGTGATCTTAAGAGAAAAAAGTCTAAAAAGTGCTACGCTTAAGGTTATGAAAGACACACTTACTTCGTGGTGAAAACGCCGGCAGGCAAGGGTGCGGTTACTGGGTGGTCAGGTGGTCAGTGGAGAAACCGGTAGATTCAAGTAAAGAAGGTAAAGCATGGTGGTAGAAAGAGGACTTGTGAGATGTGAGGGAGAGAAGTTTGGCGGCCATCTTAAAAAGGTGAAAGACATAGTAGGCAAAGTGCCTGAGGGAAGGTAAATAAAGGGCAATGCGAGATATCAACCAGTGCAGTTATTCATATAAGATCAACATTTATAAATAACAGCTGTATTCAACGCGGTCATTTAGTCCATATGGCTTAAGGGTTTGCAAACGATAAATCCATTCTAATTCTCTTTGGAGAAGAAATTTGCGATTGTCTGTTCCTTCGCTCTTTGTGATGGTTTCTAGAACGATGAATTGAAGTTGAGCGATGGTATGATGAGATGCGTTGAAATGGGCAGCTACATTAGATTTCTAATTTTTTGTGCGGATGTTAGACTTATGTTCGTTCATGCGTGTCTTGACTTTCCTCTCGGTTTTGCCTACATATAGTTGGCCACAAGGGCGTTTGATAGCATAAATCAAATTCATAGAGTCGCAGGTAGCGTTAACGTGTAATTTGATGGGATGGCCTTTCATGGGGTGTCTTATGGTGTTCCCTTTAATGAAGCAATTGCAATTGCTGCAGTTCTTGCACGGCAAAGTTCCTTTGTAATCTATGTGAGTGAGAGGTTTCTTCGTGAGGATTCCCTTCATGTTACTGCTGCGGGTGTAGGCAAACAGTCGGGGAGTTTGAAAGCAGTCCCTGAAGTCGGGTTCCATTTGTAGAATAGGCCAATGATTAAGGATGATTTTCTTGAAGGTAGCACTTGTGGTTGAGTATTTGGATACTAATACCATGCGTTGATCAGTGGTTTTTGTTGTTTTTTTAATAAGACTTTCTTGTCTGCTAATTGCTGCAACTCGGGTGTAAGCTTCGTTAAGGATGGTTTGAGGGTAACCTCGATCAGAAAATCGATCGTGCATTTCTTTAAGTCAGATGTTGAGTGTGTTTTCGTCGGAGACGATGCGCTTAACGCGTAGCATTTGAGAGTATGGTAGGTGCCTTTTGAGGGATCCTTGGTGGAAGCTCGCGTAGTGTAACGTATTGTTACGGTCTGTGGCATTTCGGTGTAGATCAGTGGTGATCCCTTTGTCAGTGATCTTGACGGTGACGTCAAGGAAGGAGATTTCAGTGTCACTCATCTGCCAGGTCAATTTGATTCGCTCATCCTTAGTATTCAATTCGCTCAGGGCATTACTGAGAGAGTCTTTAGTGTCTGTCCACATGAAAAAAAGGTCATCGATGTACCTGACGTACATCCTAATTTTGTCGTAGAAGTTGGTGTTCCCATAAATGTGTAAATTTTCAAAGTTTTGCATGTACATATTAGCGTACGTGGGAGCCGCACAGTTCCCCATCGCCATTCCAGATAGCTGAAGGTACCACTTGAAATCTTGTTGAAAATAACTATGGTATAAAGTATATACCATGAGTTCCATTAAGAAAGTTTGCATGGGCATATCAATGTCGCTTTGTAGTAAGGCTTGTTCAATAGCATCAATGCCCCCTTGATGGGGTATGGAAGTGTACAAAGAGCTGACGTCAGCTGTACATAGTATAAGGGATTCGTTTGTGTTGATGTCCATTTGTGCCAGTTTGAGTAAAAATTCGGTTATGTCCTTAATATGGCTTGTCATTTTGATGACTAAGGGCTGAAGGTATCTGTCAATAAATTTGCCTACGGGCTCATGTATTGATCCTTTGGTTGAGACAATTGGTCTAAAGCGTGGATCAAGGAGATTTTTGTGAATCTTGGGCGACATGTGTATAACAGGGCTTTTAGGATGGTATCGCAGCAAGTAGGTTTTGGTGCGGTCTTCAATAATGCCAGCTTCATGTGCTTTGAATACGAGGTTTTGTAAAATGGTTTGAAACTCCCTAGTGGGGTTGTGGTCCAGTTGCATGTACGTATTCACATCCTGAATGTGTTCATGTAGGCGTTGAATATACATGCTAGTATTCAAGATCACGAGGTCGCTGCCCTTGTCTGCTTTAACGCATTTTATTTGCGGGTTATTCGCCAAGTTTTTGAGGGTGTCCAGGTCCTTTTGTGTGAAGTTTTTACATTTAGACGTTTTTTTTAAGTTCATTTTTGACAGATCCTGACAAACCAAATTTTCAAAGAGATCAATGCACTTGTGGCTGTTTGGGGCTTGATATGTGCTTGGTGGACGTAAACCCTTGAGTTGATCTGATCTTTCAGTGGTGTTAGTAGAGAGAATATTATCAAAAAAATGCCGTAATCTAAGTTTGCGGGTTAGTTTGAAAGTGGTTTCTCCACTGACCACCTGACCACCCAGTAACCGCACCCTTGCCTGCCGGCGTTTCCACCACAAAGTAGGTGTGTCTTTCATAACCTTAAGCGCAGCACTTTTTAGACTTTTTTCTCTTAAGATCACCCGCTCGTTTAAGCCCGGCACGTTCCAGCTTTAACTGTCACTCTCCAACCCCTCTTCCATATTTTTACCGTAGCACCTTCTAGACTTCTTCGCCTAAAAACACCCGGCACGCTTCAGCATTAACTTTCACTCGTCGACCTCTCGTTCATATCTCTGCATGCACGTAATTCAGCACACCACTCGCTCGTTAAAATTGTCACGGTTCTCCACTCACTTCGTTTCACATCCCGTTACGACTATAGTTTCATTGATCACCTTGACCCACCATTCATCTCTGTATCCCACAGCACCTCTCTACCACTGTGCACGTTCCATACCACTCAGACTCGTTTCTTCTTCTTTCAGTGCTCCTTGACAAAGGGCAGCCCGCCCGAAATGCATTGGAGTCTTCATTGAATAACTAATTATGGATTTTGCCGCAAAATGTTACTGATATGACGACAATATCATGAAAAATTCTTCATCATAATGAAAATAAACTATTATGTTTAAGACATTGGAATCAATTTTTTGAGCCACTCCGGTGTGCCTCCTTGGGATGTACCCGCATGTTTATGCGCACACGACTCTTTCGATAATTACATAGGCGTCTGGACGGAAACGCCTCCAAAGAGTGCACCCCACTGTTTAACTTTTCACGCACATTCAATTAAGTTTCGCTGTGCACCCTCTACCTTTACTTTTTGATCTTTGTGATATACACAGAGGTAATACAAGAAAAGCTTATAGTATCACTTCAGAAGCAGTATCATATGGGGTATATTTCCAGGCATGATAACTAACCACATAAAATTAATATAAAATGATTTAGAATATAAGACATTTGGGTACTTATTTTAACTAAAGAGTTACCATGCAAATAAAAAACGTATAACTCCGTGCCAAACTTGTACTGAAATACCATGAACTGAAACTCACCTATGCAGGTTTCTTGGGTCAAGGCGCATGGTCTCCTGGAAACACTCCTGTGCTTTGATGTTATCTTCAATTAGAAGGTTAAAGATTCCATAATCAAGCCAATGCTCAACACTCTGTCGATCATGAGCCAGTCTCTAAAGGAAGGCCATCAAATACAATTTTACAATTAAAGAAAAGCCCATACAAGGAAAGCATAGCAGGTCCATAAAAACTATGAACAAACAAGGTACCCAGAAACTTACTCCCAGCTAACATGCCCAAGTTTGGTCACCAACAAACATGATCAAAAAAGCCACCTGGAGCATGGCTGTCCACAACAACCTTCCAACCATAGAGAAAGTTAGTCAATCACCCCTAATTTAGAATCATCAAATAGTAATAGCAAGATAACTGACATTTGGGCTATGAAGGTGTGCATTGAAGAGAAAGAGATTGAGAGTGAAGGAGAAATAAATGGAGGGAGAATGGAAATTAGTCAGTACTCCTCAATCAACTAGGTTACTGAGAAAACAGCCATTAAAAAACAGCATTATTATACAGGACAACCACATGACTGTCCCTAGGGGGACGATGAAGAGAAAGGAAGAAGGAGAGAGAAAGTGGAAGATTGCTATTTAACCAGGGAAAAGAAAAAAAAACAAGACAAATCACTAGACAGAAAAAGAGTAGGAAAGAGCAAGCAAGACTAACTAATAACCAATAAAAGCATCAGTGGTGAAAAAACTAAACGCAAGGTGGAAAGTCTAGACCTAGAGCTAGAAGTATGAGCTAAGAAAACCTAAGCCTGACTTTAAGTGCAGAAGTGTTTTTATTTTTGAAAAACATTTTTATTGAGTACTAAAGTGACAACCATAGGCGATATATAAACAGTACTTTCATAAACACTGCACAACACTGTATTAATACACAAGCCTCGCCCACCTGCCCACCCCTCCAATTAGTACTATATACAAACATATCAAATCTTCAGCAAACAAAACTCAGCTTCATATACAGTTTATGTATAGTTCTAATTGCCAAGCATCTCTCCTATTGATAAATATTGATATTGCTTCCTTGTCCCCATACAGTGTCAATGCCCACAAGGATCTGGGGCTTGCCATATTCAGGGACCCTTGTCTGAGATAATCTTAAAACTGTTTTAATGTTGCACTTAATCACAATCTCGCATTCTGTAAATATTGAGGTAACATTTCTCATGGTCGTAATGGTCAAACGTTTCTGAAGCCAGTTGTCTATAAATGGAGGTTGTGTCTTCTTCCAGATACCCCAACAGCCTTTACAGTGCTTGTAGCACCTGAAGCAGAAGCGTTGAGTCAAGCTTTGTCACGCCTTTCAATCAGTCTGGGTGCAAGCCCAATATTACCACCAATACATCAGCAGAAAGCCCAGAGTGCCATTGGTATGACTCAAGACTTCTTCACAATACACTTTCAATAGGGAACATGACCACCATACTTTCAAAACGCTTCTCTATACCCTACATTGCCTTCAACACTTCCAATAAAATCAGTACTGGGTGCATTAGGTTTATTCTATCTGTGGTTATATACCAGTTGTACATTACTTTGTATTAGGTTTCTCGATTTTGAAACCCTCCATACAGTCACAGGGAATTCCCATCAAAATCTATCCCATTGTGCCTTGGTGAATTCTTACTCTCCTATTCAGTTTACAAAGCCAACCATTTGTGCACGCTTGAGAGTGTATTGACTACCTTATTAATTATTAGCGATTAGACCTCTTCAGGATTCATAGGAGAATAAAAGTTTCTTGAATGGAGTAAGACCTCTCAATCCTGCCTCACTTTCAGTGGATATAGGCCCCAACTGAGTGATAGTTAATATGTAAATCTTTTATGTTTGCTCACCAGGATATTTTTCTTACAAATATAGTTTTGATCTTACCTTCCTGGAAGAGGTTTTCCCAGCACATGCCAATCCCCTTTCTTCCAGCCCTAAAAAGAATATCTCTGCAGTGCCAGGGTAAAGGGATCAGGGTGGAAAGAAACGAGGTAATCCATGGGTCTCTTCACACCTTATCCATGTCATAAGCATGCTAGTCCTGAGACATTGATGACAATCAGCCTGTATTGTTTAGGGAGCAATATTCAGCTCCCATGGCAGCCTGCCCCTCGACGCTCACTCAATATGGGGCAAACACTTTTCCATGGCCCCAAGGACCCATTAAAAAACTATCAATAATCATGTAGTTGGACAGCTATATATGATCCCAATGTTTGGTAAGTTCATGACCATTCCTTAACTTGGTTATCATGGAGACTCTGTGTCTGCCCCCTTTCCAGACAAAGGAGTTGCAAGCAGATTAATGTTCTGAAATTCACATTTAGAGATCATTATTGGGAGGGCCTAAAAAACGTATAGGGAGACCGGATCAGTGAAGTCATTGAGTGCAGTAACATCAATAAAGGGACAGATAAATGTTTTAATGATGAAACACTCATGAAGAGCCTTGCTTCATTTGAAGGAACAGTTTTATGAAAGAGCTAATAAATAAGACAAATTATTGGCCAAAAGATTACATACCATAAAGGATAGAGCTAGGATCCATAATGATAGGGCTCCTAATGAGCATATAATTGACTCATAAAAAAGATAGGAGACCGGACATTTGCCTCCACCTTTGGTGAACTACAAAGGGGTAGACATAATCTGGCTTCATAAAAAATAGAGAAACGTTTAATAACATAAGGAGAGTGTACTCCATTTAGTAGAAAAATATGTTATTAGATGGACCCCTATGATCATTTCAGCCTTACATGCAGAAAAGGCATTTGACTGAATTACCTTGAGATATGTACTGGATGCAAGGGAATTTGGTCCAAAATGCAAAAAACCCATATGAGATGGCTAGAATTCCCCAACATACTGAGTATTAATACATTGAGTTAGCTCACCCCTATTTACATTATTGAAATAAACAAGGCAGGGCGACCTCCTATTTCTCATTTTTCCAATGTTGATAGAGCTGCTGGCACAAAATATGCCAGGAGCCAACAGCAGATGGCATAACATTTGGGGAAGTGGATTGTATGATCCATGGGTTCACTGACAATATCTTGTTTACTCTGAGAGAACTTAGGGGCTCATCTTTACTTGGTGGCATAGATACTCTGTTGCACTGGAGTAGGTATACTGCCACGATATTGGTCCGCCTACCAAATATATAGGTAGGCGGACCTTAGGTTTAATCACAGCAGAGACTACTCTGTTTCTGAGTTAATAAACCATTAAAGATAAACCCATAATTCTGTCCACCTAATTTAGATGGGCGCAATTAGAGGTCAGTTCTTACTGCCCGACCCCGCCAAGAAAACCCTGGATGTAAGGGGCAGTAAAAACTGCTAAATGCTCCTGTTGGAAGGCTGTTTATTAGTAGGGTTAAGTAAGTACTTACCACTAGTAATAAGGCCACACAATATAATGTCTAGTCAAGGTCTCAATAAATTATTCTCTTGCTCAAACCTTGGTATCTAGCTGCGAGCTGGCAGACTTAACTTAGGAGACAGGGTTGTAAAGTATTTAAAAACAATTAGCAACAAAAGGAAATATTTTTATGATTAAAATCACACCGCAACAACAAATATCCTATATAGGGAACTGTAGATATTATTTTTTAATGATTAAATACTTGCTAGTGCATAAAAAATAAAAGTGCCGACTTGGGACATCTGGTCGCACTTAATCAGGACAAAGTCAAAGTTTGTGGCTGACTGCAATGGACAACAGGTCGGATACACCGAGCTGTAGGCCCCAATCACGTTTTTACCTTCTGACTTATTCGCTCTGCTGGGGCTTAATCTCTTGTCGTTGAGCAAGGCACCGCTTCAGGCCGGGTTTGGAGTTGACAACGGGAAACATCCTTTTTAAATTATTTTTATTGTTGCATCAGTAGTATCACCGCTATGGAAAAAGGCAGACAGACGGTAGGGTGTCAACATTCCGCCCTATCCGCCAGGAACGCAACTTTTCTCAGTAATTACATCATATCATACCCTGCAGTAATAGATTCGCTTTCAAACTAGCAAGAGTAAGAACAAATAAACCAAAACCCAACAGAATCCCCGGAACAGCCGCCCGCCAACCCTCCACACCCCCCCCACCCCTTGGTCCCCTCCCTCTCTAGACGTGTCTCATCCGACAATCTCGCACACAAGAACAGGTATTAATGTAGTCACATAACACTCATGAGTCCCCACTGTGCACACCATCTCGTCCAGGTGTTCCCCTCCCACATTTTACTAGTCCACAGGGTCTCAATCTAGTCCATGGAATTGTCTCCATTTAGCCCATATTCTCCTGAATTTTTTGGGGCAGCCCCGTGCACGATAAGTAACTCTCTCCGCCGCCATGTACAGATCCAATCCCCTCCGCCATTCTTCCATGTTCGGTTTTTCGGGCGCTCCCCAGCATCTTGCGATGTCTCTTTTTGCTACTACTAAGGCCAGTACCAGAAAGATAGTCAAGGGGCGGGGCAGGTCCACATCTGTGATCGTACCCAACAATGCCAGTCTAGGGTCGCGTGGTAAGGCCACCTCCAATACATCCTCCAGTTCCCGGAACACCTCCTCCCAGTATTCTTGAATTATTTCACATCCCCATAGTGTATGGAAGAAATCACCTGTGTGTCGATGGCATCTAAGGCATGTTGTGTCTGGTATCCTACCCATTTTAAAGAGTCGTACCCTATCAAAGTAAGATCTGTGCAGTATTTTAAATTGTATGAGGCGGAGTCTGGACTTAATAGCTACCTCACGGGGGTGCATGAGGGCGAGTTCCCAGTCTAGATCCTCCATGTCCCCCACATCCGCCTCCCATCTATCTCGTAGGGCTTGCAGGTCACCCAGCATATTGTTGGTTAGAGTCTTATACGTTAGGGATATCGCCCCACCCTGTATCTGCTCCTGCAGCAGTCTACCCTCCAGTGGTGCGTACTCTGGGAGATCTGCCAGTGCAATGTTTTGTGCGCTCCATGCATGTTTCAGTTGTAAATATTTGTAGTACTGAGTGTTGTGTAGGCCAAATTCTGCTCTGAGTGCCGGAAAGGTCTTTAATTCCCCTTTTGCAATCACGTCCCCTACCGTGGAGATGCCTATGTCATCCCACCTCCTAAAACCTTTCAGTTTATTCAGTTCTCCTAGCCACTTGCAGCACCACAGTGGTGTCTGACGAGTGACCCTCTTGTCCCAACCCATTCTGTTCGTTGCCCTACGCCACGCTGTCAACGTTATCTTAGTGGCGGGAAGGAAGTGCTGGCCTACCGCTTCCCCATAGAGGTAATGCAATATAGATTTGCGTGACCATTGAGACCTTTCCAGCGCATAGGTGGGGTGATCGGCCGCCGCATGGAGCCACTCGTTGATCGGGGCGAGGTGTTCCGCCCAATAGTACGCCTCCAGGTTGGGAAGCGAGATACCCCCGCTATATTGGTGGCGCTGCAACGTGGTGAGGGCCACACGAGGTTGTTTTCCCAGCCACAGGAAGGCGCGCAGGTCCGCATGTATTTTAGTCAGAGTCGCCAATGGTAGGGGATAATACTCATTCTGGAGTGCATAGAGAAACTTGGGTAGTAGGACCATTTTATATAGTGCGGCACGACCCAATAGGGTGAGCGGGAGTTGCCTCCATCTGTCCATTTCTGACCTTGTTTCTACCATTATCCTAGCCACGTTTGCAGTGTAGGAGCGTGCCTTATCTAGCGTTATATATACGCCCAGGTATTGGAAGCCGTCTGTCGTATGAATAAGCTGTCCCGGAAGGCACTCATGACGCTCCTTGCCGTGTGGGTCATAAAGGACCGATTTGTGCCAATTGATCGTGTGTCCCGCCCTCGCCCCGAATTCGCCTAGCTCCCCGAACAGTGCTGGAATTGTCCTGCCTGGGTCGGTCACGAACAATAGTACGTCGTCGGCATACAGAGATATTTTTTCCTGTGTGTCGTCAATAGTATCCCATCTAAAACCTCTGATATCCTGATTCTGTCTAATCCGTGTCGCTAAAATCTCAATCGTAAGGGTAAACAGGAGGGGGGATAATGGACAGCCCTGGCGCGTACCCCTACCAATGGGGAACTCACGGGACAACTTTCCATTGATCCGCACTCTCGCCTTCGGGTTGGAGTACAGGAGCCGGACCCACTGCATGTATTTGGGACCAATCCCAAAACGTCGGAGGGTCTCCATCAGAAAGGGCCAGTGGACTGCATCAAATGCCTTCTCCGCATCCAATGAGAGGAACCAGTGGGGTTCACTTCTCTCACGGACCTCCTGTAGCCAGTTGTGAGTGCGACGGAGATTCAATTTGGTCGCCCTATCCGGAAGGAAACCGGACTGGTCCATATGCACCAACTCCGTTATCACCTGTCGTAACCGTCGAGCCAGGATAGTGGCCAGTACTTTCGTCTCCGTATTTAGGAGGGAGATTGGGCGGTAGGAGGAGCAGTCGTTTTTGGGTTTGCCCTCTTTGTAGATTGGGATAATAGTGGCCAAGACCAGGTCCGGAGGAAAACTCCCTGCATGGTATGCGTCCGTGAAGAGGTTCTTCACGTGTCGCTGCAACAGATCCGCCGTACGTTTAAAAAATTCTTCTGGGAAGCCATTGGGCCCGGGAGTCTTCCCCGGTTTCAACGCCGTCACAGCTTCAGAGATTTCGTCCAGCGTCAGATCCGCCTCCAGGGCTGCAGTAGCCTCCGCGGATAACGTCGGCAACTCCATATCACTTAAGTAGCGTTGGGCGTCCTCACAGTCGCCCAGGTCCCTAGCCCTGTAGAAGTCCTCGTAATAGGTCGCGAAGGCCTCGGCTATGTCTCTATCCGAGTTTACCTGCCTGTTCCCTGTTAACGAGATCTTATCCACCCATCTCGCTGCAGTTTCCCTCCTACTCAGCCAGGCTAAAAGTTTGCCCGACTTGTCACCGACATCATATAGTCGATGCAACGTCGCCAGTGCCTGAGTGCGCGCCTCATCCGTGACTAATTCCCTGTAACGTCTCTGTGCGTCAATCAATTTCCTGAGGCGGGCCTCACCCTTCTGTTGGTGATACTCCGTTTCTAAATTTAAAATGGAGACCTCTTCACTCTCTACCTGACCCTGGCGCGACCTCCTAGCCTCTCCCAGCCTAGTTTGAATGCGGTCTCTCAGGACTGGTTTCATTGCCTCCCAGAGGGTAACACCAGAGCCCACCGAACCCTCATTTTCGGCCATGTACACCCGTATGTCCGCACGCACGCCCTTAAGTATTTCCGGGGTTTGGATGTCCCATGCCGCTAATCGCCATTGTGACTGCCTCACCCCTCTGTCTCGTCCCACCTGCACTAATAGGGGGGAGTGGTCGGAGATCCCCCGCGCCTTGTATTCTGCTAGGTCTCCAACCGTGATATCCTGCCTAGACATAAAAACATAATCCAACCTGGAGAAGACCTTGTGTGCCCCGGAGTAAAAGGAATAGGCTACCTGTGTTGGATGGAGCCAACGCCATACGTCGGTGAGGCCGAGGGTATTCATCTGCCGGGCTAGGGCAGTTGTGGATCCCATTGGGTGTGAAGTCCCCGATCTATCTTGTGTGGTGCACATGACATCATTAAAGTCCCCCCCCACTACTTGAGTTGTGTCAGCCGTGTCCAGTAGGATATTAGCAACCGCCTTCAGTGTGGGAGCCTGCAGCTTGGGTGGGGCGTACACTGATATTATCGTGAACCTACGTCTTTTCCACAACCCCTGGACTCCCGCATATGTGCCCTGAGGGTCTAACCAAGTGCGTGTAATCGTGAATGGCGCCGATTTTTTTATAAGGATCGCCACCCCCCTGGAGTCTGCCGTGTATCCTGCATGTGCCAGGACAGTATATCTTCCCCGCGCAATAAATGCGCACTGGTTCCCTCTAAGGTGCGTTTCCTGGAGGAGGATGACGTCTGGTGTCAGTCGTCTGAGGTACGCACTAACTAAACCTCTTTTAATTTTCGACCCCAGGCCGTTCACATTCCAGCTTAGCACCGTGAACCCTGTGTCACCCGTGGGTGTAGCGTCTAGTGTACTTGCCATTGTGTTGCTCTGAACCTTCCCTGGGTGGGACCGTGACTTAGGGATGTCATCAACTGTGGGCTGGCGTGTCTCTGCTGTTCCTGAACGGGTTCCCCCCTCCCCCCCATAACCTTTGTGGACCCCAACCGGGGGTAATACAGGAACCAATTCCCCTCAGCTCCCCCCTCCCCACCTCCCTCCCCTTCCAGTTGCATCCCAACCCAGGCCTGAACTATCCAAGGGAGAAGGTCTGTCGCCCTCCCGCACATCCCTCCCCACGCTAAACAAGAACTAACACTGAGAACTTAAAGAACAGTAGGGGGGTGCGTGTCAACTTGCTTGCTCCGTTTCGCCGAGACGTCATCATCTCCGATCCCCCTTCAGCCAGGTTTACGAATGTGAGTCCTGAGTGTCCGTATTCATCCCTTGGCTTGAAGACTCTTGTTCCATTTGCTGGATTACCGTGATCAGCGGATGGTCCGAGTTGTCCATTGGTATGTCTCCTTCTCCTCCAGACATGTGGGCTTCCGAGTCCTCCACCTCATCGCCTTCGGATCGGGTTCTATTCCTCAGGCAGCTGAATCTCGAGCCCGCCACCAAGTCATTGCTTGGGGACGCCGACCTGTTTCCTCTTTCACCCTCCTTGTCTCGCGTGCGGTATGGCGTCGCCGGGGCTTTCTTCTGCACCCTCCGCGCACCCCTTCGCTGTGGTTTCGGCACCTCCCAGAGCGGCCCCTCACGGATCGTCTTGTCCAGAGCAGCTCGGCCTGCCGCCTCTCTGCTGTTCAGAATGGGCCTCTCTTCGAGCCATTGCCACACATCTTCCGGGTGGGCAAAGAAGATGGATTTGTCTTTATAGATTACCCTGAGTTTGGCAGGGAAGAGGAGCATGTAAGAAATGTCCAAAGACCTCAGCTTCGCCTTGACCGAGTCGAACAAGCGCCGCTGCTTCGAGACCTCCTGACTGTAATCTGGAAAAATCATGATGGAGGTATTCTCCAGACGGATTTCCCCCAATTTCCTGGCTTCGCGCAGGATCAGGTCTCTGTCCGCGTAGTTCAAGAAGCGCGCTATGACAGGTCTCGGCCGCGCTCCCTCCGGAGGTTTGGCGAGGAGCGCCCTATGCGCCCTCTCGATGATGAAGCACTGGGAGAATCGTGCCGCCGGGAAGGTAGTTTTCAGCCAGTTCAGGAGAAAGGCGGACATGTTCCCATCCTCAATCCCTTCTCTAAAGCCCACAAAGCGAAGGTTATTGCGCCTGGATCTATTTTCGGCATCATCCACCTTCCACAGCAGTTGGCGATGAGAGGCCTGCAGTTCCGCCATATCCTTCTTAAGTGTTGTAATCGCCTCCTCATTGTCGGTCAAGCGAGATTCGGTCACCGTAACCCTCTCGGACAAGTTGCGGAAGTCCTGCCGTAGTAGCGTCACCTCGGATCTCACCTCTCCAATCTTCGTTTCCAGGGCCGTCCGAGATGCCTGAATGTCGGTTCTGGACGCTTGAATGGCCTCCAGCAGCATGGCTGTGTCGTTGCGTGCGCCGTTCTGCTGAGATTGCTGTGCCGCCCCGGACCGCGTTGCGGTGAAGTCGTCCATGGGGCCCCGCTTCGAGGCCCCGGAAGTCCGGTCACCTTTCCCCATGTTGATATCGCGCCTCTCCGGGTCCTGCGGCGCAGATGTGCCCAGCCCCGGGCAGCGGGTGGCAGTGAAGTCACTCCGGGCGGCCCCGTTTGCAGAGACTCTCCCGCGGGTCCCCTGGCACCTCTCTCGCCTCAGTCCTGAGGGTCCCCTGGCTGCTCACCGTGGTCTGGTGGTCGTCGTGTGTAGGATGGGGTCGCGTAGGCAGGACCTCTCCCCGGGCCCCAGCAGACTGCCTACTCACCGGGGGGATCTAGGTCTCCTCTCTCCAAGTGGCACTCGCCCCTCATGCACACACCCTCGACAGTGGCCGTCAGACTGGGTGACAAAGCAGCCCGGCCGCCATGTTGGTAAAGGCGGGCACCGAGCGCAAGTCAGAGGCAGACTCCCGGCTCCTGCGTGGTCGGCTCCCGGCTCCTGTGCCCCGGGCTCACCTCCGTCGCGGTCTGTCTGCGTCTCCCTGTTCGTCCGCCACTTGGGGTTGGTCACGGTGGGGACTTCTCGCCTGCCTCGTCCGCTTCACACTCCGTCGGCCGCCATCTTGGTGTAGGCGGCCGGTCGGCTTCGCCCGCCTCGGATTACCCTCCTCTCTCCAGCGGCAGAATCCCGGTCCCGCCTGGTCGCCAGGGGGGGCGGGGGGTCCCGGCGCCCCCAGTAGCCGGGCACTGTGGGGCAGGATTGGAAGGTGAGGCACTAGGGGCGCCGCGTTGCACCGCGCGCCGCGGTCGTCAGCATGGCCGCCGGGGAGCTTCTGGGGTTGAAATGTCTGGCACTCGGTAGAGACAGCTCCGCACTATCGCTGGGGGGATTCCGCCGGGTATCAGGACGTCGGTCCTCCGTTGTGGCATGTGTTAGGGCCCATGGGTGATCTGAATTGTCGGATAATCGTGCTGCTCGGCCGGAGCTCCGGCAAGGCACGTCTAGTCGGCCATGTTGCTGGCCACGCCCCCCCAACGGGAAACATCCTTAACCACGATGTATAAACAACGACTTACCAGAACAACGAAGAGTGAACAACGAAGAGGGCTGAACCACGAAGGTAACATCCACAAACGACGGAACAATGAAGGATGGAACCACGACTTTTAGAACACCGGAGTTGCACGTCAAACAGAATAAATGTATTGCTAGTGCCACGTTCTAACGCACACAGGATACAACTCGTCAAGAAATAAGACGCATGCTTTTACAAGGTGATTGAGGGTAGATAGAAGGTGTGGGGGGTTTTCCCCCACAAAAACGCATGCTAGGAAAACGTTTAAAAGGGTAGATGGGGGTGTGGGGGGACTCCCCCCATAAATACGATTAAAAAACATAGATATCGTTTGAAATATACGTGAAGATTAATATCGTAATAGTTAAAGTTCAAATACAGCTAAGGTTGTTGAAGAAATTAGTTTACATTTAAATTACCGGTTTATGTCAGGAGATGGCAGTGTTGCTTTGATTTTAACAATTGTAAATGCTTTTGATTCACGAACAGAATATGATCAGTGTGCTCGTTATTGTAAACAGATCTTAACAAATATTTTAGAAAAAAAATGGCATTAAATCTAATTTATTCATGGTTTAGGGAGTAGCGGTTTAAAATGTAGTGGTTAAGTAATGGTCGTGGTTTAGCCTTCGTTGTTCCAGAAGTCGTGGTTTAGGCAGTAGTTGTTAAGTCATACAATCGTTGACAACAGCTGCTTGGCTTAGCGATAATCTGCGGCGAGATCCTGGAAGTCTTGAGCTCCAGAGCTTTCAGCAGGACAAACCTTAAATCCAGGCCGGGTCATGGTTCGAAAATGGCGGCTTGACTCTCGGCGACTGGTCGTTCAACTTATAGAGCTTTTTGACAAAAATTATCCAAACTTCTTGATTTTCTTCCAGAAGGTCCTTTAAGGGTTTACAAAGTGTCCAAGACACCAATCAAAGGGTCTAGAATTTCTGAGATGGTCCTTGAGATGTTGGGACTATGTCTTCCAGAAAGTACCTGGCCACATCCTTAAAAGTCCCTTGGACACTGTCCAGGTGGGCTCTTCTTGGTAGAGATGATGCATGTGGATCTCTTTTAACCTGTTACTTTCAGGGAATCCACTCCTTCTCTTCTTGAAGCAAGGCAAAATCTTAATGGCTGTAGTTCCAAAGTGTGCAGGAGGTACAGTTATTCAGAGTGCAATCATTTGGGGTGCAGGCTAGGCTTACAGCAGGGCAGCCGTTCTTCTTCTTGAAGTTTTAGGCAGGGATCTGACGTGCAGTGCTGCTCTCCTATATTTAAAATAGTGTTCCTGGGTGTCATGCAGGGGGCAACCCTAACAAATGGGGTGCAAGGTGCCACCTTCATGTATGACCACTTCCTCCCATGTGTGGCATCTTCTTGACCCAGAAAGCATATTCTTTTAAAATCCAAAATGGAGAAACGTTCTCCTGAAGGTTAGGATCACGCTAAGCCATCCAATTGGCATGGCTACATTTCCCTGACACTCCCCTTCCATCCCGTCTGCTAATTCAATTACTGGGGCTCCTGTCTGGCTGGGGGTGCAGGATGTGGGGTTGAGCCTGTGTCCTGTCCTAACTGTCATTCCCTCTTTGAGGACCAGTTTAGCCAATCCACTCCCTTACTGCCTTTTGCTCTGCAGCTCGCAGATCTCTTCCCACCAGACGTTCTTTTTCTCTATGCAGGCCACTTCACACCTCATCAGAGCAGTTTGGCTCAGCCTGTCTCAGGCTCGACAATCAGGAGAGGCTTCTGGAAAACTGGATTTTAGCACACAGAAACACAAGTGCTTTAACTTCTTTTCTGTAATAATTATAATAAATACAACCTTGGCAAGTTGTTGGATTTAGCAATACTATTCTTATGAGTCTTAGATGCACAAGTTACTTACCTTCGGTAACGATATATCTGTGACAAACAGTAGTTAGTATCAGATTCCTTACCTTAGAATATCCCCAGGCGTCAGACTGGATCCGGAAACTTTTGCGTAGCAGTACCCTTGCGCGTCGGTAGGCGTCGTCTGCGGCTCCGCATCCGTCGTCGGCGCCGGGATGACGTCGCCGGAGTACTTAGACGCCGCCCTCGCGCACTGACGTCAGTTCTTATACATAGTTTTTCCGCGCCAGAAACGCAGAGCCATGATAAAAACCAACACTGGTGCCATGAAACTAGGGCCCTGAAAGGGGATAACCTTAACCCTAGATTTCGGTTCGCAGAACGGGGAGGATGGGTGGGGCGGTAAGGAATCTAATACTAACTACTGCTCCTTACAGATATATCGTTACCGAAGGTAAGTAACTTGTGCATCTGAAAGAAACAGGTTAGTATTAGATTCTTTACCTTAGAATAGATACCCCAGCAATACCAACCCGGTGGTGGGTCTGCGAACCAATGATCACACCAGAAAGTCCTGGAGAACGGAACGGCCGAAAAAGCCATCTCTCTGGACTTGGCTATCCAGGCAGTAGTGTCTTGCAAACGTGTGCAGCGAGGCCCACGTAGCTGCCTGACAGATGTCCTGCAAGGGGACTCCTCGACCCAGGGCAGTAGTAGCCGCCGTGGCACGAGTGGAATGGGCCCTCAGCCCAACAGAAGGCTCCTTTTTAGCCAAAGAGTAGCATACCTTGATGCACAACACGACCCAACCGAGAGATGGTCCGCTTGTGCACCGTCTGACCTTTCTTAGCGCCCACGTAACCAACAAAGAGTTGGTCATCCACCCAGAACTGGCGTGTGCGATCCAAATAGAATGAGAGCGCACGTTTTGGGTCCAGACGGTGAAGCCTCTCTTCCTCTTTCGAGGGACGCGGTGGCGGAAAGAAGGTGGGCAAGGTGATGGACTGCCCGATGTGAAAGGCTGTGACTACTTTGGGCAGGAAAGAGGGTCGCGTCCGCAACACAACTTTGTCCGGATGGACGGAAAGGAAGGGAGGCTTAGATGAAAGAGCCTGAAGCTCACTCACTCTCCTGGCAGAGGTGATGGCAACTAGGAAAGCAATCTTAAGGGTAAGAAGACAAAGAGGACAGTTATGAAGTGGCTCAAAGGGAGCGCACATCAGGACAGTCAGAACCAGGTTTAAGTCCCACTGAGGCATCACGAAAGGAACAGGGGGAACATATGAGTGATACCCTTCAAGAACCTATTTACAATTGGGGACTTGAAAAAAGAAGGCTGATCAGGTAGCCTTAAGAAGGCGTAAAGGGCAGAAAGATAGCCCTTGATAGTGCCCAGAGCAGAGCCCTGCTGGGCAAGAGAAAGAAGAAAGAGGAGAACCTCAGAAAGAGGGGTAGAAAGGGGATCCACAGCCTTTGCTGTGCACCATGCCACAAATTTGTTCCACCTGCAGGCGTATACCGATTTCATGGAGGGACGCCTGGCTGCCAGAATTACATTGCAGACTTCAGGAGGCAAGTCAAATGGCCTCAACTGTCGCCGCTCAATCTCCACGCATGGAGGTGGAGACTGGACAGGTTCGGGTGGAGGACCGTCCCCTGCTGCTGCGACAGAAGGTCCTCCTGAAGAGGCAGACGAATCGGGGGATCGACTGACATGCTGAGTAGCTCGGGATACCAGTAACTTCGTGCCCAGTCCGGAGCCACAAGGATGACTTGGGCCCGGTCGCGCTTGATTTTCGTCAGCACTCTGGGCAAAAGTGGTATAGGCGGAAAGGCGTACAACAGACCGCAACTCCATTCGCGGCGAAAAGCGTCTCCGAGCGAGTCCTGCTTTGGAAATTCCAAAGCGCAGAACTGATGACATTGCGCGTTCTCTTCGGTGGCGAATAGATCTAACCAAGGCTCTCCCCACTGCAGAAAGAGACCTTGCGCCACGTCCGAGTTCAGACGCCATTCGTGATCCATCATGCACCGACGGCTGAGTTAGTCCGCCCTGGCGTTCAGAGAACCTGCCAGGTGTTGAACCACCAGGGTTAGGCCCTGATGTTCCAGCCACTGCCAGAGGCGCAGAGCCTCCTGGCATAGAGTCCACGACCCCACTCAGCCCTGTTTGTTGCAGTACCACATGGCGGTGGTGTTGTCCGTGAACACCTGCACTACACTCCCCCGGACAGAGGGGAGGAATGCCTTCAGTGCAAGACGAATCGCCCGCAGCTCCAGAAGGTTGATATGGAGCTGGGACTCCATATCAACCTTCGGAGACCAGAGGCCTCTGATCTCCGTCTCTCCCATGTGGCCTCCCCAGCCCTGGAGGGACGCGTCAGTCACAACTACATGCTCCGATTAGGGTAGGGAGAGGTATCTGCCGCTGACCCAATCGCGGTCCGTGAGCCACCACTGCAACTGTCTTGCAGTGCCCTCCGAGATCAAGACATGGTCAGACAAGTTGCCCTGATGCTAGGCCCACTGAAAGAAAACAAGTTACTTACCTGTAACTTTGGTTCCCCAGTATTGGTAACTTTCATAGATTCCCATGCTTTGTATCATTCCCCGTCGTCGGAATGGGAGTCTCGGTAACAAAAATACCATAGTTGTAGGTACAAAAGACTAAGGAAAAAGGCCTAGGCCTCATTCCCTTTTGTAACATATCACCCTCTTTGTGTAAAAGAGACCAAACTTTGGCCTCAGCCAATCAGAAGTGCCTCACCCCTTAGAACCTTCCTGAAGGAACCTCAGAGCCTCAGATTTTCGTAGCCGTTGTGCAGACACCATATCCCTAGTAGGCTGAGCTTTCCTTGGGGAGGTGGGTGGGCGCATGGGAATCTATGAAAGTTACCAATACTGGGGAACCAAAGTTACAGGTAAGTAACTTGTTTTCTTACCCCAGTATTGGAACTTTCATAGATTTTCATGCTTTGTATCAGAGTAGTAAGCAGTTAGCAACAAAACCACATTTTGCATCATAACATTATATCAATAGGCAACATGACATAAAGATACAAATTGTGAAATACGGAAGGTGGGAAAGAAAGGAAAGCTCACCAATTATTGCAAGAGGTTCCTCAGGACAGCCTGTCCCAGTGCCGCATCATCTTGTTGTAAGGACTCCAAGCAGTAATGCCTGGTAAAGGTGTGAACGCTGCTCCAGGTAGCAGCTCTGCAAATGTCTTTAATCTGCACCCCCGCGAAGAGGGCTGTTGAGGAAGCCACAGATCTCGTGGAATGTGCTCGAATCCTTCCAGTCAGAGGTTTCCCTGCAGCAGTGTGACAATGCAGAATGGCACTCGTGATCCATCTTGAAACACCTTGTTTGGATAGTGGAAGGCCCTTGTTTGGACCCCCGAAGGCAACAAATAACTGGGAGGATTTTCGAAAAGCCTTCGTACGTTCCAAATAAAATTGTAAGCACCGTTGCACATCTAGCGAATGCAATGCTCTTTCTGCTGGTGTAGCCGGTTGAGGAAAGAACGCCTTCAGAATGACCGGCTCATTCAAGTGGAAGTCCGAGGGAACCTTAGGCATAAACCTCGGATTAGTTCTCATGATCACAGTGTTTCTCTTGAATTGAAGGAAAGGTTCTTGGATAGTCAAGGCCTGCAATTCTCCAACACGCCTAGCCGATGTGAGAGCGAGGAGGAGAACCAATTTCCATGAAAGGTATTTCATGTCAGAACGATGGATTGGTTCAAATGGGCCCTTCATGAGTTGAGAAAGGACTAGATTCAGATGCCATATCGGAGGAGGCGGTCTCACTGGTGGATAGACTCTGAACAAGCCCTTGAGAAATTGCTTGACAATTCTGGCAGACCACAAGGAAGGCCCAGACGCAGTCCTTCTGAACCTTGATATTGCCGCCAAATGGACCTTAATCGATGAATGGGCTAGTCCCGACTTAGCCAAGGACAGCAGATAAGGAAGGATCTGATGAGGCTTGGAAGTGAAAGGATCAATGCTTTCTGTTCTGCACCAGCAACAAAATCTTTTCCACTTAAGACGGTAAGTCCTGTTCGTAGAAGGAGCCCTTGCTTGGGAAAGGACCTCCCTAACCTCTCTCGATATGGGTAGGTTCATAAACTCTTGCTGCTCAGGAGCCATGCAGTCAGGTGTAACGACTGCAGATCTGGGTGCCAAACTTGTCCTTCGGACATCGTGAGGAGATCTGGTAGAACTTCCAAAGGAAGTGGAGGGGCCACCGACAGCAGGTGGAGTTCCGAGTACCAGAACTGCCTCGGCCAAGCAGGAGCTATCAGGATCATCCTGCACGGCTCCACCTTGATCTTCCTGATGAGTCGTGGGATCAGAGGTATGGGAGGAAAAGCGTAGACAAATGTCCTCGACCATGCTATTGAAAGCGCACTCCCCGGAGAACCTCGATGGGGAAGCCTGCTTGCATAAGACCGGCATTTCCTGTTGGTCGGAGTGGCAAAAAGATCGATCTCCGGTCGGCCCCACTGGCTGAAGACCTTCTCCAAAACTCTGTGGCTGACTGAGGATGACCTGCTCAGTCTGTCGGCGTTTTAGTTTAGGACCCCCGGCAAGTGTTCTGCCTTCAGCGATATTCCCTGAAGGATCATCCATTCACAGATCTGTTGAGCTTCTTGGGACAATGGACGAGATCTGGTTCCTCCTTCCTTGTTCACATAGTGCATGGCCGTGGTGTTGTCCGTCCTGATAAGCACTTGTGAAACCTCCAGGCGAGGAAGAAAAGCTTGCAGAGCCAGTCTTATCGCCCTTAGCTCTAAAAGGTTGATGTGGAGACGTTTCTCCTGGGGCGACCAATGACCGCTGACATGCAGGTCTTGCATCACTGCTCCCCAACCCTCCAATGACGCGTCCGTTGTGACCACGTGTGGAGATGGGTCGCTTACGAAGGATAGACCTTGGGACAAGTTTTCTTGATCTGTCCACCAAAAGGCCGCTTCCTTCATCATTGGAGTGACCGTCACTCTGTCCTCGAACGAACCGTGGGCCTGTTTCCACTGGTTGTCTAGTTGCTCCTGCAGAGGACGCATTCTTAGTCTGCAATGGGGAATCAGTGGGATACACGATGAAATTACTCCCAGTAGAGACTTGTAGCGACGTACTGAAAGACACTTTTTTGCCTGTAAGTCCTTGGCCAAGGTCTGTAATTTCTCTCTCCTTTCCGGAGTAGGGAAGGCTCTTGAGAGCTTTGAATCCAAGATGGCTCCCAGGAAGCGGGCCTTTCTGGACGGGACCAGGGAAATCTTTTCGTTGTTCAGAGTGAGTCCCAGATTCTGAAACAAATTGGTGCAAGCTTGAACTGCCTCCAGTGCTGCCTGCCTGGATGGAGCTTTCAGTAACCAGTCGTCCAGGTAGGGGAAGACTTGGAAATGGTTCCGCCGCAGGAAAGCTGCTACTGGCGCCAGCACCTTTGTAAAAATTCTCTGGGCTGAGCGGAGTCCAAAGGGTAAAACCCTGAACTGAAAATGGCTCTTGGCTACTGTGAATCGCAGAAACCTTTTGTGTGCTGGGTGAATCGGAATGCGGAAATACGCATCCTCGAGATCGAGCGTGGCCATGAAATCCCCCGGATTGATAAGCTTCAAGATGTCCTGGAGGGAGACCATCCGGAAGGACAGGGAGATGAGATAGGTGTTTAGCTCCCTGAGGTCTAAAATGGGGCGCCACTTCTCCAGCGTTTTCTTTACCAGGAAGAACCTGGAATAGAATCCTTGCCCCCTTTGGTTTGAGGGGACCGGCTCTATGGCTCCCTTCCGGAGCATCTGTTGGAGCTGCAGGAGATGCTGGTGTTTTGATGGAATGGCTGCCGGGGGCTTGGGTGGAGGGACTTGCGTGAATTCCAAGGTATGCCCTTTCCGAATGATGTTGAGCACCCAACGGTCCGATGTTATCCTGGACCAGTTTTGAAGGTATTTGGTGACCCTGCCTCCAACTGTTGATCTCTTGAAGGAGGGTCCAGTAGGAAGAGCCAGGAGGCCGCTATTGGCGTTTGGACGAATCCCGGCCTCTTCCAGCCTGTTTCCCCTTATTGTAAGGCCTGGAGTAGTTTGTAGACTGGCCTTGCCGCTGTTGATAAGGCTGACGGTATTGCTGGGAACCTGAGCCCGTGGAGGAATAGCGTTGTTGTTGAAAGGATCCCCTGTAGGTACCACCTCTACCTCTGGATCCCTTAAAAGGAGACTTTCGGTATTGAAGGGTGAAGAAGTGGGTTATTTAAGACTCAGCGGCGCCAGGGATAACGCCCTACTCTCCGGGTCCACCTGTCTTAGAGTACAGAGACACGGGATACTTCTTGGTGACGTCAAAGATCAATTTTATTAGCTGCAGCCAGTAACAGATATCCTAGAAGTACAACACGGTGTATGTTCTTAGGAGACTGCTCAACTTTACAAAGCTAGTCATCCCTTTTTATACCAAATATTATGCTTCAGGCAAAATTCCTTATTTACAATTGACCATTCACATGTTTTCACAAAAAAAGCAGGATCATGATGACAAGTCCATTTTTCAGTTTGTCCAGCCCACAATCAACTATTGGTCAAACCTAACATTCTTCATCCCACCATAAAAACGGCCCATAAAGAAAGGAGCAGAGACAGGTGTGAGCAAGATAAGACATAGTTATGCGCAATAAAAGGTTTGATGGTGTCTTGTGTCTTGTTCAGTAATCTTGATCAGCTACTGGGAAAGGAACTGGCTTAACAAGTTTTGGCTTCAGGCAAGAGGGTCGCTCGCTCAGGTCATTCAGAAGTCAGCTAAAGTGTACGTGTGCTTGGAGACTCGTTCGGCCACTGTCATCGGCCTATGTGAGGGCAACCACAAAATGGCTGCCGTATACAAAATGGAACCCGAGGGTTCAGAATGGAATCCCTGATTTCATGGTGATCTCGCCACTCGAATATGACGAAAATGCTCGTATACCTTACACTTGCCATTTTCGGTCTAATGTTACCAAAATCGTCATGATACGACGACTTTTATGAAACGGGTTCAGAATTTCAGTACCTCAGACCCTCCTTTTGCCCTTACATAGGCAATACCCTAAACCCATGTCAGTCTGAGTCCAGGTCTATACTCATCAGGCCATCAAGATGTTGCTGTAGCATCATCTTATTACTTAGCACGTTTCTCGATACAGGTCTCCTTACACACGATGTAGCACAGAGGCCACATATAGCAGGAGCACACTGTACGCACAGACAGAACAGGAAAAGAATGGCTAAGATCATCCCAATGACCATCAGAATCTTCCATCCCCACGTGGATAACCGTTCCCAGAACCATCCCATCAACGACCAATCTCCTTTATCCACATGTATAGATTCGGAGATCTTATGTAGTTTGGAAATGGCCTGGTACACTGTCGGAGCATTATCTGGAATGAAAACACAGCAACTTGATTGGATCACTTTACATACCCCACCTCGATCTGCAAGTATGACGTCTAACGCAACTCTGTTCTGGAGTGTCATAAGACCATCCGACTGGAGCTCAGCAGTCAAGTTACTAAGGGCATTGGCAGTTTCAACTACGGTGGACTCAACCACCCTCGTCAATTGCCGTATGTTCCTGCTGTTAACCATAGGTCCCCAAAACGGCAGAAAACCCTTCAAGAAATCTCCTAATTCTTGTCCTGCAGTATTTCCTTAGTGAAAACACCTCTAACCACCCTTGTCTTGTGGTAATCTGCCTCAGCTGTGTAGGTGGGAGGCAACAGGAACGAGACAAAACATGTGCCCGATAAATCAGGGGGCAACCATGTGTATGGTCTCGCATAACAGATGAAATTGGTACCCTTAGCTGCTAGGAACGATGGGGACGTCTGGGACGCAAAAACATACGTCTCAGTGCAGATACTCTTCCCTAACTGAGCTCTTGGATTCTTGCCATTACCTTGCAGACATAGACGACCCTGATGGGGTACAATCCAAATCGGAGAGGATCTTTTTGCTCGCTGGTTCTCGCTCAGACTCCCTCCATATCCAGTCACGTTCCATCCAATATATGCTAGTGTCTCATCTTTCGGGATAGTCTCATAGGAACTAGCACCATTAATCATATCGACTATTCCCTTAACTAGAGCACTATTCTTTGGATTATCCTTCACAGAACGTAGGGGGTGGACTTCACGAACATAGATAAACATCGTTCTGTATGCCCACACAGAACCATTGTAACTGAATGGCAGGACCAGATAAGGAATACCTTTTTCAGTAGTATGAGGCATAAGGCCACACACCCAACAGTTAGTCGTGTTTACTTCTAACTGGTGTTGGTGCAGAAGCTGAACGAAAGAGTTATTAACGAATTCCAATCTCCTAATGGATTCATGTTCAGGCAGAGGATGAAAAGAATGCAAAGAAACAGTGGGAGAAAGTATGGGCTGTGTAGTGGGTGCAAACGTCACTTGAAAAGAGAATATAACATATCCCATTAAAAACATCATTAAGCTAAGCAACATAAAAACACACAATATTAAAAAACATTTTCTGCTCATAATTCGACACATTTTGGCTCTAAAATTCATTTCTTCAACAGGTCTCTCCATCTCGAAAAATCCATCCTCTAACCTTGCTGCTCGCGGAGGTAGGGTGTTCCGCGCTAAGGAATGCGTCTGTCAGTCCAGGGAACGCCCTAGGACCAACCAGAACCGTCGACCTTGTGTCTTCGGCTTGCACTCCAAAGACTTGACTCCGCGACCCTACAGCTGAACCCGGATGGCGGTTCGAAAAACGAAAATCGGTCAAAACAGTTTCTCAGATGGGAGAGCTGAATTTTCAAAAATAGTAAAGAAAAAGGATTTTTATTTTATTAGTCCCATGACTCTTGGTCGCAAATTATAACGGCCTTTGCCGGGCACTGTGTGATCGCAGAATAAGAGTTCAGGCTTGGTAGTGTCCAGTCGAACTGACGGTGGCACAGCTTCTTGCAGAAGATCGTCGCTTTCACGCTCAGAACTTGTCCCCATTAAACGTGCATCGCTAAAAGGCAGAAAACGAGGCACAGTTTCAGTCTCAGAATCAGGAATGCCCTCCTGGACCCACTGGTCGTACGGCAGAGGTAAAGGAACCCTCTTGCAGTGTACACCGTGGATCCAGTTCTTTTTTCCTTACACCCGCACTGCAGTTCTCGTGGACAAAAGCACCAGGTAGGGGCCGATCCAGCGGGGCTGATCGTTCTTTGTCCGCTGGAAATTCTTGATTAGTATCCACGATCCAGGATCGATTGCATGCCCTGGATCTTCAGAGGCCTGAGGCAGTGTATCATTAACCTGTTGGTGTAAGACACGCAATTTAGCCGTCAAATCATACAAGTAATCAAGCAGTATTGGGTGTTCAATCTCACTGAATTTCGTCGGCCTCGGCACTCCCCATATGTTTGCCGGGCGACCAAAAATTATTTCATAAGGACTAAGTCCCACTCGTGAATGCACAGTCATCCTAGTCGACAAGAGTGCTAATGGCAGAGCATCAGGCCATTTAAGACCAGAGCTCGCCTGTATCTTGGCCAACTTCAATTTGAGGGTGCCATTATAGCATCCACTAGACCAGCCGATTGGGGGTGATTTGCAGCGTGAAACTTTTGGCGGATTCCTAACCCTTCACATACTCCCTTCATCACCTGACCCGCATATTCACTCCCATTATCACTCCAGACCATTCTCGGCAAACCATACCTGGGGAAGAATTCTTTGACAAGGGCTTTAGCTGTGGACAAGGCAGTATTATCTTTTAGGGGCTATGCTTCTACCCATCTTGAGAAGGCACAAACAACCACTAGTACGTACTTCAGGTTGTTGCATCTCTCCATGTGAATGGAATCTAGCTGCAAAACCTCAAACGGATACGTCGGAGGAGCAAAATGACCAGCTGGAGTTGGAGTTCCCTTACCAGGATTGTATTTCAAACAAATCACACAATTCTTGACCACATTCTCTGCACACTTAGGAATTCCAGCATTTTGCCATACTGGAGCCAACAACTTTCACATCCCTTTCACACTGATATGGGCCATTCCATGCGCCATTGTAACCACTGCAAGCACGTACGCATCGGGTAACAACCATCGCTGATGTTCTGACAACTCAACCCAACAACCATTTGCGTCTAATATACCCGTACTCTCTCTCCACACCCTCAATTCCTTCTCTTTAGCTTCAGCTTGAATAGACTTCCCACTCTCTATCGTATCTTCACATATTCCAACGTCACCCATCCATCTTGCAGGGCCCGCAACATACATTCGACTCATCACATCTCTTGCCGTTTCATTCGCAACTTCATCAGCAAACGCATTACCGCAACCAACGTCGTCAGTAACCTTCTTATGTGCACTGCATTTCACAATCGCAACTTGCAACGGCAAGGTAAGTGACTCAAGAAGCTCATTCACCAACTGACCATGCTGTATCTTAGTTCCATGAGACGTGAGGAACCCACGTTCCTTCCACAATCGTCCAAAACTGTGAGCCACACCAAATGCATACTGGCTGTCAGTATATATGGTCACTTTCTTTCCTTTTGATAATACACACGCTCTCGTAAGTGCAATCAACTCTGCTGCTTGAGCTGAATTATGTGGGATACGTGCAGCTTCAACAATCGTATGCAAAGTCGTAACAGCATATGCCGCAGTCGTATCACCATTTGGAAGCTTGAAGCATGAACCATCCACCCATAAGGTACCATCACACTTCACAAGAGGAGTGTCCCTAAGATCTACTCTCCCTTTCGTTTCCTCTTCTGTCCTGAGAAAACAATCATGTTGTTCAGAAACATCTGTCTTTGCTATAATCGGCAACAACGTAGCTGGATTCAGCGTGTTGCATCTCTTTATGTGCACATGACTCGCTAAAAGTGTCAGCTCATAACCTGACAATCGAGCACTAGTTAAGTGCTGTGTCTTGGTTCTGTTTAGCAAAGTATCCACTGCATGTGGAACCATTACAATCAACGTATTATTCATCACCAAACCAGCAGACTGTCGAATAGAAACAGCTGCTGCCGCTGTAGCTCTCAAACAACTCGGCAACGCTCTAGCTACCGGATCCAAAGTCGACGAGAAATACGCACATGGACGCTGCTTGTCCCCAAAAGATTGTGTCAACACTGACAATGCACATCCTTCTCTCTCATGGACATACAGTGTAAAAGGCTTACTGTAGTCGGGGGTACCCAACACAGGAGCCGAACACAATGCATCGCGCATTTCCGAAAAACTTTTCTGACACTCTTCGGACCACGGAAGGGGATTTGGTGTATCTTTACAAGTCAATGCCACCAAAGGTTTGGCCAGTAGGGAAAAATTTGGTATCCATTGTCTGCAATATGACGTGATACCCAAGAAAGCACGCACTTCTCTTTGTGTAATTGGCACACTCAATGTTGCAATCGCCTGAATTCGTTCTGGGGTCAATCTTCTTCCCTCCTTCGATAAGAGATGACCTAAGTAGGTCACTTCTTGTCGACAATACTGTAACTTTGAAAGAGACACCTTATGATGTAAATCAGACAAATGACGCAACAACGACAAGGTGGCTTCTTTACAAATCTCCTCAGTATCTGCAGCTACTAACAAATCGTCGACGTACTGAATAAGAGCAGCACCATCAGGTAAAACAATCGTATCAAGCTGTGGTTTAAAAGCCTGACTATATATTGATGGACTCTCACAATAGCCTTGAGGAGCTCTCTTAAACCGGAAACTTCGACCTCCTAAAGAGAAGCCGAAAATATCTCTACTCTCCTCGGCAATCGGGATGCTGAAGAAGGCATTCTTCAAATCAATCACCGAAAACCACGTGGCTGAAGCTGGAATCATGGTCAGTAAGGCAGTGATATCTGGAACGACAGGAAATTGCGGAACTACAATCTTATTCACCTCGCGAAGATCGATCACAAACCGGTAAACAGGTGGCTGAGAAAAGTCAGTACGTTTTAAGACAGGCAACACAGGGCTATTGCAAACATTACCTCTCGTTTCTTCAATTACATCTTTCTCAATCAGGTCATGAATAATCGCTAGCAACGCCCTTTCACCTTCACTCGAGATCTTGTATTGGGGAATACGTGGCATTTTAACATTCACTTTCAATGTCACAACATATGGCGGTATCTCCAAAAGACCCACGTCATTAGGACCAGTAGCCCAAAGAATATCAGGAAGAGACGACAATTCTGTCGGAAGTTTATCCTTTGACAAATACATCGAGGAGACCACTTTCTTACCCAGTGTAAGTTGTACTCCAGAGGGAGAACAATACAATGTCGCGTACAATCTTTTCAACAGATCCAATCCCAATAATTTCTCACCACAACCGGTCGTCAGAATAAGGGGTGCTTCGAATTCACAAGGTCCAACAGAAAGAGACATAGGACTAGAGATCGGGTTCCTAACCGGGGTGCCAGAAAAACCTACGGAAACGTTCGTCTCGCCAGACAAAGGTGCGCCAGGGAGTTTAGAGTGCATAATAGAACTCTTTGTAGCACCAGTATCCAACAGAAAAGAATTTGACACACCTGATGTAATAACCTCAACATAAGGTCCACTCTGATCTACTGGAACTGAAACAACTCCCTCTCTTTGTCTATGGCTGTCCTAGCAATCATCACCTTCAATATTTTCACCTTCTGCATAGTAGTCATCAGCATAATACTGAGTCGTCCTACCAGACGCATTATTCTGCTGATCAAAACTATTCATTGAATTTTGTGGAGGAAAGGGACGTGCGTTCTGGGGGAAGCCTCCACGTCCTCTACCTCTAGGAGCTTGTGGAACACCCCGACCTCTTGCGCTAGAAACACCATTCATACGCTGTAACAAAACAGGGCAGCTACTTTTAAAATGGCCCTCTTCTTTGCAATATGTACATTGATTAGGGCCTACAGGAAAACGTTGTTGAGAAGGCTCGAACCTTTGCGAGTTTCGCTGAAACTGCTGAGGCTGCTGATAATTACGCTGGTTACTATGGGGCGGATACGCTTGCTGTAAAAGAACCTTCGTCTTTAACTCTTTAGTCTTTTTGTCTGCCCTATCCTTCTCATCCTTATCCCTATTTTCATAGTATTGTGCACTAGCCAATATCTGTGCTGATGAGGAAACAGCCCAAGAACTCTCGGAATCTTTCAACTTGGTACATAACTCGGGAAGCAAATTATGCACGAACTTATCAACAAACAACCGTTGACCACCTTCAGTACTCATGTCTTGACCACTGTGGTCGATAAATGTTTCTTCAAACCTAGTGAAGAAATCGGATACAGTTTCATCTTTCTTCTGCTTACACGCAGACAATTTGTCCCAGTTTACTCGCATAGCAGGCATTAAAGTCTTCATGTAAGTAACGATCTTACCAGGAAGTTCTGCAACTAAAGGCTCAGGTTTAGCACCACCAACTTGTCGTGCATCTGCAGCACTAATATTAACCTAGGTATCACCTAATTCTTGCGCATGATCCGTGTGACGAATCAATTCCATAAAGGCTGTGGGACCACGTTTCCAAACAACAGGTCTATATCAGCTAAATTCATAACACATGAGTCTGCAGTCTGTGATAATTCCTTATAATACCCTGCAGGATTTTTACGGGGGTCAGGTAAGGTCTGTTTAAGAGCCAAAACTTCAGCTCGTTTCCATGGAACATGTACCCAAACACGTTGAAAATGTGCTGGCACCGCTGGGGGGCTATTATTTGCACCAGCAGGTACTTCTTCCTTCCATACCGGAGGAACCTCTCTCATTGGATGTTGTCTCACTTTCCTCCTAAAAGAAGGATCAGGCTCAAACAACGACCGAGAGATAGCCTCATTCCTAAATGACAACAATATTGCAACTGCTCTCTCAACATCGGAACCCACAATTGTGCCTTTCGCAAACTCGAACCGTACACGACACAACTCAGGTGGATTGGGTTCCAAATCATTATCCTCCAATTCTTCACAAAGAAAAACACACATTTGATCAAAAACATATCTCTGCTTCGGTGCTTCCCATTGGCGGAAGACATCCATAACAGACTCTAACTCATATCTTGCAGGGTCTGTAACCCATTTATGCGCCAAATGATCCAATACTCCCTTCTCTCTAGAATCAGGCAATTGGCTACGTAACTGTTTATGCTCTGAAACGGGGGTCATGTTTAATGACCCAAAGAAAGGAGACAAAAGACTAGTAACAGTATCCGTCATTCTCTGTCGTACAGAAGGAGAAGTTGACAGAACAGGAGGTAAAGCGGATTGAGAGGAAGCTAATGTAGGAGCAGTAGCAGAGGAGGCAGCAAAAACAGGTGGAAAAGTCATAGGGATTAAAGACGGAACAGGTAGCAAAGTCGGCAGCCCTTGAGAAGGCTGCACCAGAAGAGTAGGAGCCAGCTGAAGAGGAGCTGGCGGCTGTGCAATAGCAAGAGGCAAAGCAACCAGAGGTTGCGCCGCTAAAGGTTGCGGAGGTGCTGTGGAAAAGTAAATTTTGCCATGTTATATGTGCCTACGTGTTCCCCATCCTATGTTATATGTACATGATTAATATGCATATGTATCCCCCTATGATCGATTAAAGACGCAATTACAGTTGTGTCCAACTCTAGTATGCCAGTATCCAGTTCTCGTGAAAGCAACGAGTATTAGGCCTATGTTACCACGATTTACAGTGTACACGTTAATTCATTGAATTGTCCCCGTTTCTAGGCCTCAAAAGGGCCCGGACGCCAGATTCAAGCTCCAGTCTCCTGAACCCGCTCCGAGGAGCGATACAGCCCCCACCTGCATCCCTGACCCTTCACTTACTTCCCTGCCTCACGGTGCCCGGCCTGGCTCTGCCTGCCTGTCTGCCAAGAGTATGTTATGCTTCTAGTTATCAGTCCAGCCCTCCTTCTTTGCATTCCTAAGCTACTGAACCGCATAAACAGTTCAGCTATAGTCTAGTCTTTCTGTCTCCATGTAAGAGAATTACTGTATTAATATTCATAGAATATTCCTAGCACACGCAATACATGTAGAATATATGCATGCACCAGTCTTAGTGTCAAGTAGCCTTTTGCCCTGATAACTTTTGGATTCTATCAACATGTACTCCAAACACAAGATACCAGATATGCCATAGGTACATGTCGTCCTGACACCGCAGACTTTAGTCTCCTCTTCTAGTGCAGAAGTCATAGCCCCCAGTTCTTCCTGGTAACACGTCATTGCCCGTTTGCGCGCACCACTAGGTTAAAGGTCCCAGCTGCTCTCAGGTAGCCCCCTCCATGTTTCCGCCCACTCATGACATTTCTGTGACGTTTCATACCACATGTCTATGTATACGCCCTGTACACGCCTTCTTGTTACACCCATTTTTGTTCTTATCTTTCGCGACTGCTACGAGTTACGCCTACTGCTACGCCTATTGTATGCAATGTAATGTAATGTATTATACTATATATATGCTGCACTGTCGATGAGGCATTGCAGCTGCCATCCATTCTATTTCCGTGCAGGCTATCCCGTTCCTGTCCCTTCCCTTATGCCTGATTAAAGCCTGTTAGACTCAGATACCTCGAATCCTGTCTCTTATTTATTGAGCTATCTGTTTTATTCAATGTATTCAAAAATAGTACCGGTAATTAATTATTTATTTACCACATAATGGCGCCCGAATAGGGACTTGCCCTTTCCCCACGCGCCGGCGAAGCCACGCAGGCCCCCTGACCCTCTGCAGCCGTGACGGAACCATACCGTGCACGTGCAGATATTTCTGCTTCAAGTATCCCTCAGGCCCACGGAGGAGACGGAGGTTGCGGTCTAGCATCCAGACGAGGCGGTGAGGAATGCGGCGAGTCCCGACCAGAGCCCAAGCCGAGAGTACAAGGTCCGAGGTATCCGGAGGCCCACCTGTAACTGAAGTCCGAAGTTCGTAGTCCGACGTCGTAGCAGTCCAGTCCAGTCCGAGGCCTTCCGTTCTTGCTGCCCGGTGAGTACCGTTGCTGGGGTAGTATCTAGACAGGGTCAATTAATTTGTCTCTGGTCCGTTGGGTTTGGGTACGCAGATCCAGTCCGAAGTGTCCACCTAGGTGGATACGGGTCCGACGTGTCTCTTTATGGGACCGGTATGTTCTGTACTGTTTTAGCAGTGCATCCAGTAATTCTAGTAAGTCTGTTCTCGAGAAGTTCAAGTATTATGTTTTAAGTGTATCAGGTAGTATTCTGTTCGAACTGTTATTAATGTTATTTAATGTGTTTTCAATGTCGTGGTATGAGTGATTTGTTTTGCTATTCATTACTGTGTTTATCGTGTATTGTATTGTGTTTGGATTCAAGTCTAGAATGCCTCTGTTTTCCAAGTTACGTCAGATAGGAACCCGGAAAGGGTTGCTCGAAGAATCAGTTCCTGTCCCGCCTAGGGACAGTCCAGGACATTTTATGTATCATAAGCATGGCTTAAGTGCCATATTGTATTTAGATTTATGGGTCGACTATACCAAGGATCTAGAAGAGAAATATAGATGGCCTGTATCAGGTACATGGGATGGCGAGTGCATCATGCGAGTAGAAGAGGCATTATGGAAAAAGAAAGCCCGACAGTCCCAGAAAGATGCCATCGAGTTATGGCTCAAAGAATCTCATAGAAGAACGGAAAAAAAATCAGAAAAACAGAGTTAAGTAGGGAATCCTCAGAGAGAGCCCAAGAAAGGGAACTTCTAGAAGAAGGTGAACGAGTTAGAGCAGAACAGTCAGACAGACAGAGAAATGCTCTTATAAGGGGCATGTATCCTCTTCTTGCCGAGGGCTTGCCGAAGGCAACCCCGGAAGCATCCAGTAATTTTCCGCCACCATTAGTCCCGACTAAGCTACGTCATAAACCGACCGCAGCTGAAATTTTTCTTTCGTCCTATTTGGACGATACAGTCCCAGAATATGCAAATCATATTCCGCCTGTTCAACCTCAGCACCCTGTTAATAATGTAATCCCTGTTCCTCCAGCCACTGGTCCCGGGGACCAAGTTAATGTACCCCCGGCCCAGCCTACAGTAAATGCACCCGTTTTACCAGTCACGTTACCAGCACCCGCACGTCCGGTATTACCTGACGACTCTAGCCCAGGAGGGGCGGCGGGAGGCGCTCCTACCACCCCGCCTCAAACGAAACGAATGACGCTGAGAGAAGCAGCGTTACAACGTACACCGAAAGTCTCTACTTACGCAGCCCTCAAGAAATACCTTACTGATTGCGTATATGATTCAGTACCAGGTGAAGATTACATGATACTGTATTCAGTACGTTTACGACGAGTTACCACCTTTTTGGTTACTCTGCCAGACATGAAGGACCATCTAGATAGAATATATCGTTTTATCCGTACAGGGGAGGATCCAGAAAGTATTCACGAAGCTATGGCACACAGAAAAGTCGAGACTCAACATCTGATTTTACAGTTTTTGATTAACTGTTTAATAAGAGAACAAGACTATCCTGAGAAAGATAAAGATAAGATGAAAGTCCTGACAAAGTGGAGTGATAATATAGCCGAGGGAAAACACAAGACACAGAATTGTATAGACGCTATGTACAGGAAAATCCGTAAGGAAATTCTAGACATACACGAAAAAGAGAAAGCAAGGAAAATAGCCGAGAAAGAGAATGACTCTTCAAGTGAAGAGGTAGACAGCGAGAATCCCGACAGAATAGCGTATGTAGGTAGAACTAGACTTTCCGACAGACATTCACGTCCAGATTACAAGAAAAGTTTTCCTCCTCCAGTGCCAGAACAATGTTCTCTTGAGCAAGTATTCCAAGCTACCGATAAAATTCTGAAATCACGAATAGGTTATAGTGAACTTAATACCATGCATGAACAAGAACTAGCCCGATCAGCAGTCCGATGGACTAGTGATTCTACCACGTTTCCAGATGAAATCGTGGCACAAATGTTCCTGAAACTGCCCCCAGCCGAGCAGCGTCTGGTGGGTATGTATATGATCCAGCACCTCATCACACTGTATGAGGTTCAGCATTCTGATCCAGGTCCTTTACATGATGTATTGAACGAGTTACTCCAGTACAGATGGAAAGGTCTAGGTACCGATTTAATTAATGTCATTCTAGAACAGCGCCACAAATACCGAAAGTTTCTGAATCCACATTTTGTTCCCGTTCCACCCCCAGTAAGGAAGTCATTCTACATAGATAGACAGAATCCGTTACGAGAAGTACATCCAGTTAGGACAACGGGGGTGGTCTAGAACGAGTATTTGTTTACACCCCTATCACAAAGATGGAACTCTTGGAAATGAAAAAGTTAATTCCCTGTCATGATAAAGATCCAGCAGGGTTCCACCGTGAACTAAAAGACATGCTCCGTATGGGAGAATACACGTATCCTGATATCATTAAAATGTTAAAGGTCTTGTTGCCTGCGGGCATATATGAAAAACTTAAAGAAAAAGAATGGGAGGTGGGAGAGAAAAAGATAGATTGGTCCGCATTAGAAGCCGAAGATAACACACGAGTACCAGGTACCGGTCTTGGGGATAAAGCTAAAGCTTTGCCCGAACTGTTAATACAAGTCTTGCCAAGATTACTAGCCATGAAAAAGGAAGACTGGGATGCCATCTCAGCCTGTAAACAGAAACAAGATGAAGATACTAGTGATTTTTATTCTAGATTCGAGAAATGTTTCATTATTAATAGTGGTCTGAAAACAAGTAGTGAATCGTATCCACATCTTTTTGTTACCAAACTAGTCGAGAATTCAAGTCCACAAGTTAAAAATAGAGTACTGAAAGTCGAGAGTTCTTGGCAAGCTAATACTCCGTCACAGATGCTCCAGATGCTCCAGTATCACCAGAACAGAATCAGGGAAGAGCAGGAACATGAAAGAAGACGTATGAAAGACACGAAAATGAAAGTATTAGTTGCACAGTCTGTTCCGCAAGACAGTCAGAAGAGGGGTCCGAATCAAGCCAGTCATCCTACAGCTCCCGTTAAAGGGACATGCAATTATTGTAAACAGCCAGGTCATTTTATAAACGAATGTGCAGTTCTGAAACACAACATAGCTACTGGTAAAACCAAAGAAAGACCGCGTCCGCCTAGACAAGAACAAGTTTTACAGACTTCCCAGCCACCGCAGAACGCACAACAGTCAGTTACAGTACCGCAGCCTATCGCTGCAACACAGCATGTTACACAGCAGATGTACCAGTATGCACAGTCAGAGTATCCAGATTATCAGCCGTATTCATGAAACAGCCTAGAGAGGGAGGTAGGCTTGCCTCTCATCGAGATTCCTGTAGATCAAGAGGGTCCCTATGTACACAGTCAAGTATTAGGGAAAGACAGAAAGTTTCTGATTGATACAGGGGCAAGTAGGACTACCATCAGTCATGACGAGGTTCCAGGGGCTCCGCTCTCAGGCTCAAGAAATGTTTCCCTTGGATTTTCAGGAAAGCCTATTGTTAATGAAATATCGAAACCAGTTACTCTAGAAGTTGGTCCATTGTCCCGAACTACAGATTTGTTACTCACGAAGTCATGTCCAGAAAATTTGTTAGGCATTAAGACACTGAAAGAATTAGGTGCCATAATTTGTTGCTCCCCAGAGGGAGTAAGACTGTTCCTGCGAGATTTTAAAGGTCATTATGTATTACGTGATTTTGATCCAAGATTATTGAATGTACCACAGCATTTATGGGCGCAAGGTCCAACTGATGTAGGTTGTATGCACATCACACCCTATCGTGTCACTCTGAAACAAGGTGTTGTATTACCACGAATCAGACAGTACAAATTGCCACCTGAGGCTGTAGCAGCCTTATCCAAAATTATTGACGAGCTTATTGTTCAAGGAGTGGTTGTAGAAACTGACTCCAATGTATGTAATTCTCCTATCATTCCGATTCTTAAACGTACTGATCCAAATGCACCTCCAGTTTATCGATTAGTGATTGACCTTCGAGAACTTAATAAGTGTATCATACCACAGTACCCAGTGGTCCCAGATATTTCTTCCCTATTGACTGCCATTGATTCTGAAGCCACGTTCTTTACTGTAATTGATCTCAAGAACGCATTCTTTAGTGTCCCCATTCATCCAGACAGCCAGTACCTTTTCGGATTCTGTTTAAATGGAAGAAGCTATAAATTCACACGAGCTCCTCAAGGTTTCACAGAAAGTCCTAGTATTTACAGTCAAGCACTTAAAAGACAACTAGACAATATTCACATGCCAACTAACACTGCCCTGCTCCAGTATGTCGATGATCTACTGATCACAGCCCGTTCTGAACGTGACTGCGAACGTGCGTCACTTGCCGAGATGGGGCACAAGGTGTCCCCTTCCAAATTGCAATTCTGTGTCCAGCAAGTGGTCTACTTGGGACACTTACTGTCCAAGAGGGGTAGGCAGTTGACACCAGACCGTATCCAGTTAATAGCGCATCTTCCACAACCCAAGACTCAAAAGGAGGTACGAGCTTTTATCGGCCTCACTTCTTACTGCAGACAATGGATTCCTCAGTACGCATATCTAGCCAAACCACTGATACAGTTAACGACACAGGAGGCAGCCGTATCGACTGTCCTCCCTTGAACCCAGGAACATACACTTGTTTTTAATGAGTTAAAGAAAGCTTTATGTAATGCACCTGTTCTAGCAACACCAAACTACAGTAAGCCTTTCACACTTTTTGTCACAGAACGTGATGGTACTGCATTATCTGTTCTCACACAAGATCAAGCAGGACAATACAAGCCCTGTGCTTATTTTTCGAGCACATTAGATCCAGTGGCCCAGGCTCTGCCTGCGTGCCTCAAGTCAGTTGCAGCCACAGCTCTAGCTATCAGACAAAGTGATTCCATAGTGTTAGGACACTCCCTGACAGTACAAGTTCCACACTCCGTGGAAGTTCTTTTAAACCGAACTCAGACTCAGCACTTGACAATTGCACGTTTAACAGGTTATGAACTGACACTGTTTCAGCCACACATAGAAATCAGACGCTGCAACGTTCTAAATCCAGCTACACTGTTACCGTCAGTTACTTCAAATCCTGCCACACATGACTGTGTGGAAGTTGTTAACACCATGACAAAGCCAAGACAAGACTTGACAGATATTGCATTGCCTGATCCCGACCTGACACTTTATGTGGATGGTTCATGTATGAGAACAAGTACAGGAGAACTAGTAGCCGCGTATGCAGTGACTACTGACACTGAAGTTATAGAAACACATCGTATTGACACCCTGTCTGCTCAAGCAGCAGAGCTAGTTGCTCTGACCCAAGCCTGTATACGTGCCAAGAACCTGAAAGTTAACATATACACAGATTCACGTTATGCATTCGGAGTCGTACACGACTTTGGAGTGCTCTGGCAGGAACGAGGTTTCATGACTTCTCATGGAACCAAGATTCAACATGGTCTCCTCATTCAAGCTCTGTTAAATGCAATACATTTACCGACAGCTATCGCCATTATGAAGTGCAAAGCACATACGAAAGTCACTGACATCATTTCCCAGGGTAACGACCTGGCAGATCGTACAGCCAAGCTTACAGCTCAGACTCCAGACATTCCAGTTAACACGACACAGACACACCTTCCAGATCAGACTACTTGTATGACAGTTAAGGACCCTACACAAGATGTAATAGATATCCAGTCACATGCTACTCCCGATGAAATCAAGAAATGGTCCGAACAAGGAGGGGTCCAGACAGATCAAGGATGGTTGACAAAGGGAAAAGCCACATGGTTTCTCCCCGACTCTATGGTTCAAGTCATTATTAATACCGCACACAGTCCAGCACATTTAGGAGAAAAAGCTATGTTAGACAGTATCCAGAACATTTGGTTCAACAAGCATCTACGTGCAGCCGCCAAACAGAAAGTACGTACCTGTATGATATGTTGTCAGTTCAATCCAGGTAAAAGTGTCCCGGTGGAACAAGGTGGATTCCAACCTCCTGACCACCCTTTTGAAGTCCTCCAGATGGATTATATTCAGATGGAGCGATGTCGAGGTTTCAAGTATGTCCTCGTAGTTGTATGTGCTTTGTCCAGATGGACAGAAGCATATCCAGTTCCAGATTACACTGCCGCGACCACTGCCAGGCAGTTGATTTGTGAGTATTTTCCCCGCTATGGATTACCTAGGGTCGTGTATTCAGACAACGGCCAGCCATTCTCATCCGAGCTCATGAAACATGTTTCCCTTCTGTTGGGGTACCAGTGGAAGTTCCATTGTGTACGCCATCCTGAAGCAGCCGGTCTCGTAGAGAGACATAACCAGACTTTGAAAATCCGCATTGCAAAAGTATGTACAGAAAAAAGTGTAGATTGGTTAGTAGCACTGCCAGTTGCCCTTTTTTATATGAGAATGGTTGCACACTCTAGATCAGGTCTGTCCCCGTACGAGGTCGTATTCGGCCGACCTCCAAACATGTGGGGTACACCTATGCCCCGAAAGATTACAGACGTTTCCAGTAATATGCTGACAGATTACCTAGCTTCCTTGATGTCTGCCCTACACTCTTGTCGTTCACAGGTTGCCGCTGCATTTCCAGACAACACTGAGGTGAACCCGCATGAAGTCGTTCCGGGAGAATTCGTCCTGGTGCGCAATTTCGATCGTTCAAGTCCGTTGGAGCCCCGTTGGAAGGAGCCCCAGCTGGTGTTATTAACAACAAGGACCGCAGTCAAGCTCGAAGGACGCAAAGGCTGGGTGCATACCAGCCACATCAAGAAATTCCATGGATTACGGCCAAAGACATTTATCAAAGACTGCCCCGTTCTTAAGGACTGTCCAGACACAGACTCTAAACTTCCCCTGTTAGAGAAAACTCCGCAGCAGGAGTATAAAGCCAAATTGAGGTCTAGCCAGTCAGACAGTTTAATTGTTTAAGTCCCTCTCGGGTGAAGCAGTTGGACAGGTTCCTGACATGTATGAGATAGACCCACATAGTGAGAGAGTTAGTCAAAACTCTAAGAGAATACGCTATCAAAAGAATATTTGCAGTAGATGCATCGTTACTCTGTTATTTTTTATGTTTCTGAGTCTTATGGTTACCTGCATAAGTTATGCTTTTCATTTATGTTTTCCTATTTCACGTATACATATGTTTCCTAATGTTACAGTAGAGCACACATTTAGTGACCTGCCTCCTCACGAGTTATCCTATCGTCTTGCTATGCGTAATAACACATTTATCAGAATGTTACACTATTCACACCAGACCAGCAATGCCACTAATTGTTGGGTGTGTAGTCGACTTCCCCCTTTCCAGACACCGAAGGGAGTTCTGCCACTTTTTCCTTATCCGTTTTCACACAATGGTTCGTGTGGAGCATGGTCCACGTTAACGTCATCCTCAACTGATATGTCCCTTTTGAATCGAACATGTTTCCCAGACAAGCAAGGTCTTTCCCATAGAACAGGGTTAGATCTAGAAAACGAAGTATATGATTTAGGTAATTATTCCTCGAATTTCATGGTTCTGAATGTTCAGTCCGATACTACTCCAGATTTGCCTGCTATCTCAGTTCTACCAGTTAAAGGCGAATTATGTGTCAGAAAGAATGGTTCCGCACATGTAGGACATAGTGATTGTACTACTATTGTCGAGTATAGTGACAGTGGGAAATCTATTTTCAAAGCCTCACGTCATTCTTATTTTGTGTGTGGTCAGACCGCATATATACGTCTGCCCCTCGATTGGGATGGAACCTGTTACATTGCCTTCCTACTGCCACCAGTTTTTCTAGCCCCATCCGATTATCACAGAAACACATATCTAGTACACGTTAGACATAGAAGGGAGACTGAGTCCCCAATTGTCGACCAAAGTGAAACTGCTCTAGAACAGTATCAAGACTTCAATAAAGGTTTCTTTTTCTTTATAGGCCCTGTCCAGAATAGTAAGTTAATACGTAGGCTAACCAGAACCCTTGAAGCAGTAGTGAATGAGACTACTTCCGCTCTAGGTAATTTAACCGAAGAGCAATCTGCCATTAGATTTGTCGTGCTCCAAAATCGTCTCGTCCTTGACGTCATACTGGCCGATAGGGGAGGAGCTTGTAGAGTCATCGGATCTAGTTGCTGCATTTTCATTCCTAATAACGCGCCGTCTGTTTATTCAGCTATAACCAGACTTCATAAAATTGCCCATCAGTTACACCAAGATCCAGGCACCTGGACATGGTCCGGTGGGCTCTGGAGTATCATATCTGCCTGGGGATGGAAAGTATTGTCATTCCTAGGTATAGCAGTAATGATCATATTCAGTTGCTGCCTCTGTTTACAATGTGGCCCTGCGATTTGCGGCTTGTGTGCTACATCCTGTATTCCTAGTCCTAAATCCCGTTCCAAAATAATTCGAGACGAGCAAATGATGCTATATGAACAGATAGATGGTATCATGAATATTGATGTTTCCTGATGGAAACGTAGGGCACAAGGAGGGAATGTGGAAAAGTAAATTTTGCCATGTTATATGTGCCTACGTGTTCCCCATCCTATGTTATATGTACATGATTAATATGCATATGTATCCCCCTATGATCGATTAAAGACGCAATTACAGTTGTGTCCAACTCTAGTATGCCAGTATCCAGTTCTCGTGAAAGCAACGAGTATTAGGCCTATGTTACCACGATTTACAGTGTACACGTTAATTGATTGAATTGTCCCCGTTTCTAGGCCTCAAAAGGGCCCGGACGCCAGATTCAAGCTCCAGTCTCCTGAACCCGCTCCGAGGAGCGATACAGCCCCCACCTGCATCCCTGACCCTTCACTTACTTCCCTGCCTCACGGTGCCCGGCCCGGCCTGGCTCTGCCTGCCTGTCTGCCAAGAGTATGTTATGCTTCTAGTTATCAGTCCAGCCCTCCTTCTTTGCATTCCTAAGCTACTGAACCGCATAAACAGTTCAGCTATAGTCTAGTCTTTCTGTCTCCATGTAAGAGAATTACTGTATTAATATTCATAGAATATTCCTAGCACACGCAATACATGTAGAATATATGCATGCACCAGTCTTAGTGTCAAGTAGCCTTTTGCCCTGATAACTTTTGGATTCTATCAACATGTACTCCAAACACAAGATACCAGATATGCCATAGGTACATGTCGTCCTGACACCGCAGACTTTAGTCTCCTCTTCTAGTGCAGAAGTCATAGCCCCCAGTTCTTCCTGGTAACACGTCATTGCCCGTTTGCGCGCACCACTAGGTTAAAGGTCCCAGCTGCTCTCAGGTAGCCCCCTCCATGTTTCCGCCCACTCATGACATTTCTGTGACGTTTCATACCACATGTCTATGTATACGCCCTGTACACGCCTTCTTGTTACACCCATTTTTGTTCTTATCTTTCGCGACTGCTACGAGTTACGCCTACTGCTACGCCTATTGTATGCAATGTAATGTAATGTATTATACTATATATATGCTGCACTGTCGATGAGGCATTGCAGCTGCCATCCATTCTATTTCCGTGCAGGCTATCCCGTTCCTGTCCCTTCCCTTATGCCTGATTAAAGCCTGTTAGACTCAGATACCTCGAATCCTGTCTCTTATTTATTGAGCTATCTGTTTTATTCAATGTATTCAAAAATAGTACCGGTAATTAATTATTTATTTACCACAGTGCTGTAGCACTCTGCGCATAATGGGGTGGCGAGCTCAACAAATGTGACATTAAAGGATTTTTCTCAAGTTCCTTTGCTGCATCTTGTTGAAGAGGTGGCAAAACTGGATAGCATTTATCGATCGCCATTTTACGTTGCCTGTGCAACTGCTCACTCGCTTGTTCTTCTTCATTATCTTTATACTGCATAGCAGCTTGCATTATCGAGATACCCTTTTCTCTTTTATTTCTCTTTGCTAATTTAATTTCTTTCTGTTTGGCTTCCTTTCGCCATAGGCGGAAAGAGTCAAACATGGCCGGCCGGGCTTTCTTCTTAAAAAGTCTAACCTCTAGGTTATCTAAAATTTCCGTGTCAGAACTACCATATCGGGGCCATTGTAGGACACCGTCCTTTTTTGTGTAACGAATCCATACTTCGTTATATGCGATGGGGCCTACGCCATGCTTCACATACAGTTCATAGGTTGGAGTTCCAATCAGAGGAACCGGACACGAGTCCTCCAATCAGGAATCCCTATTATAACCACAACAAAACAAATTTCCAAGTCTGCTAAGGCCAGGCATCTTCGCTCACTAGTCTAGCTTCAAACTTCAAGGGAATATCGAATACGATAGTCTCGTGAATACACGAGTCCCTCGGCTTTGGTACTTGCAAGTTCCAAATCAAAGATCCCCAGGGGATATCCAAAAACTAAGGACTGGCAGACGCTCCACTCATACTTAACTGAGATATCGATGTCGGCACCAGAAGACCCGTCTATCGTCTCGCTTTACAAATCATCAAAGGCTCCAAGACAGGGTGATAGTCAGGGCAGCAGTCCTTCGTAGCCGTCGGAAAGCGGGGAACCTCGCAGCAAAGACTTTTGGACCACGACGACATACAGGGGTCGATGAAGTGGTTGGCCTTCCTCCAGAATTTCCACACGAAGCTCCTCACGAACCTCTGGCTTGGACCGGTACCGCTGAAATCGCCCCACATTGGGCGCCAAATGAAGAACCGGGTTATTTAAGACCCAGCGGCGCCAGGGATAACACCCTAGTCTCCGGGTCCACCTGTGTTAGAGTACAGAGACACGGGATACTTCTTGGTGACGTCAAAGATCAATTTTATTAGCTGCAACCAGTAACAGATATCCTAGAAGTACAACACGGTGTATGTTCTCAGGAGACTGCTCAACTTTACAAAGCTAGTCATCCCTTTTTATACCAAATATTATGCTTCAGGCAAACATTCCTTATTTACAATTGACCATTCACATGTTTTCACGAAAAAAAAGCAGGATCATGATGACAAGTCCATTTTTCAGTTTGTCCAGCCCACAATCAACTATTGGTCAAACCTAACATTATTCATCAGATCGGTCGATCGAACCCACCATAAAAACGGGCACATCCCCATCGTAAACGGCCCATAAAGAAAGGATCAGAGACAGGTGTGAGCAAGATAAGACATAGTTATGCGCAATAAAAGGTTTGATGGTGTCTTGTGTCTTGTTCAGTAATCTTGATCAGCTACTGGGAAAGAAACTGGCGTAACAAGTTTTGGCTTCAGGCAAGAGGGTCGCTCGCTCAGGTCATTCAGAAGTCAGCTAAAGTGTACGTGTGCTTGGAGACTCGTTCGGCCACTGTCATCGGCCTATGTGAGGGCAACCACAAAATGGCTGCCGTATACAAAATGGAACCCAAGGGTTCAGAACGGAATCCCTGATTTCATGGTGATCTCGCCACTCGAATATGACGAAAATACTCGTATACCTTACACTTGCCATTTTCGGTCGAATGTTACCAAAATCGTCATGATACGACGACTTTTATGAAACGGGTTCAGAATTTCAGTACCTCAAGGGTCCCAAGGACCTGGCAGTCTCCGTGTCCTTTTTTATCTCTTGAAGAGTGTCGTCGATGAGTTTTCCGAACAATGCCTCACCATCAAAGGGAAGATCCAGGACCTTGTTTTGGATCTCAGGCCAAAACCAAGTTGCTCTGAGCCAGCCTTGGCGACGGAGGACTGCCGCCCCAGCCAAGGATCGAAACGCCGTTGTTGCAATGTCCATTGCACAGTCGATGATCTCCATCGACGTCGCTTCTCCCTCTTGCAAGATCTTTTTTGCCTCAGACGTTGACTCCGAAGGCAGCTGGTCAAGGTACGGGGCGATATCACACCAAAGCTGGCGGTCATATCTAACCAAGATCGCCAAGGCATTAGCCGCTCGCACCAGCAAACTCGCCATGGACGAGAATCTCTTCCCCGCATTATCCAACCTCCGCCCTTCCTTGTCCGGAGTTGTTGTTAAGGGAGCAGAGGGGTTACGGGATTTCCTCTGTGCTGCCTGCGAGATAACGGAGTCTGGTCTTGGATGACCCGTTAAGGCTGCCGGACCATCATCGGGTGCCTTGTATTTCCTATCCAGACGCGGTAGCACAGGGACCACCGGCGCCGGGTTCTTCATCGCCTTTAGGCCCTCCTTCCACAAATGATCCACAATAGGAATAGACCTAGTTGATTTCCTGAAGGGTTCCTTGAAATCATATAGGAAACAATCTGTAGTAACCTTAGGCATGGCTAACTTGAATCTTCCAGCAGCTCTTTCCATCAGCTGATGGAAGCCCCCAATGTCCGCTGGGGGGAATCCGCCGGGTCCGGGACTGGTGATGAGGGATCTGGAATGATGTAGTCATCATATTCGGTATTTGGAATAGAGTCATGATCCGACTGGTGATCCTCATCCGAGGAATCATCATGGGTCTCTTGCAGCCCGGAGGAATCCTGTTGGAAGGATGTTTGAGGCTGAGGAGAAACTTGAGCCGGGAGAATTAGGCGGCACTGAGGAGGCCGAAATCACTGGAGGCGCAGCAGGCATTGGCGGGACCGGAATAGGCCTATTCGCCTTAGATTTAAAGTCCTGCAGCATCTTGTGCAAATCTTGGAGAAAAGATGATGGCACTGTAACCATATCCTGCTCAGAATGGTGTTGTGACTGGGTCGTCTGATGATGATCAACCTCCTCATGGTCGTATTCGCCCTCAGAGTCCGTCTCCTGGCATTTGACTAGGAGTTGGGAGGGACTACTTGCATAGCTGTACGGGTCCTGGTCATCCTCCTCGGACTCCCCCTCTTGAAAAAGCATGGTTGGCAGTAGGGGAGACACACTCCTCGGAGAAGTCATCTCTGGCGTGATTCTTGTTACAGAAACCGTAATTCTCCTTTCAGAGGATAGTATCGTCGACGGTTCTGTCGTCGACGGTTGTATACGCGTCGACGAGATGGGGGTCGTCGAAGTCGTCGACGATGAAACCGTCGACGCGCCAGCTTGTGTCATTGTCAAAGTCGTCGTCGGCGCCCTCGTCGACGAGACCGTCGTCGTCGACGTCGCCGTCGTCATCGTCGATGTCACCATCGTCGTCGGCGACAATGAAACTGCCGTCGTCGGCACTCTCGTCGATGGTACCTTCGTCGTCGGTACCTTTGTCGTCGGCGCCTTCGTCGTCGGCGCTTTCGTCGGCGGCGGCTTTGTCGTCGGCGCCGGCGTCTTCGTCGTCGACGCTGTCGTCGTCTGTAAATTCCTGACAATGCTTTAGAAATGACTACCAGCTCAGAAAACAATTTGTTTTGATGTAGTTAAATTGCGCAAATAGTTGTTTGATGGAACAATTCCTGAACAACAGTTATGAGAATGCTGACTTTAATACAGTGACACCTGATTATCCTCCTGAAATAATTATGATTAGTACTTTGTTTCTGATTTTGCCATATTTGTCTCAATCATTGTTACTATACAGATTGCTTCCTTTTTCTAACTTTCCAGATGAAACTGAAAACAAGTTTGTGAGGGCTACTGCAGCAGTAGTAGCAGGGGTTAAAGTCTGCACTGATTAACAGGAGGAGTTACTTTACCTTCTAAAAAATTCACAAAATATGGAATTTCTTTGTGCAATGTTTGTGACAGATTTATTAGCACAACTACCAATAAGAAATCTTTAATCAGTTTGCCAAACTAAAATGTCAAAACAATTGTCGAAATATACAATATTTCTAATATATTTGGAAGAAAATGGTGTAGCACGGGGGACCCTGGGGGAGCAGGGCACGAGCCGGTCTCCCCCTGGGCTTTTTCGCACGGTGGGAGCGGCGCACAGGTGGGGAAGGGGTCAACTAGGGCAGCTGACGCGCGGCGGCTAAAGTGATTTAGCAGGGCGGGCAGGGCAGGAAAACTACTGTGCCCTCGGGAGGCTGGAGGAGTTTTTGTTCGGCGTCGGGATATTTTTGCGGCGTCACTCAACCTGCTAGGAGTTCCTTTCGCATGGCGGGGCTTAAGGACATCAGCGAGGCCGTCCGGATTCTTCAGGAGGCCGGGAGGAGTGATTTAATGGTGCCTGGGGTCCCGGGTGCGGCGTGGCTGGGAGCAGCTCGCCAGAAACCAAGGAGTAAGGCGGCTCGCGGTAGTGGAAGATGAGTATGGGGACGAAGAGCGTGAGATCCCGGGCGAGGCGGTCCCCACTGACACTCAGGTATCTGCTGGTGCTGCGTAGGGAGAGAGGGGCTCGGTGGTGGGGGGAAGGAGGGGGCGGAGTTCCGTGGGGTGGAGTTCCGTGGGACGAGTTGGGAGGTTAAGGGGTGGCACCCTGGGCTGGCTGCATTTAGTCACCAAAAAAGCAGGGAAGAACAAGCTTTTAAAGAGCGCTGTGGCCACAGCTGCTAAGCTGGGCCAGCGCCGGGAAGTCTCTGCTGCCCCAGTGAACCCTCAGGTCAATTTGCCTGTACAGGGAAACCCGCAATTGTTTACTGTCCAAGGGCATACTTATTTATGGAGCCCTGCCACAGCGTTTAAAGGCTCATTTTCACAGGCTGGGTCCCCTGAGGTTTTAACCACAGGCCTCCATGGGGGGTTTAACACCTGGTGCTGTATGCCCAGAGCAGGGTGGGTTGCGGGCAGGTCAGGTTCCCAATTGTGGGATGCTTTGGTACCGGCCTGATTGTACGGACGGCGCAGAGGTAGGGCAGTGGCCGGGATGGTCCCCACAGGTGGTGGGTATGAGCACACAATTTACACAGCAAGTGGGCGCAGGGCAGGTGGTAAGGCACTTGGCCCCTCCTGATATGTCGTTAGGTCAGCAGGGCGCGGCGGTGGGCGGTTCTTTATGCCAGGTCACACAGGAAGGTGGGGGTGGTCACTGGGTCTGGGTGGGTCGTGGGGTTTCGTACATTGAGGCACCGGGGGGGTGGGAAACGGGAGAAGCGGGTTATTCCTGGTGTGAAGGAACAATTAGGTGCCAGTTTTACCAAAAAAGGCAGCTGGCAAAAGAGCGGCTGGGTTAGAGCACGCTGCAGCTCTGCCACAAGGGCGCTCAGTGGGGGGAAAATCTGGAGCGGATTTTCCCTCTCATTCTATTCCAATACAAACTACACAGCGTATTCAGTGGGAATTTTATGATGGGGGAGTGGGGGCGGGGAAATGCCGGGGGGAAGTCGGGAAATTTTTGAGGGATTTAGTGATTCTTTGACTTTTGATGGGGACAGTGATAATCTGGAAGAAGGAGAATTGAGAGATGGGGATTGTGGGTGGGGGAGAAGTTTTTGAAAATGGCGGGGGAAAAGAGGGGTGTTCAAGTGCGGACCGAGCAATTGTACGGGACCCCCCAAATGCCAGTCAGCTACAAGATGATCATCAGGAGTTACAGCATAGAGCGTCCCAGTTACCGGAAGGTAAGCAGGGATGATGGACAGTGTGGCAGCACAGGGGTCAAACAAAGAAAAATACCAGATCTATTGGAGTTGGGTGTGACAAAGAAGAGGGCCAAGTATCTGCGGGGTCTGGTCAGATAGCTGCTCTGCAGGATAAGGCAGGGGTGGGTGGCGTTTCTGAAACTGTGGATACAGAGGTCAAGGCATTGGGAACACAGGAATCAGGGGCTGGGGAGGAGGATAAGAACATTCACAAGTAACTGCCTTACATGGGGATTGGTATGCCCTTAGGCTCCCACCTATCGGAAAAAACTAAAAGCAGGATTTGGCGTCATTAATTCGTGGATGTTTTTAAGTTGTTACAACGGGATATTCAGGCCATGAAAGGCTCCAAGGAGGAGGAGTGGGAACGGGCCAGGAGACCTAGGGTCCCTAAAACAATCGAAAACTGGACTTCAGCATTTCTTATATATGCTAGCATATATTGTGAAAAACACCAGGACAGAGCCATAGCGATGTTTAAGTTCATGGACATCTACAGGAAAGCTCAGAGTTGTTTTGGGGGTTATGCTTGGTTGTCCTATGATGAGGAGTTTAGAGCACGCATGAGCATTTTCCATGACAGACATTGGGGAGATGTGGACTCAGAGTAGTGGTTACAGTGGATGGCGTCTTCTCAGCCGCCTGCTACTACTCATACCGCCAGTTGATTGCCAGTATCTTATCGGCCCTTTCAGTTCTGTCCCGCCCAGCCGGTGGTGGGGTTTAGTGGCAGGGGTCAACCATCTGTTTTTGGAGCCTGTTGGAACTTCAACAGGGGGTTTTGTAATCGGCAATTCTGTAGATACAAGCACGAGTGCTCCCAATGTAGGGGCAGGCAGCCCCTTACTCAATGTTTCCCAGGGCAGAGATTTGGAGAGCAAGGACGGGGGCAGCGGGGCAGCGGGCAGACTTTCCAGTTTTTACCAAAGGGCTCATACACCAGTTAAGCTGGACATCTTGGCACGATGGCTGGGAGATTACCCGGACACGGACGCTGCTTCCAGGTATTTTGGGGTTCCAAAGATGGCTTTCGGATAGGTTATCAGGGGCCCCGGTAGAGCAGTGGTCTGATAATCTGAAGTCAGCTAAACAGTTTCCGGAGGTTGTTCAGTAGAAGTTGCAGGCTGAGGTAGAAGCAGGCAGAGTTGCGGGCCCCTTTGTTCATTATCCAATGCGTACCCTCATTGTCTCTCCTCTGGGCGTGGTGCCTAAAAAGAAAGCTGGGGAGTTCCGTCTCATTCACCACCTATCCTGGGCGGAGGGTTCCTCAGTCAATGATTTTATATCACCTGTGGACTCCAGGGTGTCCTACGCTTCTGTGGATGATGCGCTGAGGTTGGGTAGGTTGGTACAAAAGGGGGTAGGTCAGCAGGGCGAGGGGCGCAGTTGGCTAAAAGTGACATCCAGTCTGCCTATCAGCTCCTGCCCATCCATCCTTTTGATTTCGAATTGTTAGGCATGCACTTCCAGGGACAATTTTATGTGAATAAAGTTCTTCCCATGGGGTGTTCGGTGTCATGTGCCCTATTTGATACATTCAGCACCTTCCTACAGTGGCGCTTTACCTACATTAGTGGTCATGAACTCGTTTGCCATTATTTGGACGATTTTATGTTCATTGGTGTTCAGAATACAGGGCACTGTCTGCAGGCTTTGCAAACTTTACCAGGATATGGCGCAGGAGCTAGGTGTGCCGTTGGCACCTGACAAAACTGAGGGACCCAGTACAAGAATGACGTTTTTAGGAATTGAAATTGACACTCTTGAAAGGGTAGCGAGGTTGCCGGCTGTGAAAGTGCAGGAGATTTCCGCCTTTTTGTCTTCGGTGATTGAAGAGAGTAGGCTGGAGCTTAGGAAGGTGCGAATGTTGTTGGGCTACCTCAACTTTGAGTGCAGGGTGGTTCGGGCTGGGAGAACATTTTGTAGGAGGCTGGGTATGGCCATGTCAGGGGCTTATCTCCTTCACCACAGGGTGCGTCTTTCGGCAGCCACTAGGGCGGACTTGTGCATTTGGTTGACTTTTCTGGCAGACTTTAATGGCGTATCTTTGTTTTTTGCGAACGAATATATGATTTGGCAAATTCAGATCTACTCAGACGCTTCAGGTGCCGAAGGTTTTGGTATATTCTGGGAAGGGCGTTGGTGCGCCGAAAGCTGGCTGGACCATTGGTTACAGCAGGGTCGCAGTATTGCCTTTTTGGAGTTTTTTCCTCTTCTTGTAGCTTTGCATGTATGGGGCGAGGAATTCCAGAATAGACCTATTTTGTTTAATGTGGACAATAGAGCAGTGGTTGACTTGATCAACAACCAAAAGGCCAGGGATTTGAGAATGATGCGGTTATTATGTGCCTATATGCTTAAATGTTTCCAGCTTAACATTGTCTTTAAAGAGAGGCATGTCCCAGGAGTCAATAATTGTATAGCAGACGCTCTCTCTCGTTTGCAGTGGGCGAAATTTCGCAGGCTGGCTCCTGGGGCAGATGCTCACAAGACTCAGATCCCTCAGTGTGTCTGGGTGTGGGGGGAAGGAGAATTGTCGAATTGGTATAAAAATCAGTTGCAGCCTCCACGAGACGAAGCTATCAGCAAGCCTGGGACGAATTCTTGAGTTATGGTGACTCTGTTGCTGCACAAGGGGAAACGGTGTATGGTGAGAGGTTTTTATTGGGTTTTGTGTTACACCTGATAGACAAAGGATTTTCACACAATACTATTTCTGGCAAGTTAGCAGGGATTTCTTTTTATGGGCAGTTGAGGTCGGGGAGGGATCCGGTGGGAGGGGTGTTAGTGAAGAGAGTTCTTAGGGGTCTAAGTAGGGAGCATGCTGGTAGCAAGCAGCTACGGCAGCTGGTGACATTTTCTTTGTTGCAATGGATGGGGGCGCAGTTATCTGAGTTCTGTTACAATGAGTTTGAGTGTTGCAAACTTAGGTTATGTTTTGTGTGGTTATTTTTTGGGGCTTTCAGGGCATCGGAGTTGCTAGGTTTACGCAATGGGGTTGGCAGAAATGTTCTGGGGGGGTGGGCAGCCTTGAGCAGGTTTGCCCATCTTCAAAGGGGGGAGGTGGGGTATACAGTCATGGGGGAAAGGAAATGAGAATGAGGGGGAATTATCAACGGGGGTCAGTTCTTCTGGGTTTGTTGGTGGGTCAACATTTTGGGAGATTAGGTTGTAGATAATTGGTATAAGCTTGGGGATTGGTTTGATCATAAAATGGCGAAATGTGTTTTTGAGAAAATAAATGGCACCTGTCTTAATAAAGTGGCCTTTATTGCTAAACTAAAGAACTTGTGGTCCGTGAGTCATTGTGCGAGGGGGGACCCATGGGGAGCAGGGCACAAGCCGGTCTCCCCCTGGGCTTATTCGCACGGTGGGAGCGGCGCACAGGTGGGGCAGGGGTCAATTAGGGCAGCTGGCGTGCGGTGGCTAAAGTGATTTAGCAGGGCGGGCGGTGCGGGAAAAACTACTGTGCCCGCGGGAGGAGCGGAGGAGTTTTTGTCCCACCCACCCTTCCCTCTTTTTTCTTCGCTTTGTTTCACTTTTTGTACAGAGTCCATTTTCCTTGGCTACTGCCAGGGTTTTATTGTCCTTGCTTTCGTGCCACGGTAAGACAGGTTTTTCTTTCGCCATTTTTGGTTGGCGGAATTTTTTGGGGGGCTGGGCAGCCTTGAGCGGGTTTGTCCGTCCTCAAAGGGGGGAGGTGGGGTATACAGTCACTGGGGAAAGGAAATGAAAATGAGGGGGAGTTATCAATGGGGGTCAGTTCTTCTGGGTTTGTTGGTGGGTCAACATTTTGGGGGGTTAGGTTGTAGATAGTTGGTATGAGCTTGGGGATTGGTTTGATCATAAAATTGCAAAATGTGTTTTGAGAAAATAAATGGCACCTGTGTTAATAAAGTGGCCTTTATTGCTAAACGAAAGAACTTGTGGTCCGTGAGTCATTGTGCGATGAACATTTTTAACTGCCACAGAGAGTCGATCTACATTCTTGACTCTTAAAGGCCAAATCCTGAAAGTTATCAGATATTTTGTCATTTGTTATGAAGAGAACACAGTGTGCGGCAAGATCGCGTCCATGCGCTTGACGTGTGTGTGAGTGGCTCCTGAGGTACTCGCCTATCCTCTATCTTTTTCTCTGTAGTGGTCAGGAAGACGGAGTACTGTATGAAAATGAAAAGGACATGGCTTGAATATCCTAAATGGTAAATAGCTGTGAGCAGGTTCTTTAACGTGGGATTTGGAAAGACACACCGGCCCTGGCTGGGAAAGGCACGCTCACCTGCAGAGTGCACCTGTGGAGGCTGAGGATCTGAGTGGCATGCTGCTGGCGGGTTGCAGGCTGTGGGGGAGCAGTGTCAGAGGTGTTGGCGGGCTGCTGTGTGGGACTGCAGAGGCGGAGGACCGACGGCGTGCTGCTGGCGGGTTGCAGGCTGCGGGGAACAGTGTCGGAGGTGTTGGCAGGCTGATGTGCCGGGCAGCAGAGGCGGAGGATCGGTGGGGTGAGGACAGCGGGACATCGCTGTTCGAAAGCTTCTGAGTGGTGATGGCATGGCAGCAGTGCGAAAGCAAGAAACGCACCTGTAGCAGTGGTGAAGAAACAGGCAGGTGAAGAGTATCAGTAATGTCGCCGCGGAGCCTCGAGTCTGGAGTTTTGGAGCAGGGAGCAGGACGAGTTTCTCTGGGAAGATCTGAATGGTGTGCTGCAGAGGCGGAGGACTGGCAAGGCGAAGACATTTGGGCAGCACTGTATTGCTGACTTCTGGCATGCTGTTGTGCCAAATGGCAGAGGCTGAGGACCGGCAAGGCGAAGAAAGCGGAGCAGCGCTGTTCAAAGGCTTCTGGCGGGTAACGGCCCGGCAACCACCTGAAAGCAGGAAAGTAGAAAACGCACCTGTGAACGAACTGGCAGGCTTCTGATGGTGTATATTGTGGTTATTCCTGGTGTTCTGAAGTAAGAGCATGTTGACTTTTTATCATTGGTGTGCGATTGTAATAACAGTATCGGACCAATATGACGCCCAATGTCGCCCACGGTGGGAAGACTAGAGCTGCTGGTGAAACCTCTGCAGGAAGTAGAGCAGCACTTGCAGGGTGCAGTGCTAAAGAGGCAGTAGAAGGGGATTTGGACAACATCAAGCAAGGAGAGGAGAAATAACTAGTGACTAAAAAAGTCCCTTAGATTCTCCAGGCTGCAACTAGGAAAAAATCGATGATGTTGCAGGGGTCTAAAAGTACAGCAGAGAAACAAAAAATAGGAGGACCTAGTAAAGATGTTAGAGGTGGTGACCAGGTGAATGCTATGTCGGGAAAATATGTTATGCAGACCTGAACAGCCTGATATCTAGAGTATTGATGAGACAGGAGTAATGATAGGACCTCATGAGGATAATGGGGGCCTGAATTAATAGAGGCTGGAGTAACCAACGATGAGACCGATGTCGCTTGTAAGGAAAGTGAGTCAGGGGAGAAGTTCTTCTCCTTGTCTCAACCTTCAGACATGTCAGAGGACGAGAGTGAGCAAGCATATAAAAATGGTTCTCTTCAGGGGTCACTAATAAGTGTTGGCAGCGACTCGAATAGCATTACACTGGAAGAGGAAAACTCGGACCCGCTCACAGTGCAGAAGCAAACAACATCAAAGGCAGGATGGATAGGTCCAGAAGCAATGAGGACCCCTCAGTGGGACTTGCCCTTGGCAGGTACATTGACCCCAGAAGGTATTGAACTATGTGGCCAAGCAGTGGGAGGGGTAATTGAAAAACCTGATTGTGAAATTTCTTTGGAATCAATTTATAGATGTATGCTAGATCACAGGGTCTTTACAGATAGAATGGCGGAAGCAGAGACGCGAATTTCCACACTTGAAGACCAAATGGAGGCACAGAAGAACAAGTTACTTACCTTCGGTAACGCTTTTTCTGGTAGATACAGTATCTGCCTGTGGATTCCTCACCTTGTGAATATCCCCCTTGCGTCAGCAACATTTGGAAATTCTTTTCGTAGCTACGCGCCGACGTGGACTTGGACGTCATAGAGACACGGCATCGCTCGCAACTCCGCTGACGTCACAGACGCCCATAATAGGCCCACGCCGGCGTGATGCCATCAGTTCCGCCGTTTTTTCAGTGCCTTCGAGGCACACGGACGGACCAATGACAGTATATATATACATAGTATACACAGTACACAATAGTCAAGGTAACACACACAGTGTGAAGCAAATGTAAGAAAACATTTGAAATAACACATTAACCTTGACCATAAAACAAATACAATACAGTTACTCTGGTATAGAAGAGTGGACAACGGGGAGGCGGGTGGGTCAGTGAGGAATCCACAGGCAGATACTGTATCTACCAGAAAAAGCGTTACCGAAGGTAAGTAACTTGTTCTTCTGATAGATACATCTGCCAGTGGATTCCTCACCTTGTGAATAGATTCCCACAGCAGTCCCCACTCCCGGAGTCCACTCTTCTATACCAGAAAATCCTGGAGGACAGAACGCGCAAAGTGGCCGTCCCTCCTCACCTCGGTATCCAAGCAGTAATGCTTCGCGAAAGTGTGGAGGGAGGACCAAGTTGCGGCCCTACAAATGTCCTCTACAGGAACACCTCTAGACAAAGCTGAGGTTGACGACTTAGCTCTTGTAGAATGAGCCCTTATACCCTCTGGAGGTTCCTTACCGGCCAAAGAGTAGCAGATCTTTATACAGAGGATGATCAATCTTGAAAGAGTTCTTTTATGAACCGCTCTTCCTTTTTTGCAGCCAGCAAACCCAATGAAGAGCTGGTCATCCACACGACAGTCTTTAATTCTGTCCAGGTAAAAGCTCACCGCCCTCCTAGGGTCCAGACGGTGTAACCTCTCTTCCTCCTTGGAAGGGTGTGGTGGAGGATAAAAGGTAGGGAGGGTAATGGATTGTCCTAGGTGGAAGGGAGTCACCACCTTAGGGAGAAAAGCAGCCCTGGTCCTAAGAACCATTCGTTCAGCATGAATGGTCAAGAATGGGGGCTTGGAACTAAGAGCTTGAAGCTCACTTAACCTCCTTGCCGAGGTAATTGCAACCAGGAAGATTGTCTTAAAAGTCAAAAGCCTCACAGGACACTTGTGTAAGAGCTGTGAGGAGCACCCACCAAGTATGTTAAGACAAGATTTAAGTCCCATTGAGGCACAATAAAGGGAATAGGAGGGAATTTATTAGTGAGACCCTTCAAAAATCTTAAAACTACAGGAGATTTGAAAAGAGACGGCTGGTCCGGCAAACATAGAAACGCCGACAAAGCAGAGAGATAACCCTTGACTGTGGCAACAGCAAGCCCTTGCTGCGCCAAAGAGAGAGCAAACTGGAGAATATCAGATAAATGGGCTTTCAAAGGGTCTACAGATTTCTCTCCACACCAGGTGACAAATCTAGACCATCTGTATGAATAAATGGACTTAGTGGAGTCACGTCTAGCTGAAAGAATAACATCCACCACATCGTGTGGGAGAGAAAAGGAGTTCAGGTTGCCCCGCTCAATCTCCAAGCATGAAGGTGTAATGTCTGGAGATGGGGGTGAAGAACCTGCCCCTCTATCTGAGAGAGGAGGTCTGCCCTGAGAGGGAGACGGAGCGGCGGGTGAGAGGAGAGGTGGAGAAGATCTGTGTACCACACCCTTCTTGGCCAATCCGGGGAGACCAATATGACTTGGGCCCGGTCTTGGCGAATCTTCCTCAGAACCCGAGGAATCAAAGGTATGGGAGGAAACGCGTAAAGGAGTTGTCTTCCCCAACTCAACTGAAACGCGTCCCCCAAGGCTCCTTGCATCGGATACTGGAGACTGCAAAAAGACAGGCAGTGAGCATTCTCGTGAGTGACGAACAGATCCACCGAGGAGTTCCCCACATCTGAAAGATGTCGTGAACTACCTCTGGATGGAGCCTCCACTCGTGGTCGGCCGAGAACTGCCGACAGAGAGTGTCTGCACGAACGTTCAGAACCCCGGCCAGATGATTTGCCATCAGACAAATCTGATGGTCCTGAACCCAGGACCAGAGACGCAGAGCCTCCCTGCAGAGACACTTCGACCCCACTCCTCCCTGCTTGTTGATATACAACATCGCGGTCGTGTTGTCCGTCAGGACTTGGACTGACCGACCGCGAAGGGAAGGGAGGAAGGCCTTGAGCGCCAAACGTATCGCCCGCAATTCCAGAAGGTTGATATGAAGCAACCTTTCCTCTGGAGACCAAAGACCCTTGACCTCCAGGTCCCCCAGATGAGTACCCCACCCTAGAGTGGATGCATCCGTTATTACTGTGGCCACCGGAGGAGGCAGATGAAAAGGCTTCCCCTGAGACAGGTTGCCTTACACCCACACCAAGTCAGATCCGCTGCAGCTTCTCTGGAGATCCTCACTGACTCCCTGAGATCCCCGTTGTGCTGATACCACTGCCTGCGGGGCACCACTGGAGTGCCCTCATGTGCCAGCGTGCATGGATGACCAACAGAATGCATGAAGCCATCAGACCGAGCAGGCGAAGGACCTTCAGGACTGGCACGACCACTCCATTGTAAAATAAAGGAATCATTTCCTGAATGTCGCGAATCCTTTGAGGAGGGAATGCACGAAAAACATTTGTGTCCAGTACAGCACCTATGAACAGGATGCGCTGGGAGGGCACCAGGTGAGACTTGGGTACATTTAAAAAAAAAACAACCTGTACAACAACTGGGTTGTCTCTTGCAGATGATGGAGCACTCTCTCTGATGACTCTGCTTTGATCAGCCAGTCGTACAAATAGGGGAATACTGGAATCCCCGACCTTCGGAGTTGAGCTGCCACCACCGCCATCACCTTGGTAAAGACTCGAGGCGCAGTAGTAATTCCAAAAGGAAGGACCGCAAACTGATAGTGTTGCGACCCAACCGTAAAACGGAGATACTTCCTGTGCGACTTCAGGATTGGGATGTGAAAATACGCATCCTGCAAGTCGAGCGCCACCATCCAGTCTTCTTCCAGCAGCGCTTGAAGAACCTGAGCAAGGGTCAGCATCTTGAATTTCTCTTGTTTCAGATAGAGATTCAAGATCCTGAGATCCAGGATTGGACGAAGTCTGCCATACTTCTTGGGAATCAGGAAATACCGGGAGTAGCATCCCTGACCCCTTTCCTGCTCTGGGACCACCTCTATCGCACCCTTTCTTAATAGAGTCTGCACTTCCTCCTGTAGAAGCAACAGATGTTCCACCGTGTAAAAACCTTGGCAAGGAGGGTAATTGGGAGGAAATTCCCGAAAGGGAAGGGCATACCCATTTTCTACGAGATTGAGAACCCAAAGATCCGATGTAACCGATTCCCAATTCCGTAGAAAGTGGGTAAGCCGACCCCCCACCGGACCCGCATGATCCTGAATGGTGGATCTAGGGCTGCTTTTCTGTGGCTTGGGGGTTGGAGGAGGTGGAGGAGGAAGAGGTCTGACGTCCACGAGGACGAGCTCTTTGCTTTCCCCTGTAAGACCTGTACAAGGGATTCTGCTGCTGCTGTTGTTGTTGCTGCTGCTGACCTTGTCGATAATTGCGAAAGGAAGAGCGTCCAAAACCTCTGAATCTCCTGGCCGAAGAACCTCTGATCTAGAGACCTAAAGATTTGGCAGTAGCTCTACTATCCTTAAACCTCTCTAAGGCAGTATCGGCCTTTTTGCCAAAGAGACCAACACCATCGAATGGCAGATCCAATAAAGCCGCTTGGACATCTGCGGAAAAGTCTGATGATTTTAGCCAAGCCGATCTTCTCGTGGCAACCGCAGTGCCCATGATGCGAGCCACAGAATCAGCAGTGTCCAATCCGCTTTGTATTACCTGACGTGCCGCTGCTTGAGCGTCAGACAAAACTTCCTCAAAATCACTCCTACTTCCATCAGGGATCTTAGGAGCCAAATAACGCATTGAATCCATAAGTGCGTGCACATATCTCCCCATGAGACAAGTGGCATTAGTGGACTTCGATGCCATACTTGCCGAGGAGAAAGTCTTTTTGGCCACCTGATCCTGTTTCTTGGCCTCCTTATCCCCAGGCACTTGGGGAAACGCACTCAAAGACTTCTTTGAACATGGTGCCTGAATGACCAGGCTCTCAGGAGAAGGATGAGATGTTAAAAAGGCAGGGTCTTCTGGGGCAACCCTGTATCGTCTTGCCACACTTTTGGAAACAGCCGGAGCAGTTAGAGGCTTTTTCCACACCTCCAAAATAGGCTCTGCTAAAGCCTCATTAAACAGAAGCAACGGTTCCACCACCGAACTAGGCGAGTGTAGGACCTCAGTTAAAAGATTAGACTTAGATTCAACTGTTGGCAAAGTCAAATTAAGAAGTCCCGCAGCCTTTCTCATTACTATATGACAAGGCTGGACGTCCTTTGAAGGCGCATCAGAACCTGATGGTAACTCCCATTCCGGGGAAAAATCCAGGCCACTAGCATCTGCTAGGTCTTCAAAGCAGTCTTCATCTAGTTCACCTTCCTCTACATCAGGATGAGAGTCAACATATCTCTGCTCCTCCAAAAGGCGTTGTGCCTCCCTCCTGGACCTCTCCTTAACACGCCTCTCCACTGGATCCACCATCGACTCCGACAGAGCCGGAACCGACGTCGGTACCGAATCCGATGGCTCAGTGGGTTGTACTCGAGGTCGACTTGGAGCGGGCGACGCCGGACCGGCGTCGACGACTTCGGCGGAGCCGCGTATTGCCATGGCGGCGTCGGGGCCGGCATAAATGGCATAAATACAGCCGGGGCATAGGAATGTGGCACCCCCAAATTAAAGGCCATTGGACCCATGGGACCCGAAGGTGCTCCAGAGGGGTACCAAGCCCTCGAAAAGACGCCATACATAGCGTTCAAAAACGCTGATGGGTCTTGGCCTGGGGCAGGAAAAGGTGGCTGAACACCCTCAGGCTGGACTTGAGGTGGGAACGAATCCGGCTCCTCCACAGGCACAGATTCCCCTTCCACCGGAACTTCTTTTTCCTCTCGGGCCGGGGACGGCACGGGAGACGGATTGGAAGCCGGAGTCGGCGACTGCACCTGCGACTCCGAAGGCAAAACCTCACCTTCCTGATTCGAAGTTTCCTGCGGAGGGATCACCTTCGATCGAACCTTCTTAGGCGACTTCGATCTCGAGTCCGACTCCTTACCCGAGCGACGTCAGGACTCATGTCTCCTCTTCTTATGCTTCTTTCTTGTTTTTGAAGCATGTTCCGTAGAGGACTTCGAGGTCGACTCCTCTTGAGATCTGGATCTTGACTTCGACCTCGCCCTTCTCGAACGAGACCGTGAAGACTTCCTACCTTTATCAGCCTTCTACTTCGCCACCAGGAGCTTGGTTTCTCTTTCCCTCAGGGCCTTCGGGTTCATCTTTCGACAAGATGAACAACCATCCACATCATGTTCAGAGCTTAAGCACCATAAGCAGTCCTCGTGCGGGTCCGTGATGGACATCATTTTACCGCATTCCCTGCAGGGCTTGAAGCCAGTCTTCCTTGCCGACATTATCACGAAACAAAGAAGCAGAAAGACGAAGGAAATAGCAACAAAGTCACTAGAAAGCTACTGAGATTCCCCGAAACCGTTAGCGTCGACAACGCGGAAAAAAGGGAACTGATGTCATCACGCCGGCGTGGGCCTATTATGGGCGTCGGTGACGTCAGCGAAGTCGCGAGCGATGCCGTGTCTCTATGACGTCCAAGTCCACGTCGGCGCGTAGCTACGAAAAGAGTTTCCGAATGTTTCTGACGCAAGGGGGATATTCACAAGGTGAGGAATCCACTGGCAGATGTATCTAACAGAAAGGGATTACAGAAGCTATGAATGCCAATAAAGATGATGTGCAGATTAAACTTGTGGATTTGGAAAATAGGCTTAGTAGAAATAATCTCTGAATTTTGGGTGTGCCTAAGGTGCTTGAGGGGCAAGATGCCCGGAAGTTTGTGGTGGAATTGTTTGAAGAGGCTTTTCCTAAACTGAAGGAGTGGAATTGGACTGTGGAAGTGCAAAGGGCACATAGATTCCCATTCAAGCAACGAGTAGTGAAAGAAGGACGGTCTGAATAGAGACCACGGCGATCTTGATTTCCTTGAACAATTTTTTTGCCTGGCAGATGTTATATGACTTGGCACGACCTGATAAGAAGAGGATGGGAAAGGGAATACAATTTTTTGTCAGACCGGACTACTGTCATACGGTAGAGAAAAGGTAGCAGTTACTTCAATTGATTACCCCCTTTCAGGCAAAGGAGGCACACGTTTTCTTGTTAAATCCTGCCACACTTAAGGTTCTATGTAAGGGGAAAACACAATTTTTTATTTCAGAGATTCAAGCCAAAGAGTATTTGCAGTCTCTTTGCAGAGATTGTTGACTTCAGGCCCGGACTGGTGAGTCTGGGCACCAGGCAATCCCCCGGTAGGCTGGAGGGGTCGGTTTTCGAAAAGGGGGCCGGTTTTGTGGCTGGGGGCATATTTTCAGTCCGACCGTCACAGCCTGTGACGGTCCGACTGAAAATTGGCCCCCCAGGCCCCAGCCACAACATCACTCACTTAGTTTAGGGACATCAGTCTGAGAGACTTCCAAGTTACGAGGCCGTTCCCAAGCAGAATAGCAGTAGCGCCAGCAAGCCTGATTGACCGGTGCATTGCTGAATGATGTTATGTATTGTGCAAGTACAACCTACCTAACCCCAACGACGGAGGAGGAGGTGCCTCTACCGCGTCTCTGCGCGCCTCCAGGGTGCGGCCGGGGGGGGGGGTGTGTAATTCCCGCATGCCATTGCAATTACTGTGCGCTTGACTGCCGGGAGTGACGAGAGCGAGGAGTGGTGAGTCGGCCACATAACATAATTGTGTAGGCTAGCGCGGCCTAGCCCGACCCCTCCTGTGTCTGTAGTAGTCACTACTAGTCAGCAGGCCTGAGGTGAGTCCGTTTTTCCGCCCCCCCCGACTCTGTAAGCAAGCTGCGCGACGGACCGCGACGTGACTATGTACCCCTGATAAGTTATAACCTGACCAGGCCTGGTTAAAAACCTTTCGGCCCGAGAGGTTATAACTTATCAACAGGTACATAGTCAGCTGAGCTGAATGATTTTATGTGCAAGTGCAACCTAACCCGTCCCCAACGACGGAGGAGGAGTAGCCCGACCCCCCCCTGTGTCTAGTAGTCACTACTAGTCAGCAGGCCCGCCTGAGAAGGTAGTCGTGCACAGTCAGTTACCGTAGCTCCAAGAAGATACGGGTGTGCATCTAACTGCACTTAGACATTAGGCAGCAGGAGGCGGTCCTTGATGGGCTGCCCCTGGAGCTGGGGGAGACACCGAGGGCAGGGAGCGGCTGTTCGTTGAACGGGGAAAACGGTTTGCGATGCAAGAGCGATAGCAGTAATGTTACTACAGGGCTTATATAGCAAGGGCTCACGTGGAGAGGGCTAAGTCGGGGAGCATGTTAGCCTGGCTTCTCCAGGACAAAACGAGGGGGCACACTGTTTTTCATATTCGTGATTCAGTTGGCCAGGACATGTTCACACAGGAGGAAATTAATATTACATTTATGCACTACTATTGCCAGTTCTACTCTGTGGGCACTGCAGTTAGTGAGTTAAACGTACTGCGTTTCATCACATGTTCCTCCCTGTCGGTCCTAGATCCCTCTGTAGCGAAGCAACTGGGTGCTGATATTACTGTGCAGGACGTGTGATGAGCGTTTAAGGAGATGTCTTGGGGCAAGGTCCCCGGTTTCGATGGGTTGCTCATAGAATTCTACTCCACTTTCTCTGCTACCGTTGTCCCTAAGCTTGTGTACTTTTTTAATGGAGCACGGCAGCAAGGACTTCTGCCCTCTCTGTGTAAGATGCAAAAAAGAACAATTTATGGACAGAATGCAGAACAATGTCATACATTCACCCCAGTACAGAGATCTGGGCCTGAATCCATTGTTGTTTTGCTCACCATGCCATTCCAGGTTGGACCCAGTAATATGCAAATCAGTCTTGACCCTGCGCCCAATGGGAACAGTCCAGCCCGAACTGCCAGGCAAGGTCAGTCCATCAGTTGGTTGTCTTTTGCACTCTGTGTGAGGCCACAATTGTGTCACTGCCCAAGAAGAGCAATGCCCTGGTGTTAATTGATTCCTACTGCCCCCTCTCTATGCTTAACCTGGATTATAAAATCCTGAGTAAGAATCTGGCAAACATGGTTTTGACTCATATGAACTATTTGATTCACCCCAACCAGACAGGTTTCATACCTACCTGTAATACCTTGCCTAATATCCGCCAGCGGATTCATATCTTCGGCATGCAGGAAGCCTCCCATCGGACTCGCTAGCATTATCTGTTGATCTCCGGAAAGCATTTGTCTCCCATCGCTGGGAGTTCTTGTATGCCACCCTTCTCAGGATGCAGGAGAGTCTCCCACCAAACTCGCTAGCATTATCTGTTGATATCCGTAAAGCATTTTATTCCCTTTGCTGGGAGTTCTTGTATGCCACCCTTCTCAGGATGATGTTTGGGGTAGCCTCCGTCAAATAGACCCAGGCTTTGTATACCAACTGGTGGCAAGGGTTAGGATTGGGTCTGTAATATCAGATGCGTGTGAGGTGGGGTGGGGCCCCTTGTCCCCTCTATTGTTTACTCTAGCTTAAGAGACCTTTGTTCTTACTATATGGCAGGGTGGGCACTATCGCGCACTGCAGTTATTGGGAGGCTGCCTATATATTTCTTTGTATGCGGACAACATGCTGCTGTATATGCGTGACAAGCCCTCTGACTTGGAGGGAGTGGTGGTGGCTTTGTCAGCTTTCAGGCAACTGCCTGGCCTGGAGGTTAACTGGCACAAGTCCTGCACCTACCCACTTCGACCTGCTCAGGGCCGTGTCGGCGCTGTGCTGGGAGTCAGTTACCATTCTCTACTTGGGGGTAGATGTCTATAAATCTGCAGAGCTGCTCTTTGAAGGTAACTTTGCCCGGGCCCTGTCTGCCATCAACAGTTGGTGTCCTTTTCGAGTACCTTGCCTATATCAGTCAGTGGTTGGATAGTCATTTCTAATGTGATATTTCTATTGCAGATCCCCTATCTGTATGCAGCTTTGCTGGTGGAACTAGCTAAAGCGTTCTACCAGAAACCGGATAGCATCCTTCTTACATTATATTAGGGTACCTCGAGGCGCAGGGTGGCTTTTCAGAAATTACTATTGATGGTGGACGAGGATGGTGTGGCTGCTCTGGATATTGAGCTTTATTATCTCACCGCCCAGTTATTGTGGGTGGCATGGTAGTGTTCAGTGCTTTGGAATACTGAGTCCGTCTTTCCGCCCCCCCCGAAACTCTGTAAGAAGCAAGCAGCGGCAGCGCGACCGCGACGTGACTATGTACCCCTGATAAGTTATAACCTGACCAGGCCTGGTTAAAAACCTCCTGGCCCGAGAGGTTATAACTTATCATCAGGTACATAGTCAGCGCTACTTGCTTGCTTCTTTGAAATAGAACTGTGCAATCAGGTTCGCACTTGTCTCGCAACTCGCAAGCTGCCTAAGTTATAACCTGACCAGGCCTGGTTAAAAAATCTCCCGCCGGTTACGCGGTGTCCTGCAGCGGCGTGACTATAGATTAGTCTCTAGGTCTAGGAGGATATATGCAAACAGGGGTTTCTGGTTATGGTAATTGCTGTGACAGAAGTTAAATGAAATGGACGTCAAAGTGTTGCTGTGTGGAGGTTCTGATGTGTTTTAAGAAGCTTGTGTTTGGTATAAACCATTTAAGTTGGATTGAATTAATGTAACTACTTTGTATGATGGTCATTATTATTGTGTGTTTCTTAATAAATATCCTAAACAGTAAATGTAGGAACATTAGGACTTAAGTACTGGAAATGGAACTGAGGTGGGGGGAGGGGGGAGGGGGTGGCAGCGACAGAGCGGGAAAGCCAGTACTGAAAGGTGGATGCAGTCTCAGCCTATGGTGTCTCAGGGCATATGGATTCTTTTTTTTCACAAACTCTGCCCTCATGTCAATTCACAAGGAGAAATGCTAGCGGTAAAGGTGTTCATGATTAGCTATATTGGTCACAAACAGACCACAATATCGGATGTCCTGGAGGGTTGAAGCACATGGACTGTATCTATGTGTATGCTGCAAGTTTGAGTGTATAATAGGATAGGTCAGATGGTTAATGCACTTATTGTGGCGATCGCTGTGCTAACTCCTCGCTCTGAATTAGAACCGATATAAATAGCTTAGAGAGTTTATATACCTACCTCGTACACCCTACAGGTCAAATGTTCAGAAACTAATTGTTTGCGGGTGCCAAACATGCAAGACACGGGTTAGAATCCAGGTAAAAACACTCAGTGTAAACAATCATTTCTTCTACGCTGATTAAATGTATACCGGTTATTAATTGCCAAGACCAACTAATATTATGGTATGCTGTATATATGATTATGTTAGAGCATGTAGGCCATGTGTGATATTACACTATGTGCCTACTTTACATACTACACGTAAGCAGATCCTTCTTTTGAAGTGGCATGCGGACAGTGCACCTATGTACCCTCTGATGGGCTGCTGAGCATGGAGGAAAGGTGTGCCAGTGCGTACTTTGAACCCTAACACCTCTCCAAGTGTTATTGTTTGTTAGTATACTTTTTGGCTATGCACTCTCCTCAGATCATCACTCTGAATAGCTCCTATTTCTTTGCGCTGTATTATTTAGCATTCTCCTTCAAGCTTCTCAATAAGACCCTAACAGTGAATCTCCATTTTGGGATCTTAGTTCTATCTTGTGCCCGATTTTACCATACCTCTGGTCTGGAATGTGACAGCAGGGAGATTGGGCTAATATGCAGACTCTTCATATTTAAATAGGAAGTCCTTCGTAATAATGATGTATTCCAGGTAATTAGGAGTGCCATCTATTCACAAATATTAACAGGTTCTCCAGAAGTGTATCACACTTATTTTATCCATATTCTGCTACGAAGAACTCACCACCCCTGGCTTAGCGCTGTCTCTTGGTGGAATCCAGGCCCTGTCCAGAACAAAACTTGTATTTGCCACCTACACTAGTTTTGCTATATAAAACAGTATAATCTAGAATTGATTCCGAAAAAGGCTAGCATCTACATTCAGCACATACAATTTAATGAGATATATTTCCTGACCGCCTAGCGTCCCAGTAGATATCTCCCCTTTGTGTCTACCTTACCCTCTCTCATCTGCAGCGAAACTAGGGCAGCCACATGTAAGTACACCATATGCTTAACTAGAGACAGCCCCAACATGCACTAAATGTTCCCATTCTTTGCGCACTTTATCTATTTCCGCTAGATGTATGTTCTTCTCTTGTAACACTGGGATTACGATTCCTTTAGTTTTCTGGTAATAGTGCACCCTTGTGTCTGGAATGCATGTTGCTCCATAGGTGGCTGAAGCGGAGCCAGTCGGGGGTGTAGCGATGAAAGGTAGAAGAAAAGACATATGCGGACAGAAAAGGGAACCGTTTGATATCTCTCTCTCTCTCTCTCTCTCTCTCTCTCTCTCTCGCCTCTCTCTCTCTCTCTCTCGCCCCTCTCTCTCTCTCTCTCTCTCTCTCGCCCCTCTCTCTCTCTCTCTCCCTCTCGCCCCTCTCTCTCTTTCCATCCCTCTCCCCATCTTTCTCATTCCCCCTCCTTCGTCTCTCTCACTCTTCCTCTTTTTCTCCCTCTACTTCTCCCTTTCTCTTCTTCTGCCTCCCTCTCTCTCCCCCTAACTTCTCCCCTCTCTCTCCTCCTCACATAAAAACATAGCCAGACCTATTCCTGCAGTTAGTGCTTGTTCGTGCTCCCAGCGTTTCTATACAATATGTTTTTCAATGAATGTATTATGCAGATGTCTTCATTTGTTTTTCATGAGTGTTCAGACCTCTTGGCGGATCCGCCTGGGGGTTGGGGTAGAGGGGGCAAGGAGCCTCATCACTATTCAGAAAATGTGTACCCTGAACAACTGATCTTGCACAAACTGCTTAAATTCAGAGGAATAATTGTAATCATTATTAAGAGTTGCACTGCATGGGTGTGATGTTTCAATAGTTTCTGGCCTCTATGCCCTAGGTGCTACTGCTAGTTATCAGATGCTTATGTGTGACATTTCCAGAGTCTCTACCCTCAGTGCCTAGGTGTTTATGAGTGACATTTCCCCAGTTTCTGACCTCGGTGGCCTGTGTGACATGACATCTCAGTGCTTAATGTGTGACAACGTGAGTGGCAATTAATTGAAAGTACAATAAAGATTATCAGAATGTAGTTTTTATGCTGTAAAGTTATGACGTTGAAACAGTGTTAAAAAAGTGCCTAAAACGCATAGCACTTTGTTGAAAAGACAAGAGTGGCCCGAAGGGTGTTGTGATCATCACTGTAGTGCCCCTTAAAGAGTCCTGGGCAGCATTGTATGCAATGTCACTCTCTTTTACACCTACCCAGGGAGTCTGTTGGTTGTGATTTCACCCTGCCTGTACTGTGCGATCTCTGAGCATGTCCTATGGAGTGGTCTCTTGACTCTCTTCTTTGCTTGTCATCTTATTCTGTTTCACACCATGCCTCAGTCTGACTCTGTTCAATGACGCATTTTCTCCTTCTGTTGCGATTTTAGCTTCTATAGAGTTTCTCGGAGTATGTCCTGGGAAACACTCTCTTCAAGAGATATGTTCACTCAACAGTGTGCAGTCTACTCTTGAAACATATTCCCGCACTATAGTATGCTATCTCTTAAACTGCACTGGAGAGAAGCCTCTTACTCTGTCTTGGACACCACCACTCCCATCCTTTACCACATTATAGCTGCCTGAATCTGTAGGATCCCCTGTTTAGGAAATGAAATTGTGCAAAGCAAGCTCTACGCACACGACGTGACAATACTTTCTGTGTACATATAACCAAGCCCCATGCATTAGGTGTGGGATGTCTTGTTTCAAATTTATCAGTTTGCATCCACCTTGAAACCCCTCTTGTCTATCATTTTTAGATTTTCAATATGATATGAAAGGTGCTGGGAAGAGAAAATCACACAAGAAAGGAGGAGCTGAGAAAGAACGTGAAAAGAAGAAAAGAATGCAAGAGAAAGAAGCAAGCCAATACCAAAAAGTGACTGATATGTTTACTCCCAAAAAAGATTTAATGTGGAAACTGTTTAAGTGGAAACTGCTGAAGACCAAAGAATTTAAATAAGCAGTGAAGGCACTGTAACACAGGCCAGTTCCACGCATATAGAAGGTTACATTGAAGTAGAAAGTGATGTAGATTCCGAAGAGAAGTGTGAAGAGGACCCTGTAGTTGATGTGACTTTAACTCATGCAGCTCTTGGAAAGAGGAAAGTGCACCAGAAAGGAGGAGCTGAGAAAGAACGTGAAAAGAAGAAAAAAATGCAGGAGAAAGAAGCAAGCCACTACAAAAAAGTGACTGATATGTTTACTCCCAAACAAGATTTCATTTCTTTCGAAGGCGGCAGCATGTCTACCAGCCTCAGTACTGAAGGTGCTGAACAAACTGCTGAAGGCGAAAGAATTGAAATAAGCAGTGAAGGCACTGTAACACAGGCCGCTTCCAAGCATATAGAAGATTACATTGACTTAGAAATTGATGTAGATTCCGAAGAGAAGTGTGAAGAGGACCCTGTAGTTGAGAAATCAGCATGTGCTAATGTGACTTTAACTCATGCAGCTCTTGGAAAGAGGAAAGTGCACCAGAAAGGAGGAGCTGAGAAAGAACGTGAAAAGAAGAAAAAAAATGCAAGAGGAAGAAGCAAGCCGCTACAAAAAAATGACTGATATTTTTACTACCCAAAAAGATTTGATTTCTTTAGAAGGTGACAGCACGTCTAGCAGCTTCAGAAGTGAAGCTGTTGAACAAACTGCTGAAGGCCAAAGGACTGAAATGAGTAGTGATTCCACAGTAAAGGAGGCAGCTCCAAAGTGTTTAGAAGGTGACATTGAAATAGAAAGTGGGGAAGATTCCAAAGAAAAGTGTCAAGAAGACCCCATCGTTGAGAAATCAGCATATGCTGATGTGACTTTGATTGATCCAGCGGAGGACCAATGGTTTTTGAGACCAACATCTGAAAATTTGAATGCGTTTTTTAAGTTTCATCCCTGTCAACCTGATGGTCTATGTTGGAATGCTAAAAGATTATATCAGCAAAAAAATGGGAAACCAAGGCAGTGGTTGACTTATTCACGCAAAGCCAAAACCTTTTTCTGTGTGGTATGTCTAGCTTTTAGCAAACAGACAGATAGAAGTGCTTTCATTGATGGCTGTTCTGGTGAAAGGCATATGTATCAAAGAATCGATGAGCACGAAGACAGCATCCTTCATCACAGTACTTCGGAATCCTTCATGATGCGAACCAAAAACATAGATATATGTAGTCATCTTTTTAAAAAAACACACAACTGCAAAACAAGAGGAAGTCAAGCGAAAACATGCCATTTTGGAAAGAGGAGTGGAAACAATAAAACTGATTGGCAAAAGAGGCCTGAGCTATCGAGCAACTACAGAAGCTAGCTACACCTTAGAAGATGAAACATTGGATCATGGGAATTTTTTGGAACTTCTTCAGTATCTCAAAAAATTTGATGCATTATTGAAAAGCCATCTTGAGGATGTCATTAAAAAGAGTAAAAAACATCATGAGGTTGCAAAGAGTGGTAAAGGACGTGGCAGTTTGGTTACCCTGATTTAAAAAACAACTGTAAACTCTCTCATAGATATTATTTCCTCATTAATAAAAGAGGGTATTGCTGAAGAAATAAGGGAAGAGGAAATGTTCTCAATACAGCTGGATACAACACAGGACATTAATGTTGTAGACCAGTGCTCTATTATAGTCAGATATGTCACCGATGTTGTCCACGAACGTCTTGTGGCTGTTGTTAATTGCACAACGACAACTGGAAAGCATTGTGTCAGCTAGTTTGCACTGTACTTGAAACCATGAACATTAGCGTTGCAAATTGTGTTGGTAACTCAACAGATGGAGCCTCCAATATGCAAGGACAGTATAATGGGTTCACAGCATGGCTGAGTAAAGAGGCACCTGGTCAGATTCATGTGTGGTGCTACGCGCATGTACTTAACCTTGTTATAACTGATGTCACTAAAACCTCAGTATCTGCAATTTCACTGTTTGGGCTGTTAAATTCTTGTGCCATATTTCTCAGAGATTCATACCTTCGAATGAATGTGTGGCGAGACAAAAGTATTGAAGCACGGTTTTGCTCCATCTCTATAATTGGAGAAACTAGATGGTGGGCAAAAGATGTAGCACTCAAAAAAATCTTTGGTCTATACAATGACCCAAGCAAATCTGTGTACATTGAGGTTCTTCAAACTATGGAAGAGATATCCACATCAGATAACTTCAATGATGAGATCAGATACAAAGCCATTTCATTTCTAAAGTCACTAGTTACATTTGATACCATTTTGACTGCACAGATGTATCTATTTATTTTTCATAACACCACTCCTTTATCGCTGTACTTGCAAACACAAGGTCTGGACGTACTGCAGGCATATCGAATGGTGACTAAAACCATTGACTCCCTACAGCAACATGATCGGGATTTCAGCAGCATAATGGATGCTACAAATACATTCTTCAATTGGGCAAAAGAAAAATTGGTTCAGTGTGATAGCGAAATTTTGATTCAAGTTGACTTCCCAGAGGATCGAGTACGCAGGAAGAAGATGATGCCCGGCAAAACTGCGACTGATGAACCCATCAGGTCAGCTACTGATAAATGCAGGATAGAAGTTTATAATGCTGCAATGGACAAAGTAGTTACCAGCCTTCAAAGTCGATTCACAACTCATGGCCAGTTGTTTGCAGATTTGGCATGCCTGGACCCCAGAAACTTTAGCGACATCCTCCAGAACTTTCCACAAAATGCTCTTCAACGACTATGGGCCCGATGTAGGTAATTCTTATTTACCACTTCTTAAATACCGAATTTTACCGATTCGGTATTTAAGAAGTGGTAAATATGAAGGGGGGAGATGTAGGTATTTCCAGATGTGTAAATACTGAATCTTTAAGATTCGGTATTTACCGAATCTGGAAATACTGAATCGGTATTTCCTATTGATTCCTATGGGCTGTGAAGCCCATAGGAATCAATGGGCAATACCGATTCTGTATTTACAGATTCGGTAAATACCGATTTTAGCAAGGGTGCAGGGGGTGTCACTTTGACACCCTCTGGCACCCCAAAAATAGGCATGTGCGCCATGTGGCACACAGACATGCCCTAAGGGCATGTCTGTCTGTCACATGGTTAGGTGTGCATGCACACATGTGCATGCACACCTGAATTCGGTATTTTAACACCCAATTGGATTGGGTGTTAAAATACAGAATTTGTAGGGCCTTTGGGACTCTGAAGAGTCCCACCTACATCTGAGATTTACCAAATCGGTAAAAATATCGATTCGGTATTTTACAGAATCGGTAAATTTACCGAATCGGTAAATTTACCGATTCTGTAAAATTGTGCTCCTACATGCCAAATCTGTAATACCGGTCGGTAACGGCCGAAAATACAGATTTTCGGCCGTTATGGACCGACCTACATCTGGCCCTAAGTGGCTTGTTAACTAGTTTTGATCCGGAAGCATCTGTTGAAAAACTGCAGCATGAGTTGCTTGATTTTGCATCTAAGTGGAGCAGACTAAAACTCAGTCTTGAAGAAGAGTACAGTATCATCCAAGAAGTTGAAGATGAGCAAGACTTAGACACACATTATCTCAACTTTGATGATGAGATAGTACAGTCCGCAAATGTTGGGCAAAAAAAGTATAAGTGTAAGACTTGCAGGGACTGTATTGCTTGCTGCTATAGTTTATTATTGCGTTATAACCTGTACAGTAAAGCCTACACTTCTCTTTTTAATGCCTATAAGTTGGCATTGACTCTTTCCTCCTCTCAGGTGGCTTGTGAAAGATCTTTTTCTAAGCTCAAGTACATCTTGAATAGGCTGCGTAATTCTCTCTCTCAGTCACGTTTGGTAGCCTTTATGCTTATGTCTGTGGAAAAAGATGCTTTAATGCGAATAAGCAATGAGAAAATCATTGATCTTTTTGCCTCCAAAAGCAAATTGATGCAAGGGATGTTAACACTTTAAAATGTGAGATCAAGTTACCACATTTCTAAGCTGAGCACTTCTAATAAAATATTTTCTTTGATGGTTGCACTCTTGACATGAAAAGCATTTGACTTTTGCACGTTACAGTCAACATTTTGAGGGCCATTTATAAATATCAAACAATGCAGTGCAATAACCAGAGTTGACCTCCTTGCGTTGGCTCTCTTTGAGCCTGCTTTACACCACGCACACACCTTTGTACCATAGTGAAAGCCTGTGAGCATTATGTCTACTGTCTAGCATAGGTTTTGCACTGAAACAACAAGTAATATCCATCCAATACAAAATCCTATGCTTAGGAACACTTTAAAATGTTTACTGAACTGTATTTATGCAGTACTTTTCAGCATACATCCATTCTTGGAAAACCTCAAGAAGGCGTCAGCTTTTGTTTTAAATCCAGGTATACCTTTGTTAGTAGGTAGGACTTTACATCAAAACCCATGGGTGGTTGCTTGGGGACTTGCTCCGACATCTCATCTGCGAAACACCCTCTTGACACAAATGAATGCAAAGTGCAATTGAATATAACACTTGTTTGAGAAGAAGTATGTTGTTATGTTTTATAGTATATAAAATCATATTAAGGATTTGCTACTACAGGCAGGTCATGTTAGCTGTTTACAATGTCAATATACCTAGTCATAATGTTGTGCACTGTTTCACTTTACATGAGATCCTTTATTTAAGCACTGTTTACAAAACTCAGGATATAAAAATCATTTAATGTTTGCACATTGTGTTGTACACTTTTTACTCTGAACCTTTGCACACTTGTTTGAAGTTCAGTGTGTTTTTAAATGTCTTTATGCTATTTTATATGAAGAATACATTGGTTATATTTAAATTCATGTTTCATGCTTGACATTTCATTTTTTAGTGTTCACTGTAGCAATGTCTGTGATTTATGATTGGCTATCCTGGTGCTATATAAGGTAATCATTTACTATGCTTTAAAAGTTAATATAATCTAATATGTAATGAAAAATGTGTTGAACAATGCTTTGTTTTGGCCTTTCTGTCTCCCAAATTTTCTTGGGGGGTAGAAGTTCAACCCCCCAAACTCCCCCTAGTCATTGCTCACAGCGCTTGCTCGCTACACACCATGTGGGGGTTGGTCTCACTTTTACTTTGTTCTCTCTGATTCACTACTTGTGTCTATTTTTGGTGCTCTCTGAAAGAATGCCTATGAATACATTTGACTGGGTGGGTAACCTGATGTTCTTTAAGGTCATCAGCTACTGTTTACTGTGCTTTGCAAGTTGATACAATTTGAATATGTAATGAAAAATGTGCTGTAAAATTTACCATTTTGGTCTGTCGTTTTTCAAAATTTTCTTGGGGGGAGAACCCCCACAAACCCCCCTAGTGGCCGTCGGGCTCGTTCGCTGCGCTCGCTCGCTATGCGCTGGACGGGGGCTGGTCCGCTACGCGCCGGACGGGGGCTGGTCTTGCAAAATTTGCCAGGGCTGCTTCCAGTTCCCAGTCCGGCCCTGGTTGACTTTGTAATAAGTGCTCTTTCTTTTCAGCTAATGTTGCATGGTTAAAATGTGACTTGAGGGAGGAGGTTTTTCTTTGGTATTTAAGAGAGGATAGTAAGTATATCCGTATAAGGTGGTAAATACTCTGGGTGAATTTAAGTGGAACCAGGTATAACAGGGGGAATAGGTGAGCACTGGGTGGTTCACTCACCTTACATCATAAGGGCTATCCACCCTATTGCCTGCTAATTGGGGAAAGGGTAGAGGAAGGGGGAGGGGTCTGTAGGGGGCACGAGGGTGTTGAGTGAGGGAAGTGGGGTGGGGCACGGGGAAGGGAAGGGGAACCAGGGTGGTGTATTAAAATGTTTAAAATCAATCCATAGCAAAGTAATACTAGCTAATATAAATTATGTACAATTTTGTGACGCTAAGATCAGTAGGGAGCAAGTTAAATCAGGCAAGATATATTTGATCAATGATGGTTAGGGGGTACGTATATGTTCATTTAATGTATGTGGCTTAAACAACAACAATAAACGACGAAGGGCAGCTGCAGATCTGCGCTTAATGAAACCGGATATTTTGTGTATACAACCGACGGATATACCTTGGGCAAAATGCAAGTTGATAAAATAGTTGGGTTATAATCTTCTTGTGGCGATTATAGATGGGCAAGTTGTAGATGATAATAAATATTTGGTTTGGAAGTCCAAAGTTTTTAGAGCTTTAAAGCAGTTGTTGAAGGATCATGGGCTAATCGATGTATGGATGACTTTAAACACTTTAGATCCAGGCTATACTTTTTATTCATATCCTCATCACAAATTGGTGAGACTTGATTATATATTTATGACTAGAGCATATATTGTTGGAGCAAAAATGCAGGAATGGCCTAGGATAACGGAAGACCACGGTCCATTATTGTTAGATCTGTATAGCTTTAGTCAGGTAAAGGTTGGAAGGCCATTTACGTTTAATAGGAAATTATTGATGGGTGAAGCATTTATCGATCATATGCTTACTTGGGCTCGTCAATTTCTGAAGGTGAACAGGGGATCCTCCTCAAGTCCAATAGTATGGGATACGCTTGAAGCGGGAATACGTGGAGACGCATTCAGTTTTGGATTAGCCAAGCAGAAGCAAGGACAAAATTTGATACAGCAACTGTTGGGGGACCTAAGGAATGCGGAGCAAGAATTGATATAAGGGATCATGCAGGGATTAAAGAGTATGGAAGTACATGCTAAGTTTGCTTGCTGTAAAGCTAAAATAAATGCAATATGGTGTAAAGAAATTGCCCATCAATGTAAGATCTATAAACAGGATAGATATGAATATGGGGAAGCTACGGGTCGATGCCTGGCACAGAGGTTGAGAGTAAGGCAATCTTCACAGAAAATACTTACCATGTTAGATGTGGCCGGGAATACGGCCGAAACAGTGGAGGGTATGTTGGGGGTGTTTTATGATTTTTTTCAAGATCTATATATGCAGTGCGATGCTGATGAGCATGAGATAGAGAAGTGTTGCCAACAATTGGATGTGTGTAGGCTAAGCCACGATGGGCAAGGGATATTAGATGCATCTATCAGTGTGGAGGAGTTGGAGGAGGTAATGGGGCCCTAGCCGAATGGTAAAGCTGCAGGGCCAGATAAATTACCACTGGAGGTGTATCAGTCGCTCTTTCAAGTTTTGAAAATAGATATGTTGAATACATTTCAAGAGGCTCAAGTTGGGAATTCGCCTCCTTCTTGGGACAAGGCCAATATAGTGGTGTTTAAAAAAAGGAAAAGCACCCAAATTTGGCAGGCGCATGAAGGCCAATCTCTCTTTTAAATGCAGATGGTGAAATATATGCGAAGATACTTGCTAATAGGTTGGCACGAGTAATTACGCCGCTCGTATCTATACATCAACTTGGATTCATACCTGGCAGAAGCACGGTTAACCATATACTCATGACTCTTATAGATTATGTTAATGTAAATCAGAAGAGGTTCGGGGTGATTTTTCTTGACGCAGAAAAAGCGTTCAATCGTATTTCATGGTAATTTGTATGGGCTATTATGCGGAAGATAGGGGTTGGACAAGGTTATATTAGGGCTATTCAAAGTATGTATAGGGCACCTCGAGCGAGGATTTGTGTGATGGGTAAGGAATCAGAGCAATTTCATATTACTAGGGGGAAAAGACAGGGATGTTCCTGCTCCCCGCTCTTGTTCGCTTTATACATCAATCCATTTTTGATTATGCTGGAACAGAGTAAAAGTATTAGGTCTATGACTTGTGGGGAATATTAGGAGCAGGTATTAGCCTATGCAGATGACATAGCAGTAGCCTCGTCAGACCCAGCGCAAGCAATAAAGGAGATAGAAAGACTTGCTAAAAAATTCGGTGCAGTCTCTGGTTATAAACTAAACTCTACTTAAACGCAGATAGTGTGCACCAATATGGCCTGTCCAGGAGAGACACGGGTAACCGACGAAGCCAGTTATTTAGGTATCAAAATTAGAATGTCCCTGCAAGATATGCTAGCGGTAAATTGGGGAAAAATAGTTTCTGGGATTAAACAGCATCTTGACCGCTTGGAGTCTTTGCATCTTATGCTGGTGGGGAGACGCAACGTGCTTAAGATGATTGTCCTTCCTAAAGTCTTGTATTATTTCAGGGTGGTACCGCTTGAGTGAATACAACTGCAGAGGGTACAATCTAAATGTGATAGGTTCCTATGGGGACAAAGGAAAGCCAGGCGTGCTTTTAAATTTATGAAGCTACCACATGTCTGGGGGGGGGGGGGAGACTGGTTTCTAATTTCTCTTTTTATTATTATGTGTGTATACTTCAAAATAATCAGATTTTGCTGACAGGGGAGGATGTACCAGCAGCAGAAATACCATCTATGTTTCAGTTGTTGTTAGGGGCAGAAGCTAGAAATGCTTTTCTAAAATGTTATGATCACAGTATACAAGGTTTGGAGACTGATATGCAACAGGTTAAACATTCTACAAACTAGTTATTATGCATTGTTAAATTCAGCATCTAAATTCCCCACTATATTTTGGGATTATAAGATGTTGTGCTGGAGGGCCAAGGGGATCAGACAGTTAGGAGACCTATATAAGGGGGGAACATGAGCCTCATTTGTAGGGCTAGCTGACAGATATGGACTTCTGAGTTCATGTATACATTAACTAGGTTTCTTTCGACTCTGAATGAACTGCAGAAAAACTGACCTCTTCACCTGAAACTGATCTCGCCAAGCCAATTTCCCTTGGTTTGATCCTTGTCTAAGATTGCCACTTAATGTTCAGGACCTCGTTAACCTTTAGTTTCCTTGCACATGTTTTATCTTGTTCAGCATCTATTACTGTTTCCTTTATGTTCTGACATTACATGGGTTATGCTTTTCAATTATAAATTTGTCCGGCTTGCAAAGATTGAATTTGGGACATTCCTAATAATTAACTTTTGGGTTGGGTTACTGTAAATTGGGTTTTTGTTAATGTGATACTCAGTTAGAAAATGTGCCCTATTGATTAGAATTTTGCGCAGTGGGTGTACATTTATAATGAGAATATGGTGTATAAAAGGAGATGTCTTGCCTTAGTAATTTAAACAGTCTCCTAGGAATATACATTGTGATGTATTGTTGGGATTTCTGTTACTAGCTGCAGCTAATAAACTTGGTCTCTGATGCCATCCAGAAGTATTCCGTGCCTCTGTATACCAAGACAGGTGGAACTCGAAGATTTCAGGTGTGTCCCTGGCACCGCTGGGTTCTGACCCGGTTCTTCAACTGGCGCGGCCAACGTGGGGCGACTTCAGCAGTACCGGTCCAAGCCTGAAGATTGTGAGGAGCCCGGTGAGGAAACTCTGGAGGAGGTCCCCCACTCCATCGACCTCTGCATGTCGAAAAGTGGACCGAAGGTCTTTTCTGCGAGGCTTCCCCTTTCCGACGGCTACGAAGGACTGCTGCCCTGACTGTCGCCCTGTCTTGGACCCTCGTGTGACGATTTGTAAGGCGAGACGTTAGACGGTCTTCTGGTGGCGTGACAGACATTTTGGTTAAGTATAAGTGGGTCGCTCCCGCGATTTTGTTTTGTTTCTTGGGTATTGATTCGGCCATTGCAATAGTCGAAGCCGAAGGGTTCGTATATTTACGAGTGTATCATTTTTTTTTTTTGATACCCTTTGAAGTTTGAAACCAGACTAGTGAGCAAGATGCCTGGTCTTGGTAAACTTGGTAAATGGTTTGTTTGTGGTCTTAATAGGGATTCCCGATTGGAGGATTCGTGTCCGATACCTCCGGTTGGAACTCCAACTTATGAGCTTTATTCGAAACATGGCGTGGGTCCCATTACCTTTAATGAGGTTTGGGTCCGCTACACTAGGAAGGACGGTGTTTTACGATGGCCCCCACATGGTAGTTTTGAAAGAGATTTTAGATAACTTAGAAGTTGCGCTATTTAGGAAGAAAGCCCTGCCGGCGATGTTTGACTCTTTCCGCCTTAGGCGTAAGGAAGCCAAACAGCGAGAAATTAAAAGCAAGCGAAAAGAGATAGGAAAGAAAGGAATATGTCAGTAATGCAAGCCGCTATGCAGTTTAAGGACGATGAAGAAGACCGTGCGATTGAAGTGTCAGATAGACAGCATTGCATGGCCATTGATAAATGTTATCCGGCTTTGCCACCTCCCCTTTCAACTGTGACTGAAGACCCTGAAAAGGATCCTTTGATGTCGCATCTACTGAGATTACCACCCCCTTATGCGCAGAGTGCTACAGCACCTCCGTTACCTCCAGTTGTTGCACCCCCTGTTGTTTAACCCCCTGCTGTTGTTCAGCCATTTGTTGCTCCACAAGTGGTTCTTCCTCCTGCGGTGCAGCCCCCTCTAGGGCCGTCAGCTTTGTTACCAGCCTTGCCTCAAACTCCTTTGACTTACACTACCTTATCTTCGTCTTCTCTTACTTCTGTCCCTATGACTCCTATTCCTCAGACTACTTTGTCTCCTGTCCTTATGTCAGCTTCTTCTCCTTCTGCTCGACAAAGAATGACTGAAACTGTCACTAGTCTTTTGTCTCCTCTTTTTGGGTCACTGAATAGGACCCCTGTTTCTGAACGTAAGCAGATGGGTTTCGAATGCTTCCAGGTACGGTTTACAAGCGGTTATGGATGTTTTTCTACAGTGGGAAGCTCCAGAGCAAAGGTATGTTTTTGATGTCATGTGTACCTTTCTTCGTCTGGAGTGGGAAGATAATGAGTTGGGTCTAATTCCGTTGGACTTGATTAATGTTCAGTCCGAATTTGCTAAGGGAACGATAGTGGGTTCAGATGTTGAGGTAGCGGTAGAGACAATACCTACTTTCAGGTCTAGACTTCCACCTCAGTCATTGTTCGAACCTGATCCTTCTGTTAGGAGAAAAGTGAAGCAGTATTCTATGCGAGATGTTCCTCCAGTATGGAGAGAGGCAGTTGAGGCTGACGTTCCTAATGGTGTTTTGGCTGCACCAGCACATTTTCAGTGAGTGTGGGTACATGTCCCTTGGAAGAGAGCAGAGGTTTTGGCACTTAAGCAGACATTGCCTGACCCTCGTAAAAATCCTGCTGGTTATTACAAGGAGTTGTCTCAGACAGTTGATGCGTGTGTTATGAATTTAGCTGACATCGATATGTTGATGGGTAATGTAGTTCCTCAACCTTTGTGGGCGAAGATCCGTCACGAGGATCATGTGCAAGAGTTAGGAGAAACATGGGTTAATATTACTGCTGCAGATGGTAGACAGGTGGGAGGTGCTAAACCTGAGCCTTTAGTTGCAGAACTACCTGGTAGAATTGTTAATTTAATTAAAACTTTGATGCCTCCTTTGCGAGTGAATTGGGACAAGTTAGCAGCATTCAAACAAAAGAAAGATGAGAGTGTGTCCGATTTCTTCACTAGGTTTGAAGAAACATTCATTGATCATAGTGGTCAGGACATGAGTACAGAAGGTGGTCAGAGGTTGTTCGTAGATAAATTTGTTTTTAATTTACTCCCCGAACTTTGTAATAAGTTAAAGGACTCTGAGAGTTCATGGGCAGTTTCTTCTTCGGCCCAGATATTGGCTACTGCACAATACTATGAGAATAGAGACAAAGATGAGAAGGATAAAGTAGAGAAGAACACTAAAGAATTAAAAACGAAAGTTCTTTTGCAACAGGCGTATCTGCCTCGCCCTAATCAGCGTCAGTTTCAGCAACCCCCACAGTTTCAACAACCATTGCAGACACCTGAGTCTTTTGTTCCGTGATTTCCGCTAGGCCCTAATCAGTGCGCTTATTGTAAAGAAGACGGTCATTTCAAGAGTAGTTGTCCCGTCTTGCTACAACGTGTGAATGGTATGTCTGGTCTGAGAGGTCGTGGTGGTTACCAACAAGTACCTAGGGGTAGGGGATGTGGTACGTTTCCTCAGAATGAACGTTCCTTTCCCCCCAGAATTCTGCAAACTATTTTGACCGACAGAATGTTCCGAACGTCCAGTCTGCTCAGTACTACGTTGATGGTTATTATGTTTGAAGCGAGAGTGCTGGTTTTAATGATAGCTAGGACAGCCATGGACAAAGAGAGGGAGTAGTGTCCGTTCCAGTAGACCAGAGTGGGCCTTATGTTGAAGTGATTACATCAGGTGTGGCAGAACCTTTTCTTTTGGATACTGGTGCAACAAAGAGTTCTATCATGCACTCTAAACTCCCTGGCGCACCTTTGTCTGGCTTGAAGAATGTTTCTGTAGGATTTTCTGGCGCCCCAGTTAGCAACCCGGTTTCTAGTCCTTTGCCCCTTTCTATTGGTCCTTGTGAATTGGAGGCTCCTCTTATTCTAACGACTGGTTGTGGTGAGAATTTGTTGGGTTTGGACTTGTTGAAAAGATTGCATGCGACATTATATTGTTCTCCGTTGGGAGTACATCTTACCTTGGGTAAGAAAGTGATCTCCCCGATGTATTTGTCTAAGGATTGCCTGCCGCTGGAATTGCGTTCTCTCCCTGATACACTTTGGGCTACGGGTTCTAATGATGTTGGTCTTTTGCAGATTCCACCCTACGTTGTTACGCTTAAATCAAATGCTAAATTGCCACGCATTCCTCAGTACAAAATTTCCAGTGATGGTGAAAGAGCTCTTTTAGCGATTATTTATGATTTGGTTGAGAAAGGTGTGGTTGAAGAAACGAGAGGTAATGTGTGTAACAGGCCTGTTCTGCCTATTCGTAAGCGTACTGACTCTTCTCAGCCACCTGTGTATCGATTTGTGATCGACCTTCGAGAGGTCAATAAGATTGTTGTGCCACAGTTTCCTGTTGTTCCGGACATTACTGCTTTATTGACTATGGTCCCTGCCTCAGCTGCTTGGTTTTTTGTGATTGATCTGAAGAATGCTTTCTTCAGTATTCCGATCGCTGAGGACAGTAGGGATATTTTTGGCTTCTCTTTAGGAGGCCGCAACTTCCGGTTTAAGCGAGCTCCTCAAGGTTATTGTGAGAGTCCCTCCATTTATAGTCAGGCTTTGAAAACTCAACTCGATACTCTTGTGTTGCCTTCTGGTGCTACTCTTATCCAGTACGTTGATGATCTGCTAGTGGCTGCTGATAATGAGGAGATTTGTAAAGATGTTACTCTTTCTTTGCTACGACATTTGTCTGACCTTCATCATAAAGTTTCCCCTTCCAAGTTGCAGTATTGTCAACAAGAAGTGACCTACTTAGGTCATCTCTTATCGAAGGAGGGAAGACGATTGACCCCAGAGCGTATTCAAGCGATTGCCCAAATGACTGTACCATCCACACAGAGAGAAGTGCGTGCTTTCTTGGGTATCACCTCGTATTGTCGGCAGTGGATCCCGAACTTTTCTTTGCTAGCGAAACCTTTGTTGGCACTTACTCTCAAAGATACACCACACCCTCTTCCTTGGTCTGATGAATGTCAGAAGAGTTTTTCTGAATTGCGTGATGCATTGTGTTCTGCTCCGGTGTTGGGCACCCCTGACTATAGTAAACCTTTTACACTTTATGTGCACGAGAGAGAAGGTTGTGCGTTGTCAGTGTTGACACAACAGTTTGGAGACAAGCAGCGCCCATGTGCGTATTTTTCGGCTACTTTAGATCCGGTAGCTAGGGCGTAGCCTGGTTGCCTAAGAGCTACGGCAGCAGCAGCTGTGTCTATCCGACAGTCTGCTGGTTTGGTATTGGATAATACATTGATTGTAATGGTCCCACATGCAGTGGATACCTTATTAAACAGGACGAAGACTCTGCACCTTACTAGTGCACGTTTGTCAGGTTACGAGTTGACGCTTTTGGCTAGTCATGTGCACATTAAGAGGTGCAACACATTGAATTCAGCTACATTGTTGCCGATTTGTGTAGAGACAGATGATCAAGAACATCATGATTGTATTCTTAGGACAGAGGAGGAAACAAAGGGTAGAATTGATTTGAAAGATACTCCTCTTTCAAACCCTGATGGTACCCTATGGGTAGATGGTTCATGCTTTAAGCTTCCGAATGGAGAGACGACTGCAGCATATGCTGTCACAACTTTGCACACGATTGTTGAAACAGCGCGTATTGCACAGAATTCAGCTCAGGCAGCTGAATTGATAGCCTTGACTAGAGCTTGTGTGTTGTCAAAAGGAAAGAGAGTGAATGTTTTTACTGATAGCCAGTATGCGTTTGGCGTTGCTCATAGCTTTGGACGATTGTGGAAAGAAAGAGGATTTCTTACTTCTCATGGTACGAAAATCCAGCATGGCCAATTAGTCAGTGAGCTTCTTGAATCGCTTACTTTGCCAACACAAATCGCCATTGTAAAGTGCAGTGCGCATAAAAAGGTTACAGATGATGTGGGTCGAGGGAATGCGTTTGCAGATGAAGTAGCAAGAGAAACAGCAAGAGATTTGACGAGTCGAATGTATGTTGCAGGTCCTGCAAGATGGGTTGTGGAAAGAGGAATGTGTGAAGATACAATAGAAAGTGTGAAGATGATTCAGGCAGAAGCTACTGAGAAAGAATTGAGTACATTTGAAAGATGTCGTGAACAACCTCCGGGTGAAGCCTCCACTCGTGGTCGGCAGAGAACTGCCATCTGAGAACGTCTGCACGAACGTTCAGAACTCCGGCCAGATGATTTGCCATCAGACAAATCTGATGATCCTGAACCTAGGACCAGAGACGCAGAGCCTCTCTGCAGAGACACTACGACCCTACTCCTCCCTACTTGTTGATGTACCACATCGCGGTCGTGTTGTCCATCAGGACCTGAACCGACTGACCGCGAAGGGAAGGGAGGAAGGCCTTGAGCGCCAGACGTATCGCCCGCAACTCTAGAAGGTTGATATGAAGCAACCTTCACTCTGGAGACCAAATACCTTTGATCTCCAGATCCCCCAGATGAGCACCCCACCCGAGAGTGGATACATCCGTTATCACTGTGGCAATCGATGGAGGAAGATGGAAAGGCTTTCCCTGAGACAGATTGCCTTCCACACTCCACCATGACAGATCCGCTGCAGTTTCTCTGGAGATCCTCACTGACTCCCCGAGATCTCCGTTGTGTTGAAACTACTGTCTGCGGAGGCACCACTGGAGTGCCCTCATGTGCCAGCGTGCATGGTTGACCAACAGAATGCAAGAAGCCATCAGACCGAGTAGACGAAGGACCTTCAGGACTGGAACAACCGCTCCATTGTAGAACAAAGGAATCATTTCCTGTATGTCGCGAATCCTTTGAGGTGGAGGGAATGCACGACATACAGTAGTGTCCAGTACCGCACCTATGAACAGGTTGCGCTGGGAGGGCACCAGGTGAGACTTGGGCACGTTTATCGAAAAACCCAATCTGTACAACAGCTGCGATGTCACTTGCGGATGATGGAGCACCTTCTCGGGCGACTCTGCCTTGATCAGCCAGTCGTCCAGATAGGGGAACACAGGAATCCCCGACCTTCTGAGATGCGCAGCCACCACTGCCATCACCTTGGTGAAAACTCGAGGCACAGTAGTAAGTCCAAACGGAAGGACCGCAAACTGGTAGTGCTGCGATCCCACCGTAAAACGGAGATACTTTCTGTGCGACTTCAGGATTGGGATGTGAAAGTACGCATCCTGCAAGTCGATCGACACCATCCAGTCTTCTTCCAACAGCGCTTGAAGAACCTGTGCAAGTTTGAGCATTTTGAACTTCTCCTGCTTGAGATAGAGGTTCAAAATCCTGAGGTCCAGGATTGGACGTAACCTGCCATCCTTCTTGGGGATCAGGAAATACCGGGAGTAGCACCCCTGACTCCTTTCTTGCTCTGGAACCACCTCTATCGCACCTTTTCAGAACAGTGCCAGGACTTCTTCCTGCAGGAGAAGCAGGTGGTCCTCCGAACAATAACCTTGGCAAGGAGGGTAATTGGGAGGGAACTCCTGGAAAGGAAGTGCATACCCATTTTCTACGAGATTGAGAACCCAAAGATCTGATGTAACCGATTCCCAATCTCGTAGAAAATGAGTAAGCCGACCCCCTACCGGACCCGCATGATCCAGAATGGCGGATCTATGGCTGCTTTGCTATTGTAGGTGGGGGGTGGGTATTAGAGGAGGAAGTAGAGGAGGAGGAGGCTTGGCGTCCACGAGCACGGCCCCTTTGTTTACCTCTGTATGATTTATACAAAGGGTTCTGCTGCTGTTGCTGCTGCTGGCCTTGCTTATAGGAACGAAAAGTGGATCTACCAAAATCCCCTAAACTTCCTAGTGGCAGAACCTCTAGCCTGAAGGCCCAAAGATCTTGCCGTAGCCCGGCTATCTTTGAACCTCTCTAAAGCCACATCCGCTTTCTTCCCAAAGTGGCCTGTCCCGTCAAATGACAAGTCCATTAAAGTGGATTGTACATCTGCAGAAAAATCTGAAGATTTCAGCCATGCAGCCCTCCTGGTGGCAACAGTAGAACCCATAATCCTGGCAACAGAGTCCGCCGTGTCCATGCCACTCTGAATTACCAAGCGGGCTGTAGCCTGAGTATCGGAGTCTACTTCATTGAAGTTCTTTCTATCATCCTCCGGAAGCTTAGATGACAATTGTTTCACAGAGTCCATCAATGCATGAACATATCTCCCTAGCAGGCAAGTAGCATTAGTTGATTTTAGAGCCATGCTACCTGAGGAGAAAATCTTTTTCGCAGACTGGTCCAATTTTTTTAGAGTCCTTGTCTGCTGGCACTTGAGGAAATGAACCTGCAGATCTGTTGGAACAAGCGGCCTGTACCACCAGACTCTCCGGAGAAGGATGTGAAGAGAGAAACTCGGAGTCACCAGGCGCCACCCTGTAACGTCTTGCCACAGACCTGAAAACCGCAGGAGCAGTCAATGGTCTCTTCCAGACCTCCATTATTGGTTCAGTCAAAGCCTCAGTGAATGGAAGTGTAGGCTCTATTATAGACGAAGGCGAGTGTAAAACCTCTGTGAGGATGTTAGGTTTATACTCAACAGTAGGCAAGGTCAGATTGAGCAGATCCGCAGCCTTCCTAATCACAACATGGTAAGGTGCCACGCCTTTAGATGGTGCATCAGAAACTGATGGTAAACCCCACTCAGGAGAAAGTTCTAGGCCACTAGCACTATGCAGGTCCTCAAAACAGTCCCCTTGATCCAGAAGTTCACCTTCCTCTACATCAGAATCTTCATACCTCTTTTCTTCCAAGAGGCGCTGAGCCCTGCGCCTCGACCACTCCATACGAACCGAAGTCGACGGATCCGGTAAAGACTCTGACGGAGCCGGAGCCGGCGTCGAACGAGGAGCCGGGGCAGCCGGAGGACGAGACTCACGAACCGGCGTGACACCTCGATCCAACTCACGAGGTCGATCCGGAGCTGGCAAAGCCGTATGCGGAGTCGATGACCTCGGTGGCGCCGTACCGAGCCAAGGTGTATAAGGCGCCGGCATGAACGGCATAAAAGGAGCTGGGGCGTAAGCCTGAGGAATGCCCAAATTGTAGCCCAAATTGTAAGACAATGGACCCATGGGACCAGCCGGTGCACCAGTGGGGTACATTGCTCTCGCATAAACTCCAAACATAGCATTAAGGAAATGCGAGGGGTCTTGCCCAGGACCAGGAAAGGGAGGGTACGAACCCATTGGTTGCTCCGAAGGAGGTTGTTCTGACATCGGTTCATTCTGGCCCTCTTGATTTAAAGGGTCTTCCACCGGAGTCGGAGCCCGAGGAACTTCCTCTTCTCCTTCATGCTCCGAAGAATGGTGCGACTCCGGATCCGGTTCTTGCTCCGGAACCGGGGAACCTCCAAGAGACTGTAAAGGAGAAGGAGATACGAAGTCTTTATGATGTTTTCGAGACTTCCTCTTCGATTCCGAAGACTCTTTACCAGAGTGATGTCTTGAGCTATGCTTTCTCCTCTTGTGCTTCTTCTTCGAGGAGCCCGAAGCATGACCCGAAGCAGACTTGGATCCGGACCGTGACCTCTCTCTGGATCTCGACCTCGCTCTGGACCTCGATCTCGAAGCCGATCTCGACCTCGACTTCGATCGCGACTTTTGTCTCGACATCGAGCGCCTGGACGTCGACCTCGAAGACCTTCCAGTCTCTCTTTCTTTTACCTTTGCAAGTAGAAGCTTAGCCTCCCGCTCTCGTAAGGCCTTAGGGTTCATCTTGAAGCAGGATTGACAGTTTTAAACATCATGGTCCGATCCAAGACACCACAAACAATCATTATGCGGATCGGTAATCGACATCATTCGGGCACATGATACGCACTGCTTGAACCCCGTCTTCCTCGACGACATCCTCGACGAAGAAGAAACACTTAACAGAGAAACAGTAACACAAAATAGTAACAAATTACTATCTGAATCGCAGAAGATTCCAGAAACCGTTAGCGTCGACGACGCGGAAAAAAGGGAACTGACGTCATCACGCCGACGTGGGTCTAATAAGGAGTCGGTGACGTCAGACGGAGTCGCGCGCGATGCCGTGCTCCTATGACGTCGTCCACGCCGGCGTGCTACAAAGAATTTTCCGAACGTTGCTGGCGCAAGGGGGATATTCACAAGGTGAGGAATCCACAAGGCAGATGTATCTATCAGAAGTTGAAGCTACTATTAACGAGACAGCAGGTGCTCTTAGTAATGTTACAGCTGAGCTTCAAGCAGACCGCCTTATGACTTTGCAGAATCGTATGGTTTTAGACGTCATACTTGCAGATCGAGGTGGAGTATGCAAATTGATCGGATCCAGTTGTTGCATTTACGTACCAGATAATGCTCCTACAGTGTACCAAGCCATCTCTAGGTTACATAAGATCTCTGAGTCTATCCCTGTAGACAAAGGAGACTGGTCATTGACGGGATGGTTTTGGGAATTGCTGTCTAAATGGGGATGGAAGATTTTGACATTCCTTGGTATGGTTTTGGCCATCCTTTTCTCTTGTTGTCTTTGCATCCAGTGTGGTCCCACCATTTGTAGTCTTTGTGCTACTATGTGCGTTAGGAGACCTGTCCCGAGAGAAGTAGAGAATAATAGGATGATGCTACAGCAACACTTAGATGACCTAATGAAGATTGATATGGACCTAGATTCAGATTAACATGAGTTTAGGTTATTGCCTACGTAATGGCAAAAGGAGGGTCTGAGGTTCTGTAATTCTCGAGCCTGACTCCATTTTGTGTTGCCCTCACGTAGGCCTGTGAAAGAGGCCCGGCGAACAAGTGGCCTGGCCTTCTGAGTTCATGTATACATTAACTAGGTTTCTTTCGACTCTGAATGAACTGCAGAGAAACTGACCTCTTCACCTGAAACTGACCTCGCAAAGCCAATTTCCCTTGGTTTGATCCTTGTCTAAGATTGCCACTTAATGTTCAGGACCTCGTTAACCTTTAGTTTCCTTGCACATGTTTTATCTTGTTCAGCATCTATTACTGTATCCTTTATGTTCTGACATTACATGGGTTGTGCTTTTCAATTATAAATTTGTCCGGCTTGCAAAGATTGAATTTGGGACATTCCTAATAATTAACTTTTGGGTTGGGTTACTGTAAATTGTGTTTTTGTTAATGTGATACTCAGTTAGAAAATGTGCCTTATTGATTAGAATTTTACGCAGTGGGTGTACATTTATAATGAGAATATGGTGTATAAAAGGAGATGTCTTGCCTTAGTAATTTGAACAGTCTTCTAGGAATATACATTGTGATGTATTGTTGGGATTTCTGTTACTAGCTGCAGCTAATAAACTTGGTCTCTGACGCCACCCAGAAGTATTCCGTGTCTCTGTATACCAAGACAGGTGGAACTCGAAGATTTCAGGTGGGTCCCTGGCACCGCTGGGTTCTGACCCGGTTCTTCACTATGTTAATTGAGGTGCAATCAGATGATTTAGCTGCTCAAGATGGAAAAAAGAGTGAAAGACTTGGGCAGGAAGGCGAGTATATGCAGCGATCAATTGATACAACAGGGAAAATACTGGTGTCAGCAAATTTGAAAACACGTCACTTCAAGACTATATTTGATTTGTATTATACTCCGGAGAGGATGATGAAGTGGGGTGGTGCTAATGATGGGAAGTGTTTAAGATGTAATATGGAAAGTGCGGGCATCATGCATGTTTATTTATTTATTTATTGAAGTTTTATATAGCGCTAGCTGGACCCCGAGGTATCAGAGCGCTTCACAGCATGTACAAATTGTGTGCAAACAATATCTGAACGGAAAATAGGAGCAAAGAAGAAAATACAGACAAAGCATCTTGTTGCATGTGTTTTATAATTTTGCCCTGTTCATGTCTGAAAAAGACCTTCAGATTAATTTGAAAAAAACCTTTGTCATGACATGCGGGAGCTCTAAATTGAAGAACAGACAATCATGTGGGAGAGGTAGTTATAAATAGTCTTAACCTTTTCATATTTGGGCCTGATTTTTAACAGAAATGGTACATGGAATTCTCACATCGAACTCTGCAAGCTGACATTTTTAAGACCCACTGAAGGTATTTCAAGGTTTTCAGCCAAAATAGGAAATAAACCCATCCGGGAAATTCTTACCTTGTATCGTAGCAAGTGTGTTACAGCTGTTTGCTATGAGGCCGCATTATGGGGGAGAGCTAATACTGCCCCTCTACAAATCAATGAAAATACATTTCTAAAAAGATTGCTGGGCGTCCCTGGTTTGACAGCGAATTATATAACACACAAAGAACTATTCGTTTCCTTCTTAACAGACCTAATTAATCTGGACGGTCTCACCCTTTGGCAAAGGATATGGGCGAAAGAAGAGAAAAATTCACACAGGACCTAATCATAAATTGTCTATCTCTTGACCACAGCAGCAAAATTCCTTGGCTCAAGTACATACATACTCTCCTGGCCCACTGCAGGGTGTGTATAGATAGGAAAAACCCTGCAGCTATCGTGGAATATAGTAAAATCAATCAATCAATCAATCAAGAAATTTGTATAGCGCGCTACTCACCCAGAGGGTCTCAAGGCGCTTGGGGAGGGGGGTCCGCTACTGCTCGAACAGCCAGGTCTTGAGTTGCTTCCTGAAGGAGAGGTGGTCTTGGGTACGACGGAGGTGGATGGGGAGGGAGTTCCAAGTCTTGGCTGCCAGGTAGGAGAAGGATCTTCCTCCCATGGTGGCTCTTCGGATGCGTGGAACTACGGCGAGGGCGTGGTTGGTCGATCGTAGCTGGCGGGTGGGAGTGTAGGTCAGGCGGTTGTTGAGGTACCTGGGGCCCAGGTCGTGCAGGGCCTTGTGTTCGTGGATTAAGGAGACGGAACGTGATTCTCTTGCTGACGGGGAGCCAGTGCAGGTCTCTCAGGTGTCCGGAGATATGGCTGTGTCGGGGGATGTCCAGGATGAGTCGTGCGGAGGAGTTCTGGATGCGTTGGAGTCTTTTCTGCAGTTTGGTTGTGGTTCCGGTGTAGAGGGTGTTTCCGTAGTCCAGTCGACTGGTGACGAGTACTTGGGTGACCGTCTTCCTGGTTTCGGTGACCGTCTTCCTGGTTTCGGTGGGGATCCATCGGAAAAAGAGATCTGAAGACTATTTACTTAGAAGCCACAGAAGGAGCTAGAGTGGCTGAAGCTAGACAAAAACACAGTGTTAACCTTTACATTGAAACTCCATCTGTAAGGTGTACCCAACCATATCTCATACAGGTGCAAAACACACAACGCAGCTTTTACCCCACCAGGCTTTGGTTTGGTACCCTTCATTACCTAATAGCATTCCCCAAAAAGGAAAAGTGGTGCCATAAACTTCCGCCCTGTCCGTGTGACGGAAGGTCCACCCAATCTACATTGCATTTTTTTACTTTTTTGTAGTTTTTATATGGATATCCGTAGATCAAATTCAAAACCTTGTTTTTAACTAAGATACTTTTTTAATATAAACAGGCTTTTAACCTTCTATGTAGTTAGGAAAATCAGAAAATTATCAATGCAGTTATTCTATACATACAACAGGCAATAAGGAGAAGGAAGGCATATGCTTTCTTGGACATTTTGTCGTACGAACAATTAGACGATGGCTTGTAGTTCGAGTCATTTACAAATGTATTTGCACTTTATGTATTTGAATGAACTGCTGGTTGTACCCTCCTGAATGCACATTATTTAATTTATGGCTAGATTGCTTTCTTGCAAATAATATTGTACTGTAATCTGACATCTTGCAATTCAATGTAACGTTGATCTCATTCCCCGAATTATATCTGGATGTTTTAAAATTGTAATTTTAAATGTTTCTTTTAATAGTATGCTTTTATGGTGAGAATACTTACACCGAATAAAGCTGATTTGATTTGATTGCATCTCGATTTCCCAATTAAAGATACAAATAGATTTGTTCTTGTCCGAAATTATGGGGATATCATTACCACATGACCAAAGAATGCTATTGGGGGAGATCTTCTGAGTGGCCAACCGGCATATAAGTTCAGATACATGATATTTATTGCAGCCGTGGTTGCAAGGTTATGCTTGGCTTCATATTGGTTACAGAGGGAGGCTCCTTCGTTTGGGATGTGAAGGGCCAAATTATATAATATATTCAATTTGGAATATAGTCTTTATTGTCTGAAATCACCTAAACGGATACAATTGGGTATGCAGATATGGGCCCCAATTATAGAGCATATGACCTAATTTTTTATCACGTCACATGAATATGTAGAGGTTGGCTTATTTTGTTTTTCTAGTGGTGTTAACTTGCTTATTTGAAGAAAAAAGAACAGTGTGCTAAAATGTAAATAATAACTAATATACATATACTTATTGTTTGATCCAGCGCCTGTGTCGGTGTCCATTTCTTGATTGAAGCAATTAGGAGTTGGAATGTTTTTACTAGTACTGCCTTGAAAATAAATTGGATTATGACAGAGTTTGAGTGCAGGACCCTTCTTTATGGAGAATGGGTATTTGTTTAATTTTAAAAGGCGTGATGTGGCATCTCCTTTACCCTGCACCAGTGGTGTTCTGGCGGCACTCCTGAATTCCACATAACCCAGTTGGCAGATATATATATATATATCCAACATAGCAGGAAACCATTCGAAATGAGGCCACAGGGAGATAAAATCAATCCATCAAGTTTAATGGCAGCAGGCAAGCAGATGATAAAAACGGAACCCGCAACAAACAAACTGTAAGCGCCAGACGCGTTACGGAAATCAAAAGTCCTTTCTTCAATGGCGTGTTGTTCAAGAAATGACACGCGCTGTTACCTGGCGCGCCATTTAGTATCAAAACCTGACCCCAATGGGTGTGGCTGAAAGCACAGCCTCCTGGATGTTGTAGTGTGCCAAATGTCCTCCACAGTGGGCTCTTGCTCATTCACAAATTTTTAGCAATATTTACTCCCAAGTGGGTATGTGTGGGCATCAGCTGCCACCTGCACCGCTTTACTGCTGTCATCATGGTAACGCTGGCAATGCCCTGCACATCGCCAGCCTTCCTCCCTTCCTGATATCCAGACGCCCAATCGGTGCTTGCCAGGATCCGCCTTTCAATGCGGTGGGCCTCGCTTCACGACCGGAGCAGCCGTTATATATCCACCATAGCAGGAAACCATTCAAAATGAGGCCACAGGGAGATAAAATCAATCCATCAATTTTAATGGCAGCAGGCAAGCAGATGATAAAAACGGGACCCGCAACAAACAAACTGTAAATGCCAGACACGTTTAAGCAATCAAACAGTCCCTTCTTCAATGGCGTGTTGTTCAAGAAATGACAAGCGCTTTTACCTGGCGCTCTATTTAGTATCAACACATGACCCCAATGGGTGTGGCTGAAAGCACAGCCTCCTCGATGTTGTAGTGTGCCAAATGTCCTCTACAGTGTCGGTATGTGTGGGCATCCGCTGCTACCTGCCCCGATTTAGTGCTGTCATCATGGTAACGCTGGCAACGCCCTGCACGTCGCCAGACTTCCTCCCTTCCTGATATCCAGACGCCGAATTGGCGCTTGCCAGGATCCGCCTTTCAATGCGGTGGGCCTCGCTTCAAGATCGGAGCAGTCATTACATATCCACCATAGCAGGAAACGATAAATGATAAAAACGGTACCCGCAACAAACAAACTGTAAACGCCAGACGCGTTTCGGGAATCAAACGAACAAGTTACTTGTTATGTTATGTTATGTTATGTATTTCTTCTATAGCGCACGGCTACTCCAAAGGAGCATCCCGGCGCTTTAGCGAAGGAAACTTATGCAGAGTAACAAACATAACAACTAAAAGCTGAAAGAAGAGAAGAAACCAAAAAAGAAAAAAAAAAAACCCTATACAGAAAAGAGCCAGGTCTTTAATTCCTTTCTGAAAACAAAAAGATTACTTGCCCTTCTTAAAGCCAAAGGGAGCTCATTCCAGCCTCGCGAGGCCAGGTAACGAAAAGCCCGGCCTCCAGTTCTGGAGCGTTTAATGACCGGCACAGCCACTTTGGCTAATGAAGCGGAACGTAGAGCCCTGTTAGGCTGGTAGAAGGAAAAACGTTTCCCGATATACTTGGGGCCAATACCATGAAGGGCTTTGAAAACAAGAGTGAGGCTTTTAAAGAGGATCCTCTTAGAGATGGACAACCAATGCAAAGCTCTTAAAAGCTCAGCAGCGTTGGCCCGTCTCGGAAGTCCAAAAATAGCTCGGGCCGCAGAATTCTGCACCACTTGCAGGCGGGTCAAAAGATATTTAGGCAGACCCAAATAGAGGGCGTTCGCATAGTCTAAACGCGACCCTATTAATGCCTGCACGATGGTTCTTTTGTGGTGAAGTGACAGCAAAGGAAGAAATTTCCTAAGCATCCTAAGAATGCCAAAGCATTTCCCTGAGAGCCCGATGACATGGGGCCGAAAGGATAGGTCACAATCAATCAGAATTCCTAAATTCTTAGCCTTCACAGAGGCAGTGTCCGGGGGAAACAAGTCCTGTGGCCACCAGGCCTTCCAGTTGGAAACAGGAGTGCAGCCAAAGAAAAGCAACTCCGATTTGTCGGAGTTGCATTTAAGACCCTGGCGGCGGAACCACTCGAAAACCGCCTCGAGACAGTCCCTAATCCGTACGCCATCGAAGACCCTGCCTCTGTCACTTGTGAACAGAAGCTGGGTATCGTCAGCATAGGATATGATCTGGGCACCGAAAGATTCCGCAACCGCCGCCAGAGGGGCCAAAAAGATGTTAAACAGCATGGGGCTAAGAATGGAACCCTGAGGTACCCCTACCTCTAGCGGCGGCATATCAGCGGAAAAAGGGGGCGCCCAGATCATTTGCCGGCGGCCGGTCAGAAAGGATTTAAACCAACTCAACACCGTCCCCCTTAGGCCGATTTCCCAGAGTCTTAACAGGAGGCCTTCATGGGGGACGGTGTCAAAACCCGCCAAAAATCAAGCATGACCAACACGGCCTTACCACCAGAGTCTAAAACCTCCCTGATGGCATCGGTGACCTCGAGAAGGGCAGTTTCCGTGCTAAAATTCGCACGAAAACCAGATTGAGACATATGAAGAAGGTCGTTCTCTTCAATGAAATTGGAGACCGACCGATGTACATGCTTCTCGGTTACTTTAGCCAATGCCGGGAGGAGAGAGATCGGCCTGTAGTTGGCATGAATGAGAGGGTCAAGGTTTGGCTTTTTGATCAATGGTAGGATCAAGGCAGGTTTCCATGGCTGAGGGACCACACCGGTGGACAGAGAGGAGTTAAGAAGTGGGTTCAGCAAGATGTTGACAGCTGGCGCCACTCTCCCCAGACACTTCGCCGGACAAGGGTCCAGCGGTGAGCCCGATTTCAAGCTGGACAGAAGGTCCAAAGAATTACTAAGGGTCATAGGAGGAAATTCAGACATAGTAGGCCCATCACCATCCAAGAAAGGCAGGGACAAGCCACAACTGACAGCTGATAAAGAGCCATCAGGACGGAGGGAGTCCTGGATAGATTTAATTTTATCCACAAAGAACTCGGCCAATTGCTTAATCCAAGTTTCTGAGTGCGTGTGAGAGGGGGTATATAAGGAGGGAGAAGTAAAGTCCTTAACAATTTTAAAAATCTCCCTACTCGCATTGTCGGCCTCATCTATTCTACGCTCCAGAAACTCCTTTTTCCCGACCCAGATTTGCCTGTGGTATGATCTTGTCACCACTCTATATCGCAGTCTCTCAGCTGAATCGTAGCCTCGCCGCCAGGCCCTTTCCGCCTTCTTGCACTCCTGACGTAGGGCTTTTAGATGCGGGGTAAACCAGGGAGCGGAACTGCGTCTGTCAGTAGATTTGGTCTTCTTCTCCGGAGCTAATACCTCCAATCTGGCCGAAAACCAGTTTTGGAAGAGAGCAAGATCCTCCTCCACATTGCCAGAAAATTGGCAGGGGGAAATGAGAAGAGCTTCGGATAGCATATCGGCAGAAATCAGATGGAAAGGCCGCGAGGTCCTCACGATGTTTATAAAAGGCCTCGTCCGAAATATGGTACTTACCTTCGGTAACGCTTTTTCTGGTAGATACAATATCTGCCTGTGGATTCCTCACCTTGTGAATATCCCCTTGCGTCAGCAACATTCGGAAATTCTTTTTGTAGCCTCGCGCCGACGTGGACATGGACGTCATAGAGACACGACATCGCTCGCGACTCCGCTGACGTCACCGACGCCTACAATAGGCCCACGCCGGCGTGAAGACATCAGTTCCGCCCTTTTTTCCGTGCCTTCGAGGCACACGGACGGACCAATGACAGTAGACATATACACAGTATATGCAGTACAAATATCATAAAAATATCAAGGTAACACACACAGTCTGAAGCAAATGCAATAAAACATTAGAAATAAACAACTCCTTGACAATAAAATAAATACATTACAGAAACTCTGGTAAAGAAGAGTGGACAACGGGGAGGCGGGTGGGTCAGTGAGGAATCCACAGGCAGATATTGTATCTACCAGAAAAAGCGTTACCGAAGGTAAGTAACCTGTTCTTCTGATAGATACATCTGCTTGTGGATTCCTCACCTTATGAATAGATTCCTACAGCAGTCCAACTCCCGGAGGAGGGTGTCCCCCCTTCTATACCAGAAAGTCCTGTAGGACAGAGCAAGCAAAGTGGCTCTACCTCCTCATTTCGGAGTCCAAGCAATAATGATTTGCGAAAGTGTGGATGGAGGACCAAGTCGCTGCCTTACAAATGTCCACTACAGGTACCCCTCTGGCCAAAGCAGAAGTTGATGACTTGGCTCTGGTAGAATGAGCTCTGATACCTTCAGAAGCTTCCTTGCCAGTCAGGGTGTAGCAGATCTCAAGATTATCCATCTGGATAGAGTGCGGTTGTGCACAGCCTTGCCCTTCATGCGTCCAATGTAGCCCACAAAGAGCTGATCATCCAATGGCAAGTCTTTAGCCCTATCCAAATAAAAGCTCACTGCTCTCTTTGAATCTAGGCGGTGAAGTCTCTCCTCCTCCTTGGGAGGGGGAGGGGAGGATAAAATACAGGAAGAGTAATGGACTGTCCTATATTGAAAGGAGTAACCACCTTAGGCAGACAAGCAGCCCTGGTCCTGAGGATCATCCTTTCAGCATGTATGATCAAAAACAGGGGCTTTGAACTAAGAACCTGAAGCTCACTCACCCTCCTGGCTGAGGTAATAGCCACAAGAAAGAACATTTTAAAAGACAGGAGTCTCATAGGACAACTATGCAAAGGTTCAAATTGTGAACCCATCAAGAAATTCAAAACGGGGGGGGGGGTGTGGCTAGCAGCAGAGCGTGGTGGCCGCAGGCTTGAGGAGCTCCGGCAGGCGCTGAGAAATCCCCATAAAATCCGCCACATAATCCAGATAAAATTGGAGCCAAAGGCAGAATTCAGACACCGGAACACTCGAGGCAAGATTTGACCCAACTCGGTACCCGTAACACGGCTCCTGCAGATGCCAAAAGACAAGAACGTGGAGTGGCCTGCAGCCAAGATTGAAGCGGGGCCTTGCGTAAAATAATGGCCCAGCAGGGGAGTGTCCGGGCTGGTGCGGCCCCTACGAAAAGACGGGAGACGAACTGCACTGGGCGGACAAGCAGGGGAACAATCCATCAGGCTTGCCCTGCAGGGCCGCCCTGGACCTGGAAGGACTGTGTGGGGCCCACCTGAAGACTCAAGGCGAAGAACAGTACAGTGAGACCACTCTGCATGCAAGCGTCACCGTCACGTGAGCCGCCATAATCCACACAGAGGTACCAGGGACAGAAGGGGAGAAATGACATCCCTGCCCCGTGAGTCCTGACCCCCAACAGCAGGCCGCAGTGACTCGCTCGGGCCTGGGTGAGCGGCCCCGGCACAAAGGTGGGCACGGAGCCGCCTAGAACCCCGGGCACCACACCGTTACTGACTGACCACTGGCTGCAGGAATTTCGTACCGCCCATTACCAGAGACGCACAGAGACTGACCATATTCTACATCAACTACTCAGGGCTCCAGTTGACCTGGCTGAGGCCCTGAATATTGTCAGATGCGGGGCCCGCGTTGGCACTGACCACCACAACCTCCCTCAGTGAGGGGCAGGAAAACGGACAGGCCGCGAGTGGCAATCAGTCACATGGCAGACAGCTGCGAGTACTACATGGCGAAGACATCATTATGCCAGCCTTCTCTAATCATATTTCAATTCACTTAAAATACACATATGCCAGAAAATGGGCAGTAGCCCAGGCTCCAGCATTATATAAAAATCATGTAGTATGGGATGAGGATTCTCCTCACCATAAAATCCAGTTAAAAAATCAACCAACTGCACAGAGGCAGTATCCATTGTAACAGAGTTAGTACAAAAGTATGATGATGAGGCATTATCTTATGTCGATGACATCGATCTAACAGACGATGACTTGGATAGGCACTTGAACAGAGTGACCACCATAATACTTGGTTTCGCATCTGAAGGGTACAAATTCAACTTTAAAAAATCAAGAATTGCCTACCTCAACGTCCTATTCTTAGGATACAAACTTTCAAGTGTAGGCAAAAGCCTAGCAGCCAGCTTTTTATAAAAGTGTGCGCTGCTCCAACCTCCAAAAACGCTGAAAAACTTACAGTCAATTCTAGGTTTTCTGACCTTCGGAAGAACTTACATTCTAAATTACGTAGGAGGGTTAAACCTCTCTATGAATTAATCAAACCTGATTTCAAACCAACTAATTGGACTCAAAAACACACAGAAATGTTGCGTTCAGTGCAAACAGACATGTTAGCAACATCACATTTACAGACATGCGTAAACGTACGCAACCTTGTAATCTGAATCATCCCAAGAAGATGCAGATTTACGTACTTAACCTTTAATGAAGGTGAAAAAATACCAATTGCTTACAAATCACACTTGTACACTCAAGCTGAAATGAAATTCACTTCAACAAAAAAAATTCTGACAGTGGTTCAAACTGCAGTAGGAAAAGAGAGAGCTCTAGCACAGGGTAAACGCATAAAGGTTGTTACTCCTGTACCTGCCTTAGAGGCAGTGACAAAAGCAAGCATTCCTAATGCAAAGGCATTACATCCGAGAAGGATACAATGGGTTAACTCTCTACCTGCAACAGACGTTGAATACGTTTTTGACCCCTACTTGAAAACTCAAGAATTTTTACAATATGAACAAGAATGTCCTCTGCTCACTGAGATTCTGCCTCTAGAACAATACAAATATATAATTTATACAGACGGATCAGCACAGCCCGCTATTGGGGGTAAACAAGCTTATAGTGCTGCGTGTGCGATTTTTAAAGGTCACTGGCGCGAAGGTAAATTCCGACCTATGGTCACAAAAACTCAATCCCTAGGAGACTGTACAGCTCAGCGAGCTGAACTAAATGCTTTCAAGATGTACCGATCGCGAATTCCCCACACTCATAGTGTGCGATTCGTATTACTGCGTCCAGTCTTACAATGAATACTTGCAGAACAGGGTTCAAAACGGTTTCAAAGATGCAAAAGGTGGCACAATCAAGCATAAGTTGCTTTGGGAACAAGTAGTTCAATTACAGAAAGAACTACAAAAGACTCACGTGATTCATACACTGAGTCATCAGCGTGATGGCGTTCACGTTGCAGGGAATTCATTGGCTGATGAAGCCGCGAAGGCAGCTGTGCAAACGGCTTCCGTAGCTGCAATCACTCATTCAAAAACAAAAATAGACAGCGAAATAATGCTGGCTGTCGCCGCTTCCAATAAAGACAGGTGTAAAACCACCAAAAGGCTTTCCACTCAAGTACTCCTATATAACTGATGCAAATAATGTTCCTTTTGCTCGAATCCCTGGAGTGAGGGATAGAGTAATTCCAAACATGGAACACAGATTAGGACTAATCTTAGCAGCACATGAAGAGCTTGCCTCTGCACATGCAGGTGTCTCCGCCACAGTCTCATTACTAAAACAAAGATACTGGTGGCCGCGCATGAGGAACCAAACCAGAAACTATGTTATGGAATGTGAAATCTGCCAGAAAATGAAAGTTTCATCAGTGAAACGCCCGGGGCAGACGCCAATTCTAATTTCAGATAAACCATTAGCATGTGTTTACTTGCACCACTGCGGTCCCTTACAGAGGGATGGTAACTATAAATATATCATGGTCGCAGTGGATTTATGCTCAAGATTTATTTGGATGTGGTCTCAGCGCCCGGCTGACGCCCGAACTGTTATAAAAGATTTGCGAGTCTTTAACGGCACATACGCAATCGGCACGCTACATTCTGACCATGGTCCTGCGTTTAGTTCTCGAGCTTACAAAGAGGCCATGGCCAATCTGAGCGATGCATTGTGGTACTCAAGTCCATTCCATCCTGAGGGAAATTCTGTAGTGGAAAGAAAAAACAGTGACATAAAGCAATCTATAACAGCTAGGGTATTACGCTCGGGTGACGGGTGGGTCAAACATCTAATAAGTGTCCAACGTAGTTTAAACAATCTGCCAAGAAATTCTCTGGGTGGAATCACTCAATATGAAATCCTTTTTGGTACTACAATGATTGTTGAAGACCTCGATCATTGTACTTCAGTGGTAGAACAAAAACCATTTGATATCAAAGACTGTTTGGCTGTTTTGCCGGACTTAAATGAAACAAGAAGTCGTCTAAGCAACACATTACAGAAGCCAACGACCACTGAAGAAAAAACACCTGTCCCAGCAAGGCCTGTCTGGATTCCAAAGATTGGGGATCTAGTCAGATCATGGACAAGAAGGAATTTGGTCCTTCTTACAGAATACCAGTACCTGTGCTAGCAATCCACGGATCAAGAACAGTGTTACTGCCGCCTCTTGCTGGAAGAAAGGAGAACCGGTTTGTGTCCATCGATCTGGTAAAACCACATCATGTGGCCGATAATAAGTAGTAGGCCCAGTGGACTCCAAAGATGTAGCAGACGACCAAATCTCGCTACTATCTAAGAGGTTCAAACTGAGAGACTCATCACCTTTGAAGAATCTGCAGTAAGGAAAGAAGGACTATAAAACAAAGCCATGGAACTTGTGCCTCTTGAGACCCAAATAACAGTTCCTCAAGACACTCCTGTCTACAGTGATATAGCCTCTGACTATACTAATATGACAAGGGACCAAGCAGCTCAAGCGATTTCGAGTAATCCGGATGCAATACCAACAATTGACAGAACTGCCTCTGGCTATTTCATCAAAGACCAAGTAACAGAACTTTTTCAGCAACTAGAAAAGACTTATCTGGTTTCACCATGGGTTGAATTTTGGATTGTGTTAGGCGTACTTTTTCTCCTACTTTGGCTCATTCTTGTATTAAGTTTGAGAAAGCTGATAGATGGAAAATATAGTAAAATGGACACAGCAAGTAAGAACATCAACCTGCTCCTTAAGCCACACAAATCATCTCATAGTAAACAAAGAGACCTATCATCAGTAAACATCACAGTCATTCCTATACCTGGTGGTATAGCATGGGACAGAAATGATTATGACATTCATGGCCCTGCCGAGCTGTTGAAGATTCCACACCAATTCAAGGTTTCCTTGAGTGACTTTGTTTCACCCAGCACATTTTCTGATGATTGGGACTTTGAGACTGTTAATGATATGATGTCAAATTTAGAGATGTCTGCTAAATTCACAAAACATGAATACTTAGAAGGTTCTTCATCAGATTATGTATTGTTATAATCATTTTGGTCATCATTACTTGCACAAATCTGCAAACCTTAGAAATATTTATACTTAAAATCAATAGGAACATTGTCCAACGCCACCAAAGGGTAGCTCAAAAACATTTTATGAACATTTTCAATACTTCTCAGGTTTTATTACCACAAATCCGGAAACATTTTATTTTAAAAATGTTAATAAGACAGGAATGAAAAGTATGTTAACAAATACAAAGCAAATTTATTCAGCAGCCTTTTATGCCCAGCTGTCCTCGTTAGGTTTCGACTTCCGGAGTGACAACATAGAAACAAAAACTGTCTGGGGCTCAAAAGACTGGCAAGTGCAGGGAGTAGAAGCGTTATTCCGAGCCTGCATTATTCCTGAGCAAATAATGTTTTTGAATGACACTGTTCAATAAACATCCTGTCTTGGCCTAGTCAAGATAAAAGATTTAAACAAACCGTCCATACCTGTACCTACAGCCGATAGCAAAAACTCTTCAGAGGGAGGGCTCAACGTAAATACGATTTTACTTAACAGAACTATTCCTGATTGGAAAAAATGGTTAATCTGGCCCACAGACACGAATAACTGTCAAGATAGATTCCTGAACAAGACACAAGGATTTACAGTAACTAGGCCAGACCCAAGATATATCCAGAGACAATTCCTGAACAAGACACAAGGATTTACAGTAACTAGGCCAGACCCAAGATATATCAAGAGACAACATCCAGGGATAGTAACAACATACAGTGTAGGAAAACTGTGCTACAAAAATCTACACTTACAGAGGTTAAACAACACTTAACTTTACTTAAAGATGGCGTTGATTTGAGAGACTTCTTACTAAGGCCTCATAAACCACGTCATAAACGTTTCATATACGCCGGTATTTATGCTGCTTATAATGAAGCATGGAAAGTCACGCAAATGGAAATTGCAGAACAAATACGAGAAATTGATCGTATTAATTTAGAGAAAGCTCTCACTGTAGTGACAATGGATTAACAACTCTATAATCCAGAAGAACAAGTTACTTATCTTCGGTAACGCTTTTTCTGGTAGATACAATATCTGCCTGTGGATTCCTCACCTTGTGAATATCCCCTTGCGTCAGCAACATTCGGAAATTCTTTTTGTAGCCTCGCGCCGACGTGGACATGGACGTCATAGAGACACGACATCGCTCACGACTCCGCTGACGTCACCGACGCCTACAATAGGCCCACGCCAGCGTGATGACATCAGTTCCGCCCTTTTTTCCGTGCCTTCGAGGCACACGGACGGACCAATGACAGTAGACATATACACAGTATACGCAGTACAAATATCATAAAAATATCAAGGTAACACACACAGTGTGAAGCAAATGCAATAAAACATTTGAAATAAACAACTCCTTGACAATAAAATAAATACATTACAGAAACTCTGGTAAAGAAGAGTGGACAACGGGGAGGCGGGTGGGTCAGTGAGGAATCCACAGGCAGATATTGTATCTACCAGAAAAAGGGTTACCGAAGGTAAGTAACTTGTTCTTCTGATAGATACATCTGCCGTGTGGTTTCCTCACCTTGTGAATAGAGTCCCACAGCAGTCCCCACTCCCGGAGGAGGGTGTCCACTCTTCTAGACCAGGAATTCCTGGAGAACAGAACGCGCAAAGTGACCGTCCCTCCTCACCTCGGAATCCAAGCAGTAATGCTTCGCAAAAGTGTGGAGGGAAGACCTCTAGCTAATGCAGAGCTTGACGACTTAGCTCTTGTAGAATGAGCCCTTATACCCTCTGGAGGTTCCTTACCGGCCAAAGAGTAGCAGATCTTTATGCAGAGGACAATCCATCTCGACAAGGTTCTTTTATGGACCGCTCTTCCTCTCTTGCAGCCAGCAAAGCCAATGAAGAGCTGGTCATCCAGCCGACAGTCTTTAGTTCTGTCCAGGTAAAAAGACACCACCCTCTTGGGGTCCAGACGGTGTAATCTCTCCTCCTCCTTAGAAGGGTGTGGGGAGGATAAAAGGTAGGGAGGGTAATGGATTGACCAAGGTGGAAAGGAGTCACCACCTTAGGCAGAAAAGCAGCCCTGGTCCTAAGAACCATTCGATCAGCATGAATGGTCAAGAAAGGGGGCTTGTAACTAAGAGCTTGAAGCTCACTTACCCTCCTTGCCGAGGTTATTGCACGAGGAAGACTGTTTTAAAAGTCAGAAGCCTAATAGGACATATCTTCCCATAAGGCAAGTGGCATTTGTTGATTTTAACGCCATACTTGCGGAAGAGAAAGTTTTCTTGGCCACTTGATCCTGCTTTTTAGCTTCCTTGTCACCAGGTACTTGTGGAAAAGCACCAACTGATTTCTTTGAACATGCAGCTTGAATCACCAAACTTTCAGGAGAAGGGTGAGATGACAAAAAAGCAGGGTCCTCAGGAGCCACTCTATATCTCCTAGCCACACCTTTCGAGACAGCAGGAGCAGAAAAAGGCTTCTTCCACACCTCCATAATGGGTTCAGTCAAAGCATCATTAAATGGGAGCAATGGCTCCACAGCAGAGTTCGGAGAATGAAGAACCTCAGTAAGTAGATTTAATTTAAATTCAACAGTAGGCAATGTTAAACCTAAAAGTCCCGCAGCTTTTTTCATTACCACTTGATATGGCTGAACATCCTTAGACGGTGCATCAGGACCTGATGGTAATAACCACTCTGGGGAAAATTCAAGACCACTAGCCTCTGCTAGCTCCTCGAAATACTTTTCATCCAGCTCACCCTCTTCCAAGTCAGAATGAGACTCACAATACCTCCGCTCTTCCAGGAGACGTTGAGCCTCTCTCCTAGATCTCTGCTTAACACGAAGTGCAGCCGGATCCACTGTCGACTCCGACCGCGCCGGAGCCGACGTCGGTAACCATAGATTTGCTTGGAGCTGGTGACGTCGGTGCTGGAGTCATCGACTTCGGTCGAGCCGGCGTCGACCTCGGTGGAGCCTGGTACTGCCACAGCGGGGTCGGGGCTGGCATATACGGCATGAAAGGTGCCGGGGCATAAGAGTGAGGCACACCCAAATTGAATGCCATTGGACCCATGGGACCCGAAGGTGCTCCAGAGGGGTACCATGACCTCGAGAAAACACCATACATAGCGTTGAGAAACGCCGAAGGATCCTGACCTGGAGCTGGAGAAGGTGGATGCTCAGGTTGACCTCGAGGCAGATTCGAATCTGTTTCAACAACAGGAGTCGATACCTCTTCCTCAACAGGAACTTCACCGAACTCTTCTTGAGTTGGAGACAGTGCCGGAGTCGGATCGGGAACCGGAGTCGGAGAACGAACTTGCGACTCCGAAGGCGAGGCCTCACCCTCATCTGAAATCTCTTGTGGAAGAATCACTTTCGATTTAATCTTCTTGGGTAATCTCGACCTCGAGTCAGACTTATCACCCGAATGACGTTGAGATTCATGTCTCCTTTTCTTATGTTTCTTACGTGACCTCGAAGCATGGTCCGATGAAGACTTCGAAGCCGACGCCTCTCGAGACCTCGACCTCGACTTCTTCGAGTGGGATTTAGAAGATTTTCTAACCTTATTGGCTTTCAATTTTGCCACAAGAAGCTTAGACTCCCTTTCTCGTAGGGCCTTTGGATTCATCTTTTGGCACGACGAACACCCATCCACGTCGTGATCGGAGCTCAAACACCAAATGCAGTCCTGGTGTGGGTCTGTAACAGACATCATCTTTCCACATTCTCTGCAGGGTTTAAAACCCGTCTTCTTTGTCGACATAATGAAAAGACAAAGAGGCAAGAAAACAGATAAACGAAGAAAAACAGTAACAGAGTTACTAGAAGCTACAGAGTATCCCGAAACCGTTAGCGTCGACGACGCGGAAAAAAGGGAACTGATGTCATCACGCCGGCGTGGATCTATTGTAGGCGTCGGTGACGTCAGCGGAGTCGCGAGCGATGTCGTGTCTCTATGACGTCCATGTCCACGTCGGCGCGAGGGTACAAAAAGAATTTCCGAATGTTGCTGACGCAAGAGGATATTCACAAGGTGAGGAATCCACACGGCAGATGTATCTATCAGAAAGTCCCTTCTTCAATGGCGACGCAGCTCTGTGGCGCTTACTGGAGGTACCTAGTGGGCTAGTTTGACCCTAGGGACCCTTAGGATTGAAGGGGACTTAATCTCTCAACTTAGAACGGTGACAGGGCGCATTTACACAGTGGTGAAGGGAGGGGAGGGGCCTGACGTAATGTGTGCAAACACGCCCTGTGGCACGTTTTAAGTTGGAGAAAAGGAGGAGCCACGACGGCGAACAACATGGCCGCATAGACACTCGGCTCCGCCGCTCGCCCTCGCCTCCCGCACCATCCTGGCAATGATCCTGCATCTCAGCAGTGGCCCCGCGTAGATGAGCGGATGCGGTGCCCGGCCGTGTAACTCCGTAATGAAAATTGCCCCGGACGGCCGAGTAACGTCGTCGTGAAGATTCCGGCCTCTACAGTGGGCGAGCCGGGACCTCGAGTGGCACTGCGGCCGCCGTGGAAGTGATCAACATCGGCCCTGGTCGTCCATGTTGGATCGGTGACCCGAGCCGAAAATCGTAACGCGTACATCGCAGTGTGTGGCTGGGCTCGACATGGCTCTGGACCCCTAAGCTTTGTGACATATGTTTGTGTTGGCGCCTGTGGAGGTGGATATACTGGGGAGCTGTGCGGAGTGAATAACCCGGACTGGCCTTTCTTTGGGGGCTGCTAGTGGGCGACCACGCACCATCTGAGACGGACATCGGAAGGAGAACCCTCGCCTGGTTACAGCCGGTGAGCAGTGCGCAGCATTGAGCAAGTGTGTGGGCTCGAGTGTCATGACCCATATGCACGCTGTGCCCTGATGTTACTATCCTAGCTGCCTGCTCAGACTGCTCCTTATCCTGTTCGGGGGCTCCTCTGAGAGTGGTAGTGCATTGTACATTGGCGAAAGAGGGATGGAACCTACAGTGAGAGATGTCTTTCTGGCCATTACGAACTTGCACTCAGCCCTGAAACGTCGGTGGCTGGTCATAAATGGCTCCCAGGCGATCATTGCCCCTGCTGCGGGATCTACAGAGGCAGATGGACGCAATGTAGATTGGGTGCCCGGCCCTTTCCAATCGGTTGATGCCGAGGACTCCCTGGGGTGTGCAGATTTGGGTTGCGAGACCAGTGAGCATGGCGGCCGGTACTGCGTGTCTGCTGCCCTTTTTACCTCCTTGCCAACTGCTCCACCTCCTGTACGAAAGTGCCTCGTTTTTTTGACAACGGACAGTGAACCCTGGAGGAACAGTGCTGACTCTGTGCCGCTGTTTTTGCTGAAGGTACGGGTGGCCACTACTGCGATAGCGGGTCCATCGTGTATGCCTGCTCGGGGACTGGGGAACTTGTCTGCTTCTGCTCGGACTGGCCAGGGTTGATCGCTGACTGTTTGCGGCATTTTATGGATGATCCCGGTTACGATTCGGAACATGGCTTTTGATTGTGCCTTTGGGGGGGCTGAGATGAACGTAAATTGATGCTCACTTTCCATCGTGGTGGGCTCACACGCTTTCGGTTTGTGGGGGGGAGGGGGTGGAAATAGGCCGGGGATAGGGCCCTCCTTCGGGCTTTCCCACTTTCGGGGTACTCACTGGGGCGACAGGCATGCCTATGGGAGGGGGTGGGCCGTAGCCCTCTGCTGGTATGTGGGGTGGGGGTTTGGGGGATGGGAAGTGTTTTTTCGTAACTTCTTTGTCTCTATGGCCCTGCTTTTCCTTTTCTTCTCTTTTTCTTGTATCCCTTTCCCTTATACTTAGTATATTTCTTTCCTAGTCGGGGTAGTGGTTTTAGTTGAGTTGGGAAGACTCCTGTAATGTGTACTTATGTGTAGTTTCTATTATTACTGCTTCATGAGTATGATGTTGAGTGCTAGTACACTGCTATTGTCGCTTCAAGCCCTGTTTTTGACTTCCCAATTGTGAATCTCTATTGCAGACTATTATCCTGTTTTGAGACTAGCTTAGAGTACGATTTCGCAATATTGCAGGCCATTTGATCCTTCTACCTTATTATAAAATGGGATCCTCTTTATACTGGAACATTGTGGACAAATCTAACTATGAATCCTGATTTACTGGGCTACACCGGACCGCAGATAACCGTATTGATGTCACTCGTTGCGCGAGACTCTGAACCTTTTTGTCTTGGTGATTTGCGATTCTTCGATCTGTCCTGCTTTTATCTGTAATGCTGCATGTGAGGTTTTCCAATAAAAATATTTATAAAAAAAAAAAAAAGTTGGAGAAAAAATTCCACTTCAAACCTGAGGGACCATGACGGCCAAGTAGCCCACCAGGAGCTTCCAGGAAGCACCACGGCGCTGCGTTGCAGAGAGGTGGTGCAGGCCGTGCCCCTTTTTACATCTTTCTGCTACGCAGCTCTGTGGCGCTTACTGGATGTACTACGTATACCGATTTACTCACCTGTTATCAGGAGAGACCTCAGTGCAGCATCTGTGAGCCCAGTACTGATCCTGAAAAGTAATTCTAACCATACTTACCAGTAACTTGAATTTCCTTCCATAGGCTAACATTGACTGGTTTCACTTGGAAATTCTTCTAAGTGTGGAGTTTTGGAACTTTTAAATATTCACCCAAAATGATCTGAACGAATTCCGATTTACTCACCTGGTATCAGGAGCGAACCTAGTGCAGCATCTTTTAGCCCAGCACTGATACTGAAAAGTAATTCTAACCATACTTACAAGTAACTTGTATTTCCTTCCATAGGAATCCGTTGTCTGGTTTTCATCAGAAAAGTTTCTAAGTGTCTATTTTCACAAACTACAAATATTCCTTAAAAATTGACTGTATGACTTAAACGCATTCTTTCAACTGTTTACAGGAGATGCAGCAGTGCTGGATCCAGGATCTACCACTGAGTAAGAAAAAGTGACGATAACACTACTTACTTGCTAAGTGAATTTCCTCCCATAGGATAACATTGGTGATTCTATGTGAAAAGGTTTCTAAGTATTAACTTTTAAAATACAATAATATTCCTTAAAAATCACTACTGTAACCAAAACGCTTTTATTCAACTGTTTACAGGAGATGTCCCAGGACTGAATCTAGGATCCAGTCCTGTGGCTAGAAAAGTAATCCATAAAGTAACTAATTGCATTTAACTAGAAATTCCCATTCAGCTCAATGTTGCATTGTGTGTGAAATTGTGTTATCCATTGCAACAACTGTAACTACTGCACTTAAAACTCTATTGCCGGGGGCGTGGCCAAGCAGCATGGCCGACAGGACGTGAGCTCCCTTAGCTCCCGGCCGGCCCAGCTTAAAAACCTGAAATAACCTATATCCTGGGGAGCTCGGACGGCCTAACTGCGGTCCCGGAGATCTGTCTCCGGCGCCTTGGGTTCCCACTGGCGCCGGAGGGTGGAGCGGCGGACCTCCGCTGACCGAGAGAGGTGACCGGGCTGCGGTCAGCCGGAGTAGTGGTCTACTCGAGACCCTGAATCGCCGGCGGTTGCGGGGGTCCCTGTTGCCATTGGGGGCCTCCCCGCCGCTGTGGAACCCTAGTGTTTGCCGGGCCCACTGCAGAGGAAGAGTCGCGCCTGTGGCGGTGGTCGCGATTGCATCGGGGGAGGCGGCCTGTGGACCCGACGCCGCTGCCTGAGCAAGGAGGATGATCCGTGTGAGACCGGGGGGGGCTCTGCACCCGACGGGGACCCCCGGCATAACTACTTTGCGCCAGTGGCGATTTTGCGGAGGAGCGGTGGAGGGAGCAATCCGGGGCCGGGGCCCCATCTGCCCGGTCCTCTGGGTGAGCCTGCTGCCTTGGAGGGACACCCCGTCTCAAGGGGCTCCCGGGGCTTGCCTGGCCCTACAGTGTCCGGAGGTCCATGCTGTCCCCTGGACGCGTGGTCGCCCTGGTGGATGCCCTGTGGTGACTGCGGGAACTATCCTGGACATATGTAGTAGTCCCGGCTGACCGTAATTGAGGTGGCGCCTTCCCCCTAGGGCGAATACTGCGCTCCTGATATAGCGGTGAGTGGGGCCTGAAATTGTGCGTACCCCCTGGGGCGCGTAGCCTGGGGACTGTGGAGGACCCTCTGCATCCTGGGATTGATCGTGAGGTACATCATCTGATCGGCCCTCTGGGAGGCGTCCTCATAGCCTACTACAATACGCAAGGACAGGATGGCTCGAGCCTCACAGCCAAACACCATCACGCAGTACACCACTCAGCGGCTCCCTTCACAGCGCATTACGCGCCAATCCGGTCCGGATGGGGAGGGAGACGTCCCCGGCGAGCCCTCCCGGGCAGAGATACTGAAGGCGATACAGGGGTCCCACAGCGCCTTGGAAAGACAGATAGAGACGGTATCCATAGATGTGAATCTCCTGAGAGCAGATCTCCGCAAGGTAACGGATAAAGTCACGGCAGTGGAGGGGAATATAGTCCAACTGCAGGAGGAGGTGGCGTCCCTCAAACAGACAGTTTCGCGGCTCTCTGCCTCTACGGGGGAGTTGGAGCGAAGAGCGGAGGATGCTGAAGGGAGGGCGCGCTGCAGCAATATCAGAGTTCTTGGCATTCCGGAACGCGCAGAGTCGGGGAATTCTGGATGCTTCCTGGAACACTGGATCCGCACCACACTTTGTCCTACAGGCCTGTCCGATGTGTTTGTTATCGAACGAGCCCATACAGCGTTGGTCCCGCCGCCGAGGCCCGCTGCCCCGCCGCGGGCTCTCATCACCAAAATACTGAACTACCGGGACAGGGACTGTATCCTGAGGGCAGCGGGGGAGAAGGCGGATCTCACCTTTGAAAATTCCAGGGTGTCCGTGTACCCGGATTACACCCGCCAAGTCTAGGAACAACAAAAATCCTTCTTAGCGGTCAAGCAGAAGTTGCGAGCAATGAACCTCCAGTATATGCTCCTTTACCCCGCAAAACTTAAGGTCATATCCCAAGGCAAGGCACACTTCTTTGAGGGTCCTGAAGAGGTATGGGAGTGGCTGGAGATCAGGGGGGACGCCCTCCCACCGGGGGGACGAAGTGCGTCCAGGAATACGTGGGGGACTCGTCGTGCGAGGAACCGCGGAGCCAGACGCCGGCGCTCGACTGATGACGCTGACCACGAAAAGAGGCGGAGAGTCACGGTGGGAGACGATGGAGCCCTCCAGTTGGAATCCTCGGAGTCTGGAGATCTTCCGGAGGTTCGACAAGACCACCCTCAGGATGAAGTGCTGGTTCCGGACACGTTGCCACCTCCTGTGGAAGCCCTCCCACCTACCGTTGACACGATCCCTGAGACGGTGGGGGGATCATCGTCTGGGGCGGAGAGCCGGTCTTGAGGAACATTCTGCTGTCACGCTGGTGGTCCCCATATGGTGAACATTAGCGGGATCCCTTGGGTCACATCCTCCGGGTGACAATGGGGGGCTTTGCTTGGACACGCTTGACCTAGTAGGGGGGTGGGCACTTGGAAGGGGCGGCTGTCCCGGCTGATGCAAGTGTTTTGTTTCTAAGAGTCCGAGTTTCACATGACTGTTATAATTGCTGGCAATGCTGGGAGCTAAATGGGGGGGGGAGGGATTTCTTTTCTTTCGTTGTTGGGGTGGTTTAGCTCATCTGGGTATATGGGAATGCTGTGTATGTCCTGGCACCGGCAAGGGAAGGGCATATTAGCATGTTTGGTTGTTACAGGAATATTGCTCGTGGGAGGGGGGTGGTCGGGGTTTTGGGGGGAATGTTGGGGGGAATTGTTGCAGGCATCAGGTGTATCACAGTTCGGGGGCAGGGTTGGCGGGTCACAGGAAGTAGAGCTGTAGGCCCGGGTGGGCCATGTCATCAGCCATGGGATATAAGTTCTTAAGCTGGAATGTGAGGGGGCTAGGCACATGTACCAAGAGGCACAGGGACCTGTCCTTCCTCCGAAGACACGGAGTCTCAATTGCATGTCTGCAGGAGACCCGTCTGGATGATGAGGGTGCCCAAAAGTTAGGAAAAAAGTGGCGGGCCAGGTGTTTCACTCCTCCTTTTCTACGTACGCTAGAGGGGTCCTGATATGGGTGGCACCTGGGGTCCCATTTGCCATCCAATATGTGGAGGCGGATATAAATGGCAGGTACCTGCTCCTGCGGGTGAAGCTAGATGGGAGGGATCTTTCAATATTGAATTAATATGCACCCAATGTAGACGACCCTGACTTCTTTTTGAACCTACAGAAGGTCCTTATTCCGGACCTGGAGGCCCCTCTGCTTTTGTTTGGGGACTTTAATTGTGTCTTAGACCCTGTCCTAGATAGGTTCCCACCCCGCACGGGCACACACCGCGCATGACAGCGCGACTTCGGGAGGTAATGCACAATTTAGGGGTCAACGATGTGTGGCGTCTGAGTAACCAGACACAGAAACTGTACACATGTTTTTCCCCCACTCATAACACACACAACCGACTGGACAGGGTTCTGGCTGCAAACGTAGACGCTTCTATCTCCCTAGCGATTACACATCAGGCCCGTTTCTTGTCCGACCACTCTCCAGTGGCATGCGTTTTGCAGCGGGAAAGCCAGCCCTCCCGCCCTCGAACTTGGAGGATGCCGGTAGATCTCTTGCAGGACCAAGTGGGGAGGGACCATATGGAGACCGCCCTTACTAACTATTTAGATTTGAATTGGGAGGGGGGGGACCTTGCCTACTCTACCAGATGGGACGCCCTGAAAACGGTAATACGGGGCGAATGTATGGGCCTCACCAATGGGGTCCGGAAGCAGCTGCTCCGAGACCTTCACGAGGCAGAGGATGATCTGCGCCAGCAAACGTTGTCGGATCCCGATGACTTGAATCAGGAGTCAGAACAGGCAGCCCGGTCTTGTGTGCATGACATCTTAGATCGCCTAGACAAATATACTCTTGGCCAATATATGCAGCGTCTCCAAAGAGAAGGAGACAAATCGGGCCGGATGTTGGCCTGGATTCTCAAACGTGAATTCAGGGGGGAAGCCGTCATATGGATCGTGGCCCTGAGGGGACCTACGGGAGGAATGGTACACTCAGAAGTGGGCATTCTCCGAGTCCTCCAATCCCACCTGCAAACAGTATACGCCGCGGATCCCACAGTCACCGAGGCATCCTACCTCCCTTATCTGCAGGGGTTGACCCTCCAAGCCCTTCCGATCGCAGCTGCGGCAGAATTGGATGAAATATTAACGCTCCATGAGGTGCGTGCGGTGATAGCGTGCCTGCCGAGGGCTAAGTCCCCGGGGAGTGACGGCTTCCCCCCTGAATTCTACCAGACATTTGGGGATACTCTTGCCCACCTCCTCTTACAAGTGTACCTTGAGGCGTTTGAATGTGAAACCCTTCCGCCAAGTATGAACCAGGGCGAAATCTGTATGATCCTGAAGGCGGGGGGAGATGGGTGTGACCCTGCGGCGTACCGGCCCATCACCATGATCAACACAGATGTGAAGATTTTGACCAAACTATTGGCCACCCGGCTGGCGCCGCAGATGGCCCACCTGGTACACCTGGACCAATGTGAATTTATCCCTGGCCGCAACACCGCCATGAACCTAAGGCGGTTGAACCACATCATTCATGAAGTACGCGACAAGGAGGACCGGATGGTCCTAGTGTCGATTGACCTCGCTAAAGCGTTCAACACTGTCGACTGGGGGTACAAGCTAGAGGTCCTCCGGGTGGTAGCGTTGGGCCCCAACTTCTGTCGCTGGGTCCGCATACTATACAAGGCCCCCCAGGGCCAGGGTGCGGCTAGGTGCGGCACGATCAGAGGAATGGCAGTTGGGACGGGGCACGCGGCAGGGGTGCCCCCTCTCGCCGCTCCTCTTTGCCCTGGCGATAGAGCCTTTGGCGGTTCACGTCCGAAGGGAGATGGCGCAGTGTGGTATCACAGTGGGCAAAACGTGTAACGTGGTGTCCTTGTACGCGGACGATGCCCTCTTTTATTTAATTGCAAACACAACAGTGATGGACAGAATGTGGATCAATGTCACACATTCACCCCAGTCCAAAGATCTGGGCCGAAATCCATCGTTTTTCCACTCCACACCACCCTGGGTTAGACAATGGCGATATGCAAATCAGCGCTGACCCTGTGCCCCATGGGAACAGTCCAGTCCGAACTACAAAAGCCATGTCCTTCCCAGAACGGAAACAAGCATCCGAGGACCGGCCCGGTTTCGAGGTAACACCTCTCATCAGCCCGGCTAGCTTGATTCCAGTGGTGTGGAGTGCCTGGGACTCACGTCTGAGCGTCCCCAGTACACTTAGAGCGGTAATTGCAAACACAACAGTGATGGACAGAATGTGGATCAATGTCACACATTCACACCAGTCCAAAGATCTGGGCCCAAATCCATCGTTTTTCCACTCCACACCACCCTGGGTTAGACAATGGCGATATGCAAATCAGCGCTGACCCTGTGCCCCATGGGAACAGTCCAGTCCGAACTACAAAAGCCATGTCCTTCCCAGAACGGAAACAAGCATCCGAGGACTGGCCCTGTTTCGAGGTAACACCTCTCATCAGCCCGGCTAGCTTGATTCCAGTGGTGTGGAGTGCCTGGGACTCACGTCTGAGCATCCCCAGTACACTTAGAGCGGTAATTGCAAACACAACAGTGATGGACAGAATGTGGATCAATGTCACACATTCACCCCAGTCCAAAGATCTGGGCCCAAATCCATCGTTTTTCCACTCCACACCACCCTGGGTTAGACAATGGCGATATGCAAATCAGCGCTGACCCTGTGCCCCATGGGAACAGTCCAGTCCGAACTACAAAAGCCATGTCCTTCCCAGAACAGAAACAAGCATCCGAGGACCGGCCCGGTTTCGAGGTAACACCTCTCATCAGCCCGGCTAGCTTGATTCCAGTGGTGTGGAGTGCCTGGGACTCACGTCTGAGCATCCCCAGTACACTTAGAGCGGTAGTTGCAAACACAACAGTGATGGACAGAATGTGGATCAATGTCACACATTCACCCCAGTCTAAAGATCTGGGCCCAAATCCATCATTTTTCCACTCCACACCACCCTGGGTTAGACAATGGCGATATGCAAATCAGCGCTGACCCTGTGCCCCATGGGAACAGTCCAGTCCGAACTACAAAAGCCATGTCCTTCCCAGAACGGAAACAAGCATCCGAGGACCGGCCCGGTTTCGAGGTAACACCTCTCATCAGCCCGGCTAGCTTGATTCCAGTGGTGTGGAGTGCCTGGGACTCATGTCTGAGCATCCCCAGTACACTTAGAGCGGTAATTGCAAACACAACAGTGATGGACAGAATGTGGATCAATGTCACACATTCACCCCAGTCCAAAGATCTGGGCCCAAATCCATCGTTTTTCCACTCCACACCACCCTGGGTTAGACAATGGCGATATGCAAATCAGCGCTGACCCTGTGCCCCATGGGAACAGTCCAGTCCGAACTACAAAAGCCATGTCCTTCCCAGAACGGAAACAAGCATCCGAGGACCGGCCCGGTTTCGAGGTAACACCTCTCATCAGCCCGGCTAGCTTGATTCCAGTGGTGTGGAGTGCCTGGGACTCACGTCTGAGCATCCCCAGTACACTTAGAGCGGTAATTGCAAACACAACAGTGATGGACAGAATGTGGATCAATGTCACACATTCACCCCAGTCCAAAGATCTGGGCCCAAATCCATCGTTTTTCCACTCCACACCACCCTGGGTTAGACAATGGCGATATGCAAATCAGCGCTGACCCTGTGCCCCATGGGAACAGTCCAGTCCGAACTACAAAAGCCATGTCCTTCCCAGAACGGAAACAAGCATCCGAGGACCGGCCCGGTTTCGAGGTAACACCTCTCATCAGCCCGGCTAGCTTGATTCCAGTGGTGTGGAGTGCCTGGGACTCACGTCTGAGCATCCCCACTACACTTAGAGCGGTAATTGCAAACACATTTGCAATTACCGCTCTAAGTGTAGTGGGGATGCTCAGACGTGAGTCCCAGGCACTCCACACCACTGGAATCAAGCTAGCCGGGCTGATGAGAGGTGTTACCTCGAAACCGGGCCGGTCCTCGGATGCTTGTTTCCGTTCTGGGAAGGACATGGCTTTTGTAGTTCGGACTGGACTGTTCCCATGGGGCACAGGGTCAGCGCTGATTTGCATATCGCCATTGTCTAACCCAGGGTGGTGTGGAGTGGAAAAACGATGGATTTGGGCCCAGATCTTTGGACTGGGGTGAATGTGTGACATTGATCCACATTCTGTCCATCACTGTTGTGTTTGCAATTACCGCTCTAAGTGTACTGGGGATGCTCAGACGTGAGTCCCAGGCACTCCACACCACTGGAATCAAGCTAGCCGGGCTGATGAGAGGTGTTACCTCGAAACCGGGCCGGTCCTCGGATGCTTGTTTCCGTTCTGGGAAGGACATGGCTTTTGTAGTTCGGACTGGACTGTTCACATGGGGCACAGGGTCAGCGCTGATTTGCATATCGCCATTGTCTAACCCAGGGTGGTGTGGAGTGGAAAAACGATGGATTTGGGCCCAGATCTTTGGACTGGGGTGAATGTGTGACATTGATCCACATTCTGTCCATCACTGTTGTGTTTGCAATTATCGCTCTTTTATTTAATGGCCCGCCGGGATCGCTGCCTATCCTGCTCCAGCACCTGGACCGCTTCAGTGTGGCTTCGGGTCTGAAAATTAAGCACGGGAAGTCCCTGATCTTCCCTCTGGCAGGTTACGGTCCTGGGCCGCTGACGAACCTGCCGAGCCTAGGGCTGCGCTGGGAACAGGAGGCGTTCCGGTATCTCGGAATCCAGGTGGCTCCAACAGATGCACAGCTGTTGGCTCGAAATGTTGATCGGATTCTTAAATCCTTACAACAGTCGGTGTCCTTTTGGAACTCCCTGCCACTCTCCCTCATGGGGCGGCTCGCCGTCGCTACGATGGTGATGCTCCCTAGGACGCTATACGTCCTCCAGAATTCGCTGTGCCCTCTCCCCCCGCGAGTATTTCGCACACTTAACACGTTGCTTACATCGCTACTCTGGGCGGGACGGCGTAGCAGGGTTGCCCTTCATACCATTGTTTGGAGCTTGGAGGAGGGAGGCCTGGAGGCGCCGAGATTTGAGTTGTACTACTACTACGCGGCACAACTATTGCCGGCTGCACGGTGGTTCGCGGACGCTGATAGTTGGGAGATGGGACTTCTGGCCGGCAGAGCAGATGAGCGGACATTGCAGGTGGCATTGATGCGGGGACGGGGAGCAGACAAGTACCTACCGTATGTGGTACGTCACACAGCAGGGATCTGGCAGCGGTTTGTGGAAAAAATATTGCGACAAGCCCCTTTTCATAGGGAGCTACCGGTGTGGATCTTGGCCCCTATAGTTGCCATGGAAGAGCACATGTCCTTTCGAGACTGGCGGGCGGGAGGCTGTGAGACCTTAGCTGACCTTTACCCCAATGAGTCCTTCGTGTCCTTTGAACAGGCTGAAGAGGCCTTCGGTCTGGGGGGGGCAATACTTACACTACCGGGGCCTCAGAGCGGCCTGGCCCCAATTCCCAGGAACGGGAATGTTCTAACATGTTGAAAAAATCAAAATAAAGTTTAAAAAAACAATAAACTCTATTGCCTAGTTGCAAAGTATTTAAACTAAAGTAATTCTTTCTGAGAAAGTATATTTTGGAATGTAATGTATAATGTAATTATAATGTAATTTAAAAAATAAAATATCTAAAAATAAATAGTTTAAAAAAAATTGTAAATCAGTATCAAAAAAATAAATATAAGAATTAATACATTTAAAAATTGTCAATACAAAACCTTGGAAAAATTCACTGAAAAACCATAGGTTTCAGACATGTTATAGTTAGGAATTAACATTTAAAAAACCTTTGAAATTTACTGAAAAAAACATAGGTTACAGACATGTTATAGTTAGGAATTAGCATTTAAAAAACCTTTGAAATTCACTGAAAAAACCATAGGTTTTAGGGGTGTTATAGTTAGTTGGACATTTCACTCACACAAAACCATTGAAATTCCCGCATTATTGTTAGTTGGACTAACTATAACTCACGCGCCCGCAATCCACTGATGATGATGTCACATATTACATCATTCATGACATGGTCAGTGACATCACTGATGACATCTCAAATGACATCACTGATGACATCATCGACGTGACAATCTGACACATCTTATCATACACTAGTATAACCTTTCAACACTCATTATAAAATATGGAGTACCATATTTGAAACCATTGACACACCAATACAAGTTTCTAAAAACCCACTCAGTGATTCCTACATCTACACACACATCTAAACACTTACCTATAGATTCACTCATACATGCCAACAAAGATCAATAGAACACTAATAAATATACTTATACACCTACATCAACATTACACACCAGCACACATCCTATTCACTTATGCAGACATCCTACTCACTTATGCAAACAATTGATCATACTTATATTTACTAAGCTACACACTTACACAAACACCACTTTATTTATTCATATAGATAGTAACTCATACTTAGTGTGTTATAAAATCACTATTACAAGTATACAGTTATCCATACGTCACTCATACAATCACTGAGTCTTATGTATACTTATTTATATACAACAACTGCCACATACACTGCCTTTTATATTTCTAGTTTGTTGGACATGTATCATTGAGAACTATATTTACTCATCCCCACACCCATAAAGAGATTCACTCACCCAAACAACTGTGTCCACATACAGTCTTAACCTCATATACCTACTAAATCTACTATTTACACATCTTTGGACAGTCACACACCTCCCATCCAACCACACACACATTCATTCACTGTGCCATACAAATACTCACTTAACTAATTATTAACTAATATAGACTTTCACATAGCTAGTAACCAACTTATGTAGTAGTTTAAACAACAAGAGATAGAGTGATACAGGTATTCACACAGTTTAATCACTATCCCATATATTTAGTGAGACACTTTAAATTCGTCACTTAGACAGTCAATCACATTGCTACTAAATCCTCCATTCAGACACTTATACATCCACTCAGTCTTCAAGGCAGATTGCTATATATATAAAATACTTATTTAAATATCGAAGCAAACCACATTCACTGGATGATGTCATCAGTGATGTCATCAGTGATGTCATTTGAGATGTCATCAGTGATGTCACTGACCATGTAATGAATGATGTAATATGTGACATCATCAGCAGTGAATTGCGGGCGCGCGAGTTATAGTTAGTCCAACTAACTATAACGCGGGAATTTCAATGGTTTTGTTCGAGTGAAATGTCCAACTAACTATAACACCCCTAAAACCTATGTATTTTTCAGTGAATTTCTAAGGTTTTTTAAATGCTAATTCCTAACTATAACATGTCTGAAACCTATGTTTTTTGAGAGGGGTTGGCCTAACGGCTAAGGCGCTCGACCTCGGACCTGGGGATCTGGGTTCGAGTCTCGGTAACGACGTCAAAAACCCCCTGTGATTCTGGGCAAATCACTTAATCTCCCCGTGCCTAAAAAAAATTTAAAAAAAAAAAAAAAATGAAAGTGTGTCCTCATGTAACGTAACTGGTGCTATGTAAAGCGCTCTGATAACTGATTCGGTTCGGTTCTAGTTCCCGCTATATAAAACTCCAAAAAAATAAAAAATAAAATATATATATCCTTTAATGCTAAAAATGCTCCCCCTGAGCATATTGCTTCCTCAGCTTTTCAATCGATTTCGCAGACACGTTTCGAAGCTTCCATGCTTCTTTCTCAAAGGCACGATTCAAATGCTCCCATCGGCGGTGAGCAGACTAGTGTTCGGTTTCCATGCCGGCACTCCAATGAGCAGGGAAACAAAGCTCATATATCTCACACCCAGAGGGAGCATTAAAAAAGCAGCTGCTCCCTCCAGGCAGGAGCAATGACTGCTCCGGCACCAGGCAGGCAGTCAGCTGGGTCGGCTGGGGCCCTACGGCTAACCCATGGGCCTCCAACGTGGGTGCCCTCCTGGGTGGACACTCACTAAATATTAATGAATGCCCCCGGGGATGGGGTCCCTGGTGGCAAAAGGCATGGGGAGGGGGCCATGAATCCTCCCTTCTCGTTTAAAAAAACACCCAGCACTGGGGGATTGGGACATCGGGGCCTCATAAGGCTCACCGAGGGCGGGACACAAAACCCTCCCCTTCCCTATTTTATTGTGTTTGGTCTCAGGAGATGGGGACCCTAGGGCTTATTAACGCTTGGAAGGGGCTGCACGCCCCTTCCCCTTAGGCCGCATTTTTATTGTATTTGGTGCCAGGATATGGGGGCCCCCGGGGCCTAATAAGGCTCCTCTCTTTATTGGAGTAGGTCCCGGTGGCTGGGTTCTCCGGAGCCTGTAGACCAACCCTCATGACAAAGGCGCAGCATGGGGTTGGGACCCTGCTGTGGTTTTGGCCACAGGGCTTGGAAGCAAGCCAAGCTTTTTGGCCAACCAACCGATGGGCACGGCCAAAGGCTGTGCGCAGCGTGGTGTTGGCTGCCTGCTGAGGCCACAGGCCCTGGAGGCAGGCCAAACCCTGTGGAGAGCCCCCCGCTGTGCACTGCCTTAGGCCATGTGTGGCAGGACTTGGCTTTATGTGTGATTATAAAATATGACTCTACATTAAAAAAAGGTACAAATCCACTGACAAAACCAAACATTAAAGTAACATTCTAATTAGGTGTGATAAAAAGATCTATTTTTATTCAGCTAACTATAACGTCACTTTAACCTTTCATTTTTTCCAGTGATAAAAACAAAGGATAAAGTATCAATATAGTTAGATGAATATGTCAGGGACAACATTAAAGTTTTGAAATAAATAAAACACAGAAATGTACCAATTATAGTTAGGAGAGCTAACTATAACTTGCGATCCCGCCATGCCCTGCTTGTAATCTCTCATATTACATCACTCATGACATGTTCTATGACATAATTTATAATATTACTGATGACATCTCAAAATCATTGATGACATCATTCAAGCTTCTTTTGTACACATTCCTCTATAAACGTGTATGGCAATAAATCTTTGAATGTAAGTGCAACATAGCTCCCAATAATATAAAGCATCATTAAAGCTATCATACATACACTCCCTATAGGTGAAACAAGTTTCTGTTATGTGCAACAATGACCCTATACCATACACTTCAAGGGTAGCAGAGTTCATGTTGACTAACAACCACAGATAAAAGGGTATCCTCTACAGCACACAGTGTTCAGTCTGTATACAACTTTTCAGAGAAAAACAAGTTCCTCCAGATACTCAAGCCTTGTTACATAACTAATGCCCTACTACAGACAGTCCTAATCTGTATCAAACCCATCACAGTCCCCAAACCTACAGTGAGAAATGAAGTGGATATCAGCAGAAAAGTGGGTACTGTAAACAGTATTTACGCTATGGAGACAGTTTACTTTGTACTACACTGCTTCCGGATAGTGAAACTCTCATGAGAAATACATCATAGATTATTAAAAGGTATCTACTAAGAACTATGTACACTCTACACAAAACTTGTCAAAAGGGATACTACTTGCTTAAAATACTCAAAGTTCTGAAGGTGGTAAAGATCAAACTACCTGCAGCCTTTAACCTGTGCTGAAAACTTTACAAATGCTCCATCTTTTGAAGCAAAACAGCACATGTACATAGGTTAGTATCTAGTGCACATACTATTTTATGTTATGTAGAAATTGTCATACTGAGACAATACTGTCTAATAAATCAATGCTGCTTACAATACTTATGTATGTAGTAAGTAGAATCTTTGCCGTGTTGGAAACTTTACCTGCAGAACCAAAAAACCTATGTGGAACATACTAAACACAAGTTATCAACTGTCACCTTCACAGAGTTATTCTTCAATACAAATGTATTCAATACCTCTACACACCTATGATGCATCAGGACTATTCCCATGAGGCACAGGGTCAGACTGATTTGCATATGGCCATGTCTGAACTAGGGTGGCGGAGTGAGCTAAAGAATGATGATGGATTGAACCCAGATCAGTTGACTGAGGGTGAGTGCTTGCAATGTTCAACACTCCGTCCATCATCCCCGTTGGTTTTGCTTTGTTCGCCTTAAGTTGGCAGGGTATGTCCAGACGTGGGTCCCTTGCTCACTTTGCCACTGGATTCAAGCTAGCTGGGCTGATGATGGCTAATTAGCCAGAAACCGGTCCCAGGATGCTTGTTTCCGGTCCAGGGAAGACATGGCTTGGCAGTTCGGGCTGTACTGTTCCCATGAGGCACAGGGTCTGACTGATTTGCATATGGACACGTCTGAACTGGGGTGGCGGGGTGAGCTAAAGAATGATGATGGATTAAACCCAGATCAGTTGACTGGGGGTGAGTGCTTGCAATGTTTAACACTCTGTCCATCATCCCCTTTGGTTTTGCTTTGTTCGTTCTAAGTTGGCAGGGTATGCCCAGACGTGGGTCCCTTGCTCACGTTGCCACTGGATTCAAGCTAGCCTGGCTGATGACGGTTGATTAGCCAGAAACCGGTCCCAGGATGCTTGTTTCTTGTCCAAGGAAGACATGGCTTGGCAGTTCGGGCTGGACTGTTCCCATGAGGCACAGGGTCAGACTGATTTGCATATGGCCATGTCTGAACTGGGGTGGCAGGGTGAGCTAAAGAATGATGATGTATTAAACCCAGATCAGTTGACTAGGGGTGAGTGCTTGCAATGTTCAACACTCCGTCCATCATCCCCTTTGGTTTTGTATTAGGAGCTCAAGCATTTTGTAAACACCTACACAGATTAGGTGGACAGAGGCTGTGCAAAATTAGGTAGAAAGGTAATATGGTTGTTACCAGCCACTACGTAAACTTGGAAAAAACATACTCATTGGATGATGCCATCAGTGACGTCATTAATGATGTCATTTGAGATGTCACAGAACATGTCATGAGTGATGTTATGCATGGGTCATAAGCAGTGCACGGTGGGGCATAAGTTATATTTAGCTGTGTTATCCTTAGATGGTGAATTTCTGTGTTTTTTAAATTCAATACGTTAATGTTGTCGCTGATGTATTCACCTAACTATAACATCACATTAACCTTTGTTTTTTCCAGTGAATACATATATAAGGAGTAGTTTCTGTTCTGTAACTCCAGTTCTGTAGTAGGGGTATCTCTGTTATAGTCATAATCTAGTGAATAGTCCCGCCCATGTGCGTGGACCCCGGCAATCAAAAATAATCTCTTAAGTTGTCAAAAAATTGCAGAACTGCAAAGACACTTAAGAGAAAATTTAAAGACAAATAATGCAGCCTATATCCACAGGCTACACTGTCCAGTACTTCAACTAGAAATTCCACCAAAAATCCACAAACAGCAAAGCCTGTCCAGATTTCCCATGCTTTTACTGCAAAAAAAAACCTCAGAAATGATAGAGAGGAAGGCCTGGACAGACAAGCCCCATAGGCTGCCATTATGTGGTTTAAACAGGATACTGTGCCTTTAAGGAAACCTTCTAGAACCTTCTCCCAGTATCCCAGAATGCATAGCAGGTCCCACTGACTTCAGTTCTTTTTGAAGGCGTAAAAACGCCAGACCTGTAGCATTACTTACATGAACAATTCTCCACCGGGGAGGAGGGCGGGCGCTTATGACTATAACAGAGATACCCCTACTACAGAACTGGAGTTACAGAACAGAAACTACTCCTTCTGTAGTAGGGGATCTCTGTGTATAGTCATAATCTAGTGAATAGAATGGCAAGCCCATCCCCACACCAAAGCGGCGGTGGAGAAAGAACATAACGCCACTACTGTGCGAACAAATTCCGCAGCGAAGCCTGCCCAACCTGAGCGTCTGCCCTGGCATCAGAGTCCAGGCAGTAATGCTTAGCAAAGGTATGAACCGACTTCCAAGTGGCGGCCTTGCAGATTTCTGCAATCGGCACATTACGGAGCAAGGCTGTCGTGGCAGCTTTGCCCCTGGTGGAATGAGCCTTAGGCTTATCTCCTAAGGTCTTATTAGCTTTTTGGTAACACAATTGAATGCAGGACACAATCCACCTAGAAATGGACTGCTTAGAGGTAGCAAGACCCGTCCTGACTGATCCATAATTGACAAACAATTGGTCTGACCTACGAATATCTTTGGTCTTATCCAGATAAAATTTCAACACCCTCCTAACATCCAGGGAATGCAAAGATCGTTCCGCCGGAGAGGAAGGATTCTGAAAAAACGTAGGTAAAGTTATGGTCTGGTTGACATGAAAATCAGAAATAACCTTGGGAAGAAATTTAGGGTGAGTACGCATCACAACCTTAGCAGCATGAAACACAGTATAAGGTTCAGTACAACACAACGCCTGAATTTCACTCACCCTGCGGGCCGATGTAATGGCCACGAGGAACGCCGCCTTCCAGGACAGGTGCTGCAACGAAGCCTTGTGAATGGGTTCAAAAGGCTCCTTCATCAATCTGGACAGCACCACATTCAATTCCCATGAAGGCGAGGGAAGCCTGACAGGAGGGAACACCTTCTTCAATCCTTCCAGAAAGTCTTTGATCACAGGGATCTGGAAAAAAGAAGTCTGTGAAGGGCATTTCCTGTAGGCAGTCAATGCAGCAAGATGAACCCTAATGGAATGAACATTAAGGCCAGACTGCGCCAAATGTAAAAGGTAAGGAAGGATGACATCTTCCTTGCAGGTTGTAGGGTCATGGTTCCTCGACTGGCACCAGATACAAAACCTCTTCCACTTGTAAGCATATGAAGTCCTAGTGGAAGGTCTCTTAGACTCCTTCAGTATGTCCATGCAATCTTCGGGCAGATTCAGATGTCCATACTGCACTATCTCAGGAGCCATGCCGCCAAACTCAAAGACGAGAGGCTGGGGTGTAACATCCGCCCCCCGAACTTCGTGAGAAGGTCCGGCCTGCACGGCAACCGAATGTGAGGAAGGAGAGATCGGTGAAGCAGGTCCGTGAACCACCACTGCCTGGGCCACTCCGGGGCAATGAGAATCATCCGAGCCCTGGACCGGGCCAGCTTGATGAGTACCGCCGGAATCAGGGGAATGGGTGGAAAAGCGTACAGAAAGCTGTTCGACCAGCTGATCCATAGCGCATTCCCCAGCGACCCCGGCTGGTAGTACCTGGAGGCGAAGTCTCGGCATTTGCTGTTTTCGGCGGTGGCGAACAGATCTACGTCTGGAGTTCCCCACCTTGCGAAGACTTCTCCCAGTACTTCGTCGTTTATGACCCATTCGTGGTTTTCCTGAATGAGTCTGCTGAGTTCGTCCGCCTGAACATTCTGCACACCTGGCAGATGGGTAGCCGTTATCGTCAGTCCTCTGGCCAGGAGCCAGTGCCAGATCGCCTGCGCCTCCTGTGACAGAGTGCGAGATCTCGAGCCCCCCTGCTTGTTGAGGTAGTACATCGTGGTAGTGTTGTCCGTTTGCACAAGCAGGGAGCTGGTCTGGAAGGACGGAAGAAAGGCCTTCAGTGCCAAGTGAACAGCTCTGAGTTCCAGGAAGTTGATGTGATAAGTGGCCTCCACCGGAGACCACGCTCCCTGAATCTGCAGAGTCCCGGAGTGCGCTCCCCATCCCAGGAGAGAAGCATCCGTCACGACAGTCTGCGTGGGAATGTCCTTGTGAAAAGGAACCCCTCTGAGGAGATTCTCCGCCGAACACCACCACTTCAGAGACTGAAGAGCATGCAGAGACAGTCGTATCCTGTCGTCCCAGGATCCTTTCCTCTGATCCCACTGGTCCTCCAAGCACTCCTGCAGCGGTCTCATGTGCAGTCGTGCGTGCGGCGTCAGGAAGATACAAGAGGCCATCGAACCCAGTAGAGAAGACACCGTCCTCACTGTTGTAGATGGAGTCGACATAAGAGCCTGAGCCTTCCGAAGGAGAGATAATCGTCGCTCTTCCGAAGGAGACACGCTTGCTGACAGCGTATCGATGGAGGCTCCCAAGTACTGTATGCATTGGACCGGAGTCGGGACCGACTTGGCCATGTTGATGTGCAACCCCAGCTTGTCCAAGAGAACGCACGTCTTCTGGAAGTGTGCTCGCGCTTCCGAGAAGGAGGATGCCTTGATCAACCAATCGTCCAGGTACGGGTAGACAAACACCTTGTTCTTCCGCAGGTGCGCTGCCACCACCGCCATGCACTTCGAGAACGTTCTCGGCGCAGACTTCAGTCCGAATGGGAGTACTGTGTATTGATAGTGATTGGTGCCGACTTGGAACCGCAGGAACTTCCTGTGTTTGCGTGCAATGGGCACATGGAAGTATGCATCCTGTAGGTCTATGGCACAGAGCCAATCCCCCTGTTGCAACTGAGGATAAATCTGATGCAACGACAGCATGCGAAACTTTTCCCTGCGAATCCACCTGTTTGCCTGTCGCAAGTCCAGAATGGGCCTGAACTCGTTCTTGTCCTTCTTGCGAACCAGGAAGAACCGAGAGTACAGGCCTCTTCCTCTCTGGGACAGAGGCACGTCTTCTATCGCCCTTTTCCTTAACAGGGTATCGGCCTCCACCTGGAGCTCTAGCAGCTGAAACCGCGAGCTGACCGGAGGAATCGATGGAGGCGGGCTGGTGAACCGAAGACTGTATCCATTGCAAACAATATTCAGCACCCACTTGTCCGGAGTAATTTTTCTCCACTCTGCCAGAAAAAATTGGATGCTTCCCCCTACCGGAGTGGGTAACGGATCCGGGGGAAGTAAGTTCCTAGGGCCTAGACCCAGCCTGGCCCTTGGGCGCCGGAGCCGACTGCTGGCCTCCCCTGCCCCTCTGGCGCTTCTGGAACGGCTTACGGAACTGCTGTTGCTGTTGCGAATGTCCCGAAGCCTGGCCACGTCCACGGCCTTGTCCACCGGACCGCCGTTGGAAAGGGCGGTACGGCTTCTTCGTCTCCTTAGGCTTCTCGAGGCCCACCGCCGTGAGCGTCTCGGCCTCCGCTTTCATGCGGGCCATCTCGTCGTCCGCATGCTGCCCAAAAAGAGACTTGCCGGAGAACGGCAGGTTGGCCACCCTCTGCTGTGCGTCCGGTTTCAGGGACGTAAGACGGAGCCAGGCGTGACGCCTCTGGTTGACCCCATGGCAAAACCCATGAGCAGCCAACAGGGAAGAGTCCGCTGCCGCACTGATGATCTGGTTGGCCACCAGCATCCCTTCACTCAGCACTTCCTGAAAATCCTCACGCTGTTCACGAGGCAAGTGCTCCGCAAAACGCTCAAGGGAGTCCCAGAGGGCGCGGGCGTACCGACCCAACAGCGCCGTGGCACTCGCAGCCTTCATGGAGGTGGCGGCTGTTCCACAGACCTTTCTCCCTGCCGAATCCATCCACCTGGACTCCTTATCCGGGGGGACCGTGGATGACGGAGCAGAGGCATGTTGTTTGCGTGCCGCCGTCACAATGACGGAGTCCGGAGGGGGTTCCGCTCTCAGAAAAGCCGGATCCGAATCCGGGGCCCGGTACTTCCTCAGCAACCTAGATGGCGCCGTCTTGGCCACCGCTGGGGTGAGGAAAAGATCCATAGCTGGTTCCCCCAGGCCCGGTACCAGAGGCAGGAGAGGGCGAGACGAATGTTTTTGGTGCAATGTCTCAAAGATCACTGACGTCTTCGGCGTGGGCACCGTCAGGGGTATGCCCAGCTTCGCAGCGCCCCTCAAGAGGACATCCTGGAACGCCACCAGGTCATCAATTGGGGACACCCTCGTATCCGGTGATCCTGACAGGGTAGGAGAACGCTCCCTGGAACCAGAGGATCCCGTGCGGGAGCGAGGCTCGCGCCTCCTATGGCGGCGTCCCGACCGCGTGGATGATCTGTGTCGCGACCTGCCCCGCCTCCCAGAGCGAGAGCGAGAGCGAGACCTGCCAGTCCGTGGCCTCCCCACCGGTTTCCGTGGTGGGGTCCCCCTCGGAGCCTCCTTGGGTGCAGGTTTAGGGGTCCCCCTAGGAGGTACAGGCAAAAACGGCAGCGAAGTGGACCTCGGCGGAGGAACCTTCGGCTGCGGTGCCGGCCCACGCGGAGGGACCGGTGGCGGCGGGTCGTCCGCTGGAAGTGGAGGCAGTGTCGGAGGATCCTCTTCAGGCAGATGAGGAGGAGTGACCGCCTTAGGAACAGGTGTATCAGCCGGAGACCGCTTCCTCTTGCGTCCCCCACTGGAAGCAGTGTGACTCCTGGGACTAGAATCCCTCTTGCGACGCTTTGGAGATCCTGACCGACTCCCAGACGTCGACCTCCGTCTGCTCGACGTCGAGCGTCGCTTTTCCGGCGTCGAAGGACGTTTCCTTGACTCCGGCGTCGACCGCCGCCTCCGCGACGTCGACCTCTTCTTCCTCGGCGTCGAACGCCGATCCCTCGACGTCGAACGCCGACCCCTCGACGCCGACCTCTTCCTCCGCGACGTCGCATGCCTCCGCGACGTCGAACGGTCCTCCCTCGACGACGAGCGTCGCCGCCGTCGCCTGGATGCTCTCGACGTCGAGGATCCCCTCGACGTCGACCGGCGGTGCCGCCTCGACGGCGAGCGCCGATGCCTGCTCCGTCCATGACGTCGGTATGAAGCCCTCGACGTCGACGACGAAGACGACGTCGACGGCGGCTTCGTCCGCGGTGGCTTCGACGTCGAGTCGTCCCGATGTCTCGACCCGGAGCCCCGGGGAGAAGGGGAGCACACCGCCGTCATCCCTCTCGACGTCGTCGTCGACGCTATCGACGTCGACGGAGACCTGGATCGCTTGCTGGGCTTCCTGCCTCTGGGGAGCCCCCCAGAGGCCTCAGCAGGGGCAGAGGGAACCCTCCCTGACTGCCCAGACCCACCTGCAGCCTGCAGGCGCCTCTCCTCAAGGCCAGACAGCCTGATCTTCGCCCTTTCCTTCAGAGTGCGAGTTGTAAACTGCTGGCAGATGACACACTCCTCAGGGACATGATCTTCAGGGAGGCAGACGATGCAGATCTCATGTGGATCACCTCTGGCCTTCTTCCTCTCACATGCTGGACACTTCACAAAGAGTCCAGGCATTTTAGAGCCCTAAAACACCTGAAGCAGCACACAGAAGAGAAGAGAAAACCAAGAGAGTAAACTGCAACACTTTTAGAATACAAAAGTGCCAAAACATGCAATAAACCCTTGAAACAAGGGAGAGCTCAATGCCAGGGTCCTGTAAGCAGGAGCCGGAAAAAAGAACTGAAGTCAGTGGGACCTGCTATGCATTCTGGGATACTGGGAGAAGGTTCTAGAAGGTTTCCTTAAAGGCACAGTATCCTGTTTAAACCACATAATGGCAGCCTATGGGGCTTGTCTGTCCAGGCCTTCCTCTCTATCATTTCTGAGGGGTTTTTTTGCAGTAAAAGCATGGGAAATCTGGACAGGCTTTGCTGTTTGTGGATTTTTGGTGGAATTTCTAGTTGAAGTACTGGACAGTGTAGCCTGTGGATATAGGCTGCATTATTTGTCTTTAAATTTTCTCTTAAGTGTCTTTGCAGTTCTGCAATTTTTTGACAACTTAAGAGATTATTTTTGATTGCCGGGGTCCACGCACATGGGCGAGACTATTCACTAGATTATGACTATACACAGAGATCCCCTACTACAGAATTAAGCTATACATATATATATATATATATATGGAACCTTGTCGCAGCATCCAACATACAGGACAGACGAAACGGACCCAATCAAGTAATTTGCCAAAGTTTTATTCCATAAGTGTGCAACGCACCGCCATGACGCGTTTCGGGCCCAGAAAGCCCTTGATCAGATGACCCTAGTAAGAAAAGCCCATAGATTTTTAGTGCAACAGTGCATATCACGTGACCATCGGGCCAATAGACATAGAAAACATTTGTACAACAGTAGCATAAAAGACTGCTAAAATCAGTTTCAATATTGCAGATTCAAGTTAGATTTAGGGCATTTAAAAATCCGAGAAAAGTAGTGCAAACTTACGCAGTAGTCCAAAACACAGTACATGTGCAAAGAACGGCAAAAATATATTGTGCAAAATGCAATGTTTACCATATTGAGGCTTCCTGACATACATCCTTGTTTATAAATCATTATCCATGTACAAACCATCTAAAGAACAGAAATAGATCAAACCAATCTGTTTCACAATCTTTGCAAGGTGCACTGTAACAAAACTTGTGACATGGTAGTACAGTCAGGTACAAGCGGTTACAATCTAATCTTCCACTGTGTGTGGCTAGCAGTTTTAGAATACTTGCTACATGGCTGCTGAGGCAACTCTCAAATATCTAGACTGCCAGTCGCATTGTCAGTGTATAACGAGCCCAAGTGCATGTGGACAATCCTTAATGTTTGGACCACATACAATGATCCTCATAGTCAGGTAGGAAGAGCGATTGTGGATGGATGCACTGAAGGAATATTGTCATCATCGCCAAAAGGTAGCCTGCTTCTCAGTCCCCAGTTTATGTTGCCTGTGTTGTACAATCAATTTTAGTTCAATCTTGAATCTATACATCAACTGATAAGTACTGAGGGCTTGGCGCAATGGCCGACTAGACGTGCTGTAGTCTAGCTCCTGCCCGATGTCCCCTGGATCCTACAGAATCCTGGCACCCTTGAAGATTTAGCTGTTACTCCTGGGGTGTAGTGCCCCCCTGGATCGCGTTGGCTGCCTGGTGCCGACTGCGGTGCTCCTGGACACGGCGGGGGTCTGCCCGACTGTTACTAATCCTGACCGCGGCGGTGCCTGTGTGATGGCGGCTGCCGCGCGGTGAGGTGCCTCGGTGCCTGCGTGGAGAGTGCGGCCCGGCGGCAGAGAGGAGAGTCCCCCCCCCCCCCGTCTGGTGCCCGGATCTGTGGAGGGGACGCGCGACCTCCGCAACCCTCGGCAGCGACGGTGAGTGCCCCGGAGCGGCGGTGGGATGAGCCGTTGATCCCCCGGGGCGGGCTCCTAAATCGAGGCCGGGGCATCGAGGCCTGTGACCCCCTGGCGGTGCACGGACGCCGGGGACCTCGGACCGGGACCTGCCACGACTGTCTGCCTCAATGACGGCTGGCCCCTCGACGGTGCTGGGAGGGAGCGGTGAGCGTCCCAGAGCGGAGTGGGCCGCCTGACCCCCAGGACTGGCTCCAAAATCGAGGCCGGTGAGCTGAGGCCTGCGCAATACTGACGGCGCGTGGACGCCGAGAATCTCGACCGGAGCCGGCCTTCCACCTGCGGAGGGGGGTGGAGCCCCGGCGTGCCCCTCCTTCCTTTTCCTTGAGGTGCCCTGGAGCCAGATCACTGGCCGCCGGAGGCTCCGAGGGGCCCCTGGGGCGGAGAGCTGCTCTGATACCACCGGAGGGCTTCGTGCCGGTTGCGGTGCTGCGGCAGCCATTTACCGCGACTGACCAGTGGACTACGCTGCCTGGCCACCCAGTGGAGGGTTTGAGGTCACAGAACGCGGACGCTACCTGGCCCCCTGTATTATCCTCTGGGAGGCACCCCTGGGACTAGTATGGGAAGAGACCGACCGTCGAGAGGGACCCAGGCAAACAAGATAGTACAATACACGGTCCCACTACAGCGGAGCGACAGAGCCTTGACCGGAGGATGGAGCCCCGCCCAGTGGCGGCCGCGCAGGACAAGGCTGATATCCTAGCGGCAATCCGAGACTCCAGGCTGGCGCTGGAGGGGAAGATGGATGGCATGGCCATGGATATTAACCATCTACGCCTCGACCTCCGGAAGGTGGCGGACAGGGTCACCACCACAGAAGGCGGCCTCACCGAACTGCAAACGGAGGTCCGACAACTGAGGGAGTCGGTGGCGGCCCTCCAGGAGCACGCGACCAGGCTGGAGGATCGGGCGGAGGACGCGGAGGGCCGGTCCCGGAGGAATAACCTCCGCTTTTTGGGTTTTCCCGAACGATCAGAGGCGCCGGCAGCAGACCTCTTTCTAGAGGACTGGATTGGCAAGTTCTTCCCGAGCCTACGGCTGTCCAAAATGTTTGCTATTGAGAGGGCCCACAGGACTTTGGGGCCGCCACCGAAACCGGGAGCCCCGCCGCGGGCGATAATAGCCCGCTTTTTTAATTTTAGGGACCGCGACATACTCCTCCAGCATATTCGCAGGTCTGGACCGCCTAAATATGAGAATACCGAGAGCCGCATCTTCCCAGACTACACGAAGAAGGTTCAGAACCTGCGGAATGATTTCTTGCAAGTCAAACGACGACTTCGGGCCCATGAGGTGAAATACAGCCTGTTCTTTCCAGCCCGGCTGCGAGTGCAACACGGTGACCGAACATATTTCTTTGACCACCCGGCGGACGCGGAAGAATGGATGGACGCACAGGGCTTGGAGGATCGCGGACGCGCGCAAGGCTGGCAGGAGCAAAGACGACGGAATGCCAGGCGCCGGAGCAATCGCAGAGAGGGAGGAGGTCAGTCCCCGGGCGGGTGCTCCGCTACACAGAATGAACGCATCACGGTGGGCCCGGATGGTACCCTCCGGGCGGAGATGGAGGAAATTCCGACTCAGAACCAGTTCTCCCCACTTTGCCTGGTGCAGGAGACACAGTCGGACCAGGGGGGTACCGCCGACCCGACCACCGGCCAGCCGCGTGCCACCTGATGGCTACACCTGGTGGTCAGTATCTGCTGTGGAGGGGTCATTGACATTGACATTGTGAGTATATCTTTAGTTCCTTGCATGGGGGAGATTTTACCACCTGTGGGTCCTGGAACTGGGCTACCTTCCGGAACTCTAAGACTGTTGAACTGGGTGAAGGGGGGCATAGAGGACCTGTTGATTCCAGTGACTGCTTTGTTGTGCTAAATTCCAATTGCGAGAGGCCAATTGTACCGTACCGCCACGACCGGCTAGGCCTAGGACGGGCTGCGCCGGGCGGTGCCAGACAATTGGCTGAAGGCTCAATCATGGGGTGTAGGGAGGGGTATTCTTATAGTTTATTTTCTGGTCACCATTTTCCTTTTGGTCGTCTCTTTCACGTTACTGCTACAGCGTTCAGACTAACATTGCCGACGGTGGGGAGTGAAGGACACAGAAGCGATCAGTTTGCACATAGACGAAGAGTGTTTAATGTTAAGTTCCTAATTGTGCATTGAATTGGGAGGGTTAGAGGGGGGGTGCTTTCTTTTGGGGCGGGGTTCGCGGTCTCCTGACCGGGTTCGGATTGGGAGATGTGGTACTACCGCCTGCGGGTGGACACTGTTGGGGTTGTTTGTTTGGGGATGGGGAGGGTTGCTACCGGGTCCTGTTCTGTTTTTGCTTTGTGCGGTTTGCTGCGTCAGTTCAACAACGGGCCGTCTTGCAACACATTGGGGTCAACTCATGGCAGGTGATATAAGCAAATACAAATTTCTGTCTTGGAATGTTAGGGGGCTTAACAATAGAACCAAGCGGATTAGAATAGCCACCTATCTCAGGCGTTACGGGGTCAGCTTTGCTTTCCTACAGGAAACGCACCTTTGGGGAGACTGCCTTAAGTATGTTCAGCGTAGATGGCGGGGACAGTTCTTTGCTACGTCCTACTCAGGGTTCGCCAGGGGGGCCCTAATCTGGGTGGCACCGGGGACTCCCTTTAAGGCTACATCCACCAAGCTGGACCAGGAGGGCAGGTTTGTAATAGTGGTTGGCACCCTGGATGGGCGTAGTGTATGCCTCATAAATATTTATGCCCCTAATACTGACGAGGGGGGGGTTTTGGGCAATGTGCTGGGACAGCTGGATATTGACCCTGAAACGGAGCTCATCATAGCAGGGGACTTCAATTGCCCACTAGACGGGACTCTGGACCGCTGCCCCCCAAAGGCGGATGCTAAACCAAAAATGCGGGAGGCAATGACCCAGATGCTACAAAGTTATGACCTAACTGACGTGTGGAGACACCGCAACCCCACTCTTCAGGTGTACTCCTGCTTCACGCCTGCCGCCATAACGCACAGTAGATTGGATTTTTTTTTCCTGCAGGGCATGGTGTTGGACCGGGTAGAAGAGGTCCTTTATCTTGCACGATACCTGTCTGATCATTCCCCTCTCTTGCTCACCTATTCGTTGGGTAGCCCACGGCCTCGGATCCCACTCTGGAGACTTAACACGGACGCTCTTGAGGACCCCACGTATAAGGAGGCCATAGCGCAAGCACTAGAGGCTTATTTTGAGATAAACTGGGGGTCAACCACCACACGGGCGACCGAATGGGACGCCATGAAGGTGGTCCTCCGCGGGACATGTATGTCTACGGAGGTAGGGGTTAAACGGGTTCTAGAACGAGAACTCCGCCAACACGAGGATCGCCTGGCTGAGATGGAAAAGGAATTCCCCATTGACAAAGAGCAGAGACCCGAATGGACGGCCACGCGGCACCAGTTGGGTGATGCCTGGGCCTCGCTAGGTAAATTTAATAGGACGGCTAGTAGGCGTCGATGGTACGCTGAGGGTGACAAGGCCGGGAAACAACTGGCACGCCTGATCCGGGCTGAAACCCAACCCCACCCGATTTTGGCCCTACAGAGTGACAAGGGCTGCGTGGTGTATACCCAACAGGCCATTAATGGTGTGTTCCATGCCCATCTGAGTGGGATATACTCGGACTCTCAACCAGCCGCTGGCACTAGAGACATAGAGTTATACCTTGCTGAGGTGCAGCTCCCCGTGGTGGAAGCAGATAGCCAGGAAGACCTAGGGGGCCCTCTCCTCGAGGACGAACTACGTGCGGCGATTGCCCACCTACAGACGGCGAAGTCCCCGGGGATGGACGGGTTGGCGTCAGAACTCTATAAGGAGTTCAGAGGGGTGCTGGTCCCGAAACTCCGAGCAGTGGCGATGGAGGCCTATGATCGTGGCTCACTTCCAGAGTCTATGAGGGCGGCGACGATAGTAATGATACCCAAACCAGGCAAAGACCCCACCCTTCCCGGGTCCTATAGGCCCATTTCTATGTTGAACGTGGACCTAAAGATTATTAGCCAGGTGTTGGCCTCCAGACTCCTTCCCCATCTCCGACGTTTGGTCCACGACGATCAGTCAGGGTTTATCCCGGGTCGGAACACTCTGCGCAATATCCGCCGCCTGGCTCATGTCATGCGCACCCTGGAGGGGCGAGCCGAGCATAATTTGTTGGTCTTCCTGGACATCGAACAAGCGTTCGATTCTATCCGTTGGGCCTACCTCTGGAGAGTGCTTCTGAAAATGGGCCTTGGGGAGGGGTTTGTGAAATGGGTTCAGCTATTGTACACCAGACCGGTGGCTAGAGTTCGCACGGGCCGGTGGGTCTCGGAGGAGATACCAATTTCGAGAGGAACACGTCAGGGGTGCCCCCTCTCACCCCTGCTCTTTGCCCTGGCAATGGAACCACTTGCATGCCATCTTCGTTCCGTTTTACAGGGCCAGGGTATTAGGGTGGGGGCAATTGAACATATAGTGTCCCTTTATGCGGACGACGCCCTGGTTTATCTGAACCAACCGGAGCAATCACTCCCTATCCTGATGACTGAACTATCACACTTTGCGGCCGCCTCGGGCCTCGCGGTGAACCGGGCAAAATCCCAACTTTATGCTATAGGCGGACAGGCGGACTGGGAGGGGGCCCAGCGCCCGGAGATGGGACTCCCTTGGGTGGAGGACACGCTCCGCTATCTGGGGATTCGGATCGCTCGGACTCCGCTTGATTTTTACCGTCACAACATGGGACGGATACTCCAGGGTCTAAAGGGGAGCATAGCTTTTTGGAACACCCTGAGGCTCTCCCTGATGGGGAAGATCGCTTTAATAAAAATGGTGGTTCTCCCGCGCTGCCTGTATACAATGCAGGGTTCCTTCTACGAGATACCGCACCGGGTCTTCCGCGAACTGGACTTCCTCCTGATCCTTCTCCTGTGGAATGGGAAACGGTGCAGAGTAGGCCTGGAAGTCCTGAAGCGCAAGTGGGGCGCAGGGGGCCTGGAAGTCCCCGATCTGGAGCTGTATTACTTTGCGTCGCAGCTGCAGCATGCTATCGCATGGCTGGACATGGACCCCTCCTGGGAGCGGACCCTGTTGGAGGGCACCTGTGGCACTGAACAGCTGGGAGCGATACTCTGGCGGAAAGGGGGACATCAGGATGGTGTTCCCCCATTGGTGCAGCTGGGGGCCTCTATCTGGGACCGGGTGGTGAGACGCCATATTGGACGCGACCCATTCGCCCCGGACATGGATATGTGGCTGATGCCATCCTTTGCTCAGATTGCGAGGGTCATGTCCACGGACAAATGGCTGGAGGGGGGTTGCTTGATGTTAGCCGACCTATACCCAGACGGACAATTTATCACATACCAAGATGCGGTCACGACCTTTGAGCTCGGTCCGGGACAGTTCCTTCAGTACGCTAAACTTGCGGCTACCGCGCGACAGCTATGGCCCTCGTTTCCGGAGGCCCCACCTCACGCCCATACCTTAGTCACTATGCTAGCAATGGCGGGTGGCCGGAAGTTCGTGACCCACCTTTACAGGGCTCTCCGGGAAGATAAAACATTACGACCTTTGACTATAGAGGCCAAATGGCGGCAGGCTTGTCAGCAGGAAATCACCTCCCGCGAATGGGAAAAAATACATGAGAGTGTGCGGAAGGTGTCGGTGAGTAACCGCTTTAAACAAATTCAATATAATATAGTGCACATGACTTACCTCTCCCCCAAACGGCTTCAGGTCATTGATGCGACTAGAGACTCCCACTGCCCGAAATGTCGCACTGCCCAAGCGGATTTTGTCCATATGGTATGGACGTACCCCACCCTCCAATCTTATTGGAAGTCGGTTCTGGAGACCCTGATAGGGATTACAGGTTGGGCAATTGATTTAGACCTACGCCCATGCCTCCTGGGCTTGATCCCCAAGGACCCAAAACGTAAAGTGAGCAGACGTTTCCTTATATTGGGCCTAGTTACGGCTCGACGCCATATTGCAATCCACTGGCTGTCCCCACAGGGCCCATTGCCAGAGAGGTGGAGGGTGGATCTGGGGGAATGGGCTTTGGCGGAAGAAGCGCATATGAGGCATACGAGGAGGGATGGGAAATTACTTGAGGTTCTGCAGGCCTGGGGAGTGATGATCCAGGAACTGATGAGATTAGACGCCCCGCTATCACAGCAGACCCTGACTTCCACATGCACAGATCAGGTGGGCTCACTTGCTCAAAACAGCCCGGAACATGAGGACCCGAGGCAGAGGTAGGGTAGCTTCAACCCTATCCCATGACTAAAACCCACAAGACAAAAAAAAAAAAAAAAAAAATATATATATATATATATATATATATATATATATATATAATAATAATTTTTATTTTTATTTATTTAATTTTTTTGATCTCCTTGCTCTTTTTGCTCGGCCCGGCAGCGAGGGGGGGGGAGGGGGGAGGGTGTTGGGGAAGTTATGGGCGAATGGGTGAAGGAACATTGCCCTTATATCTGTTCCACCTTTGTTGTGTCATCCGGGATCGCTGGACTAATTTTGATATCACAGTGTTTTATTTTCCTTCCTGTCGCCCTGGACCTGGATGATAACTGGGCTCTGCGAATGGACTTCCTCGCTTTGTTTCACTTTGCCTTTTTACTTAGGTGCTCAAATTGTATACTCTGAACTTATTGTGAACCAAAGGAAACGATTGTATACATGCACATAATGATTTGTACCAGACTAACTGTTCACCCTTATTCGCCTTTGTTTGTTTCAATAAAGGTTTTGGAAAAAGAAAAAACTGATAAGTACTGAGTAGTATGACCAACCCCGCCCCTACTCCAGTCAGTCCATTTGGTAAGTATCGTTCCTGACGAAGTGTCCTAAACGGAGTACGGGTGTATCTGGCCCCAGTGGGCCGTGGATTAAAAACAGCAACAATGCAAGTGTGGTTTGGACTAAGCCCAAATCATATTCAACAAATAATACACTTAATAGAGATTTGAATTAATAAAAATCCACTAATGAGGACACATGATTGTAAATATGATTACTATTGCCTTGTTTTGTGTTGTTGTTTTATAAAATAAAAAAAAAATAAAAAAAAAAAATCCACTAATGAGATCAATGTCGTCATTCAACTTTCATCTAAAAAGGCATTAAAAACAATTTATCAACAATCCTAAATATTTATTTATATCATAAATATCTAAAAAATATATCCAGAGTTTAGCATGAATGTCTCAATCCTCTACCTGATTGTTGTGCAAACTCACTGTCAATGATCTAATCATGTGGGGCGAGGGTCGCCTATACGTCTACTCTGCCCTTAAGGTGATCACAAATCAGTAATAACAAATAGTAAAAAGAGGAGTGAAGTGCAAGTAGGTCACAGAAACCAATCATAGTGTAAAAAGTGTATGATACAAAAATAATTTTAAAACTTCTCACGCATAACTGAGTCATTAGATACGGAGATCAGATCTAAAACAGGATGCTTCAATAAAGGTTGATACAAATATGGACACTGAGCTACCAATAAAGGTACGTTAGAGGCAGGTATACATATCTTCACTCGAGTTCAATCTATTGGGAGTTTTTGTGTCTAACTCGAGGATGAACCTAGTTTCAAGTTTTCTGAGCTGCGCCTCGCGATCACCCCCACGGCGCAGTTGTGGGACCATGGCCACTACAAAATAACTCAAGAACTCTAGGCAAGTCCCGTGGACCTCCTTAAAATGCCTAGCAACTGGGTAGGCCGCATCGTTGTTGCTAATGGCACGCATGTGCTGTAGTATACGTTTGTGAACCTGCAATTTGGTACTACCAACATATTGCAGGCGACAAGTACACTCCAGCACATACACCGCAAAATCTGATTTGCATGTAACTTCTTGGATATGGGCACAGGTTCGTCACTGAAGGGAGTAGTATATGATGTTTTATTTCTGCCCAATTTGCAGGCTTTGCAAGAAGCACATTTGATGAAGCCCTTAGTGGTTTGCAACCAGGAACTGTTGGTGCAAACTTCGGGACTGCTCTTAACGAGCATATCCTTCATGGATCGTGCCCTGCGAAATGGGATTTCGAGGAATTTAGGTAAGGTGCAACCAATCACTGGATCACCTTGCACAATCCGCCAGTTTCTATAGATTATCATGCTCAGTTGTTTGTGTTGCCGACTGTATGTGGTTATCAGTCTAGGTTGATCTGCTGCTTGACTAGGAGTGCTGGACAGATTGGCTTGTGCCGAGTTATAGCCTAGTGCTGACATGCAAGGTATCAAGTTGGCTTTGTTGACAGCTATGTCAAGCATGCTCGCCGAATAACCCCTAGCTAGAAATCTGTCCTTAATTTTGATTTGAGCCTGTGTACACTTAAAGTCCATGCTACAGATACGTCTGATTTGTAGCATCTCCCCATAAGGGATGCTGCGAATCAGATGATCTGGGTGGTGACTGGTGGCATGCAAAACCGTATTGCCCGCTGTGGCTTTGCGATGTAATCTGGTCTCTAGCTGGTTATCCCTGATGTATACTTCTACATCCAGAAAGTTGAAAGAAACCCTGCTCACATGTCCTGGGAATTCAAGATTGAGATTGTTCACGTTAATCTCTTCAATAAATACATTGGCTGCAGATTCTGAGCCTCGCCAGATGAGAAACAGATAATTTATGTAGCGATACCATGCTACAATGTGGTTGACGAGAATATGCTCAAACTTAGCACAGAGGACTTGCTCCTCCCACAGCCCCATGTGTAAGCAGGCGTAGCTGGGGGAGAAGCAAGCCCCCATTGCCACACCTCTCATCTGCTGGAACACTTGACTTGGAAATAGAAAGTAGTTATTATATAAACAACTTGGAATAATGTCTACCAGCATCTTGTTGTGTTTCAACATGTGAGCAGGTTGGGTCCATAAGTAGTGTTCCACTGCTCGGACTCCATCCAGATGGTGTATGCTGGTGTACAGGGCAATGACATCAAGGGTTATTAACAGATAATCTTCTTGCCAGATTATGGTCTGGATCTTCCACAAAAAATCCTGTGTCCTGTAAATAAGATGGTAATCTTTTTACATGCTCTTGGAGAAAAAAAATCAATGTAACATGAGGTGTTCTCCAAGATACTATTTTTGGCGGAGATGATAGGTCTCCCGGGTGGTTTGTTAGGGTCCTTGTGCACTTTAGGAATCAAGTAAAAGACAGGGATAACAGGATGGTTGGTTTTCAAAAACTTAAATTCATCACTGCTGAGCAACCCCGCACTTTTCCAAGAAAGCAATTTGGTGTTGAAATCGTTCCAGGCTGATTTAACTGTTGGCCAGTCACAACATCTATAGCATTGCCGATCATTGAGGTGTTGCAATGCCTCTTCCATGTACATGGACCTAGGACAGAGGACAATATTGCCCCCTTTGTCGGATTGGCATCTCACCATATTGTTATTGCTTTGTAATTTCTTCATTAAACTCCCGTAGCAATTATTCTGATTGCGGTGTTTGTATTGGGTCTGCAGTGTGGCAGTATGCAGTTTCTTGATTTGGGTTGTCACCAACTCATTAAACACATCGATGTTATTGTGCAATAAGATGGGATTAAATGTGGATTTAGGTTTGAATCCTGGTGTGTTCAATCTTGGCTGCTTCGCGGTGTCCGATGTGATACCATCAATAGTATCTTCCCGGTGCAAGTCCTGCAAATCACAAAGCAGCTCGTATTCGCCAGATGTAACAATGGGTGGACTAGAGCTGGACACAGCAATTGGCTCTTGCAATGTGCGGTGCTTGCTTTTGTTAAGTAAGTGAAATTTGCGCTGTTTTAATTTGCAGGTATACTTGAACAGGTCAATTCGAGTTTGAGCATAACAGAAATTATTGGATGGGCAATAAGATAGAACCAGTGACAATGTTCTAGTTTCATTTGGGGTAGGATTTATCATAGACAAAGATTCACTTTCTGGACTATTCATCTGCGCTTCCATTTCCACTGTGTTTTTTTGTTGGAAAGTGGCTTGACGCCGTTGCCTGATTTTGTGACACTGTCTGCGTTCCCGGCGTTTGGCACTGGATCTTAGTCTTGCCTTTGATTGTGGGCACGGGGTCTTAGCGTTTGCCTGCGATCTTGACCTAGGCAGTCCACCTCTTGGGCCAGCGAGAATTTTATAAATCCCAATCGCAAACTTGTAGTAGCTTGTTCACTATCAGACTCAGTGCCAGGGACTAATATATATATTCAGAATCAGAATATACTTTATTCAACTGCAAGACATATTAAAATCATAAAAGAATATATATATACATACACACACATATACATAGTTATATATGTGGTCGCCAGTAGGTAGTTATACTTAGGACCTAGTTTCAATAGGAAAAGCGTTTTTGCTTTGCCAATAAATTTGGCACTGTTTGACGAATCTCCATGCCATTTTCAAAATAAGTTTGCTGCTTATTTGAGATGCTGTCTGAAAAGAGCTGGGTGATCCGTCCAGAGGTGGCCGAGTAAAAGGGCGGACCCAACACGTGTTTTCCCCATGCAATTTCCAACAGGATTTTAGGCATGACTACAGCCACACAGCTGAACGGATTTACACCATATTTGACAGAAAGCAACATTGAGAGAGAGAGAGAGAGAGAGAGAGAGAGAGAGAATATATATATATATATATATATATATATATATATATATAGTGATCCTCAAGCCACATGAGAGCGCTCAGCAGTGTGTGCTCCACCCAGGGGTCGGATCCAGACCCAGGAAAATTTCGGCAAACAAAAGAGGCGGCACAATCAGGAAATGTTTTAAGCCTTTTTAATCAAGACTTCACCCCACCAACGCGTTTCAGCCAACACTGGCCTTGCTCACGGTTGGTTAGTCCCTCCTCAGTGTTGTTATTTGTACTATCCCATATCTAGCCATTTATGAAGCATTGTGGGAATTGTAGTTACATTACTTTTTGTGAAAAAATGAAAAAAGAAGAAAGACAATGTGTGCTTTTAGATTACTGCATATATGTGACTAATAGTTCACTGTGGCTTCATAATAAAGTCACACTGGAGCACACACTGCTGAGCGCTCTCATGTGGCTTGAGGATCACTTTGTGTAATGAGAAACGAAGCCGAGAGAAGCGCCCAACTTCCTGCACTGAAAATCAGCGTGCGAGTGATTACCCTTGTCGGACGTACGGAGGAGCTGTGAAACATCACCTCCGACATCAGAGAAGTCCCGCATGAGGTAAGCGGAGTATGAATCTCCCGTGAATGCATGACAGGAACTTGAAGTGGCTAACGGATTCTCCGTAAACTAAATGCCGACACCGTGAACAACACGGGCGGCTTCGCAGAGTTTGTCAGATCAGGAACACACAGCCTTAAAGCAACAGACACTAATGAATGGTTTTTCACCCTTTAAGGTTAAAAGTGTGCAGCACGCAAATTTATTTAAATCATGGAAGCTCGTGTAGCTAAGAGAGCCTCCAAAGTGACAATGATGTTTAAGACGGGGGCTAAACCAGATGAAACTCCTGTGACCTCTGCGACACCCAAAGCATCAGATAACACTGTGAAGCAACAGCTGAATGCTCTGGAAAAGCTATATAAAAAAGAGATTAACAAAAGTTGGGAAGCAATTGCCCTGGAGAAATACTTGGAAGTAAAACGCATTCCTCGTGGCTTGAGAATCTTCACGATGCCCACGCATTCAGAAGTGAAGAAGGAATTGATTGAAGAATGGATTGATAACAACACACAATGCTCGCTTAACATGATGCGCATTCTAGTGAAACATGCACGCATTGAGGTGGATGAGATTACACAAAAAATAAAAGAATTGGAAGATAAAATATCAAATGAGACCAATCAGGAAGAAGTCGCCAAACTACGCAAGGACATGGAAACAAGATTGGATTCCTATGAAAGTGAGATTGAGGAGCGAAAAGAGCGTAAATTCCAACGAGATAAGCAGGACTATATTCATGGCAGAATTCTCACATTTGCCAGAAAATATGACAATTTGAAAAAGAATTATCCTATGCAAAAATTAACATCAAGCGCAAGTGAATCAAGCATCAGTGATGATGATGGCTCAACACGCAGCACTTACCAGACAAAAAACTGGTCTGTTTTAGAGGAGGTCGAACTGGTCAACTTGGAAAAGAGCATTTCGAGAGGCGGAGGAAGGGGAAGGGGAAGGGGAAGGCGACCATACCCCAACCAAAGATACAGAGGAAGAGGCAGGGGGTCGCAAAACCAGACAACCCCCGTACCAGCTACAGAAAAACCCGCAGGGCAAAACGAAGAAAAACGTCAGTACCCCCTCCGCAATCGCAATCCGAAATAAACTTAATAGTGAATCTTTCAGATCATCAACTAACAGAAATTGAAAAATGTGTTTTGAATAAAGGACTATCATTCTGTCCTGAAGCTCACTTTGACAACACAGAAACAAGAATAGACTTGTATAAATATATCAGAAAGCTGAAACTAGCGAAAGTACATGCTGGAAAACAAATTGAGCCTGCCAACACTGTGGAGGAGAACACAGACGATGTTCTGTTCAATACCATTGCAGATATACCAGACTTGAGAAATAGTTTTGAATCACTATTTGACCTGAATGGCACATCAATATCAGATGCGGAACTGTTGGAAGAGCTAAACATTCCAACAGATGAGAGACCAGCTACCGGATTAAAAAGAAAATCAAGATATTATCCAATACTATCACCAGGCAATAAAATTGATCTCTTCTCAGAAGCCATAACAAAGGAACTTGACAATCTATCAAGAAACAAGACACGTGAAAATCTTTCAAAAGCTGAACGTGAAGCCATTAAAACACTGATGAACAATGATAAAGTTACTATAAAGCCAGCAGACAAGGGAGGCAACATCGTGCTAATGAGGACATCTGACTACATATGTAAGGCGATGAGACAATTAAATCAAGAAAACAATTATCAGAGAATGGAAAATAATCCATATGTGAACATGAAGAGAGAACTGCAAGAGTACCTAGAAATCTGGTATACAAAAGGTTTAATAGATGAAGATGAAAAGAAATATCTAACCATTGACCATCCAATAATACCTTGTATATATTTTCTCCCAAAGATTCACAAGACTTTAAATTACCCTCCAGGAAGACCAATTGTCTCCTCGTGTGGCTCACTATATGAAAATATCTCCAACTATGTTGACAAATTTTTAGCCCCCATTGCCCAGAGTCTTCCCTCATATATCAAAGACACCGGTGACTTTTTAAGAATACTGATGAATGTGAATTGGAACTCAGAATATCTGTTAGTTACCATTGATGTAGTCTCACTCTACACTTCAATCCGTCGTGAGATTGGGATGCAAGCAGTTGAGTATTATTTGAAGCAGCGTAACATCATTTATCTGGAACATTCTAAAATGCTAATCAAAATGATTGACCTATGCCTGAGGAATAACGTATTTCTTTTTGACAAACAACTATTTAAACAAATCTGTGGCACCGCCATGGGCATTTCTCTATCTCCCAACTATGCAAACATCACAATGGGGTGGTGGGAGAAGACAGTAGCGTGGAATGAGGACAACCAACAAGATCTGGAACGAATAATATTGTGGGTACGTTACATCGACGACCTGTTTATTATTTGGCATGGTACAAATGATCAACTTCAAACCTATTTCAACAAACTGAATAACAAAGGCCTACAGTTTACATGTAACACGAGCACAAAAGAAATAGACTTTTTGGACACTAAAATATATGTGTCTGATGATAAGCTTGAATCTACTCTATTTCGTAAAAAAAACAGCAACAAACAGTGTGCTCCACGGAACGAGTTTTCATACCACACCCCTTTTACGAAGTATACCGTATGGAGAATTTACACGACTCAAAAGAAATTGTTCGGTACCTGAGGATGCGGAGAGAGTAATACAGGAGAGTAAATGCAGATTCAGAGCAAGAGGCTATGAAGAAAGAGCACAGACGAAATGCAAAAGAAAAATTGATTTGAAAACGAGGACTCAAATACTAATGGAACAGCCTAAAAAAACAGAAACTCACACACCTCCTAGATTTATAACGACTTTCAGCAAAAAAAGTGGAAATATCGCACGCATAATGAAAAAATATTGGCATCTACTGTCAGGGGATCCTGACATTGGAACAACCCTCGGTGAAACACCATTAATAACATACAAAAAGAACACATCTCTTAAAGATTTGTTGGTCAAAAGTCACTTTCAAGCAAAACAGAAACCAAACTGGCTGCAAAACCAACGAAAAGGGTTTCAACCATGCAATTCTTGCAAAGCTTGTAAGATCGGCAAAAGTATGAAAGTGATCGAAGAACTTGATGGGAAATCAATGAGAATTGAGCAACAAATCTCATGCACTTCAAAAAACGTTGTATATATTATAGAATGCAAATGTGGAATGAAGTACGTGGGATGTACAACTTGTATGTTAAAAAAACGGATTTTGGAACACATCCGGGCGGTGAAAAACTCTAATATGCAATATGCCACAGCAAAACACATGAGCATTTGCCAAAATGGAGATTGGAGACAAATGCAATTTTATGGGGCAAAAATGCTGGACAGAATGGAGAGAGGTGGAGATGTGGTTCGAAGACTGCGGCAAATGGAGTCACGCATGATAGTCAGACTCAGAACAAAACACCCGAAAGGGATGAATTTTGGAGAGGATCTACATATTCATCTGGAATGAAATGTTCTCAATATGACATTGGGTACTACACCCTTAATTTGGAACATGACTGAAATAATGAGGAACATTAATGAAAGACTTGAGTACTATACCCAGAAATTGTTTATACTTTATTATGAAGCCACAGTGAACTATTAGCCACATATATGCAGTAATCTAAAAGCACACATTGTCTTTCTTCTTTTTTCATTTTTTCACAAAAAGTAATGTAACTACAATTCCCACAATGCTTCATAAATGGCTAGATATGGGATAGTACAAATAACAACACTGAGGAGGGACTAACCAACCGTGAGCAAGGCCAGTGTTGGCTGAAACGCGTTGGTGGGGTGAAGTCTTGATTAAAAAGGCTTAAAACATTTCCTGATTGTGCCGCCTCTTTTGTTTGCCGATATATATATATATATATATATATATATATATATATATATGTGGGACTTCAGGGGGGGTCTCAAACAGATTCGCACACACGGGTTGTCGGGATAGAGCAGGTTTTATTATTTTATAATGTCTGCGCTTCTGTACAGGCACACGGTAAAATGGTAGGGGTGGTTCCGCCTCCTCCGCCGTGGTTCTTCCTCCTCCGGAGCGTCGATCCCAAGGTCTCCTGGGAGTTGTAGGCCTTTTACTCGCCGTCTCGATGTCCTCGGGGTGCCGGTATAGAATAAAGAAAAGAAAACTCGTCTCAGTACAAGAGTTCTGAAAGGCACTGCTTGTAGGGGAAAGGGGGTGAGGGAAACACACGTGCCCGCTAATACCCCTGCTCAGTGACGTGACCCCTTGTGCGTATAAAACTACAACAAGGGTGTGCAGAGGGGGTTTCGTGCGTTTTAAGGGGGCTTCCCTCGCCTGATGCCAGCCCACCCTGTGAACTTGGACCGTACCTGGTCGAGCCACACTTCCGTGTTAGTGTGGCTGGGCGATGCGCGTTCCACAGAGCCTCCTGGCTTATAGCGGTAGCCGCCCTCAGCTTCGTCCACCGGTCCTGTCGTTGCCTTCTCTCCAGGAGTCCCCTCGTAGCTCCGCTCCGCCTCTGCTTCTCTCCCCGTCCTCCTCCGAGGTCGCGCTGATATTCCCTCGTGTCTCCTCCGATGTTCTTCCACTTCCTCCTCCTCCGTACTACGCTCTCCTTCCTCCTCTTCCTCGGTTCACTCCGCTCCGCTGTCTCTCCACTCACGCCACCAGTCTCCTACTCCACCTCCGGGTGTCTCGCACACCTGGACCGATTCGGGGATGGGTTTTACCTCTTCGGGGAGGGCGTGCCGCCATTCCGGATCCGCCCCCTTAAAGGGGTAAGCTTGTAGGTTCTCCGCATCGGGCCGTCTTCGTATGTCATCAGGTGTATTCCATGCCTCTGTATGCTGGATGAAAAGGGTAGAAACATTAATAGGCATACCAGGGGGCCCCTCATCCGGGTCCCCCACGTCACAATATATTACCTACTGGCGGTCGCCAGTAGGTATATATAGTTAGGATTTTTTCTCTATGGGATTTTTGAAAATTCTATGTCTAATAACTTTGGCGTTTGTGGACGGAATTGGCTGAAATTTTCAGGAAAATGGCACATTTTGTTTCTGAGCAGCCCTTGAAAATTTGGGGGGGGTTCGTCAAGGGGGGGCCGAGAAAAAAGGGGGGTCCCAAAACGTGTTTTTAACATTGAGTTTTCCATAGGGCGGTTGGCCTCACTTTTAGCCCGAACGGCTGAATGGATTTGCACGAAACTTGGCAAAATTGTAGGGACTGGTAGCCCGATGTGCCTTTGCTAGGTCTCAATATATGTGCTTCAGTGGATTTTGAGAAATTAACGTTCAAAAAAAGATATATATCTGTAACAGCGGACCGGGCAGCGCTCCGGTTCGCGGACTTTACGCGGTACGGAGCTTTGTGAAGCGAAGCTGATTGGTTCTCCGGCGTCTGTGAACATTCCAAACAGTCCGTAGCGGCCGCCATCTTGTCTCTCGGTAGGATCGAGAGACAAGAGGAGGCCAAAGCGAAGGGGCAAATGACCATAAGGGGGCATAGTAGATCCTCGCTGACCCCCTAGGTTTGATGTGGAGGTTTTAAAAGGGCCCCGCGGGGCAAAAAAAAAAATAATAATAATAATCGAACGGCTGAATGGATTTGCACGAAACTTGGTAAAATATTAGGGACTGGTAGCCCGATGTGCCTTTGCTAGGTCTCAATATATGAGCTCCAGTGGATTTTGAGAAATTAACGTTCAAAAAAATATATATATCTGTAACAGCGCTCCGCTTCGCGTAACGGAGGTTTGCGAAGCTGATTGGTTCTCCGGCGTCTGTAAACATTGCAAACAGTCCGTAGCGGCCGCCATCTTGTCTCTCGGTAGGATCGAGAGACAAGAGGAGGCCAAAGCGAAGGGGCAAATGACCATAAGGGGGCATAGTAGATCCTCGCTGACCCCCTAGGTTTGATGTGGAGGTTTTAAAAGGGCCCTGCGGGGCAAAAAAAAACAAATATTAATAATAATCGAACGGCTGAATGGATTTGCACGAAACTTGGTAAAATATTAGGGACTGGTAGCCCGATGTGCCTTTGCTAGGTCTCAATATATGTGCTCCAGTGGATTTTGAGAAATTAACGTTCAAAAAAAGATATATATCTGTAACAGCGCTCCGCTTCGCGTAACGGAGGTTTGCGAAGCTGATTGGTTCTCCGGCGTCTGTAAACATTGCAAACAGTCCGTAGCGGCCGCCATCTTGTCTCTCGGTAGGATCGAGAGACAAGAGGTGGCCAAAGCGAAGGGGCAAATGACCATAAGGGGGCATAGTAGATCCTCCTTGACCTCTTAGGTTTGATGTGGAGGTTTTAAAAGGGCCCCGCGGGGCAAAAAAAAAAATAATAATAATAATCGAACGGCTGAATGGATTTGCACGAAACTTGGCAAAATTGTAGGGACTGGTAGCTCGATGTGCCTTTGCTAGGTCTCAATATATGTGCTTCAGTGGATTTTGAGAAATTAACGTTCAAAAACAAGATATATATCTGTAACAGCGGACCGGGCAGCGCTCCGGTTCGCGGACTTTACGCGGTACGGAGCTTTGTGAAGCGAAGCTGATTGGTTCTCCGGCGTCTGTGAACATTCCAAACAGTCCGTAGCGGCCGCCATCTTGTCTCTCGGTAGGATCGAGAGACAAGAGGAGGCCAAAGCGAAGGGGCAAATGACCATAAGGGGGCATAGTAGATCCTCGCTGACCCCCTAGGTTTGATGTGGAGGTTTTAAAAGGGCCCCGCGGGGCAAAAAAAAAAAATAATAATAATAATCGAACAGCTGAATGGCTTTGCACGAAACTTGGTAAAATATTAGGGACTGGTAGCCCGATGTGCCTTTGCTAGGTCTCAATATATGTGCTCCAGTGGATTTTGAGAAATTAACGTTCAAAAAAATATATATATCTGTAACAGCGCTCCGCTTCGCGTAACGGAGGTTTGCGAAGCTGATTGGTTCTCCGGCGTCTGTAAACATTGCAAACAGTCCGTAGCGGCCGCCATCTTGTCTCTCGGTAGGATCGAGAGACAAGAGGAGGCCAAAGCGAAGGGGCAAATGACCATAAGGGGGCATAGTAGATCCTCGCTGACCCCCTAGGTTTGATGTGGAGGTTTTAAAAGGGCCCCGCGGGGCAAAAAATAATAATAATAATAATAATCGAACGGCTGAATGGATTTGCACGAAACTTGGTAAAATATTAGGGACTGGTAGCCCGATGTGCCTTTGCTAGGTCTCAATATATGTGCTCCAGTGGATTTTGAGAAATTAACGTTCAAAAAAAGATATATATCTGTAACAGCGCTCCGCTTCGCGTAACGGAAGTTTGCGAAGCTGATTGGTTCTCCGGCGTCTGTAAACATTGCAAACAGTCCGTAGCGGCCGCCATCTTGTCTCTCGGTAGGATCGAGAGACAAGAGGTGGCCAAAGCGAAGGGGCAAATGACCATAAGGGGGCATAGTAGATCCTCCTTGACCTCTTAGGTTTGATGTGGAGGTTTTAAAACGGCCCCGCGGGGCAAAAAAAAAATAATAATAATAATCGAACGGCTGAATGGATTTGCACGAAACTTGGCAAAATTGTAGGGACTGGTAGCTCGATGTGCCTTTGCTAGGTCTCAATATATGTGCTTCAGTGGATTTTGAGAAATTAACGTTCAAAAACAAGATATATATCTGTAACAGCGCTCCGCTTCGCGGAGATAAAATTATCTCTGTATTACCTAGCTGTTGCTAACACCAGTTAGCGACGGCTAGTAGGAGATAGCGACCATCTTGGGCCCCACTTTGCATGTGAGTGATATTTATCACTAATGACATGCAAAGTGGGCATGCCAAGATGTTAGCGACTGGAAACAGTCGCTAACATCGCTATCTCCTATTATCAACTTTTGGAAATATTCGCGATAAGCGCGAATATCTCCAAAAGCTACCACCTGCCCTGAGCAGTTCTTAGCCATGTTATCCAATGGGAGGTGGATAACATGGCTAAGAGCATTAGCTCGGTAATGCATGAATTTCGCTGAGTTTTCAGCGATATTAATGCATTGCGGTCGTTTTTTATCGTATTTGCGATAAACCTTGATAATAGCAAGGTTTATCTGCGATAATTTCTGAAGATGCTTAGCGGTAAAAAAATTCGTTGCTAAGCATCGTTAGGGATAAATATCGCTTAACTTTGGTAATATGCCCCAACGTCTGTTAACGTTCGATTCGAAGGAAATCAGGAAGTGTTGAAAAACATTGTCTGCGCCATCTTGCCTTTTTTCAAATGCCACACTTTTGTCGTGCACGGCAGTCATTTTAGATGCCTTGACCAGACCCACTCTCTGCACGCTGTCGATCCTTAGCATGGCTCCCCACCCTCGCAAGCATCTCCCCCAGGCAGTGGTCACCCCCGCTCTCTGTCTTATGCATGGGTAATAAACCACCCCCCATCTGCGCTGCTCTTCACTGAGAATCACACCCTGTGCCCGCCCGACACCTCCCTTTCGCCCTATTCACTACCGCATCCTCTGACACTCCTTTTCCTCTGTGTCCGATTGTCCAGGCCGGTCCTAGGGTATCAGCTAGCCCTGCAGATGTAGTTTATGGCCCCAGCTGTAAAGAATCACCCCTCTTCAAAGGAGTTATAGTAGATCAAGGCCCACACTCGATGAGATCCGTCACAGCAGACGCGTTCCTATTATCTGAAAACCATCCTGTATTGTGATTGGGGAGGGGACCGAGCCTGAAGCAGAAGATTCCAGGGATGACTCTTTGTACATCAAAGTTTTTACAATTATGTGTCACATTAAAAATATATAGCACTCCAACAAAGTAGTAAGATTATAAAACTTTAATAACTTATAAATATATACAAGAAAACAAAAACAGTAATAACATATAAACATTTTTAGGGAAAAACAACGAAGTAGCGGTCGGCTGTGCGAATAGTCCCAACGCAGCACAACGTCCAGATTTCACTGATTTCGGCATCCGGCGTGGGGCGTCGCGGGGGGTGGGTCATCAGTAGCAAACTGTTGTGCGAATAGTTCCAAGGCAGCAGAACGATGGCACCAAGGTGATGTCCAGTAAGTTGCCGCACTGGTTTTGGTATCCTACAATGCTGCTCCGAATAATGGCGTGGGGCGCCCCGGGGGAGGCGGCGTGAACGGGCCTCTCCAGGTGGAGTCTCGTCTGTTGTAGTGGGGCGCCCCTTTACCGTTTCAGTTGCCATTCCGTCCGCTTTTGGTCCACTGTGTCAAAAGCCGCAATTCAGCTGAGTTGCGCCCACTCTTGCGGTGCAGCGATAGGCGGCTGTCACAGGACTCTCAAAATGGCGGCAGGCTGTTTCCTTTTTGGGCCTGGTCCACTGAAATGGCCCTGGGACACCTTGGAAATCGGACGCTTGTCTGCTAGGTCTTGGACCCCATTCTCGAAAGCGTCCCCTCCGCCTTGAGGATTCATCAAAAGTTTTGGGGGCCCCCGACTCCTGCAGGGTTCTGGTGGGGAGCGGCTGCCATGATTGGTCGCGGAATGACTACGACGGAGCCACGAGATGGTGGTGCTTTCATGGTGACGCCAGCTTCAGTCTGAAACATCCAGAAACAAGGTGGGGCTTTCATCGTTTGGGGAAAAAAAAAAGTTTTCATCCAATGAAAAGTGTTGTTTTTAGGTCATATGATCAAGCCTTCCATCATTAGGAAACCAAAAGTAAAATGAACCAATGAAAAGTTTTATAAACAAGTCACATGACCTGTTATGCGGCATAGGGTATAAAATGCGGAGAAAATACGTTGGCACGTGAGGCGGCGTCAGTAGCGGACCGATGTGCGAATAGGCCGAAGGCAACACAATGCGCCAAGATCCGGATGGCACCGAGGTGGTGTCCAGCAAGTTGCAGCACTGGTGTGGCCATCCTACAATGCTGAAAGTCGGCGTGGGGCGCCCTGTTGGCCTGTGAGTTCGCGTCAGTAGCGGACCGATGTGCGAATAGGCCGAAGGCAGCACAACGCGCCAAGATCCGGATGGCACCGAGGTGGTGTCTAGCAAGTTGTCGCACTGGTGTGGCCATCCTACAATGTTGAAAGTCGGCGTGGGGCGCCCCGTTGGCCTGTGAGATGGCGTCAGTAGCGGACCGATGTGCGAATGGGGCCAAAGGCAGCGCAACAATATTTTCTGAATAGAAGACACCACAAGGCGCTGAGATGCCAAGATCCGGATGGCACCGAGGTGGTGTCTAGCAAGTTGTGGCACTGGTGTGGCCATCGTACAATGGTAAAAGTCGGCGTGGGGCGCCCTGTTGGCCTGTGAGATGGTGTCAGTAGCGGACCGATGTGCAAATGGGGCCAAAGGCAGCGCAACAATATTTTCTGTATGGAAGATACCACTAGGCGTTGAGATGCGAAGATCCGGATGGCACCGAGGTGATGTCTAGCAAGTTGCTGTACTGGTGTGGTCATCCTACAATGCTGAAACTCGGCGTGGGGTGCCCCATTAGCCTGTGAGATGGCGTCAGTAGCGGACCGATGTGTGAATAGGCCGGAACCAGCACAAGGCGCCAAGATCCGGATGGCACCGTGGTGGTTTCATAGTTGAGAGGCACTTCATCTGCAGTGGGGCGCCGAGATCCGGATGGCACCGAGGTGATGTCTAGCAAGTTGCTGTACTGGTGTGGCCATCCTACAATGCTGAAAGTCGGCGTGGGGCGCCCCATTAGCCTGTGAGATGGCGTCAGTAGCGGACCGATGTGCGAATGGGGCCAAAGGCAGCGCAACAATATTTTCTGAATAGAAGACACCACAAGGCGCTGAGATTCGGTTGGCACCGAGGTGATGTCTAGCAAGTTGCCGCACTGGTGTGGCCATCCTACAATGCTGCTCCGAATAACGGCGTGGGGTGCCCGGAGGGGGGGGGGGGAGGCGGCGTGAACGGGCCTTCCTAGGTGGAGGCTCGTCTGCTGTAGTGGGGCGCCCCTTTACCGTTTCAGTTGCCATTCAGCTGAGTTTCGGCTGCTCTTGATGCTACAGCGACAGGCGGCTGCAACAGGACTCTCAAAATGGCGGCTTGTTCTTTGGATTTGGGCCTGGTCTACTAAAATGGCCCTGGGACACTTTAGAACTCGGACGCTCGATTTTTTTTTTTCCTTTCCTGTACATGCAAAAAAAGGTAAATTCCCGGTACGTTACACGCTTCATCTGCCACGATGTACTCTCCAGAGGAACCGAAAAAATATATAGTTATGGTAACTATACCATGCATCGTCATATGGAGAGGTGGCACCAATTAATTATAGTGCTGCATAAAAGAGAGATTTGGAGGAGAACCCCCGACCTGCCAGTACATTCATCAAAGAAGTGGCACTGACAGCATCAGAGGCAAGGGAAATGGTCCCAAATATTTAGAACTTTGGAAAGATTAAAATGACATGTTTAGATTGTGGCAAATTAATTTCATGTGGACAGATGAGTGTTACTCTAATAAATACAGCATATGAACATCATCATAGTCGATGGTTGGTAGAGACATTTTGACTATATCCTGGACCTGCCCGTCCTCGCCCAAAATGGCGCCGGAATAAATGGGACTCGTAACTCCTTGTTGTGTACTGGTTGCAGAACCTTGAAATCACGAGATACGTATGCAGTTTTGAAGCATATGGCGGGCGGGGACGAGAATTGATTGAATATTTCGACATCCCTATTGATATTAAGTTCTGATGTGTTATTGATTACTGTACTATTGAAAGTTCGAATTAACGTCACCCATGGTACTTGCCCGCAAATGTATATCTAGATAATTTTATTGTAACTGGCCCTGTCGTATTTTAATTATAAAATGTACGTCCACCGATTCCGCAACTGTTAGACACCTTAGTTCTTGCAACCTAATGGCCCGCCCGTTACGTTCCTTACAGTGTAAATGTCTACTCATAATATACGATTACAGTTTGCTCCGTGGCCGGCCCACGTGGTTATAGGCTCGTATTTGTATAATGACATTTTCACAATAAAGGTTTTTAAAAGAAAACATGGTAGTAGTATATACATTGGTAAAGTTTTTAATAATAGTCACTGTTTTAGAATCATTAAAAGGCAAGTGAAATAAAGCAGACCAATTACATGAAGGGTAAAAGGTATAATACGCAGGAACGCAGTAAAGATAAATGGTCAAGGGCTGTTGTGTTTTCTACTCCTGCAACATAAAGTGATCGATAAGAATCTCATATTCAGGCGTATCGGCGACTAAGACAGCAGGTCGACCCTCTTTTGCTCAACGGCTCCGTCATGGGACGAAGAAACGCTCTTTTTCTCGAAAAAAGAATATATTTTACTTGCAGGACAGTTGTAAATTTTCCGGGAAAGTACATTAGCCTGGAACATTATAACATATATTTAAGAAAAAATAATGTTCGGAAGTAATAAAAAGCGTAATTTTTAGGTCATATGACCAAGCCTTTCATCATTAGAATAAGAAAAGTAAAATGAACCAATGAAAAGTTTTATTAACAAGTCACATGACTTGTTATGCTTACGTTACGCACTGCGCGTCGCGCCCCGGATGACTTCCGGATGCGCTAACGCGGCGCGTCATATGACGCATTACGCGACAACGCAGGTCCAGAATATAGTCAAAATGTCTCCACCAACCAGCGGTCGGAACACAACCCGTTTCAGCAGGCTAAATAGTTCTGTTAAATGACAACAGAAGGGACAGGCAACAAGAACCATCAGTCAAAGAGGGGAGGGCTAGTTCTTCTCTACCGGGTTACATTGGGGCGCTACCGGAACTGATCGAATTGGTAGTCTACAGTGTTTCTGGATGTTTCAGACTGAAGCTGGGGTTAGCATGAGAGCACCACCATTTCGTAGCTCCGTCGTGGCCATTCCGCAACCAATCATGGCAGCCGCTCTTTATCGTTAATTATGGGCGGGGTGGGTGGCGGAGCCGAGCTGTTTTGCAGCCATCATTGTGTGGAGTTCAGTTCATCTCACTAGTTTCGTATTTGTCATGAGGGGTTGTTCCTAATGTTTCTATTTTAGCGAGGTCAAAAAGAGATCCCATTAGTGGCCTACTGATTTTGCTCGATTCCTTTTCTTTTTTTTTACACGATTTTTCGTTATCTGCAAAGACTAAACAGAGTATTGCGACTCCGTGTTTGTTTGTAAATAGAGAATGAACCAAAGAGAACCAATTCTAAAACAGTAAATGCTTGGATAACAATCAATCAAATGGAGAGAGAAGCAGGCACGACGTATTACAACGGGGGCAAAGGCCTGCGTTAACTACCTTTCACTATCTGCAAAGAGAGAGTACTCCTAATAGAAATGAGGGGGGGGGCACCATTCAAAGCAGATCAGTGTGCATAAACACGAAAATGTTTTCACTTACCACGTACTTGACATTCGACAGCTTATGATATTTGCTATTAAAAAACCATTTAAATTCACTAAAAAAACCATAGGTTATAGACCATATATAGTTAGGAATTAGCATTTACAAAACCTTGAAAATTCACTGAAAAAACCATAGGTTATAGACCATATATAGTTAGGAATTAGCATTTAAAAAACCTTATTTTACTCACACAAAACCATTGAAATTCCATATATAGTTAGTTGCACTAACTATATATCGCGCACCCGCAATCCACTGCTGATGATGTCACATATTACATCATTCATGACATGGTCAGTGACATCACTGATGACATCACTGATGACATCTCAAATGACATCACTGATGACATCACTGATGACATCTCATTTGAAATCAATGACCACATCACTGATGATATCATTCATGTGACAATACAATGCATCTCCTCACATTTTAATATAACCTCTGTTTCACCCAGTGTTAAATACAGAGTATAATTTTTGAAACCATTGACACACCAATACTAGTTACTACATACGCACTCACTGATTCCTACGTCTACACACACATTCACTCATTCACCCATACAATCATTCATACATACAATCGCTCATCTTTACAACACTATCATATGCACTCATACACCTATACAGACACTCACACTCTGCCACTCATCCATGGAGTTACTCACACACCTAGTCAGTCCTGTAAAGAATCAATCACACTTCCATTTTCTTGTCTATACAGTTAAACATAGAGCACCTTACATTTTCAAACATATACTAACACATACTTACTTTCTTATACAATCATTGATACAAGTACACATTGATCTGCACAGAGTCACACACCTCCCAGCCAGCCACACACACACTCAGTCTCCCATACAAATACTTGGACAATCAATCAATAACCCATATAGTTAATCATATAGCTACTGATCAACACATGCAGCAGTTTACAGAACAACAGACATAATGATGCACAAATTAAGACAGTTTAGTCACTAACCCATGCACTCAGTGAGACACATTTAATCACTCACTCATACATTCAGTCACGCACCTACTAAATCCTTCGTCCAGACACTTATACATCTACTCATTCTTCAATATGTAAAACATATTTAAAACTTTACAGAAACACACAGTCACTGGATGATGTCATCAGTGATGTCATCAGTGATGTCATTTGAGATGTCATCAGTGATGTCACTGACCATGTCATGAATGATGTAATATGTGACATCATCAGCAGTGGATTGCGAGTGCGCGATATATAGTTAGTGCAACTAACTATATATGGAATTTCAATGGTTTTGTGTGAGTAAAATAAGGTTTTTTAAATGCTAATTCCTAACTATATATGGTCTATAACCTATGGTTTTTTCAGTGAATATATATATATATATATATATATATATATATATATATATGTATATATATATATATATCTCTCCACGCTCCAACAGCTGAGAGAAAAGTTGGAACCGCCATTTTGTGAATCTAGACACAGTTCCTGTGAGGGGGATATAAGGTATCCTGACCCCTTCAGACTGATGGAGGAGTCTGGCAGGGACCCCTCTTGGGCAAGAAATTGTCCAAAAACATCTTTTTTTGTGCATGCGAGGATCCACAGCGTGACCCCCTTGTGAATCTGTAGCAGATCTGCAGATCCACACCCCAATTAAAAACACATACACCCACTCACAGACTCAAACACATACTCTCTCACACATCCACATCCAAAACAACTCACACACTCAGTCCTAAATCCATACAGCCACCCACACAGGCACACTCACTCACAGACCCACCAAGGCACTCACACACCCAGAGACCCAGAAAACCACTCATATACTCATACAGCCACTCACATACCCACCCAGATACCCATACAGCCACTCACACATCCATTTACACATTCATACAGTCATTCACACACCCGCTTACAGACCCAGAGAATCACTCATACATCTACCCACAGACCCACACAGGCACTCACACACCCACATACACACTCATACAGCTAGTGACACACCCACTAACAGACTGGCTCAGCCACTTGCACACCCACTCACATACCCAGCACATATTCACATACACACACACTCACACAACCAATAACACATCCATACAACCAGTCACACACCCATTCAGAGACCCATAAAACCACTCGTACACAGATCCTCACACCCTTTGAGCCACTCACACACCTACTTACAGACCAACATAGGCACTCACACACCCATTAACACACCAACGTACAGAGACATTTTAAGGCATGGGTAAAGTGGGCCATGGCCCAGGGCCCCAGCTTTTCAGGGGACCCCTGACAGAGCCTGCTCTGTTCTGTGGAGAGTCTTGCCATACTGACCTTTAATAGTTCTCAAATAGATTGTTTTAGATACTGTTTGCCTTTCATTTTTTTATGTGGTGATGTGTGAGTCTTTTACAGACATTTTGCAGAGAAATATGTGTTTATGTTTCATGTAACAGCCATAAAAGGTTTCTTAAAGATCAAAACAGGACCTCACATATGTTAAATGGGAGGATGGCACAGAGATTAATTGCAATAATATTAGTGAGCTGCTGCTGTGTTACAATATTGGAAACACACGTCAATATCCCTAAATATTAGATGTAAATATATTTAGGATTTGGACGAGTGTGACTGTGCACTGTCAGTGACCTGACCAAAGAGGGCAGGAAAGAGTTTAAATTGGATCATAAATTCAAAACTGTTACGAACAAGAGCCCCCTAAATCTTTTTGGCCCAGAGCCCCCAAAATCCTTAAGATGTCCCTGTCAACATACGCACTTATACAGCCAGTCAAACGCCCACTCACAGACCCACAAAACCACTCACAGACCAACTCAGCCACTCACACATGCACTCACACACCCACTTACAGACCCACAAAACCACTCACACACTCACTCAAACACTCAGAGACCCAGAAAACTACTCACACACCCAGTCAGATACCTATACACTCACACATCCACTAACACACTCACACACCCATGCAGCCACTCACACACTCACTCACTCACAGACCCACAAAGCCACTCATACACTCACTCACAGATCTAATCAGTAATAAACACATGTGACCTCCTCCCCTATAAAATGTGATGGGCCCACAGGGATAGGGTCCCCGTGGGTGAAATTGGCCGGGGGCACTTGTGCCCCCTCTCCATTAAATACGGTGCAGGGGATGGGGTCTCTCGGGCTGAAATTAGCCTGTGGAGGGGAGCTTCACCTCTCGTGAGTCATGGCCCCTATCCACACTCACAATGGTAATAAATAGCATGTTAAACTCTGTGCATTTGCAGAGAGCGATAGTGTGTTTGTGTGTCTGTGTGTATGTGTGTTTTTTTAAAGTGTTTCATAGCACCCCAAAACTGGTGTTGACAAATACCAAAGATGCCTAGTCTTGCTTTCACCTCATCTTTTTTCACTCCATCCTTCACTCTTTTTTCTCCCTTATCTGCCTTTCTCGTCCTTATTCTTGGTCATGATGGTGAAAAATAAGTTACGGTCACCAAAAATTAGTACCAGTGACCACCACACCTGCACAAATTAAGTCCTTGAAGTGTAGCTCTTGTTCCTTACCTCTTGGTAGTATGTTGCTGCCTGTTCAAAGTTCTCATTGAGTTCAGCTTCCCGTGCAAAGTGTCGCAGCTGCTCGGAGTCCAAGAAGGAGGGTGGGGGTGGACAAGCACTGTCATCGGCTAACATCTGTTAAATGAAAATAAGGAATTGACTTTTGACATCTGTGTTCCTGAGCAGAGTAATTAAAGTTAAGCTCACTGAGGTAATTCTTGAGCAGGGGAAAATGCCTCAAATGCATCAACCTGCAAGTGTTTGACATCAATCATGACTACACTTTCTGCATAACAGCTGTGCTGGAGAACTCGGGGCACATACCAGTATCCCTTCAGTTGGATATTGTAAGGCACACATTAGCTTAAAAACAAAATGCTGCCCCATCTACCTCGTGAATCATTCCAACTTAAGCCCTAGTGGTGTACCAATGGCCTGTTCTTACCATATGAGGCCAATTCCTGTTCTGGGATACTAGCTGTACAGGTCAGAGAGAAGAAACGTACCATGGTCTATGGTAAGGAACAATCGTAATTCTCCAGACCCATGATTTGAGAGCAAAGAGGATTAATAAACAGCCTGGTGAACTGGCAATCAGGGTTTAACCTACTTGTTGGTTTAATACAGAGAAAATCACTGGAATAAGTTGAAGTAGACTCTTCCCCAAGAATATGCAGTGCTCAAATTAGGTTTCAATGTATAGAGACATATGAAGTGTGAAGCCACCTGTTAAGCAAAGGGGGGACTGCTTAGTGGAAAGTGAGATGCAGAGTGTCAGTAGAGGGTATGAGAAGGGTGTTGTTGAGGTAGCAATAATTAGAGTGGGTCTGGAGGCAGGGCTGCATGGTCTCGACCCATGGTGAATGGCCTGCCATAGGTCAATCAATAAGGGGTGGGAAGGCAACACACCCCTCCCACGGAGTGATTTAGACTGTAGTAATTACACTGTGGAATAGAGAGAACGGCGGGGGGATATATTCTAGCTCCCTCTCATGACAGCTCTGAAACTAAGTATTCGGTGCTACATTAAGAAAATGTGCAGTGATTTTTACCGGCTACCTCTCCCATAGAGCTTTAGAATATGCAGTGCTTTTCTCATACAGGTGCCATGCGTACAATGGGACTGGGACAGGATCATCCCCAAGGGTTGTGGAAGCAAGGGGCGACTGTGCTGTGTACATGGTATGTGGTAGATCTGCGGAGCCTGGTCAGCTTCATAATGTGGATCAGTGTCTGCTTCGCATTACTGGCTAGTCCTCACAGAAGTGGGAGTTATGCAAAGCAAGCACAGAACCAATTTCCTAGCAATGTTTGACCTAAAGGTGAAAACTTCAGGGGAAACATTGAACTGGTCTGAGCATCAAAGAACAGATGAAAAGGGCCGCAGCACAAACAGAGTGAAAATCAGCAGAGAATATCAGTTGAGCTCCAGTCTCTCTCCACCTGATTTAGAGCCACGTGCATCTGATCCACCAGGTAGACATAGAGGTCACTCAGAAATGATTGCAGCTTGTCGGGATCCTCAAATGCAGTTGTTTTCATGTATTTCTCTCGCACTATCTTCACCACAGCATGCTACACAAAATAAAGGAAAAGACAATTATGGAATAGCTCAGTAATAGGCACTATCAAACTTCACACACATCAACCCTCCTTAATCCTTGTGGAACCTCTTAAACATGTATTAAATACTCTAATGCTCAGATGGTAGAACAGGGCAAATAATGACAAACAGGTATTTTTCTATATTTTCGATTGTTATGATTTACATTGGTCTATTGTTAGTGCACCAATTAAGCGGACATTTTGCTATCTGGGTTTCCAGATTATGTGAGAAAAATATTCAAAATAAATCATGAATATTTACTGAAATATAGCAAAATGTTCTTTAAAGATGGGGCAAGATCAATAATAGTTTGGAGAAGTAAAGAGAACAGGTTAAAATAAAGGGTAGTAGATGATGGATGGAAGGTAATAGTGGAGGAGGGAAAGAGGCTGAGCATGATTAAGTGAAAGAGGTAAATGACTTGGATAATAATAGTTAGGGAGAGCAGGAAGGAGTAAGGGAAAGAAGGAAGGGAGAAAAAGATTGATTTAGAGAGAGAATGAAATAGTAAGGGAATGAAAAGACAGACTGACTTAAAATTGAAAAAGAACTGGAAGCGAAAGAAGTAGTAAGGAGGCAAGAAAAGAGTTGGGGATGGATGGAAGGAAGGATGTAAGGAGAGAAAGAAGGAAGATGGAAGTAAACAAAATAAAAGGAGTTAGTGGAGGAGTCAGGGAAGGAAACAAGGGGGTGGAATGAAGAGGTTAATGGGTATGGCAAGCAAAAAAGGGAAGCATAGAAGAAAAAGAGTTAGGAAAGAAGAAGAAAACAAGTTACTTACCTGTAACTACGGTTATCCAGCATTGGTATCTTTCATAGATTCACATGCCTGAATCATTCGCCGTCGTCGAGGCGGGAGTCCCACGGTAAAAATATATACAATAGCAGTGCCTAAAAATTTCTTGTAGTAGGCTGGAAAAGCCTAAAGGCCTAACTAGGCCCCAAAACTTAGCAGCCTATCTACATCATTATGTAAAAAGACCTGAAATAGTAGCCTCAGCCAATCAGCTGTCCTCACCCTCTAGAACCTTCCCAGCTCAGGCAGTTCTCCTCAGATTTTCTCAGCACAAGTGAGAATGAGTATCCATAAAACAGAACTGCCGTGCCGGGGAGGAGGGTGGGTGCATGTGAATCTATGAAAGATACCAATAATGGATAACCGTAGTTACAGGTAAGTAACTTGTTTTCTTATCCAGTATTGGGGTATCTTTCATAGATTCACATGCCTGAATCAGAGTAGCAAGCAGTGACATCATGTCTGTCGTTAGAGGAGGGTGGGAGACAAAATAAACCATATACACCCCCACACAACCAGGAAGGTAATAGAGCACAAACTTGTTAACATAACATATGCATCAAAACCTTCATAAGTACATAATATATAGGACAGCGTTTGAAAATGCGAAAACATCATAATAAAAACATATGCTTAAAATAGTCAAATGAAGAATAAAAGACTATATAAAGTCTAACCTTAGCGAAGAAGATGCTGTAGCACCGCTTCTCCAACTACTGTATCATCATGAACTGCCGACTGCAGACATTAATGCTTGGTAAAAGTGTGCACACTTTTCCACGTAGCAGCTCGGCAAATGTTCTCCAGCGTCACTCCAGCGAAAAGGGCCATTGACGCTGACATTGTTCTGGTGGAATGCGCTTTGACCTTTCTTGTTAAAGGTTTGTTGGCTTTGTCATGACAGAAGATAATCGTAGAAGACAACCATCTAGCTATAGTTGCCTTCGTTACAGCTTGACCCAAGGTGGCTCGACCATAAGCAACAAAAAGTTGATTAGATTTGCGGATGTCCTTTGTTTTCTGAAGATAAAACTTCAGGCACCGTTGCACATCCAGAGAATGTAAAACCTTCTCCGCAGGAGTTTTAGGATCCGGGAAAAAAGTTTTGAGCTTGACCTGTTGATTGATGTGGAATTGAGTTGGTACTTTTGGAATGAATTTTGGGTTGGTTCTAAGCGTCACAAAGTCTTTAGAGAATGGTAAGAAAGGCTGTGCAATAGTGAAGGCCTGTATCTCACTGATTCTGCGGGCTGAAGTGAGAGCCAGTAAGATAGCCACTTTCCAAGTTAGAAACTTTAGCTCCGCCTTGTGAATAGGTTCAAACGGCCTTTTTAGAGGTTGAGAGAGAACAATATTAAGATCACACTCAGGAGGAGGAGGACGAACTGGTGGAAAAGCTCGGAATAGCCCCTAAAAGGAATTGTTTGATCAAAGATGATGAACATAAGGATGGTTTGTTGGAACTCTTCCTGAACCTGGAGATCGCCGCCAGATGCACCTTAATGGACGAAAAAACTAGTCCAGCCCTAGCTAAAGACAGCAGATAAGGAAGGATGGCTTCAGGAGGAGCTTGAAGTGGATGAACATTATTTTCTCCACACCATGAGCAGAATCGTTTCCACTTAAAACGATATGTCTTGATGGTACTTTGCGCACGGGCCTGTGATATGATCGCCCTGCAGTCTGAGGAGATGTTAAGATCCTTGAACTCTAGGAAGTCAGGAGCCAAGCGTGCAAGTGCAGTGATTGAGGATCCAGATGTTGGATCTGGCCTCCCTCCCTTGTTAACATTGACACTGTCGGTTTGAGACGAAGTGGAGGCTGCTGAGAGAGCAGAAGGAGCTCCTGAAACCAAAACTGCCTTGGCCAACGGGGAGCAATGAGGATGAGAGTGCAATGTTCCCTCTTCATCTTTTGCAGTACTTTCGGAATGAGCGGAATCGGAGGATAAGCGTACGCAAATATTCCGGACCATCTCATCAAAAGGGCATTTCCCCTTGACCCCTGTTGAGGAAACCTGCTGGCAGAACACAGGCATTTGCTGTTCTGCTGCGTAGCGAACAAATCCAGCGTTGGTGTTCCCCATGTTCGAAAGATCCTCTCTACTTGATGTTGTACGAGTTCCCATTCGTGACAGTCCGTGAAAGCTCTGCTGCGGTTGTCGGCTAGATAGTTCTGGACGCCTTGCACATGTTCTGCTCTGAGGGATATGCCGTGGCGTAGGGCCCATTCTCACATCTCCTGAGCCTCCAGCGACAGGGTGAGAGATTTTGTTCCTCCCTGTTTGTTGATATAGTACATGCTGGTGGTATTGTCCGTACGCACCAGCACGGACGAATTCGCAATCCTTGGAACAAAGGCTTGCAGGGAGAGAAAAATGGCCCTCAGCTCTAGGCTGTTGATGTGTTTCTGCCGGTACTGACGAGATCTGAAGGTCCTGAAGGTGACCTCCCCAACCTTCCATGGAAGCGTCTGTAGTTAGGGTGAACTCTGGAATGTCTTGGAGAAAAGTGAGGCCCGGTGACAAATTGTGCGCCTTCGACCACCAAAGAAGGGCTTGCTTCATTTTGGTAGTGACTTTGATGCGGTCGTCGAACGATCCGTCGACTTGCCTCCATTGGCGAAGTAATTCCTCCTGTAACGGCCTCATTCTGAGTCTCGCCATAGGGATGAGGCTGATTGCAGAGGAGCACATCCCTAGAAGGGAAGCAAATGTCCGAACTGAAAGTGACCTTCTTGCAAATATTTGTTTTGCTAGCTTTAACAGTTTGTTTTGCCGCTCCTGAGTCAAGAACGCCTTGCACTGGCATGTGTTCAACACCGCTCCCAGAAAGGTCAACTCCTGGCGAGGTTGAAGCTGAGATTTGCTCGAATTGAGGGTCAGTCCCAGATTTGAGAAGAGGGAGAGGGAACTCCTGACCGCTTCCATTGTGGAGGTTCTCGATGGACCTTTTAACAGCCAGTCGTTGAGGTATGGGAAAACTTGTATTCCTTGTGACCTCAGCATGGCTGCCACTGGGGCTAAACATTTGTTAAAGATTCTGGGGGCCGATTTGAGGCCGAATGGAAGCACTTTGAATTGAAAGTGGACGCCAGCCACTGCAAACCTTAGGTATTTGCAGTGTTTTGGGTGAATAGGGATGTGGAAGTAGGCGTCTTGCAGATCCAGAGAAAACATAAAGTCCCCTTTGTTGAGACAATTCAGAATGTCCGTCAACGTCACCATGCGAAAACTCTGTTTCTTTAGATATTTGTTGAGTTTGCGCAAATCCAGTATTGGACGCCACTCTTCTGAATTTTTCTCTACGAGGAAGAAGCGAGAATAAAATCCTTTCCCTTTCTGAGAAGGCGGAACTCGTTCTATCGCATTCTTGTGTAGCATCTTTAAGGCCTCTTTGAAGAGTAAGTGAAGACGAGGGGGAGGGGGACCCCTGGGCGGCACTGATGGTGGCTTCTGCAAAAACTCCAGAGTGTGTCCATTCCTGACAAGATCCAGGACCTACTGATCCGAAGTTATTGTCCGCCATTGTTGGTTAAAGGCGGAAATGTTGGCGCCCACGGGAAGGGGAGGATGAATGGCTGACGTCCGGCAAAGCTCATTGGCGCTTGTTGGAATCACGCCCTTGATTGTTTGCGCGCCTTGACGAGAGAAAGAACCAGAGGCAGGCTGTCTGTAAGAAGATTGATAGTACGGTTGTTTGTACTGAGATTGGCATTGGCGATTTTGTTGGTTACAATAGTTTTCCCTGGAGGAGTAACCAAGGCCTCTTGCTCCTCTAAAGGATCCCCTCTTGTATTGCAGGGTACCAAGGGATTTAGCTGTGTCCGTATCTGTCTTTATTGCCAGCAAAGCGTCATCGATGTGTTTTCCAAAAAGGGAATCCCCATCGTACGCCATGTCTAAGATTTTTGTTTGAACCTCAGGCCTGAAGGTGGTAGCCCTGAGCCATCCTTGACGCCTGAGGACTGCTGCTCCTGCCAATTGCCTGAAGTTGGTGTTTGAAATATCAAGGGCGCAATCAATGATCTCCGAAGCTGCCCTTTCTCCCTCCAGTACGATCCTGCGCACCTCTTACTGACGATCCTCAGGGATCAAATCAAGGAACTTAGACAGATCGGACCACATCTGCCTATCATAACGGGCCAGGATAGCCAACGAATTAGCTGCTTTAATGGAGGCTTCTGCATTTGCAGAGAAATTTTTCCCAATGGCATCCAGTCTCCTGCCTTCCTTGTCAGGTGGTGTTGAAATGGGAGCAGAAGGATTCTTGGACTTCTGCTGTGCAGCCTGGGATATGACAGAGTCTGGTCGAGGGTGACCTATTAAGCAAGATGGAGTATCCGATAGTGCTCGATACTTTTTCTCTATTCTTGGAAGGACTGCAGGAATGGAAGCGGGCGTTTTCATGATGTTGAGGCCCTCCTTTCATATATAATCAATAATGGGGATAGCTCTGGTAACTCTGTGATATTCCTCTTTAAAGTCATGTAAAAAGCAGTCAGACTGCTCAACTGTGACGGTCAATTCAAATCTATTAGCAGCACGCTGCATAATATTGTGAAATCCGCCAATATCCTCAGGTGGAGAATCTGACGGGCGGGGCGCAGGCGGTAAAGGCATAGGAATAAAATAATCCTCCCACGGATCAATAGGTGTATTATCCGGCAATTCGCCCTCTTCCCTGCCATCATCCTCATCATGAGAAGAGGTATCCGTGCAATCTTGGGGTGCAGGACCAGTATCCTGTCTCGGTGACAATGATGCTCGCGGTGACGGAGGCCTTGGTACGTCAACCGGGGTAGATGGCACAGCAGGTGCAACTGGAGTTGGAGGAAATCTCTGGCGATAGTCTGCCAACATAGCTTGTAAATCCTGAATTAAAGAAGATGGCAGATGACTAGTGTCCTCAGATCGAGGAGGTCTGGCATGGGGTGAGTGATACGGCGTCAACAAATCTTCATGCGCATAATGACCATGGTCATCATCCTCATCGTCCTCCTGATATTTGATATTTAATTGCGAAGGGTGACGGGCAATCCCAAAAGGACCCTCATGCTCTTCACCTTCATCTGAATCTTCCTCCACATATGTCTCCAAAAGGTGCAATGGTAAGAGTGGAGAAATGTGAGAATAATCTCGCCTCTGATACGTTTTCATTTGGAAATGCATATATTGGACCCTCGTCGGAGGTGAACTGGGCAACAGATGAGCAGATGCCACTGCTGTCGTAGTAGTCGATGACGATGAGGCCATTGTTATTGGATTCTCCGTCGACGGAACCGTCGATGGCTTGTCCGTTGATGGAACTGTCGTCGATGGCATTGATTTTGCCGTCGACGGGGTCGTCAGTGGTGTCTTCGTCGACGAACCCTTCGTCGACGAGGTCGTCGATGGCGTCTTCGTCGACGAGCCCTTCATCGACGAGGGCGTCGATGGTGTCTTCGTCGACGAGTACTTCGTCGACGAGTCCTTCGTCAACGAGGCCGTCGATGGTGTCTTCGTCGACGAGGTCGTCGATGGTTTCTTGGTCGACGAGTCCTTCGTCGACGAGATCGTCGTTGGTGTCCTCGTCGACGAGACCTTAGTCGACGACGATGTTGGCTTCGTCGACGGGATCATCGTCGATGGACCGGAAGTTTTAGGTGACGGGGCCTTCGTCGACGACGACGGGACAGTCGGCAACTTGGTTTTCGTCGTCGAAGGCTTCCCAGGCGATGACAAAATTGTAACAGACATCAGAGGTGAGGTAATAGCCGAAGTGGTGACCGTAAAAGTAGTTGAAGAAGTAGAAGTCAAAGTAGTAGTATGAACAGACACCAGAGAAACAGTCTTAGCCTGGGCTGTACTCACAGTTGTCGTTCGTGAAGGAGACGATGCACTCTTTGAGGGTTCTGAGGCTCTCTGAGAGGGTTTAAGTTTTTTCTTCCTCTCAGGAGAAGAGCTTTCCCTGGATCTGGCTCTCTTGCTGGAGGTAGAGGCCTTGTCCTCATCATCAGTGGAAGAAGATTTCAACCACAAAATAACCCTTGCCTCCCTATCCCTGATTGTTTTTGGAGGGAAGGTACGGCAAATCCTACAGTCCTTCACAACATGTGAGGGGTGCAGGCAATAGATGCAGTCAGAGTGCTGGTCATCCACATGGACCCTCTTCTTATAGCAGGTTCCACAAGCCTTGAAAAGAGCCTTCTTTTCAGACATTTTTGAGGAAAAAAGACAAAAAACTGAGTAGGCACTCAGGGAGACTCCCTTACACACGAAGTGCGGTGAAAATCGGGGTGAGGACAGCTGATTGGCTGTGGCTACTATTTCAGGTCTTTTTACATAATGATTAGATAGGCTGCTAAGTTTTGGGGCCTAGTTAGGCCTTTAGGCTTTTCCAGCCTACTACAAGAAATTTTTAGGCACTGCTATTGTAAATATTTTTACCGTGGGACTCCCGTCTCGACAACGGGGAATGATTCAGGCATGTGAATCTATGAAAGATACCCCAATACTGGATAAATTACTTGCCTATAAAGTTTTAATTACTTACCAGTAATTCCATTACCCTGAGTCCATTCTTCCTTGTACTACTACATGTTCTGTTCCAGGAGGCCTACTCATAACGTAAAGGCAGTCTACCAATCTGCAAACAACAATCAAAAAATCATCTGTAGCCTGCCTCGCCTCTTCCAAGCGTATAATAGGACCTTCCACCCAGCACATTCTGATATATTTCAGCAAATATAAAATAGAACATCCTTTAAACCCATAATTTGGCCAGACTGGCCAATCTGCGTGAGGGAGGGTGGGAATAACGATTAAGGCAAGGAAACATGGACTTAGAGTAATGGATTTACCAGTATGTAATTAATACATTACCTCTTCATTCTCTCCCTCACTCTTGCCCTTACTCTATGAGAACTACCCAAGCTTAAGAAGCCAAGAGGACTGGAAAATGAAATTACTTTGCACAAATTACTACAAACTATGATTTAATATGAGTGAAAAACTCTAACACATATCATATCATAGAAGAGAGAATTTCTTTACCAAACACATCTTCAGGGCAAGCACCATGTCAAAGTCCATAATGCATGACAGAAGCCAAAAGAAAGGGTCAAGTGGCAGCCCTACAGATCTTGGCACACAAACCACCTTGAAGGAGTCATGCCTTTTATAGATCTTCCCTGAAACCCTAAATGACAAATAACTCCGGGAATCCGATTTACCCATAACAATTAAGGATTTGATCCAACGGCCCATGGTCGGGGTATAAGGTTTATGACCTTTCTTTGCAGCACCAAAAAAAAGTGCCTTTGATTGCCTATACAATGACACTCCCTTGCAATGCTCTTTTAACATCCAGCGAATCTCAGATATTGTGCAGACAAGACTAAATACCTGGGAATCTTGTACTCAGAGAATGGAATGGAATTACACATGCAAACTATGGCACAACACTTACTACCATCACTCACTAGATCACTAGATGGATCTCGCTACTGTTATTCTTTGCAGGAGATGTGGGGCTGATCAAAATGGTGCTCCTGATAAAACTGTAGTACCTATTTTTAAACATTCAGATCACCTTAACTGCAGCATTTTTCTTTGCACTTAGGTCACAATTGGTCTGCCTGACATGGGCTGGGAAACAGCCCAAAATCAAATGGGAAACACTTACTTTGGCCTTCCACAGTGGGGAATTCGGGCCCCTGACACAGAACTTTACTGCTTATGCACCCAGGCACATCATGTGTTTCATTGGTATAAACCCACGGCATTCCTACCCCACCTGATGGCAGAGATAGATAGCAAAGTCCTAGTTCCCCTGAAATCCTTCATTAGTCTGCCCATGCGAAGATTTGTCAGCAGCTAAGTGTACGATTCATGCATTGGGATAAGCTGAAAAAAAAGGTAGTCACAAATTTGATCTACTCCCCTGACCTTCCGCTACATTGCCATGCATTGCTGCCAGTCACCCTCAAGCAGTTGGTTGATATCCCAACTTCGAGCAAAGGCCTTGATTACATGGGGTAGTCTTTACAAAGGTGGCACCTCACTGTCAGTCCCAGAATTCCTGAGTGTTGCTCCCAGCTCACCTTTAGACACATTTACATACTATAGGCTCCACAGCAACTGCCGGACCACACTCTAAGACTTCCCAAAGGAACCCCTGACCTTCGCCATGTTGGTCACCCTCCAAGCAACCATATTTACTAATACAGCTAATTACCTCACTCTATCAGGTGGCCCAGGAAGAGACAAAGGTGATACCTCACAGAGCCAAAATGAGTTGGGAACTTGATTTAGGGTGTGAAATTTCAGAGACATGGTGATTTAGCTGTGGTCAGACCAGCCTGGTCTCTTCCAGTAGTCATCTTCGTATTATACACTATAGATTTCTGCCTCTCATTTAATATACCTTGGTGCACCTATACAACCTTGGCTGCATATCGATGATTGTTGTGCTAGATGTGCTATGCATGAGGCGGGGTTCCTCCATTCAGCTTGGTCATGCTTTAGTATACACGTTTTGAAAAGAGGTTACCATAGCAGTGTCTGCTATGGTAGGTCAGAGGTGCAATTTGAACCTATTGTTTGTCTACTTTGCTATGTCAAGGACCAACTGTCCAGTACTGGATATTCACAGCCCTCACCCTACTAATGGTGAACAGACTAGTGGCCTGCAGACTTGGTATACTGTCAAGAGCAATTGGAATTATATGCTGAACTGCGCCCCCTGCATCTATACCAAGAGACATATGGCAGTCCCTGCATACCTCCTTCTCCACACAGCAGATGCTACTCCCAACTTGTAGCAAGAATATATTTTGATGGGAACAAGGTGCAATGGTATGAGTAGCGGTAGTAACTTCACAGTCCTTTGGCACAACCGGCCCTCTCTGACTGTAATGCATGCTGTTTAGCTCCCCACTCTCTGTACAATCATTGTAATGTATCCTGCTTTTGAAATACAATGCCTGTCATCTAACTTCTTTTGTTACCACCTTTATATGCAAAATTGAAAAATAAAGTTAACAAAACCACTCTGAGAGCTGATTTGAAGTTAAAGAGGCAAGTGTGCATTTTCTACTGTAAGCTAGAAGAAACGTTGATCATCCCGGAAGATGAGCATCCTGCAGTTCTATAGTGACTAAGAAGCTCTCCCAGAAGAATCATTGGAATCGTTTTCTGGATGGAGACCAACTTGAAAGGGATGGTTTCACCTAAGGATTGACTGATTTGAAATTCAAAACTGGTCAAAAGCCTTTTCTATCTGAAAGAGAATTAAGTAGATCCTTGGACTTGCTCTAACAGAGGAACTGGAACAATGTGCTTTGTGCTTAGTAAAGCAGATATTTGTTCCCATAAATTAATTGCTGTTTTTGGGAACAGAATTATGGATGAGACAGGACTATGAAGGTACAGAGGGGAATTCTATCAGATATACTTATCAAATGATATTTAAGAACAACTGATCTATAAAAATCTCTTCCCAGGTTTGCTGGAATCCCCAGAAATGCCCTCTGACTGGTTGTGGATCTCGTCCCTCTCTTTGACAGTCAGGACCTTTGCTACTTTTGACCTGATGCTTGAAAGAATCCCAATTAGAGTGGCTTGTAGAGGATGAAGATTTGCATGGCTTCCGCCAAGAACTCAAAGTCCTTTACCAGCAACTATGATGTAAAGGCAGCATGAGCACGAGCCCTTAGAACATTCAGAAAAATCATTTATGTTGGAATTAAACAGGTTGAAATAAGGCGTTTGTAACTGAACTTGCCAAGGTTTGGAACCCCCAAATTGATTTCATGTCAATAGTATCCTTCCAATAATCAATGCATTTTAAGGCTAATTGTGCAACAAATGAATTTGTATATATTAGCATGGTTTGGGTAAGCATATCTTTCTTTGGGGTGCAAGTTTAAAATAAAAAGATTTCAGGTCTAATGTATTCAGTCCAGAAAAATATGTCAATGTATCCCTATATGTTTTGGAGTTCTCTAGTGAGGGAGTAGGACAACGTTCCCATTGTGCAAGATTAAAAAGTGTGCATTGAACGTTAGCTCGATGTAAATGATGATGCCCATAATGATGGTAACAGAACATTTCACTATAATTAGCAGAATTTAGGTAAAGGTCCTCTGATTCAAAACCAGTGTAGTATTCGAACTCTGAGAGCATAGAATGTACACTCCTTACATCCCAATAATCAGAATGTAACCAAGGTACAATATCTTTCACCCATGTAGACTCTACAAATATAAGGAATCTGCAGTATTTCTCTAGGTCCAAAGATATTGTAGGCAACTTTACCCCGACTCTATCAATAACTAGAATGGCTGAAATGTTAAGAAGGGACACGTCTCTTTTAAGCTTATGTGATGATGAGTGAGGTGTCAACACCTGATCAACCAGTTGTATGGCAGAACCTTCTGAAAGGTATTGTCCACCTATCAGCAAAAAGGAAACAGTCACAGATCCAATCAAAAGAAATAGAAAAACCAAGGAAAGTGTTATCCAAACATATATCCAAGGAGGGACCAGATAAGTATGTTTCAGCCATAAAAATTAAACACAGGCCTGTGTAGACAAAGTGTCTGGAAAGGACACACTGTCAAAAGAATTGGACGAAAAATCACCTGTTTTCACATAATACCCAGAAGCAGTTTGTTGAAAAATGGGAGCCACTTCTGTAATAAGACAACTGGTAGAATCCACTAGGTGTGGATCAGTATAAACATTATCTGCAAGAGATGCAGTAGCAAGGACAGTACTCACATCCGTCGTGTGTCTGGTATTTGTAGCAGTGTTGGGAATTAACTGAAGCTCATTTTCTGCCTCCCCCCCAGCCTGGGAAAAACAGCTTTGATGGTGCTCACAAGCTGAAGAGGAGTTTCCTGTATGCTAGGGAGAGGAGTTAGGAAACTACCAAGGACGCCTTGTGGCCTACTGCTTAGAATCAGCCACATGATATAACTTGATGTGATCAATGGAGATGAAACGATTGTCTTTAGAACCAGCAAGCGGTGGCAATATTACAGTTCATGTACCCTACTTGCCAAAGACCAGCACCGGTGAACAGAATGATGGGCCAAACTCCTTTTTAAAAGCAATCCTTTCCTAAACAAGATCCCCAAGTTGTGGAATCCAGTTGGAAGGAGCTGGCTGCTCCTTGAGTCCCATAGAAGCAGACATCTTCAACTGTTTGTTGGATTGGTCATTCCAGAAGTTTTTTAAATCCTGTAGCACACAACACAATGAAGATTTACATCAAAGGGATGGCTGCCGCACAATGTCTGGACCGTCAAGGTCTGGAACGAACATTTTGATGCCAAAGAGGACATCAGATAGGGTCCGGCCATTAAGAGACCTTTTTTGGATAATATTTAGTGCTCTTTATACCCCATATAGATAGTGAATCTAACTACACTCTGTACCTAATACTCTAACTGTTAAGGATTGCTTTAAGTCACAGTTCATCCTCTCCAACAGAATTGTGCTCAGGCTTATATGGAGAAGAAGAATGTATCTCTACACTCAGGGAAGCCATAGAATCCCTATACGCTTCTGAAGCGAAAGCGGGGCCAGGTCCAAGTGGAATGTAGTGCACACATGTGTTCAGATAAAGACTTGCAGATCTTTAATAACAATGCGAGCATCAGCCGAACATTGCGGTCACACCCAGTGGAACCTGGAGCAAGAATTAACTAAAACTAGGACAAATGTAAGTGCTCCATCTGAAATAAGAGGACCACAATGGTCCAAACAAATGCAGCCAAAAGGTCTGTTGGAAATCAACAGGTGCATCTGCGGTGGATGAGCCAGTGTGGAAGATATAATTTGTTGACAAATTTCACAACAAAGGACCTAATTCTTAGTCTATTTGTAGAAGCCATGCCACCAATAACGTTGCTGTAGCAATGAAATTGGGGCCACCATGCCTGCTTGAGCAGCTATCACTAATTATTGCCTGTGGTCCTGGTTGGGAATCAAACAATCACTAACTTTAGGGAATGTAACAAAGTGAACATTTTGTTCACTTAAGTGATGTGTATATTTAGCCAGAAAAAGTCTTAGGCAAAGGCGTGCCATTTTCGTGTAGCACGAACAGCAGCTAGGAAATCTTGGTCTACCCTAGTGTGATAACAAGTAATTGCGGTATCTATTGAAGTCCCAACTGCAAATTTGGCCGCTTCGTCTGTCAAAGAATTTCCTACAACGTGTGGTCCCACATGTTGATAACTCAATGTATTAATGATAAGAGTCTGTGACAACCTAGCTTTAAGGTCTACCACTTTCGCTCAAAGCATTTTATGCTTTATTGTGTTGCCTTTAGAATCTTTGAATCCACTTTGGTGCCAAGAATGCAAATTGTTGTTAAAAGACTGGACACAATAATATGAATCACACACTATACGTGTGGGAAATTCTGAATCCACAATTTCCAGTGCAAAAAATAAAGCTTTCAGTTCAGCTAACTGCACAGTGGAGTCCCCTAAGGACTGTGCAAGTTTTCTGTGGTTGGAATTGACCATCCAACATCACACCAAGAACAGTGGCGGATGCCGCCAAATATTGGTGCTTAGTACCTATAGCAGGTTGGGCTGAACCATCAGTATAAACAATATATTTATACTGTTCATGAGGCAAACTATTGCTGGGCATGGAATAAAGATGCTCATATTGAAGAAGCTCTTGTTTCTGCAAAGATGGATCAAAGACGAAGCCTACATCAACAGATGTTATGGATGTTGCCCATTGTATCCATCTAGGATGGAGGGCTTGAGAGTTAGGAACACAAGCTTGTATCACAGGCTCAAAGGCTGGATTGGGAGTAACAGCAATAATGTGCTTCCCTTGTGCAAGTGGCCGTTCTTTAAGTATAGCCATCTCCACTGCAGTCAGTATTTTTTCAGTTGATGCAAAACGCATTTCCGCACTGGAATATAAATGAGATTTATATGCAATCAGCACTGTTCCACCTTCATTAAAAGTGATATAAGTAAAGCAAATGGCACCCGCGATAACATGGATCACCAGGTTTGTCATGTTGACACGTGTATGTAAGTGTCACGTTGCAATGAAGCCAGATTGTAGTGATCTGGGTGTGTTCTGATGTCCAATGTGAACTGGAAAAATCAGGATGAACCAATTCATATAATGCGTAATCAGGTTGTACGTTCTGCCCAAATTTAGGAATCCTAATAAGGATTGCAGTTTCCGTAGAGTATTTGTAGGCTCGAGCAGAGCACACTTCTCAAGGAAGTGTGGTGCAAGGCTTTTTCAATTCATATGTAAGTTTGTATCCCAAAAAAAGGACGATTAGAAATGCTATATTAGATTTTTTGAATTTGAACTTGTAGCCATATTCAGTGAATCCCAATATAATGCAATCCACCAAACCAGGTGTGTATTTACCAAATCATCATCCGTAGGTAGATATCATCTGCATAGGACAATGCGTCAGGGTCAATACCGTGTAGCATTGACACTATGCGGGCCGCATATACCCCATAGGGACTTGAGAAAAGTGACGCTGAAAGCAAAGTGTCAAGAAGACAATCCAATCCCTGCTTTCAGGGGCTATATTTTGGCAGAAAAACCATTGAAAATATCAATATGGTTTTGTATTTTTACGGATTTTGGACTACATGTACGAAAATATCTTTTTTAAGATTACCAAATAGTGATTTTTAAGAAATCGCTATTTGGTAATCGCAAAATGCAATGTAACAAAACAGACATGAAATCGCGATTCCCTAATTGTGATTTTTTTAAAATAATAAATGCAATTAGGGAATCGCTATTTGTAATGACTACTCTGTTCGTTCATATGGGCCTCAAAGCCCATAGGTAAAAATGGTCTAGTATTACCTAAATTGTGGTTACCTAATTGGTAAGTGGGCTGGACCTTATGGGTATGGCATGATAGGAACAGTCCTTATCTCAGCCGACATCATTGCAATATAAACCTGGGGCTTGTGCAAGAGCCCATTCTGCTCCTTACGATTGTTGTACTTCATCAAGGACAAGCACAGAAAATGATGGAAGAATGACATCCTCACCTTGTGGAGAGGTCTGGACAAATTGCAGGGGCCAATCAACCTCTGCTAAAAGAATGCCATATGATAAAGTTACATTTTCATAGAACATTACCCGAATGGTGTGCTGTATGTCAACCTCAATTTGTATATCTAAATTATATAATCAATCTGGAAGTGTTGTGAGCCTGTCTCGGGCTTTCAATGGTAAGAAAGTTATCAGTTGCTGTCACTGCCAGAAACTCCTGGAGTATAGTGACCTCCGCTAAGCTGTCAAGGAGACTCACCGCCCACCTCCTGTTCTCTCATTGTCTGAGGCATATTTTGTGGTTATAGCTGCAACTTTCTTTTTCTGAAATTGAGGCTTAAATTGAGGAGGTTATTCCTCCTTCTTTATCTTCACGTCAGACGAGCGTTGTGAGTCCCTCTTTGGTTTCACATACTTTTCCTGTCTCCGCACAGAAAGCCCTCTTCATGGCACACTGCTTGTCAGATGAGTCTTGGAAGGAATGAGACGGATGAGTATCAGAAATCTAATACTTCGCAGGTGCTTTTATTTGTGTGCGATCAAGTAAAATAATAGCATTTGTCAGAGGACTCCGGAGGCGGAGGGCCTCCTCTAGACTTAACTTTTTCTTTAGGTCTGGGTTTGTCCCATCCTATTTTAACAAACTCTGGGTTCTGCTTGGCAGTACACATGTCAGGACTAGGTGTGCCAAGTTGTGATTTTCTGGGTCTGTGTGACGAGGGGGGGTCGGAAAGGGATGGAGAGGGGACTACGGTGGACTGGTGGACCGCGACACCCCTATCTCCCCCTCTTATTTTCCTGCAGCCGGAGGACTGGACCTCATAGTCCTGCATAACAAAGACACACCAAGCAGAAGGATACAGCGGCCCCTTCAACTGGGAAAGCCCTGAGGAAGAGGGCCCTCCCCCTCTCAGTGATGTCGTCCCTCCTGGACCAATAGGAGGTTGGAGTTCCCCACCGCTGGTATGTGGCTACACCGGAGAGGAGAAAGCGGAATTTGGACAAGACTCCAGGAAGGAGGAGAGAGAACGTGTAAGGAGAGAGGATTGGAGCCGTGCTTTCAGAACATCGGATGCCCCGGGGGAGCCAGGAGGCCAACGGCACCACGTTTTGCCCAGCCCTGCTCCAGGAGGAGCATGGCTCACCCAGGTACGGGAGCGCATCGCGGGCCGGGTCGGGAGGAGGGATAACCCTGCAATATAGTCCTGGGTCCCTTTTTGAGTCTAACCCCTGTGTGTGCTTCCCCTTGCACTCTTCACTACACTCCCAAAGTCGTGTGCACCCTCACTCATTCCATAGAAGTGTATCATGAGTGCATCCCTCACACCTTTTCCCCATAAAGAGATACGCTGGTACCCAGCACTTACGTCCCCTCTTTCCTTCTTTTCCTGACACAGAGGTGGAGCTATTCCCCAAAAGACGACTGCAAGACGAGAGGACGACCCAAGACCACATGGAAAAGCGTCCCCCTAACGAAGGAAACACGAACTTTGAACGGACTGTTGATCTCTAACCCTTGCTTCACATAGAAGACGTGTATTAGGGAAAATAAAACCTTCACTGCCTCGAGTCAGCTTACGTGTTCCTTATTCCATCCCACAACAAGTGGTGGAGAATGCGGCCTCTGTAACATCTCCCATCAGTAACCCCATAATGGAAACCGTAATACAGCACCTAGTAAAGGGGCAAGAGAAGTTAGAATGGGCAGTGGAAAGACAAATGACTTCATGCGCAGGCGGTTTGCGACGTCTTCAAAGATACAATATCAGCACAGATGGAGGGGCTGCAGAAAATGGTAACAGAAACTCCGGCCCCCACGTCCAGAGACTATCGGGGTACACTCCATGGACTATCAGGGGTGTCGCTACAGAAGTAAGTACACGGGGAGGACTCAGACGCCTTTCTCTTACATTTTGAGCACGCCACCCGGGCATGTGATGGTCTGAGGAAAAGTGGCCCTTTTTCCTGGCCCCATTACTAACAGGAGAAGCACAGGCCGCATATCAGGTGGCGAACGCCACTGGAGATACCCCATATGTGGACATTAAAGACGTTATCTTGGACCACCTTGGTCTTGATGCAGAAAGGACTGGCGGGGGAAAACCCCAAAACATTGTACATTTACCTCAAGATGGCAGCAGATAAATGGCTACGTACCTCCACTAGACCTAAGGAGGAGATTATGAATCGCATTTATTTAGAACAATTTCTCGAAGCCCTAGAATATAACACACAGAGATGGCTAAGGTAGCACTCCCATCTTACCCCTGAGCAAGCGATTGAGATGGCTACAACATATTCGAGGGGCCAGCCCCGTACCCCCGTTTGGGAAACAGAGAAACACCAACGCCCTTTCCCCTTGAAGACTGAAAAGAAACTACGACCCTTGGTCGAACCTGCTAAACCCAAACCCACTAAACCTGATATCCCCACTCTCCGGGACCCCCAATGTTTCGACTGTGGGGATTAAGGCCATATCGCCCGCCTCTGTCCCCGGCGTAAACCAGCTGAGGAGCCCATGGAAGTGGGTTATAACCCGAAGGCCATCCTATTTACTGCAGAGATGGGAGGCACGTTCCACGTAAGTATACAGGTGAATGGGAGGGAGGTAAAAGCACTCCTAGATTCCGGGTGCAAGCAATCTGTCATACAACTGGCTCTCATAAATCCCAGTCAAGTTATCCCCGACACTCTGGTACACATTAAGTGCGTACATGGGGAAGTTAGACCATATATCCCCTAGCTTCTGTAGTCTTGTATGCCAAACAGACCCCCCCTGTAGAGTGAAGGTAGGGGTTCTAGGAGCCTTACCAGAAGACCTTATTGTAGGCACAGACAACCCTGATTTCTTGACCCTATTTCAACGCACTTTGTCCACACACTAGGCATGTTCATCTTAACCCCAAACCGCTCTCCTTACCCCAGAACCGTGGCTAATGGATTGAAGTTTTACGTTTGCCCAAGCCAATGACGCTACTTTGTTCAATGCCTGGGAAAACGCCCACCAAAACCAGGGTAACCCTTATCCAACATACCCCCGGTTTCTCATACAAGATGGACTGCTGTACCGCCAGGGAAAGACCGACGACCCGCCCCAACTTGTGGCCCCCAAACCATTTAGGGATCAGATACTGTTTTTTGCTCATTCATACCTCACAGCGGGGCATACGGGAACCGAAAAGACGATGCAAAACATATTAAGGAACTTCTTCTGGCCAGGTATCTACAAGGACATCCAAACCCATTGCCAGGAGTGTGGGTTCTGCCAAAAGAAAAACTTACAAGGACTCCCAGCCGTTCCCTTACAACCTTTGCCGATCGTAGGAACCCCATTCGAGAGGGTTAGCATGGACCTCATTGGACCCCTACCGAAAACCCAAAAAGGGAATCAGTACGCCCTCGTTAAAGTGGATTATTCAACTCGTTTCCCAGAGGCCTTTCCTCTAAGGGCGCCTACTACACGGAACATCGCCGACAGGATGATAGAATTCTTCTCTAGGGTGGCATTTCTCTAGGGTGGCATTCCCAAAAGAGATCCTCACAGACCAGGGCACCCCCTTTGTATCCCGCCTCATGAAGGAAGTATATCGCTCCTTGGATCTCTGACAAATCTGAACATCCGTCTTCCATCCCCAGACAGACGGACTTGTGGAATGACACAACAGGAAATTAAGACCACATTGAAGAAGATGCTCTCCGTAGAAGTTAGAGAATGGGATCGCCTGCTACCCCTGGCCTTGTACGTAAACAGAGCACAAGTCCAGAGCAGCCTGGGGTGCTCATCGTTCAAGCTCCTTTATGGTAGGCAGCCACGGTCATTAATGGAAATGACGAAAGACGCTAGGGAACAGGAAGAAACGGCAGAGACCCGAAGGGTGCTGGAATACACCCAACAACTAAAAAACAAAATAGGAAAACTCCGTGTGATAGCATACTCTCACCTGGAACATTGTAAGAAACAGCAGAAGACCTAATACGATAAGGCGAAACAATGGAGAAGGCTCACCCTAGACGAATTGGCCCTAGCCTTTCTACCAAGAAGAACAAGTAACTTACCTTCTGTAACGCTTTTTCTGGTGGATACAGTATCTGCCTGTGTATTCCTCACCTTGTGAATATCCCCTGCGTCAGCAACATTCGGAAATTCTTTTGTACCTTTGCGACGATGTGGACGACGTCATAGAGGCACGGCATTGCGTGCGGCTCCGCTGACGTCACCGACTCCATAATAGGCCCACCTCGGCGTGATGACATCAGTTCCGCCCTTTTTTCCGTGCCTTCGAGGCACACGGACGGATCAACAACAGTAGATATACACACAAAGTACATAGTACCAAATATACAAAAACACACACACAGTGTGTAGCCAATGCAGGAAAGCAATTAAAATAACACATATCCTTTGACAATAAAATATTAACATTACAGTGAATCAGGTATAGACGAGTGGACAACGGGGAGGCGGGTGGATCAGTGAGGAATCCACAGGCAGATACTGTATCCACCAGAAAAAGCGTTACCGAAGGTAAGTAACTTGTTCTTCTGATGGATACATCTGCCAGTGGATTCCTCACCTTGTGAATAGAGTCCCACAGCAGTCCCCACTCCCGGAGGAGGGAGTCCACTCTCCTATACCAGAAAATCATGGAGGGAAGAATGCGCAAAGTGGCCGTCCCTCCTCACATCGGAATCCAAGCAGTAATGCTTCGCGAAAGTGTGGAGGGAAGCCCAAGTCGCTGCTCTACAAATGTCCTCTACAGGTACACCCCTAGACAAAGCAGATGTAGCAGATCTTGCTCTAGTGGAATGAGCTCTTAAACTTTCAGGAGGTTCCTTACCCGCCAGAGAGTAGCAAATCTTGATACATAATGTGGAAAAGTAAATTTTGCCATGTTCTGTGTCCCTACGTGTCATCCATCATATGTTATGTGTGCATGATTAAATATGCATATGTATTCCCCATGTTCGATTCAAGACACAATTATAGTTGTGTCCACCTCTAATATGCCAGTTTCCAGTTCTCGTGAATACTACGTATATCAGGCCTATGTAAAGCTACGTTGCCACGTTTCTCAGTGTGCACGTTATTCTATTATAAAGTCCCCGTTTCTAGGCCTCAAAAGGGCCTGGACACCAGATTCAGCTCCTGTCTCCTGAAGCCTCGCTGAGGAGCGATACAGCCCCCACCTGTATCCTCGACCCTTCACTTACTTCCTGCCTCGCAGTGCCCGGCCCAGCCTGGCTCAGTCTCTGAGTCTGCCAAGAATATGTTATGATTCCAGTTATCAGTTCAGTCCTCCTCCTCTGCATTCCTAAACTACTGAATCGCATCAATAGTTTCCGTCATTGTCTAGCCTTCACGTCTCCACGTTAGAGAAATACTGCATTTAATGGTCATTTAATATTCTTCATCACGCACTACATGTAGAATAATGCATGGTCCAGTCTTAGAATCAAGTTAGCCTTTCCCCTCCTAACTTCTAGTTTATATCAACATGTTCTCTAAACATCAGATACTAGATACTGTTTAGGTACATGTCGCCCTGACTCTCCAGACTTCAGTCTCTGCTCCTAGCACAGAGTTCATAGCCCCCAGCTTCTCCTAGTGATACGTCATTGCTAGTTTGCGCGCACCATCAGGTTAGAGGTCCCGGCTCCTTAGGTAGCCCCCTCCATGGTTTCCGCCCCATTCATGACATATTCTGTTACGTTTACATCACATGTCTATGTATACGCCCAGTTACACCTACTTTCGCCCTTATCTTTCGCGACTGCTACGCGTCACGCCTTCTGCTCCACCCACTGCTACGCCTACTGCAATGTAATGCTATGTGTTTGCGTTATGTATATATGCTCATGTATTGTTATTAAAAGTCAGCGCGCTCATCCCAGATCCAGCCCCAGCAGCTGCTGGGCCCTGTCATCCTATTCCTATGCAGGTTGTCCTGTTCCTGTCCTTATGCTGTATTAAACCTGCAAAACTCCTACTACCTCGAATCTTGACTCTTATTTATTGATCTATCTGTTATGATATATGTCTAGTCAAAAAGAGAGGTATTATTTATTTATTTACCACATAATGGCGCCCGAATAGGGACTTGCCCTTTCCCCACGCGTCGGTGAAGCCACGCCGACCCCCTGACCCTCTGCAGTCGTGACGGAACTCTTCTGTGCACCGGCAGATATTTCTGCTTCAAGTATCCCTCAGGCCCACGGAGGAGACGGAGGAGGCGGTCCAGCATCCAAACGAGACGGTGGAGGAACGCGGCGAGTCCCGACCAGAGCCCAAGCCAAGAGTCCAAGGTCCGAGGTATCCGGAGGCCCACCCGTAACTGAAGTCCGAAGTTCGTCGTCCGTCGTCGTAGCAGTCCAGTCCAGTCCGAGGCTTTCCGTTCTTGCTGCCCGGTGAGTACCATTACTGGGGTAGTATCTAGACAGGGTCAATCTAAATTGACTCTGGTCCGTGGGTTGGTGGTACACAGACTCACAAACGAAGTGTTCACCTAGGTGGATACGGGTCTTGATGCGTCCCTTTACGGGACCGGTATGTTCCGTACTGTTTCAGCAGTGCATCCAGTAACTCTAGTCTGTTCCGTTCTCGAGAAATTCTTGTGTTTCTGTTCTCAGTATTCCAGGTAATATTCTGTCCGAACTGTTATGTTATGATGTTGTTCAATGTATTTCCAATGTCGTGGTATGCCTGAATTGTTCTCCAAATTGTTATTGTTTCTCGTGTATTGTATTGTGTTCCGATTCAAGTTTACAATGTCTCTCTTTTCGAGATTACGTCAGCTAAAAACTAGAAAGGGTTTGTTAGAAGAAGCAGTTCCTGTTCCGCCGAGGGACAGTCCAGGTCATTTTATGTATCAGAAGCATGGCATAAGCGCCATATTGTATCTAGATTTATGGGTAGAGTATACCAAACAGTTAGAAGAAAAGTATAGATGGCCCGTATCGGGTACATGGGATGCCGAGTGCATCATGCGAGTAGAAGAGGCATTATGGAAAAAGAAAGCCAGACAGTCACAGAAAGATGCCATCGAGTTATGGCGTAAAGAATCTCATAAAAGAACTGAAAAGGAAATCAGAAAGTCAGAATTAAGTAGAGAATCCTTAGAACGAGCACAAGAAAAAGAACTAATCGAGATAGGTGAACAAGTCAAAGCCGAACAGTCAGACAGACAGAGGCATGCCCTTATTAGGGGTATGTATCCTCTCCTTGCCGAGGGCTTGCCAAAAGCGACCCCAGAGGCATCCAGTAATTTCCCGCCACCATTAGTTCCGACCAAGCTACGTCACAAACAGACCGCAGCTGATATTTTTATTTCGCCCTATTTAGACGACACAGTCCCAGAATATGCAAATCCTGTTCGCGCTCCACCAGTCCCTGTAAATCAGGCACTTCCCGCTCCTCCAGACACCGGAGTACCTGTCACGGTACCCCCGGTCCAGCCCGCCATACAAGTCCAGCCTGCATTTCCATTTCCCACTCTGCCAGGACGAAGAGCCTCAGTAGACCTAGACTCCAGTTTAGGGGCCGCAGGGGGAGGTACTCCTCAAACCCCGCCGCCACACAAGCGTTTAACGACAGCCGAATTACATGCACAAGCGTCACAGCGTACGCCCAGACATCAGACTGTAGCAGAAATAAGAAAATCCCTTGCCGAATGCGGCTATGATCCAGTCCCAGGCGAGGATAATATGGTTTTATATTCATTCCGCGTAAGAAAGGTGGCCGAGTATCTAGTCACCTTACCGAATATGAAAGAAGATCTAGACAGAATATATCGTTTCATCCGTACAGGGGATGATCCAGAAAGTATTAGCGAGGCCATGTCTCAAAGGAAAGCCGAGATCCAGCTCATGATATTAAAGTTTCTGATCAATTGTCTAATAAGAGAACAAGATTACCCGTCTAAAGATCCGGCCGAAATGAAAATCCTGACAAGGTGGAGTGATAATATAGCCGAGGGTAAGCACAAGACCGTCGGTGCTATGGAGAGTATGTACAAGAAAATCCGTAGAGAAATAATAAAGATACACGAACAACGTAAAGCAGCACAAGTAAGCGAGAAAGAAAGTAACTCTGATACTGAAGAGGTAGAGAACGAGAATCCCGCCAGAATAGCGTATGTAGGAAAATCTAGATTTCCAGATCGCCATTTACGCCTAGAACACAAGTCTATTTTTCATTCTCCAGCACCAGAACAAGGTTCTCTAGAACAAGTGTTTCAAGCTACCGATCACATTCTGAAATCACGAATCGGTTACAGTGAGTTAAGTACCATGCATGAACAAGAACTAGCCCGATCAGCAGTCCGATGGATTACTGATTCTACCACTTTTCCAGACGAAATAGTGGCACAAATGTTTCTGAAAATGCCCCCAGCCGAACAACGACTGGTGGGTATGTATATGATTCAGCACCTCATTACATTGTATGAGGGTCAGCACTCTGATCCAGGCCCGTTACATGATATCCTGAACGAGTTACTCCAGTATAGATGGAAAGGTCTAGGTACCGATTTAATTAGTGTCATTCTAGAGCAGCGTCACAAATATAGAACGTTTCTGAACCCGCATTTTGTTCATGCCTCACCTCCAGAAAGTAAACCATTTTACATGGAGAGACAGAATCCGTTACGAGAAGTCCACCCAGTTAAAGGAACGGGTGGCGAAATGCAGCGAGTGTTTGTATACACTCCAATAACAAAGATGGAACTCCTCGAGATGAAGAAATTAATTCCCTGTCATGACAAAGATCCAGCAGGGTTCCATAGAGAATTAAAAGACATGCTCCGTATGGGAGAATACACATACCCAGATATAATTAAAATGTTAAAGGTTCTGCTGCCCGCAGGGGTGTATGAAAAGCTCAAGGAAAAAGAATGGGAGGTGGGAGAGAAAAAGATCGATTGGGCAGTTCTAGAAGCTGAAGACAAGGCACGAGTACCAGGTACCGGTCTTGGAGATAAATGTAAAGAATTACCAGAATTATTAATACAAGTTCTACCCAGATTACTGACAACTAGAAAAGAAGACTGGGATGCAATCTCAGCCTGTAAACAGAAACAAGATGAGGATATTAGTGATTTTTATTCTAGATTTGAAAAATGTTTTAGCATCAACAGTGGCCTCAAGACAAGTAGTGAGTCATACCCTCACCTTTTTGTTACTAAATTAGTCGAGAATTCAAGTCCACAAATTAAGAATCGAGTTTTGAAAGTCGAAAGTACCTGGCAAGCTAATACCCCGTCCCAGATGTTGCAAATGCTTCAGTATCATCAGAATAGAATCAGAGAAGAACAAGAACACGAGAGAAAACGTATGAAAGATACGAAAATGAAAGTACTAGTTGCACAATCTGTTCCTCAAGACAGTCAGAAGAGGGGTCCGAATCAAGCCAGTCATCCTGCAGCTCCCGTTAAAGGGAACTGCAATTATTGTAAACTGCCAGGTCATTTTATAAATGAGTGTGCAGTTCTGAAACACAACATAGCTACTGGTAAGACTAAAGAAAGACCACGTCCGCCTAGACAAGAACAAGTTTCCCAGATTCCTCAGTCACAGAATGCACCACAGACAGTTACTGTACCGCAGCCTATTGCTGCAACACAGCATGTTACATCGCAGATGTACCAGTATGCACAGTCTGAGTATCCAGAGTACCAGCAGTATTCATGAAACAGCCTAGAGAGGGAGGTAGGCTTGCCTCTCATCGAGATACCTATAGATCAAGAAGGTCCCTATGTTCATAGTCAAGTATTAGGGAAAGACAGAAAGTTTTTGATCGATACAGGGGCAAGTAGGACCACAATTAGTCACGCCGAAGTTCCAGGGGCTCCGCTCTCAGGCTCAAGAAATGTTTCCCTTGGATTTTCAGGAAAACCTATCGTAAATGAGATTTCAAAGCCAGTTACTCTAGAAGTAGGTCCATTGTCCCGCACTACTGATCTGTTACTTACTAAGTCATGTCCAGAAAACCTATTAGGCATTAAGACACTGAAAGAGTTAGGTGCAGTTATATGCTGTTCCCCAGAGGGAATACGATTGTTCCTACGTGACTTTAAGGGTCACTATGTATTACGAGATTTTGATTCAAGACTGTCTAATGTTCCGCAGCACTTATGGGCGCAAGGTCCAACTGATGTAGGTTACATGCAAATCACACCCTATCGTGTGACTCTCAAGCCAGGTGTAGTGTTACCACGAATCAGACAGTACAGATTGCCACCTGAGGCTGTAGCAGCCTTATCCAAAATTATTGACGAGCTTATTGCTCAAGGAGTGGTTGTAGAAACTGACTCCAATGTATGTAATTCTCCGATCATTCCAGTCATGAAACGTACTGATCCAAATGCACCCCCAGTATATCGATTAGTGATTGACCTACGAGAGCTTAATAAATGTATTATTCCGCAGTACCCAGTTGTCCCAGACATCTCTTCCCTATTGACAGCCATTGATTCCGAAGCCACGTTCTTCACTGTCATAGACCTCAAGAACGCATTTTTCAGTGTTCCTATTCATCCAGACAGCCAGTTCCTTTTCGGATTTTGTTTAAATGGAAGGAGCTATATGTTCACACGAGCTCCTCAAGGTTTCACAGAAAGTCCTAGTATTTACAGTCAAGCACTTAAGAGACAACTAGACAACATTCACATGCCAACTGACACTGCCCTGCTCCAGTATGTCGATGATCTACTGATCACAGCTCGTTCTGAACGTGCTTGCGAGCAAGCATCACTGACAGTTCTGTATTTCCTAGCCGAGATGGGGCACAAGGTGTCCCCTTCTAAGCTTCAATTCTGTGTCCAGCAAGTGGTCTACTTAGGACACTTACTGTCCAAGAGGGGTAGGCAGTTGACACCAGACCGTATCCAGTTAATAGCGAGTCTTCCTCAGCCCAAGACCCAGAAGGAGGTACGTGCTTTTATCGGCCTTACTTCTTACTGCAGACAATGGATTCCCCAGTATGCATTTCTAGCCAAGCCACTGATACAGTTAACGACACAGGAGGCAGCCGTATCGACTGTCCTCCCTTGGACATCTGAACATACACTTAGTTTCAATGAGTTAAAGAAAGCCCTATGCCAAGCTCCAGTTCTAGCGACACCGAACTACAGTAAGCCTTTTACACTTTTCGTCACTGAACGCGAAGGTACAGCATTATCTGTTCTCACACAAGATCAAGCAGGACAATACAAGCCCTGTGCTTATTTTTCGAGCACATTAGATCCTGTAGCCCAGGCTCTGCCTGCGTGCCTCAAGTCAGTTGCAGCCACAGCCCTAGCTATCAGACAAAGTGATTCCATAGTCTTAGGACATACCTTGACAGTACAAGTTCCACACTCTGTGGAAGTTCTTTTAAACCGAACACAAACTCAGCACTTGACAATTGCACGTTTAACAGGTTATGAATTGACACTGTTCCAGCCACACATAGAAATCAGACGCTGCAACATTTTAAATCCTACTACACTGTTACCATCAGTTAATTCAAATTCTGCCACACATGACTGTGTGGAAGTAGTTAACATTACGACAAAGCCAAGACAAGATCTGACAGATACTCCGTTACCAGATCCCGACCTGACACTTTATGTGGATGGTTCATGTATGAGAACAAGTACAGGAGAACTAGTCGCTGCGTATGCAGTGACTACTGACACTAAAGTTATAGAGACACACCGTATTGATACCCTGTCCGTTCAAGCAGCAGAGCTAGTTGCTCTGACACAAGCCTGTATACATGCCAAGAACCAGAGAGTTAATGTTTACACAGATTCACGCTACGCATTTGGAGTTGTACACGACTTCGGAGTGCTCTGGCAGGAGAGAGGTTTCATGACTTCTCATGGAACCAAGATTCAGCATGGTCTCCTTATTCAAGCTCTGTTAGATGCCATACATTTGCCGACATCTATCGCTATCATGAAGTGCAAAGCACATACGAAAGTTACTGACATTATTTCCCAAGGTAATGATCTAGCAGATCGCACAGCCAAGCTTACAGCACAGACTCTAGACATTCCAGTTAATCAGACACATACTCCAGATCCGACTACATGTATGACAGTTAAGGACCCTACACAAGATGTCATAGATATCCAGTTACATGCTACTCCCGAAGAAATCAAGAAATGGTCCGAACAAGGAGGGGTCCAGACAGATCAAGGATGGTTAACGAAGGGTAGAGCCACATGGTTTCTCCCCGACTCTATGGTTCAAGTCATTATCAATACCGCACATAGTCCAGCACATTTAGGAGAAAAAGCTATGTTAGACAGTATCCAGAACATTTGGTTCAACAAGCATTTACGAGCTGCAGCCAAGCAGAAAGTCCGTACCTGTATGATATGTTGTCAGTTTAATCCAGGTAAAAGTGTCCCGGTGGAACAAGGTGGATTCCAGCCCCCTGATCACCCTTTTGAAGTCCTCCAGATGGATTATATTCAGATGGAGCGATGTCGAGGTTTCAAGTATGTCCTTGTAGTTGTATGCGCTTTGTCCAGGTGGACAGAAGCATATCCAGTTCCAGATTACACAGCCGCGACCACTGCCAAGCAGTTGGTTCGTGAGTTTTTCCCCCGTTATGGACTCCCTAGAGTCGTATATTCTGACAACGGCCAGCCATTCTCATCTGAACTCATGAAGCATGTTTCCCTGTTATTAGGGTACCAGTGGAAGTTTCATTGTGTACGCCATCCTGAAGCAGCCGGTCTCGTAGAGAGACATAACCAGACTCTGAAAATCCGTATTGCAAAAGTGTGTAAAGAAAAAGGTGTGGACTGGCTGATAGCTCTACCAGTCGCTTTATTTTATATGCGCATGGTCGTACATTCCAGATCAGGTCTGTCCCCGTATGAGGTCGTATTCGGCCGCCCCCCTAACATGTGGGGTACTCCTAGACCCCGAAGTATTACCGATGTTTCAAGTAATATGCTGACAGATTACCTAGCTTCCTTGATGTCTGCCCTCAACTCATGTCGTTCACAGGTTGCTGCCGCATTTCCAGACAATACCGAGGTGGCACCGCATGAAATCGTTCCAGGATCCATGGTGATGGTCCGCAACTTTGACAGATCAAGTCCGCTGGAGCCTCGTTGGAAAGAGCCCCGACAGGTCCTCCTCACCACCCGTACAGCCGTGAAGTTGGAAGGACGCAAAGGCTGGGTACACCTTTCTCATGTCAAACTTTTTAATGGACTGAAACCCGTCTTAAAGAACATTTCCCAGGATTTGAAGGATTGCCAAAATATTGTTCTCAAGGACTGTCCCGCAAAAGACATTGCTACAACCCCTCCCCTGTTAGAGAAAACTCCGCAACAGGAGTATAAGCTCAAACTCCGGTCTAGTAAAATAAGTCAGTCAGTTTGATTGTCTAAGTCCTCCCCTAGGTGAAACGGTTAGACTGTTTCTGACATGTATAAAATAGACCCCCATAGTGAGAGAGTTAGTCAAAACTCAATCCGATGTATTGTTTTTCCATGTTTCATATTATTTCTCAGCATTATGATTTCCTGCACCAGTTATGCATTTTTCTTGTATTTCCCAGTTTCACATGTAAATAAGTCTGCTAATGCTACAGTAGAGCACACGTTTAGTGACCTGCCCCCTCATGAACTCTCTTACCGCCTCGCTATGCGAAATAACTCATTTATCCGCATGTTACATTACTCACACCAGTCCAGCAATACCACTAATTGTTGGGTGTGTGGTCGACTCCCCCCTTTCCAGACACCGAAGGGAGTTCTGCCACTTTTTCCTTATCCATTTTCACATAATGGTTCGTGTGGAGCATGGTCCACGTTAACGTCATCCTCAACAGATATGTCTTTTCTTAACAGTACATGTTTTCCAGACAAGCAAGGTCTTCCCCACAGAACAGGTTTAGATCTAGAAAATGAAGTATATAATCTAGGAAACTATTCTTCGAATTTCATGGTCCTGAATGTTCAGTCTGATACTACTCCAGACTTACCTGCTATTTCAGTACTACCAGTCAGAGGCGAATTATGTGTCCGAAATAATGGTTCCGTACATGTAGGACATAGTGATTGTACTACTGTTGTCAAGTATAGTGACAGTGGGAAATCAATTTTTAAAGCTTCACGTCATTCTTATTTTATTTGTGGTCAAACCGCATATGTTCGTCTGCCCCTCGATTGGGAGGGAACCTGTTACATTGCCTTCCTACTGCCACCAGTTTTTCTAGCCCCACCTGATTATCATAGAAACACACATCTAGTACACATTAGACATAGAAGGGAGTCCCCAATTGTCGATTATACTGAAACTGCTCTAGAACAGTATACAGATTTCAACAGAGGTTTCTTCTTCTTTATAGGACCTATCCAGAATAGTAAACTGATCCGTAGGTTAACCAGAACCCTCGAAGCTGTAGTAAAGAACAAGTTACTTACCTTCGGTAACGCTTTTTCTGGTAGATACTATATCTGCCTGTGGATTCCTCACCTTGTGAATACCCCCTTGCGTCAGCAACATTCGGAAATTCTTTTTTCGTAGCCTCGCGCCGACGTGGACTCCTGACGTCATAGAGACACGACCTCGCTCGCGACTCCGCTGACGTCACCGACGCCTATAATAGGCCCACGCCGGCGTGATGACATCAGTTCCGCCCTTTTTTCCGTGCCATCGAGGCACACGGACGGACCAATGACAGTAGAAATATACAAGTATACACAGTACACAGTACTCAAGGCAAAACACACAGTGTTAAGCAAAAGCAGGAAAGCAACTGAAACATTTCCTTGACAATAAAATATATATATATATTACACTACAGTAACTCTGGCATAGAAGAGTGGACAACGGGGAGGCGGGTGGGTCGGTGAGGAATCCACTGGCAGATATAGTATCTACCAGAAAAAGCGTTATCGAAGGTAAGTAACTTGTTCTTCTGATAGATACATCTGCCGTGTGGATTCCTCACCTTGTGAATAGAGTCCCACAGCAGTCCCCACTCCCGGAGGAGGGTGTCCACTCTTCTAAACCAGGAAATCCTGAAGGACAGAGCGCGCAAAATGGCCGTCCCTCCTCACTTCGGAATCCAAGCAGTAATGCTTCGCGAAAGTGTGGAGGGAAGACCAAGTCGCCGCCCTACAAATATCCTCCACAGGCACACCTCTAGCCAATGCTGAGGTTGAAGACTTAGCTCTAGTTGAATGAGCCCTTATACCCTCTGGTGGTTCCTTACCGGCCAAAGAGTAGCAGATCTTTATGCAGAGGACGATCCATCTCGATAAAGTCCTTTTATGGACCGCCCTTCCTTTCTTGCAGCCAGCAAATCCAACGAAGAGCTGGTCCTCCAAGCGAAAGTCCTTGGATCTGTCCAAGTAAAAGGACACCGCCCTCTTAGGGTCCAGACGGTGCAGTCTCTCCTCCTCCTTGGAAGGGTGAGGGGGAGGATAGAAGGTAGGTAGGGTAATGGACTGTCCTAGATGGAAGGGAGTTACCACCTTAGGCAGAAAAGCAGCCCTGGTCCTAAGAACCATTCTATCAACATGAATGGTCAGGAATGGGGGCTTGGAGCTAAGAGCTTGAAGCTCACTAACCCTCCTTGCCGAGGTTATTGCAACCAAGAAGACTGTCTTAAGGGTAAGAAGCCTCATGGGACATTTGTGGAGAGGCTCAAAGGGAGCCCCCATCAAAAAAGTCAATACAAGATTTAAATCCCACTGAGGCACAATGAAAGGTGAAGGAGGGAACATATTAGTAAGACCCTTCAAAAACCTTAAGACCACAGGAGACTTAAAAAGAGAGGGCTGGTCAGGCAAGCAGAGAAAAGCCGACAGCGCCGACAGGTAACCCTTTACCGTGGCAACCGCCAGACCCTGCCGCGCCAAAGAAAGAGCAAATTGTAGAACATTAGACAAATGGGCCCTCAAAGGATCAACAGACCTTTCCCCACACCACGTGACAAATTTCGCCCATCTATAAGAATAGATGGACTTAGTGGAGTCACGCCTGGCTGACAAGATGACATCCACAACGTCAGGCGGGAGGGAAAAGGAATTCAGGTTGCTCCGCTCAATCTCCAGGCATGAAGGTGCAATGTCTGGAGGTGGGGGTGTAAAACCTGCCCCTCCATCAGAGAGAGGAGGTCTGCCCTGAGAGGGAGACGGAGCGGCGGGTGAGAGGAGAGGTGGAGTAGATCTGTATACCACACCCTTCTTGGCCAATCCGGAGCGACCAATATGACTTGGGCCCGGTCTTGGCGAATCTTCCTCAGAACCCGAGGAATCAAGGGTATGGGGGGAAACGCGTAAAGGAGTTGATCTTTCCAACTCAACTGAAACGCGTCCCCCAAGGCTCCTTGCATCGGATACTGGAGACTGCAGAACGACAGGCAGTGCGCATTCTCGCGAGTGGCAAACAGGTCCACCCGAGGAGTCCCCCACATCTGAAAGATGTCGTGAACCACCTCCGGGTGCAGCCTCAACTCGTGGTCGGCAGAGAACTGCCGACTGAGACTGTCTGCACGAACGTTCAGAACACCGGCCAGATGATTTGCCATCAGACAAATCTGATGGTCCTGAACCCAGGACCAGAGACGCAGAGCCTCTCTGCAGAGACACTGCGACCCTACTCCTCCCTGCTTGTTGATGTACCACATCGCAGTCGTGTTGTCCGTCAGGACTTGAACAGACTGACTGCGAAGGGAAGGGAGGAAGGCCTTGAGCGCCAAACGTATCGCCCGCAATTCTAGAAGGTTGATGTGAAGCAACCTTTCCTCTGGAGACCAAAGGCCTTTGACCTCCAGATCCCCCAGATGAGCACCCCACCCGAGAGTGGATGCATCCGTTATCACCGTGGCCACCGATGGGGGAAGTTGAAAAGGCTTTCCTTGGGACAGATTGCCTTCCACGCCCCACCAAGACAGATCCGCTGCAGCTTCTCTGGAGATCCTCACTGACTCCCTGAGGTCTCCGCTGTGCTGATACCACTGCCTGCGGAGACACCACTGGAGCGCCCTCATGTGCCAGCGTGCATGGTTGACCAACAGAATGCATGAAGCCATCAGACCGAGCAGGCGAAGGACCTTCAGGACTGGAACGACTGCTCCATTGTAAAACAAAGGAATCATCTCCCGTATGTCGCGAATCCTTTGAGGGGGAGGGAATGCACGACATACGGTTGTGTCCAGTACCGCACCTATGAACAGGTTGCGCTGGGAGGGCACCAGGTGAGACTTGGGTACATTTATTGAAAAACCCAACCTGTACAACAACTGGGTTGTCTCCCGCAAATGATGGAGCACTCTCTCTGACGACTCCGCTTTGATCAGCCAGTCGTCTAAATAAGGGAATACCGGAATCCCTGACCTTCTGAGATGTGCCGCCACCACTGCCATCACCTTGGTGAAGACTCGAGGCGCAGTAGTAAGTCCAAACGGAAGGACCGCAAACTGGTAGTGCTGCGATCCCACCGTAAAACGGAGATACCTCCTGTGCGACTTCAGGATTGGGATGTGAAAGTAAGCATCCTGCAAGTCGAGTGACACCATCCAGTCTTCTTCTTGCAGCGCTTGAAGAACCTGAGCAAGGGTGAGCATCTTGAATTTCTCCTGTTTCAGATAGAGATTCAAGATCCTGAGATCCAGGATTGGACGAAGCCTGCCATCCTTCTTCGGAATCAGGAAATACCGGGAGTAGCATCCCTGACCCCTTTCCTGCTCTGGGACCACCTCTATCGCACCCTTTCTTATCAGAGTTAAAACTTCCTCTTGCAGAAGAGACAGATGCTCCTCGGAGCAATACCCTTGGCAAGGAGGGAAATTGGGAGGGAATTCCCGAAAGGGAAGGGCATACCCATTTTCTACAAGATTGAGAACCCAAAGATCTGACGTAACCGATTCCCAATCCTGTAGAAAATGGGTAAGCCGGCCCCCAACCGGACCCACATGATCCTGAATGTCGGATCTAGGGCTGCTTCTCAGGGGCAGGAGGGTTGGAGGAAGTGGAGGAGGAAGAGACCTGACGTCCACGAGGACGCACTCTTTGCTTTCCCCTGTAGGACCTGTATAAGGAGTTTTGCTGCTGCTGTTGTTGCTGCTGCTGCTGTTGGCCTTGCCGGGAATTCCGAAAGGCAGGACGGCCAAAACCTCTGAATCTTCTGCCAGTTGAAGAACCTCTCATTTGGAGACCCAGGGATTTAGCAGTCGCCTTGCAATCCTTAAACCTCTCAAGGGCCGCATCAGCCTTCTTCCCAAAAAGGCCTGAACCATCGAAAGGAAGATCTAATAATGTCGCCTGAACATCAGCCGAAAAGTCAGAGGATTTCAACCAGGCAGACCTCCTAGTAGCGACAGCAGTGCCCATAATGCGCGCCACAGAGTCTACAGTATCCAAACCGCTCTGAATGACCTGGCGAGCCGCTGCCTGAGCGTCAGAGATGACTTCCTCAAAATCCTTCCTGCTGTCATCAGGAACTTTTGGAACCAGAACATGTAAAGAGTCCATCAGAGCGTGTAAATATCTCCCCATCAAGCAAGTGGCATTTGATGACTTCAATGCCATACTGGCAGAGGAGAAGGACTTCTTTGCCACCTGATCCTGCTTCTTTGCTTCCTTCTCAAAAGGAACCTGAGGGAAAGCACTAATGTTCTTTTTGGAGCATGCAGCCTGAATGATCAAACTCTCCGGTGAAGGGTGAGAGGTTAAAAAGGCAGGATCATCAGGGGCAACCCTGTATCTTCTGGCTACACTTTTAGAGACAGCTGGAGCAGACAAAGGTTTTTTCCACACCTCCAGAATGGGCTCTGTTAGAGCCTCATTGAAAGGAAGAAGAGGTTCCACCACTGAACTCGGAGAATGGAGTACTTCAGTCAGAATATTAGATTTGAATTCTGCTGTAGGCAAAGTCAACTTAAGCAGACTGGCAGCCTTTCTCATAATCAAATGATAGGGTTGAATGTCCTTAGAAGGAGTACTAGAACCTGATGGTAACTCCCACTCTGGAGAGAAATCCAGGCTTCCTGCTTCTGCCAAATCTTCAAAAGTATCTTCATCCAACTCACCCTCCTCGAGATCAGATTGTGAGTCCAAAAACCTCCTTTCCTCCAGAAGGCGCTGAGCCTCTCTTCTGGATCTCATCTTGATCCGTTTTGCCCTCGGATCCACCATCGGCTCCGACGGATTCGGAATCGACGTCGGGATCGAATCCGCAGGTTCAGAGGGATGTGTTCTAGGTCGACCCGGAGCTGGTGACGCCGGAACCGGCGTCGACGGCTTCGGTGGAGCCGGAAAATGCCACGGCGGCGTCGGAGCCGGCATGTAAGGCATAAACGGAGCCGGAGGGTAGGAGTGAGGGACTCCTAAGTTAAACGCCAAAGGACCCATGGGACCCGAAGGTGCACCAGAGGGGTACCATGACCTCGAAAAGACTCCATACATCGCGTTGAGAAACGCAGAAGGGTCCTGGCCTGGGGCAGGAAATGGTGGATGAAAACCTTCAGGCCTGTCTCGAGGAGCGTTCGGATTCGGCTCACTTAAGGGCTCGGAACCCTCATCCTCATGAGGCTCCTCCTCATCTCGGACCGGGGACGGCGCCGGAGATGGATTCGGAGCCGGATTCGGAGTCGGAGACGGAGCCGGAGACGGCGCCCGTGACTCAGAAGGGGAAGCCTCACCTTCAGGTTCTGGATCCGAAACTTCAATGGTCACCACCTTCGAACGAACCTTCGGTGACCTCGACCTCGACCCCGACTCCTTACCAGAACGACGTCGGGACTCATGTCTCCTCTTCTTATGTTTCCTCTTCTTCGAAACATGGTCCGAAGCCGACTTCGAAGACGACCTTCCTCTAGATCTAGACCTGGACCTCGATCTCGACTTCGACCTCGCCCTTCGAGAACGAGACTTCGACGATTTTCCTTTTCCAGCTTTCATTTTAGCCACCAGAAGCTTCGCCTCTCTCTCCCTCAGGGCCTTCGGGTTCATTTTCTTACACGAAGAGCAGTCCTCCACATCATGGTCCGAACTCAAGCACCAGATGCAGTCGCTGTGTGGGTCGGTAATGGACATCATTTTGCCGCATTCTCTGCAGGGCTTGAAGCCGGTCTTTTTTGAAGACATTGTCGAAAAGACAGGATACAGAGACGCAGAAAATGTTAATAATAAAGACAACAAAGTATCCGTTGGCTACAGAGATTCCCGATAACCGTTAGCGTCGACGACGCGGAAAAAAGGGAACTGATGTCATCACGCCGGCGTGGGCCTATTATAGGCATCGGTGACGTCAGCGGAGTCGCGAGCGAGGTCGTGTCTCTATGACGTCAGGAGTCCACGTCGGCGCGAGGCTACGAAAAAAGAATTTCCGAATGTTGCTGACGCAAGGGGGTATTCACAAGGTGAGGAATCCACACGGCAGATGTATCTATCAGAATGAGACTGCCTCTGCTCTAGGTAACTTAACCGAAGAGCAATCTGCTATGAGATTTGTCGTTTTACAGAATCGTCTCGTCCTTGACGTCATACTGGCCGATAGGGGCGGGGCCTGTAGAGTCATCGGATCTAGTTGCTGCATTTTCATTCCAAATAACGCGCCGTCTGTTTATTCAGCTATAACCAGACTCCATAAAATTGCCCATCTGTTACACCAAGATCCAGGCACCTGGACATGGTCCGGTTGGTTCTGGAATATAATTTCCGCATGGGGATGGAAAATATTGTCCTTTCTAGGTATTGCAGTAGCGATCATATTCAGCTGCTGCCTCTGTATACAATGTGGCCCTGCGATTTGCGGCATTTGTGCTACCTCTTGTATTCCTAGTCCCAAGCCCCGTTCTAAATCCCGTTCCAGGATAATTCGAGACGAGCAAATGATACTGTATGAAATGATAGATGGTATCATGAATATTGATGTTTCCTGATGGAAACGTAGTGACAAGGAGGGAATGTGGAAAAGTAAATTTTGCCATGTTCTGTGTCCCTACGTGTCATCCATCATATGTTATGTGTGCATGATTAAATATGCATATGTATTCCCCATGTTCGATTCAAGACACAATTATAGTTGTGTCCACCTCTAATATGCCAGTTTCCAGTTCTCGTGAATACTACGTATATCAGGCCTATGTAAAGCTACGTTGCCACGTTTCTCAGTGTGCACGTTATTCTATTATAAAGTCCCCGTTTCTAGGCCTCAAAAGGGCCTGGACACCAGATTCAGCTCCTGTCTCCTGAAGCCTCGCTGAGGAGCGATACAGCCCCCACCTGTATCCTCGACCCTTCACTTACTTCCTGCCTCGCAGTGCCCGGCCCAGCCTGGCTCAGTCTCTGAGTCTGCCAAGAATATGTTATGATTCCAGTTATCAGTTCAGTCCTCCTCCTCTGCATTCCTAAACTACTGAATCGCATCAATAGTTTCCGTCATTGTCTAGCCTTCACGTCTCCACGTTAGAGAAATACTGCATTTAATGGTCATTTAATATTCTTCATCACGCACTACATGTAGAATAATGCATGGTCCAGTCTTAGAATCAAGTTAGCCTTTCCCCTCCTAACTTCTAGTTTATATCAACATGTTCTCTAAACATCAGATACTAGATACTGTTTAGGTACATGTCGCCCTGACTCTCCAGACTTCAGTCTCTGCTCCTAGCACAGAGTTCATAGCCCCCAGCTTCTCCTAGTGATACGTCATTGCTAGTTTGCGCGCACCATCAGGTTAGAGGTCCCGGCTCCTTAGGTAGCCCCCTCCATGGTTTCCGCCCCATTCATGACATATTCTGTTACGTTTACATCACATGTCTATGTATACGCCCAGTTACACCTACTTTCGCCCTTATCTTTCGCGACTGCTACGCGTCACGCCTTCTGCTCCACCCACTGCTACGCCTACTGCAATGTAATGCTATGTGTTTGCGTTATGTATATATGCTCATGTATTGTTATTAAAAGTCAGCGCGCTCATCCCAGATCCAGCCCCAGCAGCTGCTGGGCCCTGTCATCCTATTCCTATGCAGGTTGTCCTGTTCCTGTCCTTATGCTGTATTAAACCTGCAAAACTCCTACTACCTCGAATCTTGACTCTTATTTATTGAGCTATCTGTTATGATATATGTCTAGTCAAAAAGAGAGGTATTATTTATTTATTTACCACAATAAGACAATCCATCTCAACAGTGTGCGCTTGTGCACCGCCTTGCCTCTTCTGGCACCAACAAAACCAACGAAGAGCTGGTCATCCACTCTGAACTCTCTAGTTCTGTCCAGGTAGAAGCTCACCGTCCTCTTAGGGTCCAGGCGATGAAGTCTCTCCTCCTTGGAAGGGTGAGGGGGAGAATAGAAGGTAGGAAGGGTGATGGACTGCCCCAGATGGAAAGGAGTTACCACCTTAGGCAGAAAAGCAGCCCTGGTCCTGAGTACCATTCGTTCAGCATGAATGGTCAAGAATGTGGGCTTTGAACTAAGAGCTTGAAGCTCACTTACCTCCCTTGCCGAGGTAATCGCAATTAGGAAGACCGTTTTAAAAGACAACAGTCTCAAGGGACATCTGTGTAAAGGTTCAAAAGGTGAACCCATTAAAAAAGTAAACACAAGGTTCAAGTCCCATTGAGGCACAATAAAGGGAGTAGGAGGAAATTTATTCATGAGACCCTTTAAAAACCTCAAGACCACAGGAGGTTTAAACAAGGATGGCTGATCTGGCAGACAGAGAAAAGCAGACAAAGCCGAAAGATAACCCTTGACCGTAGCAACAGCAAAACCCTGCTGCACCAAAGAGAGTGCAAATTGAAGAATATCAGACAATTTAGCCTTCAAAGGGTCAATGGACTTCTCTCCACACCAAGAAACAAACTTAGTCCATCTATAAGAATAAATAGATTTGGTGGAATCACGCCTGGCCGATAAAATGACATCCACCACATCATGTGGGAGAGAAAAGGAATTCAGGTTGCCCTGTTCAATCTCCAGGCATGAAGGTGTACGGTCTGGAGGTGGGGGTGTAGAGCCTGCCCCTCCATTTGAGAGAGGAGATCTGCCCTGAGAGGGAGACGGAGCGGCGGGCACGAAGAGAGGTGGAGAAGATCTGTGTACCACACCCTTCTTGGCCAATCTGGAGCGACCAAAATGACTTGTGCCCGGTCTTGGCGAATCTTCTTCAGGACCCGAGGAATTAAGGGTATGGGAGGAAATGCGTAGAGGAGTCGTGAGCCGCGACTCAACTGAAACGCATCCCCCAACGCTCCCTGCATCGGATACTGGAGGCTGCAGAATAACGGACAGTGAGCATTCTCGTGAGTGGCAAACAGGTCCACCTGAGGAGTCCACCAAGTCCAAAAGACGTGACGAACTACCTCTGGATGAAGCCTCCACTCGTGGTCGGCTGAGAACTGCCGGCTGAGACTGTCTGCACGTACGTTCAGAACTCCGGACAGATGATTTGCCATCAGACAAATATGATGGTCCTGAACCCAGGACCAGAGACGCAGAGCCTCTCTGCAGAGACACTGCGACCCTACTCCTCCCTGCTTGTTGACATACCACATCGCGGTCGTGTTTTCCGTTAGGACCTGAACGGACTTACCACGAAGGGAAGGGAGGAAGGCCTTGAGCGCCAGACGTATCGCCCGTAACTCTAGAAGGTTGATGTGAAGCAACCTTTCCTCTGGAGACCAAAGACTCTTGATCTCCAGGACCCCCAGATGAGCACCCCACCCTAGGGTGGATGCATCCGTTATCACTGTGGCCACCGACGGAGGCAGTTGAAAAGGCTTTCGTTGAGACAGATGGCCTTCCTCGCCCCACCAAGACAGATCCGCCACAGCTTCTCTGGAGATCCTGAATGACTCCCTGAGATCTCCGTTGTGCTGATACCACTGCCTGCGGAGGCACCACTGGAGCGCCCTCATATGCCAGCGTGCATGGTTGACCTACAGAATGCAAGAAGCCATCAGACCAAGCACACAAAGGACATTCAAGACTGGAACGACCGCTCCATTGTGAAATAAAGAAATAATTTCCTGTATGTCGCGAATTCGTTGTGGAGGAGGAAATGCCCGACATACAGTTGTATCCAGTACCGCACCTATGAACAGGTTGTGCTTGGAGGGCACCAGGTCAGATTTGGGTACATTTATTGAAAAACCCAACCTGTACAACAACTGAGTTGTAACCTGCAGATGATGGAGCACCTTCTCTGGAGATTCCGCTTTGATCAGCCAATCGTGCAAATAAGGGAATACCGGTATCCCTGACTTTCTGAGATGTGCCGCCACCACAGCCATTACCTTGGTGAAGATTCGAGGCGCAGTAGTAAGACCAAACGGAAGGACCGCAGACTGGTAATGTTGCGAACCCACCGTGAAACAGAGATACTTCCTGTGCGACTTCAGGATGGGGACGTGGAAATATGCATCCTGCAAGTTGATCGACACCATCCAGTCTTCTTGCAGCAGTGCCTGAAGAACCTGTGCAAGGGTGAGCATCTTGAACTTCTCCTGCTTCAGGTAAAGGTTCAAGATCCTGAGATCTAGGATTGGACGAAGTCTGCCATCCTTCTTGGGGATCAGGAAATACCGGGAGTAGCATCCCTGACCCCTTTCCTGCTCCGGAACCACCTCTATCGCACCTTTTCTTAACAGTGCCAGGACTTCCTCCTGCAGGAGCAGCAGGTGGTCCTCCGTGCAAAACCCTTGGCAAGGAGGGTAATCAGGGGGAAATTCCCGAAAGGGAAGAGCATACCCATTCTCTATGAGATTGAGAACCCAAAGGTCCAACGTCACCAATTCCCAGTCCCGTAGAAAATGAATAAGCTGGCCCCCCACAGGACCCGCATGATCCGGAATGACGGATCTAGGGCTGCTTTGCTGTTGAAGGAGGGGGTGGGTAGAGGAAGAGGAAGAGGAGGAGGAGGATGCCTGACGTCCCAGAGGACGAGCTCTTTGTCTGCCCCTGTAGGATTTATACAACGGATTTTGTTGTTGCTGCTGCTGCTGTTGAGACTGCTTGTAGGGACGAAAAGAAGATCTTCCAAAGCCCCTATACCTTTTGCTCACAGACCCTCTAGTCTGCAACCCCAAAGACCTAGCTTTTGCCCTACTGTCTTTGAACCTCTCCAATGCAGCATCCGCCTTTTTTACCAAAAAGGCCTGAGCCATCAAAGGGCAAATCCATTAAAGCAGCCTGAACATCTGTAGAGAACTCGGAAGTCTTTAACCAGGCAGCTCTTCGGGGGGCAATCGAAGATCCCATTACCCTAGCCACTGAATCCGCAGTGTCTATTCCGCTCTGAATGACCTGCCGAGCAGCAGCCTGAGTGTCAGCAAGCACCTCATTAAAAAATGTTCTGTCCTTTTTAGGGGTCAATTGCTTTACAGTATCCATTAAGGCATGGATATAACAACACAGGATATAACGACACAGGAGGCAAGTGGCATTCGTAGATTTGAGGGCCATACTTTCTGATGAAAAAACTTTCTTAGCAGATTGGTCCTGCTTTTTTGAATTCTTATCACCAGGTTCCTGTGGAAAAGCACCTGCAGATCTTTTAGAGCAGGCCACCTGAACCACTAAGCCCTCTGGCAAAGGATGAGAGGACAAAAAGTCTGGATCCCCAGGAGCCACTCTAAAACGCCTCGCAAAGGCCTTAGAAACTGCAGGAGCCGTAAGAGGCCTACTCCACACCTCCAGGATAGGATCTGTTAAAGCTTCAGTAAAAGGAAGCATAGGTTCCACCACAGATGAGGGAGAATGGAGGACTTCAGTCAAAATGTTTGATTTATACTCCACAGTGGGCAGAGTCAAATTCAGCAGATCCGCTGCCTTCTTGATAACCACATGGTAGGGGCCACATCTTTAGAAGGGGCATCCGACACAGAGGTTAAATCCCAATCAGGGGACAATTCCAGTCCACTTGCCTCCCTTAAATCAAAATAGTCCTCCGACTCTTGAAGCTCACCCTCTTCAAACTCAGCTTCCCTATATCTCTGCTCCTCCAAAAGGCGCTGGGCTTCACTCCTCGACCTCTCCTTCAGAAGCGACGTCGTCGGATCTGGAATCGACTCCGAAGGAGCCGGGGCCAGCGTCAAAGACGGAGCCGGAGCCGTCGACGAACTCCGAGTTGGAAGACCATGCCGAAGATCTCGAGGTCGGTTCGCTGCCGATGACACAGGAAGCGGCGTCAATGACTTCGGCGGCGCCGAGAGATGCCATGGCGGTGTCGGCGCCGGCATAAACGGCAAGAACGGAGCCGGAGCATAAGCTTGGGGAATTCCCAAATTGTATGCCAACGGACCCATGGGACCAGCCGGTGCTCCAGAGGGGTACATGGCTCTCGCATAAACACCATACATGGCCTTTAAGAACTGCGAAGGGTCTTGACCTGACCCGGAAAAGGAGTATACAAACCAACCGACTGCTCTCGATGAGGCTGCACCGGAGTCGACTCCTCTTGTTCCTCGGGCTGGTGAGCTGGAGTCGTCGAACCCCCAGGAACAGGAACCTCTTCCTCCTCCTGAACTGGAGACCGAGACGGAGCCGGAGAGGGATTCGACGCCTGAGCCGGTGAATGCTCCGGCGACTCCAAGGGCAAAGCCTCACCTTCCGGATCCCGCGCCGGAGAAGGAGACACCATACCCTTTCCATGCCGTCTACTAGGCAACTTCGCTCTCGAATCCAACTCCTTTCCTGAATGGTGCCTTGACCCATGCTTCCTCTTCGTATGTTTCTTCTTCGTTGATCTGGAAGCATGTCCCGATGGCGACTTCGAAGCTGACCTCGACCGCCTCGATCGCGACCTCAAACTCTTCGTGGCCTCTTTACCTTTTAATTTGGCAACCAGGAGCTTCGCCTCACATTCACAAAGGGCCTTTGGATTCATCTTCCTACAGGAATGACAACCTTGGACGTCGTGATCCGAACTCAGGCACCATATACAGTCATCCTGCTGGTCAGTGATTGACATCATCTTCCCGCATTCGCCGCATGGCTTGAAACCAGTCTTCTTGGTCGACATCACGACAGGAGTCAGAACACTGGAAGGAACACAGAAAATCACAATAGTAACAAAGTTACTATCAACGCTACAGAGGATCCCTCGAAAACCGTTAGCGTCGACGACGCGAAGAAAGGGAACTGATGTCATCACGCCGACGTGGGCCTATTATGGAGTCGGTGACGTCAGCGGAGCTGCACGCGATGCCGTACCTTTATGACGTCGTCCACGTAGGCACGAAGCTACAAAAGAATTTCCGAATGTTGCTGACGCAGGGGATATTCACAAGGTGAGGAATCCACTGGCAGATGTATCCATCAGAAATTTCAATACGAATGGCTGGGACCTTACAAAGTTGTAAGGGTTATAGGAAAAACTACATACCAGCTACAGATAACCCCGACTAAAAAACAGACCTATCACATAAACTTATTAAAAAATGGTTGGGTCCAATACCCAAAGGTGCCCACCTGACCCTACCGAACCTCGAACCCCTAGGAAACACATTGGGGCAACAGGTCATCAATGAGGAACTAACTGGGAAGGAATAAGCAGAACTGCTCAAAACTCTGAAGCCTTTTGCTGCCCTGTTATAAGACATCCCAGGGAAGACAAGTCTGGCAGAACATTGTATAGAAACGATCCCGGGGAAGATCGTCTAGCAACGCCCATACCAAATACCTGCAGCCAAAAGGGTCATGATAAGAAAAGAGATACAGGATATGTTACGGCTGGGCGTCATACAACCCTCCAGAAGCAACTGGTCCTCCCCAATAGTGATGGTACCGAAACACGTCGGATCTACACGTTTTTGTATGGATTTCCGCGCCTTGAACGACATCTCCACTTTTGATGCTTACTCCATCCCTAGGGTCGATGAATTGATCAAGAAGTTGGGGGATGCTAAGTATATAACCACCACAGACCTGGCCAAAGGTTATTGACAGGTACCCCTAAGGGAGGAAGACCGTCACAAAACTGCCTTTCCACCCCAAATGGCCTATATGAGTTTAATGTGCTCCCTTTTGGGCTTCATGGAGCGCCAGCCACATTTTAACGACTAATGAATACTGTGTTACAAGACCAGCAGTCGTTTTGTTCTGCCTACCTGGACGACATTGTGGTCTTCAGTAATACATAGGAGACCCATCTGAGACACCTCAAGACCATCCTTCTGGCTCTCGAACAGGCAGGGTGGCACATTATCTCCAAGAAATCCAGAATCGCATTCCATAAGGTCAGATACCTACGCTACGTGCTAGGAGATGGAGCAATAGCGCTGCAGAAAGAAAAGATTCGAGCCATCGCTGAAACACCATTTCCCACTACCAGAAGAGATATGAGGGCCTTTCTAGGTATGTTAGGGTATTACCGCCGCTCCATCCCACAATTCTCAGAAATCTCGGCATCCCTAACAGACACCCTGAGGAAAGAAATAAGCCCCCGGTGCCTGGTAAACCCAACTCCACAAATGTTTGAGGCCTTTCATGCACTAAAAAACTCCATCACATCCAGTCCGATACTATCTGCTCCCAACTTCAACCAACCCTTCATTCGGCACACGGATGCATCTAACTATGGCTTGGGTGCTGTGTTGTCCCAGTTATCAGATGATGGCGTTGAGCACCCAGTGTTGTATATACGTAGGAAGCTGTTCCCGAGGGAGACCAAATACCCAACTATTGAATGGGAGTGCTTGGATATTAAGTGGGCAATAGACAAGCTCCGCAATTACCTCGAAGGCCGATCATTCACCTTGCACACAGACCATGCCCCTTTACAGTGCATAGCACGAAACAGGGCACAAAACCCTCGGGTCCTCCGTTGGTTTTTATCCCTACAACCTTTTGCGTTCTACATAGAAAAAGGAAAGACAATGGGTGCGCTGATCATCTGTCCCGGGTGTTCCCTCTCACTGATCGGGAGAATCCTGGTGGGGGAAATGTGACGAGGGGGGTCGGAACGGGACGGGGAGGGGACTATGGTGGACTGGTGGAACGCGACACCCCTATCCCCCCCTCTTGTTTCCCTGCAGCCGGAGGACTGAAACTCATCGTCCTGCATAACAAAGACACACCAAGCAGAAGGATACAGGGCCCCTTTAACTGGGAAAGCCCTGAAGAGGAGGGCCCTCCCCCTCTCAATGACGTCGTCCCTCCTGACCAATCAGAGGTTGGACTTCCCCACCGATGGTGTGTGGCTACACCGGACAGGAGAAAGCGAAGTAGGAGAAGACGCCAGGAACGAGGAGAGAGAACGCGTAAGGAGAGAGGATTGGGGCCGTGCTGTCAGGACATCGGACGCCCTTGGGAAGCCAGGAGGCCAACGGCAAAGCGCTTTATCCCAGCCATGCTCCAGGAGGAGCGTGACTCAACCAGGTATGGGAGCGCCTCGCAGGCTGGGTCGGGTGGAGGAAGAACCCCGCAAATAGTCCGGGGTCCCTTTTTGAGTCTAACCCCTGTGTGTGCTTCCCCTTGCACTCTCACTACACTCCCAAAGTCGTGTGCACCCTCGCTCATTTTGTAGAAGTGTATCACAAGTGCATCCCTCACACCTTTTCCCCATAAAGAGATACGCTGTTACCCAGCACTTACATCCCCTCGTTCCTTCTTTTCCTGACACGGAGGTGGAGTGAAGGATACAGCGGCCCCTTTAACTGGGAAAGCCCTAAGGAGGAGGGCCCTCCCCCTCTCAATGACGTCGGCCCTCCTGGACCAATAAGAGGTTGGAGTTCCCCACCGATGGTGTGTGGCTACACCGGCGAGGAGAAAGCGGAAGTAGGAGAAGACGCCAGGAACGAGGAGAGAACTCGTAAGGAGAGAGGATTGGAGCCGTGCTGTCAGGACATCGGATGCCCTGGGGGAGCCAGGAGGCCAACGGCACCGCGCTTTACCCAGACATGCTCCAGGAGGAGCGTGGCTCAACCAGGTACGGAAGCGTCTCGTGGGCTGGGTCGGGAGGAGGAAGAACCCCGCAAAATAGTCCGGGGTCCTTTTTTGAGTCTAACCCCTGTGTGTGCTTCCCCTTGCACTCTCGCGGGCTGGGTGGGGAGGAGGAAGAACCCCGCAAAATAGTCCGGGGCCCTTTTTTGAGTCTAACCCCTGTGTGTGCTTCCCCTTGCACTCTCACTACACTCAAAAAGTCGTATGCACCCTCACTCATTTCGTAGAAGTGTATCACAAGTGCATCCCTCACACCTTTTCCCCAAAAAGAGATGCGCTGTTACCCAGCACTTACGTCCCCTCTTTCCTTCTTTTCCTGACACGGAGGTGGAGCTATTCCCCAACAGACGACTGCAGGACGAGAGGACGACCCAAGATCACACGGAAAAGCGTCACCCTAACAAAGGAAACATGAACTTTGAACGGACTGTTGATCTCTGACCCTGGATTCCCATAGAAGGCGTGTATTAGGGTAAATAAAACCTTCACTGCCTCAAGTTGGCTTACGTGTTCCTTATTCCGTCCCGCAACAGTCTGGTTCCCAAATTATTACGACGTAAAGAAGTATAGACATCAGAAATAATGTTAGATATCTCACGTTCCTGGTTGAGCGGTGCAAAGGTAGCTCACGTTCCTGGTTGAGCGGGGCAAACTGCGTGTGCTGCTCACGAATATCCAGAGAAGCGGCTTCGCTTTTAATGTTAGACAGATTCATTATGAATACACAGGAAAGTTATTTTCCCATTAGTTTTATCCCCCAAATCCTGGGCAGCAGTTGCCCAGTGTTTGTTATGTGTTTTTTTTAACACCTCAGTCAAGACTAACATATACGGAGTACCACGTGTTACGGTATAGACAGCGGTAAAGACTGTGCCCCTTTTGGAGCAGTCGCCTATTGTGGGAACCATCCCATGGGGTAAGCACATTGTAAGCCAGATGTATGAAAATGCAATTTTGCATTTCCAAAATAGTGACTCCTTAGAAATCGCTATTTAGGAAATACAAAATATGTATGAAATACCCAATTTCCTAATAGTGATTCCTACAGAGTAGGAATCACTATTAGGAAATCGCAAATCGGAAATTTCATGACATTTGTCCCAATGTGATGGTTTAGCATTTTAAAAATAGCGATTTCCGATTATGAAATTCCTACTTTAGAAATGTTAAACCAAGGTTGGCTATGGGCATAAGGCCCCCTGTAATGGCCTCCAAAAATAGTGGTGCACAAGTAGAGCACACATATGCCCTAGGGACATGTGTGCGCTCCATCGCACTTTTAAAAAAACATCTTGGGGTGCTCTTTTTATTATTGCACGTGGTTACCATCGACTTTGAGTCAATGGTAACTGCATTTCCTAAATTCTCATTTTACATTTAGGAAATGCTTTGTACATGTGATAAGAAACTGCAAATAGAAAATCCTTATTTGCGAAGTCCAATTTAAGGAATCACAAAATGCGATTTCTACTGTGTAGAAATCACATTTTCTGATTCCATAATGGCCCATTAAAAAATGCAAAAGGCTTTTGTACATCTGGCCCATAGTCATTATCCTTTGCGTGTCTTGTTGTCCCGTAAGGGGAAACACAGCATCAATTTGATTGATTTTTGTGCGATCCAAAATGGAACATCCTAATGATTTGTGGGAATTTTGCCCATAATTGAATGAACAATTACAGGACTTGTGGTAGGCACTGTAGGCAATTGAGCCTGCCATGCCAGGCCTGCCCTTGCTGGGACGGCCCTCAATGAGAGTAAAACATACTGAGTTTGGCGTCTATATAGTCGAACTTGTATAATTGTTGTAGCTCATTAACATTGAGACCTTGTAAATTAGGGAATGGTGTATAACCAGCCAATACAGGCCATATGGATCAGTCATTGCTGAGGGGATCCATGTGTATAGGTGCAAGTACACGAATCAGGGGGCCTCAGAACCAATTTTGATGTTCCCAATGTGAAAATTGTATTTCTATGAGCAAATATGCTATGTACGCTTGTTGTGGATTAACAATAGTATATTAATGGAATGTACCTGAATTAGCATCCACAGCTGGAAAACTGACCCAAGAATAAAAGACTTCTAAGCAGTAGCTGTTGTAGGCCTCAACCCCGAAGATAAAGTCACCTCCTGCAACGCCAAGTCCACATAAAGTTTCATGTGCAAAGACTGCAGGTCTGTAATTGTCAGCAATTGGTGTAGGTTGTGGCTGTGCCATTCTTAAAACAGGAACAGAAGCAGTAGGCAAACACAAATATGGGTAATCCTTTAAAAGGTTCAAGCTTGAACAACTAACAGACAAAATACTTTGAAGGATATATCCCCAACACCAAGGACGTCTCCAGTGGTAGGTGAAAAGGAACTATGGGACACGCAGAAGTACTACTCAGGTTTTAAAGTCTTTATTTCGATTTAAAAAATCATAAAAGACACATTAAAACACACATTAATAAGATAAATTTCATGAATTTTAGCTGGTCATATCCATATGCAATTACAATTGCGGATGTTATTATTTAAGATACCACTACGACAACGGCTGGATTCATATTTATAAACAAAACAAAGCAAGACAAACTAAAACTAAATAAAATAAAGATAATCTAAACTGAAATAGACTATACAATACTAAACTAAACCAACTTTTTTAAAAAGGTAATTTAAAATGGTATTAAACAACTTAAAAGACAAACCTGCCCGAAACATGCTAAGAATTAGCAATTAAATTCCAAACATCAACATTTAATAAAGGAAAAACCGTTCCAAATGTATAATACATAAGATGCTATCATAAATTTACAGAAGCAGGAGGCATACGGTCTTTTAATGGGGCATCAAAGGACACTATCAGGGATTAATCTGATGTTTTGACCTGATTATCCACGCCCACCCTAGGTATTTGGCTAGACTCACTACAAATACCTCAGATGTGTTAGTTTTTAGCGCCCAAATGGCCTCTGCGGATTTTCTGTAAGGCAGGCGCTGGAACAGTGGTTTTAGCCATTTGGTTCGCGGCGCTATATAGCTAGGGCAGGCAAACAAGAAGTGGCCTTCTGTTTCCTTCTGACTTGAGCACCATCTACAGAGATCCGTGGCACCAATGGACCAGTTTTTTGTAAAGGTGTTCAGCGGCAAGGCTCCTACCCGAAACTGATGATAGAGTTTCTTGTCTAGCGGTTTGGTGATAATGTCCCAATAATATTCACTGGATGGATCCACCTTAAAAGTCAGAAACCTGCCCGTGAGGCTAGTAGAGCTGGAAACACTGACTCGAGTTTGGCGAAGCGTAGCCCAATACAGTTCTTTAAATTCTTGTTTGGAGGGAAAGGTGCTGGTTGAAGGGGATGTCCATAACTGTTCTAATCCCATATCTCCCAAAATGGTTTTAACCATTTGGAGCCAAGGGATTTTCCCAGAGCCCCTAATTGACCTGACTTCTGTTACCTCTTTTGCAAATAGGGTGAGGTCAGGGGAGGTCCATAAACGCCTCCAAAAGGCCACCAGTCTAAATCTTGCCATCTCATTAATCGGAGGGCAACCCAGATCTAAGCAAAGGGGGATGGATGGGGACGACTGTGGCAGTCCTACTAGATTCCGCAGAAATTTACACTGGATTTTAAACAAACTTGAAAGGTCCATGTAGCCCCAGAGATCTGCACCATATAGGATTGCTGGGTTGATCTTGGCGTCATAGATCTTGAGAGCTGGGGTAACCCGCTTAGTGATAGATCTCTTTTGCTCACTTATTAGGCAGCCTGTAAGTCGGGCAAGCTTAAGGTGTTGTGCACCGACTTGGGCTTTCCATCTCAAACGGCTATCTAGAGTGACCCCCAAGTAGGTCATGGTCTCCACTTGATCCAAATAGACTCCACCCATGCTTACAGAGCTCCGGACATGATGATTCTTCGTAAGGACCATAAACTTCGTTTTGCCCACGTTTACCTTCAGATCATTGATGGCACAGAACTCCTCAAAGCGGTCCAACGCCCGCTGTAATCCGCAGCGTGTTCTAGAGAGGAGTAGGGTGTCATCGGCAAAGATGAGCATTGGGAACCGTTTCCCTGCCAGCATTGGGGCGTCCGTGGGAGTGTCTACAAAGAATTTGACCACTTGATCGATAAATAGAAGGAAAAGTGTTGGCGCGAGGACGCACCCCTGACGGACTCCTCGAGTTACGGAAAAGGGTTCCGTCACTTGTCCCTGGCCTCCCCACCTCACCCTCACGTGGTTGTCCTCATGCAGTTTAATTATTATGTCGAGTAGTTCCATATGTATTCCTAATTTCCTCAGGACTCCCCACAGTTTGTCCCTCGGCACTAAATCGAAGGCGGACTTCAGATCGATGAATGCTGCAAAGATGGTACCACCACCAAGCTGGACCACCTTCCAATAGATCATACAAAATCTGAACACCTGGTCGATGGTACTCGTTCCCGATCTGAAGCCCGCCTGCATGGGAGACAGTATGTCCTCTGATTCGATCCAGCCTTGGACCCTACCCAGGACCATACGCGCAATGATTTTTTGTATGGAGTCGATGAGGCTAATCGGACGGTAGTTACCTGGATTAGACCTGTCGCCTTTTTTATATATTGGTAGTATCTCCGCCCCCTTCCAGGACCTGGGGATTCTCGCTCCTTTAGCTATTGAGTTGGCGACCTTGGTTATGTAGGGCGTCCACAGAGCGAGGTTAGCTTTGAACAGATCGGCGGGGATGAGATCCATCCCCGGCGCTTTCCCTCGCAGGGTCAGGCTTAGTGCTAACTCAACCTCTGTTTCTGAGAAGATAAGTTTCTCCCCATGGATGGGTGGAAAAAGTGCCACGCCCAAGGTACATGAGGGTTTGAGATTCTCAACACAGAATTTGGCCGAGTAGAAAATCACCCACTCTTCGGGAGGCACATGATTTGCGGGGGTGCGTGAGTCAGGATCCTTCCCCCACTTAACTAAATCCCAAAATTTAGCCGGATTATTCGAGATGGAGGCATCCAGAAGGTCCGACCAATACTTGTCCTCCCACTCCCATTTGGCTTCCCACTGTGTTTTCCTATATTGCAGCCTAGCTACTTTAACTGCACCCATATTCCAGGATTTGACTGCTTTAATAAGACAAGTATGAGCCTCCCTACATTTTTTGTTATACCATTTCTGGTGGGGGACATTTACTTTGGTGGCTCCCTTCCGACACGGAAGAGAAAGTAAAGACTTTAACTCGTCGAAACAGCGAACATGGAGGTTAATAATATTATTTGCCGTTTCAAGACTGCCCCCCAACAAGTCATGTGTCTGCATTTCATTAAGCATATTTGTAACCACAGTATTAACATTGTCCTTTAGCGTTTCGTCCTCCACGATCCTAGACCATTTTAACCTCTTCCTGTCATTAGTTAGGACGACATCCCCTGTTCGTGAGGTACTGGGCTCCTCCAATCTCTTTAGTCCTGGTAACCTTAGTAGAAGTGACAAGGGATTATGGTCGCTTTCCGGGCGGGATACTACTTCCATGTCCACCAACAGAGGCCAGTCTTCCAACTTAAGCAAAATATAGTCAATACGGCTTCTCCTTAGGCCATTGTCAAAAGTGTTGTTTACTCCTTGGTCTGATCTTGTACGGCCGTTGCAGGCCCGAAAACCCCGGGTTAAACAAAGAGCCATCCAATTCACTGCTGCCTCAGTCGCGGTAGCAGTTTTAACAGACATCAAATCAGGAATGTCCCATACAGCGTCCTCTGCTGAACCCCAGCTATCCCCTAAATCGTAGAGCGGCTCGAAGGTGCAATTTAAATCACCTGCAAGAAGGATAACATTTTCTCTACCCAGGCCAGCAAGGTTATAGTCCAGTGCGTCCAACAAGGCAGGAGAGCGGCCACCAGGCAAACCTCGAGCATATATATTAAACATGATCAGATCCCGATGACCAGTTTTACTCAGCTTGATTATTAGAAGGTCCGGGTTCTGTACAATTAGCTCTCGTGGGTGATATCCCAAAGACTGCTTCACCCAGATCAATAAACCCCCTGATGCACGCCCTTTACCACCTCTGATCGCAGGCTTAAAAAAGTTGACATATCCCAGCCTGAAAATTGGGTCGGGTGCCCATGTTTCTTGGAATAGGATAATGTCGAATTTATCCACAAACTCCAGCCAGTCTTCAGAGAGCATTCGGGCCTTAACCCCGGCAACATTCCAGGACACTATGTTGAGATTTTCTGTGGTGGGGACCACAGGGGGGGCCATCAGACCTGGAGCTACGGAAGTTACCTGTTCACCCCCACTACCCCACCTATTCACAATACTCCCAAGATTATCCGGGATGTTCCCAGCCTTCAGGGTGTCTCTTACATCCTTGGATGCTAATATGGCGACCTCTGTCCTAGCTAAATCCCCCATACACTCCTCTACATTATTTATAAGCTGCTGTGGGGCCTCCTGACTCCGCCTCGCTACCTGACACCCAACATTTTCGTCATGGTTAGTCAACACAGTTGGTATATGTTGTCAATCTATGGCCTCAAGATCTGATAGGGGACCAAAATGGTTGAAGAGGAATGGGAATTGCCGGATTTGGGGTGTCTTTTCCATGGGGTGCCTCCTGGCAGGGGGTCGCCCAAAGTTAGGGCCTGTTGGGATAGAACTTTGTCTATGTGGATAGAAATATGATAGCCCCAAAGTTTGGACATCCCCCTGTCTAGCAAACCTGGCCTCTCTACGAATGGTATCCAACACCCAGGGATCCTTGAACGAGATTAGGATACAATCACCCTCCAGATCCTTGGTGCCATGACCCACCCAGTCAACTCTTCTTACAAAAAGGATTTCGGTTGGCGAGGAAGGGGGCAAGGGTTGATTTTTATTTAGCCAGAAGATCACCTTATTACGTAAGTCCCCATATGACTCCTTCCTACCAGGTTTTAGGGGGGCAACACCAGTTAGTACTATTGTATATTGTGTTGCCTCCGTAGGGATGTCAGCGCGTGGGATGGTATGCCTAAAGTTTCTTTCCACCGTTGGATTGGTGGTGCTTCGATGGATAACTGAAATCCCATGGGGAGGCTGTCGGGGAGTATTGGGGTTGGGTTTTGCCAGTGAGGGTAGCCTGGTGGTGTATGGTCTATCGAGATTAGGTTTGTCAGTGGCCTTCGTCTTAGGGGCATGTAATGATGAGCCCTCAGATATCTTGCTGGTAGTGGTTTGTGGCCTTCCTCCCCCGTAGGTCTATGGATGACTGGCCCTGTGGCTTTAAGGTTGGTGGGATTACTGGTGGGGATATTGTTAACGCTTGTTGTCTTTAGTGCTAGCTGTGTTGTAATAACTCCCCCAGGGCTGGTGCTGGTTAATTTTTGTAGCAAGCCCAAATTTTTATTCACTACAGCCTCCAGTGTATCTATCTTTGAAGTCATCAACCTTGTCCGTTCCAAAACGGGCAATAGGAGGGTTTTAATCATGGCCTCCATCTTTACTAACAAGGACTCGTCGCTACTGAGGCACATTGGACAGGGATTGGAAGATCCCAAAGAGATGAGGGAAGGGCATAGCACATTAGGGAATACACAGGATGTAAGTGTATCTGTGGGGTGCCCAGGGACCGGGATATCATCGCCAGGTATATCTTTTTTTTGGGGCATCTTGCGTTCTCTCCCCCCCCTTGAGGCTCGAATCTTGCTTTCTCTTTCTAGATGTTATATCTGTGCCTAAAGGATCTACATCAACTAACAAGTTGGATACAGTGTTGGAGGCATTGTAAGGTGAGTGGGTACATTCCAAACTAAGTTCAGATGCTACACTAACCTGGGATCCGACTCCCCCACTAGCTTCGGAATCATCTAAATTGTGTTCATCATTATCCAATAAGCGGACAGACGGGCCCTCCCCCTCACTATCTATATGAACTATTGCCTCAGTGGTGACAGAGTGTATACAGTTAAAAGCTGCGTGTGCTACAGGGCTGGGGATGGTTGCCAACCCACCCAGCGAGGAGCACTTCCACTAACAAGATTAAGCGAGAGTCGTTTTTCCACCATCGCAATTTCTTTTTCTAGTATCCCCATGGCCCGTGTGATGAAAGCGTCCAACGGACCCGAGACAGCTCCCTTGGATGTTTGAATTTGAACTGTGCGTTCTTTGCCTGATCTTAAGGGCATAGTGGGATCTAATTAGCACCAACAGCAGCTACGTTAGACTTGACACGCTGATCGTCAAAATATGTTGTTGACTTTGTCGCCCTCACAACCGATAAGCTGTATCTTATGTCCAAAACGCACTTTAACATAGGTTTTTGGAGCTATATGTTCCGCCTACCTTAGGTGCGTCAAGATAGGGCAGGGGGGATAGGCCTGGGCCGAACGCTGCCGTACTCGAACGGCCTCAAACGGCCCGCTCTTTGCCCGGTCTTCGCCCGCGCTTCCGTCCGCGCGCGTCCCGCGTTCGCGTCAGGGGGCTGGTCTAAGTAGGAGGAGGTGGCGGGAAGAGGCACCAGGTGCGCGCGGTCTCCTGGCGCAAGCACCTCTGGTCCTCGCAGTCCCGCTCCCGGCGTCGGCAATACAGGCTCTCCCCTCAGCGTCTCCCAAATGTTCAGGCAGCCGAGCACACGGGCTCCCAGGCTGATTTGTGCAAATCAAGGGTTCTTGGGGCAGTGGCAGGATTAGAAACGACTGGCGAGCGGCTCCCGCGAAGCGGGGGCCGCGAGTCGTAATGAGCACTCAGGGAGGAGGGGGCGGGAAGAGGCACCAGGTGCGTGCGGTCTCCTGGCGCAAGCACCTCTGGTCCTCGCAGTCCCGCTCCCGGCGTCGGCAATACAGGCTCTCCCCTCAGCGTCTCCCAAATGTTCAGGCAGCCGAGCACACGGGCTCCCAGGCTGATTTGTGCAAATCAAGGGTTCTTGGAGCAGTGGCAGGATTAAAAAACGACTGGCGAGCGGCACCCGCGAAGCGGGGGCCGCGAGTCGTAATGAGCACTCAGGGAGGAGGGGGCGGGAAGAGGCACCAGGTGCGCGCGGTCTCCTGGCGCAAGCACCTCTGGTCCTCGCAGTCCCGCTCCCGGCGTCGGCTATACAGGCTCTCCCCTCAGCGTCTCCCAAATGTTCAGGCAGCCGAGCACACGGGCTCCCAGGCTGATTTGTGCAAATCAAGGGTTCTTGGAGCAGTGGCAGGATTAGAAACGACTGGCGAGCGGCTCCCGCGAAGCGGGGCCGTGAGTCGTAATGAGCACTCAGGGAGGAGGGGGCGGGAAGAGGCACCAGGTGCGCGCGGTCTCCTGGCGCAAGCACCTCTGGTCCTCGCAGTCCTGCTCCCGTCGTCGGCAATACAGGCTCTCCCCTCAGCGTCTCCCAAATGTTCAGGCAGCCGAGCACACGGGCTCCCAGGCTGATTTGTGCAAATCAAGGGTTCTTGGAGCAGTGGCAGGATTAGAAACGACTCAGAAGACCAGTTGAATAAGTAAATGTAAATGTAAATGTGTGTATACTTGTAAAGCACACTGCCGCCCCATCTCGGGGCATCCTGGCGCTGTATACCGCTGTGGAACCCATCCTGGCTTTCCCTGTGAGATGCCCCCTCCAGGTCACCCCCAAGGTGAAGCCAGGCATCCCAGCGCTGTTGGGGCCGTTGTGGAGATTAAGCAAGCTATTGCCCAGAGTTGCAGAGTGGGACCCATGATTAGAGTAGGCACCGAGGCGAGAATTATCGAGTCCGCGGACGTTGAGCCCAAGACCCTGCCGCGTCGGGAATTGAACCCTGGTCCCGGGCCTGACCTCTGCTTCAGGGTCTGCCGCTTCTAACCAGTGAGCCACACTTCTCCTCCAGACCAGACCAATACCAATACCAGTACCAGACCAATCATTGGTGGTGCCATGTCACTGGGATTTTGTGTGGAAACTGAACTATGACTTGGGACAACAGGACGTCAAAATGTACGGACTGAGTCTCTCTACCACATCAGCACTTGTAGGGCCCGAATCCTGGTTAGCTCACAGTGCCTCACCTGAACTCCTAACTTTCCCAGAGTAACAGGTGATTTCGGCAACCTAGAACATGGCGCTCTTATCCCCAAGGGAACCAAGGAAACAGATCATCACCTTTCGTTTCTCACACAAAGGTACAAAGAAAGTTTACAATATTTATTGAAACTATAGTAGTCCATTATGAAGCAGATGTGCTGCAATTATTAGACAAATAAAACTGAGTAAATACACATTACTAGCAAACTGTATTCAATGAATAGACCAACCATAGCAAGTAATATATCTGTCTAGGTTACCCTCGCTGTGTGAGCCCAGGGATCTATTACTAATCTCTGGGATTAGAGGTCGACCCCATACCTGTTGTGTGTAGTTAGGTAGTCCACAACATAGGTGTAAACTCAGTTTACGCAAGTCTGATGCCTACGTTCCAGGACTGGTATCTCTGCTGGTATTCTCCTCTCTAACCTCCAAGGGGCGAGACACAGTTTATATAATAAGAACTACTGTGTTGGAAAACTGCAGCTTTGCAACAGTGTTATGTCTAAAAACATTAAAAGATGTTGCTGACTGGGCAGAAGAAAACAGTACACCGTGCTTTTTGAGCTCGTATGGAACGTTCAGATTGAATACCAAGAAGAGTCACTAAATAACACATAACATGTGCAGCGTATTTCAAAAATATTATCATGTAACAAAAACAAATGTAGTATGTGTGCTTGTGCAAAGCAAAGGCAGCCTAAAACAGTTAATAAGATAAGTGCAACCAAGGAAGAACCAAAGTGGGCCAGAAGGAACATTACTACAATTGATCCTCGTTGTCGTCATCCTCTTGACACTTCACATGCAGCTCCTGGGGACTATGCACTACTCAAAAAGGGCCTTCATCCTCTGATTCATCATCATCCAGTAGATGTGTAGGTGGGAAAGACAAAACCTCACTTGGTGAAGGATGAGCTGGAAATATTGGTTCTGCAGGGGATTTTTATCCTACATGCATGATTGACAATGGCATCAATAGTGTCAATGGTGCTTTTGCCGACAATGCCAGCGTCGATGAGATTTTCAATGGAGGTGTTGTCATCGCCAGGGTTCTTGTCAGTGCTGTAGTCGTCAACGGGGCTCTTGCCAGTGGTGTTGTCATCAATGGTGCTCTCACTGATGCAGTCATCGACGGTCTAGTCAACAGTGCCATAGTCGGTGATATTGTCGCCAATGGTGTCGTCGCCAGTGGTGTTTTCATTGACATCTTCTTTGGTATCTTCTTGGTTGACGGTGCAATAGTTGAGAAGATTCTCATTGTCGTTATCGCCATCGAGACTATCGGTTGATGTTGTGACAATCGAAGCGGGCGTCGACGAGGAGGTTGTTGACGGTGCCATCATTGACAAAAACTCAAATTGAGATGTGGCAAGCATGTTTTGGGGATTTATCATTGATGGAAGGGATTTGAATGACTTTTTCAGTTTTGTTTCCTTCAGTGAAGGAGTAGTAGGCTCAGAGTGAACCTTTTCTGAGGAAAGTTTCTCTTTTTTTTTTAAGAATGTGGACGTTCGTCTGACCTTTGTGAATGGCCTGAGGACCTATGGTGGGTTTTCTTCACAGCCTTTTTAGGTGACCCTGGAGGCACTCCTTCCTGAGACCTATCCCTCTTATGGGATTTTTCAGTCTTTGAGGAATCATCACTTTCCTCCTCAGATAGAGGGTTCTCTTTGGATTTTAATGACTGAAACCAAATCAGTAACCTCACCTCTCTGTCGTTCAACATTTCTTGAGAAAGAGTGCAGCATATCTTAGAATCCTTTACTTTGTGTTAAGCATGTAGACAGTAGATGCACTCCGAGTGCAGCTTCTTTTTGCCACATGTTCCACATGGCCTGAACAGTCCTTAGTCTTAGGTGGTTTTGTCATGGTTGGGTCGTTAGAATATAGTCTATATCAGTCTTTTCCTGAAGAAAATTCGACTAGACTTTAGAGAAAACTGTAGAAAACTGAGCAGAGCTCAGAGAGACTCCCACCATACTACGTGTGGTAGAAAACCTGAGTGACTGAAGGCTCTGTGGCGATTGTTCTAGAGGGTACTGTTGCATTATTGGCTGAACTTTGGTTCTTACTAAATGATGAGGATAAGCTATTGAAGTGAATGTTTTTTTAATTTTAACTGCTGTGTATGTCATTGACTTTCTATTGTACTGTGGGACTCCCACTTTGACAACGGGGAATGGTTCAAACATGTGAATCTATGAAAGATTCAATCCTGGAGAAATTCGGTTTTATGGAGCCTAAGCTCCTCGTATAACTAAGTAAATGATTTAAAGCTCCACCAAATATTACATCCCCTAGCTGGGAGATCTCTATAATGTTCCACTTCTTGAATCCCTCAAGTGCTGACACATATTGAAACAAAGACTCCTCAAATAGTGGGGTTTATTTGGTTAATTTCTGGTTAGATATTTTATTGTGTCATATCATAATTTAAAATTCTTCTTGGTGGCCGGCAGGAGTGAAGGGTCAATCCTGCCTCCATATAATATATGCAGCACTGACATGTTTGCACCCACTCCTCAGAGGCATAGGTGGGGTTGCTCTGAGTGTTATAAAACCACTCATATAGGCTCAATAATTGTTTGAAATGTCTGCCGCTGCTATGCCAGCATCATAAGTGGATTTCAATCACTTAAATAACACTCTTCTAGGTGTGAAATTATACAACAGGAAGCCCCTGATGATAGAACTAATGTTGGCGAACGCCGCCTTAGGAATATCAAAGGGTAAATTCTGCAGTTGGTACAGTAGGTGTGGCAATGCATACATTTTAAATAGGGCTGCTCTTCCCAATAGAGAGAGTGGGAGCCAAGACCAGAACTTGATGTCATCAGTTATTTTGTCTAATATTGGTTGAATATTCAGGGTCCATGCTGCCCGTGGGTTTTGTGTGATGTACATTCCAAGTTACTTGAACCCCTCTTCTGCTATTTGTATGCCTAAAGCCCAATCAATACACTGAGGTTTGTCCCCTACTAGGAATTGGATTTTGGTTAAACGTAGCCCACTCATACCTCCAAACTTAGGGAAGATCTGAAAAACCCTTGGGCCTGACCATTTAGGACCCATGAGAAATATTAGGATGCTGTCTGCGAAAAGGGCAACTCTATCAATGCGTCCACTCTAATCCTTTCAGCTCAATGGCCAGATGGAGGAGCAGAGGAGACAGTGACATTCTTGGCATGTGCTGTGTCATAATCAGAAATGGGCTCGACACATTTTGCCCCATTCTAACCCATGCAATGACATCTGTATATAGGAGCCACATATATTTGATAAAGGTGCAACCCATGCCACATTTGTACTTAAGGAGAATATGTAGACCTTCTTCACTGGATCAAAAGCATTTTCAAAATCAGCTACTAAAATCATCGTAGGGATGTCTAGTCTTTTAGCCAAAACTAAAGCATTATATAAGTGCCTGATGTTATGGTGTATGAAACGCTTGTACAAAAAGCTGAGTAGTCTCTCTGGTTCAGAACGTGGATCACAGTCAGCAAATGGTTGGCCAGTGCCTTAGCCAAAAGCCAGACCTCTAAATCGGGAAGTGAAATTGGACATTATGATGAGAATCGATCACGTACCATACCAAGTCTATGTCTACGTACAATGTCCGTTGAAGACTATCCTTTTTCACTCTTAAAGACTATTTTTTCACCCATGCTCCAGGGTCTTGAGGTGACAACCTATTCAACCAAAAAATGCTGTAAAACAGCTGTTGGGTGCAAGGAACTCTCCTGCACCTTGAACCCCAGCCTGTATAGCAAGACACGACCCAGAAGAGTCTTTTTTATTTCTCTCAGTGCAAATGGACTGGCAGCCCCACTGTACAAAACCATCTGCCTAGATCCTACGGTGCCACAACAGGATCCCCTCAACCTTGGCTTAAGCGACACAGAGGTCGAGGGAGGTAAAATGATGCATGAAATAGCCAGTGCTCCAGACTCGGATGAAAGGAAAAATAGTTTTAAAAAAAAACAAATGTATTGTACACGAAAAGAAGTAATACTGCCAACTGGAATATGACTTTCCATAAAGACAGAAATGAAACAGGATGTGCTGATGGTAGAATGTCAGGATATACACCTGCAGGAAGTGAGGCAGGATAAGGGAGACATATCGATTGGTATGTGTAGCTTGGTCAACTGTACAAGGCAAATCCACCTCATAGGGTACTAGAGCAAAGAAGGGGGCAAAGAGGTAAAGATAGTTCTATCTTATAACCACTTTCCTCATATTTATAACTGAGGCTCTCCGCCTCTGTCCACTATAGATACAGACAAAGATGAGTGTTGGTGAAATATATGGTTCAATATTTAAAGTAAAACTGTCTGCAAATGCACACTATTCCATGGCCCCTTGCCAGAGCAAATGTGCCCTCATAACAGCATAAAGCCCCTTGAAAACGACAAATTCTCTGCATGTAAAGAAAATAAATATGTTTCTAAATATATGAATTTCAAGACTTCATGATTAAGAAACATGGAATAATGGAAGTAAGGAGTACAAGAATTAGGAAGGGAAGTAATGCAAAAGGAGTAAGGAAGAAAATGAGGAATGGAAGGAAGGAGTTGAGGATAAATCATGCCAGGAAGGAATTAATCCTAAATACAAGCGGAGAAGGAAGTGAGGTGAGGTCATTTAGGAAGGAAGGAGAACAGAAAATCAATTGAGAGAAGCATTAGGTAGCTATATACCTTTAGCTGCTCCTTGAAGGCAAAGTATTTGCCAGTGCAGTTAAGCTCATAGTTGAGTTGGCACTTCTGTTCCTCCAGGGTCTGGTTGTCTAACACTTTTCCTTCAGCCACCTGTTGCCCAAATAGACCACGGTATTCATCAAGAATGGAGTTGGTTATGCTGACAATCTGATTGTGGTAATCGCTCTCAGCCTTGGTAAAAACAAAGAGACAACAGGTATAAGAGAATATGCGGCGGCACTCTAGGGTAGAAGGAAAAGCATATTACAGTTTAGCTCATGTAAGAAGCTTTAGTGCTGATGTCATCACTAGATACCATGATTGGTCCAAACATTTGAGCAGCAGCCCCACTATCATCCCTTGGAATAATAGCCAATCGTCTTCATATCCCTATCCCTTATAAGAGTTATCTGTAAATGAGTGGGTCAGAGACAACTCATGTGCAGCTAAGAATGCAATATTCAAAACCTAGCCAATGCCTGATAAGCAATGCCCACGAAGATATGGAGAAGCTAAACCTGCTACGAGGAGTAAACAATCTCTAAAAATATTTGAAGTATTCAGTAGTACACATTCAAACTTTCCAGGGTGCAAGGAAGGAGGAGATTTCCAGGGGGAGGCTTTGTGAACCTCAGTGATTAATAGATACAGTTTCGTATATTGGGTCACTTCTCCACCTCAGAGTTTCCACCTTTGGAATCATACAAAACAAATCAGTATTTCATATGAACAATTGAGTAAAAGACTGAATAGCAGAATTTCAAAGGAAAATATTCTTTTGGAATGGTATGCCAAATGAGGAGTAAACCCTTAAGCAGATATCTATGGCCCTACAACACTATGGAATGGTTATTGAATCTTAAAGCACTGACTCCTAGGCAAACTCATAAATAAAAATGATATAGTTACAGACTACTATGGAAGAGCCTCCTTGGTGACAGCATTCCCCTGCCTTTTACAGCAAGCCGTGAAATAGGAGATATGTTGCAACACTTAAGAGTGTGGGAAGGCCTGCAGGTTGCCTCTCCGGTAAGGAAAGGAACATTGGCAGCAAGGGGGAAAACCCACACATGCGTGAGGTTTACCGTATAGGCTTTTTGAGTGCTCCCCTCAATTGCTTAGTGATGGGGCACAACAACGGTCAGTTCCATTCACTCCTTGAGATACTGTCAGGGAATTAGCTGGGTGAGACTGGGACAAGATTGGATAACTGAGGTTGTGTGTTCTCTTAAGGGAAAGGATTTTCTGAGAAGAAGTGAAAAATAAACAAGAGAGTATCTGAAGGGTAAAAGGGAAACTGGTTAGAACAGGCAGTGAATAGGAAACTGGAGAACTAGAAGTTTGCAGGGAACCCTATGAAGATAACACAAGTAGAAACAACAGGAAGGTAAAGCAGGGAAACAATAGACAAACTATCATAAATTATTCTTTGTTGCTCCTCAGAAGTAATCTCTCTGTGAGGTGAGAAAGATCTCACAAGAAAGCAAGGGACAGAATAACTTCACAGACTTTTGGGATACACCCAGCAGCTTTTATGGAAAAAGCGTGCTGGGTGTATCTCCATATCAGAAGGACCATGCCTCAGAAAGACCTTGGAACCCCTGTAAAACAATTATAATCAATATAAGACTGTAGTATAACACACAAAAAAAGACCAGTAAGAAGAGAACAAAGAACAAAAAACAGAAACTGGGCTCGGGGAAAAGCAGGACTGGAATTAGGGTCAGGAACTGGACTGAAATACTCAGAACATTTTCATAATTTCCGTGTAATTCTAAGTGCCATTAACCCCTTGCGTGCTGCCGTCGGCCACCGGCCGACGAGAGCACTACCTCGCTAGTGCTGCCGTCGGCCAACGGCGACTCAGCACTGCCCATTTTGCAGAAGTGCCGCACTTTTTGCGAAAGTGCCGCCTTCCGCAAAATCGCGGCCGCGGCAAAGGGGTTAAATGACTAGGAGTGACGCATTCTCGTGAAAAGCATAATGTCACCCACACCTAGTAGCAGCGTGGCACAGCCTAGGTCGGACACCTCTTGCAGAGCGAGACAGCAGCGAAACAATAAATCAAACAGATTCCCTGCCCTAGCCAGCTTGCTCCAATCTGGATCGGACCTCCTGGCTCCTCCCTAGCTGGGATCAATTTAATGGCATGATCAGATCATGATCAATTGACAGAGTCTGTCTATCTTCTCTACCACGTGGGACCCACAGCTGACTAAAGGATGTGAGAGGTGCCCTAGCGTGGATCACGATCTAATGCTGCCTTATAGCTGAGCTCTGAAGCCTCAGCAGCAGCTGTAGCATCACTTTAAGACTCATCATGATCATGACGCATAACGTGCTCTTAAAATTAAATGAAATTATTAGGATATTGGAGAAGGGGATAGTGACACACAAGTACATTGAATTATTAGGAGGATATTGTAGATGGTAGTCAGTAAAATAGACAGCTCTAGTCGCTAAGACACATCTCATCCTGCCTCATTCTTTTCTTTGTACAGTTCTTCAATTAAAACCCTTTAATGCTGCAGTACAAAATGACCCAGTTGTTGGAGTTGTTGGCATGTATTTAGAAACTTTGTTTGGAGGCTGGACATCCACATCTGTTTGATAGTATGGTTTGAGCAGGGGTGCTTATTACATTAATAAGGCGGGTGTGTGGTTTTGTGTTTCAATCTTCAAATCTTTGAACTTCTTGTGGCTTGGATATGAGTTTCTGTGATAGCAGGATATTTCACATAATATATTGAGAAGCCTATTTCTCCTGCTGTTCACTAGCACGATATTGTGGCCTTTGAAAACAGTACTCAGAGCTCATGCGACCGTCACAGCCAAGTGAGAAACTGGAACTACACAATTTGACCGCACTCCAGGACACAGTTCTTTGCGTGACAATCCCAGTCATTGCTATAATGTGGAAAAGGTAGCGGAAATGTGTTATTCTAACGCGAAATGCATGGAACTTGGCAGGGCTGCTGAAAACTGAAAACAAGATTACAGAAGATCTACAGTCTAACAAGGAATGACAGAAGTATGTAGACAAAAGGAATACAGAACACAAGGCAAGAAGTCTGCATATAACAGGGCAAATGAAGAAGCAGGCAGACTATGAACAAAGGCTAACACAGGAACTGAGATGCAGGAACACAAGAGACAGATACTGGAAAATAGTCTAAAAACAGGAAAATGTTCAGAGAAATAGTGAATCAGAACCAGCCTGGAATGACAGTAGTAGGAACATGACAGAGTATAGTGCACCCGCCTTAGGACTATAAGGCCTGCTATAGGGGTGTCTTACCTATTACCCCATGCAGTGTCTGTGGGATTGGCACACAGGGGTGTGTAACTCTCATGTGTATTGTGTACACCTATGTATGTAAACTATACTGTGTCTAATCAAAATCAATACAGAGAGCGTGCCATACTGAATCGTGTGCTGCCAGCCATAAGTCAACTAAATATCAAATAGAAGGCCAAGTACCACTGGTAAGTTGGACTCAGTGTGCGCAGCATGTGTGAATTTATCTCACAATATAAAACACATCTGCTTATTATAGATTCTTAGTGAATAATCTTTATTCTGACAATAAAGTGGATTAACCTTTTTCTAATAGAAAGACCAATCCTGACCTAATGGACCTTAACCTATACAGTAATAAATCCACTGTTGGTTCCAATCGGAAATGTAATAGAAATGGAAAACAATAAACAATGTTGAAAGAAATACCACTGCCATATGCCAATTTCATGAAATACAATCCCTAAACTAGTGATAAATCACCATGCAATGACTCCACTCTTTCAACGGCCAAATGTAGGAGCCTAGGTCTGTATATACTATACCAAGGTAAGGAATAGCGTGCACAGAGTCTAGTGGATCCCCAGAGGTATAACAGAGGCTAAATTAGACATACACTAACAGCTCTATGTGTGGTAGTGTGGTCAAGCAAGTGATGGCACACACTCAGAGACATGATCCAGACTAATTAGGTAAGTATAAAAAAGGTATACTTATGTTTTACTTCTAGAACCATGCAAAACCTAGTACAGGTAGGTAAAATACACTTTCAAACGTCAGGTTGTACACAGAGATGCAATTGTGGTTGAAATTGGAATCGCTACAGGTTTGTATTTGCTCTTAAAACAGTTTTTAAAAAAATTGAAATGACTTTTGATTACTTTTTGGTTGATTTTTAGTTACATTGACTACTTGGGGTAATATGCCTAGATATCACAGTGGATCCTACAATACCAAGGTAAGAAAGACACTTTTACGTTTTAAGCATATTTACTTTTGCTTCAAACAAAACAGGTTGACACTTAGAAAATGTTTGGTCAAAAATCATGACACTGGTTCCTATGGAGGAAAACAGTGCTAACAGTTTGTAGGTAAGTAAACAACCTACAAGGATAGCTTTTGGGGGTTAGAACCAAGGTTCCCCATGGTTCAGTGAGGCACTCAAATGGCACCACCAGGGGCACTAGGTGGTCGGATGCAGAGTGCAGGGGCCCAATGTTAGCCAATGGGGGTAGGGGGCAGGGGGCTGTCAGTTGGAGGCTGCTCATGAGCAGGCTACTCCGATGTGGGAGCAAAGCTCCTGGGGTTAGGATCAGCACTGCAGGGGTCAAATATCAGCACCACAGCTGCACCACCAGCAGCACAGAGGCCGCTGGATGCAGAGTGTCAAGGAGACAACGGGAGCCCTGCAATTTGCAATGGAGATCTCTGGTTTGAAGAAATTGCTGCAGGCTCGGTCAAGGAGGTTTCCTTAAGGCGACCACTGGCAGGAGAGGTAAGTTGGGTTCTGGGGGGATGGTTGCACTCCATTGGTTGGGCCACCCTAGGCTGTGGGGTGTCGAACGGAGGGCTGCCTTTAGGCGTCGGATCTTCTGACCAGCTACCTTGGCGGTTGGGGGACCCCTCAGGTTGAGACTGCAGGTGTAGGTCTGAAGCTCAAGGTACATTAGGGATCACCAGATCCCAGGCCAGGAACGTTGGGGAGACCTCCTTGTGGTGTTTGGACACTCGAACTCGGGCTGTGGGTGTCGGGTGCAGAGTGGTGTAGAATCGTGGAGCTGCCTGGATGGGAGTTCTGTGTTGGAGTGTTTGGTTGAGCAAATCCGGTGTGTCAGGATTCAGCATAGCGGCGCCTACCTGACATACAGTTTGGGGACACTTCCTGGTTCCGGCGGGGATCGGGTGTGTTGGGAACTACATGTCCCATGATCCTCCAGGCCGAAACTTATTTGACGTGCTAACGCGCGTGAGCCAGTGCGCGTTATTCTGTTTGTTCCGGGTTCCTTCGTGTAGCCGGTCGCCTTTGGGATAAGGTCCGACCTTGCCTGGATTCCGATTCCGAGCGGCAGGTAAGACCGCCATTTGTGAGCTATTCTGGATATAGCCGAGGAGCTGAACACGGAGGTATTCTTGCCTCGTGTTGCAGTGTCCTCACAGGAACGTTTTGTGGATTTAACACGGTGGTGGAGATAACCTCGTGTTGTCAGATATTCTGTTCTAGAACAACCAACAAGACCCTATCCAAGGACGTCAACAGGGGTCAGTTACTAGGGAGGAAGAACAGTCCATTCGTACTGATAGCTACTCCAGAACCCTACAAAAATTGTGGGGATAATTTCACTGCACTACGCCCAGATTCATAAAGAAACACAATTTCCTTGGCAGAAACACTGAACACCCAATAGTCTGACCCACCTAGGTCTATCACCCAGATCCACCCACAAGGTGTTGGATCAAGTTCTCCTCAGAAAAAATGTGTGAAAACCAAGTGACACCTCACGGAAACACCACCATCGGGGTAACTGGTATGTAATTTCCAGACAAGCCCCTGTCTCATCATCGGTAGTCACTTGATTCTCAAAGAAAGAGAGAAAATAGTGTCCAAACACAAACAACACAAATATGTGACAAAATGTGGAAAGCAGAGAACATCTGCTAGTGACAAACACACAACATAAAAATGTGCATAAAACACAGCATCTAATTCCCTTAACCAACTTTATTCATAGGGAAACAGTTTAAATGCTGTACCAATAAAAAGGCTGGTAGCTAATCATGCATACCATTACCTAGTACCAGTACCGACATGTTTCACTGCCATATACTTTTAGGCAGTTTCATCAGGGCTGCACTATATGCTGCCACTCCACTTTTGGACACTCGTTCTTTGTTAACCAGAGACCACCAGGTTGCTCATACCGGTCGCCTCAGGGATGGAGGCGATGTAGGGAGCTCCAAGCGCGAGTTCCTACCTTCACTTAGCTATTAGCTTTCGTGGTAGCTCATCCGGAGCGCTTTGCTTCGATATTCTGTTCTGCCAGCATTCTTGGACTGCATTAGTGGAGCGGAACATGGAGGTATACTCGGCCTCGTGTTACCGTTTCCCATTTGCTTGAAATTCTGGTAGGAAGCAAAGTGTTTTCCTTTTGTGCGTTTTCGCTTGTGCTATTTAGGTTGGAACTGTTTGTTATAGCTGGAGCGTTGGTGGTGGTCGCAACCACACGCTACCGGTTGTTTTCAGTTGCAGGAATTGTGTTCTCAGGCCTGATCAAAGGCCTAGTTGGATCTAGGGGTAGAAATGCGTTACTTACCTGTAACAGCAGTTATCCAGTATTGGTGTCTTTCATAGATTCACATGCCTGAATCATTCCCCGTCGTCGAGATGGGAGCCCCGGTAATAGAAAAGTAATGTCCTATAGACATACATAGAGAAAAATAGGCCTAAGGGCCTTGCCTTAGTAGCCTATCTATGTCCTTTTGTAAAAAGGACCAAATTTCCAAAGGTAGCCAATCAGCTACCACCTCCCTCTAGAACCTTCCTGCCAGGAGCCTCAGTCTCTCAGATTTTCGTACGCACCAAGCTAGGTAGACGTAACATATGCTCTGTAGTGAGAGATGAGTCCTTCCTGGGGAGGTGGGAGGGTTGCATGTGAATCTATGAAAGACACCAATACTGGATAACTGCTGTTACAGGTAAGTAACGCATTTCTTATCCAGTATTATGGGTGTCTTTCATAGATTCACATGCCTGAATCAGAATAGCAAGCAATACATTATGCACATATGCGATGGAATATAACAGTCTGAGATAATACATATCATGTGACTAGATACCATCAGTAATATAAAGAGTAAAGTAAATAAATGTGCATACCATTGCAGGACGGTGGGAAGTAGGAAGGCTCATCTTACTGGAAGAGATGGCGAAGTACAGCTTGGCCCACAGCTGCATCCTGCATCAGTTCCGTGTCCAGGCAGTAGTGTCTGGTAAAGGTGTGCGGCGATTTCCAGGTGGCCGCTCTGCAGATGTCCAGAATCGGTACACCAGCGAATAGTGCTGCCGATGTGGACACAGCTCTCGTGGAATGTGCTCGGACTGAGGAATGTAATGGACGTCCGGCTTTGTCATGACAAAATGCAATTGTTGCCGATATCCATCTGGAAATGGATTGTTTGGAGAGTGGCATGCCTTTTCTCGGCCTGCTGAAGGCAACGAAAAGTTGTTTGGTCTTTCTGAAAGCTTTCGTTTTGTCCAGGTAAAATTTTAGACATCTCTTAATGTCCAAAGAGTGAAGCGATCTTTCCGCCACTGTGCCTGGGTTCGGGAAGAATGAGCGAAGCACAAGTGGTTCATTGAGATGGAAGTCCGAGGGGACTTTAGGAATGAAACGGGGGTTGGTTCTCAATATGACTCTGTCCTCTCGAAATTGCAAGAAAGGATCCTGTATCGAAAGAGCTTGCAAATCACTGACTCTTCTGGCTGATGTTAAAGCTAAAAGAAGTGCAGTTTTCCAGGAAATGTATTTGATTTCAGCCCTATGGATAGGTTCAAATGGATGTTTCATTAATTGATTGAGTACAATATTCAGATGCCACGTTGGTGGTATTCGTCTTGGTCTAGGGAAAGATCTGTAAAGCCCTTTAAGAAACTGTTTTATCAGTCTGTTGGACCATAGTGAAGGGCCTTTTGAAGACCTTGTGAAGCGTGAGATTGCTGCCAGGTGTACCCTGATGGAAGCATGCGCAAGACCTGTTTGGGCCAGATGCAGGAGATAAGGCAGTATCTGCTCTGGAGTGATCCTGAAAGGGTGTATATTGTTGTCTTTACACCAAATACAAAATCGTTTCCATTTCAAGGAATAAGTTTTGTTCGTGCTAACTGCTCTTGCTTTAGCTAGGACTTCCTTGCACTCCTGCGGGATGCTTAGGTGACAGAATTCTCGGTACTCAGGAGCCAAGCCGATAATCTGAGAGATTTCAGATTCGGGTGGAGTATCTGGCCTTTGGACATCGAGAGTAGAGAGGGATGTTGAGGCAGTTGGATTGATGGACGGACTGAGAGGCGACGGAGGTCCGCGAACCAATGTTGTCTCGGCCAGTATGGGGCAATGAGAATCAATGTGCAATGCTCCATTTTCATCTTCCGGATGACTCTGCTTATCAGGGGAAATGGCGGAAATGCGTACGCAAACACGTTGCGCCATGCGATGGAAAATGCATTTCCTAATGACCCCTGTTGGGGATGCCAACTTGCGAAGCTGTGGCATTTTTTGTTCTCCTTGGTGGCGAAGAGGTCTATTTGTGGTTTTCCCCATGCCGAGAAGATGTTGTCTAGAACTTGTTGGTTCAGTTCCCATTCGTGGGACATTGACCTCTGTCTGCTGAGAGCGTCTGCTATGACGTTGTCTTTTCCTGGGACATACTCTGATGTTAATGTGATGTTGTTGAGCAGTAGCCAGTTCCAAATTTTTTGTGATTCACGAGACAGCGTCAGCGAGCGTGTCCCTCCCTGCTTGTTTAAGTAGTGCATTGTGGTCGTGTTGTCCGTCCTCACTAGCAGTGCTGAATTTTTGATGCGAGGGAGGAATGCCTGTAGGGAGTGAAGGACTGCACGTAGTTCTAGGAGGTTGATATGCAGAGCCTTCTCTTGCTCCGACCATCTGCCGCTGATTTGTAAGTCTTGAAGGACTGCACCCCATCCTTCGAGAGATGCGTCCGTCGTTATGACGTGTGGAGTTTCTGGTAACAAGAACGTGAGACCTTTGGATAGGTTCTTGAGCTTCATCCACCAACCCAGCGTCTCGGATATTTGTCGAGTGACGACAATGTGATCCTCGAAGGAATCTGTACATTGGGTCCACTGTTTGGTCAGGGCCTCCTGAAGGGGGCGCATTCTGAGCCGACAGTGAGGGATGAGTAGAATGCAGGAAGACATCATCCCTAGAAGAGATTTGAAAATCCTTACTTTGATGGTTGGTTTTGAAGATATTGCGGTAGCTAGAGTCATCAGTTTGTTTTTTCTTTCCAGAGACGGGAAAGCTTTGGAGGAAATGGTGTTTATAGTGGCCCCCAGAAATGTTATTATCCTGGTGGGTTGTAAAGTAGATTTTTCGAAGTTGAGAGTCAAACCTAGGTTCCGGAAAATATCGAGACAGGCGTTGGAAGACAGCTGCGCGTCGGTGAGAGACGGTGCTTTCACCAGCCAGTCGTCCAGGTAGGGGAAGACCTGGTGATTCTGTTGTCTCAGGTAAGCTGCCACAGGAGCCAGGCACTTTGTAAAAATGCGAGGCGCTGATTTGAGGCCAAATGGGAGGACACAAAATTGGTAGTGGAGACCTGATACTTCGAATCGTAGGAATTTTTTGTGTCGTCTGTGTATTGGGACATGGTAATATGCATCTTGCAGGTCCAAAGATGTCATAAAGTCTCCTTCCTCCAGGGAGCCTAGGATTTCCTGGATAGTCACCATTCGAAACGATTGGCTTTTCAGGAAGGCATTGAGCGCCCTGAGATCTAGAATGGGCCTCCATTTCTTCTTTTTCTGTTGGATTAAAAAGAAGCGGGAATAAAATCCCTTTCCCTTTTGAGCTGATGGGACTCGCTCTATTGCTCCCTTTTTTATCATGGAAGAGATTTCCTTCAGTAACATACGAAGGTGTTTGTGATGATGTTTGTGAGGAGGGGTTAACGGTGGGATGGAGTTGAATTCCAAGGTGTGACCGTGTCGAATCAATTGTAGTACCCACCGATCCGTCGTAATCATTTTCCAATTTTGGAGGAAATGTGTCAGCTTGCCACCAATTTTGAGCGGACAGGATGGTGGGGGGACTGGCTGCGGGAAATGGTCATTGTCTTCCGCCAGCCGTTTTCTTTTGCGATTTGCCCCTGAAGTTCTGTCTCCCGTAGGGGGTCTGACGACTTTGTTGTTGCTGTCGCTGCGGATATTGTGAGCGATTTTGATTATATGAGTATGTGGATTTGCCTTGATAGGATCCTCTGGATGTGGATTGTCCTCTTCCTCTGTGCCCTCGAAAGGACTGGTTTCTGAATTGTAAAGTCCCGAGGGCCCTTGCAGTATCGGTGTCTTTCTTAATCGTCTGCAAGGCTTCATCTATTTTAGCTCCAAATAGTTGTTGTCCGTCATAGGGCATATCTACAACTTTGGTTTGTACCTCTTGCCTGAAGGACGTCGCTTTGAGCCATCCTTGTCTGCGCAAAACTGCGGCGCCTGCAAGCTGTCTGAAGCCTGTCATGGCGACATCGACAGCTGAATCTATGATTTCTGATGCTGACATTTGACCTTCATGAAGGAGTGCCTGGACCTCATTTTTCAAGTCGTCAGGCACGTGCGTGAGATATGGAGCAATATCTTCCCATAGTTGCCTATTGTATCTGCCCAGCAGAGCAATGGCGTTGGCCACTTTGACCGTCATGGCTGACGTTGTGGAGAAGCGTTTGCCTATGCCATCCAATTTCCTGCCCTCCTTGTCTGGTGGTGCTGACAGTGGCGAGGATGGGTTTCTGGAGTTCTTCTGGGCGGCTTGAGTGACGACCGAATCTGGTTTTGGATGTGAATTAAAACAAGTGGGTGCCGTTGACGGAGCTCTATATTTTTTGTCCAGTCTAGGGACCACTATTGAAACAGATGCAGGAGTTTGCATGAGTTGTAGCCCCTGTTCCCAGATATGTTCTATTATGGGAATGGACCGTGCCTCCTTCCTTATGGGGTCTTTGAAGTCATACAAGAAACAATCCGTTACTTTTGTTTCCATTGCCATGTGAAATCTAGTGGCCGCTCTCTCTATTAAATTGTGGAATCCACCGATATCCACTGGTGGAGAGTCTGATGTGCTGGGTTCCGGTGTGGCCGGAGAATGAGCAACGTAATCCTCATCATCTCTGTTTTGAGAGAGGTCATCTCTAACCTCACCTTCCTCAGGAGGTTCGTCGTCATCATCAGAGGATTGTATGTTGTGAACCTGTTCATTGTCTTGAGGAATAACCAACGGTGCTGGTCTTGCCCTTGGTGATCTTTGCTGTTTGGAAGATTCTTGAGAATTGTCATGTGAAGGTGTCGCCGACGATTCTGGGAATCGCTTTTTATAGTCTGTGATCAGGAATTGAAGATCATTAACTATCTCAGCCGGCAATACGATCATTGGAGTGACTTGAGTATGTACCTGAGCCCGAACAGTTTCTTCCGTAAAAATAACATCATCTCCGTCATCGTCAGTACTCTGGCATTTGACATTGAGATCTGACGGGCTAGTAGCTTGTTCGAATTGTTCATCATCTGATTCGTCAGCTTGTAGTATGTGAGAAGGAAGCAGTGATTGAACCCTACTGGGTGATGTCAATTCGGGCGTAATAGGGAGTTTGGTGACCTTTTTTGATGGAATTAACTCCGCTTTTTTCCATGGCGTCGATGATGTCGTCGTCGACGAGGTCGTCGACGGTGTCGTCGACGGTATCGACGTCGATCGTTTTTCAAGCGTCGAGTGTCCCTTCGCCGATGAAGCTGTCGTCGACGTGGCGGTCGTCGACGGTGCGGCAGTCGACGATGTCTTCGTCGACGCGATCGTCGACGGTGCCTTCGCCGTCGTCGATGCGGTCGTCGACGGTACTTTCGCCGTCGTCGATGTGGTCGTCGACGGCAGTTTTGTCGTCGGCGGCGTAGTAGCCGTCGACGGTGCATTTGTCGTCGGCGGTGCTCCTACCGTCGTCGGTGTCTTCGTCGACGATGCGGTGGACGTCGACTGAATTCTCGTCGACGATGTCGGTGTTTTCTGTTTTGTCGACGTCGACGGTGATGACGACGGAGTTTTGACAAACGATTGCTGTTTTTTAATAAGTACAATCAACGATATTGGCTTACCCGTCGTCGACGAGTGGGTGGTCGTCGTCGTTGAAGTCAAGGCTGACGATGCCACCGTCGTCGAGACTGTCGTCGTCGATGTGGAAACATAGGTCGTTTTTCTTGAAGAGAATGTCATGGAAGTAGACGACGAGGACTGCGATGGCTTTCTGAAGGTTGCAGCATCCTTCACAGACGTGTCAGATCTTGCCTCAGAAGACTTTGAAGTAGTCTTTTTGTGAGGGACGTCTGGATGGCCAGGGGAAGCCTCGCTTGGCCTTTTTAAGGACAGTTTTGAGGAAACTGAAGCCATTTCACTGCCCTCCGAGGAGAGCACCTCATCATCTCTGGTTTTGAGTCTGTTTAACCAGAGGAGCAGTCTGCCTTCTCTATCCTTAAGTGTTTTGGTAGAGAATGTTCTACATACCCTGCAGTCCTTTACTGTGTGGTCAGGGTAGAGGCAGTAGAGGCAAGTCTCATGCTTGTCGTCGACGTGCAGTCTCTTCTTGCCACAAGAAGAACAAGCTCTGAAGAGTCCTTTTTTCTGTTGTTCAGCCATAGTTGAAGTATAATCCAAGTTTTTTGAAGAAAAGTAGAGAATTTGAAGAAACCTGAGGAGAGCTCAGGTGGGGACTCCCTAGCACAACGTGCGGTAGAAAATCTGAGAGACTGAGGCTCCTGGCAGGAAGGTTCTAGAGGGAGGTGGTAGCTGATTGGCTACCTTTGGAAATTTGGTCCTTTTTACAAAAGGACATAGATAGGCTACTAAGGCAAGGCCCTTAGGCCTATTTTTCTCTATGTATGTCTATAGGACATTACTTTTCTATTACCGGGGCTCCCATCTCGACGACGGGGAATGATTCAGGCATATGAATCTATGAAAGACACCCATAATACTGGATAAACTAAGTTAGCTCTGGAGTATTGGGGTGGTCACAGCTCCGTACCACCAGACAAGAATTGTGCATTGTGTGGTTCCTTCTTAGAAGCGGAACATGAAGGTGGTCGCAGCCTCATGTTGCCGTGTCCTTTTGCCTTGTGTGTTTACCTCGGTGTGGATAAAGTGAACTTGGGGCTTGCCTCTCAACTTGCCTACGCCATACATTAACTTGTTTCCTAGTTAGTGTGGAGTTCTGTACTTTATTCCCTACAGTTGGTGTTAGATTAACTCGTCTCTTCCTTTTTGTGCTTCTCCTATGTGTCTTCTGGTAGGTATACTAGAGGACCATCATATTGACATATAACAGAGTTCACCCAATTTAGGTATTCATGTTATGTTTTTCTCGTTACAGGGAAAGGGAACACTTATCCTTTGTTTTGTTTATGTATTGAAGGCAAAGGTGTTCTTCCTTATGATTTCAGGTATGCATGCCTACCGAGACTTCATGAGAGTAGTTATGGTTAAGAATAGTGTTACATTTATTGCTGTCTCTTTATGTCATTTCAGATCCTTATTCCCAGCTGTCCCTTTCCCTTTCCCGTCCCTCACCTGATAGCCCGAACACCCTGTATACTTTATGTTCAGTGTGTTGGTGACGTCAGGAGGTGGAATCTTATCTACAACAAGCGGATCCGGCGGAGCGAGTTCTGACACGGTGTTCCCGGGTGACAGAGTCCTTTAGATGAAGGCAGGGCAGGTCCTCTGGGTTCTGGATGGCTGCTGAACATGTTGGGGTTTCCCTGTGAGCAGGTTGGAGTCTGGACAGGCCAATAGGGATGGGGCCAAACCATTGGTGTCCTATTCTTCCTGGGTATGCACAGCTCTTCAGTCTTTCTTCAATCTTCCCCAAATCTGAGGAGGCAAGGTTCAGGATCATGCCTAAATACTAAATTTAGGAGTGTTTACAAGGGTGTGCAGGTGGGGACCAATAGGTCACTTCATTAGGGTGAGTACACGCCCTATTATGCCACCCTCCAGTGGGTGGGGGAGCATGAGCCTCTCTCTAATTGGCTGTGTCCTCTCATCTTCAAGATGGAGGGGACTGAGATGTGTACTTCACCTTGCCTCCCCCACCTGAGGGGTGGGGTTGGCAAAGGTGGGCATACTCTCATCCTTACTTAGTTTTCCCACTGATACTCCCACCCAAAGTGAGGGGCAGAACATTTGGGATCCAGTTGCTGGGGGCAGCAAAAGGCATGGTCAGCTCACAAAGGTGGCAGGCCTTTGAAGCTTCCCCTTCATGGACCCAGCCCATCCTGGGGAAGGAGGCATGATATCTCTGCTGAGGATGGGCTTTGTTTCTGGACCCAGAGAGTGGAGGCCCTCTACCGAGGGTTCCAGAAACTTGTCTGGTGGTGCAGGTAGCCATTCAGGAAACATACCAGGGCTAGTCGTTTTTCAGGGAGCATCTCTAAGATGCCCTCTGATTGCATTTTACATCAAAATCCATACTGGCATCAGTGTGTGTTTAGTGCGATGAGAAGTTTGCTACCAAACTTCCCAGGTTTCAGTAATGCCATTATGGAGCTGTGGAGTTTGTAGTGACCAACTCCCAGACCATATACTCTTCATGGCTTTACTGCACTTACAATGTCTAAGAATTGACTTAGACACTGTAGGGGTACAGTGATCATACAACTGTACCCTCACCTACGGACCGGTGCACATTGCTAGAGGGGTTACTTACCTAGGCAACAGGCAGTGGGTTGCAGGCATAGCACACAGGGATGTGTGCCACGTCTACTCTTCACTTTTCTCTGCACCAAAACACGCAGCCAGTATTGGCAGAATGTTGGTGTTACGATGCAGGGACCCTAAGGGTTGTCATAATGCCCTTGGTACCCATGTTACCTTTTACAAGGGGCTTACCTGTGGCCAGAGATGTGCCAATTGTGGATACAAAGGTGCAGTTTTGGGAAAGACCCTGGGAACCTGATTTGCAGAGACCCAAAGCACAGCAAGTCAGAGTGCATCAAAAGTCAGGCAAAAGGTGGGGGGAGAATCATGCAAAAAGGGGCACTTTCCTACACCAAGTGTGCACTCTACAACCATAAAATAAGATGTTACTCACTGGTACTGACTGTGATAGTGAACTTCTAGGTTGAATTAAAACTGTACCCTGTAATACGAAAACAGAATGTGCTATAGAAAATCACAATAGTGTATGGCTGCAAAATGGCTGTAGTCAAAAAAAGGGGGCATACCTCACGGGAAGGTAAAGAAATATGCAGGACCCCCAGGATACAAAAGACAGCAATAAATCAAGAAAACACAGCAGCCTTCAAAATGGTGAAAAATCTCGCAATGTAAAAAATGCAAACAACCCATCAGTGACTAAGTCTAAAATGCTAAATATTGAGTGTGACCAGGACACTAAGGGGCCGATTAAGAAGTCGTTAGGAAGGACTCCGGATGGGATTCAGAATTGCTGAATCCAATTCAGAACCCTTGTTTCCTATTGATTCAGACAGTTTTCCAACCGACCGATTACGATGTCCGGAAAACGTTCGAGCAGTCTGAATCTATTCCAAAAGGCACTGTTTGATCAGCCACTTAAATTAATGAAAGGGGGATGCGAAATGGGTGAAAGATACATATAAACTGATGACACTTTTGGTTAGAGAAGATAAGGAATTGAGAAAACCAACAGTAAGGGCTCATCAGATACTAATAACGACAAGTGAACTAGAACCCTATTTAAGAATCGTTAACAACACTAATCATCGACAAAATTTAGATTGAATAAATTTCACCTTCTCCTTACAGAATGCCTAGGTTGGACCAAGGAGATGGACTTGGAGATTTGTTCTTGTGACGGATTCTCCATTATGGATACCGCGCACTTTATTTTCTTTTGTGAACATTTCCGCCCCATTCGCAAAAGGTTCATTATCCCTCTTATTAAAGACAAGGGTTTCATACAAGTGAAACCTGCCCTCCTGTATTTACAGCTGTTGTCTAATATTTGGGAAATTTTTAATGTTGCAAATTTTATGACCATAGCCATGAGATTAAAGAGAAAAATTAAGTGGACCCACTGTACATAGCGGTGAATATATGAATTATACTGGATTATTCTGTTTTTAAATTTCTTTGTATATGATATCTGTAGATCTATATTTTTAACGGGTGTTTTTAATGCTGTTATAGTACTGTATGGATTGCTTATTTGCACAAGTTCTTTCTTGTATTTTAACCATGCCCTTGACTTCTGATGTTTAGTATGCTTTTATGGTTTTTGTTATGAACCGAATAAAGTACTTCTGACTGACTGAGTCCGAGTCTTTCGGAGACGAATCGTTCAGCTCTATGGGCACGGTTACCGGACGAGTGATGACCATGACCGATTTGGACAGCCGTTCTGACTCGGTTTGCCTGAGATGAAACGGCTTTTGGAATCGGTCTTTGGGGGTCCGTTGCGGGCCCCCTTCACCCGGAGAGGACCGCTTGTGGCCCATGGGGGTACCCAAGGGACCCCTCTCCCCAACCATGCGCAATTTGGCAGGCACCATGCAGTGCCCGCCACAGGGTGCAAGGTTTTCCCCAACAACCCCTTTTTCCAATGGGAGCCTGTTCTCAGTCAGAACACAGGCTGCCATTAAAGTCAATGCGAGTCTGACCAAACGATTTTGGGAAGCATCGTAATCGGTCTTCCGGACTAGCAGGACACGATTCGGTAAGAAACAAGTCTGGAACCGATTAGTTCGCGACAGTTTCCTTACCAGATCGTAATCAGCCCCTAAGGATTATTACCTTATGTCAGTGACAAACATAGACTGCAGAACACTTCCTGCCTTGATGTCTGTAATGCTAACTGTGCGGAGATGCTGCCTGGCTTTAACCAACACACTTCCCTGGTGTCTTCCCTATGGGAAATAGAAACAGGACTAAGAATGAAGCGTTCAGACTGAAGAACACCTTCTGCCATAGTTCTGCAAAGCTAACTGTGAGGAGATACTGTCGGCTTAAAAACCAACACGCATCCACAGAGTCGTCTGTATAGGAAATTAAAATAAGACTACGAATGAAGCGTTCAGACCTTCAGCATTCTAACATGTCCCGAAATGCATTGGGCATTACCTTTCTGATTGGAACCAACAGTGGACTTATTATTGTATATTGTTTATTGAGTATAATGGGTTAAGGTCCATTGGGTCTGGATTGGTCTTTGTATTAGAAAAAGGTTAAACCACTTTATTGTCAGAATAAAGATTATGTACTAAGAAAGTATAATAAGCAGATGTGTCTTTTATATTGTAAAGTAAATTCGCACACGCTGGGCCACTGAGTCCAAGTTACCAGACGTACTGGGTATTATATTTGATATTTAGTTGACATACGTTGAAATATTCTAAACGTCCCAATGCACCGACATACGTTTGGCAGCACACGATTCAGTGTAGCACGCATTATGTAATGATTTTGATTATAAGCAGTACAGTTTGGATATATAGGTGTACACAATACACACACACAAGAGTTTAACTATTTCTGACTAATATTTTATTGTTTCACCCACTCTGCAAAATGTCTTTTGAAAGAAATTCTAACATTACTGAGAATCAGGCAAACACCAGGGCATACACGCTCGAACAAGCGTTGTGGAGATACTCATTAATTCAAGAAACAAAATCATTCAATGTACCAGGAAGGTCAATCTCACAGCAACTTAAATGGCTAGAATTCCTTACGCAATGAGAACTGAACCTACGTTTTCACGGATTAACCCTTATACAATATCATAAAGTGAAGAGAATACCACAGAGTTTGAGGCAGGCGATCAAACCTATGTTGTTAAGATTCCAACACAACAATGCTTTTGAGGAAAAATGCCTATGCAATACTAAACAAATAGTTGCTAGATCTCATTCTGTTATTGATTGAAGAACGTTCATGCATGATCAATGTACTAGAGGAAGAAATTCATAATATCAAAAGGGATTTACAAGCAAGGATGGAACAAGACACCCGGAAAATCACACTGGAAGGTTTGAATATCAAACTGGATATTTACAGGAAGGAACTTCTGAAAGCAAATTCCAGAAGTTTAAAGGGGACACAATCAATTATAAATTGAATGAAACCTACACTTGGGCTAAGGAAGATGTAGTCTCAGACAAAGAGATAGATGCATCACAAGCACCTATTACGTCTGTATCCCAAAAACAAGGCAGACCTATTACCTCCAACGGAGCAACAGATTCAACCCAAAAAACAAGGCAGACCTATTACCTCCAACGGAGCAACAGATTCAACCCAAGCCACAACCTCGGCGTCTTTTTTTGTCCATATGCCAGGAACCTGGGCAACTTCGCGATCAAACAATTTTAAAACCACAACCCTCCACGTCAAAACCCGCAGAGGAAAAAGAAAGAGCAAGAAAAAATTTGAGGAGTCAAAACAAAGTCTAGTGATAAACATATTGCCAACAGTTTTAACATCCAAATAGTTTTGTACTAAGCAAGGGTACTTCTTTTGTTCCTTCATACAACACCGACGCATTAGAATGTGAAATAGCCTTTTTAGGATAATGAGAATTCTCAGATTAATCAAGGTGCATTCCCATGTCGGGGGGTATGACCCCGGGCACTGAAGCTGAAGTCCTTGCTATGAAGGTTCCCTCTTTTAAATCAAATCATATGAGCGTTTCATGTGTATCCAAAATATTTTCTTTTATTGAAATTGTTGCATCACAATTCAATTGATTTTGCTTTTGAACTTTATGTCCTTCAACTCCCAGAATACATTGCGTTCATCATAAATATCTTAAACGTCCCAATGCATTTCAGCAAAGACATGCCTTCATCTGGGGATGTTCTGAAAGGAATGAATGTATTGTTATCAGTGTTGTGCTAATATGTCGGAGGTCATAAACGTGTGCACAACGTAAACGCATAAAAGCAGTAAACACTTAAGAACGATAACGTGATTCAAAGTAGCGGCATTAATGATGCGTGAATTGTGCTATGTTGCGATAGCAGCATTCATTCAGGAAAAACCCAATCCTAAAAGCCCGTCATTTTTTATGGTTTAAAAAATTCACAAAAATCCACTTAAACCTCCAGGCAGCTTTTGACCAAAAAAAAAACTTTTGACAAAAAAACTCCATGCAGACCCATAGTTTCCACACGAGGGAGCCTGCACGAACCAGTGGGAAAATTTCTAGATCGATATCTACAACCGTGTGTAATGGCTATGAGAACATACATTAAGGACACAACTGACTTCTTACACAAACTCAATCAGGTCATCCTTTGTGAACATGAAGAAATGTGATTGTGCACAGTGGATGTTAATTCACTATACACTTCTATCCCCCATCAACTAGGGATAGAGGCTATTGAACTTGCATTAATACTAACAGAGTACGATGAAAACCTAAATGTTTTCCTGATGGAACTGATGGAGTTCACTCTTATGCACAGCTACTTCAAATGGGACAATGAATGGTACCAACAGAAGACCGGTACATCCATGGGAAACTGTGCAGCGCCGGCATACGCCAATATCTTTATGAATCGATTCAAAGAAGACCATATACTAACAACACAACCATGGATAAATCATCTCAAACTTTTCGTGAGATTCATAGATGATATTTTCATCTTATGGAAGGGCCCAGAAACCGTCTTAAGGGATGAAATACACAAACTCAATCTGATCGATACCCGGATACAGTTCACCCATGAAATACAAACAAAAAATATCACATTCTTGGATGTAAGAATAACTAAAATACCTACGGGGTTTTGAAACAGACTTTTATAGGAAGGAAAGTGATAGGAATAATACCTTGCATTATCAAAGCTTCCATCCGCAACCACTGAAACAACACCTTCTTTACACCCAAATGATAAGAGTCAAGAGAATTGTCTCCAATCCAGATAGAGCTATCAGGCAACTTGAAAACATGACACAAAGATTCCGATCACGTGGATATCCTGACCAGATACTAGAGCAGGCGCAGCTACGTTGCTCACTTAAATCCAGACAGGAATTACTCCTGACACAAGACAAACCAACAAAAGATCAAATCACCGTTGTTTCCAAATACTCTTCCATGAGTGCATCATACAAACGGATCATCAAAAAGCACTGGCAAATACTTAAAGTGGAATAGGATTTTAATCCCATTTTTGACCAAGAACCCATATTCGCATACACTAGGAGTAAAAACATCGGGGAAAGATTAAAACATCCTGGTTCTACTGTTTTAAAAGACACCTACTAAGCCACCAAACCATGTTGGAACTGCAACAACTGTAGCAATATCGTTAAGGGTACATATATTAATCATCCCATGAAAGGTCATAAAATTCAAATCAAAGCTACCGCCACTTGTGATACCACCAACGTGGTTTATATGTTAAAGTGCCCTTGTGGGAAAATCTACGTCGGGCAAACCGAAAGGAAAATAAAGACGTTTGAATGAACATAAATCTAAAATAAGAACTAAACAAATCAAATCAACTGTAGCCCAATACTTCATGAAAGCCGATCACAACGTCAGCCAAATGAGATTCTGCGTGCTGGAAAATGTTGAAAAATGTGAAGGAAGAGACAATCATAATTTCCTGTTACAACGTGAAAATTACTGGATATATCTCTTATGTTCCATGAAACCTCACGGTCTGAATAACCGTATGAAATTCACTTGTTACCTTTAAATCATCATAGTTTGGATGGTGTTTGTTTTGCTTTTTTTCATCAACTGTTTGATTATTTTTTGTAACACATTTAGCATTTAAATGTTTATTTTCTTAATGTCACATCCGGAATGCCATTGGCTGTATCCATTCTATGTATTCAGATAGTCATATGTATTATTTATCACACATACACTACTTCCATAGGTCCGTCTTTCCCATTCATACTTGCTTTTTTTAGACCTGTTCCCCGGCCGCAGAACTTTATTCAACAGCATTCACCACTGATAACCGTTCCTTCACGTCGTCTGACGTTCGCGCATACACTCATATGCCACGCCATTCTTTTTCGTTCTCACACTTCCCGAAACAACCGCCGGAATACAGCGCACACCCCAGGAGGAATATCTGCTAAACTTTTGTCACTCGGTAAGCCTTCTCATGACACCGCTAGCCGTTTTTTCCTGAATGAATGCTGGCATCGCAACATAGCACAATTCACGCATCATTAATGCCGCTACTTTGAATCACTACATTATCGTTCTTAAGTGTTTACTGCTTTTATGCGTTTGCGTTGTGCACACGTTTATCGTTTTTATCATCACTATAGCTTTATATATTTTCAGTCTAATTCCTTCCACCAGCATGCTCATGGTTCACCCCCATCACCCTCACGCCTTTTTATTAAAGCTGTTCCGTCACATTGTAATTTATACACCAAACACATTGTTTCGATACCATCCACGTGATCACGCTTACCGCATGTACACCGAGCGAGTCATATCTTCACTATGACCTCCGACATATTAGCGCAACACTGACAACAATACATTAATTCCTTTCAGAACATCCCCAGATGAAGGCATATCTTTGCCGATATGCATTGGGACGTTTAAGATATTTATGATGAACGCAATGTATTCTGGGAGTTGAAGGACATAAAGTTCAAAAGCAAAATCAATTGAATTGTGATGCAACAATTTCAATAAAAGAACATGTTTTGGATACACATGAAACACTCATATGATTTGATTTAAAAGAGGAAACCTTCATAGAAAGGACTTCAGCTTCAGTGCCCGGGGGACAAACCCCACGAGATGGGGATGCACCTAGATTGATCTTCTCTCTACACTCAGGTTCAGTGAGTGATACTCTGGTGCACGACACCATTTTTGAACATTATATACCGCACGGTAGTGCGCTCAACTCACTTCTTTGAATCAATTCTCAGATTAAGACATTTCTTTGAGAACTTAGGACTGGATGTCAATGGTGGGGAGACCGCCACCGACAGACTGTCAGTGATGGTTTCCACGCCGTTGTAACTAAGTTTACCACCCACCATATTACAATGGCAGGCGGATATGTGGCTGTTGGAATGACCGACCGCCACAGGTGCGACAGTTGGAACGATTCCGATTGCCTGGCGGATCGCTCTCCATCCCCAGAATGGCGGTGGTGCCTGTGGGACCGCCGCCTTGTAGGCGGGCCATCCCAAATACGATACGATGGCGGATGGACTGAAGTCCATCCATCATTGTAATGATCTCCATAGTACCACTGAAACAAAATATGCATGAACCTGAATTTTGGGAATTCAAACCTAAACGTTCTTTTCAAGCCCTTTTTTCACATATGATGCTGGATACATCTGAACTATTGGTGAAAAAAGATTTAGGGGCTTTGAAATTCATAGTTCAAAAAACCCTCCAATGTATCACTAGCCGAGGTGAATATTTTGAGGACTTTGGCAAACAACAATGATATTATATTTCAACCAGCGGATAAGGGAGGTGCACTGGTCATAATTAAGGCTCCCAGTGTTCCGTTTTTACAGATTTTTACAGATAAATACAGACAGAAAACAATGTGTTTATTTTAAAAAGTGGATAAATACAAAAATCGTGCTGCTTTAAAGTGATTCTCTGTGCTGTCTTTCATGAATTATAGCCCAACAGGTGAGCAGATGGACAGCATGGGAAATTATAAAACAGGGTGAAATTTCTTTAAATAACGGTATGTATCAATATACATTTGTGGTACAATGCTAGTATTTAGCAGTGGATGTATTGTTATGTAATATTTGGCAGCTTAAATAGCGAAAACATGACAGACACCAAAGTATGAGCACGCGTCTATCAGTTAAATAAATATGAAAATGTACAGTTTTACAACTTCATTTATACGCAAAACACAAAATAAACATGGATAAACACAGATAAAATGGCCCAAAAATAAATATGGTTAAATACAGACTGAAATGTTAAAAAATACCATAAAACAGGGAACCCTAGTCATAATGGATCAGAATTACTATAAAGAAAAAGTCAATGAACATGTGAGAGATTAATCCACATAGATGCTTTTGAAAGATCCCACTGTAGAACTTGCCGAAATCCTCAGCAAGATTTTGGATAAGGCTTTGGAGAGTCCACTAAATCTTTCTTAACTACGTCTTGTCCACGAAGACCGCAGCTATACATGCAGCCAAAAATTCATAGGAACAGCTCTGATCCTCCATTCAGACCAACTGAGTCTGGTTGCAGCACCGTATTTGAACCACTGGTACAATATTTGGATGTCTTCCTACAACCTTTCGTCCGATCATGAAGTTCCTACATACAAGATACTACAAATTTTCTTCGACGGTTGCAAGAACTTTCTAAGATTTTTAGGTCTCGCTAAGTGTTGCAGCGCGAAAGCCCTGCCATCGCTTTGCGAGGCATGCAGTATATACTATAGCGTGGAAGCTTTGTGGAAGCTCCGCCCACTCTCTGCCCTTGGCTTTTGTCTTAAATGCTGCCTTCCGATTGATTAGAGGCTTGTTAGTCCCTCCTCATTCAGCATTTGTATCCCTCCAAGGCTACCAGCCCCTTGACTTGCCACAGTATTTTTCTTCCCCTGCCTTCCCCCCTCCCATCCCAAAGTCTGTGACTTCTCAGACCACACCAGCCCCCCCACTCCCGTTCATGCCTTCTTCCCACCTGCACTTCCGATTCTAATGCAATAGGACTCGCGTAAATGAGGGTCCTATTGCATTTTCAATGCTTGCTTAAAAAGTCCTTTCTGTGTCGTACCAGGCGGATTGGCTATCCTGGCTTGCCTCTGTTTGCACTTGCATCTCGCTGGTTTGAGTAATTGGTCGTGGCTCTCCAGGCTCCCACACTTGCGTTCGACGGGTGAAGAAGGATAGTGAAAGATGAGGCCTTAATACGATTGCGGATGGAGAGTCAGGCAGGAAACTCCGGGATTGCAAGAAGGCGCAGGAGGCGGCAGGGCTGATTTTCCACTACAATCAACACATTTTCCAACCCACGTTTAATCGAGTGCTGTGCAGTGCATTAAATGAGAGTCTATTAATATAGCTGAGCACTTGGCGGACAGGTGCGATCCCGTTACTTATTTTCACTTTTACTCCTTTCGTTATTTTTTCTTTCCTCTCCCCCCTTCTCCCCAGTCCCCCCCTCATCTCCATATCACTGATTTTTCTTCCTTGCTTGTCACATACTGCCCAGTCACCCCTCTCCCCTGCCACCTCATAAGAACTGTAGCACACCAGAGCAAAGTCGTGGTCACAGTTATTCAAATACTTTGATCCTGGTCAATGTAAAGACATTTTTTGTTCAATATTATTGCTTACATTCAACAACTGTGCCAAATAACACAGAAAACTCCACACAGTGGTCCAAATCCACGTCGAGATTTCAGTAGTTAATCTTTATTCCAGATTCACACAGCAGCCGACGCGCGTTTTGCCTGGCAGGGCTCTTCCTCAAGGCTCCAGGATGAATAGTTATTTCTTTAGTATAATCGATAGATCTTTTGTAAAAAAATACCAGTCTTTGTTGTAATCATATCTCAAGGATTCAAGTGTGAATTATGAGCTGCGTGGTAATAAATCCAGTCACCATCTGTCTAGACATGTATGTTCCAAATTGTTTTAGAATAAAACGGTCTTCGTTCCTAGGACCATGTTACGTCCTCACTTATTCTTCGCCGGTCTGCCCTCCCCTGCCTCTGCTCCGTGCAGACCCCACTCCTGCGTTCTGTCTCTCACCGTCCGTGATGCTGTGATGCGTGCCCGAGTCACTCAGACTTCGCAGAGCCTGTTAGGTTTCTTTTATTGGGAAGAGGATTGTTGGGGGCAGGGGTGTTTGTAGATTACAGAGAGGCGCTTACACTGCTGTCTAGTAAAATAGAAGGCTTGCATGCCATTTAAAAATGTCCATTCAGCTCTGAGGTCACTTCATAATCTTACATTTCCGATGTGTGGCAGTCTCATTCTGTGTGCATTGCACACATACTAACTGCACACGCTAGGTCTCTTCGAGGGGTGCTACTGTTACAGTAAGAGGCTTGCTTGAGGGGTAGGAAAGTGGCAGGACTGGGTGATTCGGGATTTACTCCTGCCTATCCTGGTTCAACAACAATCTTTACATTTTTGGCAGATCGCCTAATTTGCCCGTGTATGTAAACGTGAACATAACATGTATGTTTGTAAAGTGCACATCCACCTCTGGAGCTTCTTGGCGCTGAATAACAGAGGTTAGTTGTTACCCACCGTAGTGGTACTCATTTTATGTTTCATGTAAATAGGTAATTTGAAAGCACGTGTATTTTTTACTGTCCCAATCACACGTACATCCCTCCGTTTTGTGTAATCTTATTCACAGCGCTACGCTGTGCCAGATATACAAGAAAATGTTTGTAAATCTCTCCGTTTATCACTGCAACAAGATCTACGTTTTGTAGGTCAGTGGTTGGCTGCAGAGGTAGTCTTCTGAGGATCTGCCTCAATCGTGTGATCCCGGGCAACTCGCAACGTATCACTTTGCTTAAGATCGTAATTCATCAAAGTGAAGAGTTGTTAGAAGTAGACTAAAATCAGGGCCTAACATTGTGTGAAAATGGGACAGCGTGTAATCTTATTTCAAGCATAACTCACACATCTCACAATCCCTAATTTGTCACGAATTCAGTACCTTGCAAGTGGAATGCGTCAATTTGTGAGTATGAATTCGAGATCCTACATGTTTGAGTTACACAGTGGATAGTATGAGGTTCGAGAACCATGCTCTTGAGTGACCCTGAAAACACCAAGTATTTAATGTGCACACTTGTTGGTTCCATGAGAACAGTTATTCCACAGCCGAAAGGCCCCACTCAATGTGAAATCATTTGTATGCACATATGAACATGACATGAACTTGCTCATTTCCTATGTATTTAACGAGATGCTGTTTGTATTTAGCCACTATGCAGAGAGTTGAGGTGATGGTGAGGAAGATCACATGCCGAGTAGATTGCCCAAGATCATGAAGACAGGTTGTCTTTTATTCTGAACCCTCTCAGATGTATACATGGCCTTAACATACCCATGTTGGTTTACATGCCTGATTTTAAGATGTCCTCAGACATATCTGACCATGACATCCTCAGAAATGTATGAACAGAATATGTATATCCTTATATATTTTCTCAGAGATCTCTGATGCTCCTGGGTGGAGTGCCTGCATGTACGCAAGTGTGTGTGTTGCTGTGACTAAAAAAAAAAAGTACCCAATGAATCCTACATGTGGTAACCTCAGGTCTCTAGGCTTGGCCACCATTTAGGATTTTTAAAAATACAGGTTTTGACTCAACAGCTACGCACCTGCTCTCACGCAGCCTCGGCTTGCGCCGTCTAACTTGCTGCTCCAAAAATCCCAGCAATGCTCTGCACTACTACCCGCTTCTCTTAGGCCTACCTTCCTTCCTCAGAGGCACCTGCTAGCGTCTTTCTTTACTGGCCACGACTTACTGCGCACTTTTAATTGTTGCGCTGTAAATGCGCATGACTGACAATAGTAGTCACCAGCCCCACTCTGTGCCCCACCTGACCGCGCAGACGCGGAGACATCTGTGCGCCGGGTATTTAATAAAGAGGCAGCAGAGCCTAAGTGTGGGCAACGGGGGGCCTGTGTTACGCCCCTGATTTTAGGGTAAATCAGTCGAAACAGTTTTCGGAGGAAGCCTTGCAAATCAGACGCTGTTTTTACGGTCCTGGGCTTTCATCTAGCAAACGAGAGCATTATGGGAGATGTTGCTTTGGGTCACTTAGACTGATCAAGTTGGAATGCAGTAAAACATTCTAATTTCTTTTCAAAGAAGCAGGGTTGATTTAAGAATTTGTGGATGGCTAGCCCTCTTAATATCAGGCATTTAAGTGGAGCATGTGTCCTTTCCTGCCTGCCCATCATGGCTTCTATTACTGTGAAGATGCCACTGATTCTGCTACCTAGGTTGAGTTATAAAGGCCCTCTTTGACCCATGTCATTGACCGTTCGAATCTCGGCTCCCCAGAGAAGCACCGTGTTGTTCTGGGCCTTTGCTGCTCAGTCAAGGTATAACGTGCCCTTTATCATGTGCTCGAATGTAAATACATGCAGGTATTTCCATCCTCCAATGGGATTTGTTCACGTAGATCTTCTTGAGAGAGTTAACCCTTACTTCACTCATACTCCGTGACCATTCTGGATAATAAGAGCTTGTTCCTGCACTCTTGTCGCCACAGAAGGTAAGACATGCCATCTGACCTGCTATATGTTTGCCACAATAGTGGGACAGCTTGTGGGATGTGTCATGTTGAGAAGGGCCGCAGAAAGTCTTGCCTTAAATGCTTAATTTGAGCCGGTGGTTTCTGGTGTTGGGCACTAGCACTTAATTGTCAACACCGTGGCTTGTAACAGCCTGCCCCATGGTGGCGCTCTGTCTAATTTACAGATGAGCACAACAACAGTTGTTTATTAATTCAATATACATTAAAAATGACTAACACCTGCCACCCAAACCATTCTTATAGCTTTGGGGGCCTGGAATAGTCAGAATGGTCACACTTCTAGAAGGGAAAGCAGGCCTCTCCTGGAAGCAGAGGGGGAGAGGGTTCTGGAGATGGCTGGTGGTAGGCCCAGTGATTTCCCTTTAATTCATGGACTGAAGGTCAGGTGACATCTGTCTAACTCTACCTGGGATGCAGCCACCTTCTGCCTGTGTCGCTGCCACAGGACTCCTCTTCGTGGACAAGCGGTGTTTTGGGGTTTTCTTAAGTGTGGCTGTTGGATGGTTGATTTAGTTTGAATCTCTTTGCAAGTGGGCATGGCTTATGATGAGCATGGATACAGTTACACACCTTGGCTTACTTTTCCCCAGGTGGGCTTTGGAGCGCTAGGAGGACGCTCACACAACTTTTTCTAATCCCTTTTGCTGGGTACCCCCCCATCTTCGTACACATGGGAAGATGGGCTTGTACCAGAGGACCAAGTTATAGCACGGTTGTCCACACACATCTCTCAGAAGGGAGCCAGCAAAGGATCGCACAGTCATCATGTCAGCAACCGAGCTGGTCCTTGCTCCTCGGTAGGGGTACTAAGTGTTTTTCTTCCTTCATTTTGGCGGGGGCCTGGGTTTAAATGAGATGCTGGACTATGCCTTATGGTGAAGACATGTTTGAGATGCCAGATTTAGACTTCAGAATGTCTCGGAATGGAGGTTATGTTTTAGTAACCTATTGTGTAGTTGGCACTTTAACAGTATGCATGCACTGTTTTGGTATGAAAAAAATGAAATATATTTTGTTGTTGTTAGTATCTGTAACCTGAGATGTATCCTAAACCACAAAAATGACAGTCTTCAGTCTCTTCATCCTGGGGTCCTTGCGCTGAGGACCTCCACAATTGATGGGTCCACTCCTATGGAAACAACTTTTGCTAAAGTTGATTACTTACATGTTAGTCCAGTACATTGATGCCTAAATAAAATCTGACTGTTAAATAGCTCAATTGCTTTCTTCTGCAGCGTTCGAACATTCGTTCATATTACGGTTATCAGACTTTATCCAACCAGCTGCCCGTCTCTGATTTTCAAGCGATTTTTCCAAGATTACATATGGTTTTAGTGGAAAGCTGAGGGATGAATCCAGTACACATGGTGCTGGAGTCCAGATCCCTGATCTTTGAGACCCATGTGAACCTGAAATTTGATTTTTTGTTTTTAAATCCTAAAACTAAGACTCACTTGGTTGAGTCCACCATGTGCCCTGATGTTCCAAGGATGGTCATTGCTGTTGTATGGATATCTCCAACTGCGTTACATATAATGTGCTTCCTGATACCATAATGAATTCAGTGTGTAAGCTGGCAATTTTTTTAAATCATTTTCTGGGAAATGTGAAAAACATTTATAACCTTTGCCAAAAATTATATTTTTCCCTGGTTGTCACCCAAAATATCACGTGAATACCAGACAAGTTTGTTCACCTTCTCAGCTCGGTGACTGAGTCGAGTTCTGTTCAGTTTTTAGGTCGAGCATTCGAGACCTCTTGTAGATACTTTAGTATATACTTATATGTATATGTAGTTTGTGGGCTCTGGAGATCAGCCCTAGGACTTGTCTGCTTCCGCTTAGGGACTTTTATTCTGTTCAGCTGCCTTTATTTAACTGTCTTGATAGAAAACGACCAGCAGAAGTCAGTAAAATACCAGAATCACTTTAGCATTCTCTAGATTCCAAACCATAGAAATTGTCTTCCACGAGCACCCCTAGACAATAATATTTTTCTCAAATCTTGTGTTTTTAGTGAAATGACCACCGAAGGCCCTGCTTTTATATTAAAAGAAAAGCTTTGGACTATGCTATTTCCTGATGAAAGGCAATATTTCTCTCCATGTGTTCCCATACCTGGCGTGTCACGCAGTTTGGTGCTTACTTTCCCTCCATGTTAAAGAACAGTAGATGTTTCAAAACCCAGGCTATTGCGCTGCATAGCTAAATACAATTGCAAATGCTTGTTTAATTTCTACCCCCTGTTTAACACCAGGGGTTTTCGGCTGAGTAACGTAATTACTTTCACTTAAGATGCTTAACGTACAGGTTCACACTACTACTCTTCGGATAATACACGAGTTACATCAATTCTCATTTTCGCTGATACAGTGAACAGTATCTCATGCGGGTTGAACCCTTCTGGCAAATAACAGTTTTCTTCAGCGGATCTACGGAACAAGACCGTAAGGTTTTAGGAATTCCAAACCCGTTGGTCCCTGTTTTTTCAGGGTTCATCTATGATTCAACCACATTAATTATATCACTCTGGAGGTCATGTTCCCACATGTGTACAGACCTTTTTCAACAGTTGTTAGTACACAGTTTACTTCGTGTAAGTGGTCATCTCTTAAATACCATAGTAGTTTATTTTCAGCTGCCACACAGCGTTTTCGATTATTTGCATATCGGGGTCTTTTTGATTTTCGTTTTTAGTTTCACATTTTTGCCATCATTGTTTTAATGTCACAGGTGCAGCGCTGCAGTGTCTTATGAACACCTAGTCGGGTTGGTGGAGACATTGCTTGTTTGCGCACAAATTAACAACTGTACACCTTTCAATGAGCGGCTAATGAGCACCTCATCTCAGTTGACCTAAAATCCCCATTTCACACAGAGTCACTCAACATGTAGTATCTCTTTCATGTATACAACATTACAATTCTGAGAGTATTTCCATTATGTATGTTTACTGACGCCCCTGAAGAATTGATCTCCGTCCCGAAATGCACTGGGTATTCACAAGAATGTGCTCGAAAGAAAGCCAATTTTGTTAAACAAAAATTTTGAAATGTTACTTACAGAAGAATCACTGTGTAGGTATCCCTCTTAAGGTATTAATTATTGATCATTTTGATTATATAGTTCCATGAGAAATGGTTACAAAACAAGTGGGCAGTGATGCACAATAAAAAGTACAATGTAATTGTTTTGAATATGCTTTTATTGAATCTACATTGTAGTATAAATTTGATCATTTTGTTGAAAGAACTTTACTTTGAGCTGTGCAGCCAGGTCACAAGTGATTGCTCACACTTGCTTTAATTACTATAGTTCACAAAAGGTAGGCACCCTCATCCCTGACCGGCACACTAAGCACATATCATCACTGACAAACCAGGAGTATAAGTTATCTTCAAATTAACACATACATTGATTTCAGAATAAGGGTGTGCGCTACACACAATAATTATTATCACACAGGGATGTGTTCCATGTCGACTCTTCCGTTTTGTATGCACCAAGACACGCAGTCTGCAATAGCAGTGTGCATGGTCTTGGCGAGCTGACCCTAGGGTGGCACAATTCATGCTGCAACCCTTGGAGTCCTTCCTCAGTGCCATTGCCCTAGATACCAGCGGTACCACTTACTAGGTACTTACAAGGGGTACTGAAGTTGTGCCAATTGTGAAACAAAATCTACAGTTTAGGGAAAGAGCTTCTGGCACAAAGAAAAACCAAAGGTGGTGATGGACGGAGCGTTGACAATACAAACACTCACCCCCAGTCAACTGATCTGGGTTTAATCCATCACCGTTCTTTAGCTCACTCCGCCACCCCAGTTCAGACATGGCCACATGCAAATCAGTCTGACCCTGTGCCTCATGGGAACAGTCCAGCCCGAACTGCCAAGCCATGTCTTCCCTGGACCGGAACCAAGCTTCCCAGGACCGGTTTCTGGCAATACAGCCTTCTTCAGCCGGGCTTGCTTGACTCCAGTGGCAAAGTGAGCAAGGGACTCACGTCTGAGCATACCCTGCCAACTTAGGGCGAACAAAGAAAAACCAAAGGTGGTGATGGACGGAGCGTTGACAATACAAACACTCACCCCCAGTCAACTGATCTGGGTTTAATCCATCACCGTTCTTTAGCTCACTCCGCCACCCCAGTTCAGACATGGCCATATGCAAATCAGTCTGACCCTGTGCCTCATGGGAACAGTCCAGCCCGAACTGCCAAGCCATGTCTTCCCTGGACCGGAATCAAGCTTCCCAGGACCGGTTTCTGGCATTACAGCCTTCTTCAGCTGGGCTTGCTTGACTCCAGTGGCAAAGTGAGCAAGGGACTCACATCTGAGCATACCCTGCCAACTTAGGGCGAACAAAGAAAAACCAAATGTGGTGATGGACGGAGCGTTGACAATACAAACACTCACCCCCAGTCAACTGATCTGGGTTTAATCCATCACCGTTCTTTAGCTCACTCCGCCACCCCAGTTCAGACATGGCCATATGCAAATCAGTCTGACCCTGTGCCTCATGGGAACAGTCCAGCCCGGACTGGTTGGCAGGGATCCTGTGCAATTCCAGTCAAAATCACATCAAGTTCCAGGCAAAAAGTGGGGGCTAACCATGCCTAAAAGAAACACTTTCCTACAAATATGTAGTGGGTTTGTGAATGTAATGAGTGGATGTGTGCATAATCTAATTCAGGGATAAAGGTGGGACCTCAGAGGGTCTTTATGAGTGCCAGCTCGATGGTAAAATCCTGACAGATACAGAGAGTTGTGAGAGAACTCCTCTCTCTGATGGTGATAATCCCTGCATACAGCTGCCTATTGGTAACAATACTCCAGTCTGGCCCAGACTCCTCTTCCAGGCATTAGTCCTCCTAACTGCTTTTTTTTTTAAGCAGATGCGTCTTTTGTTCTTGCACTAAATAAGGCGGATGTTGAAACTGCAGGGCAGTCAGTCTCCTTCTCCTTTGAGGCACAGCAACAAAAGGGCTTTACTGTCAGCCCTCAAGTCCTGTCCTGACTCTTACAAGGAGTACAAGGCTTATGCATCTGGACAGATCCTTCTTCTGGCTTGTACACAGAGCTTACACTTGAAGTCAAAGGTCAAACTGATATTTGATTCACAAATCCTCAAATCCTATCAGGTCAACTAGCCAATATGATTTTAAGGCCTAATTTATATGATGGTGGGCAGCCCGTTGCTCCGTCTGGGTTAGAGTTAATTACTCAGTCACCCGGACGGAGGTGCCGCCCGCCATATGTAGAAAGGACCCCCAAGCAGGCAGTCATTTCTACAGCACTGCCCGGAACCGCCCTCAAAGCAGTTCCTGTAAATGCTGTTTACAGTTTGGTGTAGGACTCTGTCCATTTGAAGGTGCCCTGCACCAAACTGTTTTCATTTTTATTTTCAAAAATAATATCCTAAAGCAGGATTTTTTTTTAAATAGAAATTAAAATCCTTTCCCAAGGTGAGGAGAGTATTTAGCACTTTTCAATGCCCTCTACTGCCAGGGTTTTTCCTGGTGGTGAAAGACTGTGAAAACTGACCTCTAATTCTGCCCATCTAAATTACGATTCCTGAATTAGAGGTCTGTCTCAGACCACCCTTACTTTGGAAGAGATTGAGTAATCTCCATTGTGATTAAACCTAAGTTCCACCTCCATATAAATTTGAAGGGAGACCATTATCTTGGCGGTAAAGATACTCTGCCACTGTTGCAATGGAGTATCTATTCCGCCAATATATAAATCAGTCTCTTAATATATTGTTGAAATTTTGGAGGGATCCCATCATATCCAAATGCATATTCTTTCAGATGTGGTATAGTCTTATGATGACGGATGTCCAGTTATGTTCACATTGTCTCAAATTTCCTGGTGATGGCAGGAATCTCATAAAGCATATGCATTTCTTTCAGACAAATTTTCAACTAAGGGCACCTGCAAGGGTTTAAGCTCTCTTGTCAGAAAGAATGAGGGGTACAGACAAACAGCATATTCCTTCATTACAGTGAGAAGAGTAATCATGACTTTTTTGCCACTGGCTTTATTAAGGTTTTCTTCTTGCTGGTCATAGACTAAGAAGTCCAACTGGCCTAATCCAATAAGGCTGACACTAAGGGGCCTTTTCACGAAGGCAAATCTATAAATGTAGATTTGCTACTAGTAAATGTACTCTTACAGTTTTGAGTGACTTCAGTATTTTTAGGGCAATTCACAAATTCCAAATATAAATTTACTCAAAAGTGTAGACTTACATGTCTCCGCCCCTTGTAACAGGGAGTGGAGCCAAATTAATGAGTCTATATCTACTACTGCAAAGAAAGAATCAGTAGTAAATACAGCACCACACATGGCTAACCACTGATACTGCAACAGCCTCGCTTAGAAAATAATGGAAGTAGGCACCTAAAATGAAACCCCATAGGAAATTAAGTTACATTAAATTATTTAAAATGAATAAACATAAATAAATGTAATTATTTTTTGTTAAATAAAAATATAAAAATTAAACATTTTATATTTTAACATATTGAAATAATCATTTTTGAATAAAAAATTTATCTAACATTAATTTTTACAAAATATAATTACATTAATTTTATTTAATACTATACATCGTAAAAATATTTATTTTACTTACGGTTGAAATATTTTATGCTAAGTCATTAAAAAGAAGGTTAATTAAATTTAGCATAGTTTAATTATTAAAAATGCAATTAAAAATTAAGGCAATAGTGCTGCAGCATTTTTTTATTTGTTCTACATTTAAAATACATATATAAAATGTATTTGCATTACTATTTAACACAAAATATGTTTTTCAGGTTTTTTTCCAGCTCAACTAAACGTTTAAATCTCCCTATAATTTACTATATGAAGGTCAAAGTTTATTAAACTTGACAAAAAAACCTGTTAAAATATTTGTATGTTAAATATTAATGTACATTATTTTTGACAGTTATTTTAAATGCAGAAGAAACTAAAAAGTTACAGCATTAACCACTTCATTTAATTTTTTTAAATGTAAATATTTTGAATATATTGAATTACAAATATTTTTCTGTAGTTCAAATTAAAAAGTAATTGCCTCCTAATGTAAAGAAAACGTATGATCTTTGTGTAACAATAATTATCAAAATTGATGCCTAGAATGTCCAGAAATAATTAAAATTAATTTACTTATAGTTTATTAAAATTGTAATTAATATTTAAATTAAAAACGGCAATACAATTATTCTAAATAAAACAAAAATGTAGGTGTTATTTTCTGATACTTTTTTAACATTCAATGTATTTATATTTGTGACTATTTTAAATAATTTAATTTAACATTATTTACTATGAAGTTTTATCTTAAGTCCCTGTCTCCATTATTTTCTGTGAGCATGCAGCTGGAGTTTACTACTGTTTTGTGTTCTTTTTGGCTGTAGTAACTTTATAAGTGCAGTTTGTGACTAGGTATGATCTTTCTCTTTTATGGATGAATGCATCTTTCTGCCTACCTCCCCCCCAACCTTTCATAAATCCCTCCTAACTTCTCCCTAAACCCCACCTATTTTGTAGTAAGAACACCCCATTTCTCAACCACTCCCCTGGCTCATCCCACATTTGTTACTGAGGGCCCGATTCAGATATCGCTCGGAAGCGCTCCTGACGGCATCCGTCAGTAGTGAGTCCGAATCGTACGCGTGATTTCCATTTGACTCGTACAGCTGTACAAGCGAGCAAGTACGATACGATAATCGCCTCGCGCTCCGATCAACTCGTAAGCATCAGCAATCCCCTTCAGATGTCTCCGCCATGGCGGACACGAACAGCGCAACGGGGCGGATTCCCGGACGACCAAGTACGATGCGCGTGCCAAGCAGCTGGATCGAGTCAGAGCCTCCATCTCTAAAAAGCTCTGGGAAGCGGACTTTGGGGGTCCGTAGCAGGCCCTCCTTTAACCGAGCCCATACAACTCGAACACTGGGGGAGACCCAAGGGTCCCCCCTACACATGCAAGCACGGTTCGGGCGAGACCGAGGCATCCCCGCAACAGGTGGCACCCTTGTCCAAGACGTGCGTTTATTGTCTTTGGGAGCCTATGTACGCAACATACACCAGGCTCCCATAGACTTCAATGGGGCTCCCAGCGACCTGAGTCTGTCAGCCCTACAGGGCATCGTACTCTGTCGCTTGAAGCCCAGGAGACCGAGTCGCTCGGAAAGCTCTACAGGCGCAAGTCGGCCATAGGGCTTTCCGAGCGAGATCGGAATCGGCCCCTGAGTAGTAAACTTACATGGGTAAGGATCTTTCCATGAAACAGATATGAGAGTTTGAGGGTTTGAGGTGGAGATTTACACTAGGAGGTTTTTAAATAATACTTTGTAATACTTTAGTAGTGCTATTGTAGTGCCACTAAATCTACTACAAAATGCAGTGTATTTATAGGCCCCAAAGTATTCTTCCATGCTCCAATGAAAGTTCTGCTAATCTAAATAGGACACAAAATAATCTAAAAGCAGTGGTCTGTGCAGGCAGGGGTGAGATAAATGAGTATGACACGGACATGCAGGGGGCCAAACTGCAAAGCTGCCTAAATACGTATACCTTCTTAACCTGGTATCTTAGGGTCAGACAGACCGACACACATTTACCTCCCCCCTTAAAACTGGAAGAATTGATGGGCCCCAATCATGACAGACAATCAAGATACACAAGGTGAGGGCAGGAGGCAGCCTTCGCTACAGAGGTGACAGACCAAAAACTAACGACTTTCAACCACCTGCCACTAACTGGGGCCTCTTATAGCCTGAACATGGGGAAACAAGTCACACGCTTCCTGTGTAGTTCAACATACCTGGTCGGTTAGAAATGAGAATACTACCACTGTTCCGAAATGAAAACAATATCTGGAGGTTAACACCAAGAATCCTGAATCTCGCTTTCCTGCCTTGTCAAAGTAACCGCCGATATACTAAACTAATAAATTACAGAAAACATAAAAAAATCTGTTGAGCGAAATTGAGTTATTAGCTGCGGGGGAGTGTGAGCCCTTCTCAAGCAACAACCACAATCTCTTTCAGGGTGAAACTCACAATGAAACTAAATTAACCGTGCTTAACTCACTGGCACAAAGAAGTCAGGCATAACTCAGAGGGAATGTGCAAATTATCTGTGCAACACTTAAATAGTAATAAAGTGAAAACACAAAACAAAACAAATGAGTTGGGAGCATGAATTACCACGAAACAGTATATCTGGGTTAATTTATGTTTGTCCAACTCCCCCATCAACAATTTGCCTTGAGGGATTTAAAATCTGGGACCGTCTCCAGAGGGGTCAGATAAATGGTGAGTGCATGGCACATTTGAAGGTAGCGGAAAAGAAAACAAGTTAATAACCTATAACTGTAATTCTCCAGTATTGGTATCTTTCATAGATTCTCATGCTTGAAAAATAGAGTACACTTTAAAACATTTGACACAAAAATGAAGAAATCCACCCAGTGAACCAGAAATATGCAATTTTAAAGATTTAGGTAAAAAATAGTGCCTAGAAGTACATAGCGCCAACTGTGGTTATCTAGTCATGCTTTACCAGGACACAGTCACAAGATCAGGCAGACTCTGGTGGATTGCGCACCAAATCCAGGGGCCAGGTTAGGCCAGCTGAAAACTATACCTTTTGTCCTACATGCAGGGCGTTGAGGTCCGGCGTTGAGTTGTATCATGCTCCATCTGTTCCAATGGGTAGTTGCAAGGGCTGCAATAGGAGATACTGCCTCGGGCTGCATCACCATGCATTGGTTCCGATGAGAAGCTGCGAGAACTGTGAACAGTTGCATCATGCTGCATCGAACTATGTGGGTTCATATGGGGACCAGATCTGGGCTGGCAGAGCACCTTTGTCCCCACTTCCAAAGGTCCAGGACTGTGGAGGCATCACTTTGGGGTTAGGACACACAGTAGACAGAATTCAGGTGAAGGATTCAAGGGTGTTGGAACACTTGGAGTCACTCTGATGATCCTGGGTTCAAGGTGAGGCCCAGTCCTTCTTCCTAAGGCAGCAGACCAGGGCTTCCTACAGGCAGAGCAGCAGGGCAGCAGAGCAGCTGGGCAGTTTCTCTTGCAGCAGAGCAGCAGAACAGTCCTTCTGAGTCTTCCACTGGTCTAGAGGTGATCTGAAGAGTTGGGTCTGGGAATCCAATATTTATACCTGATGCCCACTTCAAAGTGGAAGAAGCTCCTGTAGTTTCCCCTTGCAGAGTTTTTGGAATTTACTGCATTGCTGCCATGATCCCAGTCTGTCCGGGGGCACAATAGGCTAGAGTGAAGTCCTTTCTAAGTGTACTGGGCCATTGCCTTTGAGTGCAAGTGTGGTAGGTGACAGCTCCACCCCCTCATTAACACAGGATGGGTCATCTTGCCAACAACCAGACCCTCTCTTGTAATACTGTCTGGGAGGGATACACAAAGGCCACCTGCCAACTACACCTGGTCATATGACCCCGGAACAAGCTGCAGGTACCAAATTGTTAAGACAAGAAAATGCCAACCTTATAAAAGTATAATTTTCAGAATTGTGACTTAAATTCGACTTTACCATTAAAGAGGGTTATAAGTTGCTCTTCCTCAGACATCAAACATGACTTTCCTACGTGCTCCCAATCAGGAGTTATTACTTAAAAAATGTAATAGGGTAACCAAATGTTATCCTAAGGGTGAGGTACGCCTTGCAGTAGTGAAAACCAAGTTTGATAGTTTATCAATATCTGGGAATCCTATTTGATGAAAAATTAAACTGGAAAACATTGTTGGAGGGAAGTTGGGTGACTTAAATAAATATATAGGGGCTATTGCCAGCTATGCCCATAGACGGGGATCTTGGTCACCAGATGTGATTTTAATGTTGCACCAGTCTATATGTACCTCACAGGCTATATATGATAGTGAGGTCTGGGGGTATACTTCAGCACATAAGATACAGGTGAGCCCAAAATACGTTTTTGCGACAAATTCTGAAATTTCCTCAAAGCACTCCCTCCTTCGCTGTACACAAAGAACTTGGTATTAACTATTTAGCTGACCAGATGGCAGTTAATCCTCTGCTGTGTTGAGTAAAGTTATGGCCCAGGGAGATTAAGGATCTAAACCGCCTCATCATATCAGACTGCCTGTCACTAGTGCATGCTCATAAATTCCCCCGGTTATGGTTTGTTTCTAGGTAGGATAGATATTTTTCTTACACGTGACTCATTTAAGCGTCAGGACTTTAAAACGATAAAACAATTGTTCTTTAAATATGCCTCGGCCCTCTGTGAAAACACATAGCTTCTGAAACCAACAGTGAGGGGGCATGCCTTGTTAAAGTCAGTCGAGGACAGGGAAAACTATCTCTCTATCCTCACAAGCGTAACCGACAGATTTTTAGTAACCCGTTTTAGGTTAAATCTGCTACACCATCTCCTGGCATCCCCGTCTGGTTTTGTTAGCCCAAATGTAAGAGAACCCTGTGGCTGCAACTCTAGGTCTCCACAGGACATTACATTTTGTCCTTTCAAGTAAATATTTTAGCTACCCAAGGAGGCAGTTTCTTCAGGACCTTTTAAAATACATGAAGTTAATGCAAACCCGAGTTTGCAGCTTTTGCTTAATGATCTCACACTTTGTGTAATGCCAAATTTCTTGCATGCCACCTATAGATCAAGACTCTCTAGACCCGATTGATTGTTGAATGGCTTTTTGTGTCCTTGCGCGGTCTTCTTTTTTTCACTCTTTTAATTACTTAGTTGCATTTTATCTTAACTTTTTACTAGATCTGTAATGATGTTTTTTAATTGTATCATTGCATCTTTTATGGTTGCGATTGCACCTGAATAAAATGTATTTATGAATAATATTAGTATTATAAATTTGATAGTTTATCACTACCAGGACATTTTAAAAGTACATGTTCAACTACAAGGCACCCTGCTCTAGTTTTCTGTTTATGGCCTTCCCTAGGAATGTATTAAAAAGGAAGGTTTAGGCCTGTGAAAAGTTTTCTTTTGCCTGGTCAAAATGGCAGTTAAAAATTGCACACCCAGACTGCAACGGCAGTCCTGGAACATGTTTACAAGGCTACTTAAGTGGGTGGCACAATTAGAGCTGCAGGCGCACTAGCAGAATTTAATTTGTAGGTCCTATGTACACGTAGCACCACTTTACCAGGGTCTACCTAGTAAACTAAATGAGAGATTTGGGTGTAAGCCAATTTTACCATGTTTAAAGAAAAGAGCACAAGCACTTTAGCACTGGTTAACAGTGGTAAAGTGTACAGAGTTCTAAAAGACAACGAAAACTGATTCAAAAAATAGGAGGGTGAAGGCAAAAAGTTTTGGGATGACCCTGCCAAAAGTGCCAGGTCCGACAACTGTCTGATACATTCAAACTCCAAGGAGATACAGCCCTTTTATTAAGGTTGGAACAGCTGAGCTAGGCTTTTTGTTATATTTTCAATGTTTAAATGTATTTATTGAAAAGCGCACATAACGCTCACCTGCAACCCATGACAGGTGCTTAGGTGCAGGAAGTAGGGTTGCAGGGGTGCTGCAGCGTACCCACAACATATGTGCTGGAAGTCTGAAGGAGAATGAGCAATAATGTACTTACATTTTGTTTTTGTCTTGTCACATTTGTTGCGCATTAAAAGACAGAGGTCAAATATCAGGCACTGGCTTCTGACAAATACCTGCTTATTCTTTTAGCATGGACATTTACTTTTCTTTCTCTGCCTTCAAAGTGAAAGGATTGTGTAAAGGGAACCATGTAACAATCTCTAAGGGGTACAGAGTGCGTGTAAGGGAAGGTGAAGGATGTCCTGTTTTTTCATCACACAACTGAAGCAATTTTTGTAAATCTGAAGTGTGATGTAAACAAAGATTTTATTAAGATCAATACAAATCAAGATTCTTTACTTAGTTATGAGCAAATGAGAAATGTTTGCTAATTCATGATTTCCACAATATATCGTTTTGGCGCAATACAGTTGTATCACCTAAACTTACGTATGTCTGTGCGAAATTAGTGACCAGTCAGTCAGTCATACACTTCATTTTGGTCCAAGGACAATAAAAGCAAGAAGAAAACATAAAAAATACAATATACATTATACTAATAACCTGTAAGTTAGCATGATTTAGCATTATTCTAGTACAAAGGAAATATAAAGACCACTTGAACCACCATTAGCAAAAAAAAAACTCTCAGAGTCTGCCATGTCAAAGCAGCATTTCTGTCTCCAGTCTCCATTTACGAAATTGAGTTTCATAAATTAACCAAGTTACTGCCTTACTTTAGAGAGCAGAGACTTTTTTTATTCTTACGGTTGTCTATTTAGTACATGCTCTTTTCTTTAGTTTGGGGAATTACAAGTAGCAGATATATCTTCAGGTAGTTTTTTCTTCATCAGATATGAAAAAATAAAAGAATAGAGGAAAGTAACTAATTTAATTCTAATAGTTTTAGCCCTTTCTGTTTCTTGGGAGTTTTAGCTGCTCACCATTTTCAAATTTGCCTGAACGAGCACCATATGGATAGCCTTGACAAAAACAGTCTACAAAGTCTTTCCATGAATAAACCTCCATGCAGCCCAGACCAAGGTGAATCTAATTCCTCAGCAGTTGAGGATGGCCTGGAATGTCATGAAAGACAGGAGTCTATCAATGAGGGGCAAATGACGGTCCAAGGGGTCATTCAGGCAGTGGTGACTGGATCATTCAAGTCTCTGAAGGACGCCGCAAGCCATTCCATTGCAGCTTTCATCAGTAAATTGATAGATCATCTATCCCCTTGGTCTAGGGATGAAAAGTAATTCCCTGGGGCATGTTTACACACATCCTGGCAGCAAATATTCCTCTTTGAGGAAAAGAAGTGCTGTAGCACCTTAAACTTAATAGGAGGAGGCTATCCCATCTTCTATACAAGTTCAGAATCCAGATTATAACCTGTTAAAAATCTATAGCTATAGCTCTGGGTCTATCAGAAATGGACATGGTGTCCTCGCCTACTGGTCATCTACAACACAAAGATTATGAAGATATATGTAACTTCCGCACTTTCAGGGATATGCTTGGTCTTGTAGCAGAAGGATTTTGCATATGTTCAAGAGATAACTGCATGTCCTAGATCTGGGAAATTAGTTAATTTTCCCTAAATGTCACAATTTATAGCCCACTGGATAAGGAAAACTATGGACAAAGTGAATATGAGTAAATTCTGGGCTGAATGTCCTAGGATTATCCTACCACACAAACTGGCTGTGTCTCCAGAGGCTGACCCAGCAATTAACTCATTTTTGCCTAAAAATGGAAAGACCCTGAAAAACGTGTTGAATATACTCTTGAGTCTGTTAAGACTAGCTTCTTTACATTTCCGGAACACAAATTCAGACCATGAAGATCACTGAGTTTGCTGCAAAGAGTTATTTACCTGTTAAGTATGCAAGTACATCTACAGTAGCAGATAGAATGAAGACACTGTTGATGATAATAGACATGGAAGAGTTAGGTCATTTGTTTGGTAATCGCTTTGTTAAAGATGTCTCGTCTTGCGTCCAAAATGTACCATTACTAGATAAAGTCCAGCAAAACCTCCAAAGAGTGTTTGCTCAACATGTTTGTTGGAAGAGCTGGTCGAAGCAGAGCTCCTATTGTGGATCCTTTTAAACACAAGAGGAAAGCATACAGCTGGTTTCAATGAAAGAGGATGATTAAGTCCCTTCTTTCCTCAGACAGGAAGCCACTTCAGAGGCCAGTTTTAATGTGGCAGATGACATGCTGCTCCAGTGTTTATATAAACTTTTTAAAACTTTTTCCCCAAGGAAAGTTGGGTAGTAGAACAATGGTATCACAGATGATTCACAGATACTAGATAGAACTTTATTATCGCTCAGTACAACTGAATTTATCCAATCCTATGATGTCCACTGCCCTAAAGAGTGACTTACCTTCCCAAAGGGGAATTAGAGAAGGTCCTAATGCACTCTTAGGGTTTTCTCAAAAATGTATTTTTAGTTTGGAAGGTGGACAAATGTTTTTGCCTGGTCAAATATTTGAAACTGTTGAATGTCTGTTTTTACAGACTTTTCAAAATGGAGGAAATACACTGTTTGAGAGGCTACATTCAAAGGAGAGACTGGTTGACAAAAGTAAACCTAAAAGATGCATCCCTCTCAGTTCTACTTCATAAACCACAGAGGCAGTGTCTGGGAAAAAAATAAGTTCATATAACTCCCATTCATCTTCTCAGCCTCGTATCTTGTAACACAATGAATAATCTCTTCAACTAACAGGAGCTTTGGATTCTATTAAGGATAAGAAGATGAGGATTATCTCCTTCATTACATCTCCCATTGTTTACTATTTGTGGTCTTTCTCCTCAGTTTAAAGTGGAGCTCAGTTTATTCTCCAGAAAAGGCCATGTCTTAGGAACCTGATTACTTTCTGCTTCAACCCACAAGTTTACATGGTTATTTTGTCCTCATTCTGCTTAAATATTTTGAGCTTGGCATTTTTCAATGTTGCAAGCATGGGGTAAATTGCTGCTCTGCAGGGATCATTATGCTACAGTAAGCATTAGGACTGATGGCCCTATTGTGAGGTCATGCTGCTACTGGATTGCTAACCAGCATTATTTGTTACATTGGTCACATCTTATTTACTAAAATAGGTGCATGATGAGATAACCTGTAGGAGCCTATTTTATTTGCTGCTTGGGTTTTGAGTAAATAAAATAAGTCATAATCCTTACCTCTGTGTCTTTCACAAAGACCAAATCTCCAATTGGCGGTCTGGTTGACAGCAGTAGAGTCTACTGTTGTGCTGTAAGGTGCAGGGTTGCACATCCCATGGCACCCACAAAACTGTTCCACCTATCCCCAATCAAAATATTAACTACATGCACTAATGGAGAGACTGGAGTTAAGGGCAACAATGTTTATTAACTCAAGTATAGGCATACAATCCGCTTGCAGGTGGATGTCAAATAATTTGTCAAGTATACAATGTTGCTTAAAAACGCTTTATTTATTATGAAAGAAGCAGGTGTTTAAAGCGTCATTTGTCTGTGTTTCTTCCTCATACCTTTTTTAGGGGTTAAACCCCATTTGGCAGTTTCTAGAATAAACTTGCTAATTAAGTTTGACAAAGATAGCCAGGATCTCGCCAGCTTTGGACTGAAAAGTGCCATATCTTGCATGGGGGAGGGTGTTTAGGATTTGTTCTAGGAAGCCCTGCCCTTTTGTCATCCTAAGGTTCACTGGCTTGAAATATGTCCTCCACTAGCTGTCCTTATTACTGGGGCCTTAATACCCACAATCTGATTGCTTCCACTGCAATTCAATGTCCCCATATCCCATTTCTGATTGGATTGGGTGTGGGTCAGTGGGTAAATCTTATTTCTGCCTGTGACATGAACCTGCTTTAGTGTCACCTCCGGAGGGCCCTAAGCCTGGTTATTGTACTTACCCCTGATGCCCTCAGGTACAGTCATACCGTCACCAAAACCTGCCAGCTGTGCACATCAACCTTCAGCTTTTTAATTTTCCCTTGCCGCACTTGCACCGTACCTAATTACAGCTAATTAATGAGAAGGAATTGTTGTACTGACATGTAAGAACTAAGGTAAGGAGTCTATTCTTAGGTCTCGAATGTTTGTCAAGAAGCAAAGGCAGGTATGCCCTAGCGTAGACAGGGATCCAATGGGCATGGGTGTAGTGTGTGAAAGTTGGAGAAGCCAGTCTATGTAAGAACTCTGCTCATCCGCTGCAGGCATAAAACTCTACATCTACTCATGCAGGACATCAGTAGAAAGTGGAAAAATGTACTAGCAATTTCCATTAGTCCATTTGGATTGAGAGATAGAGGCTATAAAAGTGCGGTAATCTTTCTATATCTTTGAATTTCTGTCGACAGCTTCATTGACTATGTACTTAATAACGTTGGGCAAAGCACATATAACTAGGAGCCAAACCAAATTATCATTGGGAACACGCCCACAGACAAGTATCAAATTAATCTTTTACTATTACATACGTTCTCCTCATGCATCATTCAATTCAATAGTAATTCTATGTCTACCCAGTCATTCCCCATATCAGGCTCTAGCTCAAATTGGTGGAATCCCATGTGGAGATACTGTTTGTTAACAATAATTCTGGCCACTGGGACTTTCCACATAGAAGTAGCCTAACTCGTAATCAAAGACTTTTTTGCTTACCGCCCCAAGAAATTAAACTTCCCCTTAAGTCCTACTGCACACTACTTTTTCATGGTGGCTCAGATTTGCCATTGTTGCCCGGGAAGATCATTGAAGTTGAAAGATAGAGAGCTTTCATGCAGGTTTTGGGAGCTGCTTTCTACACGTTGGCGGCAAATGTCCTGAGGCTCAGGTTTAGATGGGTAGCCACTGGAGGTGATATGGTGTCACTGAGAGATAGTGTCACTTCCTGATGCCAAACATAATTCTGACTATTTTGTGTCTGATTTGTGACTAATATCAAAGTTGCTGATGCATGCATATTAAAATTCAGTTGGGAGGACCTGATGAACAAGTTACTTACCTTCGGTAACGCTTTTTCTGGTAGATACTATATCTGCCTGTGGATTCCTCACCTTGTGAATATCCCCCTTGCGCCAGCAACGTTCGGAAATTTTCTTCGTAGTACGCCGACGTGGGCGACGTCACAGGAGCACGGCATCGCGCGCGACTCCGTCTGACGTCACCGACCCCATATCAGGCCCACGCCGGCGTGATGACGTCAGTTCCGCCCTTTTTTCCGTGCCTTCGAGGCACACGGACGGACCAACGATAGCAAATATGCAAATATACAATGTACACAGTACATATAGAACTAAATCAATAGTATAAACCATATATACAGAAAGACCAGGTATAGCAGAGTGGACAACGGGGAGGCGGGTGGGTCAGTGAGGAATCCACAGGCAGATATAGTATCTACCAGAAAAAGCGTTACCGAAGGTAAGTAACTTGTTCTTCTGATAGATACATCTGCCGTGTGGATTCCTCACCTTGTGAATAGATTCCCACAGCAGTCCCCACTCCTGGAGGAGGGTGCCCACTCTGCTATACCAGGAAGTCTTGGAGGACAGAGCGCGCGAAGTGGCCATCCCTCCTCACCTCGGTATCCAAGCAGTAATGCTTCGCGAAAGTGTGGAGGGAGGCCCAAGTCGCGGCCTTGCAAATATCCTCAACAGGTACACCCCTAGACAAAGCAGATGTTGCAGACTTTGCTCTAGTAGAATGTGCTCTAATACCCTCAGGAGGGTCCTTACCAGCAAGGGAGTAGCAGATCTTGATGCAGAGGATTATCCACCTGGAAAGTGTGCGCTTGTGCACCGCTCTGCCCTTCTTACAGCCAGCAAAACCAACAAACAGCTGGTCGTCCATCCGGAAGTCTTTAGTCCTGTCCAGATAGAACGACACCGCCCTCTTAGGGTCCAGGCGGTGCAGTCTCTCTTCCTCCTTAGACAGGTGAGGGGGAGGATAGAAGGTAGGAAGGGTAATGGACTGCCCAAGATGGAAAGGAGTCACCACCTTAGGCAGAAAAGCAGCCCTGGTCCTGAGAACCATCCTTTCAGCATGAATGGTCAGGAATGGGGGTTTGGAACTTAGAGCTTGAAGCTCACTTACCCTCCTTGCCGAGGTGATTGCAACGAGGAAGATCGTTTTAAAAGAGAGAAGCCTCAATGGACACTTGTGCAAGGGTTCGAAGGGAGAACCCATTAAAAAGGTCAGCACAAGATTCAAATCCCAATGAGGAACAACAAAAGGAGTAGGAGGGAACATATTTACGAGACCCCTCAAGAATCTCAAAACCACCGGAGATTTAAAGAGAGATGGCTGATCCGGCAAACATAGAAACGCCGATAAGGCTGAAAGATACCCCTTGACCGTGGCCACAGCCAAACCTTGCTGTGCCAGATAAAGGGCAAATTGTAAAATATTAGACAAATGAGCCTTCAAAGGGTCAACATCTCTCTCCCTGCACCAAGAAACAAATTTTGACCACCTATAGGAGTAAATGGACTTAGTGGTGTCACGCCTGGCAGAGAGAATGACATCCACCACCTCGTGAGGGAGAGAAAAAGAACTCAAGTTGCCCCGTTCAATCTCCAGGCATGAAGGTGTAATGTCTGGAGGTGGGGGTGTAGAACCTGCCCCCCCATCTGAGAGAGGAGGTCTGCCCTGTGAGGGAGACGGAGCGGCGGGTGAGAGGAGAGGTGGAGAAGGTCTGAGTACCACACCCTTCTTGGCCAATCCGGGGCGACCAATATGACTTGGGCCCGGTCTTGACGAATCTTCCTCAGAACCCGAGGAATCAAAGGTATGGGAGGAAACGCGTAAAGGAGTTGATCTCCCCAACTCAACTGAAACGCGTCCCCCAATGCTCCTTGCATCGGATACTGGAGACTGCAGAATGAAAGGCAGTGAGCATTCTCGCGAGTGGCAAATAGATCCACCCGAGGAGTCCCCCACATCCGAAAGATGTCGTGAACAACCTCCGGGTGAAGCCTCCACTCGTGGTCGGCAGAGAACTGCCGACTGAGACTGTCTGCACGAACGTTCAGAACTCCGGCCAGATGATTTGCCACCAGACAAATCTGATGGTCCTGAACCCAGGACCAGAGACGCAGAGCCTCTCTGCAGAGACACTGCGACCCTACTCCTCCCTGCTTGTTGATGTACCACATCGCAGTCGTGTTGTCCGTTAGGACTTGAACCGAACAACCGCGAAGGGAAGGGAGGAAGGCCTTGAGCGCCAAACGTATCGCCCTCAATTCCAGAAGGTTGATGTGAGACAACCTTTCTTCCGGAGACCAAAGACCTTTGACCTCCAGGTCTCCCAGATGAGCACCCCACCCGAGAGTGGATGCATCCGTTATCACTGTGGCCACTGATGGAGGCAGTTGAAAAGGCTTTCCTTGCGACAGATTGCCTTCCACGCCCCACCAAGACAGATCCGCTGCAGCTTCTCTGGAGATCTTCACTGACTCCCTGAGATCTCCGTTGTGCTGATACCACTGCCTGCGGAGGCACCACTGGAGTGCCCTCATGTGCCAGCGTGCATGACTGACCAACAGAATGCAAGAAGCCATCAGACCGAGCACACGAAGGACCTTCAGGACCGGAACAACCGCTCCATTGTAGAATAAAGGAATCATCTCCTGAATGTCGTGAATCCTTTGAGGTGGAGGGAATGCACGACATACAGAAGTGTCCAGTACCGCACCTATGAACAGGTTGCGCTGGGAGGGCACCAGGTGAGACTTGGGTACATTTATCGAAAAACCCAACCTGTGTAACAACTGAGTTGTCTCTTGCAGATGATGGAGCACCATCTCCGGCGACTCTGCTTTGATCAGCCAGTCGTCTAGATAAGGGAATACAGGAATCCCTGACCTTCTGAGATGCGCAGCCACCACTGCCATCACCTTGGTGAAAACTCGAGGCGCAGTAGTAAGTCCAAAGGGAAGAACCGCAAACTGGTAGTGCTGCGATCCCACCGTAAAACGGAGATACTTCCTGTGCGACTTCAGGATTGGGATGTGAAAATACGCATCCTGCAAGTCGATCGACACCATCCAGTCTTCTTCCATCAGCGCCAGAAGAACCTGAGCAAGGGTGAGCATTTTGAACTTCTCCTGTTTGAGATAGAGGTTCAAAATCCTGAGATCCGCCCCAGACATCACCATTGCCATCCCTGAAGACTATAAGATCATACGCAAGGACCGTACCGGCCACACAGGAGGAGGAATCGCTATCGTCCATAAAAAATCTATCCGCATCTCAACCAGCTCCGACGCCAACCTCGCCAACTCCGAACACCTTCACTTCCAGATCCACACCGACCCCAAGACCACACTCAGAGGCACCCTCCTCTACAGACCACCAGGACCCCGCTCAAAATTCAGTGAAGACATCACGGACTTCATCACTCCACACGCGCTCCCCTCCAAAGACTACATCCTTCTGGGAGACCTCAACTTCCACCTTGAAAAGAACAACGACCGCAACACCACCACCCTCTTGGACAACCTCGCCAACCTCGGACTTAAACAACTTGTCACTTCCCCCACCCACATCGCAGGTCACACACTCGACCCTATCTTCACCTCCAGCAATCATGTCTCCTTCAGCCACACCACGGACCTCCTCTGGACTGACCACAGCTGCGTTCACTTCACCTACAACAAGCCAAAACCCATCAACCACCTCCAACCAACTCTGCAAAGAAACTGGAACAAAATCACCATCGACCAGATCTCCTCATCGCTCCTTCTAAACACCCCAGCCCACTCTTCTAACCCAGACCAAGCCGCCGCCAACTTCACCCTATGGTTATCCAACACCGCCGACACCTTAGCACCACTGAAAAAACGTCAAAGCAAACCTGGCAGCAAGAAGGCCTCATGGTTCAACGATGATCTTAAGAGGTCCAAGAAACTTTGCCGCTCCCTTAGAAAGACCTGGAAAAAAGACCCAACCACGAGCACCAAGTAAGCCTTCAAAAACGCCACCCGCACACACCACCAACTAATCCGAAAGGCCAAGAAAACAGCATTCAAGGATCGACTTGACAACAACGCCCACAACAGCAAGGAACTTTTCAACATCGTCAAGGAATTTACCAATCCCTCGGCCAACTCCAACGACATCACCCCCTCTCAAGCCCTCTGCGACTCCCTAGCCTCATTCTTCCACAACAAAATTGCAGACATCCACAACAGCTTCGACAACCAACCCGGAGTCCAACCCACCCAACCTTATGCTGAACATTCTCCCCCCTTGAACACCCTTAACGACTGGAACCCAATCTCCACTGAGGACACCATCCGCCTGATGAACTCCATCCACTCAGGATCCCCCACAGACCCATGCCCTCACCACATCTTCAACAAAGCAGACTCCGTCATAGCACCGCACCTCCGAGACGTCATCAACTGCTCCTTCAACTCCGCCACCTTCCCGGAAAGCTGGAAACACGCTGAACTCACCGCCCTTCTGAAAAACCCCACAGCTGACCCCACCGAACTCAAAAACTACCGTCCCATCTCGCTCCTTCCTTTCCCGGCCAAAGTCATCGAGAAAGCGGTCAACAACCAGCTCGCCGCCTTCCTCGAAACCAACAAATCCCTCGACCCCTCACAGTCCGGCTTCAGAGCAAAACACAGCACTGAGACCGCCCTCATCGCAGCAACAGACGACATTCGAACCCTACTGGACAATGGAGACACAGTCGCCCTCATCCTCCTCGACCTCTCTGCAGCCTTCGACACAGTCTGCCACAGCACCCTTTTACAACGCCTCAGAAACATCGGAATACAAGGAAAAGCACTTGAATGGATCACCTCGTTCCTCACCGGAAGAACCCAGAAAGTCCGCCTTCCACCATTCAAGTCCGAGGCCACTGAAGTCATCTGTGGCGTACCACAAGGATCCTCACTCAGCCCCACCCTCTTCAACGTATATATGAGCCCCCTCGCGGCCATCGCCCGCCAACACAACCTCAACATCATCTCTTACGCGGATGACACTCAACTGATCCTTTCTCTCACCAATGACCCCAGCACCGCCAAAACTAACCTACACGAAGGAATGAAAGAAGTCGCCGAATGGATGAAACACAGCCGTCTGAAACTGAACTCAGATAAAACAGAAGTCCTCATATTAGGTACATCCCCCTCTGCCTGGGACGACTCTTGGTGGCCAGAGGCCCTTGGAAAAGCACCCATCCCGACAGACCACGCACGAAACCTAGGCGTTATCCTGGATTCTTCACTCTCAATGAACAGACAAGTCAACGCCGTATCCTCATCCTGCTTCAACATTCTCCGCATGCTCAAAAAAACATTTCGCTGGATCCCCACCGAAACCAGAAAAACAGTCACCCATGCTCTGGTCACGAGCCGACTGGACTACGGAAACACCCTCTACGCAGGTACCACCGCTAAACTCCAGAAGAAACTCCAACGAATCCAAAACGCCTCAGCCAGGATCATATTAGACATCCCGCGCAACGAACACATCTCTGGTCACCTGAAAGACCTCCACTGGCTACCTGTCAATAAGAGGATCACTTTCCGACTTCTAACCCACGCACACAAATCACTCTACGACATCGGACCAGAATGCCTCAACTCACGACTATCCTTCTACACCCCCTCCCGCCAACTACGTTCTTCCAGCCAAGCCCTCGCCACTGTACCTCGCATCAACAAGACCACCATGGGAGGCAGATCCTTCTCATACCTGGCTGCTAAAACATGGAACTCACTCCCCACCTACCTCCGCCTTACCCAGAACCACCTAGCATTCAGAAAGCAACTTAAAACGTGGATATTTGACAAGTAATCCTCCTCCCCTCCCTTAGCGCCTTGAGACCCTCTGGGTATGTAGTGCGCTATATAAATTCTTTGACTTGACTTGACTTGAGATCCAGGATCGGCCGAAGCCTGCCATCCTTCTTGGGAATCAAGAAATTCCGGGAGTAGCACCCTTGACCCCTCTCCTGCTCTGGAACCACCTCTATTGCACCCTTTCGAAACAGTGGCAGGACTTCCTCCTGCAGGAGAAGCAGGTGGTCCTCCGAACAATAACCTTGGCAAGGAGGGTAATTGGGAGGGAACTCCTGAAAAGGAAGTGCATACCCATTCTCTACGAGATTGAGAACCCAAAGATCTGATGTAACCGATTCCCAATCTCGTAGAAAATGAGTAAGCCGACCCCCTACTGGCCCTACATGATCCAGAATGGTGGATCTAGGGCTGCTTTGCTGATGCGGGTGGGGGTTGGGCATTATTGGAGGAAGTGGAGGAAGAGGAGACTTGACGTCCACGTCCACGACCCCTCTGTCTACCTCTATAGGATCTATATAGAGGGTTCTGCTGCTGCTGCTGCTGTTGTTGTTGACCCTGCTTGAAGGGACGAAAAGAAGATTTTCCAAATCCTTTGAATTTTCTAGTCGTCGACCCTCTGATCTGCAGACCCAAAGATCTTGCGGTGGCACGGCTGTCCTTAAACCTTTCCAAGGCTACATCAGCCTTCTTACCAAAAAGGCCAGTTCCTTCAAAGGGTAAGTCCAGCAATGTAGACTGCACATCCGCAGAGAAATCTGAAGACTTTAACCATGCGGCTCTCCTGGTCGCAATGGATGAACCCATAATTCTAGCAACAGAATCCACAGTGTCCATGCCGCTCTGAATGACCATGCGGGCAGCAGCCTGAGTGTCAGAGACCACTTCATTAAAGTTCTTCTTATCCTCCTCAGGAAGTTTTGATGACAATTGCTTCACTGAGTCCATTAGAGCATGCACATATCTACCTAAAAGGCAAGTAGCATTTGATGACTTAAGAGCCATGCTCCCAGAAGAGAAAGTCTTCTTCGCAGACTGATCTAATTTCTTAGACTCTTTGTCAGCTGGCACTTGAGGGAAAGAGCCTGCAGCCCTATTAGAGCAAGCCGCCTGAACCACAAGACTTTCCGGAGATGGATGCGTAGAAAGAAATGCAGGGTCATCAGGAGCCACCCTATAGCGCCTTGCAATAACTCTTGAAACTGCAGGAGCAGATAATGGTCTCTTCCAAATCTCCTTTATTGGATCCGTCAAGGCATCAGTAAATGGCAGTGTAGGCTCAACAATTGAAGAAGGAGAATGCAAGACTTCAGTGAGGATGTTGGGCTTGTACTCCACTGTGGGCAGCTTTAAATTAAGAAGGTCAGCAGCCTTCCTAATAACCACGTGATAGGGAGCCACGTCCCTAGACGGAGTATCAGAAGTTGAAGGCAGACCCCACTCGGGAGAGAGTTCCAGACCACTAGCATCCCGAAGCTCATCGAAATCATCATCATGATCAGGAAGCTCGCCTTCCTCCACATCAGAACTTTCATCATCCTTTTGCTCGAGAAGACGCTGAGCTCTTCGCCTTGACCACTCCAATCGAATCGAAGTCGACGGATCCGGTAACGACTCCGATGGAGCCGGTTCCGACGTCGATCGAGGAGCCGGAGCAGCAGGACGAGAGTCATGAACAGGTGTGGTACCTCGATCTCGACTGCGAGGTCGATCCGGAGTCGGCGAAGCCGCATGCGGAGTCGAAGACCTCGGTGGAGCCGTACCGAGCCATGGTGGAAGAGGCGCCGGCATGAAAGGCATAAATGGAGCCGGGGCGTACGACTGAGGAATACCCAGATTGTACGATAATGGACCCATGGGACCAACAGGCGCTCCAGAGGGGTACATCGCCCTAGAATATACTCCAAACATCGCATTTAGAAAATGCGAGGGATCCTGTCCAGGACCAGGAAAGGGAGGGTACGGACCTACCGGATGTTCCAATGGAGGCCGTCCCGACACATTCTCACTCTGACCTTCCGGGTCCACAGGAGACTCCGCTGGAGCCGGTTCTTGAGGAATCACCTCTTCTTCCTCTTCATGCTCCGAGGATATCGGATCCGGATCCGGCTCCGGCTCCGGCTCCGGCTCCGGCTCCGGGGCTGGAGAACCTTCTTTTGATAAAGCAGGCGAAGGAGAGACAAAGTCTTTACGATGTTTGTGAGACCTTCTCTTCGAATCAGAGGATTCCTTCTCCGAATGATGTTTCGAACTGTGCTTCCTCCTCTTATGCTTTCTCCTCGAGGAGCTTGAAGCGTGACCGGAAGCCGATTTAGATCTAGATCTAGATCTTTCTCTGGATTTTGACTTCGCTTTAGATCTCGACTCCTCCCTAGATCTCGAACCAGCTCTGGACCTCGACGCCGATCCCGACTTCGATCGAGACCTTTGCTTCGACTTCGATCTTCGTGACGTCGATCTCGAATAACGACCAGAATCCTGTTTTACTTTTGCCAAAAGTAATTTAGCTTCACGCTCTCGAAGCGTCTTTGGATTCATCTTAAAACAGGAATTGCAGTTCTTGACGTCGTGACTCGAACCAAGACACCACAAACAATCCTTATGTGGGTCAGTGATGGACATCGTGCGGGCACAAGACCTACATGGCTTAAAGCCTGTTTTTCTCGACGACATCTTCGGAGAAGAATCAAGTCGTAAGAGAGAAACAGTGGCAATTAATTAACAGAAAGATACTAAGTATCGCAGAAGATCCCGAAAACCGTTAGCGTCGAAGACGCGGAAAAAAGGGAACTGACGTCATCACGCCGGCGTGGGCCTGATATGGGGTCGGTGACGTCAGACGGAGTCGCGCGCGATGCCGTGCTCCTGTGACGTCGCCCACGTCGGCGTACTACGAAGAAAATTTCCGAACGTTGCTGGCGCAAGGGGGATATTCACAAGGTGAGGAATCCACACGGCAGATGTATCTATCAGAAAGTTACAGCAAAGGCTGGTGATCAGTCCATGTTTTGACGGATTATAGCCCATGATGGTAGTAAAACAAGCAATTTGGCCCACGACTACCACTAAGACTGCTCTACATGGCAAAGACACTTTGCTAATTTGTATGCACCTCAAAATTTCGTAGACAAAGTTCCCGTAGGAAGCATCGAGGGACTGCTGACTCTAAACGAGTTTGCACCATTACACTTTAACATTGAAGATACCACACTTGCGATAGAGGCCATCAAGTCATCTAAAGCTCCAGGTCCCGATAAGATACCGGGGGACCTTTTTAAACATGCACCTGTGGTGTGGGCGCCATATATAAACCATCTATGCAACGCAATTGCCAGGGGACAACCAATTCCAGAGTCTTGGATGGGAGCAGGGATCGTCCCGATCTATAAGAAGGGCAGCATAGACGATCCCGCTAACTACTGTTATGTTCCCCAGAAGAGCGCCTTCTCTGCTGTATAACGTTGGGATCATCAAGTTGGTGCATTCGTGAAAACTACAGATCCCAGAAATCTTAGCGGTATTGAGCCGATGGGAGGTTTCATATGGGAGTCATTTCCTGACCTCTGTGTCGGATATTCGATCTTCCTTTCAACCGGCAGCGGAGTTAGTCAGACTCTGTAATTTGGATTCTTGTTCTTGGAATTGTAAGCATCTGGTCTTTCACATACGTGTGGTTCTTACGAGCGGCAATCCTGCCAATTTTCTGTTTCCGCTAGGTCCTCCGTTAGCGAGTCCTGAATGACTCATGCGGAGGACGGCTGTTTATGAGCACAAAGGAATTAATCTGATCCCGCATTGCCCTTCGTTGAACGAGCCAGGATCGGCTCATGCGGAGGACGACCCTTGTATTTCTTTGTTAAAGATTTTGTTTGCTACATTTGCTCTCCGTTGGGGAGCCTGAAGCTAAGGCTCATGCGGAGGACGAAAACGCTACAAACCTCAGAAGTTCATTACCAGGCTTGGTAATTGGTTCTTTCTGTACGGAGTTGGCGTATTGCGGCCCTGGCAATGGAACTTCGTTTCTGGCGCTACAGCAACACTCGTACCTTCCAGTCCCTTGAATAGTCTAATGTGACTCAGTGTTTTCTGACAGAAGGTACTGTACAGTTCTCCATACTTACTGGGTGAAGTAACCCATTCTGGATTAAGTTCTTAGATATTTAGACTAACTTCGGACTACTGCTTGATCTCCCCTTCTGAGCTATAGTTTTAGCAAAGGGTGGTATGTACAAACTTTATACACATATATATATATATATATATATATATATATATATATATATATATATATATAATATATATATATATATATATATATATATATATATATATATATATATATATATATATATATATATATATCAGATTCGTTAGTCTCATACTAGGACAGTGGGTAAGGGTTGTTATTCCTTTGTGTGTTGCAGGTGGGAAGTAGCGCTGTCCTTATTCTTCCAGGGTTTGATGTTTGTGAAGAGTCTTTATCTTCTACAGTACAGCGTCTTTAATTTCCTTTCCAGGTAGAGTGAGTGAGGGGGTAGATCAGTGGTTTATGTTACATGGTTATATTGTGGATATTCAAGAGAAAGAACTGGTTCAACAATCTTTATTGTTTGTCGTTTCAGATCTCCCTCCCCGCTGGCTTCATTGCCCTCGTCTGATCCTTCCTTAACCCTTGGCTATCACAGCATTCGGGGTTTGGATAGATCAGGAGGTGGCCTTAATTTTACATCACGCTGATTCCGAGGACTAGAAGAATAACAGAATATCCGACCCACGATTATACATCCTCCTGATCAGCGGATGGGGAAAATGGCCACTCTTGATGATGTGTTAGCGGCCCTAGTGTTAGTCCAGTCAGAGTTGATTTCCTCTAGACAGGAAACAGCGGATCTACGCACCCGATTAGATACCATCCAGAGAAACCCTTTTAATGCAGGGGCCTCTAGTACTTCCCCACCGAGTCCTGTGGTGGTGGAAATACCTGTTACGATTCCTTGAGCTAATCCTGAACGCTTTAAGGGGACGCTGGCTCGGTACAGGTGTTTCTCACGCAGGTGATGCTGCATTTTTCTTGTAAGCCTTGGTCCTTTCCTACTAATCAGGCCAAGGTGGCTTTCCTCATCTCTTACTTAGCAGGTGATTTAGCCCCATGGGCGGTATCACTGATACATAGGGATGACCCTATCATACATGATGGGAAGCGTTTAAGGAGGAATTCGTCAAGGTATTTGACCGGAGGGCGGATTCCTATACAGCAGATAGGGAGTTGTTACAGTTGCGACAGGAAAATCAGGACTTATTTGACCTATCTGAACTCATTTAGGAGATTAGTTACTGAAACAAAGTGGCCTGATGCCAAACAAGCCTCTTTATTCCATCAAGGATTACATGAGGATATGAAGGATATAATAGCACAAATAGACCCTCAGCCAGCCATCTGTGAGGATTTGATTAACCTGGTATTACGTTTGGATCACAGATTAAAGGAACGTAAAGGTGATCCTAAACTTAAGGGAAGAACGATCCCTTCATATGGGCCTTCGAAAATCTTAGACAAAGACTCAGCCACTACCTCTGAACCCATGGATATAGGGGCGGTTAGGGCAGCCTTATCCACGTCTGAGAAAGAGCTGCGTCGTAAACACGGGCTTTGTTTATATTGCGGTAAAAAAAAGGGGCACTTTGTGCGGGATGCCCTGTTAAACCCAAGATGTCCAGATTCCGCATTACCAAGGGGGCTTCAGCAGCTATTGAGAAACCTTTGGAAAACTAGAGGACTCTGAGGTGAACGAAGGGGTTCCTCGGAGTCAGAAATACATCCCTTCTTTGCTAAGGAATATGGTGGGGGTTTAGCACTGTTTATTGAAATCATGTTGCTAGTCCAGGCTAGTTGGATACCGATGCATGGTATGGTAGACTCAGGGGCCACTGGCCTCTTCATGGATGAGATGGAGGCAAAGAGAGCTGGGATCGGGTTGATCCCTAGAGAGAAATGTGAAGAGATATACGCCGTAGATGGGAGAAAGTTAGACCTAGGCCCGGTGTGGGTATTACATAGGCGAGATGGACATGTTGTTTGAATGTCATAAAGAAAGGGCCCAATTCAGCATAATCAAGGCACCGCAATACGGTGTCATTTTAGGTATTCCATGGTTGAAACGTCACAATCCTGAAATAGATTGGGTTACTGGCACCATCACGTTAAATTCCTCATATTGCTGGGAAAATTGTTATGAGGTTCAGGAGAGGCCTTCTTCGGCATTAGCTTGTGGAGAGTATGTAGCCACGGCAGCTGAAAAGGAGGTACAATTGTCAGAAGCATACAAGGAATACCAATGGGTTTTTGATGAAAAGCAAGCAGAAATCCTCACCACATAGGCAGTATGATTGCCAGATCGGTCTTGTCCCTGGTGATGTGGTTCCCTGTGGACGCTTGTATGCATTGACTGAACCCAAAAATGTACATCTGAGGGCTTACCTGGACAATCTCTTGAAGCTTGGTTTCATTCGTCCATCTATGTCCCTCGCGGCCTCCCCTCTTTTCTTCATTCCGAAGGCCAATGGGGAATTGAGGGCGTGTGTAGACTTCAGGGCTTTAAATGCAATAACAAGGAAGAACAGATATCCCCTTCCCTTGATAAGTGTGTTACTAGAACAGGTTAAGACAGCCACCATTTACACCACCATTTACACCAAGTTGGATTTGAAAGGCGCTTATCATTTGGTGAGAATGAGAAAAGGGGATGAATGGAAGACTGCCTTTAAGACCAGGTATGGGCTTTTCGAGTATTTGGTTATGCCGTTTGGGCTCTGCAACGCCCCAGCGGCATTCCAATACTTCTTAAATGATGTGCTGCGAGAGATCTTGGACCGTTACGTCGTTGTCTACATAGACGACATTCTCATTTATTCTGAATCGGAAGAAGTACACGTACATCATGTTAAAAAGGTTTTGAGTATTTTGCAGGAGCACAGCCTTTACTGCAAGTTGAGCAAATGCGACTTTCATGTCTCAACGGTGGAATTCCTAGGGGTGATTCTCAGCCCTCATGGCCAGGAAATGGCGGAACGTAAGATCAAGGCAGTGAAAGAGTGGCCTGTACCTCAAAATGTGAAGGATGTGCAATGCTTCATCGGCTTCGCTAACTTTTACAGGCGCTTCATTAAACAGTTTTCTCAAGTGGTCGCTCCCATCCCAAGACTGTTGAGAAAAGCTCAACCTTTTGTATGGAATTCTGAAGCCCATGAAGCTTTTGAAGCCTTGAAGGAGGCGTTTGTGTCAGCCCCAGTACTTGCTCATCCGAATCCTGACAAGCCCTTTATCGTGGAGGCTGATGCCTCTAATGTTGCATTGGGAGCTGTTCTGTCACAGAGACATGATCTGACAGGACAATTACATCCCGTTGCATACATGTCCAGGAAGCTGAACGGGGCTGAGAGCAATTATTGTATCGCCGAAAAGGAGCTTCTGGCGATTAAAGTTGCATTTACTGAATGGAGGCATTTCTTTTTTTTTTTTTTTACAGAACCTTTATTTCAATTAGCATGAAATTACAAACACGGGCCTACAACCAGTGTGGCCGGCCGCTAATTAAATCGAGCAGAAATTAAGGAAGAAGTATCACATCAATCCGGCGCTTAAAAACAAAGCCACATCCAGGATACGTATTATAATACAGGGTTAGACCCAGAAGTCAAAGGGACCTGGGTAGTTAATTGTTATGAACAGAGGGGTCCCCCACTTATATGGAGTTGGTACGAAAAAAGGGGAAATCAACACATAATTCAAAAAGGTTCAGAAAGAAAGGTTAATCAAAAAGCGTTCTGGAAATGCATTGTTTTATTCACTATGCATCCATATCGTCACAGTCACGTAATTCATTTGTAAATATCAGAGTACACACTCATTTTATCATACGTTTATGTGCCCATAGGGAGAAGGAAAAGGGAAAGGAAGGTAGTAAAGTTAGCATAGAATTGTGACTCACTATACATTTAATAGAAACAAAATTACATTGAAATTCATGTAAAAGTTCAAAAATGATCCCTATCCACAACAGGGTCATATACAATGTCCGCACTGTCAGGTGCTTGTTCAGAAAGTTCAAGCTCCTATAAAGCCGTGTATATCATGCTGGTACTAGGAGTTGAAGAAGGGTAGAGGAACAGTCTACGTTTCGACCCAGGATTCGATGTAGGATAGTTGGTCCTTACAGATAGGGTCTTCTTCAGGACATACGGGGTGGGGGGATGGGCAAGCCTCCTAGGGTAAAAGGAGAGCAGAGTCAGACTTTACTTAATGTAGGGCAACAGTGTCCCTAAGATAACCGTAGCGGGGAAATGACAGGCCGCCCGGGAACAGCGTTAAAAACATACTGAGGACTATAGAGGTTGTCTGTGAGGACTGTTACCTGCTGTGTATTGCAAGTAAGCGTGTGACCAGCACGGTCATAAACAAATCGTAGGGTTACGGATTGCGGAAATCTAAATTTCAATCGGTGTGATCCAAATCTAAAGAGGAACATAAAAATTTTTTAAAAAATATTGATCACCACTCAGAGCAAAACAAGCTGCTATTCACTCTGAGATCCGGTCATACCTTAGTTGGAAATATCAAGTAGTGCAGAGAGGAACTATCTTTGTGTGTCAGAAAAGGCTCAACTGATTTCTGAGTCCATATCTAAAGTAAAGAGAACAAGTGGAGACTGATTTGGTAAATGAGCTGCCCCACCGTAAATACTGGCAAATGTCCAAAAAGGGGGGGGGTGTTAGGTCTTACCCATGAGAGCCGGTCCTTCAGCGTGGGACGGGTGTCTCAGAGGAGCGGCTCCGAATTGCTACTGCCTGGAGGGGGCGGGGATTGGGGCGAGCATGAATGGCTTCGCCGTCGTATCTGAGTTAAAAGAGTGAATCGGCGATTAATAATGAAGTAAACAAGATTTTGTGGGGGAGAGCGTAATAGTAGTAACGCATTTACCTCTCAATGCGTCTTCGAAATGTTCGAGCCCGGAGGGCGGGGGTGGGGCGGTCTCGTGTGACTTCGCCGTGATATCTGAATCAATAAAGTGAATCCGAGGTTAGATTGCATTAGATTAACCAAGGGGCTCCTCAAAGAAGCGTGATTGTTAAGGGCATTTACCTCTTGCTATAATTCTCTCTGCAGTGACCGGGAATCCTCGCGGGCAAACAAAGCTCCGTAACCAGGAAGTGTCCTGGCGGGGGCGTGGCAACCCAATATATATGGAGTTAACAAGATAAAGGAAGGACTAAAATTAAGTAACCTGGCAACCGTCTGGGAATAAACAAATATAAACGGAGTCAGCAAGTTAAGGGAAGGGCTCGAAGTCAGTAACCTAGCAACCATCTTAGTGTGAACAAATGGTGGACCCGTTCACTGAACATTATGTGAATGTTGATAATGTATGTGAATGATACCTATAAGAACGAAGTTCATGGTTTAACAAAAGTATTGACATCAGACACCACGTGTATTCATAATGTGCATTGTGTTCGCTAAAACGAATAGGACATATAGCTCAATTATCCCATATTGGCATGGACCTGCCGACAAGGCGGTCAAAATGCATGATCAAAGGTTGGGTCACGACAATATGTTCGATTTGGTGGTTAAAGTCACATACATATGCTAACACAATGATAGCTAATATCTAAGATACTGCATAGGAAATTCCGATAGTGTTGAATTCAGATAATTAGCATGAAACTGCCAACATGAGTAAGGTTGGTTGATGGGCACGTACCTACCAACATGGTGGTAAAGGTGCACATAACTAACCAAAATTCTTAAGGGTATCATAAATTGGCCAATTTGGCAAAAGTATTTTCAGATTCATTTAACCCATTGTTCACTGAGTTGAAAAAAGTAATCCATTTCAATTCCCTGACATTCAGGATCGGGGCTATACTGCCTCCCCTAGGACCCAGTTTGACCTGTTCTAGGATGACCCATCTCAAGCTTTCTGGTAAATGGTTCTTCGCAATGCAGTGTTCTACCATCGGGGCCCCCTGTACCTTGCATTTGATCCTGCTGCAGTGTTGGAGAAACCTCACTTTTGCACGTTGTTGTGTCTGTCCAACGTAGGGTAAATCGCATGGACATATAATGCAGTATATCACATTGGTTGTGTTACAGTTGGTATGAGATTTGAGAGTTACTCGTAGTTGTTTGTGAATGAATTCTTTGGTTTGAATGGTCGCGGGGCATGCTTTACAGGAACCACATCTGAAGTGTCCCATGATTGGAGGGAGATTCCACATTGCGGTGATTGTGGGTTCCGAAACAGTGTCCAGAAGTGAACAGACCACGTGGTCACGAATGTTCTTCGCCTTCTTAAAGGAATGTAATGGTAGATCTTTACTGCCAAGGTCCTCCGAAATCAAATTCCAATGATTGTTAATCACCTTCTTTATGGAATTACTCTGGGTGGAGAAAGTTGTCACACAAATTAAGCGGTCCTCTGTGTTGCTTTTATGCTCCTTAGGCTGTAACAGGATGTCTCGGTGATTGAACCATGCTCTTTTCCTGGCCTTTGTGGTTAAGCGTTTTGGATAGCCACGTTCTATTAGCCGCGCCTTTAGGACTCCCGATTGTTCCATGTAGTCCTCTTGCTTGCTGCAATTTCGGCGTATTCGCAAGAATTGCCCGAATGGCAGATTGTCCCTCAGACCTCTGGGGTGGTGGCTGGAGTATTGGAGCAGCGAGTTCCTTTCCGTCGGCTTCCGGAACAGAGTCGTATGCAGTACATCATCCTCAGCGATGATGGTGATGTCCAAGAAATTCACAGATGTTTTATCATATTGTATGGTGAACTGAATATCCTGAGATCTTCTATTTAGCCAATTGTAGAAGTCTTGAATTCCTATCTCAGTACCTGTCCAGATTAGGAGAATATCGTCGATATATCTAATCCACATACGTATGTTCGATCTGTATGGATTGATGTCGTTCAACACAAAAGTCTCTTCAAATGTAGACATGAAGATTATGGCCAGGTCAGGCGCAAAGGCAGCCCCCATAGCCACGCCTTTGGTCTGTAGGTAGAAGAGATTTTGAAATATGAAGAAGTTCTTCTTCATGGCAATTTTGAGGAGCTGGACAATGAATGAAGTGGGTACCTGGACCGGGGCCACTCTTTTGTTGAGTGCGAGTGTGGCCACGACAAGTGCTTCATCTTGAGGTATGCTTGTATAAAGTGACACAATGTCACACGTCGCCAGTAGCTCTTGTTGAGAATCAAATGGGCTTCCGTCCACCAAATTGATGGTGTGTGTAGTGTCCCGGATGTAGGTTGCGGTGTCTTCGGCTAGGGGTTTTAGAAAGAAATCTACATATTTACATAGAGGTTCCAGTATCGAGCCACAGCCGGAGACAATTGGCCGTCCCGGTGGTCGATTCAAGTCTTTATGCACCTTCGGCAAAGTGTAAATTGTTGGTATCCTAGGATCTTTTTGATTCAGAAATCCAAATTCTTTATCCGATAAAAAACCTTGGTCCAGGCCCTCCTGAGTGGTTCTTAGTATTTCATTAGCCAAATCTCTGGAGGGGTCACCAGGCAGTCTCCTGTAGCTGATCCCGTCTCCTAGTTGTCTCAGGATTTCATTCTTGTAGTCTTCCACATCCTGAACTACAATGGCTCCGCCCTTGTCGGCGGGTTTGACAACCACGGTCTTGTTTTCTTTCAGGGACATTAACGCCTGTTTCTCAGCCCTACTCGTGTTGAACTTGATATATTTCCTCTCTTCCAGGATCCTCTTTACATCCCGTGTGACAAGGCTTTCATAGGCCAGGATTCGTTGGGTCATAGTGTGGGTCGGCGGAACAAAAGTTGAAGGGACCCTGAGCCCAGTCGTGGAAGAGGGACGTAGCATCGGTCTGTCTTTAAAGAAATATCTGAGTCTGATCTTTCGGAAAAAATTATGTAGTTCTGCCAGAGTGTTGAAAGTATTGGGTAATGCGGTAGGTACAAAAGATAACCCGCGATTAAGCACTCTCAGTTCCTCTTTGTTCAGTACATATTTCGAAATGTTGATCACAGGGGACGGTACATCTCTCACCACCTGTAGTTCTTTCTGCGGGTCGATCTCTCCCCGTGTTCTTCTTGGGCCGGGAAGTTCACCTGTTTCATCCCTCTGCCTCTGCCCGAGTCCCATTCTTCCCTCGAGTTCTGTTGGCCTCTGCCCGACCCTCTGGTCCAGTTGTTGCCTCTTCCCCGTGGGGGTCTCCAACCACCCTGTCCTAAAAAAGAGTTCTGTTGGTAGGGGGGGCCGTATGTTCCTTGGTATCCGCTGGGTCCGGCTTGTTCTGTGTCTTCGCCTGAACTATAAGACGAGTCAGAGAAGGTTGTGAAGTTCCTTCTCCCTCCCCTGTAGGCACCACGTCCACGGTTGGTAAATCTGCCCTGGGAGTCCTGTCGGTAATACTCTTCTTGAAGATAAGGATATGTCTTCTTCTTGTCATACAGTTTCAGGTCTCGTGCAAGTTTCTCCAATTTTTTCTTTATAGTCGTTGTTTCAAAGTCTTGTAATGTGGATACAAGTTTGGTGAGAGCTTCCTTGGAGTTAGTTAGGGTTGAGTCACTTGTTATTTCAGCCTTTAGATCAGCAATTTGTTTTGTTAGGACGGAGATTTGTTCATTGGCGGTTTCGATGCCAAGCACCATCCAGTGTCGCGAACAATTGTTCGCGACAAAACTGAAACCCTCCCTGAATTTTGGCACGTCGACAAAAATTGCCGGTTCCACCTTAACCTGTAAGCCTACAGGGATGATGTTAGACGTCAAGCATTGTGCAAGAAAGTGTCCGTGCAATTTTGTTCTAATGAGTTTCTTCTCAAGGCGTTCCAGGTTACTGATTTTATCATTCAATGTGAAGTCCAAATTAGGTATATTCGATGAAAGAAAATTATTAGCTGGATCCGTAAGAAGTTGTTTAATATAGTCCTCAGTATAGGATAGAATTTCTTTGTCTGCCATTGAACATTGGTTGTGAATCCCAAAGTGATACACTTATTGTTATTTGAGTAAAAGAGAAAACCTCGCAGATTCGGAGCCGCTCCTCTGAGACACCCGTCCCACGCTGAAGGACCGGCTCTCATGGGTAAGACCTAACACCCCCCCCCTTTTTGGACATTTGCCAGTATTTACGGTGGGGCAGCTCATTTACCAAATCAGTCTCCACTTGTTCTCTTTACTTTAGATATGGACTCAGAAATCAGTTGAGCCTTTTCTGACACACAAAGATAGTTCCTCTCTGCACTACTTGATATTTCCAACTAAGGTATGACCGGATCTCAGAGTGAATAGCAGCTTGTTTTGCTCTGAGTGGTGATCAATATTTTTTAAAAAATTTTTATGTTCCTCTTTAGATTTGGATCACACCGATTGAAATTTAGATTTCCGCAATCCGTAACCCTACGATTTGTTTATGACCGTGCTGGTCACACGCTTACTTGCAATACACAGCAGGTAACAGTCCTCACAGACAACCTCTATAGTCCTCAGTATGTTTTTAACGCTGTTCCCGGGCGGCCTGTCATTTCCCCGCTACGGTTATCTTAGGGACACTGTTGCCCTACATTAAGTAAAGTCTGACTCTGCTCTCCTTTTACCCTAGGAGGCTTGCCCATCCCCCCACCCCGTATGTCCTGAAGAAGACCCTATCTGTAAGGACCAACTATCCTACATCGAATCCTGGGTCGAAACGTAGACTGTTCCTCTACCCTTCTTCAACTCCTAGTACCAGCATGATATACACGGCTTTATAGGAGCTTGAACTTTCTGAACAAGCACCTGACAGTGCGGACATTGTATATGACCCTGTTGTGGATAGGGATCATTTTTGAACTTTTACATGAATTTCAATGTAATTTTGTTTCTATTAAATGTATAGTGAGTCACAATTCTATGCTAACTTTACTACCTTCCTTTCCCTTTTCCTTCTCCCTATGGGCACATAAACGTATGATAAAATGAGTGTGTACTCTGATATTTACAAATGAATTACGTGACTGTGACGATATGGATGCATAGTGAATAAAACAATGCATTTCCAGAACGCTTTTTGATTAACCTTTCTTTCTGAACCTTTTTGAATTATGTGTTGATTTCCCCTTTTTTCGTACCAACTCCATATAAGTGGGGGACCCCTCTGTTCATAACAATTAACTACCCAGGTCCCTTTGACTTCTGGGTCTAACCCTGTATTATAATACATACTTCGGGCAGACGCTGGTCTGCGAGGTTTTCTCTTTTACTCAAATAACAATAAGTGTATCACTTTGGGATTCACAACCAATGTTCAATGGCAGACAAAGAAATTCTATCCTATACTGAGGACTATATTAAACAACTTCTTACGGATCCAGCTAATAATTTTCTTTCATCGAATATACCTAATTTGGACTTCACATTGAATGATAAAATCAGTAACCTGGAACGCCTTGAGAAGAAACTCATTAGAACAAAATTGCACGGACACTTTCTTGCACAATGCTTGACGTCTAACATCATCCCTGTAGGCTTACAGGTTAAGGTGGAACCGGCAATTTTTGTCGACGTGCCAAAATTCAGGGAGGGTTTCAGTTTTGTCGCGAACAATTGTTCGCGACACTGGATGGTGCTTGGCATCGAAACCGCCAATGAACAAATCTCCGTCCTAACAAAACAAATTGCTGATCTAAAGGCTGAAATAACAAGTGACTCAACCCTAACTAACTCCAAGGAAGCTCTCACCAAACTTGTATCCACATTACAAGACTTTGAAACAACGACTATAAAGAAAAAATTGGAGAAACTTGCACGAGACCTGAAACTGTATGACAAGAAGAAGACATATCCTTATCTTCAAGAAGAGTATTACCGACAGGACTCCCAGGGCAGATTTACCAACCGTGGACGTGGTGCCTACAGGGGAGGGAGAAGGAACTTCACAACCTTCTCTGACTCGTCTTATAGTTCAGGCGAAGACACAGAACAAGCCGGACCCAGCGGATACCAAGGAACATACGGCCCCCCCTACCAACAGAACTCTTTTTTAGGACAGGGTGGTTGGAGACCCCCACGGGGAAGAGGCAACAACTGGACCAGAGGGTCGGGCAGAGGCCAACAGAACTCGAGGGAAGAATGGGACTCGGGCAGAGGCAGAGGGATGAAACAGGTGAACTTCCCGGCCCAAGAAGAACACGGGGAGAGATCGACCCGCAGAAAGAACTACAGGTGGTGAGAGATGTACCGTCCCCTGTGATCAACATTTCGAAATATGTACTGAACAAAGAGGAACTGAGAGTGCTTAATCGCGGGTTATCTTTTGTACCTACCGCATTACCCAATACTTTCAACACTCTGGCAGAACTACATAATTTTTTCCGAAAGATCAGACTCAGATATTTCTTTAAAGACAGACCGATGCTACGTCCCTCTTCCACGACTGGGCTCAGGGTCCCTTCAACTTTTGTTCCGCCGACCCACACTATGACCCAACGAATCCTGGCCTATGAAAGCCTTGTCACACGGGATGTAAAGAGGATCCTGGAAGAGAGGAAATATATCAAGTTCAACACGAGTAGGGCTGAGAAACAGGCGTTAATGTCCCTGAAAGAAAACAAGACCGTGGTTGTCAAACCCGCCGACAAGGGCGGAGCCATTGTAGTTCAGGATGTGGAAGACTACAAGAATGAAATCCTGAGACAACTAGGAGACGGGATCAGCTACAGGAGACTGCCTGGTGACCCCTCCAGAGATTTGGCTAATGAAATACTAAGAACCACTCAGGAGGGCCTGGACCAAGGTTTTTTATCGGATAAAGAATTTGGATTTCTGAATCAAAAAGATCCTAGGATACCAACAATTTACACTTTGCCGAAGGTGCATAAAGACTTGAATCGACCACCGGGACGGCCAATTGTCTCCGGCTGTGGCTCGATACTGGAACCTCTATGTAAATATGTAGATTTCTTTCTAAAACCCCTAGCCGAAGACACCGCAACCTACATCCGGGACACTACACACACCATCAATTTGGTGGACGGAAGCCCATTTGATTCTCAACAAGAGCTACTGGCGACGTGTGACATTGTGTCACTTTATACAAGCATACCTCAAGATGAAGCACTTGTCGTGGCCACACTCGCACTCAACAAAAGAGTGGCCCCGGTCCAGGTACCCACTTCATTCATTGTCCAGCTCCTCAAAATTGCCATGAAGAAGAACTTCTTCATATTTCAAAATCTCTTCTACCTACAGACCAAAGGCGTGGCTATGGGGGCTGCCTTTGCGCCTGACCTGGCCATAATCTTCATGTCTACATTTGAAGAGACTTTTGTGTTGAACGACATCAATCCATACAGATCGAACATACGTATGTGGATTAGATATATCGACGATATTCTCCTAATCTGGACAGGTACTGAGATAGGAATTCAAGACTTCTACAATTGGCTAAATAGAAGATCTCAGGATATTCAGTTCACCATACAATATGATAAAACATCTGTGAATTTCTTGGACATCACCATCATCGCTGAGGATGATGTACTGCATACGACTCTGTTCCGGAAGCCGACGGAAAGGAACTCGCTGCTCCAATACTCCAGCCACCACCCCAGAGGTCTGAGGGACAATCTGCCATTCGGGCAATTCTTGCGAATACGCCGAAATTGCAGCAAGCAAGAGGACTACATGGAACAATCGGGAGTCCTAAAGGCGCGGCTAATAGAACGTGGCTATCCAAAACGCTTAACCACAAAGGCCAGGAAAAGAGCATGGTTCAATCACCGAGACATCCTGTTACAGCCTAAGGAGCATAAAAGCAACACAGAGGACCGCTTAATTTGTGTGACAACTTTCTCCACCCAGAGTAATTCCATAAAGAAGGTGATTAACAATCATTGGAATTTGATTTCGGAGGACCTTGGCAGTAAAGATCTACCATTACATTCCTTTAAGAAGGCGAAGAACATTCGTGACCACGTGGTCTGTTCACTTCTGGACACTGTTTCGGAACCCACAATCACCGCAATGTGGAATCTCCCTCCAATCATGGGACACTTCAGATGTGGTTCCTGTAAAGCATGCCCCGCGACCATTCAAACCAAAGAATTCATTCACAAACAACTACGAGTAACTCTCAAATCTCATACCAACTGTAACACAACCAATGTGATATACTGCATTATATGTCCATGCGATTTACCCTACGTTGGACAGACACAACAACGTGCAAAAGTGAGGTTTCTCCAACACTGCAGCAGGATCAAATGCAAGGTACAGGGGGCCCCGATGGTAGAACACTGCATTGCGAAGAACCATTTACCAGAAAGCTTGAGATGGGTCATCCTAGAACAGGTCAAACTGGGTCCTAGGGGAGGCAGTATAGCCCCGATCCTGAATGTCAGGGAATTGAAATGGATTACTTTTTTCAACTCAGTGAACAATGGGTTAAATGAATCTGAAAATACTTTTGCCAAATTGGCCAATTTATGATACCCTTAAGAATTTTGGTTAGTTATGTGCACCTTTACCACCATGTTGGTAGGTACGTGCCCATCAACCAACCTTACTCATGTTGGCAGTTTCATGCTAATTATCTGAATTCAACACTATCGGAATTTCCTATGCAGTATCTTAGATATTAGCTATCATTGTGTTAGCATATGTATGTGACTTTAACCACCAAATCGAACATATTGTCGTGACCCAACCTTTGATCATGCATTTTGACCGCCTTGTCGGCAGGTCCATGCCAATATGGGATAATTGAGCTATATGTCCTATTCGTTTTAGCGAACACAATGCACATTATGAATACACGTGGTGTCTGATGTCAATACTTTTGTTAAACCATGAACTTCGTTCTTATAGGTATCATTCACATACATTATCAACATTCACATAATGTTCAGTGAACGGGTCCACCATTTGTTCACACTAAGATGGTTGCTAGGTTACTGACTTCGAGCCCTTCCCTTAACTTGCTGACTCCGTTTATATTTGTTTATTCCCAGACGGTTGCCAGGTTACTTAATTTTAGTCCTTCCTTTATCTTGTTAACTCCATATATATTGGGTTGCCACGCCCCCGCCAGGACACTTCCTGGTTACGGAGCTTTGTTTGCCCGCGAGGATTCCCGGTCACTGCAGAGAGAATTATAGCAAGAGGTAAATGCCCTTAACAATCACGCTTCTTTGAGGAGCCCCTTGGTTAATCTAATGCAATCTAACCTCGGATTCACTTTATTGATTCAGATATCACGGCGAAGTCACACGAGACCGCCCCACCCCCGCCCTCCGGGCTCGAACATCTCGAAGACGCATTGAGAGGTAAATGCGTTACTACTATTACGCTCTCCCCCACAAAATCTTGTTTACTTCATTATTAATCGCCGATTCACTCTTTTAACTCAGATACGACGGCGAAGCCATTCATGCTCGCCCCAATCCCCGCCCCCTCCAGGCAGTAGCAATTCGGAGCCGCTCCTCTGAGACACCCGTCCCACGCTGAAGGACCGGCTCTCATGGGTAAGACCTAACACCCCCCCCCTTTTTGGACATTTGCCAGTATTTACGGTGGGGCAGCTCATTTACCAAATCAGTCTCCACTTGTTCTCTTTACTTTAGATATGGACTCAGAAATCAGTTGAGCCTTTTCTGACACACAAAGATAGTTCCTCTCTGCACTACTTGATATTTCCAACTAAGGTATGACCGGATCTCAGAGTGAATAGCAGCTTGTTTTGCTCTGAGTGGTGATCAATATTTTTTAAAAAATTTTTATGTTCCTCTTTAGATTTGGATCACACCGATTGAAATTTAGATTTCCGCAATCCGTAACCCTACGATTTGTTTATGACCGTGCTGGTCACACGCTTACTTGCAATACACAGCAGGTAACAGTCCTCACAGACAACCTCTATAGTCCTCAGTATGTTTTTAACGCTGTTCCCGGGCGGCCTGTCATTTCCCCGCTACGGTTATCTTAGGGACACTGTTGCCCTACATTAAGTAAAGTCTGACTCTGCTCTCCTTTTACCCTAGGAGGCTTGCCCATCCCCCCACCCCGTATGTCCTGAAGAAGACCCTATCTGTAAGGACCAACTATCCTACATCGAATCCTGGGTCGAAACGTAGACTGTTCCTCTACCCTTCTTCAACTCCTAGTACCAGCATGATATACACGGCTTTATAGGAGCTTGAACTTTCTGAACAAGCACCTGACAGTGCGGACATTGTATATGACCCTGTTGTGGATAGGGATCATTTTTGAACTTTTACATGAATTTCAATGTAATTTTGTTTCTATTAAATGTATAGTGAGTCACAATTCTATGCTAACTTTACTACCTTCCTTTCCCTTTTCCTTCTCCCTATGGGCACATAAACGTATGATAAAATGAGTGTGTACTCTGATATTTACAAATGAATTACGTGACTGTGACGATATGGATGCATAGTGAATAAAACAATGCATTTCCAGAACGCTTTTTGATTAACCTTTCTTTCTGAACATCCAGGATACAGCAGAGAATCAAGATAATACGTGATACCAAGGATTTGAAACGGTTCATTTTAAAATAACCAAAAATTAAATCAAAAATCGACATCGCAGTGTCATTCCCGCTCCCAACACAGTCAGCTAAAACACATTATCACTCCGATGGTGAACATAGATTGAATGGGAAAGGAGAAGAGTACCAAAGTCAGGATAAATGCAATAGTCACGTACCAAGCACGGTATGCGAGCTCCACCCCTGAAAAGGAACGTACTATGGGAGACATGAAGACGACGACATCGAAGAAGGAAAGGGGCAAAGGGCCATAGAAACAAAAAAAGGAACAGAAAACAAACCCATCCCCCAACCCTCCACCCTGCACCCCTGTAAAAGGCTACGGCCTACCCCCCAGCAGCGTGCCTGTCGCCCTAAATGAGAGACCCGAAATATAGAAAAGAAAGAGAAAAGAAGAAAAAAAATAAAAAATTGAAGAGAAGAGCCGGCGATTCGGTTACCCATTCCCTCCCACCCCGCATACTAGAATCGTATAAACAGAAGCAGTATAAAAGTATAAGTATCAGCAAGCACATAAAACGCAATCAATTACAGCCCCACTAGACGTGCCCTTGAATCACCATTAACCAGTAAGAAGTCCCTCCAAATCCCAAACGAGGTCACCCCTGGCCGCTTCTGGCAATAGTATCGATGATGAATAGTCCTGCAGACGAGACACAATTCGGTACAAAAGGTCCAATCGTTCCAATCAGACCAGGTAGCGCAGCCGCCCAACATGGTCGTAGCCACCGAGAAACAACTGACGAAGCATGGCGGATGTCAGAATGCAACAATACCCAGACCACCAACAGTCTCAAGTCCAAAGACAGGTCCGCCAAGCACGGAACGGAAAGCACAGGATGTGGGAAACACCGCAGCACAGTCCGGGCCTCATGTACCATGGATCGATGTAGCTTCTCCACTTGCTGGACAGAAAAAGGACCCGGTGAGACAACCACTTGCGGAACAGGTGCGGCAACAGTAAGCTCAGAAACCAAATCTATTCGCGCCTCCAAATCTGTAAACTCATCCGGGGGATAGAACACTGTAGCAGAGGGAGACGCATCGGCACCAACTCGAAAGCAACCCAGTCCGCTACAAAATGGCGGGTCAGCAATGGCGGCGATCCTTCCTTCCAAATCCCGGGCTCCCCGGAGCAGGGCAGTCCGCAGGGTTGTCAGTGCAGCCAATACGTGGCCACGCGTAAGCGTTTCCCCACAGTGCCGAACTCCGGGGGTCTCAAGTTCAGCAGTTTCTCTGTCCCCGGGAGGGGCGCACCCCGAGGCGCCATCCCCCATTTTCAGCTGTCTCGTTCTCCTCCTCTTCCCCTCCACTTCAGAGTCTCTTCCGACCACTGGAGTCAGCAGGCCCCACGGCTGGATCTCAACAGTCGGCGATTGCTGCAGAAAGGAGAGTCACCGAAAGGCCGGACATGCTCCCCGCAGCTCGCCGGGAGCCACCCGCTGGATCCCGGACGGGACTATCAACATGGCCGGGCGTCTCACCCAAGGGGAACCGGGCGACATGGGCTCTCTCCGGCTCGGCAATATCTCGGGTTCACGGGGCAACCCACTATTGGGAGTGGGTTGATACCAACTCTCCCGGCTCGCGGCTCTTAGGCTCCCACAGACCGGCTTCTCAACCCGACCAGGGCCGCCAACGCTACGATCACTGCAGGGCACCCTCTGCACTCGAGGCCCCGGCTTCAGCGCCACGAAGGCCGGCAAGCGGACGGGGACGGTTCTTCGGATCTACTGCACAGTGGAGCCCCAGAAACAGACGGTAAGTGATTGCTTCCCTTCAGCAACTTAAATCGGCAAACCTTGCTCAGGATCATCTTCAGGATATACGTGCGGGGAGGAAGGGCCCACGGAGCCAAGCGTTTATGCAACCGTTCCGATCGCCATCTTGGCTCCTCCTCTTGAGGCATTTCTTCATGGGTGCTAAACACCTGGTTACTGTCTACACTGACCACCGAAACCTCCAGTTCATGACAGCCGCTAGACATCTCACACCGAGACAGCTTCGGTGGATGCTTTTCTTTTCCGAATTTCACTTCACTATCACATTCAGACCCGGGGCGGATAATAGGAAGGCCGCGCATTGACTCGCCAGTCCTCCACTAGAGCACTTGAGGCTGTGAAGGAAAACGCCATCATTGATCCAGCAAAGCGGGTGTGTGTTATACAGCCTGATGCCTTCTTGGAGGGGATCCGGAAGGGGATAAACACCTTCTACTGGAAGACTTGGCTGCGAAGTCACAGGGAATGGAGGGTGTTGGATGGATATCCGGTGAATAAGGGGCGGCTTCTGGTCCCTACAGTATCCCTTCGGAAGCAGGTGTACCGGTGGTGTCATTGTTCCCCTAGTGCTGGTCATATGGGCGTGGAGAAAACGGTGGATCACATCAATCGAAGATGTTGGTGGCCATCGTTGAGGGCTGACTTCGCTGAATGGGTGTCACAGTGTGTGGTCTGTGCGACGGTCAAGGCAGATCATCGGCGTCCTGACGGGCTTCTGCAGCCTTTACCCACTCCTTCTGTTCCGTAGGAGCGTATATCGATGGATTTCGTGGTAGGCCTACCCAGAGACCAGGAGTGTATAGCGATTCTGGTGGTGATCGACTACCTGACTAAGATGGGACATTGTATTGCCTGCCCACAAGTTCCCACGGCTGGGCAATTGGCTCGTCTATTGATGGTGCACATCATTCGTTTACATGCGCTGCCAGCTGTCATTGTTTCGGATAGGGGATCCCAGTTCACCGCGCAGTTCTGGAAGTCGTGGTGTTCATCTCTGCATATCAAGACGGCCTTGTCCACCAGCTTCCACCCTCAGACAAATGGGCAGACAGAGCGTCTGAACCAGACCCTGAAACAGTTTTTGAGATGCTATGTAGATCATAGTAAGGACAATTGGGTGGACTATTTGTGGCTTGTGGAGGTGGTATATAACAATGCTACTCATAGTGCTATACAGGTGTCTCCCTTTTACTGTACATACGGGCGCCATCCACGTTTCCTTACCTTTCTTCATCCTGTCAAGGAGGATAAGGTGCCGGAGGCTGCGAAGAGGGTTTCGTACATCAAGGATACGCTGGTGAGGGCTCAGGGCACTCTCAAGGCATCAAAGGTGGCATACAAGCGCATTGCCGACAAACATCTGCGTCCTGGACCTTTATACCAAGCAGGGGATAAGGTGTGGTTATCTACCAGGAACATTAGATTTCGTAAACACAGCGTGTTTAACCCTCGCTACATCGGCCCATACACTATTGAGCGTTGTATCAATCCTGTGGCAGTGAAGTTGAAGCTCCCAAGACACCTGAAGATCCATCCGGTTTTCCATGTGTCCTTGCTGAAACCGTCCCTGTCCTCTGTGCAGCGGCTCCCTCCACCGATGTTGGTGCGGGCGGGCTGGAATATGAGGTGGAGGGCATCTTGGACTCAAAATGGCAGGGGCGTGGACTCCGTTACCTGGTCTCATGGAAGGGGTATGGCCCGGAGGAGAATTCTTGGGAGCCTGCGTCGGGTGTCCATGCGTCCCGTTTGGTGTCCTTGTACCATAGGAGGTTCCCGCTGCGTCCTGGGCCTTTGCGGCGCTCTTTGTGAGGAGGGGGATGTACTGTTATGTTCCCCAGAAGAGCGCCTTCTCTGCTGTATAACGTTGGGATCATCAAGTTGGTGCATTCGTGAAAACTACAGATCCCAGAAATCTTAGCGGTATTGAGCCGATGGGAGGTTTCATATGGGAGTCATTTCCTGTCCTCTGTGTCGGATATTCGATCTTGCTTTCAACCGGCAGCGGAGTTAGTCAGACTCTGTAATTTGGATTCTTCTTCTTGGAATTGTAAGCATCTGGTCTTTCACATACGTGTGGTTCTTACGAGCGGCAATCCTGCCGATTTTCTGTTTCCGCTGGGTCCTCCGTTGGCGAGTCCTGAATGACGGCTGTTTATAAGCACAAAGGAATTAATCTGATCCCGCATTGCCCTCCGTTGGACGAGCAAGGATCGGCTCTTGCGGAGGACGACACTTGTATTTCTTTGTCAAAGATTTTTTGCTACATTTGCCCTCCATTGGGGAGCCTGAAGCTAAGGCTCATGCGGAGGATGAAAACGCTACAAACCTCGGAAGTTCATTACCAGGCTTGGTAATTGGTTCTTTCTGTACGGAGTTGGCGTCTTGCGGCCCTGGCAATGGAACTTCGTTTCTGGCGCTACAGCAACACTCGTACCTTCCAGTCCCTTGAATAGTCCAAGGCGACTCGGTGTTTTCTGACAGAAGGTACTGTACAGTTCTTCATACTTACTGGGTGAAGTAACCCATTCTGGATTAAGTTCTTAGATATTTAGACTAACTTCGGACTACTCCTTGATCTCCCCTTCTGAGCTATAGTTTTAGCAAAGGGTGGTATGTACAAACTTTATACATATATATATATATATATATATATATATATATATATATATATATATATATATATATATATATATATCAGATTCGTTAGTCTCATACTAGGACAGTGGGTAAGGGTTGTTATTCCTTTGTGTGTTGCAGGTGGGAAGTAGCGCTGTCCTTAGTCTTCCAGGCTTTGATGTTGGTGAAGAGTCTTTATCTTCTACAGTACAGCGTCTTTAATTTCCTTTCCAGGTAGAGTGAGTGAGGGGGTAGATCAGTGGTTTATGTTACATGGTTATATTGTGGATATTCCAGAGAAAGAACTGGTTCAACAATCTTTATTGTTTGTCGTTTCAGATCTCCCTCCCCGCAGTTCCCTTCCTTCCCCGCGGGCTTCATTGCCCTCGTCTGATCCTTCCTTAACCCTTGGCTATCACAGCCTTTGGGGTTTGGATAGATCAGAAGGTGGCCTTAATTTTACATCACGCTGATTCCGAGGACTAGAAGAATAACAACTACAGACCTAGAAGTCTGATAGATATATTACAACAAGTCTATGCCAAGCAAATCTTGGATAAGTTAAACAACTGGATGAATGAAAATGATGTGTCAGGCACGCTTTAGAAGGAAAACTAGCATGATAGATCAAGTGTTTAGACTTGTAACTATAGTCCGGAAATATACAAAGTTGAGACCTGGCCACTTATATGTTGCCTTTATCGACCCAAAGCGATACCAAAGGGGATGATCGACGGAGTGTTTGACAAATCAAACACTCACCCCCAGTCAACTGATCTGGGTTTAATCCATCATCATTCTTTAGTTCACTCCACCACCCCAGTTCAGACATGGCCATATGCAAATCAGTCTGACCCTGTGCCTCATGGGAACAGTCCAGCCCGAACTGCCAAGCCATGTCTTCCCTGGACCGGAAACAAGCATCCTGGGACCGTCCATCATCCCCTTTGGTATCGCTTTATCGACCTAAAGGCTGCATTTGATTCAATCCCTAGAGACCTAATATGGATAAATGTGTTACAACAAGGAGATTTTAATTCAACTGATTAGGCTTCATGAGGGCAACTTCGCAAAAGTCAGTTGGGGTAAAGGGGGGAACTCACGGAGGAGATACCAGTCAAGAGAGGTGTGCGTCAAGGATGCTTCCTGGCGCCAACCTTGTTCCTTTTATATGTTAACAACATGGTCCAGTTTCACCCAAAATCACAATATGATTCTCCAAAACTTGGAGGGACTCACCTTTGCGCACCAACATTCGCAGATGCCACAATTTTGTTGTCCCAAACCTCAAAGGGCTTGCAAAATCTTTTAAACTCACTAAATGAATATTTCAAACCCTCACTGAGCTGACCTGCAGTGAGTGCTGCTTTGTCCGCCCTCTCATCTCCCTGCTTGCTGAACCTACGCCTCGCGGCCCCCGCTCCGCGGGTGCCGCTCGCAGGCCAAGTGTTTTGCCAAACTTCTGTTCCTGGACTCCCCTGAGTGCATTGGAGCACCAACGCGACCTCGACGAGCAAGCGACTGCATCACAAGGCTGAGGCGGGACTGCGAGGACCAGCGTGCAGCGCGGCGCTGATCGGCCGCAGCTGGTCCTCTTCCCGCCCCTCCACCAATTATAATCATCACGGTGTGTGAGTAGCCTTGGAACCCTCACTGAGCTGACCTGCAGTGAGTGCTGCTTTGTCCGCCCTCTCATCTCCCTGCTTGCTGAACCTACGCCTCGCGGCCCCCGCTCCGCGGGTGCCGCTCGCAGGCCAAGTGTTTTGCCAAACTTCTGTTCCTGGACTCCCCTGAGTGCATTGGAGCACCAACGCGACCTCGACGAGCAAGCGACTGCATCACAAGGCTGAGGCGGGACTGCGAGGACCAGCGTGCAGCGCGGCGCTGATCGGCCGCAGCTGGTCCTCTTCCCGCCCCTCCACCAATTATAATCATCACGGTGTGTGAGTAGCCTTGGAACCCTCACTGATTTGACCTGCAGGGAGTGCTGCTTTGTCCGCCCTCTCATCTCCCTGCTTGCTGAACCTACGCCTCGCGGCCCCCGCTCCGCGGGAGCCGCTCGCAGGCCAAGTGTTTTGCCAAACTTCTGTTCCTGGACTCCCCTGAGTGCATTGGAGCACCAACGCGACCTCGACGAGCAAGCGACTGCATCACAAGGCTGAGGCGGGACTGCGAGGACCAGCGTGCAGCGCGGCGCTGATCGGCCGCAGCTGGTCCTCTTCCCGCCCCTCCACCTGATCTCCCCATTTAATCTGTGGTAGCAACGCGCACGCGGGACGCGCGCGGGGCTAAGGCCGGGGCGAAGACCGGGCAAAGAGCGGGCCGTTTAAGGCCGTTCAAGGACGGCAGAGGACGGCCCTGGCCCTGATTCCCTGCCCCACTGCCCCCAAGTATTTGACAAAGTAGGCGGAACTGTGTTGTTTAATCCCACATCTTTACACAGGAGGCCGCCTCCTAGCAACACTACCATCTTCTACTGCCCTTGCGCTACTGATGTCAGCCATGCGCAACAGAACTAGAAGTTGCACTAAGAAAGCCACGGTGGTGGCACAGGTGACTGGTCCCATTGATCTTTTTATATCTCGTGTGAATGATACCATCGACAAAAGTATTGTATTATTGGAAAAAAGAGTATCCTTGGACCTTGCGAATGCTAAGCGTTCGTCCCTGGGTTCTCTTGCAAATGTTAAATCACCCTCCCAGCAACTATTGAATAACTGCTCTCTACCCTTATCTTTGTCTACTAACGGTGTATTTTCTGTACCGAATGCTGTTGATCTATCAGTTGCCCAATCCGACTCGGACCCGTCTTTTGTTGATCTGGAGGCTACCCCAGACCTAGAAGATTGTCAGTCACCCAGCAAAGCGGTTCCGAGTCTAGATGGGCTAGCTGATGTGGAAACAACTCCTGTACCTATAGATATTGGGGGAAGGGATATTATCCGTCCAAAGGTTTCGTCCAAGAATAAGAACAAGGAAAAACCTAAGGTTACAGTTAGGAATCACAACCTGATATCACCTACCCCGCAACTGGCATCAGGTATTCCCTGCTGGGTCCAAAATATGGTATCAGATCTTAAATTGGACCTTGAGGCCACAATAGCAGCACAAATTAAGCCTCTAATTTCCAAACTTGACAGACTAACGTCTTTAGTGCACTCGAAATGGCCTAACAAGACGAATGGGTCAGGGCCTGTTCAGTTACAAGGGATCAAAGAAGCAGCTCCCAAATGCTTATCCTGTGTCCAGCTACCTAATGATGTACCTAATGATGCATCAAATAATGCACAAGCAACCATAGTCTCCGGGAACTCAGCAACATCAAATTTGTCCCAAATAGGGAATAAATCTGCCCAATCTACAGTTTTGCCTACTCCGAAGGTGGCGGGTTCTACTTCGGCTAACCAACATTCTGTTAATGGTAATAAAACGACCACTTCACAAGCAAAAGATGTTGTAGGGAAGTCTATCAACCCCCCAGTTCCTCCCCTTATAAATAAGACTGAAGGTCTTAAGTCAAAGCAGGCTCGTTTTAAGTCAATCAGCCTGCCACCAGAAGTCGCCCCTTTTGTGGTTGTGTTGACAGCAGTTCCTCCTTTGAAGGAGGGAGTAAAGGAAAGCTTTGCTGAGCTAAGAAATAAATGCGCCCAGTGGCTCCATATACATAAACCTCTACCTAGTAATATGAATGGTGAAATTCTTACTGTGCGTAGAGGGGATTGGGTAGGCAGAAGTAAAAAAACAATAGTAGGGGACGTAATTACAGTCAATTTTAGGGATACAGGGGCAGCCAGTTACATATGTAACGCACCTAATAGTGGTCCTGCTACTCAAATCAATCCACTCCCTTTGTCCTTTTTTTCCCCATGCCATCAAGATCAAATCCCCCTTGTCCTATTTTTCCAAGTAATAAAGGATCTGTGTATCCTCCACAACATACTAATAAACCTTGGCAGCAACCACCACACTTTCCATCCTTTTTACCACGTCATGTTAGTTTTCAGCAGCAACCACCACATCCTTCTTTTTTCCCTCCACATCATGTCAGTTCTCAGTGGCAACAACCACCCCATTTTCCACCACCTTTTTATCAGTTTGCTCACCAGTGGCAGCAACCTTTTCAGCCTTTACAACCTGCTAAACCTCAGTGGCAACAAATATGGCAGGACATGCCTCCTTCCCTTGATTCCTCGTACTCACAATTCGCCCATCCCAATAGATATGGTGTGTTAGACGAGGTAGATTGACTTAGCACCACCAAACATCCCTACGTCCAATAAAGAGGTGGAGAGTGCTTTTTTAGACATACCTTTTCCTACACCTTCTGAATTCTTAATAGTGACACCATCAACACCATTTTTGGATAGATTAAATAGCGATAGTCCTGATGCATGTATATCTATTGCTACCATGGGACTAGGCCTAGTTTCCAATCCCCAGGAAGATAGTCTTACTCCACTATGTGTAACACAGCTGGAGTCGACTACCCCAGGCGACACCGGTAAGCCAGCGGGACTTTCCCTTATCTCCTGGAATATTGCTGGCCTTGCCAGTAAAATTGGTTCACCTTTTTGGACCAAGTTTATTGGGGAGGGATTAGATTTAATACTTTTACAGGAAACGTGGTGTATGGACCTTGTTAATATCGAAGGGTACACATCATATTGCCTAAAAGCTACTAAATCTAGCTCGGGTAGGGCCAAGGGGGGGCTTTTGACGCTTTTGTCTAATAAGCTGTGCAACTGTACAGTTAAAAGTAGCACGACAGTCGGGACTCACAGTCAAGTCATAAGGGTGGAGTGTGGTAAGAGTATTGATCTAGTTGTAGTAAATTTTTACAACAATATTTTTGATACCACCAGAGGAGATATTCTGCCACCTCTAGAAAAGGAAATCGTTAAGGCCTTGGGTATTTCGAAAAGAAAGGCCGAGGTTGTTTGGGCAGGGGACTTTAATCTACAGCCCTGCCAATTATCCAATGGGAATATCTGTGGCTCTGGAGTGGCTATGAACAGTTTTTGGGGGGGCCCGGGAGTAAGGGAAGATTGTCTTCACTTCCAACATTGCAGTTATGGTTCTATATTAAATAATATGTTAGTCACTCTGGATTTGACCCTGCTAAACTGTAATATAAATAATCAGGCAATAACATGCCCTACATTTACAGGTAGAGACGCAGGATCTTTTATAGATCATATTCTTTTATCTAGCTGTGGTAACTTTACTGACTTGTACGTAAACGAAGAAAGTCTTAGTGACCACAATAGTATTCGTGTCACCCTTCTAGGTCATGGTACCCCGATAGCTTCAGGTGAAAAATGCTCCACTGACCTAGTACCTACTAGACCGAAGGGTTTAAGGATTAGGTGGACTGGTATTAATTCTAAGGCCAAGCAGAAGGAGGTTCTTACCAGTTGTAAGCACCAGATTAGTTCCTGTCTAGATAACGAATGTGACCCTGGCCGTTTATTATCCCAATTTGTTTCCATTAATAGTATTATTGATGGTATTTTTACTAAGGCCCCGACATCCAATAGTGGCCTGAAGCAGGGGTGGTTTGACAAGCCTTGTATAGTCGCCCTCCGAGAACTTAAGAACGCTTTAGGTGTTAAACCACGTGTCAAGGAGGATATAAAATACCTCAGGTCTAGATATAAAATGGCAATTAATAATAGGAAAAGGGTATTACAGAATGAGGCGTGGGATAAGCTGAAAGAAGCAGCCGAGACCAAAAACTGCAAACTTTATTGGGAAACCATTAATAGTTCTTTTCTCAGTAAAGAAGCCGCTCCAGAACTAACATCATATGTGGCATGCAGCGACTGGGTCAGTCACTTTTCTAGAATTTTTAATCCAGAAGGGCTAACTTTTGAGTCATTGCCTCCCGAGTCTACCCCTTGGCTATCCCTTCCGTTGGAAATAACATTAGAAGAAACCCATGAAGGTATTTCCAACAGCAAAGGAGGCAAGGCCCCTGGCCCCGATGGAGTCCCGCTGGATTTATACAAAGATGAACCAGATTTGTGGGCTCCTATCCTGGTGAGGATATTTAATTGTGCTGCTGAAACTAATTTCCCTGCTACTTGGGGTCAATCAGTTATTATCCCCCTTCATAAGAAGGGTAATAAATCTGAGGCTTCCAATTATCGGCCAATTTCTTTGTTGGACGCCTCTGTAAAGATAATGAGTAGGATATTGCTCAAAAGGTTAGAAGACTGGGCAACAGATTCAAATATTTTAACTAAAGTCCAATATGGCTTCCGTAAAGGTTTGGGCACACTGGATCAATGTGTAAACTTGGACCTTTTAATTAACAAATATACTGTGGCTAAAAATGGCAACCTCTTTTTATGTTTTGCTGATCTGAGCAGCGCCTTTGATTTGGTTAACCATGCTATTCTTTGGGAGGTTTTGCTGGAAGCAGGAGCACCAAAGGAAATTGTTCACTTCTTAGCCAGACTCTATGTAAAACTCTCCTGTAAGGTCCGTTATGGTACCTTAGGCGAATGTACCCCTTTTTTTAAAGTTTCACGGGGCATTCGCCAGGGATGTGTTTTGGCTCCCCTTTTATTTTCCCTTTTTATTAATGGTGTTGACCGTTCTTTGATTGACATTCCTGCAGACGCTCCCTTGATTGGAGGGAAACCCGTCCCGCTATTACTTTATGCGGATGACGCTGTCCTCTTATCACGTACACAGATTGGCCTCCAGCGTTTAATTGATAGTTTTATGCAGTTTATACAAACTAGGAGGCTTCGTGTGAATAAATCTAAGACGTATGTTATGTCATGCGGACAGGCAGCAAAACAGTCAAAGCATACCTTTTTTCTAGACAAAGATAAATTGACACATGTTAAATCCTTTTGTTATTTGGGAATTACATACAACAACAGTGGGTCGTGGACCTCCGAATTTGATGCCATCAGATTAAAAATGCTGCGGTCCACCAGCAGCATTTTCCGATTCGCCTCCAAACTTGGCTCAAGAAGCATTCGAGACATGATGAATATATACAATGTTTGTTGTGTCTCTTCTGCTCTGTATGGGGCAGGTGTATGGGGCCACAGCGTGGGCACATCCCTACAAAGGGATGAAAATAATTTTTTAAGGAGGTTGCTATGTGTCCCCTCTTCAGCCTCCGTCCAATTGATTCACGAGGAGGTTGGGGTCGAGTTCATTTCTGACTTAGCAGCAGTCCGGCCACTTTTATTGTGGCGTTCTATTTGGGCTAAGCCAGAGACTCGATTCACTCAAGATATTATTCTTGACTGTATAGGCTTGGACCGCTCTTTACGCATACAGTGGCTAAAATACATTCACCGCTGGTATCTTCTTCTTTTTAATATTGATGTGTTTCTTGAGCCAGAGGAGGTTGTTTCGATTCCCAAAAAAGAAATTAAGACAACGTTTCTTAATTTTCAAAAGGCAGAGCGAGAAAAAACCTATGGTAACTTAACCACTGTGAAATTTTACAAGGACCTGAATTTAACCTCGGGGTTCCAACCATATCTTGTATACGTGACTCGTCCCTCTCACCAATATGTACTAACACGTGTCAGATTGGGTATTGTTCATCATCTGGTTGCATTTCCAAACCCGAAAGCCAGATCAGAGTCACTCTGTCCTTGTGACAGTACTTCTCGCCAGAGTTGTTGCCATTTTTTACTTTTCTGTAAATTTTATCATTTTTTTAGGATAAAATACCTTAAACCGATTTTTATAAAGTACAATATTCGTACCACCAAAACTGCATTGATACTTTTATCCTCGTTGGGGAATGAGGATATATGTTTCTTTTTGGCCATCTACATTTTGAAATGTACAGCTGCCAGGAAAAGTATTATACTATAAAACCCTTTATACTTACCTGTCTGTACCTATGTTATACAGCTGCCAGGAATCATATCATGTTGCTACCACCTTATACATTCCTGTCTGTATATGTATGTTTCCAAGTTTTATATTAATCCTTGTAGTTAAGGTATTATTTTTCTTGTTGATATCCACAGTATGTATTGTATGGTCCTCCCTTCCTTTTATTTCTTTTCTTTTAAATCATTTTATATCATTCTTATAAAGTTCAGAATCATATTATCAGAATTACGTTTATTGATATGTACAGCTGCCAGGAAATTGTTTATCAAGTTTATTATATTAACTTCCTGTCTGTACACATATGAATGTTTTATATCATTGTAACAGTTGTTGATTTTAACTGTTGCACATTGGCCTTTTGTACATTTTTCTACTCTTTTTCTTACCTGCGTCCAAGTGGTGATTTAATATTTTAAATTATGTATTTTATTATGCTTGTATGATTTGTATGTACAAATCGAATAAAAGCTTTTTGAACTTGAACTTGAATATTTCAAACTAAAAGGCCTGGAAATCAACCCAGTTAAAACAAAATATATGGCTATAAAACCCCACAAATGTTTTAAAAATAACATAGCGCTGAATGGAGTGACAGTAGAGCATGTCTCTAATTTCGTTTATCAAGGGGTAACCATTGATTCAAAACTTTCATGGAACCCACAGATAAAGAAACCAAAGTCAATCTTATGTAGAGTATTTATATGTAGAGTATTTATATAGCGCACTTCTACCCGGAGGCCTCGTAGCGCTGTATTCATACCGCTGTGGAACCCTTCCTGGCTTTCCTGTGAAATGTCCACTCCTGGGCACCCCCAAGGTGAAGCCAGGCATCCACAGCGCTGCTGGGGCCGTTGTGGAGATTAAGCAAGCTATTGCCCAGAGTCACAGAGTGGGACCCATGATTAGACTAGGCACCGAGGTGAGAATTATCAGGTCCGGGGAAATTGAGTCGCCGAGGCGGGAATTGAACCCTGGTCCCGGGCCAGACCTCTGCATCAGGGTCTGCCGCTCTAACCATTGAGCCACGCTTCTCCGCTCCAATTATAAAAAAACAATATGGGACTATGACAAAGGCAGGCACACCAGCCCTGGAAGTTTATAAGTCGAGAGTGCAAACCTCAGCCCTGTATGGTTCAGAGCTGTGGGGTGGGGAAAATCTCACTGCTTTAATTGTGGGGGGAAAATGTGTTTTTAAGAAAATGTGTGGCACTCCCCCAAAATGCTCCCTTGACTCCGCTAAAATATGATCTGGGTATAAAACGACTTGAACACAAGGCAATCTGGATGACCTTGTCATACTGGGTCAGAATCTAGATCACCGATGAATTAGAAATATATAGACAAACATTGAGTGAATTATTAACTTGATACTTATATTGCTTTCCCCTGGTTGGCACACATTCGCAAGTGGTTCTTTGATTTAAGCCTGAGCAGATTCTGGGAAAACCCGAGCCTGCTGACGCCTGACTCAAAGCGGGAAATTAAAACCATTTATTCGAATTTTATCTGGCATAGAGTCTGGCAATACATCAGGAACCCTCACAACCCAATTCCTGATGTGCAAAACAACTCCTTATTTCGAATCATTATTGGATGATATTGACCACCCCAACTGGCAAAAATTCTATACCTGAAGTTCGGGTATCGTATGCTACAGATAAAAACCTTTATATCAAAATGGTGACCATAACAGGATGGAGATAAAGATTCTAAGTGCACGCTGTGCCATCTGGGGGTCAGGGAGGATATTGCCCATGTTTTATTCTTCTGTCCCAAATACGTAAATCCCAGAAGAAAATGGATAAAACCCCTAGGTAGAAGTTTGAACATCAGAAATGATATGTTGCGTATAATAAAAACTGATTCCTCAAAACTCATTGTCTTCGGTGTTTGCCGATTTTTACTGACTACAAACTTTATAAGAAGGAAGGAAAGGTTACAATTTTAAAGACAATATATGCTACTTTAAATAATGGTATTCTTAGGGATTAGTATGCAGATATTAGGATGTGTATTATAAATCGAAGCATTGTCAATATTTTTAATAGTGTATCTTTTAATAAGTAGCACATGCAAATTTGCACTTGCCACTTTGTGGAACATAGTGTTAAAAATTGTATATGGGGACCAACATTTTTGCCACAAATTTAACTGAAGACTTCTAATTGTGTAAATGTAGCGTATGCCATAAAATCGTGCCAGCGTATATTGTAAATAATATGATGATCAATGTATATAAGTGCTTTTAGTAAGGTTGCGGACATTTGCACTTGCCACTTTATGGAACTTAATGCTAAAAAATTGTACATAGGGGACATAAACTTCTGAGACAAAATCAATTGAAGATTTCCAACTGTGTAAATGTAGCATATTGTTACATCATTTTGCTGCTGGTAAATGTAAATATTATGAGGATCAATGCACTGTAGGTATTTTATTTAATAATGTTTTTAGTATTTTAATCATACTTTGATGATTCTGTGAATCGAATAAAGTACTTTTGATGATGAAAATACAGTAGTTGATATGAAAAATGCGGATTGCCTGATAGGCAGTGTTTAAAAAAAAAAAAAATTTTTTATTTTTTTATTTTTTAAAAACCTTTTTTTGGAAAAAGAATACAGATACAGACCTACAACCACCAAGGCCGGTCAATCATACGAAATAGCAAAAAACAGATCAATACACAGCTCATCAGCCGACAACCCGAGGGTCCGGCAGCGTAACAGTATGGTGTGATTCGGAGCATTTGGCAGATGAGGAGAAATAAAAGGTTTTCATGTTTTATTATATAAAAACAACAAGAAAAAAACATAAGAAAAAGAATCGAGGCAAAATTACCAATATTAGGCCTGCAATGTATGGTAGGGGGAGACAAACGAAAAGCAAGCATCAAACAATCGTAGGGGCGGGGGAGCGGGGACCAAGAGTGAATAGCACTTCACAAAGAACAGAAAATCAAAACACTGGAACGAACAGTCAAGGAGATCTCGGAAGGTCTGGGGGCTCAGCAAAGGGAGGGTCACAAATCTCTCCACGGTACGAATTTACTGACCCCAAATCCTCCCCCACTTCTTGGGCCTACCTCGGGAGATGTACACAATTTTTTCTCTAAACATGCGCCAATCCATGTTCTCCTCCCAGGTCGAGACCAATGGTGCCCTATGAGACCCCCAGAGTTGAGCGATATCTCTCTTTGCAATCATGTTGCCCAGCGTGACCCATTGAGTCTGAGCAATGGTACAGTCATTTGGTTCCCAAACATTCAGCAAACAACGTCTGGCCTCGGGGAGTAACCCGACACCCGTCACTTCTCCCATCACCGCATGCACTCGATTCCAAAAAACCACGACCGCCGGGCATTCCCATATAATGTGGAGGAAGGTAGCAAGCAAACCACATCCACGCCGACATAACCCATCCACAGAATAACCCATATGGATCAATCGTGGACCCGTGACATAGATACGATGTAGAATCTTGAGCTGCACCAGTCGGAGACGCGCCGGAATAGCGACTTCTTTTGGGGAGGACATTGCAGCCTGCCAGTCTTCATCGTCTAATTCCAGACCGTCACCAGTCCATGCCTCTCGTAGCTGTACAAGAAGGTCCGAACGGGCATTAATACGTTTTTTATATATGAGGGAGATAGTGCTGTCAGGGACATGTCCATCCAGCACTCTATCTTCCAGGGGAGAAGACTCAGGGATCGAAGTACCAGCAGGGAAGACCGAAGCAAGTGCATGGCGGACCTGAAGATATCGGAAATATTCCCTATCACTCAGCTGATATTCCCGTTTTAGCTCATCAAAAGTTTTGACTCTGTCAACGGCCCAAAGATCACCCACTTTGCTAATACCGATAAGGTCCCATCTATTGAATCCCTTCGAGGACCACAGACCACCCAGTCTCTCAGCTGCATACAGGGGAGTCGCCCTAGTCAGTTTATCCGTCCAGGCCGTGGCCTATATTGCACTATCCCACACACATATCGCCACCGCAGTGGGGCCCGTCAGATTCCTCCTGGCGGTCCTGGAGTATAGCGCTCTATTATAATCGCCCCCCGGTAGTTGCCACCGATCCATATCATAGGCGGGATTAGGAACAGGACCATACATGGCATGGTTAATAGCACTCAACTGTGACGCCCAATAATAGCGCCTGACATCCGGCAAAGCGATACCACCGTCATACCAGGGCAAAGTCAATTTCGCCAACGCTATACGCGGCCGTCCACTCCAAACCAATTTCCTCTGAAGGCCCTCGATTTCACGGAAATAGCCGGCCGGAACTAGATCGAGCGTGTTCTGGATGGCGTAAAGGAATCGGGGAAGGGACATCATTTTAAACAGGGCCGCTCTCCCTAAAGGAGACAGAGGCAATCCACACCATGCCACTACATCCGACCGAAGTCGGGCAAGCGGAGGCAGTAGATTCCGCTCAAATCGTACCCTGGGGTCCATAGAAACATAGATCCCCAAGTACTTGAAACCAAATACAGGATTTAGCCCAATTGATAACCAAACCAGAGTTCTTCCCGAAAGAGCTCAGGACGTCAAACAGAACCCCCAATGACTTACGGGGAGAAGTAAGGTATAACAGTATATCGTCGGCGTAAAGCAACACCCGATCCTCGAAGGTAGGGGACCACCGTATGCCCCTGAGTGAGGGCTCCCAGCGGAGCCACGCGGCAAGGGGTTCAAGAGCGAGCGCAAAGAGAAGAGGCGACAGAGGGCAGCCCTGCCGTGTGCCACGCCCGAGGACAAAAGGGTCAGAGGCCCCTCCATTAACCACCACCTGTGCCAGCGGTTGCTCATATAAAAGCCTAACCCACCCGATAAACTTACGACCAAAACCAAACTTGGCAAGGGCAGCCCACAAATAAGGCCATTCCACCGTGTCAAAGGCCATCGAGGCGTCAAGGGAGACCAAGATGGCCGGTTCCTCAAGAGACCCCGCCCTCGCCAAGGCACCATGAAGGCATCGAAGATTGAGTGCGTTATTACGGTGGGGGATAAACCCGGACTGATCAGGGTGCACCAAATCGCCAATCACCGTAACCATTCGGCTCGCCAAGATCTTAGCGAGAACCTTAGGCTCCACATTCAAAAGCGAGATCGGCCTATATGACGAACATTGTTCCCGAGGCTTTCCATCCTTATGGATGACCACAATGGACGCCAGTCTCTGATCCCGGGGAAGAAGCCCGAGATCTCGCGACGCCAAGAACATCCGACGAAGGTATGGCGCCATTTTGTCGGGGCACAGCTTATACAGCTCGACTGGCATACCGTTCGGGCCCGAAGCCTTTCCCGAGCGAAGCGCACGGATAGCGAGCGCTACTTCATCGGTAGAGAAATCCGCCTCCATAAGCTCCCTGTCCGAGTCCGACAGTCTACGCAACGTTATATCTCGGAGCAACAGGTGCGAGTCCTCCTCGGGTCTGTCTGAGACCGATGCGTAAACCTTCCGAAAGTGCTGGGCAAAGACCTCTACTATCTCGACAGGGTCCACCACTCGCACACCATCCACTCGTTCAATCACGGGCACCACCCGGTTCAATCTATCCCTTCTGTCAAGCCAAGCAATCAATTTCCCCGCCTTGTCACCCACATCATATAGGCGCCCCTGCTGCTCACGATTCATCGCCTTAGCCGCATCAGTCACCAGAGCTCTGTATTCAGACTGTTTAAGCGCCAGGGAGTGCAAGCCACCAGGCGTAGTTCCAGACTCCATCCGCTCCTCCAACTCAGAGATATCATTTTCCAGACGCACCACTTCCATAGTTCTGCGCCTCCTTTCGCCGGCAATCAATCAGAGACTCTGACCCCGGATCACAGTTTTATATGCCTCCCATAAAGAAACAGGGGAGGATACTGACCCTTCATTCTCAGCAAAATAGTAATCCATACATTTAACCACTACCGTACCAATGTTGGGGTTACGAAGACGAGACAGCAGCCGCAAGCACGAGCGCGTGATTATTTTGCAAAAAGGTACGCATATGTAATGATGAAAAAGAAGGGGAATGTGCATTAAACAATGGAATATCAGCATGTAGTAAGAGGCGCATATAGGATTGAGCAGTTTGAAGGGGAGATAAGGGCAGATAGATATCGAGGGAGGTTTTGGGATACACGGGCAGTATAACAACAAGGTGGAATGAAAGGGAATGGAGTAGAGGTATTCAGGATAATGTGTAGTGGTAGGCTACGTTTATTAGCGGGAAAACGTTAGTTTAAGAATCAGTTCTGTTTTTGATAAAGATGTTAGCATTCAAGAAATAGTGTCACTGAATGGAACATAGAGTTAATTATGTATTTTGCATTTTAGATAACCCCTGACGAAGGGCCAATCTTAAAGGCCCGAAATGCATTGGGTATATGGATTTTAATGAACATGAACAAAACTTACATGTGCTATCGTGGCGCAGAAGAAGGCTTGGATTAGCACTTCTGCTTCATTTAGAATAAAGCCAAGATGTAAGCGTTCTCGCTTGTGACAGAGCGACAAGATGTAAAATTAAGAAGAATGTAACAAGATGTGGATTATTGTGATTAAAATAAAGAAGAAGAAAACAAAAAGACTTAACGTGTGGCATTTTGTGATGCCTGGATAATCAAGCAGTGCACCCGGCGAGGAGTGGAATCACTCCTCCTTTCAGGGGTTACGAAGATGCCACGGATTAATAGGAGCGATCCGACCCCCGGACTCCAGCCGCACGTCAATAGTGAGCCAGAGTGGGGAGTGGTCCGAAATCCCCCTAGCCAAATGTCTAATTTCCCTCACTGAGACCATCTGTGCTGCTGGTATAAGGATGTAGTCGAGCCTCGAGAGACTACCATGAGCCCCTGAATAAAAGGTGTATTGGAGCTGTCCAGAATGGAGTTGTCTCCAACAATCCGCTAATCCCAGTGTGTCCAAGAAATTCCCCAGCCATAACTGCGATGCAGGGAGGGTTCTACGGGGGCTACGATCCTCCTCTCCACTGACGACCGAATTAAAGTCGCCACCCACTACCAGCAAGCCATCGGGGAGTCCCAGGACTACCCCGCCCAAATCAGAAAACGTGGTGGACTTGAGAACAGGGGGAACATACACAGACAAAATGGAGATCGTCTTCCCCTCCCAGCGACCCACAACAGCGGCATTGCGGCCCCTATCATCTAGCACCTTATCATCCACTTCGAGGGGGAGGGAGTTTCTAACCATGATACCCGCCCCCCTCGACCCAATGGTGAATCCAGAGTGGGCCACCAAGCGGTAGCCTCGTCTATTCAATGCATGGCACGTATTTCCTACAAGATGCGTCTCCTGTAGTAAAACGATATCCGGGGATTGTCGCTTCAAGTATTGCAAAACTATCCCCCGTTTTATCCTATCCCCGAGACCATTAACGTTCCAGCTCAGTACCCTCAGCCCCCTACCCCCCATCCCAGACAGGAACAAACAGTCCTCCCTGACACAAAACAGGCACAAATGATAAAGTAGCGACCAAATCGTAGCCTCGTAACAAGCAAACAAGAAAAGCCTCAACACACAACCCCCCACCCTGCACCCCTGCGGTAGACCAAAAAGCCACCCCAACTTGCAGTGTGCCTGTCGCCCCATTAAACTAACCTACAAGAAGAGAGAGAAAAACGTCCCCTGAGGAGGAAGAGTCCCGAATCCCTCCACCCCCGGGTATCTACAGCGTAGAAACATCGCAATCACAGAGCCACTGCAAAGCGTCCAACAAATTGGCTTGTCGGCACAGACTCACTACTCCTGTTCTTCCAAGCCGCCCTCGGTGCCCCTCGAGCTCTCCGGGCTAGTATGTTGCGTCGGCAGGGTGTCCAGCCAGTCACCGGCCACCTCGGGGCGATCAAAGAAAAATGCACGTTCATTATGTTCAATCCTCAGGCGAGCCGGAAAAAGCATGGCGTATTTCAGTCCCATGTCCCTGAGACGTCTCTTCACCCCCGTAAAGCCCATACGTTGCTTCTGCACCACCTTCGTGAAGTCCGGATAGAAACTGATCGACACGTTTTCAAACTTAGTGGGACCATTAGTACGGGAGGCCTGCAGGATAGCGTCTCTGTCTAGGAAATTAAAAATCCCGGCTATTATAGGCCTGCGGAGCGGCACCGAGCTTGGGCTTCCCACCCGGAATTCTGTGAGCACGCTCCACCGCAAAAAGATTATTAAGGCCCTTTGGTGCCAAGTGGTTCCGAATAAGATCCTCCACCAAAAGGTCCGTAGGCGAGTCTGTAGAGTCCTCCGGAACACCTACGATGCGGACGTTGTTGCGTCTGGCCCGGCTCTCGAAATCATCCAGCCGACGGGCGAACAAATCTCTGGCCATGCGAAGATCGCGGACCTCGGTCCGAAGATCCGAGACATCCGTAATCAGGCTCGCTGTCTTGATGTCCAGGGATTTAACCCGTTCATTGGTTTTCCCCAAGTCCGTCCTGATAAGGTTGACCTCGATTGCCACCGTGTCCAGCTTAGCGGCCAGAGTTTCATATTGCCGACCCATCGCAGTCTGGATACTGGTAATGGCGCCCATGACATCCTTTAGAGTCGGCTCTTCAGTCGCAGGAGCATCGTCACCAGACTCCCCTAGGGCCTTGCTCGGGCCACCCGGGGATTCCTTCGGGCGGGTAAAGCGATCTATAGTCTGTGCCTGAACAGCCCCTCCACGATTCGGGCCTCGGGTGTTGCGCCTCTCAGAGTCCGTCCTGCCCGTCATGGTGGGCGACGAGCTCCGACAGGACCTCTGGAATCTGGTCAAAATGATGCCCTCTATGACAAGCCTGTCGTGTCGAGAGGTCGAGGAACGACAACCAGAGTGGAATGGACGTCTAGCCCAGGGCAGCAGTGTCAATCAGCAGCGAGTTGGCGTCAACAATGACCAAAATCGAAACCGAAAGTACCACAGGGGCAGCGGATGCATCTCTCCAGCCGTTGTTGTTCAATTGCCACCCGGGCACCTCGGGAACTCAAGCCCCCGGATGGCCTCTGCCATAGGCCTCAAATTATGAGGAGCAGCAAGTCTGGCTCCCGGTGGCCAAATCGAGTTTCGGAAAAAGCTTTTGATATCAGCAGGGCATCAGCAAAAAATACCCGTCGTCCAAATCAGGATTTGTTCCAGGATAGATGAGGGTGGCGGAAGGGGTCTCGGGAGCCCTCTGCTCACGCGTCCATCTTGGATCCGCGCGTAGCTCCTCCAGTGTTTTCAAAATTGAGGCACAAACCTAGTATGTTTCTCTCATAAATGCTGAATTGCTGTTAGTCGTTTTGTGAAGAGAGGGGTTGTTTCCATGTCAAAAAAATTAAATCAACATACGGAGCATGAGGGGGCGTGGCTATGCCGGCAAAGATGGCAGACGTGCTCGGGTAGAGCTGCGCCGGGAGCTCCCGATCTATGGCCACATTTATCCATCAAATGCTGACTTGTTGAGGCTCCTGATAAGCGGCGACACATCTAAGTACCTGCTGCAGCCTTGAGGCAGGTTTCCCAGAAAATTGGGGACAGCTCACCGCGCCGCAGACCCTGGGCCCTGTGCGCGGCCGAGCGTGCTCCCAGCACATCAGAGACGCCGGCTACGCGAGGCCGCTGCTGAACTCCGCCCACCAGGCCGCCCGGCGCAGTTACTTCCACAGTGCTGCCGGGAGCGGGACTCGGGGCCACGCTGCACAGAGGAGTGAGAACCGTGCCCTGGACATCTGCCCCACTGGACAGGACCATCGGTGCACCTTGAATCCTGACACCACCCCCCGGTGTGCTTGCGTGGCGACTCGGCGGCGGCACACTGACGCCCGATCACGGGAGGCTGAATAGGAGGGCCACACCCTGCATCCTGTGACAGCCTACTACAATCCCGGACTTGGGTAAGAGACCCCTGGATGGACTGCAACGTCCTCAACTAGCCCCGTTGAGAGCTGGGGGCCCGGTGAAAGAGGGGGCATAGAACTGGGACGAGCCGGCAGCGAGTCCCGATGAGCCCTCGTATCCCTGGACATCCCTGAATGGCTCCCCCCACCACCCCCCTGACCTCTATTGAACTCAGACTGTCTGATCCTGGGTGCTGTGGCTCTGGTGGTCGGTGTGGGGCAACGCCGACACCCTCCTCCTGGTCCTGTGTGCTGGGGTGATACCGTGGTGCATCCACTGCCCCGGCTGCCACACACAGCTGCCACACAGCCTCACTCCCACCTACGCTGCTCTGCTCCGCTAGCTGGATGCTGTCCGCCAGCCCTCCAACCTGGTATCCCACGTATAACATATATCTCCTGGTGTGCTGCATTTCAGCTTGCGCTCCCTGCTGTGCCGCCCTGGTGTGACTGCTTCTTCTGCGATGAACAGGTGTCTCGAGGCCCTGACCAGACCAAACCAGTAGGCGCCTCACAGCTGAGGTCCCAGCCACATGTCACCCGGCACCCGCGCCAGGGTGAGTGCAGGAGGCGCTCTGACCTCATCTCTGTCCTTCAGAAGTAAATCAAGCAAGATGGTGAGGCAAACTACCACGGATTCCACCTCTGGCAAGCTGGACGCAATTTTAGCAGCAGTCGAAAAGCTGGGTGAGTTCCTTCAGCAAGTGCGCACTTCCTTAGAAAATAAAATTGACACGGTGGCTATAGACCTCACACATTTGCAAGCAGATCACCGCAAGCTGGCAGACCGCATCCATTACCGCAGAAGCTGACATCTCCCCACAGGTAGCAGCCGCAGACCAGCATATACCAAACCTGCTCAACCGTGTTGAGTTCCTGGAAGACAGGGTCGAGGATGCCGAAGGACGTACAGGAAGCAACAACGTACGTGGGGTGGGCCTGCCAGAAGGTCAGGAGGGGAAAGATCCGGCTGTGTATATGAGACTTGGCTCCGCTCTCTACTACCTGAAGGCACTCTCTCATCTTATTTCGTAGTGGAACAGGCGCACAGGGGGCCTGCAAGACCGTTGCCAACGGGTTAAAACCCACGACCGATCTTGATCCGCCTCCTCAATTACATGGACAGGGACGCCATATTGCAAGAAACGAGGAAACTACGAGACATTCATGTTGACAATCATAAAATAATGTTCTTCCCAGACTACAAGTTACAGGTCCAAAAACAGAGACACTCCTACATGACAGTCAAAAAACGCCTTAGGCAACAAAATCTCCAGTACTCTCTCCTGTTCCCGGCACATCTCCGCATAGTCGCCAATGGAAAAACTCACTTCTTCCAAACTCCAGAATAATGGATGGACTCTTAAGCCTCCGCAAACCCTGAGACTGCGCCCACCAACCCGCAACAGCAGTCACACAATGCATTCCCTGCCGCCGCCCTGCTGCTAGATGGCGGAGACACTCTCAGACCTCGCAATCGGCTGGATCAGACCGGAGCCAAGCTGTGGTAAATAAATAAATAATACCCTATTTTTGACTAGGCATAAATCATAACAGATAGCTCAATAAAATAAGAGTCAAGATTCGAGGTAGTAGGAGTTTCTGCAGGTTTATTACAGCATAAGGACAGGATCAGGACAACCTGCATAGGAACAGAATGGCAGGGCTAGAGTGGCCCGGCAGCTGCCGGGGCTGGGTCTGGGATGAGCGCGCTAACTTTTAATAACAATACACAGGCATATATACATAGCGCGAACACATAGCATTACATTGCAGTAGGCGTAGCAGTGGGTGGAGCAGAAGGCGTGACGCGTAGCAGTCGCGAAAGATAACAGTAAAAGTAGGTGTAACTGGGCGTATACATAGACATGTGGTGCAGACGTAACAAAATATGTCATGAATGGGGCGGAAACATAGGAGGGGGCTACCTAAGGAGCCGGGACCTCTAACCTGGTGGTGCGCGTAAACTGGCAATGACGTATCACTAGGAGAAGCTGGGGGCTATGAACTCTGTGCTAGGAGCAGAGACTAAAGTCTGGAGGGTCGGAGCGACATGTACCTAAACCCTATCTAGTATCTGATGTTTAGGGAACATGTTGATATAAACTAGAAGTCATGAGGGGAAAAGCTAACTTGACTCTAAGACTGGACCATGCATTATTCTACATGTAGTGCGTGATGAAGAATATGAAATGACCATTAAATACAGTATTTCTCTAACGTGGAGCCACATAGGCTAGACAATGACGGAAACTATTGATGCAGTTCAGTAGCTTAGGAATGCCGAGAAGGAGGACTGAACTGATAGCTGGAACTATAACATACTCTTGGCAGACTCAGAGGCAGAGCCGAGCTGCACCGGGCACTGCGAGGCAGGAAGTAAGTGAAGGGTCGAGGATACAGGTGGGGGCTGAATCGCTCCTTAGCGAGGCTTCAGGAGACAGGAGCTGAATCTGTGGTCCGGGCCCTGTTGAGGCCTGGAAACGGGGACTTTACAATGGAATAACGTGCACACTGGGAAACGTGGCAACGTAGCTTTACATAGGCCTGATAATCGTATTATTCACGAGGACTGGAAACTGGCATATTAGAGATGGACACAACTGTAATTGCGTCTTTAATCGGACATGGGGAATAACATATGCATATTGGTCATGCACACATAACATATGATGGATGAGGCGTAGGGACACAGAACATGGCAAAATTTACTTTTCCACATTCCCTCCTTGTCACTACGTTTCCATCAGGAAACATCAATATTCATGATACCATCTATCATTTCATACAGTATCATTTGTTCGTCTCGAATTGTCTTGGAACGGGATTTAGAACGGGGCTTGGGACTAGGAATACAAGAGGTAGCACAAATGCCGCAAATCGCAGGGCCACATTGTATACAGAGGCAGCAGCTTAATACGATCGCTACTGCAATACCTAGAAAGGACAGGACTTTCCATCCCCATGCGGAAATTATATTCCAGAACCAACCAGACCATGTCCAGGTGCCTGGATCTTGATGTAACAGATGGGCAATTTTATGGAGTCTGGTTATAGCTGAATAAACAGACGGCGCGTTATTAGGAATGAAAATGCAGCAACTAGATCCGAGAACTCTACAGGCCCCGCCCCTATCGGCCAGTATGACGTCAAGGACGAGACGATTCTGTAAAACGACAATTCTCATAAAAGATTGCTCTTCGGTTAAATTACCTAGAGCGGAGGCAGTCTCATCTACTACTGCTTCAAGGGTTCTTGTTAACCTACGGATTAGCTTACTGTTTACAATTGTACCTAAATAAGGGAAAACACCTTTATCAATATCAATAAATTGCTCTGCGGCAGTTTCAGTATAATCGACAATCGGGAGGTTTCTCTTGTGTCTAGTGTGTACTAGATGTGTGTTTCTATGATAGTCAGGTGGGGCTAGAAAAACAGGTGGCAGTAGGAAGGCAATGTAACAGGTTCCCTCCCAATCGAGGGGCAGACGAACATATGCGGTTTGACCACAAACAAAATATGAATGACGTGAAGCTTTGAAAATAGATTTCCCACTGTCACTATACTTGACAATAGTAGTACAATCACTATGTCCTACGTGTACAGAACCATGACTACGGACACATAATTCGCCTTTGACTGGTAGTACTGAAATAGCAGGTGAGTCTGGAGTAGTATCAGACTGAACATTCAGGACCATGAAATTCGACGAATAATTACCTAAATTGTATACTTCATTTTCTAGATCTAAACCTGTTCTGTGGGGGAGACCTTGCTTGTCTGGGAAACATGTGCTATTAAGAAAAGACATATCTGTTGAGGATGACGTTAACGTGGACCATGCTCCACACGAACCATCATGTGAAAAAGGATAAGGAAAGAGTGGCAGAACTCCCTTTGGTGTCTGGAAAGGGGGGAGTCGACCACACACCCAACAATTAGTGGTATTGCTGGTCTGGTGTGAGTAATGTAACATACGGATAAATGAATTGTTACGCATAGCGAGGCGGTAAGCATATTCGTGAGGAGGCAGATCACTAAACGTGTGCTCTACTGTAACATTTGAATGCTTATTTACATGAGGAACTGGAAAACACAGGAAAAGTGCGTAACTAGTGCAGGAAATCATTATGCTGAGAAACAATATGAAACTTAGAAAAACGATACATTGAATTGAATTTCGACTGACTCTCTCACTATGGGGGTCTATTTTATACATGTCAGAAACAGCCTAACCGTTTCACCTAGGGGAGGACTTATACAATCAAACTGACTGACTTATTTTACTAGACCGGAGCTTTAACTTATACTCCTGCTGCGGAGTTTTCTCTAACAGGGAAGGGGTTGTGTCAATGTCTTTTGCGGGACAGTCCTTAAGAGCAATAGTTTGGCAGTCTTCAAAATCCTGGGAATCCTTGGAAATGTTTTTAGAAACGGGTTTCAGTCCATTGAAAAGTTTTACATGAGAAAGGTGGACCCACCCCTTCCTGCCTTCCAGCTTGACGGCAGTACGGGTGGTCAAGAGGACCTGACGTGGCTCCTTCCAACGAGGTTCCAGCGGACTTGATCTGTCAAAATTTCGGATCATCACCAGCGAACCTGGAACGATTTCATGCGGTGCCACCTCGGTATTGTCTGGAAATGCGGCGGCAACCTGTGAACGACATGAGTTGAGGGCAGACATCAAGGAAGCTAGGTAATCTGTCAGCATATTACATGAAACATCGGTAATACTTCGGGGTCTAGGAGTACCCCACATGTTAGGGGGACGGCCGAATACGACCTCATACGGGGACAGACCTGATCTAGAATGTGCGACCATACGCATATAAAATAAAGCGACTGGCAGAGCTACTAGCCAGTCCACACCCTTTTCTTTACATACTTTGGCGATGCGGATTTTCAGGGTCTGATTATGTCTCTCGACTAGACCGGCTGCTTCAGGATGGCGTACACAATGGAACTTCCACTGGTACCCTAACAACAGGGAAACGTGCTTCATGAGTTCAGATGAGAATGGCTGACCGTTATCAGAATATACGACTCTAGGGAGTCCATATCTAGGGAAGAATTCACGAACCAACTGTTTGGCAGTGGTCGCGGCTGTGTAATCTGGGACTGGATATGCTTCTGTCCACCTGGACAAAGCGCATACAACTACAAGGACATACTTGAAACCTCGACATCGCTCCATCTGAATATAATCCATCTGGAGGACCTCAAAAGGGTGGTCAGGAGGCTGGAAACCACCTTGTTCCACCGGGACACTTTTACCTGGATTAAACTGACAACATATCATACATGTACGGACTTTCTGTTTGGCTGCAGCTCGTAAATGCTTGTTGAACCAAATGTTCTGGATACTGTCTAACATAGCTTTTTCTCCTAAATGTGCTGGACTATGTGCGGTATTGATAATGACTTGAACCATAGAGTCGGGGAGAAACCATGTGGCTCTACCCTTCGTTAACCATCCTTGATCTGTCTGGACCCCTCCTTGTTCGGACCATTTCTTGATTTCATCGGGAGTAGCATGTAACTGGATATCTATGACATCTTGTGTAGGGTCCTTAACTGTCATACATGTAGTCGGATCTGGAGTATGTGTCTGTGTCGGATTAGCTTGAATGTCTGGAGTCTGAGCTGTAAGCTTGGCTGTGCGATCTGCTAGATCATTACCTTGGGAAATAATGTCAGTAACTTTCGTATGTGCTTTGCACTTCATAATAGCGATAGATGTCGGTAAATGTATTGCATCTAACAGAGCTTGAATAAGGAAACCATGTTGAATCTTGGTTCCATGAGAAGTCATGAAACCTCTCTCCTGCCAGAGCACTCCGAAGTCATGTACAACTCCGAATGCGTAGCGTGAATCTGTGTAAACATTAACTTTCAAGTTCTTGGCGTGTATACAGGCTTGTGTCAGAGCAACTAGCTCTGCTGCTTGAGCGGACAGGGTATCAATACGGTGTGTTTCAATAACTTCAGTGTCAGTAGTCACTGCATACGCGGCGACTAGTTCTCCTGTACTAGTTCTCATACATGAACCATCCACATAAAGTGTCAGGTCAGGATCTGGTAACGGAATGTCTGTCAGGTCTTGTCTTGGCTTTGTCGTAATGTTAACTACTTCCACACAGTCATGTGTGTCAGGATTTGAATTAACTGATGGTAACAGTGTAGCAGGATTCAGGACGTTGCAGCGTCTAATTTCTATGTGTGGCTGGAACAGTGTCAATTCATAACCTGTTAAACGTGCAATTGTCAAGTGTTGAGTTTGTGTTCGGTTCAAAAGAATTTCTACTGAATGTGGGACTTGTACTGTCAGGGAGTGTCCTAAAACTATGGAATCACTTTGTCTGATAGCTAGTGCTGTGGCTGCAACTGACTTGAGGCACGCAGGCAACGCCTGGGCGACTGGATCTAGTGTGCTCGAAAAATAAGCACAGGGCTTGGATTGACCTGCTTGATCTTGTGTGAGAACAGATAATGCTGTACCTTCACGTTCTGTGACGAAAAGTGTAAAAGGCTTACTGTAGTTTGGTGTAGCTAGAACTGGAGCTTGGCATAGGGCTTTCTTTAACTCGTTGAAACTAAGTGTATGTTCAGATGTCCAAGGGAGGACAGTCGACACGGCTGCCTCCTGTGTCGTTAACTGTATCAGTGGCTTGGCTAGAAATGCATACTGAGGAATCCATTGTCTGCAATAAGAAGTAAGGCCAATAAAGGCACGTACCTCCTTCTGGGTTCTGGGCTGGGGAAGACTCGCTATTAACTGGATACGGTCTGGTGTCAACTGTCTACCCCTCTTGGACAGCAAGTGTCCTAAGTATACCACTTGCTGGACACAGAATTGAAGCTTCGAAGGTGACACCTTGTGCCCCATCTCGGCTAGGAAATACAGAACTGTAAGGGATGCTCGCTCGCATGCACGTTCAGAACGGGCTGTGATCAGTAGATCATCGACATACTGGAGCAGGGCAGTGTCAGTTGGCATGTGAATATTGTCTAGTTGTCTCTTAAGTGCTTGACTGTAAATACTAGGGCTTTCTGTGAAACCTTGAGGAGCGCGTGTGAACATATAGCTCCTTCCATTTAAACAAAATCCGAAAAGAAACTGGCTGTCTAGATGAATCGGAACACTAAAAATGCGTTCTTGAGGTCTATGACAGTGAAGAACGTGGCTTCGGAATCAATGGCTGTTAATAGGGAAGAGATGTCTGGGACAACTGGATACTGCGGAATAATACATTTGTTAAGTTCTCGTAAATCAATCACTAATCGATATACTGGAGGTGCATTCGGATCAGTACGTTTCATGACTGGAATGATCGGAGAATTACATACATTGGAGTCAGTTTCTACAACTACTCCTTGAGCCATGAGCTCGTCTATAATTTTGGTTAAGGCTGCTACAGCCTCGGGTGGCAATCTATACTGCCTGATTCGTGGTAACACTACACCTGGTTTGAGAGTCACACGATGGGGTGTGATTTGCATGTAACCTACATCAGTTGGACCTTGCGCCCATAAATGCTGCGGAACATTAGACAGTCTGGAATCAAAATCTCGTAATACATAGTGACCCTTAAAGTCACGTAGGAACAGTCGTATTCCCTCTGGGGAACAGCATATGACTGCACCTAATTCTTTCAGTGTCTTAATGCCTAACAGATTTTCTGGACATGACTTAGTAAGTAACAGATCAGTAGTGCGGGACAATGGACCTACTTCTAGAGTAACTGGCTTTGAGATCTCATTTATAATGGGTTTTCCTGAAAATCCAAGGGAAACATTTCTTGAGCCTGAGAGCGGAGCCCCTGGAACTTCGGCGTGACTAATTGTGGTCCTACTTGCCCCTGTATCAATCAAAAACTTTCTGTCTTTCCCTAATACTTGACTGTGAACATAGGGACCTTCTTGATCTACAGGTATCTCGATGAGAGGCAAGCCTACCTCCCTCTCTAGGCTGTTTCATGAATATGGCTGGTACTCTGGATACTCAGACTGTGCATACTGGTACATCTGCGATGTAACGTGCTGTGTTGCAGCAATAGGCTGCGGTGCTGTAACTGTCTGTTGTGCATTCTGTGACTGAGGAATCTGTGAAACTGGTTCTTGTCTAGGCGGACGTGGTCTTTCTTTAGTCTTACCAGTAGCTATGTTGTGTTTCAGAACTGCACACTCATTTATAAAATGACCTGGCTGTTTACAATAATTGCAGTTCCCTTTAACGGGAGCTGCAGGATGACTGGCTTGATTCGGACCCCTCTTCTGACTGTCTTGAGGAACAGATTGTGCAACTAGCACTTTCATTTTCGTGTCTTTCATACGTTTTCTTTCGTGTTCTTGCTCTTCCCTGATTCTATTCTGGTGATACTGAAGCATCTGGAGCATCTGGGACGGAGTATTTGCTTGCCAGGTGCTTTCGACTTTCAAAACTCGATTTTTAATTTGTGGACTTGAATTCTCGACTAATTTAGTAACGAAAAGGTGAGGGTATGACTCACTACTTGTCTTGAGACCACTGTTGATACTAAAACATTTTTCAAACCTAGAATAAAAATCACTAATATCTTCATCTTGTTTCTGTTTACAGGCTGAGATTGCATCCCAGTCTTCTTTTCTCGTTGTCAATAATCTGGGTAAAACTTGAATCAATAATTCTGGTAACTCTTTACATTTATCTCCAAGACCGGTACCTGGTACTCGTGCCTTGTCTTCAGCTTCTAGAGCTGTCCAATCGATCTTTTTCTCTCCCACCTCCCATTCTTTTTCCTTTAACTTTTCATACACCCCTGCGGGTAACAGGACCTTTAACATTTTAATGATATCTGGGTAAGTATATTCTCCCATACGGAGCATGTCTTTTAATTCTCTATGGAACCCTGCTGGATCTTTGTCATGACAGGGAATTAATTTCTTCATTTCAAGAAGTTCCATCTTTGATATTGGAGTGTATACAAACACTCGTTGCATTTCGCCACCCGTTCCTCTAACCGGGTGGACTTCCCGTAACGGATTCTGTCTGTCTATGCAGAATGATTTACTTTCTGGGGGTGAGACATGAACAAAATGCGGGTTTAAGAATGTTCTATATTTGTGACGCTGTTCTAGAATGACACTAATTAAATCGGTACCTAGACCTCTCCATTTGTACTGGAGTAACTCGTTCAGGATATCATGTAACGGGCCTGGATCAGAATGTTGACCCTCATACAGAGTAATGAGGTGCTGGATCATATACATACCCACCAGTCGCTGCTCGGCTGGGGGCATTTTCAGAAACATTTGTGCCACTATTTCGTCTGGAAAAGTGGTAGAATCAGTAATCCATCGGACGGCTGATCGGGCTATTTCTTGTTCATGCATAGTACTTAATTCACTGTAACCGATTCGTGATTTCAGAATGTGATCGGTAGCTTGAAATACTTGTTCTAGAGAACCTTGTTCTGGTGCTGGATGACGGAAAATAGACTTGTGTTCTAGACGTAAATGGCGATCGGGAAATCTAGATTTTCCTACATACGCTATTCTGGCGGGATTCTCGTCTTCCTCTTCAGGATCAGAGATACTTTCTTTCTCGCTTACTTGTGCTGCTTTACGTTGTTCGTGTATCTTTATTATTTCTTTACGGATTTTCTTGTACATACTTTCCATGGCACCGACGGTCTTGTGTTTACCCTCGGCTATATTATCACTCCACCTTGTCAGGATTTTCATTTCGGCGGAATCTTTAGACGGGTAATCTTGTTCTCTTATTAGACAATTGATCAGGAACTTTAATATCATGAGCTGGATCTCGGCTTTCCTTTGAGACATAGTCTCGCTAATACTTTCTGGATCATCCCCTGTACGGATGAAACGATATATTCTGTCTAGGTCTTCTTTCATATTTGGTAGGGTGACTAGATACTCGGTCACCTTTCTTACGCGGAATGAATATAAAACCATATTATCCTCGCCTGGGACTGGATCATAGCAACATTCGGCAAGGGATTTTCTTATTTCTGCAACAGTCTGATGTCTAGGCGTACGCTGGGACGCTTGTGCGTGTAATTCGGCTAACGTTAAACGCTTATGTGGCGGCGGGGTTTGAGGAGGACCTCCTCCTGCGGCCCCTAGACTGGAATCATCGACGGACATTCTTCGTGGCGGAGCGGGAAGTTGAAATGCTGGCTGGACCGGGGGTACCGTAGCAGGTACTCCGGTGTCTGGAAGAGCGGGAAGTGCCTGATTTACAGGGACTGGCGGAGCGCGAACAGGATTTGCATATTCTGGGACTGTGTCGTCCAAATAGGACGAAATAAAAATATCAGCTGCGGTCGGTTTGTGACGTAGCTTGGTCGGAACTAATGGTGGCGGGAAATTACTGGATGCCTCTGGGGTCGCTTTTGGCAAGCCCTCGGCAAGAAGAGGATACATACCCCTAATGAGGGCATGCCTCTGTCTGTCTGACTGTTCGGCTTTGACTTGTTCACCTATCTCGATTAATTCTCTTTCTTGGGCTCGTTCCTGGGATTCTCTACTTAACTCTGACTTTCTGACTTCCTTTTCGGTTCTTCTATGAGCTTCCTTGCGCCATAACTCGATGGCATCTTTCTGTGACTGTCTGGCTTTCTTTTTCCATAATGCTTCCTCTACTCGCATGATACATTCGGCATCCCATGTACCCGATACGGGCCATCTATACTTTTCTTCTAACTGTTTGGTATACTCTACCCATAAATCTAAATACAATATGGCACTTATGCCATGTTTCTGATACATAAAATGACCTGGACTGTCCCTCGGCGGAACAGGAACTGCTGCTTCCAGCAGACCCTTTCTAGTTTTTAACTGACGTAACTTGGAAAATATAGGCATGACTGAACTGTAATCTGGACACAATACAATACACAATAAACACGAAATCACGTCACACTCATACCACAACATTAAAATACATGAAGAACATTATAAATAACAGTTTGAACAGAATATTACCTGGAATACTGAGAGCAGAAATACAAGAATTTTCTCGAGAACGGAACAGACTAGAATTACTGGATGCACTGCTGTAACAGTACGGAACATACCGGTCCCATAAAGGAACGCATCAAGACCCGTATCCACCTAGGTGAACACTTCGTTTGTGAGTCTGGGTACCACCAACCCACGGACCAGGAGTCAATTTAGATTGGTCCTGTCTAGATACTACCCCAGCAATGGTACTCACCGGGCAGCACGGAACGGAAGGCCTCGGACTGGACTGGACTGATGGCGACGACGAACTTCGGACTTCGGACTTCAGTTACGGGTGGGCCTCCGGATACCTCGGACCTTGAACTCTCGGCTTGGGCTCTGGTCGGGACTCACCGCGTTCCTCCACCGTCTCGTTCGGATGCTGGACCGCCTCCTCCGTCTCCTCCGTGGGCCTGAGGGATACTTGGAGCAGAAATATCTGCCAGTGCACGGTATGGTTCCGTCACGGCTGCAGAGGGTCAGGGGGTCGGCGTGGCTTCACCGACGCGTGGGGAAAGGGCAAGTCCCTATTCGGGCGCCATTATGTGGTAAATAAATAAATAATACCCTATTTTTGACTAGGCATAAATCATAACAGATAGCTCAATAAAATAAGAGTCAAGATTCGAGGTAGTAGGAGTTTCTGCAGGTTTATTACAGCATAAGGACAGGATCAGGACAACCTGCATAGGAACAGAATGGCAGGGCTAGAGTGGCCCGGCAGCTGCCGGGGCTGGGTCTGGGATGAGCGCGCTAACTTTTAATAACAATACACAGGCATATATACATAGCGCGAACACATAGCATTACATTGCAGTAGGCGTAGCAGTGGGTGGAGCAGAAGGCGTGACGCGTAGCAGTCGCGAAAGATAACAGTAAAAGTAGGTGTAACTGGGCGTATACATAGACATGTGGTGCAGACGTAACAAAATATGTCATGAATGGGGCGGAAACATAGGAGGGGGCTACCTAAGGAGCCGGGACCTCTAACCTGGTGGTGCGCGTAAACTGGCAATGACGTATCACTAGGAGAAGCTGGGGGCTATGAACTCTGTGCTAGGAGCAGAGACTAAAGTCTGGAGGGTCGGAGCGACATGTACCTAAACCCTATCTAGTATCTGATGTTTAGGGAACATGTTGATATAAACTAGAAGTCATGAGGGGAAAAGCTAACTTGACTCTAAGACTGGACCATGCATTATTCTACATGTAGTGCGTGATGAAGAATATGAAATGACCATTAAATACAGTATTTCTCTAACGTGGAGCCGCATAGGCTAGACAATGACGGAAACTATTGATGCAGTTCAGTAGCTTAGGAATGCAGAGAAGGAGGACTGAACTGATAGCTGGAACTATAACATACTCTTGGCAGACTCAGAGGCAGAGCCGAGCTGCACCGGGCACTGCGAGGCAGGAAGTAAGTGAAGGGTCGAGGATACAGGTGGGGGCTGAATCGCTCCTTAGCGAGGCTTCAGGAGACAGGAGCTGAATCTGTGGTCCGGGCCCTGTTGAGGCCTGGAAACGGGGACTTTACAATGGAATAACGTGCACACTGGGAAACGTGGCAACGTAGCTTTACATAGGCCTGATAATCGTATTATTCACGAGGACTGGAAACTGGCATATTAGAGATGGACACAACTGTAATTGCGTCTTTAATCGGACATGGGGAATAACATATGCATATTGGTCATGCACACATAACATATGATGGATGAGGCGTAGGGACACAGAACATGGCAAAATTTACTTTTCCACAAAGCGCTGAGTGAAAGCAGCGAGGTACTCCAGGCCACTGGGGGCATTACAGGCTCTAAACTGGAAAACCTCGCCTCTAGCTCGAGCCGTCAGGACCAGACCAGCGACAATGACTTTTCCGATGACCCGCAGGCCTCTCAAGACTCTTACGAACTGCCCAATGTCACTCCACAAACGTCCGACGACGTTGCCTAAAAAGCTGCACTTGGTCATCGCTTATGCGACATGCCTTGGCCACCTGTTCGGGCCAGCAGGCATGGCCTGCCCTACCTTGCACTGTCTTGTACTGCAATCCCTGTGAACTTCGACACAGTTGCAGTTTGGCTGTGCCTCGATCATTGACTCTATGATGGCCCTGGGACTCCTCTCATTCCTTGAACTGCGCACTCACACGTTATCCCTGTGTCGGCATTGATCACCGGGCTGGGATGTCGCCCGGCGCGATGCCTGCCCATTTGCGACTGGAGCTTCCAAGAACTATTCAAGACACTTGCATATCCTTTGTTCATTACGCAGTGCGTAGCACACCCTCCTTAGTCATTGTGTGAATGTTGTCTTGGTACAAGGATTGGACGACTGCCTGTTGCAAATTCGCCCTTTTGGAATTACTTAATCTCTTTGAACTGTTTGTATCGCGATCTAGCATGTATAGAAGCTTAACTTTCAATCACTTAGGGCTAGAGGAGCCAATACTGTGACCATGCTCATTGCTTGCAAAGTCTACATGTCTATGTGCTCTCTTTTGTTCACATTCTTCACACACTATGGCCTCCGTTAAAATAGGCACATGGAATGTGCGGGGCTTACACACTCCATCACAACGCTATCAAATATACTCCTATCTCAAACGACACCATATACAGATAGAACTGCTAAAGGAAACCCATTTGTCCAAAACTGAGCTGCCACACCTACATCACCGCTGGCGGAGACAGCTGTATGCCAGGGGATACTCAGCGTTTGCACGAGGGGTACTAATATGGGTCAGACTGGGGGGTCCTTTTTAAAGACACGGATGTCAAAATAGACACCGAAGGCAGATATGTAGTGGTGCACAGCACACTAGACGGCAGGCCTGTAATACTTGCCTCGCTGTATGCACCTAACACAGAACAAGAACGTTCTTCGATCATATTTCACTAATACTAGCGCCCTGGCATGATATTCCTATGCTGCTGGGGGGTGATTATAATAGTGTATTGGATGCAGGGCTGGACTGGTCGTTCCCCTCTCTCCCAGGCACGAACACAATTCACGCTATGAGAGCACTAGCCGGCTAGGCGTTGCAATGGAACCTGATTGGTGCATGGAGACACCTACACCCGACTGACAGAGTGTACTCTTATTACTCAGGAGCTCACAGGCTGCATGTTCGCCTTGACGTCTGCCGCCTTGTTGCCTTATGTAGTCTCAGCGCATTATTTAGGCCGAACCCACTCGGACCATAATCCCCACACTCTAGACCTGCAGTGGGAAAACGTCAGACCCCCGATTCCCTCTTGGCGGCTACAGCCTGATGTCTTATTAGATGCACCCTTCTGTGGCTCATAAGCCACCGCCATTGATCAATATTTTGATGGCAACGCTGGTACGGCCTCCACCTCCAAAATAGAGTGGGACGCTTTCAAGGTGGTGATACGTGGCCACTGCCTACACACACAAGCAGGTATGCACAAGCAGTTGGAGAAGGACTTGCTCAGAATAGAACAACGCTTAGCTACATTTGAGCAGGAGGGGGCCATGGATGCCATGGACACCCTGTCCGAAGTGCGGGAGGAACATTCCCAGCTGCTGGACAGGTTGCGCTGTTTAAACTATGCAGCACACTCTGTGACAACTCATCACCAGGGTGACAAGACAGGCAAGCTCCTCTCATGGCTGATCCGGCAGGATCTCCTGGCTCCGCTGATCACGTCCGTGCATACACCGCAGGATACTGTGGTTAAAACCCAGGCAGCCATTCATGACGAATTCACTTCTCACTTCTCAATACGCTCAGTTATACCAGTCCCAAGCGCAGTCCACACCCGCTGAGCTTCAGTCCATCCTGCCAGGAATCGAGTTACCGCAGCCCACCCCTGAGCAACAAGAGGAGCTCAATGCTCCCCTCTTGCAGGAGGAAGTAAGAGACAGCATTTTTACGGTTTCCAATGGCAAATCACCGGGCCCTGATGGTTTGCCTGTGGAATTTTATAAGGCATATTCAGACATCTTACTCCCATAGTTACTGGCTCTGTACACAGCTGCCATAAAAGACTCATCGCTCACAACTACACAAAATGAGGCGACCCTTGTCTCCTTACTTAAGCTGGGTCGAGACCCTCAACTCCTCAACACCTATCGCCCCCTAGCACTCCTCAATACAGATTACAAAATATTTGCTTCTGCGCTGGCCAAAGGTTTAGCCCCATTGGGAAAGACGCTGATCCATCCCGACCAGAACGGATTTGTCCCTACTAGAAGCACCTCCGTCAAAATACGAAGGCTATTCCGTGTGCACACGTATGTCCCACATGACTGGCCGTGATCTGGGTGCCTAGCTCTCAATTTGGAGAAAGCTTTTGACTCCCTAGAGTGGCCTTATCTCTTGGCGGTCTTGCGCAAATATGACCTAGGGGACGATTACATACAGATGGTCGGTCTCCTTTATCAACGTTCTACGGTACGGGTCAAGACGGGGAAGTTAATTTCCGACGCCTTGAGAATCAGTTGAGGGACTCGGCAAGGCTGTCCTCTGTCCCCACTACTTTTCTCCCTAGCTATGGAGCCCCTGGCGGCATTACTCAGAGCCAGTGACGCTTACTGGGGTATACCACTAGGCGACGGGCTACACACGGTCTCGCTATACGCGGATGACCTACGACTATATGTCAGAGACCTGAGGGCTATCCCACTGGCCATAGAGGACATTTTCCGACAATTTGAACGATTGTCAGGGCTCAAACTAAACTGGACGAAGTCCGGAGTTTATTCTTTTTCCAGCGGGGTGACTGACACAACTATCACTATCATTAGAGCCATGTTGGCTTGGTATCAATCCATGTTCAGGTACTTAGGCATATACATATACAGATACCCTACAGATATATTAGAGGGTAATTTGATGCGGGCCATAATGGCAATCAGAGCGCAAGTCCACTTCTGGAAAACGCTCCCACTGAGTGTGATGGGTCGTGTCACCTTGACGAAAATGATCATTTTACCGCAACTGTTTTATTATTTCTCCAACCTCCCAGTATAATTCCCAGTCAAGATTCTCCGGAGTCTGAAGGGCATCCTTCGTGATTTGATTTGGAACAAAGGAAGGCCACGAATAGCGCTAAGCAAACTATATGCACCCACGTGCCTAGCAGACATGAATATGGAATTGTATTACCTGGCTTCCCAGTTGCAATGGGTGTCAAAATGGATGAGCGGGCAAGGGTTAGCGGACACTACGGCCACGACGCCGCCATGGCCAAGCTTTACTACTACTTTCACCCTATAAATCGGCTTACCTGTCTGTCCCAGATCTACGTATCATTGGTTCATAAATGCTACAGGAGAAGCCTCTATCTGACCCGGGATACGCCTCCATATGCTCCACTGTTACCATTAATAGGAACCCCCAGAGTCAATGGGAAAGTGTCTGACACTGAATTATAAGCGTGGCATGAGGTGGGCCAAGACATGGTGGGCGATTTATATGCGGAGTGCAACCTTTTCGCATTTGACACTCTGTCCATGGAAAATGATATCACTGCCGGTCAATTTCTCTTACACGCGGCAATAGTGCGTACCCTAACGGCGGCCTCGGGAGACATCACAGCTGAGCCCCATACACATTTACTTGTACAATACCTGCATGTATTGGAGGAGGGCTCGCATGTGATACACTGGCTGACAGAAGCTCTCCTGATACACACGCTGAAACCACTGACGAGACTTCGCGAGAAGTGGGCTGCAGACAGAGGACGTTTATGGGCTGACAAGGAATGGGCGACAATTGTAGCTGGATCCACTTATATACCACGCAACTCAAGATTCAAACTCATTCAGACATACATAATACATAAAGCGTACCTCTCACCTGATAAGATTAATGGCTATTTCCACCTCGACACCTCTGATTACCCCCGGTGTAAACTAATTGGCGCTGATCTGCTGCACATGTTGTGGTCTTGTGCCTCACTACGCTCCTACTGACATGCAGTAGTGGTCGCATTGACAAACTGTACCGCGGAACCCCTACCGTTCAACTGGGAAACCTGTGTCCTGGGGCTGCACTCACAGACAAAAAAGAATAGAATAGCATCCATATTGAAAGGCCTGGGCTTGATAACGGAAATACGCCTTATCACAAAACGATGGAAACACACTGACCCACCAGCACCGGCTAACTGGGAGAAATCCTTCACAATATGGGCACAAGCTGAGAGCACTACGCTACATAAGGAGGAAACTGCAGGATTGCGCAAATATCCAATCTCACAGGCCTGGGATGAACTCCTCAAAAAGCTCACACACCCAGACGCTGCGGAACGAGACTCACAATCCCCTAGAGCCACAGATGCAGCCACACCACAACACGCTGTCCCCCTCCACCCCCCTCCTTCCCTCTTTGACAGAATGGCAGGGACCGCCACCATTCCAACAAGCCGGGCCAGACATTACAAGTGACCATTGTGGACCCGCTCATCAATAGCATCTCACTAGACTTTGCTATCATCGTTCTCTCCACTCTTGCAATGCACTGACCCTCACACTCCCCCACACCAACCACACAGTGCAGCTTCTACACGTTACAGATGGCGCTCTTTTATGTTTTATTTTTCTTTACTATTAGTTACAGTTCACTTAAATAGACATCGTCAACAGACTCTTGGCACTGACATTACATATAGAGACAACGAGAAACACTCAAAAAGTCCTCGTAACAACGTTTAGGCAACGATGCCACTGCAACACACATTTATATGTCATATCTTGTCCTCTCCTCAACTGCATTGTTATTTGATATTCTCAATATTGTTGTTACATGATTGATATGATGCACAACGAATGAATACTGTGCCGCCTGTATTAAAAGAGAAAACTTTCAATAAAAAGATGTTTAAAAAAAAAATTTTGCATGTTCAATTCTTACCTTGATGTAGGAGGGATACTTACTTGGCGATATAGGGGTACTGGTGAAGACACGAGCTGTGCCATGTGAACGTCTAAAACAACTTGAATAAACTAAGGATCTCCAAGAAATTCTTATAGTAATGATAAACTCTACATGGATATTCAAAATAAAAGGCATACCTGCATAGGAAAAGTTTTATGGGACGCATATCAATGAGTTCTCAGCTCCGAATGCCAAAATCAAAACAAAAATATGAGAATGTGTACTGTATCAATGGTTACCAACTTCAAACAATAAGTTGTAGAAAATCATACATGTGGGCCTTTTGTTAATTAGGAACAACATATCTAGGTTCCTTGTGGATATTTCAAAAGCAACCAGGAACCATGGAGACATCTTCCAACCTTTTCCTATATCTAGAAAATGCAAGCAAATGAACCTCAGTTGTATTAAAACAAATGCTTAACCAGGTGAGGTACTGGTTAAGCTGAAGAAAAAACATTTGCTTAAAATGTAAAGATCCACATTTCAATCAGTTGCAGTGGCAACTTACACTGCACAAAACGTATTATGCTTCCTCAACCTTACAACATCTGCTGAGCAAATCATTTTGGGGAGCAGATTGGTACTGAATTCTCACCAGTGAATCCTGCCATGCTCTGTAGCAGTATGAGCACAGCACCGCGGTAGGGTAGGGGAGAGCCTGTGTGATGTATGTTCTTACCTTCCTGGCTCCTGCAGAACGACGCGTCAGTTGTGGTCGTGGAGGTATAAGCTCATTGACTCTGTAAGAATAAGAAGGGAGATGCTGAAAAGCGCTGATTGATGCATGATAGTCGTGTTCTCTTTAAGGCATCTAAGTAATGTCTTGTGTTACCGCAGCCAGGGTTAATTTGGCAGATGCGGAGTACAGGTAAAGAGCTTAAAAACCAGCATGATCCAACAAAGGTAGATTTAAATGCATGCAGCTTATTTGAAGGGCTTACCAGCAGGGAAAATAACATTGTTTTCTTAAATATCATGAGGTAGCACAAACCTGAGCAGAGACAGTGGATGACACTGCAATGATCAGGAATGGCCAGCATTACTTTCCTTACCCATAGGAAAACATCATTTCACACAACGGCGAAAACCACAGCACTAAGCCATTTAATTCATACGTGTTTCATGACTGTTAGTTGTCACTACACATACCATGCTACTGTGAGTCACATTACATCACTAAGTACATCAAGAGTGATTTTACACTGGCAAAATCTTTTACTCTACATCATTGAAAGTGATTTCTATGAATAAATGTGTATGTATATATATATATATATATATATATATATATATATATATATATATATATATATATATATATATATATATATATATATGCTACAACAAACGTTAGCCCTGAAGGAAGAAGCCACACAATCGGTATTAATTTGCATCCATTTCATTCAGGAGCAGCTGCAATGATATCAGTAAGAGGGAAGTGCATTATCTTGATCTGAGAGTCTACGTACACGAGGGTAGATTAGCGACCAGTCTGTACCGAAAACCGACAGCTGGCAACAGCATTTTGCATTTCAACAGTAGTCATCCTCCGAGTCTGATACGTAGCATCCCGTACGGGGAGCTACTCAGACTACGACGAAATTGCTCTTTAGACTCTGATTTTGTCACAACAGCACAGGATTGCATTGCCAGATTTCTGGCTAGAGGCTATGAACAATCGCTCCTTGATGACACCTATAGGAGAGTCCTGAGAATCCCTAGAAAACCGTTATTTGCTCAGAGGCCTCTTACAATTGACAATCAAGATGTCAAAACGAAATTTCGTCTGATAACCACCTACTCTGATGAGGTTTCTCAATTAAGACATATCCTTTCGAGAAACTGGCACATCTTAAGAACAGATCCTATTATAGGAGGTGATGTACCAGACAAACCTCTCATAACCTTCAGGAAGTCCCAGTCACTCAAAGACATCTTGGTACAAAGCCATCTTATGCCATTGCCTTTGAAATCCACAGGAAAATTAAAAGAAATGAAAGGATTCTTTCCCTGTGGGAAATGTCATGCCTGCACAAATAGCAGAAGGACACTATCCTATAAGGTACCAGGACTCAGCAAACCAAGATTGATAAATACATTTATCACTTGCACAACACCCTTTGTGGTGTACTGTTTGATGTGTCCCTGCGGTCTCCAGTATATCGGAAGTACAATTAACAACGTGAAACTCCGGATACTGGAACACCAAAGGGCAATCATGAACAAAGTTGCAACCTATCCCGTTGCTCGCCACTTTGCCGAAAAACATGGAAGTAATAGGGATCTATTACGTTATTTCGGCATCGATCATGTGCCCCTACATCCCAGAGGAGGAGATAGACTGTTGAGTCTACGTAGACTTGAATCTAGGTTTATAATAGATCTACAAACCAAGCAGCCAATGGGATTAAATATAGGGGAGGAATTAACAGTGCATCTTGGTAGATAATCCATCTTTCACCATTCATGATATAACAATTAGAGTAGTTTCCAACACTCTATGCCACTGTCTTACTGAATTCAATATGAATGTATATACACGGTTCCCTTTTTCCCTCTTATTCTCATATACTTCCTTTTTTCCGCAATTAATGCTAATTTGATTTATTCTTACCCTTGGATAATTGCGCACCAGAGAACTTTATATGTAATCTATACATTGATTGAATGGTATAAATGTAAATAGAATTTGTCTCTTATTTGTAGGATAATATTCGTGTAAATAAGACATGAGTTGAATATTGTAATTGTTTAATGATCCTAGGATGAATTTACTGTTTTTTGTGACTATTCTATCTATATATCACTTGATTCATCATTTCGAAAGGTTACTCTCCAGGACATAATTAATTTCATGTTACCGGAGCCATGCCGATCCACGGCTAGACCTTAATTCTGTCTCTGAAGCATAATTTGCAGCTCTCTGCACCCTGGTAACAGAGTAAACACTCGTGGGTTATCTATGCCAGCACAATGCCGATACACGGCTCAATAGTTCTGTTTGCTGGTAGTGGCAATCTGTTAACATGAGAAACATAACGTATCAGTTTATTTACGCATTGGTGTAATTTTCGAATGTTACATTCATGAGAATAAGCATGTATTTATTTTGCTCTCATATCGATTTACAATGGATGGTTCATGTAACATGGCCGCCACATTTAACCCAATCCTGTGATTTCACGTCCATATGTGCATTTAATGTTTATACATTACAAAGTCCGTCTTGTGTTTCTATTTGTGACGTTATAAAAAAGCGCCAAAGATTGAATGCCGGCGACACTGAGGAAGGACTTTTGTCCGAAACGCGTCTGTCATCACTGTTGCCGTGTGTTGAATAAAAATTTTGCCGAAACCCGGAGTGCTTACATTCTCCTTTCATCACAGGAGGGAGATCCAGGAGCTTTCATATATATATATATATATATATATATATATATATATATATATATATATATATATATATATATATATATATATATATATATATATATATATATATATATATATATATATATATATATATATATATATATATATATATATATATATATATATATATATATATATATATATATATATATATATATATATATATATATATATATATATATATATGCTACAACAAACGTTAGCCCTGAAGGAAGAAGCCACACAATCGGTATTAATTTGCATCCATTTCATTCAGGAGCAGCTGCAAATAGGAGACGCAGAGAAAACAGTCACCGTCATTCTTTTCAGCCAAACCGGTTTCGGGAATCCTTTCCCTTTCTCAATGGCATCTGCTGGCAATGACGATTCAACACACACTCGAACTTAAAGAGCCTCCCTCTGTGGGCGTGGTCGCAAACAACGGCCTCCTGGATCTTGTAGTGCATGGGCAATAATCTCAATTGAGTTCATCATTGAGGCAGTGAATAAAACAAAGTTATTAAAACCCCCATGGGCTGATGAAATGTTGCACTGAGTATCCTATTGTCCTGACTCAGCTGCTCCTGGAAAACCGGTCTCCCGTTACAGTGATAGCACCATTTGGGTGCCATCACGGGTCCGCATTCAAGCGGCTGGCTTTCTCCCGCGGCTGGGCTTAGCCGCAAACATGCCACAACAAAAGTTAGCCTTGAAGGAAGAAGCCACACGATCGGTATTAATTTGCATCCATTTCATTCAGGAGCAGCTGCAAACAGGAGACGCAGAGAAAACAGTAGCCGTCATTCTTTTCAGCCAAACCGTTTCGGGAATCCTTTCCCTTTCTCAATGGCATCTGCTGGCAATGACGATTCAACACACACTCGAATTTAAAGAGCCTGCCTCCATGGGCGTGGCCGCAAACAACGGCCTCCTGGATCTTGTAGTGCATGAGAAATAATCTCAAGTGAGTTCATCATTGAGGCAGTGAATAAAACAAAGTTATTAAAACCCCTGTGGGCTGATGAAATGTTGCACTAAGTATCCTATTGTCCTTACTCAGCTGCTCCTGAAAAACCGGTCTCCCGTTACAGTGATAGCACCATTTGGGCGCCATCACGGGTCCGCATTCAAGCGGCTGGCTTTCTCCCATGGCTGGGCTTAGCCGCAAACATGCCACAACAAAAGTTAGCCTTGAAGGAAGAAGCCACACGATCGGTATTAATTTGCATCTATTTAATTCAGGAGCAGCTGCAAACAGGAGACGCAGAGAAAACAGTCACCGTCATTCTTTTCAGCCAAACCGGTTTCGGGAATCCTTTCCCTTTCTCAATGGCATCATTGCGCATGCTGTAGGCTTTCTGCAGTGGGTGCTGGCCATCTTCAGTGAATTGGGCGCATGGCCAACACACCACTGCCCATTGCTGAAGGCTGAAGGGAAGAGTGGGACAGAGCACACACACCTATGCAAAATATGGGCTTTCTGGGCCTCCAAACCTAACAAGGTTACAAAGTCTTCTTTGGCAATGGATTGTAGCACATCCTAAAGTGTTAGAATTGTGAATATTTGCTATCTTATATATTTGTTTAGTTTCCTTAGATCTAGGATAGGTCTCCAGTCCAAGTTCTTGTTCTGAATGTGGAAAAAACAAGTTCTTTTTCTAAATGAGCATATAAAACTTCAGGTTTATTTTGTTGTGAGGTACTGTCACTATAGCAGCTTTTAGCAATATTATGTTTATTTCCTGTTCAAAGTCTTCCCAATGACAATGCAAACAGAAGAAGATGATGGACAGAGCGCTACAACCTTTCAGACACCCACCCCCAGTCACAGATCTGGGTTGAATCCTTTATCATTCTTTAGCTCACATTGCCATCCCAGTTTGGAACCAGCCATATGCAAATCAGCCTTGACCCTGTGCCTCATGAGAACAGTCCAGCTCGAACTGCCAAGCCAGGTCTTCCCAGGACCGGAAACAAGTATCCTGGGACTGGTTTCGAGGTAACACCCCTCGTCAGCCAGGCTAGCTTGTGTCCAGTGGCAAAGTGAGCAAGGGACCCACGTCTGGGCAGACCCTGCCAACTTACGGCAGACAAAGCAAACACAAGGAGATGATGGAAAGAGCACTGACACTTTCCAGACACTCACCCCCAGTCACAGATCTGGGTTGAATCCATCATAGTTCTTTAGCTCACTTCGCCACCCCAGTTCAGACCCACCATATGCAAATCAGTCTTCACCCTGTCCCTAATTGGAACAGTCCAGCCCAATCTGCCAAGCAGGTCTTCCCTGGACCAGAAACAAGCATCCTGGGACCGGTTTCAGGGTAACACCCCTCATCAGCCAGGCTAACTTGAATCCAGAGGTACATAAGCAAGGGACCCACGTTTGGGCATACCCTGCCAACTTAGGAGGGACAAAGCAAACACAAGGAGATGATGGATGTAGTGCTGAAACTTTTCAGACACTCACCCCGAGTCACAAATCTGGGTTGAATCTGTAATTGCTCTTTAGCTCACTTCACCACCCCAGTTCAGACCCAGCCATATGCAAATCACTCTTGACCCTGTCCCTCATGGGAACAGTCCATTCCGAACTGCCAAGTCAGGTCTTCCCTGGCCCGGAAACAAGCATCATTGGCCAGTTTCGAGGTAACACCCCTCATGAGCCAGGCTCATTGCCTCAATGCCAATTTATAGCCTAGGTTTGTAACATGCACTCTTGATTTTGTATGTGCTGAGTACAAAATAATGTCAGGATACCTGATTCACTTGAATATGGGCCACTCACGGCAGGTGTACACAACCTTTACCTTGAAGGGGGCAGTCTCATACTAACACAGGCAGAGGACCAATACAGGTGTTATATCCCAAAACCACCTAATCTTATAGAGTTGTTGATATTTTATGTTTTATGTCAGTACTTAAGCCAGAAGTACATTCTAAAGATCTCAGTGTGGTACCATTGGAGGAAATCTGAGATACAGATACAGGGTGATCAGTGGTATGGTTCTTCAGCAATTGACTGTTTCTGCAGGTATCTGGTGTACTAGTGTGTTACATGGAAGGTCCTCAGAGGCTGCAATTCCATGCCAATTAAGTGAATGATGAGATGTCCTTAAACAACCCAGAAGAAACGTTTTACATTTATTGATCACAAAGCAACCTTGCCTCTGTAACATGCTGAGATCATTACAATGGAGAGAGGTCCTACAGGGTGTGGGGTCAGCAGGTCATCTTTTGGAAATCCTTTTAGTCAGTATAAAGAAGACAATATGTTGCAGGTTCCCCTACATTTTCTTTCAAAGACAAACACCATGTAGATTTCTTAACCACAAAATCCATGGAGCAAATAGTTGTACGGAATATGCAATCAAACCTACAAAACAGAGAATTTGGTTTGTTAGAACTGGGGGTCTCTAGTTGGCAATGGTATACACCTTTGACCAAATAGGGACCCTTGCTTCTAAGTCAGGGAAAGGGGATTACACTACTGGATAACCCCTGCTCACCCCCTCGGTAGCTTGGCACGAGCAGACAGGCTTATCTCAGAGGCAGTGTGTTAAGCATTTGTGAACACATACAGTAATACAGTGAAAACACTACAGATGGACACAACACAGGTTTTAAAAAAATAAGTATTCTTTATATAGACTTAACACAAGACCACAAACAACAAAAATCCACAATACTGCACTTAAAATAGACTTAAAGATGGTAGAAGTCACTTAGTTCAAGTTGATGATAAATGCGACACAGTTCTCACAAAAGTACCTGGATGCGTAACACAAAACAAACAAAAGGTTCCCAGGGATGGAGATGCGTTGGTTCCTTGCTTCGGGGGAGATGATGCGTCACGCCTCAATGCTTACGCAGAGTAGGGGATGCGTCTTGGTTCTTCCCGGAGAGGAGGTGATGCGTTGATTCTCGTACTGAGTTCCGGTTACGATGCGGCAAGATGGTGCTTCGATGTGATGCGACAATGTGAAGACAATGCGTGCACGCCCGGTGGCCGTGCGGTGAACTCTGTAGCTTTGGAGCCCGACAGGCCCTGCGACACGCTTCTCGGGTGATGCGTCTGGCAACCTCTGTGGCGGCGACACGCTTTTCCGGCGATGCGACAGCAACAGCTGCGACTGTAACACGCTTTTTCTCGTTGAGTCGCGCTTTCAGCTCCCAGCGACACGCAGAATTCCCAGCAAGGACATTCAGAGGGGAGCTGGTAGTGAAGTCTTTTGTCCCTGAGACTTCAGCAGGAGGCAAGCACAAGTTCAAGCCCTTGGAGTAATATTCTGCAAGATGATGAAAGTTCTATGAAAGTTCCTTCTCTCCTTGGCACTGAAGACACCACTGTAGGCCAATCCAGCAACAGCACACTGGCAGGGGGCAGTCCAATTCCTACAGCTTCCTTGGTTCTTCTCCTTGGCAGAGGGTTTTCTTGTTGTTCCAGAAGTGATCTAAAGTCTTGGGGTCTGGGTCCCCATATTTATACTGCAAAATCCTTTTTCCTCTAAAGGCAGAGGGGCCTGTACCTAGTCCAAACCAGTTCTGTGCAGTCCTGGAGCACTTTGTTTACATGACTCCTTCTTTCCTTTGGCATGGTGGGCCAGGGTCATCAGACACACCACAGGAGGAGGAGCAAGCCTTCTGGAAGGCAGACACAGTCCTATTCAGACCCAGGTGCTACTCCTCCCACCCATCTACATGCATATAGGTATATTCAGCCTTGTGCTGACTCACCCTGTCTCCTGGAGCCACCCCAGCCCCTGTCACTCACAAACCAGACATACACTACACAAGCTAGCAGAGGAAGGCTGGCTGGTTAGGAAAGAAAATACCTACTTTCAAAAAGTGGTATTTTCAAACACAGAATGTTAAAACCAACTTCACTAAAAGATGTATTTTAAAACTCAAGAGCCAACCGCTCAGGTATGAGAATGCTACTATCTCCTTTTTCACAGACTTCACACAAAGAGTGCAACAGCAGAGGAGATCATTTCTATCAATTAAACGTGACCTGAGGGAAAGGGGCTTGAAATACTCAATGTTGTTCCCGGCCCTCCTCCAGGTCGAGGCGGAGGGACAAACTTGTTTTTTTGATCAGCCGGAGGCAGTGGCGGAATGATTCGAATATTGAGGGAATCAGGACCCAGCAGATCGTGGAGCTGTTGAGAGTGCGGACAGTCAGCCATCCTGAAGCTGAGGCCTGGAGGACAGCCAGTTTGCACATATGGGGGAATCTTGTTGCGGGGGGGTTGGGGAGGGTGGGACTCTTATGCTAAAAATAAGAGGGCTGCGAGTTGATTTACTGTTTTATACTCCTAATGCTAGAAGGGCGGGATATTGATTCTGTTTGGGGCATGGGCATGGAGCTCATGGCCTGTTACCCCCTAATTTTACTCTTTCTTTGAATTTTTCTAGGGCGACAGGCACTCTGCAAGTTTTTCGATGAACTGTTCATGGCCCAGAGGGCAGGGTAGCGGGGTGGGGGGGTGTTGGGCAGGGGTGTTTGGTTCACCTGTTTGGTGGTTTGTTGGTTGCATTGGCACAATACGTAGATCTGACAGAGAAAATGCGGAGGATTGTCAACTTTACTGTATAGACGATGGGGATAAGGAAGTGAAGGTTTTACGTTGGAACGTTAACGGGTTGGAAGATAGGATAAGATCAAACGGAATGTGGTTCTCCAGTATGTCAAGAGGCATGCCCCGGGCATGGTCCTGCTTCAGGAGACGCATCTAGTTGCCAACTCATGCAAAGCAATGCATAGAGGGGGGTACAAGATGGTTGCACACTCAGGGTTTACATCGGGACCCAGGGGGTTGGGCATTCTGTTGCGTTTCCATTAGCAGTGACCTCCACTTGGGAGGATGATAGAGGCAGATACACTGGGGTCACGGGCATGTGGGAGGGCTGACGCATAACATTTCTATCTATCTATGTTCCTCCAGGACTACAAGGCACAACATTCGCTGATCTGGGGGCGGTCCTGCTCACCGTCCCAGAGGGGCTTTTAATCCTGGGAGGCGACTTTAACGCAGTCGTCTCCGGCGTGTTAGACAGGCATCCCCCCTGGGTGACGGGACGGGCGGGGCGATGGCTACCAGATTTCATAGATGCAATGGGACTGGTAGATAGCTGGAAGCTCCATCACCCGGATCAAACACAATATACATTTCACTCTGGGGCTCAACACAGTCTCTCAAGACTAGACTACTGCCTTGTCCCTGCCGCACAAGCATTCTACATAGCAGAAATTAGGGACTTAGCTAGAGGCATCTCGGATCATTATCCACTGTGGGTTCACGTGATCGTAGGTCAGGGCACTGCAGGGAGGGTGGCCCCAATCAACCCTTGGTATCTGCGTAATCCCAAGATTCGCAAGGACCTCATTAAAACTCTGGACGAGTACTTTACCAATAATTTAGGGTCGGTATCCTCCTCTCAGCACTTGTGGGAGACGTTTAAAACCGTCATCAGAGGTCAAGCTCTGTCCTTGATAGCAGGCTCTAAGAGGGAGAAGCAGAGGGAGGTGGTGGAGCTAGAGGCTGAAATTTACAGGTTGGAGGGTGAGTTGGAACTGGGGATAAGGCAGGCTAAACTTTGCCTGCTAAGCCTGAAACAACACGACTATAAGGCACTGGTCTCGGACAGGGCTAAAGCTTTTAGCAGGGAACAACAAGGCAGGCTGTATGACTTGGGAGATAAGGCTGGGAAGCTTATTGCATGGCTGGGCAGGAGAGAATGAGCGAGCCGTCTTGTCCCGGTGTTCAAGACGGAGGGGGGGGGGATTACTTACTGAACCACAGGAGATAGTGGACAAGTTTGCGGACCACTTTCAGTATACAAGTCGGTCTCCCCTCATTCGGAGACTGACTCCCAGGGATTTATCCGTGACATCAAGCTCCCCTGTCTTTCCCCTGAAGACCGTGACTATATGGATAGCCCACTTGCTACAGACAAAATTGCCCAAGCAATCCGCTCATTAAATTCTGGGAAGGCACTGGGTCCCGACGGGCTTCCTATCGAGCTCTACAAACTCAGGCCAGACAAACTTGCACCTTACTTAAAAGCGGTGTTTGTGGAATCCAGAGACAAGGGAATACTACCAAGGGAACAGAGAATAGCTACTGTTGTCACGATCCACAAGGAAGGCAAGGTTAGAACGGACTGTGCCTCGTATAGGCCTATCTCTCTCTTAAATGCTGAGCTGAAGATCTTAGCCAAGCTCCAGGCGAACCGATTGGTAAAAGTAATCGGTGGTCTGGTACACCCCGATCAATCTGGCTTCATGCCGGCCATTATAGCGTCGCTAGACGCAACAATGGCCTTTGATACGATTGAATGGCCCTATTTGTGTGCTGTTCTTGCCAAGTTTGGATTCGGTCCCAAATTCTTCAAGTGGGTACATCTGCTGTACGCGGAGCCGCTCGCCCAAGTGGTGGTAAACTACAGAGTTTCGACCCCGTTTTCACTTGGTCGGGGTACCCGACAGGGTTGCCCGCTGCCCCCCCTTCTCTTGTCTCTGGCCTTGGAGCCTCTGGCAGCCTGGATAAGTTGGGAACCAATGATTAGAGGGTTGCAGTGGTCCCCCAGATGGGAGGATTGCATATCACTGTACGCTGACGATATACTGCTTTACTTGGCTTCCCCCAGTTAATCCCTTTGTGGTTTTAGATGTCCAGACCTCTTTTGGGAGATATTCGGGACTCTTGATCAATTGGGAGAAATCCTTGCTGTTTGTCCTGAGGAGAGATCCCCCTGTCCCTCCATGAAACTGCCCTATACAGGTAAACACTGAGGGGTTTAAGTATTTAGGAGTTTTCGTCTCACTGGATCCTTCGGTTAGGTATGCCCGGAATCTTCTTCCCCCTCTACAGAGGCTCAAGAGCGATATTGCCAGCTGGAGAAAACTCCCTATTTCGCTTCTGGGTAGGGCGGCCCGCATTAAAATGATGGCCCTGCTTCGATATCTCTATGCCTTACAGAACACCTTAGATGTTGTGCCAGCCGGCTATTTCCGTGAGATTGAGGGCCTTCAGAGGAGTTTACTGTAGGAAGGCAGACCCCGAACCGCACTAAATAAACTAACACTCAGCTGGTATGATGGAAGCATCAGTCTCCCGGATATCAGGAGGTACTATTGGGCCTCTCAGCTGGCAGCGATCAACCATGGTACATACGGTCGTGTAGATGACACGGGCTACCCCATGGACAGGGGGATCCTCCCAGGGGGTAAATATAGTAGGGCCTTGTATTCCTGACCGAAGAGACTGGCATTAACAGGACCAACGAAACACGCAGTTCAGATTTGGCATGATGCCACGGGTTCTCTGGGATGGAGGCACAGGCTAACTTTAGTCACACCGCTATGGGACTCCGAGAAACTTGGTAATCTCTGGAAGACGAAGGGTTTAGACAAGTGGGACCTTATAGGAATTTCCACTGTCTGGGATATAGGGGGGAAGGGGAGAGTTAAATCCTTTGAGGAGATGCAGAAGGAATATGAGCTAGCAGATGCGGAATATTTCCGCTATGTGCAGGTTCGGCACTCACTTCTGTCTACTTTGCCTAGGAGTATTGATCCCCCAGAGGCCTCTCCATTAGAGGACAGAGTACTGGATGTTCCCCTTCCCGAGAAGACAATCTCATTAATTTTCAAAAAGCTAATCAATCATATGGCGGATCCCCTTCGGGCGTTGAGGGACAAGTGGGTGCAGGATGGGATAGAGCTTGATGACGAAGATTGGCAGACAGCGGTGTCATCTCCCAGGTAAGAGGCAATCCCAGCTCGCCTGAAATTAGTCCAGGTTAAGATTCTACATAGGATCTATATCACGGGACCTCGACTGGTAAAAATGGGGTTGGTGGACACAGGGCTATGCAAATGGCAATGTGGTCTCACAGGTACATTTATGCATACCATCTGTTAGTGTACACATATTACCACTTACTGGCACAAAGTACATATCACAATGAGCAAGGTATTGGGATGGGAGTCTCCCTGTCCCCGGAGGTGAGGAGGTGCCTCTTGAATATATGGGAACCCTCCAACTTAAACACTTCTCAGACACAATGGGCCACACTAAGGTTTATGCTGGCTAAAAGAAATTTCGCTCGTTGTGGGGGGCAGTGCAACCACCTGCCCTGGACGCGTGGGAAAGCAATTTGGATTGGTGCATGTTTAGGGAGAAAACGGTGTATCTTGCAAGGGTATGCCGCAGGAAGTGGTCGCTTGTCTGGGGCCCTTGGAATCGCTACAGAGGAGAGATTTGTACACCACCCAGGGATGCTGCTCAGGATGACCCCCTTCCCTGTGAAGTTCCTTTTCAGTTGTATTTACTGATTATCCTGTAACCCCCAGATGTAGAGTCTACAATTTTGAATGATCCTCTGTATTGTGGTTTTTTCTGATATTTTATTTCAATAAAAAGAATTATAAAAAATAAAAAAAGATGTATTCTATCATTCTGAGTTCAGGCATACTAAATTCTAATTTCTACCATGTTCCCTGGGTCAGTTAGGATTATAAGATGTTATAATCAAACTGCCCATGCTGGCCTATGGTGACAGGTAGCCTTGCAATAGTGAAAAACGAAATAGGCTGTAATTCACTATCAGGTCATGCCACACACATCTGGGCATGACCTACCTTTTAAATACAATGCACCCTTCCCTAGGGCCTACCTTAGGGGTGACTAAAAGTTAGATAATGAAAGGTCTAGGGACTGGCAAGTGGGTGCACTTGCCAAGGCGACATAGCAGTACTAGACTGCACACAGCCTCTGCATGGCAGGCCTGAGACACACTTTACAAGCTGCTTCTGTGGGTGGCACAACCAGTGCTGCAAGCCCACCAGCAGCATTTGATTTACAGGCCCTGGGCACACATGGTGCACTTTACTACGGTCTGACAAGTAAATCAAATAACCCAATCATGGAGTCACTAATCAATACATCAATTTAACATAGGGAGCACTTGCACCTTGGCACTCAATAGCAGTGGCACAGTGACCAAAGCATCTAAACCAGGAAAACATATCAAAAACAGAGGAGGTAATCAGTGAAAAATGGAAGGGAGACTCACGTCAATGGTACCAGGTCAAACATGGTTCACTGTGGTAAGTCATAAAACCAGATAATGTGGCTTTTTGGCAATATGAAAAAAACATTGTACCCCTTGACTGAGAACTAGATTCAGGTTTTTGAGATTTGCCTACATCTATTATTTTATCCACTCTTTTCCCTATTACTTCAGTGCATAATTTTCCCTGGTTGTCTTTTTTTGGGTACTAGATCTTTAGAATGTTTTTATATTTAATTTACATATCTTATTTTACATTGTTTTATTTTCTAAATGTATTTAATGATACACAGTTGTTCTATTGCTGATCCCGTTACACGTCTGTAAGAAAACTAGTTAAAACAAGAAGCAGGGAGACTTCAATAACCCACCTCTCTACCTCATGATAGAAAGGCTTTTCTTGAGCTGACTCTAGGGCTGGAAGAGGGCGGAGATGAAGTGGATACCAGACTTCAAATCCTTTGACATCAAGGAATAATCTCAGACTCCATGTTTCAGCTCTCTTACGGTTGAGGGAAAAAGTCAGCAAATTAATTAGTTTATAAAATTACTGTTGGACCTGGCCCTTTATACAGGATTATCCTGAAACTTTTTACCTTCCTCCTCCCTTTTTTCTGACCTTGTTTTTGTTGACTTTAGGACTCTGTGCACTTTACCACAGCTAAACAGTGCTAAAGTGCATGTGCTCTCCGCCCAAACATGGTATGATTAGTTTATACATATTTGGCATATTAGATTTACTAGTAAGTCCCTTGAAAAGTGCTATACCATATATCCAGGACCTGTACTTCACAAGCTATTAGTGGGTCTGCAGTATTGCTTGTGCACCCACAGAAGTAGCCGTTCAAACCTGTTTCAAGCTTGCCACTGCAGGTTCTTTGTGTGCAGTTTACTGCCACTTTGACTCTGCACATACATCTACCTGTCAAGCTTTAAACTCCCATTTTATTAGACATAGGTCACCCCTAAATTAGGACATCGGTAGCCTTATTGACAGGGTGCTGTGTAAGTAAAAGGTGGGACATGTACCTTTATGTTTTGCATGTCCTGGTAGTGACAAACAGCCTATTTCGTTTCTCATTGTTCTGAGGCCAACTCCTCTCATAGGCAAGCATTGTGAATTCCCTTATGAACTTTTAGGTTTTAATTGCTGGTCAGAAAGGAGTGGTGTTGCCATGCTTGGAATGTTTAAAATGGTAGAGATAAATCCTACTAGCTGGGGAAGTTGGATTTTACATTACTATTTTATAAATGCCACTTTTTGAAGTGGGCATTTCTCTGGGGCTACAACTCTTTAAGCTTTTCAGCCTGCATCTAAATCACGTTTGGCTTGCTGACAGCGACACTTTGCACATATGCTCTAAACAGCCACAGCACAGGAAGGGCTGGATGTGACTGGGGATGCATTCATCTACATACTAATAGTCTTCCTGGGCAGGGAGAAGGAGAGGTGGTTCATACCTAAATTTCAAAAAGGCTGTGTTCTGCTCACACACAAAGGTCTGAATTATTCCCTACTAAGTGTCTGGAGTCAGGGCTGGGCTAAAAGGGATTGTTGGCACTTCAGAGAGCTCTTTTGAAATCACCCCTTCACCAAAGGCATTTTTTAGTATAAGTTCTGGTCCCTGACCACATATCTTTAGATACTGCATGAGACTTGTAACCAGACACTGCTGGCTCTACATCTGCACATTGTCAGAAGGACTGCTGTGCTGCTAGGCGGAACCGCCATTTTACTAACTTGTTTTGCTGTGTTGTCCTGCTGCCTCCTGGGCTGCAGGAGGGGATACCACTTTGCAACCTGACCAACATGTGCTGGCCTGCTGCTTGCTACTTCCTTTGTGCCCCAAAGGGGTTCTCCAAGGGCTTGTTGACTCAGCCCTGTTGAGGGAATCTCAGGGCCATAGAAGATTCCCTACCAGCCCTAGCCGTGTAACTCTGCAGCTGGTGAATTCGGCCGCGGGGCATTTGTAATGATCAGGGTGTGGCCGAACTATCATTCTTCTGAGAGCTACTGAAGCCCTGGCGCTTCCCTCTGGACCTAGCACACTGGGTTGCACAGCTGGCATTCAAGCCCCTATGAAGTGTGCATGCGCTTTGCCTGCATTTACTCCAAAAAGGGCTCACCACCTCAGAAGTGTAACAAAAGTGCTGTATAAAATTCATTAGGAGCGCAGGTGCTTCTGTGCCCCATGTTTTGTAGATGCGGCTAATGTACTATTCAGACTTGCATATCTTGGAAAATACCTGGGTATTGCCTTTAAAGCAATGTTTATGTACTTTGAAAAGTATGTGTGTTACATTCATTTAAATGATAGTAGCATCTTTCCAAAAGATGACATATACTTCATGTCATTTGCAACATATAAGACTTCTTTTGGTGCACTACTTTTGTGATTTATATCGTTTTGGCCTTAATGTGTTTACAATATAGTGATCTCATTTTGTGGTGCATTCACTATGTTACTGTGTGAGTGTGTTGCACAAACACCTATCAAATTGCCTCTTCAAATAAGCCCGATTGCTCTGCACATAGCTACCAGAGGGTGATCACAGGTTATCTTCGGTGTGTATCTGACTTACCCGGACTAGAGTGGTAGGTTCTAGCCAGTTAGATGATCTTTTTCTGTGATGACATTTACAGGGAGGCTTTATATAGCAGTTAAAATGGCTGTCTGGTGAACTGGCCTAAGAGCGTATTTATTTCCCACAAAAGTGGACTCTTGATAAGAAATCACTGTCCTTAGCAGTGCGGACTTAAACCTCGTCTCTCTAGCTGAACCCTGCTCTAAAGTCAATGAGGAAAAGTGGAGAAGACTTGAGAACTTAATGTCCACTCTATTAACTCCCATCACTTATAGATTGGGCAGGATCGAGGAACACCTTAATAATTTTGAAAAGCAGGCTAAATCTGACTTTTCTGCTTTTGAAGGCTTATTGGTAAAACCGGAGTCCTCAGCAGCGCATACCATGGGCAAATCAAGTATTATTACCACTGTTTCGGACATAGTAAAGCCCCTCAGTCTAACTGCAAGGAAACCAAATGCTCCCAGGATGGCCATTGATGAAGCTGTCATCCAATACAAAAAACAAGCCCCACCTGATATAGGAAATATGTCCAGCTAATTTGCCCCATCGATCATGAGCACTCCGGGCGATAGAAGCACAATGCCAGTGACGACGGCATCTAAAAACGCACCAATGGGTAATATCCGCAAAAGCAGAGCCCCATTAAAAAGGGCCAGCCCCCCACAAGGAACACACGGACGTGGTGGTCTGGAACACAATGCATTTGCAACTGACTCTTGGTCCTTACACCTTCCCCCGGCTGCTGCTCCATTAGTGGTAGTGCTGACTAATGTTCCAGCCCTACGGGAAGGTCAGACCGAAACCACCGAACAACTTTTATTTAAAATATTCCATTGGTTCAACACTAAATTGAAGGGCATCAGGATTTGGGAGGACTGCATTACTAATTATATGATTATGGCTAGACGCTCACCGGAGATAGGCCCCTCTAGGAAGGAAGGGAAGGGTGATTGTGTTGTTGTAAATTTTAAAAATGAACATTCAAATAGATTTATATTGGACAACCTGGGTGGGAACCACGGGATGAATATGGATACAATCTCTGTATTACCACTTGTTTTTTTTTATAAACCTTGGTCCCATTTTAGCATTGAGCTAAGTCGTACAAGGGGGGCAGGGCAACAGCGGGTATCTTTCAGGCCAGCACAAAGATCTTCTGAGACTCAACTTTCCAATAGGTTTGACCCACTATCGGACTTAGATCTATGTGATTGACCACTACCACCCACCCCTAGTTTAATAATGAATACAGATAGTCATTTACCTTCCCCTCTAGCCCTTAACATAGTACCCCATCCAACGGGGGCTAAACAACAGGCGAGCACCGAGATACAAATAACTTTGACAAGTTCCGATGGTCTATTGCCTTCCTCAATCACCTTGTTATCATGGAATATTGCTGGTGTACCCTCCAAAATAACATCATCTGATTGGTCAAATTATATTGAGGGGTTTGACTTTATTGCCTTTCAGGAGACATGGTCGGTGAATATGATATACCGCCCAGGTTATCTGGCGTTTCGTAAAGCGGAAATTGTAAACCACAAGGGGAGACCTAGTGGGGGTTTGATCACCTGGGTTAGGCAACAGACGTCTTTTCAAATTGAAGAGATAACAACTGATAGCCCGGATATTCTGGCCCTAAAGGTTTGATCAGAGTGTCAACCAGATTTCATACTGCTTAATGTATATGCGAGAGGGCTAGCGGGCGGGAAAGCATCACCAACCATTGTCTTTTTAGACGCTTTTATAAACGATTTGGAAGGCCCTCTATAGGTAATCGCGGGTGATCTAAATTGCACATTTGAGCCTCTTGGCCACGATGATTACAATCTCAGTATGGAGGAGGATTCAATTTGGGGAGTACCATCTTTATTGCTGACGCCTATTAATAAATGGACAGAGGCGGCGTTACAACTTAAAAGTTTAACCCTCAGGAGGGGCCTCAGGGCAATCAATAGGAGATCGCCCTTGGATAGGGAAGGTACCAACACTTTCAGTAATGGAATAAGTAGTAGTAGAATTGATTATTTTCTCATTAGCTTAGAGCTGTGACCAAGACTTTTAGATATGTTGGTCCAGCATAGACCGAAGAGCGACCACGACCCATTGCTGCTAACATTAGCAGCGAAGGGACCGGGTAGACAGATGTCTCCCCAGGAAGTGCTGACCGGAGATGTAATTATGTCCAATAATTGCCGACGGCTGAAATGGGTAGCGGTATTAGAAGATAAAACTCCCCTAACCCAGAGTAAGCTAACTACAGCAGAAACATTATCGATTCTTCCTTTTTTAGATTCCCATGCTGACTCCTTCTCAAGCCTAATGAAGGTACATGAGGACTTCTTTGCAAAACTGAAAACCTTCTTTACAACTAGTAAGAGAGTGCCAAGGCTAATTATATAATTATAAAAAAATCAGCCAAATGGTACGACGATGCATGTGGGACTGCATTTAGGCAACTCTCACAAGCGATTAAGTCGGGAGATCTACATGAGGTGAAAAATGCTAGGGTAAATTATAAAAAAGTCCAATATAGGGCCAAGAGGAATTTTGATGAGAAAAGATGGGCAGAACTAACTAATGCTAGCAACGGGAAGAATTGGCTCAAATTTTGGCTACTGATTAAATGGGGTAATGGGGAATCAGAGCCTATACCAGCTAATAATGTTCCACCTGATCTCTGGGTCTCACATTACCAGGGCCAATTTGCTACCCCGACAAATGCCGTAACTGTTTACTGTGAGCCTACAACTGATGCCGTCCTAACCTTTGGCAACGGGTAGATAGAAAGAGCTTTGGATTGCGTTCCAGCAGGAAGGGTCCATGGCCCGGACTGCATCCCGGCCGACATATACAAACATGATAGGAAGAACTGGGTCAAATATATACATATTATCATAAACGCCTTGGCCTGAGGTGTTCCAATCCCTGAAACTTGGTGTGGGGCGGAAATTATCCCAATATATAAAAAAGGGGACCGCACCAGTCCATGCAACTATAGGCCGATAAGCCTAATTGATAATCTGCAAAAAATCGTGGCTAGACTGGTGTTCGGTAGAGTAAATAAATGGATAACCGATGAAGAGGTACTGTCTACCTACCAAGCGGGTTTCGGACCACATGTCAGCACCATCGACCAAGTCTTTAGATTTATGATGATTTTCTGGAGTACTGTGATCCTATCTGGGGGGACCCTTTACGCTGCGTTTGTTGATTTAAAATCAGCATTCGATTTACTGCCACGTCATAAGCTGTGGGAGTCTCTAAAGGAGGCTGGGATGCCACCAGAACTCTTATGCTTTATTATCAAATTGCATAAAGCAAATTATGCACAGGTAAGGTGTGGACAACAGGGCGAATTAAAAGATCGCTTCCCAGTTAATAGGGGAGTGCGGCAAGGGTGTGTCCTCACTCCAACCCTTTTTTCCCTATTTATAAATAAGGTAATCTCCTATTACACCAATTTGCCCTCTGATGCTCCAACTCTTGCCGGTTCTAGGGTCCCACTTTTAATGTTTGCAGACGAAACTCTAATTTTGTCTAAAACTCAATCTGGTCTGCAACGGGCCCTGCACAGATTTAATGTGTTTTGCAACGACCATGATCTGATAGTTAACGTTGATAAGACAAAAGTCATGGTGCTGCATGAACACAAAATAATCAAGGGCAGAGTTGTAATGAATAACGCATCTTTGGAACAAACATATACCTTTACTTACTTAGGAGTAACTATGGGTAGGAGGATGAACTGGTAACCCCAGCTAGACCTGCTAGTCCTCAGGCACAATCAGCTAGCAGGAGCTCTATTAAAAGAACACCGCCTCTCATGCACTAAACCGGTGGGGCTGGCATTAGCTATGTACAATGCGAAAATAGAGGATCTATAATCTATGGTGCAGAGCTGTGGGGATTCGACAATTTATCTCCCCTAGTTACTGCACAAAACAAGTTCCTGCTCTCACTAACAGCCCTGCCTCAATCCACTCCTATTAAGATCCTACTACTTGATTTAGGCTCTACTCCGTTTGATCAGGATGCAGGATTTAGACCCATATCCAACTGGAGAAGGCTGTGGACGACACCAGAGTTAGCATCCTATGCCAATGCAGTAATGCATATTAAGAAGGCAGATATGTCTTCGAAAATTGCATGGTTACAAAGGATTAAGGGTAGCTTGTATGACATGGGGCTTGGCCACCTGTGGGATGACCCAATAGGGAACTCGTTTCCTAACAAAAACTAGTTCAAAGCACTTTACTGGGACATGATCAATAGGAAAACCATGTCATTGGTGAATAGCAGCTCCCTAACCAGCATTTATATGGAGCATAAGCTGGTCAAAAGACTAGAAGCCTATTGGAATTTTATTACAAGGCCTGGTGATAGGAAGCTATATCACCAATTTATAGTGGGGACTCTTCCGTTGAAATCTTTTACGACAAAATGGAATGATGTTCTAGATATTTACTGTCCCATGTGCCCCTCCATGGTAGAGACTATAGCTCACGTACTGTTCGTGTGCCCAGCATATATTGGCCTGCGAAACAGGTGGCTTAAGCCGTTGTGCTCTAATTTTGGCACCAGATCCTATGAGACTGCTCTGCGTATTTTGAAAAACAATACTCGAGAAGACATAGTAATTGCCATGGCAACATTTCTTAGCTGGACCTGGGCATTACGCAGAACAAATTTGAAGGCTTCCATAGTACCGCACCCTCATCTTAATTATGTCCTTAGGAGCGGCTTGTATCTATGATAGATTCTGTGTAAATTGTTTTATGACTCTTTTTAAACTTAAAACATTACATCGCCTGGTATGGCTCAATTTGTTAGATTCATGTTAGGAAATGTTCGATAATGATGATATTTAAATTTTGCATTGAAATGTATGATTTTATGGCATGAATAAGGATACTATACCTTTTATTTTGTGTAAATGTTTCTTGTATATATGAAATCAACCGGTATGTTCCTCTCTTATCTCTTCTCATGCCTATATGATATTTTATGACACTTTTATGTTTGTATTGTGTCTTTTAAGATTGAAATTATCGAATAAAGACTATCTTGACATTGACATTGAGTAAGTGACATCTGGAGCATGTAAGTAAGTAAGTAGTAAGTAGTTTATTTGCATGACTAACTAAAACCTTTGCAACAATATTTACCTTTTTATTTAATCAGTCATTTGTGCAGATAACAAACAGTGCTTAATTGCTATACAAGGATTCCATTCTGACTTATGTGCAAATTAAGATCACATTATATCTTCAGGACCAACAAGAATGTTTAAACAACAAGGGTACAGTGCAATAGACAATACAATCAATGTAAGGAAACCTTATGAGTAAGCAGCTTAAATAACTCTCAACGGGTCTGCAGGCCTATCAATACTGGTAAGGATGCCGATATAGTTTGCCTACTGTGAAAGTGATTAAAAAATAATTAATAAAGTGCAGTCTCCTCATAAATGTTTTTATGTTCAGATAACCCCCAACGAGCAGTTGTTGGTATAAAGTTTCGAGGCATGAATTGTCAGTGAGCTGATTCCCCAGCCTCACCTGGTTACCTGTTATAACCTTAGGGAGTGATATTGTTGTTTAGTCTCTTTTCAGCTGCAGTCAAGTTTCTTACAAGGCAGCAATTTAACTGTACATCGTCTCCAGCAAAGCACGCCATAACTTCCTGTCTGCAGGTATGAATTCCTTTATAATTAAAAAGTGGGCATAATAGTGCGCTGTGTTTTCTCATAAGTTATTTATATATGCATAGTAGGATAATAATATTTTCACTTTCTTCTCCCTGCCAAATAGAAGGAAGACCTGGCCGAAGTGCGTTTCCAAGGGGGAGCAAAGAGGCTAGAATGCCGAGTCGATAACACATATATTTCTCTTTTGTGGTGGCTTTAGGGAACCCAGTGCCTAAATAATGCTGAGGTGCAACCTTGGTGTAGCTGTGCGAGGTAAAGCAGCGATGCACCCTACCAGTCAATGCTACTTTGTCCTTAGGCATGAAGAAACATTTGATCATTTTGTTAAAGCTTTCGTAGGATCCTGACACTTCCCATATGCCCTTTTAGGTCAAGTTGATCTATCGATTCATGTAGATATACCCTTGCTGGGCAGTTTTCCTCAGTCGACAGTTCAGTCCACAAGTGAGTATCCAAGGTCCCTGGCTGCTCTCCCATAATCTTCTACCAGCAGTGAATGTATGTACTTCTCCGTGCCAGCCCCTGCTTCTGCTCACCAAACTCTAATCTTATTTGGGCTGGTGATGTGTACTTATGTAAACTGAAGATCATTCTTAATGCACCAATTAATATCCTGTCCAGAGTGGACGCATCTCTCCCCCTCATTGACTCACTTCCATAGGAAATTGTTGGAATGAGTTTTGCCTGGATCACTTGAAGTAGTGGAGTGAAGCTAGAACTGGCTGCTTTATTCTTTATGTTTTTTGGTACCACTGACACTGCATTACCTCTCATCTTCAGCACTTCTTTTTGAGCAATAAATGAGATCTTGTTCTAAATTGTAACACCTAGATATTTCAACTCTTTAACCATCTTCAGTGGTTGTTTGGCCAGATACCAATGAGGTGTCCCTTTTGCCTTTCTTTGGTTCATAAGAATACCTTATTGTTATCGAAATGAATACTCAGGGCATTTTCATCCAAGTAGGTTTGTGTAGTGTCTAATAGATGCTGAAGGCCTACAGGGGTACGGCTTATGAGTACCAGGCCATCGGCATATAGTAGGTTGGTGAAGATCAAGCCAGCTAACCTTGGGGTATGAGAGTGGCACCTATGCAGCCTTGATGTTAAATCTGACATAAATAGTTTAAACATGGTTGGAGCTCAAACACACCCCTGTTTTCGTCCTTTGGTAGTAGGGATGCTTCTAGACAGATGGGTTCCAGACCCTGGGTTTACTTGTATCCAAGTGTCTGTGTGCAGAATTCTGTGTAGTTCATGAGTTATCTCTTCCAAAAATCCTGCATTGTTTTCTGCTTTTGGATTGCTGTTAAAATGTTCACAAAGGAAACTCACCCAGCTCTCTACTGCTAGATGTGAACGAATTCCACGAACTGTGGGATTTTTAAGTGTGTTAATTGTGCACCAAAATTGCGCACTGTTATTAGTCTTCACATCATAAAGAAGCTTAGCTCATTGTTTCTCTTCTACCTCTATTTTTAAATTGCCAATTTAGCTTTTCCCGTTCCGATTTAAGTTGTCTCAGCTCCGTTTGCAGGTTGGCATCCGGGCCATGTAGGTGGAGCTTCCGTAATGTTTTATTTATTGCTTTTTTGAGCAACCTGATTGGCGCATTCTGTGAGTTGAGGCGCCCTCCATGACAAAGTCCTTCAGGTGTCCTAGATCTCGGCTGTGCTTGGGTTGAGTGTGCTTCCCCTAATGCTTCTCTTAAGCTTTCCCAACTGGCTACAGGTTTCATCTCTGGTATTTGTTGTTCTTATAGGAGGATCTTTGCTGAAGCCACCAGATATTCTGGATGCGGATTCTTGCATTTGATTATTTTGGTGTATGTATGGAAATGGGGATTTCTAGTGGCTGAGTTGGCATTATAACTTGCACAGTTAGTGTGATTTCTTGTGGAAGATGATCACTATTGTCCTTTTCTCGTAGATGATAAGCAGCAATTTTATAGAACAGAGGGAGAGTTACAAGGGTGTAGTCTACAGTTGTGCTAGTTGTTCCTGTGTGAAAAGTGGCTGCTGGGGTGCAGTCATCTGGGACCCGGCCGCTCAATACGGGAAAGCTGAGCTCGTTCGAGGTCCTCCGGTAATTTCTTTGCTAGCTTAGTTTGCCTTCCCCATTTATTGCAGCTAGAGTAGGCAAAGCTACAGGAATGCAAAACGGGGTCTAGCCAGTACCCTACAAAATTAAGACATTGAAGTAGTCATTATCAAAACGTACTAATGCTCACTATGTTGCATTGGAGCAGCCTCCTAGTGTGCTATAATCCGTAGGTCAACCGGCATATGAGTATTCAATACTTGTGTGGTCATAGCAATGCTCGATAAACAGTCACAGTGTTAGCTAAATGTTCTGTCAATGTCTGTCATGCGTGTGGAACTACCTGATGTGGTGCACGCTGGGACTTTTTACCTGTGGGTGTGACAGTGGATGGGGCACTGGGCAAGCATTTATGCTCACGGGGCTTGTTCGGAGAACTCCTCCTCATTCTTTCCCTGGTTAGCTGGCTGGCATAGCAGTGGCTCCACTAAGACATCTCAGTGATCTGCTCCAGATGTCGAGGTGGAGGGATTGTCCTCTTTTTGGCTAGGACGCTGATGTAAATGTTGAATTGCATGAAAGTAAAAGGTAGATTCCATACAGGACGTCTGGGTCTTTCACCACAGCGGTCTCCAAATAACGCAGTCTCTATTTTGCAGTTGACTCTGGCAAGTCGCGCACATTCTCTTCTCAGTTGTGCTTGACTCGTCATTTGGACATGGAGATCAGGGGGAGCTGAGTTGCCTCAAATTTGACCTTGGCACTTTCCTTTGTTTTCACTGCTCCTTCTGGCCACTTGCCACACCAGTTTGGCAGCTGGGTTCTCGTCATGGGCAGGCTTTCTGCTCTCCTCTCTCAGCAAGCAGGCAACTTCCAGGGTCATAGGCAGTCCCACAGTTTCTTCCAGCAAGACTTGTACTAGCAAGGCGATATCCCCTCGCCTTCAGGAGATTGGCGATCAGCCATACCACTCCTGAAACACAGTAGCTCCTTCGGCATCAAGGCAATTCAACATTGAATAAAATGGGGATGCTTGGGACTGTCTTGCCGGTAGTATTTTCAGAAGGGGATACAAATCCACTGTCTGAGTTTAAAAGCCGGTTGGCCTGGTTTCATCTCATAGCCAATTTTCCTCTGCAACATAGACAGGTTCTTTGCGCAGGGTTATTGCTCTTCACACAAGCTAATGGCTCTGCTGGCTCCATGCAGGAGTATTCACAACATAAGTACAATAAATGTGAAGTGATGGACTTGACTCTCATCAGCCTTTCAGGATGGGCCACTCAAAATGAAACAAAGGACTCAGCTCTCCCCAGAAGCTACCCTTTCACCAACATCTGTCTCTACTGACTCACCCATATTTCCCCACTATTAATCAAATGGCAGTGAACAGGGAGGACTGATCCACAATCCCTTGCTAAAAATGTCCCAGAGAATTTCGACAGGTAGTCCTGTATCCATCCCTCTACACTTCTGCATTTGTAGTTACAGCCCCCTCCTCCGAAGGAATGCAGTTTTAACACTTACACTATCCGGGGACTGTATCACAACATCCATCTTTTGTGTCATTTCAGACAATTGATAATCAAAAATGGATTTTACTGGGAACAGCAAACATGCACACTTGCAAACAACATTGAATCCGTCTACCATACGTGCAAACGCACTCAGTCTACCATACATGCAAATGCACTTGATATTCACACAGAGATGTCAGCGAAGGGTCTGCTCATGACACATGAGTGAAACTGTACTCAAGCAGGCTTGTAGGCTTTACACTCCTACCCTTGAACAGGAAAAAAGGCCACTTCAGCTACTGATCACTAAGAACTTGGTATGCTGCCACCACTACTCCATGGCCAGGAACACAGATGGTAGTCTTGTGCCCAGCCTAGGGTACAGTTTTAGCACCCCTCGATGACTTCAGAGCCAGGCACTGGGCCTCAATTTCAAATGTGCCCCATTGGAACAGTCCAGACTGAACTGCCAGGCCAGGTCCTCCCTGGACCGGAAACAAGCATCCTGGGACCGCTTTCAGGGTATGTTACCCTTCTTCAGCCAGGCTAGCTTGAATCCAGTGGCACAGTGAGCAAGGGATCCACGTCTGGGCATACCCATCCCACTTAGGGCGAAAAGTGTTACAGCAAACAAGTGATGGGCGGAATGCTGAAAATGCATACATTCTCCCCCAGTCAAAAGAGCAGGGTTGCATTGTCAGCATTCCGTCCATCATTTGTTTGTTGAGTACAAAATAACGTCAGGATACAAGATTCAGGTGCAGTTGGGCAACTCACAGAAGGCCTGCATGTCCTACCACAAGCAAAGGACCAATCATAATCCTGTATACCAAAACCACCTAATCTGATTGAGTGGCATGTATTCAATGTTTTATGTGAGTACTTGAGACAGAAGTATATTCGGAATCTCCCAGCGTGTTATCATTTGAGAAATCCGAGACACCAATACAGGGTGATTAGTAATATGGTTCTACAGCATTTGACTATTTAAGGAGGCATCTGGTGTATTTGTGCACAGCAGCTAAACGTGTTACACTGAAGGTCCTCAGGGCTGTAATTCCCTGCCAGTGAAGTGAAGGATGAGATGTCCTTAAACAACCTGGAAGAAAAACGTGACATTTATTGTTCAGGAAGCAACCTTCAGAAACATGCTGAGATCAAAACAGTGGAGATAGGTCCTGCAGGGTGTGGGTGTCAGCTTGTCATCTTTTGGAAATTCCTTTTTTTGAGGAGACAATAAATTGCAGGTTTTCCTACAATTCTTTCAAAAATAAACCCTGTAGATTTCTCACCCACAAAATCCATGACCACAAAACGTTGTACGGAATATGCAACCAAACGTACACAACTGAGAATTTGGTTGTGAGGCTTCCAAGCAGGTTTCAAACAAATGTTCAAAACATGGTAAGTCACAAAACCAGATATTGTGGCTTTTTGACATTACAAGACAAATATTGTACCCCTTGACTGAGAACTAGATTCATGTTTTTGAGATTCTTTTATATTATCCACTCTTTTCACTATTACTCCAGTGCATCATTTTCCCTGGTTGTGCTTTTTTTGGGTACTAGATCTTTATAAATAATGTTATATTTAATTTATATGTCTTATTTTCCATTGTTTCATTTTCTAATTGCATTAAATCATGTTCAGTTGATTTATTACTGATTCCTTTACACGTCTGCAGGAAAACTGTGAGCTGTACCTTGTTAAAATAAAACATGAAGCATACAGACTTCAATATTGCATTGCACCTCTCTACCTCATAATAGAAAGGTCTTTCTTGACTAATCTCAGACTCCATGTTTCTGCTCCCTTTTGGTATTTTTTTGTGGTGCACCATGACAGTGAGACCAGTACCCAGTCGATTTCGGTCTTTCATTACCTTTTTGTACTGTAGATCTCTGCGTTGCTATTCTTAAATTCATCACCTTGGCTCCCCTTTCAAACCTATGTTTGCTGCTGTGGTCTGACAAAGTACCACATTGCCATTCATTGTTTCCTATGCAGCATGTTGGAATAAAATGCTAAAAAATTAAAATGTTAAACTTTCACACTTACCGCCTTGCTGCCTCCTCAGGCTCACGCTTGGGTACGAGGGGCATGTCCAGCAAGAGCTCCAGCACAATATATGTTCCAGAGTCAACATATTGCTGTGAGACATGTAAGAAAGAGACAGTTATTGATGGATTCACCCAAAGGGTGTCTGGTTTCATTATGCAAGATATTCTGAGGCAGTTGGCTCGTGTGTAATAAATTCAAGATTAAAGGAGCTTAGGCAGTGGTGGCAGAACCACAAAGGCTGACCTAAACCTGCTCCACAATCATGGGAGTGGGATGGAGGAAAAGAACAAAAGTTACTTAACTGTAAACTGTGGTTCTCCAGTATTGGTGTCTTTCATAGATTCACATGCTTGAATATTTCCCCGTCGTCGAAGTGGGAGTCCCACGGTACATAAAATAGTAGTAAGAAACATATATACATAAAGTGAACATAGCCTGTCTGAGGCTGAAACGCGTTGGTCCGAGCTTGAGGCTGAAATAAAGAGCCAAGCAAAACCCAAATCTTGAGTGCCGCATCCCTTGTTGTAAAATTGCTGGTTATGGGCCAGGATCCGGCCCCCATGCAGAGCACCAGTAATCAGAGCGCGTGGAGTTGACAAGGATCACATTGTGGGAAATATATATATATATATATCTAAAAAAAATCAAGATATATCTAAAAGAAATAAAACCTTAAAGTACCATAGAACAACATTGGCCCATATAAAGTATAGAGACAGAATTCACTTTAGTAGCATATCCATGTCATCATAATGGTCCACATGCTAGCCAATCAGGCTGTAGCACCCTCTAGAACCTTCTCCTCAGAAGCAAAGCCCTCAGATTTTCGTAGCACAAGAGTGACCAAATGTGCATGAGGAGAAGAGAGCCTCTGAGGGGAGGAAGGGTGGGTCGCATGTGAATCTGTGAAAGACACCAATACTGGAGAATCACAGTTTACAGGTAAGTAACTTTTGTTCTTCTCCAGTATTAGGGGTGTCTTTCATAGATTCACATGCTTGAATAAGAATAGAAAGCAGTATGCCATCATACTAAGAGTCATAAAAGGCAATAATGAAAGATAATGATATAAATACACATTTGCAACATTTACAAAAATGCACAAGAAAACCTTTTATGACAGGAGGTGGGAAGCAACAGAGGCTCACCTTTATTTGAAGAGATTTCGCAGCACCGCTTGTCCCACAGCAGTGTCCGCAGCGTTAGCTTTCTCCCGACAGTAGTACCTCGTGAATGTGTGTCTGCTGGACCACGTTGCCGCCCTGCATATCTGATGCAGAGGCACTCCAGCAAACAGAGCAGTAGATGAAGCCACTGCCTTTGTTGAATGTGTTCGCACAGGAGCGGAAAGAGGCTTGCCAGCTCGTTGATGGCAGAAGAAATCCAATGAGCAATGGTTTGTTTAGTAACTGGATGTCCTTTGCGCATCCGTCCATAAGCCACAAAGAGCTGGTCTGACTTTCGAAAGGCAGCAGTGCGTCGGATATAGAATTTGAGGCATGGTTTCAGGTCCAGAGAATGAAGAGAATGCTCAGCAGGAGACTGAGGGTTAGGGAAAAAAGTTTTAAGTAATACCGGTTCATTAAGGTGGAAGTCTGAAGGAACTTTTGGTATAAACTTAGGGTTTGTACGTAGGGTAACAGCGTCCTTTGAGAACTGAAGAAATGGTGGCTGAATGGTAAAAGCCTGCATGTCCCTCACTCGCCTTGAGGACGTGAGTGCGAGGAGGAGAGAAACTTTCCAAGTAAGGAATTTTAAAGCAGCTGAGACAAGATTCAGACGCCAAGAAGGTGGAGGACGCCGGACAGGTGGAAACATCCGGAAGAGACCTTTAAAGAATTGACGAATGATCCGAGAGGAGTACAGAGATGTGGAGCCATCGTGTCGGAAACGTGAAAGTGCAGCCAGGAAGACCTTGAGAGTGGAATGTGATAGTCCTGACTTTGCCAAAAGCAGGAAAAAAGGCAATATTTGCTCAGGGGTAGAGAGCATAGGATCAATGTTCTCCGAGTGGCACCAGACACAAAACCGCTTCCATTTTAATTTATAGGTTTTGATGGTGGAAAAGGCCTGTGTGTGAGCAAGGACCTTTCTGCAGTCAGGATCAATATTCAGGTGGGAAAACTCGTGGTGCTCAGGTTCCAAGCGTGAAGCTGGAGAGATGCCGGGTCTGGATGGCAAATCTGCCTGTGGTTCATGGTGAGAAGGTGCGGCAGTGGGCGGAGAGGGATCGGATCGCACTGGGAAAGAAGAAGGAGATCCGTGAACCACGGTCGACGCGGCCACCTGGGCGCAATCAACAGGATTTGACAAGGTTGTGTTCTCATTTTGCGCAGGAGGCGAGGAATTACAGGGATCGGCGGAAAAGCGTACATAAATCCTTTCGACCAGTTGATCGAAAATGCATTTCCGCTCGACCCTTTGTGGGGATGCCAGATTGCAGACAATCAGGTAGGCGGCTGCACGCTCCGAGAAGAGCTGATATAAATGATAATTTTCCAAGAAGCAGGATGGCAGTAGTAAAAACGCCTTCATGTTTTTTAGATGCTTTCGATATGCAGCGTGTTACCCTGTATTCGAGTGTGTTGAGTAAACACATGAGGTAACGTTAAAGAATCAGAAAAGAATCGGCTAATGACAAACTAAAAGGTAGGCCACAATGCGTTTTTTTCTCTAGTGGCTCGATGCTGGAGAGATTATAAATTGATTAAAATAACTTATATTCTGCATTTTTTTGACTAGCCTTGCCCGCTCCACACCTTCAGAACGTTTGTGATCGCATAACAAAGAAAGACAGCTTTTCGAGCCAAATAAGACAGCTTATCCACAGTCCTTCGCCTAAAATTTGGTATGTAGTCGAAATCAGAGACACTTTTAAGGTTCTTTGTGTAATTTGAATGGAGTTAAATATTGAATCTTGTAAATAAAACTTTATTGTTTTCTTTACATCATACAGACAAAAAAAGAAAAAAAGGCCCTGATGAGATTCAAGGAACTGGTTTCCTGGTTTCGAAACGCGTCGGTACACTTGGAGGAATAATTGGTTTATAATAGCCATCTATCACAATTTGTTAGCTCAGATAGTATTGAATAGTTTCATTAATTTGACTGTATTCCTCATTTTCCCCTTTTTTTCGATTTTGTCTCTCATTCATTGAAATCAAATATCCATGAATTTTTGTTGTTTAATAATTGCTTTTTTTGGGATGGATGATGTTGTTCAATTGATTTAAGTTTAGATGCATTGTTTCATGTTTTGTTTATAAATTGTCATGTATAATATTGTAAATATATGTACAGTTGGTCCCTTTGCTAATTAATGTGTATAAAAACTTCAAAGAAAAAGAATGAAAGGTATAAAGTAGTAATACCTGGTCAGAATTCAATAAATAGTATTCTTGACCTTCAAAAACTGTGTTTTGTGTGAAAATAAAGAGTGGTTTAGGCATATTGTGTGTTTTTTAGCTTGCGTAATGTAGGCATTTGGGGTTGAGTGGAGTCGCAAAGAGATCCAGCTCCGGCTGGCCCCACCGGCGTAAGACATACTCCAGAGTTGGCTGATGGAGTTCCCACTCGTGATTGTCTGTGGCCGATCGACTGAGAGAGTCTGCGAGGGCGTTGGACACACCCGGAACGTGAACTGCAGTCAATTGGACTCGATGTTGTATTGCCCATTCCCAGATCTGCTGTGCCTGTCTGGAGAGCAGAAGAGACCTCGTACCCCCTTGTATGTTGAGGTAGTGCATACTGGTGGTGTTGTCTGTACGCACCATTAGAGACTCTCCTTCCACCAGCAGACGGAATGATTTCAGGGCGAGGAAGATGGCCAAGAGTTCCAGCTGATTGATGTGCCATTTGTGCGGGTCCGCAGTCCACTTGCCCTTGACTGATAATCCTTCGAGGTGCGCACCCCATCCCTCTAAGTAAGTGTCCGTCGTAAGGGTAAGCGCGGGGGCTGTGTCCTGAAATGTACTCCCTGCCGCAATGTTCGGAAGGTGAGCCCACTATTCCAGCGCACCCTTAATGCGAGGGGTCAGGAAGACTTTGTCGTTGAACGACCCTGAGACTTGCTTCCATTGTTTGTCCAATTCTTCTTGGAGAACTCTCATGTGCAACCTGCAATTGGGGATTAGCGGTATGCAGGACGAGGTCATGCCCAGAAAGGATTTTAACATTCGGACAGAAACTGACTTTCTTGAGCACAGAAGAGCCACCAATTTGGTAATGCGATCCTGGCGTTCTTGAGAAACAAACACCTTCGCTATATGAGTGTTGATCAATGCCCCCAGAAAGACTCTTTGCTGTGCTGGATGGACATGCGACTTCTCGTCGTCGATGGTAAGACCCAAGGCTCTGAAGACAGTCAGGCAAGTCTGAGTGTGCTGTTGTGCTGCGAGGAAGGTTGGCGCCTTTATTAAGCAGTCGTCTAGATAAGGGTAGATATGTATGCCTTGTATGGGTAGATACGCCGATACCGGAGCCATGATCTTTGTGAAGACTCTCGGGGCGGAACGAAGGCCGAAAGGCAGAACTTTGAGTTGGAAGTGTTTTGATCCTACTTTGAAGCGAAGGTACTTCCTGTGTCGTTGATGGATTGGCACATGAAAGTATGCATCTTGGAGGTCGACTGTGGAGAGGAACTCTCCGGGGTTGAGGAACTGCAAAATTTCCAACAAGGTCAGCATTCAAAATGTTTGGGATTTGATGCACTTGTTGAGGGCTCGGAGGTCTAATATCGGGTTCCACTCCCCCGATTTCTTCTTGATAAGAAAAAAGCGGGAATAAAAGCCCGTCCCCTGTTGTAATCGAGGAACCACTTCGACTGCTCCCTTTTGGATCATAACTGCAACTTGTGCAAACAGTTCCTTTACGTGCGCTGGTGGGGGACCAGATGGTGGGTGGTTGGGTGGAAATTTGAGAAATTCCAGGGCGTGGCCCTTTGAGATGACCTCCAAGACCCAACGGTCTGAAGTTATCTTCGACCAATCGGAAAAGTAGTGGGAGATTCGACCTCCAATTCGCTGAGCAGGATAAGGCTTGGATTTTGAAAAGTCATTGTTTTTAGAGGTGTTACCCCCTGTAGGTGGTTTTCCTCCTGTAAGGCCTAGAATCAGACTCCCTACTCTGGTTTTGGTTGGAGTAGCGGTGTTTGTTATCACCATAGGAGCGGTACTGGGATGAGCCTCAAATTGGAGGATGTGCCCCTGCCACGTGCTCTCTCCGAAATGGCTGCTTCCTGTACTGGAGAGAACCTAGGGTGCGAGCAGTGTCTGTATCTTTCTTGATGGACTCTAAAGCTTCGTCCACATGCTTGCTGAAGAGGGACTCTCCGTCGAAAGGTAAATCGAGTACCCTAGCCTGAACTTCAGGCCAAAAAAGACGTAGCCTTGAGCCAGCCCTGCCTTCTTAAAACAGCGGCACCTGCAAGCTGCCTGAAACCAGTTGACGAAATATCAATCGCACAGTCTATAATTTCGGATGAAATCTTTTCACCCTCTTGTACGATCTTTAGTGCCTCTGCCTTGGAAGATTCCGGAATCAAATCGACTAGAGCTGTAATCTCTGACCACATTTGTCGGTCGTATCTGCCAAGGATGGCTAAGGAATTTGCCGCCCTGACCGTAGTTGCAGCCATCGTGGTGAATTTTTTGCCGATGGTATCCAGACGGCGACCTTCCTGATCCGGCGGTGACGACAAAGGAGAAGCTGGGTTACGTGACCTCTTTTGGGCAGCCTGTGTAATGACCAAGTCTGGCTTCGGTTGAGATACAAGGCAGGCAGGTGAATCCTCTGGCGCCTTATATTTTTTGTCGAGGCGTGGAAGCACGGCAGGAATGGAATTAGGCCGCTCCATGAGTTTAAGTCCCTCCTTACAGATGAAATCAATTTTTGGAATGGTATGCACCTGCTTTAAAGGTTGATCCTTGAAATCGTAAAGAAAACAGTCTTGCTGTTTGAAGACCATAGGCAGGTGGAAACGTTTTGCGGCCCTCATCATTAAAAGGTGGAAACCCCAATATCCACTGGGGGAGAAGCCAGAGGGGAGGCAGGAGGAGGAGACGGCGTCTGGGCCTGATAATTATCCCAATCTGCTAGGACAGCGTCATTGTCTTGGTCTGTGTCAACATGTACGTCCTCATCAGTACCAGGGTCCTGAAGAACTGGCGGCCGTGGCGGTGGAACTTGTACAGGCTCCTGTGCTGGAGGAGGTGTTGGAGAAGCCTGCGAAGAAGGTGAAAAACAACGATTATGGTCGTCTAGCATATGCTGCAGATTTGTAATTGAAGACATCGGCAACTGTGCCATAGGAACTCCAGGCTCCAAGTCCTGTTGCTCACCATGAATTGAGACGTGCGACTCCCTCTCATAGGCATCCTCATCCTCATCCTGATATTTGATATGTATCTCCGATGGACTACAGGTGGGACGAAAAGTTTCATCAGCGTAGGAGCCATCAGAAGATTCCTCCTCAGCAGACGCAAAGAGTTGAGCTGGGGGACCTGACCCGTGCCGGACAGGGCTCAAAAACAGTGGAGCAGGACGTTTAACCGTGGTTGCAGTCACTACAGTGAAGGTGGTTGCAGTTGCCAGTGAAAAATGCTCAGTTGACGGTCCCATGGACGAGCTCATTGTCGATGTCGTCACCGAGGGATTCGTCATCGATGTTCCATGCGTCGACGATGAGGTGGATGCCGTCGACGGATTCAAGGCCTTCGTCGTCGACGACGCTGCCGTTGACGAGGATGACATTGTCGTCGACGAAGTCTTGTGCGTTGCCGGCGTCATCGACGAAAAAGTAGACGTCGACGAGGTACTCGACGTCGACAATGCTGCCATTGACGAAGCTGGTAGCATCGACGAAGTTTTCGACGACGAGTGTCGCTTAGGCTGGGTCGTCGATGAGACAGATTTCTTTGCCGTCGACGAGATTTTCACAACTGAAGAAATAGGGCAAAACTCTTTGGCCATCGTCGACGATGTAGTCGTCTTCGTCGACACAGAGCAGGTCGACGTAGGCATCACGTCGACGGATCTCGTCGTCGGGACGAGGGCACAGGATGGGACTGCGACGCCAGAGAACTAGGTCCCGCAGGCGTAGAGGCCGGCAGTTCCCGTGGGGAGACGGACTTGGAAGTGTCCACAAGCTTCTTCTTTTCAGACTCTGACCCACGCTTTAGAGAGGTCTTGGAATGACAGGAAGACACACTCTCTAAATCAGACACGGGGTTGTCTGATGTCTTCAACCTCTGTAGCCACAGAAGGAGACGGGCCTCTCTATCTTTTAAGGTCTTTGCTGAAAATGTTCTGCAAAACTTGAAACTCCTCACCTCATGGTCCAGGTACAGGCAGTAGATGCATTTTTTATGCGGGTCCGCAGAGAAAAGGCGAAGTTTTCCACAGGCAGAACAAGGCCGAAATAAAGATCTTTTTGTAGAAGATATGTTGAAGAAGATTTAAAGAGTGGAAGATTGAAGAAACTGAGCAGAGCTCAGGGAGACTCCCTTACACACGACGTGCAGTAGAAAATCCGAGGGCTTGAGCTTCTGAGGAGAAGGTTCTAGAGGGTGCTACAGCCTGATTGGCTAGAATGTGGACCATTTTAATGACCTGGATATGCTACTAAAGTGAATTCTGTCTCTATACTTTATATGGGCCAATGTTGTTCTATGGTACTTTAAGGTTTTATTTCTTTTAGATATATCTTGAAATTTATTTTTATATACATATATATGTATGTACTTTATGTATATATGTTTCTTACTACTATTTTATGTACCGTGGGACTCCCACTTCGACGAGGCGGAAATATTCAAGCATGTGAATCTATGAAAGACACCCCTAATACTGGAGAATGTTACTTACACTGTATTCCCAGTTCTGCACTGTAGGAGTCTTTGTTTGATGTTTGAATGATATCCTGCCGTCTGCATGAACCTGGAGCACTTTACTGAAGATATGTTGTTCATAGAAGATAGCACAGGGTGCCAAAGTCTATTTGTTAATAGGATCAATAGTGCCACGTTTAAGTCAGGATGAAGGTGGAATAGATGCAGCCAGCAGGCATGATTGAAGGAAAAAGGCTCAGGAAACTACATCTCTCATAAAACCTAAATGTCAACTCTGTCTTCTCTGTTTACTGCCTGTTCAATCTACTTCCTTTATAGGCACCTCTTTCCTGTTATCTGGTGCTCGTCACCTGAATTCTAAGCGAAGACCAACTCGTGCAGAAGCCGCTATCTCAGTAGTGCCGTGTTTAATCTACCCGCCTTCGCTCTGTATGGCGAGAGCGTTCTTTTTCACTTGCCGGCAGAGCCTGTCAAGCCGCGGGTGTTTCCTGTGATTTCCGATGTACGCAATCGCGCTGGAGCGCGACCGCGACCTTTGACCCGCCAGCAGCATCTGTGATTCTTTGGGGGCTTTCAGCTCGTGTTTGCGCTGGAGTGCATTTACGAGTACCAAGCCTTATTGTTAACTAGCAGGAGTAGTTCCTTCCTGCTACTTGGACCTGTGCAGAAAAGCTTGTGAGGAAACAAGCTCATCTTTCAGGATTACTTGGGTAATTTCCACCCATAAGAAAGGGGGCTACTCGCATTATCTTCTGAGTTGTTCTTTTCATCATTTATTATTTTTGCATAGTTGAGCCGTTGAGAGGCTCGGATGAGTGACATTAATCCTGGAGGGAAACAAGGTGTTTTCAAATCTTGTGTCACTGCAGCCAATAGACACACTTCACTTACAAAGATATAGGAGGCTCAAGACAGCACTTTCAAATAAGCACCCTACTTCAGTGACGTCCTACATTCTGAAACTTTATCTTGCTGAGTCTAGCAACCCTGAGTCATTAGGAACAAAGAACAATTTTTTTCCTTTTCTTTATTTTTTCCTTTTGTGCCTTTTGTATCTCAGCATGATTGTGGCAGATATTATGTAAGTTTAGTCATGTCTTTACTATATATATATACATATATTTCGGTAAGCAGGTTAGGGGGGGCAACTCATGCCTGTTGTATTGTGTCTCTCATACAAGGAACCAGTGGCTGTCATAGGAATGAAGTCTCCAACTCCTGCATCCCACGCCCTTGAGGGTTCTGGCTGCCACAACTTTTTTGTTTCGTCTATCCCTTTTTTCCCCTTCCCCTGCTGGGGTACTATCTGTAGAGTGTTTACTTACTACTCGCAGGTGATGCTGCAATCAGGGAAGGCGTTAGCTAGCATCCTCATCGCTCCTGCTGTATCCGGCTTTTTAAGGTTAGTCAACCAGCCTTTGTTGTGACAAATAGCTCTCTGCAATCCTGTAATGATCTATCAGAAGTGGATTTTCTTCTAGAATAACCAAACAGGCTCACCCTCTTAACATTTTCAAACTACATTGCAACATATGAGGTGCAACAACAGGTGAAAATGTGAAATGAGAAAAAAAAATGTAACCTAATAGACATCTACTGCAAACAGAGGGAAAACAGTCCAGTCCCTTTAAGACTACCAGGTGATTCCTCTACCTCTATCACACATTTTGCTAGCAGTAAGCCTCAATGGTCAGTTCTTTTAATGGCAAAATGTAATCAGAAATAATTCTCCAAAACTGCATAGAGCTGGGGAGGTCTAAATGGAGATTCCTACGATGCAGAACTAGGTCTACAAGTAAGTAACATTTTCTTCTGTATTATAAGATCTTCATTGATAGCCACAAAAGCTTGAATACAATAGCAAGATTTAATAAGAAAAGAGTGGCTGTGCAGAAGAAAAATATACTATGCACTAAATATTAACTTGAATAAATATATATATTTCTATAAATATGCATTTGAGAAAATATGTAAATCCTATATATGAGTATGTGTGTATATATATATATATATATATATATATCCAAACATCAACAGGGTCCTTCCGGGATCCTTTCTCCACAGTCAGGTGGCGTCTAAAGTTCGGCGGACCGCATCGGCCGAAAAGTAATAATACGAAGAGTTTGCTTCAAAGCATAAGACGCACTCAGGAAGTACTGTAGCAAAGAGGTTTATTTTCCAGTTTACACGCTACGCGTTTCGACAATACTCTTGTCTTGTCTTGAACCTCTTTGCTGCAGTACTTCCTGAGTGCGTCTTATGCTTTGAAGCAAACTGTTTGTAATATATATATATATATATATATATATATATATATATATATATATACGGGGAATAGCACGGCACCCCAACCATCCGGTTTTCTTGGCCCCTCTGTAGCCTCCAAAGCCTCTCTTTTAAATGATTTTCATCAGGTCTGACGCGTTTCGGGGCTGAGACGCCCCTCCTCATGGACTTCAACAAAGAGGCACACAAAGTTCGCTTTCGTGATTCAACTTTATTTCATTGAGTTGGTCCGCCCTAAGTGGGTGTGGTTTGCATAATTTCATTATCCAGGATTGCTGGTTAATGTAGTTCATGAAAGCGAGTGAGTCATTCTAACCTCAAGTAGGTTGCATGCCTTTGTAGAAAAATATAAGTCTTTCATTCCACCTTAACAGTAAGGAAAGAGCAGGTTCTGAGGCCATGATTTGTCTGGAGTGACGTGCTACAGGCAAGAGAGAGTAATCTCGCCAAAGTCTTCTCCCACGGCGTGCGATGGAATCACAAATGACCGTGTGTAGAAGCGGAGCTCCTTCCCACGACTAAGCGAGCCGTGTGATACAGGGAATAGCAAGGCACTTAAGCTTTTGAAAGGGCTCACCACGGCACCCCAACCATCCGGTTTTCTTGGCCCCTCTGTAGCCTCCAAAGCCTCTCTTTTAAAAGATTTTCATCAGGTCCGACGCGTTTCGGGGCTGAGACGCCCCCTCCTCATGGACTTCAACAAAGAGGCACACAAAGTTCGCTTTCGTGATTCAACTTTATTTCATTGAATTGGTCCGCCCTAAGTGGGTGTGGTTTGCATAATTTCATTATCCAGGATTGCTGGTTAATGTAGTTCATGAAAGCGAGTGAGTCATTCTAACTTTAAGTAGGTTGCATGCCTTTGTAGAAAAATATAAGTCTTTCATTCCACCTTAACAGTAAGGAAAGAGCAGGTTCTGAGGCCATGATTTGTCCGGAGTGACGTGCTACAGGCAAGAGAGAGTAATCTCGCCAAAGTCTTCTCCCACGGCGTGCGATGGAATCACAAATGACCGCGTGTAGAAGCGGAGCTCCTTCCCACGACTAAGCGAGCCGTGTGATACAGGGAATAGCAAGGCACTTAAGCTTTTGAAAGGGCTCACTACGGCACCCCAACCATCCGGTTTTCTTGGCCCCTCTGTAGCCTCCAAAGCCTCTCTTTTAAAAGATTTTCATCAGGTCCGACGCGTTTCGGGGCTGAGACGCCCCCTCCTCATGGACTTCAACAAAGAGGCACACAAAGTTCGCTTTCGTGATTCAACTTTATTTCATTGAATTGGTCCACCCTAAGTGGGTGTCGTTTGCATAATTTCATTATCCAGGATTGCTGGTTAATGTAGTTCATGAAAGCGAGTGAGTCATTCTAACCTTAAGTAGGTTGCATGCCTTTGTAGAAAAATATAAGTCTTTCATTCCACCTTAACAGTAAGGAAAGAGCAGGTTCTGAGGCCATGATTTGTCCGGAGTGACGTGCTACAGGCAAGAGAGAGTAATCTCGCCAAAGTCTTCTCCCACGGCGTGCGATGGAATCACAAATGACCGCGTGTAGAAGCGGAGCTCCTTCCCACGACTAAGCGAGCCGTGTGATACAGGGAATAGCAAGGCACTTAAGCTTTTGAAAGGGCTCACCACGGCACCCCAACCATCCGGTTTTCTTGGCCCCTCTGTAGCCTCCAAAGCCTCTCTTTTAAAAGATTTTCATCAGGTCCGACGCGTTTCGGGGCTGAGACGCCCCCTCCTCAGGGACTTCAACAAAGAGGCACACAAAGTTTGCTTTCGTGATTCAACTTTATTTCATTGAATTGGTCCGCCCTAAGTGGGTGTGGTTTGCATAATTTCATTATCCAGGATTGCTGGTTAATGTAGTTCATGAAAGCGAGTGAGTCATTCTAACCTTAAGTAGGTTGCATGCCTTTGTAGAAAAATATAAGTCTTTCATTCCACCTTAACAGTAAGGAAAGAGCAGGTTCTGAGGCCATGATTTGTCCGGAGTGACGTGCTACAGGCAAGAGAGAGTAATCTCGCCAAAGTCTTCTCCCACGGCGTGCGATGGAATCACAAATGACCGCGTGTAGAAGCGGAGCTCCTTCCCACGACTAAGCGAGCCGTGTGATACAGGGAATAGCAAGGCACTTAAGCTTTTGAAAGGGCTCACCACGGCACCCCAACCATCCGGTTTTCTTGACCCCTCTGTAGCCTCCAAAGCCTCTCTTTTAAAAGATTTTCATCAGGTCCGACGCGTTTCGGGGCTGAGACGCCCCCTCCTCATGGACTTCAACAAAGAGGCACACAAAGTTCGCTTTCGTGATTCAACTTTATTTCATTGAATTGGTCCGCCCTAAGTGGGTGTGGTTTGCATAATTTCATTATCCAGGATTGCTGGTTAATGTAGTTCATGAAAGCGAGTGAGTCATTCTAACCTTAAGTAGGTTGCATGCCTTTGTAGAAAAATATATATATATATATATACACACACATATACATATATTCATATATAGATTTACATATTTTCTCAAATGCATATTTATAAAAATATATATATTAGTTTCTCAAATGCATATTTATAAAAATATATATATTTATTCAAGTTTTTAATATTTATTACATAGTATATTTTTCTTCCGCACAGCCACTCTTTTCTTATTAAATATGTATATTCACCAACCAATCCCGATCTCCTTTAACAAACCGGACACCGACACACAGGAGCACAATTAGCCATCCTGTTTAGGGTTTATTTTGACATAGCATGACCCGATTAGGCACACCTGCCTTGTTCACATGAGCAGCCATTAAAAATAAACATTGTTGTATACCAGAGGTGAATCAGTCACATGATCGTCAGTTGCAATGGATAGGTAAACAGACTATACATGTATGTGCATTGAGAATACAACAAATATATAAATACCAAAAATAGACTCCAACTTTCACTTGATCTCATGGGGTCACTGAAGCAGATTAAATATGACTCCCCGAACTGTTTAATTGTATAAAGGGAAATTAGCCCCTCGAAGAGCACCCTGTTCATAATTTTTTATAACTCTGTTAATAAGGATTATGGTGGTGACAATATTGCCAGATTGGATTTGTTTTTAAACTCAGTCAGTCAAAATTCCCATACTAGCTATGACCTCGTGTTAATGGGCGATTTCAACATTCATCCTTGTGATTTTAGTTGTGGCCAAATCGATTGCATGGAGACATTGGACCTGGAGGGCCCTCATTTAGAGCACACCAAGGCAGGTGAAGAATTGGAAGATCTCCTGGCCAACTTCAACCTTTTTGAATTTAAGATGAGGGAGGGGGAATCAAGAATACCAACTTTTAAGGGGTCAATGCCTGGGACTATCATTGATTACATTTTTGTGACCCCTGTTATCCTCAACCGGACTATTTCTTATCGTACTGTCCCCTCCCCCTTCAGGGATCACAATCCTGTCCTCCTGGTGGCAGCTTGGGGGGATTCTATGGGCCCCAAGCCGGGACAGGTTAGTCCTGGACCTGCTTTACGTTTAACTGACAAGGGCAGACGGCTGAAGTGGGCGAATGTGGTTCCCGTCGATTTTTATACTGACATTGGTCCGCAGATAAAGGACCAGATCACGATCTGCCAAAACCCATCCTCACAAGGCCATGACATTGTTGATGCCTTTCAATTAATATGCAGTAAAGTTTCTTCTAACCTCACGGTTCAATGTAGGAAGGGAGATTTTAAACATTGTCGATGGCTTGATCCTTCCTGCTCTAAAGCCCTTAAATCCCTAAAATCGGCTCTTAAAGCAAATCCTAGGGACAGGGCTTTGGTTGCAATTTTGCGTAAAGATTATAGGAAAGCTATTAAGAGTAGACAGGATTGTATCAAACAGGAGGCTTGGGAAAATCTAATCTCTACCAACATCTTGCGGGATAGCAGGAAATTCTGGGCTGTAATTAACCACCCTTATTTCTCTGAGTCATCCAACCTAGATACAGACTGCGTCATCCCAGATGATAAGTGGTTGGCACATTTTAGTTCCGTTTATGGAGTTAGCGGCCCCACCACTCACCCACTTAATATGTCCCTTTCAGTGGCCATGCCTCTGCACTTTAATAGTGCCGAGGTTGAGAAAGCAATCCGTGCAACCACTAGGAATAAAGCCCCTGGCCCGGACGGGGTACCGGCTGACTTTTATATTCATTCGCCGAAACTATGGGCCGGTATCCTGGCGAACGTGTTTATAGCAGCTAACAGCACCCCACCTTCAACCACATGGGCGACCTCCACAATAGTTCCCATATTTAAAAAGGGCCAAAGGGATGACCCTGGGTGTTCCCGGCCTATATCCCTTTTGGACTCTGCTATAAAGATCTTGGGCAGAGTCCTTTTGGCTAGGTTAAGGGACAGCTGGAAGGCTGTGGTGGTCTGGCCGACATCCAGTACGGCTTCAGAGAGAAAAGAGGCACGATTGAACAGTGCGCAAACTTACACTTGTTGATCTCCAAGTACACGGTGGCCAAGGAGGGGTCACTGTACTTAGCGTTCATGGACCTCTCCTCCGCCTTCGATTTGGTCAACAGGTCTAAGTTATGGGAAATCCTCCCGAGGATGGGGATTGATGAGGCCCTGGTTGGGTTCATAGCCTCACTCCATCGGGAACTCTTTGCTGTAGTGAGGGTTACAAAAGAAGGCAGATGCACGTCTCGATTTAATTCGTTGCGGGGAGTTAGGCAGGGCTGCATATTAGCACCCCTGCTATTCACTATTTACATCCACGGCCTAGGCAACCACCTAGAGGGGGCTGCGAGAGACGTTCCGCGTGTAGGAGAAGTTAAGATCCCTGCTCTCCTATACGCGGACGATGCAGTATTCATAGCTCGTACTGGCGTCTGTCTCCAACAGCTTTTGGACGCATTTGGCTCCTTCATGGATCGGCTTGATTTGAAGGTTAATTCTTCTAAATCCCACACTATGGTCATCGGACCCTATAAGAAAAGGGCCATGGTGAAAATATTTTGGTGTAAAGGAGAGGTAATCTCTAGAGTCCCCGTTTTCCCCTACCTTGGCGTGCTTTTTGACAGCAAGGGCACCTGGGGACCTCAGGTACGGGCCAAAAGCCTAGCGGTGTTAAGGACATCAATGGCCATCCTGGGTTTCGCCAAAAGACTGGGTCATAGACAATGGAAGCCATCCTAAAGGTGTACAACAGCAAATCCCTTCCTGTGGCACTATATGGCGCGCCTTTATGGGGCTACGTATGCCTGGACAAAATTCAGAAGGCAGAAAGTAGATTCCTACGTTCTCTTTTGTGCCTTCCTCAATCAACGCCAACTTTTTCCACTCATGCAGAGGTAGGTTTGGACTATGTTCAGGATAGGCTGAGATTGGCGCCCTTAACATATTGGCTCCAGACATGGTTAAATACAGAATTGAACCTAAATCACCTGATTATGAAGGATGTCATGAGTCTGGAGTATAGTAGTACAATCCCATGGCTGGTCTATTTAAAAAAATCTTTCTTGGACCTGGGTCGACCAGAATTATTTACTGACCCCTCTGGTATTACAAAACAGGATGTGGTTGTTATTAAAAAACAAATCATGTTAAGGGAACCCTATTTATGTTTTGTCACTAACCCATTTCACAGGTTCCTGTTAACGAAATTTAGGTTTAACCGTATCCACTTTTATTTGGGCAGTTTTAATTCTTGGGTAAATCCAGAGCTAGCACCACCCTGTACTCGTGACAATTTTTCAGTTCAAGACACTATGCACTTTATTATGTTTTGCGATTTCTTCTCTGATCAGAGAAAAAATATCTGTTACCTGTTTTGAGGGATGCGGGTTTCTCCCAGGTGAGACCAGCCATGTTTTATCTACAATCATTGGAAAATATACATATCACATTCTCCATGGCAAATTTTCTAGTAGCAGCGGCTAGATCAAGAAGACGTAAGAATGTTGTAACTCCCTTTGTATAAATTGTTTTATTGATTTTTAAATACTGTTTTTATTGTAACACCATGTCATAAGAAATTCGATTGAAATGAAATTGTTTAATTGTATTTTACTTGTATATAATATGTTTTTCTATGTCCTTTGTATGATTTTTAATCGAATCGAATAAAGTTAATTTGACTGACTGACTGACTGAATGACTCCCTCATATTTATATATGTTGTAATAGTAATTGCTTACTATCGCTGATGAGGCGTCAAAGTGCTTGTTCGGCGAGTAGCAAGCTACTTCGAAACCCAACAAGGATTAGTAGTGAATTAGACTAGGAAAATATTAAATTTATTTGAGCGATGGACACATAAGTCTGTTATTTGGATTGAAAAGGCATAGTGGAGGGATAGAATAGGGAAGGGTTTCGATTTATATAGCGTTTGCTACCCTTGATGAGGTGTTGAATCAGTTTTTGGCAGGTAGTAATCTACTACGGAACCCAAAAAGGATTAGTGATGAATTAGTATAGGGAAATATAAAATTATCTTGGGCGGTGGACATGTTAGTCTCTTATTTAGATTAAAAAAAGGATAGTGGAGGGATAGAAGAGGGAAGGATTTAGACTTTTTTTTCATTTTCAGCTCATAGCATTAGGAGGAGGTTTAGGATGAGTAAAGGGGAAGTGGAGGTGGAAGAGTCAGAGGGAAGGGTACAGAGAGACTTGTTTGGGAGATCTGAATAGTAAAAGAGACTTGAGATGATGCAAGGAAGGGTAGGAAAGGGAAGAGTCTAGAACGGGATATTTTGGGGATCATTATAGTAGAATGGGGTTTGAGATGAGTGAGAGAGTGGAGTTAGAGGTTATATTGAGAGAGGTATAGGATGAGAAATAGAGTAGTGCGTTGGAAAGAGTAGTAGAATGAGGTTTTGAGATGAGTCAGAGAGTGGAGGCAGAGGCTATATTGAGAGAGGTATATGGTGAGAAATAGGGTATGTGCATGGGCGAGAGTTGTAGAATGAAGTTTGATAGGAGTCATATTGGAGGTAGAGAATATATTGCGAGAGGTATATGGTGAGATATAGGATAGTGCATGGGAGATGATGAATTAGAAGCAAAGTAATACATATAAAGATACATTAGAACATGGAATGTATATCTGTATAGGGAAGGTAATATATGTTAATTTTGATTGCATTTAAAAACATCAGACTTTCAAGTGTTGCTGTATTAGAAGTTCATTTATTTGTCATTAATTAGTTTTTTTGTAATTCAATAGTGAAGCAATTGTAGATAAATAGTAACAATATGATAGAAGATTTATTTATATATGCAGTCACCTATATACGTGTTAAACATAGAATAATATAACCATAAGTAATATGTAAATTTTTTAGGTAGAACTAACTAATATCTATATATTTAAAAACAAATTTGTTATACAAGTTTATACAAAGCAATACATTTATGTAGGTACACATCTATAGTCCAAATAAATGCTTATATACAGAGGGATATGTTATATATTTATGTTTGAGTATGGTGGTTATGTGGAGAAGAGCCGACTATTGAGTAGTCTTCTGAAGATAAGGTAGTTATCCTGCTTGAACAGAGAAGGACGCGCCACCTATGTTTTTTTTCTTGTATGGTAATATTTTGAGGCAAGGTGCCAATCTAGAGTGGAGGTGCCTTTGTTGAATGTGTTTGGTGATTTTATTCCTGATGAAGTGCAGTCCTATTCCATGTATGGCTTTGTGGGTGATACAAAGCAGCATGAAAGTGGATCTTCTGGTAACTGTTAACCAATGTAAGGCTTTGAAGGGAAGAGAGATGTGATATTATTTATTTATTTCATGTGGGCTTGTGGTTTTATATGTAAGAGTAGTCTGGTAGCAGAGTTCTGAATTCTTTGTAGTCTTTTCATAGTTGTTAAACATGATATGTGGTAGACACTGTTGGTGAAGTCAAGTTTAGACAGAACAAGAGCGATAGTAGCCAGGAACTTCTGTGGAAATTCTGGGTGGGGGAAGATGCATCACAGAGTTTTTATAGTAACAAAACTTGATCGTGCTAACTTGTCCACTTGGCATTTAATGATAGCTTGGAGTCCAAGGTAATTCAGAGATTTCTAACTTCCTGTGATCAAAGCCGTTGCACCGGCCGAAACGCGTCATGGCAGGCAGAAGAGAGAAATAAAATTCAAATATTCCTTTTTTCCACTAAGAGGAGTTCGTTCATTCCTTTTCACCCCATCAGGAGGTTCAGGAATGTTTTGGAATATATATATATATATACTGGCGAAGGCTAAACGCCGAAACGCGTTTGTTGTTTATCGATTAAAATACCCCGTTGAAACCTGCTACCCTCTAGAGTGCTGTCTTTCCTGGGGAGTTACAGGAGAATTGAGCGTTATATATATATCTCCACCACTCCACTTCCACGACCAAACGCTTGCGATTTTCTTTCCAGAAAAAAATGTGGAGCACAGACCCAGATTAGTGGCAAGAGTTCTTATTTATTCAGCAGTTACTTTCTGTCGGCCATAAATATATATATATCTCCAACAGATTTCGTTTTAACGGCATGCAACACAAAACGATGTCCAGGCCACGTGCCTGATTAAGCGTGCTTTTATTCAGCAGCAAACTCGACGCGTTTCAGAGATCTGTTGGATTATTGGGTTTGGCGAGCCCGTCCCTGCCCGCCGCTGCGAGTGGCTGAAGTGAATTTGCCAAAACCGAGGTGGAATATAGATATATAGATATATATATAGATATATGCAGCAATAGCCTGACTGTAGTTATAGTTAACAGAGATAGGAATTTCTCAGATTTTTCACCATTAATGACTTTTGTGCACTTTTGACGAATCTGTACAAAACTTTGTAGACCTATTCCTCTTTCCACATTGGTATAGAATACACAATTTCACAAAGATTCATTGAGGGGTACACACAAAAAAGTGGGTCCCAAAATGCGTTTGGCCACCAATGCATTTCATATAGACTTTGTACTCATACGTAGTGTGAAAATATCTGGATGGATTTCAATTACATTTGGCAGGACTACACATTATGGTGCACAAATAATCATTTTGGATACTATAGGTAAGTAGGGTAAGTATTTTTTAACCCCTTCGACGCTGATGACGAGCTGGGCTCGTCATGAGGTAGCCTCCTGCTACGCTGATGACGAGCCCAGCTCGTCACGTAACATGCGGTTTCGCATATCTCAGCGTACGAGCGGAATTCCGCCCGCACGCATGCGGTTAAGTTATAAGGTATTTTAACATAGTGATATCTGTAGTTGTGGCATTTTCTCGACATTTTTCGGCAGTTCGCAGAAGTAACAAGGTACATAGCAATGGCAAGTCATATGTGATTGACTATTGGCAGCCTTTACAAAAGGTTAAGGCAGCCAAGTTGTTTTAGGTACACTTTAACTGTGTTTTGCGTTAAGCCTCCAGATATAGGTAAGTATCAGGTTTGATATTTTCCCGCTACCTATTACTTTATTCAATTGGTAAACGGTAGGGAAAAAGATTTATGTGTTTCTATCTAATTAAAAATTGTTTATAGAGTACCGCTGTACTGCCTACTACTACAGTGTACTTTCTATTTTGACATATTTGAATATGCACAAAAATGTCTACACAGAATCACGATAACCCCTATAAATGACTGCGCTAAAACAAAAATGCACAGTGCTCCCTAAACTACTGTAAAAATATATGGAAATGTATAAATACATTTCTCTACCTATTACCACTTTAATACGCAGTCATTAGTCAATCACATACTGGCTTCTCACCTGCATGTACCGCGGTATACATTGAACTTACTGCGGCACAAAATATAACTACATTTACACCTCATGATGTATATTCCTGAAACATCACATCTGCATCCATTAACAGACTTACAAACTACGTCTGTTTCAATTACTACACACTTCTCTACTCCACTTGCCACTCCACTCTACGTCACTCCAGTGTATGCCAATCCACTCTCCTCCAATCTACACTATTACACTGTACGCCACTCCATTCCATGACACTCCATTCTACACCACCGCACTGTACGTCCCTCAACTTTGTTAATCCACTGTAAGCAACTACACTCTACAACACTACAGTGTACGCTATTGTACTCTATGCCACTCCACTGTACATCACTGTGGAGGAGTGTGGCTCAATGGTTAGAGAGGCAGACCCTGATGCAGAGTTCTGGCCAGGGACCAGGGTTCGATTCCCGCCTCGGCGGGGTCTCGGACTCAATTTCCTCGGACCTGTTAATTCTCGCCTCGGTGCCTATTCTAATCACGGGCCCCACGCTGCAACTCTGGGCAATAGCTTGCTTAGCCTCCACACCGGCCCCAACAGCGCTAAGGATGCCTGGCTTCACCCTGGGGGTGCCCAGGAGTGGACACTTCACAGGGAAAGCCAGGAGGGGTTCCACAGCGGTATGAGTATCAGCGCCAGGAAGCCGCAAAGGCGACACCGCAAGGTGACCGTCTGGTGACAGTGCGCTCTATAAGTACCATGACATTTACATTTACATTTGCACTAAATGCAATTGCAGTGTAACCACTCCACAACACTCCACTATACACCACTCCCTCTACGACACACCTCTGTGTGCTATTACACTGTATACTACTCCATTTTATACCACTCCACTCTAGGCTAATACTCTCTAGGCTATTCCACAGTACGACACTCCACTCTACTCTACACTACTCCACTATATGCCACTCCACTCTATGCCACTACACTGTCCACCAGTAAACGGTATTCCACTCTACACCACTTCACAGTATGCTACCTCACAATATGTCTCTCCACTCTACATTACTACACTCTACGGTATTCCACTGTATACTACTATGGATGCTACTAGAGTCTACCTTACTGCACTCTACCCTGCTCCACTCTACAACAATTCACTCTATGGAATTCCACTCTAGCACACTCCAGTCTACGTTACTTCACTGTACGCGGCCGGTCGGGACCAGGGGACAGTCCCCCTGCACTAATCGGCCGGTTAACCTATACCAGAGAAGAATTGCACATTCTAAATAATGACACACATTTAGTTAAGGACAAACTCAACTCAGAATGCCAGGCCAAATCAATAGAGAATAACATACAGGGCTGGAAGCTAGGAATGATCAATTGTCGATCACTGCCAAAGCACACAACAGAAATCCGGATCCTTATAGAGGAAGCTAAACTTGATGCTTTATTCATCACAGAAAGCTGGCTTAGGGAAGACTCCGTGCCAGATATAGTAATGGCCCTGCCTCCAGGATATGAAATACATAGATTAGATAGAATGGGACAATTAGGGGGGGGCTGACTATTGTCATAAAAGCAGGTTATAAGTGTATCACGGCACCTATAGCAATCCCAGGGAGCGAATGCCTATCCTTCGCAATCTCCCTCTCCCCAAACTTAACACTTTCTGGGCTGCTAATTTACTGCCGCCTAGTCCCCATGGAGATTTCTTAACAGAACTGCCTGAATTACTTACTAGTCTCCTATTAAAAAAGAGCCACATTTTAGTTCTTGGAGACCTGAATCTGCATGTAGAAAATAAAGATCTCCCGAGTTCCAATTGCCTACTGTCAGACCTTGAAAGCCTACAATTGAGCCAGCTAGTAAATTCAGCCACCCACAATAAAGGACACACCCTTGATCTGGTAATTACTAACAACCCAGATCTGAAAGTAGACCCTCCTATCCCAGTCCCCTGGTCGGATCATTTCTTCATCCCAATTGAACTAAAGAAATCAGAGAAATCAGATATTAAATGTCCAGCCCCGAACAAAATAGGAAAAAGGCGCTGGGTAAAAATCAATCAGCCAGAATGGGAAAAAACTCTCACAAACTCATCCAACTTAGACACCACTAAGATGAGTTCGGTGGAAGATCAGTATCTTAGTTGGGAAGCATGGATCAATAATTCGCTTGACCAAGTAGCCCCTAAATTATTGACCAAAAGCAATACTAGAACAAGAACCAAGGGGTGGTTCAACCCTCAGCTTCTGGAGTTAAAGAAACAATGTAAGAGATATGAAAGACAATGGAAAAAAACCTACACTCCCTCCTTAAAAACAACATACAAAGAAGCCATCAGAAACTACCATCAGCATATACAACTCAGCCAAGCAATATTTTTCGAGGAAAAAATAAACAATGCTCAAAACTCCTCTAAAGAGTTATTCAAAGTAAGCAAAACACTTTCCAAGGTTAACCCCCCCATGAGCCCTACGGAAACATCGGTAGAAAGATGTAATGAATTGGCCACGTATTTGCTCACTAAAATCACTAATATCTATAGTAACTTTAAGAATGATAGTATCACTCCCATAGAGGAGTATGAACATAAGGAGCTACCTTTGGGACATAAACTGGCGCAATTTCCCCCTCTGAAACTCCAAAAAGGGATAGAATGTATAGATAAGGTTAAATCCGGTTCCCCGCTAGACCCAGCCCCACCTAAATTTCTTAAAGCTGTCACCCCGGTCATTGCACCTAAGTCATTGCCAATACTGAACAAATCACTAGAATTAGGAGAAGTCCCGGGTACATGGAAACATGCGATAATAAAACCCCTTCTGAAGAAAGCCAATGCAGATCCGGAACAGCTGGGAAACTTTCGACCTATCTCCCTGCTACCATTCGCAGGCAAACTGCATGAAAAACATGTGAACAATCATCTGTCTAAGTTTCTCGAAAATAACGAGGGTCTTCACCCCATCCAGATGGGCTTCCGAGCACAACACAGCACAGAATCAGTGCTGCTGGTGGTGGTGGTTGAAGAACTCAGGCATACGCTAGATAAGGGGAAAACAGCAGTGCTTCTCCTCTTGGATCTGAGCGCCGCCTTTGACACGGTGGATCACCGGTTATTAGGTCAAAGGCTAGCCAATATAGGGATACAGGACAACACCCTTAAATGGTTACAATCCTTCCTGAACAAGAGGACATTCCAGGTTCAAGAAAATTCCACCTTTTCTGAAGTCCTGAACCTGGAATGTGGGGTGCCCCAGGGATCGGCTCTTAGTCCGACCCTTTTTAATGTGTACATGGAACCCCTGGCAGACATTGTACAAGAGTTCGGCATATCGATGACTTGTTATGCCGACGATACCCAATTAGTGATCTCTTTGGACCCAAGAAACAGTGCAGATGGTGAGAAGCTGTCACCATGCTTGCTTAAAGTCAAAGAGTGGATGACAAAAAGCTGCCTAAAGCTAAACGGTGAAAAAACCGAGATCCTATACCTAGGAAACAAACTGATACCCTGCCCAAGGCTAGCATAGCCGGACAGCTTAGGGACTCTACCCCCAGCAGCAAACACTATTAAAAGCCTAGGCTTTTGGTTCGAATCAGATCTGTCCATGCGTACTCAAGCGACCAAAACTGCAGCGATTTGCTTTGGTCTATTGAGAAGCATCAGGAAAATCTTGGACAGATGTGATCCACTCCCTGGTCACATCGGGTATGGACTATGGAAATGCACTGTTCCTGGGGGCACCGAATGATGTCACAAGAAAGCTGCAGACAGTACAACACGCTGCAGCCAGACTGTTGGGTAATATCCCGAATCGGGAGCCGGTCAAAATACAACTGTCCAAGTTACACTGGCTCCCAATAGAGGCAAGAATAAAATTCAAAGCGTTAATTATAACACATAGAGCCCTGCACGACAAAGGTCCAACTAAAATCAAGAAATTGCTCCGGCCTTACATTCCACCCAGACAGCTTTGTTCCAGCACAGCTAATCATCTGACACAAACTAAGGTCAAGAGAGCTAGATGGGGTGGTAGAGCTTTTTCACACTTAGCTCCCAAACTTTGGAATTCCCTCCCGTCAGAATACAGAAGGACCAACAATGAACTGCAGTTCAGAAAGCAAACAAAGACCTGGCTGTTCAAACAACACCTCTGATCCTTTACTCCATGCTTGTCACTGTTCTTCAGCGCTGAGAAGCCTAAGGGCAGCCATGCGCTCTATAAATCCAAATAATAATAATAATAAATACGCCACTCCATGCCACTCCAGTCTACGCTATTCCACTATATGCCACTACACTATACCTCACTCCACTCTATGCTCCTCCAGTGTACGCCACTACACTGTACACTATCCCACTCTATGCCACTCCCCTCTATCCCACTTCATTGTAGGCTATTTTGCTCTGTGCTACTCCACTGTACGCTACTCAACTGTAAGTCACTGCACGCTATGCTATTCTACTGTAAACCACTATGCTGTACCTCACTGCACTCTACACCGCTACACTCTATGCCACTCCACTCTATGTCACTCCACTCTACACTGTTCCACTGTATGCCAGTCCATTGTACCACACTCCACTCTACACCACTGCACACCATTCCAGTGTACGCTATTCCACTGAATGCTGATCCACTGTATGCCACTCTAGTCTACTCCACTACATTGTACGACAATCCACTCTACACTATTCCACAGTATGCAACTCCTCTATAAGACACTCCACTTTATGCTAACTCATACTATGCCACTCCACTGTATTCCACTCTACTGTATGCTATTCCTTTGAATGCCATTCCACTGAACTCCACTGTATGCCACTTCACTGTATGCTGCTCCACTCTTGTCACTCCACTCTACGCTATTCTGTTCTATGCCACTTCACTCTGCTATTCCACCCTACTCCACTCTACACCACCCCACTCTACGCCAGTCCATTCTGTGATGTCCTACTGTATGCCACTATAATGTACCTCACTCCACTATACACCACTCCATTCTATGCCACAATCTACGTTACTCCACTGTACACTATTACACTCAACCACACTTCATTCGATGCCACTCCACGCTACACCACTCCACTGTATGCTATTCTACTGCACACCACTGTGCTCTATACTATGCCACTGTATGCCACTCAGTTGCACCCCACTCCACCCTATGCCACTCCAGCATACACTATTCACCAGTATGCAACTACAACCTACTTAACTCTATGATATTGGACTCTATGTCGCTACACTCTTCTCCACTACACTTTACGACACTCCATTGTATGCTAATCCACTGTACGGAAGTCCACTGAACCCCACTCCACTATACACCACTACAATCTAGGCAAATCCACTGTATGCTATTCCAATCTATGACACTCTACTCTACACTACTCCACTGTATGTTATTTCACTGGATGCTACTCTACGCAATGCCAGTCTGCGGTACTTCAGTCTACACCATGCCACTATACACTATTCCACTCTACGCCAAGCCACTCTAACCATTTCTGCTGAATGCCACTACACTGTATCTTACTCTGAGGATGCTGTTCCACTCTACACCACTGCCCTCTATGCTATTCCACTCTACACCACTCCACTGTGCACTATTCCATTCTACTCCACTCCACCCCACCTACAACACTCCGCTCTATGCTGTTCTACTGTATGCCACTATAAGGTACATCACCCCACTGTATCCCAGTCCACTCTACACTACTCCATTGTATGTGATTACGCTCTACTGCACTTCCTTCTAGGACACTACACTCTTTGCCACTCCACTATATGCTATTCTACTGTATGCCACTCCACTCTACACTATTCTACTCCGTGCCACTCCACATCACTCCAGAGCACACAAATCACATTTTTGCAACCATAATCTGCGCTATTCAATTCTATGCTACTCCACTTTACCCCACTACACTGAACGCCACTCCACTCTACACTACTTCACTGTATGGTAATCCACTGGACCCCACTCTACTGTAAGCCACTCCATTGTCCGCCACTACACTCTACACAAATCTACAGTACTCTATTCCAATCTATGTCACTCCGGTGCACGGTACTAGAGAGTATGCCACTCCAATCTGCACTACTCCAATGTACACTATTTCACTGTATGCTACTCTACTGTATGCTATTCCACTGTATGCCCACTCCAGTGTACGCTACTACAGTGTATGCCACTCCAATCTACACTACTCATATGTACACTATTTCCCTGGATGCTACTCTACTGTATGCAATTCCACTGTATGCCCACTCCAGTGTACGCCAGTCTACTCTACACCACTCCACTACAGGACATTCCACTCTACACCACTCCACTCTACAATGTTCCACTTTAGTATAATGTAAATCACTCCACTGTATGGCGCTTCACTCTACACCACTGCACTCTATGCTACTCCACTCTATGCTATTACACTCTACAACACTCCATTCTATGCCACTCCACTCTTCGCCACCCCTCTGTATGCTACTCTACTGTATGTCACTCCACTCCACACTGTTCCACTCAATGCCACTCAACTGTAAGCGACGTCACTCTATGCCACTCCAGTATACACTATTCACCTGTTTGCAACTACACGCTATTCCACTGTACGGTAATCCACTGTATCCCACTCCACTGTGTGCGACTGCACTCTACACCAATCCACTGTACGCTATCCCAATCTATGCAACTCCGGTGCGCGCCACTCTGCTGTATGCCACTCCACTCTACACTACTCCACTCAATGCTATTTCACTCTATGCTACTCAACTCCACTATAGGCCATTCCAATCTACACCACTCCACTCGATACTATTCTAATGTATATCAATACACTGTACCTCACTCCACTGTGAGCCACCCACTCTATGCCACTGCACTCTATGGTACTCCACTGCATGCCATTACACTGTACCACACTCCATTCTATGATGCTCCACTCTTCACCACTCCACTGTACACTACAGTACGCTACTACACTTTACGCCACTGCACTCTACAACACTCCACTGTATACTATTCCACTCTATGCCCCTCCACTGTATGCCAATCCACTCTACGCAACTCCAATGTACCCCATTCCATTCTAAACCACTCCAATTTACAGCATTCCATTGTACGCAACCCACTCCACTCTATGCCACTCAACCCTACCCCAATACACTGTATGCTATTCCACTCTACACCACTCCCCTGTACGCCACTCCCCTGTACGCCACTCCCCTGTAACCACTTTACTCTACGCTATTCCAATCTACATCACTCTAGTAAACAGCACTTTACTGTATGTCACACCACTGCATGGTATTGCAGTGTATGGTGGTGTACGCTATTCCACTGTATACCAACCATCTCTATGCCACTCCTGTGTACGCCACTAGCGTGTACACTATTCCACTGCTCCCCTCTAAGCTATTTGACTTTATGGTACTCTTGTGTACAGTAGTCGCTGCACTGCAGTCCACTGTATACTATTCTACTGTACCCCACTCCACTGGACGCCAGTCTGGTCAATGACCCTCCACTACACCTAACTCCACCCTACACTCTTTCACAGTATACCACTCCACTGTGCGCCGCTAGCTAAACTCAACAACACTCTATGCTACTACATTCTACACACTATATGTCACTCCACTATAGCACCCTCTATCACACTCTAGTCTGCTCTACCTCACTCCACTGTACAACACTGTAGTCCATTTTTATACAAATACACTGTACTCCATCCTATGAGAGTTTCACACACTACAACACAGCATACCACTCCATTGCACTCCATTGTACAACACACTATAACTCCACTGTATCCTATGCCACTACAGTGTACTACACTCCACAGCACTATAATATATGAGATGACAATCCACTATATGAAACTTTAGTCGACTCTACACAATGCCATTCCACTACACTGTACAACAGTTTAGCCCACTGTACGCCACTCCATTGTACGCCGCTCCACTCTACAACACTCTACTGTACTCTATGAAACCACACTCTACTACACCCTACAACAGTGTATAACACTGTACTACACTGTATGCTCCTACACTGCACAACACTCTCCTCAACTTTATGCCATTGTACAACACTCTACTCAACTATTTGCCACTCAACGATATTTCCACTACCACACTACAGTCGATGATACTCTACTGTATAACACAACTATACAGAACTTACATTTATAATTTATGAGCCACCTTCAATTTACTATACACATTGTTCTTGCATCAGTTGCCACTGTACATTAAATAGAACTTGCCACTCTACCATGCACTGTGTTCTGAGAAATTATGTAATTTCCGATGTCATACGTCTTATTATAACAGCTATGATTTCACATGCTATAAGTTATATAAAATGCAAGGGCATAATCAGTGCATGGGGAAATGGTGACTTAGAGTTATTGTAGAGTGGCGATCAATGGGATTATGCTTTCTCCCCGAAGAATACACTTTTCCTTCTTCTGCCTTCTTCTGTATCCAAAGTCTCTCCTAGATAAGTAAGTCTTTGAACCGAGGTCAGGTGTGACATTTGATAATTTATTTATTTATTATGAATGATGAGACATACATCTGTAGTTGGTACAGATATATAGGATATATAGGAACAAGTTATGAATAACAATAAACTAGCCAAAACAAAATTAAGATTCATTGCAATTTATCAATCCATTGTGCTAGTGGTCTCCATATCCCCCCACCTTTACATGCGGCTTGTCCCTTAAACCAATTGAAAGAACTTTCAATACAATATGTAGCTAGACATCAAGCTTTCCATTGGATATAGGTGGGTGGGTTTGCTGCTAGCCATCTGGTTGGAATACATATTCATGCAATTATGATAGCCACACAATTCATTTCAGTACAAGCAGAATACTTAAAGCTGTTTTCTATACCAAACAATATTAACTTTAAAGACCTAGTAATCTGCCATGAGCATACTTCAGACCATGTATTATGAGAACTAGGATAATTATCATTCTGCAAGCTTGTTTGAGATTTTGTTTAACCTTTTGTTGTGTGCTTCCCTTTTGTTGGGTGCTTCCCTTCATAAACAAATCCGCAGATAAGGGTAAATGTATATCTTTGTTTTCTTAAGTGAGCTGCTACTACAAAAGCAATTTCAAAAGATTACTAGTGTCAACTTTAGTCCAAATTGTTGTATAGCATTTTAGGACCCTAGTGTAATTTTCCCGATTCATGCCCTTATATAGGTACAAATCACCTTGACCTTATATAGGCATATAAATCATAACCATATTTAGACATAGCCCTTGCAGTCCAAATACAGGCATGAACACTTCCACTAGTTCCGAAAAGGCTTCGGCTTCAGCAGTCAGGGACTTCCACTTGCTTGAATATTGATTTGTCCAAGAACTCATGGAGTTTTCAAAGAACTGCCATTCTTTGATGACGTTATTATGTCCAACTTTACGTCAAACCAGGCCCCTTCAAGGTATAAATATGCCCACACTTTCCCTAGCAAACACACGGTGGTTTGGAGCAGTTCGACTATCTACTTGCCCGACGCAGCTCGCTACAACAAGTGCCGAAGGAAGCCAACCCTCCAGCTGACACACTGAGAGAGACGCTGTCTTTTCTCGTGCCGAGAAATCCAGCGCCAGTGTTTCCAAGCTCCCCTTGCGGGGTGTTGGGAAATCGAGTCCTGAGACAGAGATACCAGAACTCCTTCATTCTAAACCAAGGTACGGAACTGATGAGACCCTAAGTGAAATCTTGGATAGATTCTTGGTAAAGAAACTAAACCTATGCTACACCATACTTACTTCTTCCCTCGTACTAGACCTAGGTTAGGTACATCGGGGTAGGCGTATTTTAGAAGCACCAGTTGAGTACTTTTAGTCTTTGGTATTTATGTATGTATTTTATGGCTTAGAAACTATACCATGTTTTTACAGAATTATTTTATAATACTCTTCTTGCTGTACGTATTATACTTTGCAGCCAATATAACGATTGCAGCAGTTCATTTCTTCTGCATGAGAAAGAAGACTGTTCAATAAATACTTTTATTGAAAACGCCCGTCTCTCTATTTCTCTGCACCTCTGATGAAACGAAGCATGCACGATTGACTGAGTAAAATATCTATCTATTGTTTCCACGACTCTGAAGATACGTTTTATCTTGGGGAAACAAAGCTGTCATGTTTATGCGGTTGTCAGAAACTAATCCCTTCTTGTTTATTCAAGAAAGTTTCTAGTGACCTCTGAGCTAACTGGCACTCACAATTAAGTCTAATATATTCGATAGAGACCTAGTCGACCTAAGTCTTACGTCAATTCTATAGTATATATTATTCCAATGCGCAGAGCCTATTGGGAATATAGGAACTACACTACAAAATGGGAGGACTGTATTGGTAATTCTGTTGACCTAGTCTGAGCATCAGAATCTCCATGTGAAGTAGTTTATTGTTAGTGGAAGTATGTGTCTTGAAGGTCTATGGAACACATCCAACTGTTCCGAATTAGATGAGGAATGATTTGATATAATGCAGCATTCAAAATGTTTCTCTTTTGATGTATTTGTTTAATAGACTTAAGTCATAAAATGGTCTGAAGCCTGCTTTCAAACATTTCTTTGTATCAAAAAATATACATCCCGACAGTTTGGTTGCGTGGAACCATTTCTATGAATTTTTCGAAAGTTGGGCATAAGGTACTTTTCTTAGCATCTTGAGTTGGTGCTTAGACAGTGCTTTGGCAGTACAGATGGAGCAATCCTTTTGAAATAAAGTAAGCATCCATCTGATACAATATTTATGGATCAATTCTTTTTATTCATAGCCATAGCTGAATGTACATAGCTAATAAATAGCCTGCAACCCAGAGGGAAGCAGCCTAAGGAATGAATATACAAATCCTGATTAACACAGCTATCTGTCTACAACAATTTTGAAGATAAGAAAACACAGGAAAAAAACCTGCACAAACGACACCCTACCCCCTGTTCTCCTTCAAGAGATGTGGCTAGTATGGTACAAAGGGGTGGCTACGTAGGTGATGTGGTGGGCACCGAGGAAGGCGTGGCCATATAAGAGGTTAGGTAGAATCAGAGTGGTCTGTTGGGACTGGCATCAGAATTAGGGGTAGCAATCTAAGGTAAGCTGGGCAGGTTAATTAGTTAAACTCTGGATGAGAATGAATGGCACCCAGACGGTAGCATGGGAGTTGCTTTTCTGGTCCGACGCAAGAGACTGATTTTCCATTCCTAATATGAACCACAATATGTGGTGCCATGCGGTGAAGCTGGGGATGTGGTCCATTCTCCATAAGAACAGGATTACTTGATGAGCAGCGCCTAATGCTAGTACCATTTGTCTCCCTTTCAGGGAGTGAAGGGGTAAGTAGGGGGTTATTAAGCCCAAAGATAGTGCAGGCCGGAAATCTCGGTTTCGTAGTGTTTGAGGCAGTATCAATGTCGTCTTAAATACACTCTTGATAGTGATCTAGTTTTGGGCAGGGTCATAGGAGGTGTAGCAATGTACCAGTTCACCTACAACCTCTCCAGTATTTCTGAGAGAGTTCTTGGTTCCATGCGTGGAGTCGTGCTGGGGTCAAGTACAAGTAGGATGTTACCTTATAGCCATTTCGGTGCTTGCGATGTTATGGGTGATGTGCTGGACTCTGTGGTAGATATCCCCTCACTCTTTAGCTGAGAGGTTTCTGCCTAGTCCAGCTTCCCATCTGCCCTGCAGTTTAGGGTGACGGTGCCCCTTTTCCTAATCCTTTTTGAGGAATACCCATTTTTCAAAAGACTTACGGAGCCTCTCGTGTGGGGTTTAACTGAGGGATACATCATCCAGGGCCGTACTTGGAAGTAGTGGATATGGTCCATCTCTCCAGGGCATAGTCAGATTTCTGCTGTTCGAATGGGATGATCAATTGGGAATTGAACATGCAACCCTCTAGTTTGCACCCACTTGTTTACCAGCATTGGGACCTGTCCGGTTGCATCCCAGGGGTGAAATTCGAGTTTGATAAGATGGGAGTCATGGGAGAAGGGAAGGATGTCAAGCTGGTCTTAGTTGCTGCAGCATCCCAAACCCTAAAGACTGAACTAATCCCCAGCAAAGAATATAGCCCCAGGCCAGTGCTTACGGGGTAGCCAGGGTGCTTTCCATATGTGAGAGCCCTCTATGGTCTGGACTATGAAGCACCAATGTTTCTCTGAGGCCGGCCAACTCCCCTCCACTAAGAAGAGGAGCTGTGACGCTTAATAGCGCACCAGGAGGGGGACAATGAGTCCGCCATCTTGCACCAGTCAGAAGATTAGGTGCTTGTGGAGGCGGGGCTTCTTTCCATCTGAGGTGGATGAGTTAAGTTTGAGCTGAAGGGAATGCAGTGTGTGGGGTTAGAGGGGGCTAAAGGAAGGGTCTGAAAAAGGTAAATAATGCGTGAGAGGATCGTCATTTTGAGAGCTGATATTCTGCCTAACCTTGAGAGGCGTAGGCGACACCATGAGGCCAGGTTGGCAAATATTTAAGAGAAGATTTATCAATCCATTGTGCTAGTGGTCTCCATTCCCCCCCTTATGATTCTAAAACTATGATTGTCATAGTTTTAGAAACAGAACCAGACAATTGAATGCCAAGGTAGGGTATGGATTCTTTGGCCCATTTGAAGGGGAACAATGAGCCGAGATAAGCTTCTTGAGGAGGGGCTGTCAAGAGATTTAGAAACTGGGGTTTTTTCATGTTAACTTTGAACCAAGAGACATTTTCTAAAGCGTGGAGTTCTGTGACAAGAGAGCATAGGGAGGTCACAGGGTCAGTGATGGCTAGGGTCACATCATCTGCGTAGAGGCAAATAAGGTGGTGGTAACTGCCAAACGGTATTTCAGAGATTGTTGGGTTAAATCTCATTCTTTGCGCTAGGGGCTCCATATATAAGGCAAAGGGTTGGGATATCATGCCGTTGGCTTTCACTGCCACCCCAAGGGCACTATAGATGCATGTGAGAAGTTGGCCTGGTAGGGGATGTTTCCAATTCTGGAACCACCTACTACCTGACCAAACAATCCCCTTATGGTGTCTGGTTGTAAGTCAACCTTATTAGACAAGCTATCCTAGTGGTAGCATGGACTAAGCAGCCTAAAGGCTTAACTTAAGAGGTCGTGTTAAGCGAGCTGTTTTACCACATACAATCCTGTAATACCAAATGAAAGGACACCACACAAGTATATATTATAAAAATATATGTGTTTATTACTAAAAACAATCCCCAGTATTCTTTATGAATAAAGGGGCACAAGCGTTAAATCAAAAGCACTGTTTAAACATACAAAGTTGCACAATTATGGATGAGGACAGGGGGCCACTCAAACCATATACTAAACAAGTGGTATAAGAGAGGCCACTCGAACAGTGGTTAGGCCTAGGGCCTAGGGAATCGCTGGGAGCAGTCAGGACAAGCAATGCTGAAGTCGGGAATGGCCCTCGGGATTCGGGAGATGTGCGGAAAGCGCACGCATGCACCAATGTTAACCAATGGTGCGTAAAAGTCAAATAGTTAAAGTTTAAGGACACTTCCGCTGAACCTAGAGGAACAAAACTTAACACACAGACCCTAGAGGTGTGCACCAGTGTGGGAACACCGGCGGAGCAAAGTTACCTCACCCACAGGAAGTGGGTGCACAGGGTCGAAGTGGCGTCGGGTTTTGACACGCAGGCTCTTGGTGCTTGAAGCTGAAAGGGCTGCAGGCAGGGTGAAGACGAAGTGTCCGGTGGAGTCCAAGAGTGGACTCAAGTTGTAGAGTACCTGAAAGCAGAGGGGACAGAGTCTGGGTCACTCAGCAGTGACCAGGGTGGAACCAGGACGGAACCAGGCAATGTCGGGCGCAATCAGGTGGTCGTCGAGGCGCTTCTCTTCGCTGTCACGTGGGCTCTGGGGCATCTGCGACGTCCAGGAGCAGGTCACGATCTGTCCCACGCAGGCTCTCACCGTCGGTGCAGTCGGCTTCCGGTTTGGAGCAAACAAGCCTTGGTAAGAGCAATCCACGCGGGATTGGAAGATGGCGTCTTACTCGGACCAGGAAGGTCAGAGTCGGGGCTCCCTTTCAGGGGAGCTGGTGTGGATCTGGAGCAACCAGAATCACGAGTCTTCTTCTGTAGTTCGTCGGCACAGGGACCACAAGCCAGCTGGCAAGTGACCGGGCCAACGCGTTGAGCCAAATCGTGCCAAAGGGCCCCACGCAGCACTCGTCGAGTGTGGAGGGCTGAACTTCGGCTCAGGAGTAGCTCAGGGTGGGGGCTTCTCAAACCCCGGTGTACAGCTTCGAGGGTCACTCGTGGGCTGCACGGTCAGCGTCTCGTGGTCACTTCAAGATGGCGTGCCCCACGCTTCCGGTCGCCTCCACGGGTCTCAGCTTTGCAGGGACTGTGGATCGGGCTGTTAGAAGCTGGGCAGGCTTGATCTCGTCGATCTCAGTCGCTCGAGTTCCGGCGGGAACTGCAACTAAGTAGACGTCGAGGGCTGGATGGTGCCTGCTGCTGCAGGGTGGTCACTCCTTGACCACAAGGGAGATTCTTCGGGCTTCCACGTTGAGATGGAGGGCGAAGGGTCCAGAATATCGTTTCAAATGTTTCTTCCAGGAAATCTGATGTGCATTGGCACTGCTCCCACTCTTATTCGAATCTGGTGGGCGTGATTACCTGCTAGGTCCCCTCCTATGGGTGGGACCCAGGAAGTGGGTGGATACACCCCCTTCCTTTGATCCAGGCCGCCCTGGCACGAGGGCTGGAGTGCCCCAGAACCGGTTTGGCCGGATTATGCAAGGGGCAGCCTTGTGCGCCCCAGGCAGTGTCTGGTTTCTTTCAAACCTCCCTGCTACAATACACTATCTCCTGTCTGGAGGGCGGTGACACCCTCCTGTGACAGGAAACCCTTTGTCCAGGACCCCCTTGACTGGGTTTCGGTCAGCTCCAGGGGTCCAGACATTTGTCTGTGGCAGAGGCATCCATTTTGTGGATCTTAAGGCCTTTGGAGAAATCAACCGCATTAAAGTGAAGTAACATGTCTTACCCCTCTAGAGGGGTGGAATGCCATCCCCGTCGCCAGAACTGGCGAGGGGATGGTATTCCAAAGCGTATGACACCTTACACGACATGTTTTGATAAAGCCAAACCAGAGTTGCTAAATAACCGCGAGGATTATAAGGCACTTAATAGTATATGGTATGGCATTATCCTGAAACAGCTTAGGGATTTGTTCCCGACGGCTGCAGATAGGCTCAGCTCATGCTAGAGCTCCATCTCACATAAAAACCATGCACCCAGCCTCCAGGATTGGTGAGGCCTGTCTATAGGAGTGGCTCACAGGTTTACATGTGTCCAGATATAGGTTTAGACATAGGTATACTATATCTAAGCAAGGGGTGTGTACACCACCTTACCCCAGCTGAGTGATCAGCCAGTTGTGTCAATTTAAGAACCAGCCAGGGGTGGCAAAAGATATGCTGCAGCCCCTGGTAGGCCTTAGTGGCTCCTGTGCCCTGTGCACCTATAGTGCATTCTACAGGGGCTGACAAGGAGTCCATTTCCAATTGGTATGTACCTAGGGTACATGGAATCCATTTTACAGAGAGAGCAGATGGCCTGGGGCCCTGATTAGCAGGGAACCAGGTCAACTAAGTCAAAAAACCAGCTAAACACAGGCAAAAAATCTGGGGTAACCATAGTCAGGTAGCCACCTTCCTACATAACCCCCCCCCAAACGAAAGGAGATAAGGCTATCCTTGGCCAGGTAAGCCTATATTGCCTGAGTGGCCATATAAGGAAGTACCTGCACTAGCATGGGTACCCCCTGTCTCATGGTCCACTAAGCAGTCCCTCACCCTTTGGGTATTAGAGGGTCTCCACCATAGGGAATCACTACCTTGGGTGTGTTTATGCAAAGTTAAAGGCTGGTTTGGATATGGAGTATTGAAGTGAGGCTCTACTAATTTAGGGCTTAGCTTCCTCCAATTATCTTCCACCATGTGTGCCTTTCTTTCTTTAACTGAGTTGCACTGTGCTCTCAGGGTCAACCTCTGGCTACCTAAAGCTGGAGGCTGGGTCCCTCTGTTTGGCTTGCTGGAGGGACAGTTCAGGTTTGGGCCCTTTGGGTCCCAGGTTTGGCTGTGCCCAACAGAATCCATCTGGGGGAGGTCCCTAACTGTTTTTAAGGGGGCTCCCTCAGGAGTTTTTAAAGTTTTCACCTTACTAGGGCTACTAGTTTTGGTGCACCTAATCTTTTGATGGGGGTGCTTTATTTGACAGGGGGCCCTCTGGGTCTCACTGTCCTTCTTGTCCTCTGCAGCCCTGGGCTGGCTAAGGCAAGGGAGAGAGGGGCAGGTTACCTGCTCCAGACTGGGTCCCACCTGAGAAGGGTCCACTGACATCAGAGGTTCTGTCAGGCTAGGCCCAACCACCTCTGGGGCAGTTCCTTCATCAGGGGTAAGATCAGTTCCCTGAGGAGGCTGATCCTGTCCTAAAGTCTGGTGAGGGGGAGATTTCTCTTCCTCCTCCATGCTCTCAGTTTGTGTGGAGTTATCCATCATTTCAGGTTTCACAACACACGTGTCAGTTTGAGTTTGGGCTGTGGCCATCACAGCCCCACCAACCTTTTCAGGAGGAGACTCAGTTTGGGTTTCTGCTGTTATCATAACAGCTTTGCTATTCTGTTCAGGAAGAGCTTTTGCTAAAGATGGGGCAGGGAGTATCTCCGCCCTACCAACCTTTTCAGGAAGGACATCTTGAATTGGGGCTGTAGCCATTACAGCCCCACTAACCTTTCCATTGGAATTTACCATTCTAGAATGGATTTCCTGTTCAACCCCAGCCCAGGCTGAGATTTCTAAATCATTACCCAGTAGACAGTCTACAGGCAAGTTTGGGGACACTGCCACTCTCTTTGGGCCAGTGACACCTCCCCAGCTGAGACTTACTACTGCCATGGGATGATTTGTTTGGATGCCATCAATGTTTATTACCTGGTATGTGGCACCAGGTAAAAGTTGCTTAGAGGGGACTATGCCATCAGCCACCATGGTGATGCTAGCCCCTGTGTCTCTAAAAGCTTCAACTCTTAACCCATTGATGATGGGTTCTTGTCTATACTTGCTCAAAGTATTTGGGCAAGCAGAGAAGTTGGCAAACCCCATGCCAGCCTCATAAACAAGATCATTGGGTGATGGGGACCTGGATAGGCCAGGGTCCACCTGATTTCCAAAAGTAAACCCACCCAGATTCCTGGGTGTGCTTCCACTTCCTGGGGGATTACTGCTGACAGTAACAGGAGGTGTTGAAGCTGGCTTTGGAGGTATATTTTCTTTATTGTTATTCTTGGGACAACAGCTGTCTGTTTTGTAATGCCCCACCTGTTTACAGGGATAACAATAGGGTTTTTTCTCAGTTGAAGAAGTGTCTTGGGACCCACCCCCATCCTTGGAGTTTTGGGGCCCTGGGGAAGTCTTTTCTTTACTTTTATCCCCACCCTTATCTTGAGGCTTGGTAGACTCCTTCTTCTGGTTACTGTCCTGATTCTTAGGCCTAATCCTGGTTCTGACCCATTTGTCTGCCTTCTTTCCCAATTCTTGGGGAGAGGTCAGATCAGAGTCTACCAGGTGCTGGTGTAAGAGCTGGTTCTGACAATTACTTAGGATCTGCTCCCTCATAATCAAATTATACAATCCTGTAAAGTCATGTACTTTGCTGCCATGTAGCCAACCCTCCAGAGCCTTAGTAGCACAATCTACAAAATCAGTCCAGTCCTGAGTCTGTGTCTTCTGGGTGTCTCTGAACTTGAACCTGTACTGTTCAGTGGTTAAGCCAAACCCATCTATCAGAACACTCTTCAGGACTTTGTAATTGTTTGCATCCTCATGTCTGACAGTGAGGAGCTTGTCCCTCCCTTTCTCTGAAAAGGAGTACCATAAGATTGCTGCCCACTGTTCCTCAGGAACCTGCTGTACCATGCAGGCTCTCTCAAGAGCAGTTATCCACTTGTGGATATCATCCCCTTCCTTGTAGGGGGGCACAATCTTTGTCAGGTTTCTGCTATCATAGGACCTGGGTTTCTCTTTAGGAATATTGCTGCCACCAGTGGCATCTAAGCCACACAATTTCTGCTCTCTTGCCAAGGCAAGTTTAGCTTGAGCTAAGGTAAGCTTAGCTTGACTCAGGGCTACCTCCTCTCTCTCTATCTGGAGTCTGACAGCCCTCATTCTAGCCCTATGCTCAGCTTTCTGAGAAGCACTCATGCCTCTCTCTGATTCTCTGGAGGCACTAGAAAGATGAGAGTCCCCTGAGGGAGATCTCACTCTTCTGTTGCCTGGGAGAATCATATGTTGGGTTCTGGGGAGGTGCTGGCCCTCTCCATTCCCCAGTAGGTCCAAGTTGGCCTGGCTAAGCCTACCAACTGGAACCTGGCTACCCTGATCCTGTACTTCTAAGTCCTCAACCTCTGAGTCCTCATCCAAGTCATCATCATCCTCCTCTTCAGGGGGATCAACTGCAGGGGGGTTCCCTCCAGTTCCTGTATCTAGGGAAGCTGCTTTTGCCCTCTCTAAGTCATCCTGTTCTAGGAGTTCTATCAGGATTAGGCAGGTGGGGCTTCTGCCCCTTTTTAACCCTCTTGCTTTGCACAAGACAATCAAGTCTCTGCGGGTTAGTTTGTCATATCCAGAAGTTGCCTGGGTAGGGTCAACTGTCACAGGACTAGACCCTGAGGCCTTTCCTGTGTCGGACATGGTTACTAGTGAGGTGTAAGTGGTGCACTTACCTACACTAAGTGTTTTCCTACTGGACCTTGCTAGTGAGTTGTAGTCAGGGGTGTGCTACTCCCTTCAACCTACAACTACTAAGTTCAGTAGAACTTAATATGCTAAGCTTTTGATTTTATATGTACCTAGAGGTACTTGATGTGATCTTTCAATTTGATATAAAGATTGCAATGGTAAAACAACAGCAAGCTCAAATCCGCACCGCTGCTCACCAATGTGAGAAGTTGGCCTGGTAGGGGATGTTTCCAATTCTGGAACCACCTACTACCTGACCAAACAATCCCCTTATGGTGTCTGGTTGTAAGTCAACCTTATTAGACAAGCTATCCTAGTGGTAGCATGGACTAAGCAGCCTAAAGGCTTAACTTAAGAGGTCGTGTTAAGCGAGCTGTTTTACCACATACAATCCTGTAATACCAAATGAAAGGACACCACACAAGTATATATTATAAAAATATATGTGTTTATTACTAAAAACAATCCCCAGTATTCTTTATGAATAAAGGGGCACAAGCGTTAAATCAAAAGCACTGTTTAAACATACAAAGTTGCACAATTATGGATGAGGACAGGGGGCCACTCAAACCATATACTAAACAAGTGGTATAAGAGAGGCCACTCGAACAGTGGTTAGGCCTAGGGCCTAGGGAATCGCTGGGAGCAGTCAGGACAAGCAATGCTGAAGTCGGGAATGGCCCTCGGGATTCGGGAGATGTGCGGAAAGCGCACGCATGCACCAATGTTAACCAATGGTGCGTAAAAGTCAAATAGTTAAAGTTTAAGGACACTTCCGCTGAACCTAGAGGAACAAAACTTAACACACAGACCCTAGAGGTGTGCACCAGTGTGGGAACACCGGCGGAGCAAAGTTACCTCACCCACAGGAAGTGGGTGCACAGGGTCGAAGTGGCGTCGGGTTTTGACACGCAGGCTCTTGGTGCTTGAAGCTGAAAGGGCTGCAGGCAGGGTGAAGACGAAGTGTCCGGTGGAGTCCAAGAGTGGACTCAAGTTGTAGAGTACCTGAAAGCAGAGGGGACAGAGTCTGGGTCACTCAGCAGTGACCAGGGTGGAACCAGGACGGAACCAGGCAATGTCGGGCGCAATCAGGTGGTCGTCGAGGCGCTTCTCTTCGCTGTCACGTGGGCTCTGGGGCATCTGCGACGTCCAGGAGCAGGTCACGATCTGTCCCACGCAGGCTCTCACCGTCGGTGCAGTCGGCTTCCGGTTTGGAGCAAACAAGCCTTGGTAAGAGCAATCCACGCGGGATTGGAAGATGGCGTCTTACTCGGACCAGGAAGGTCAGAGTCGGGGCTCCCTTTCAGGGGAGCTGGTGTGGATCTGGAGCAACCAGAATCACGAGTCTTCTTCTGTAGTTCGTCGGCACAGGGACCACAAGCCAGCTGGCAAGTGACCGGGCCAACGCGTTGAGCCAAATCGTGCCAAAGGGCCCCACGCAGCACTCGTCGAGTGTGGAGGGCTGAACTTCGGCTCAGGAGTAGCTCAGGGTGGGGGCTTCTCAAACCCCGGTGTACAGCTTCGAGGGTCACTCGTGGGCTGCACGGTCAGCGTCTCGTGGTCACTTCAAGATGGCGTGCCCCACGCTTCCGGTCGCCTCCACGGGTCTCAGCTTTGCAGGGACTGTGGATCGGGCTGTTAGAAGCTGGGCAGGCTTGATCTCGTCGATCTCAGTCGCTCGAGTTCCGGCGGGAACTGCAACTAAGTAGACGTCGAGGGCTGGATGGTGCCTGCTGCTGCAGGGTGGTCACTCCTTGACCACAAGGGAGATTCTTCGGGCTTCCACGTTGAGATGGAGGGCGAAGGGTCCAGAATATCGTTTCAAATGTTTCTTCCAGGAAATCTGATGTGCATTGGCACTGCTCCCACTCTTATTCGAATCTGGTGGGCGTGATTACCTGCTAGGTCCCCTCCTATGGGTGGGACCCAGGAAGTGGGTGGATACACCCCCTTCCTTTGATCCAGGCCGCCCTGGCACGAGGGCTGGAGTGCCCCAGAACCGGTTTGGCCGGATTATGCAAGGGGCAGCCTTGTGCGCCCCAGGCAGTGTCTGGTTTCTTTCAAACCTCCCTGCTACAATACACTATCTCCTGTCTGGAGGGCGGTGACACCCTCCTGTGACAGGAAACCCTTTGTCCAGGACCCCCTTGACTGGGTTTCGGTCAGCTCCAGGGGTCCAGACATTTGTCTGTGGCAGAGGCATCCATTTTGTGGATCTTAAGGCCTTTGGAGAAATCAACCGCATTAAAGTGAAGTAACATGTCTTACCCCTCTAGAGGGGTGGAATGCCATCCCCGTCGCCAGAACTGGCGAGGGGATGGTATTCCAAAGCGTATGACACCTTACACGACATGTTTTGATAAAGCCAAACCAGAGTTGCTAAATAACCGCGAGGATTATAAGGCACTTAATAGTATATGGTATGGCATTATCCTGAAACAGCTTAGGGATTTGTTCCCGACGGCTGCAGATAGGCTCAGCTCATGCTAGAGCTCCATCTCACATAAAAACCATGCACCCAGCCTCCAGGATTGGTGAGGCCTGTCTATAGGAGTGGCTCACAGGTTTACATGTGTCCAGATATAGGTTTAGACATAGGTATACTATATCTAAGCAAGGGGTGTGTACACCACCTTACCCCAGCTGAGTGATCAGCCAGTTGTGTCAATTTAAGAACCAGCCAGGGGTGGCAAAAGATATGCTGCAGCCCCTGGTAGGCCTTAGTGGCTCCTGTGCCCTGTGCACCTATAGTGCATTCTACAGGGGCTGACAAGGAGTCCATTTCCAATTGGTATGTACCTAGGGTACATGGAATCCATTTTACAGAGAGAGCAGATGGCCTGGGGCCCTGATTAGCAGGGAACCAGGTCAACTAAGTCAAAAAACCAGCTAAACACAGGCAAAAAATCTGGGGTAACCATAGTCAGGTAGCCACCTTCCTACAATGCAGTGGACCCATCTGCAAAATTAGCTGCAAAGACCAAAACAGTTAAAGGTTTCAAACAAATATGGTCAATGTACTCTGTTAAATGCCTTCTCTGCGTCGATAGAGGGAAGGAGAGCCTCTTTGCGGGATTAAGTGTTTAATGTGTTTTGTGTTGTCACCACATTGACGGGTAGGGATAAAGCCCGCTTGGTCCGGCTCAACCAAACCGGGCACTAGAAGGTTGAGGCAGTGGGCCAGGATGCTAGTGAACAGTTTTGCATCAATATTCAGAAGGGAGATGGGTCTGTAAAACCCACATAGAGAAGGGTCCTTGCAAGGCTTTGAAATAACTGAGATGGAAGCTTCAAGTGTATTATCTGTGAGAGAACTGGAGTCAGCAAAAGAGTTGTAGAGGTGCGTGAGCAATGATAATAGGTCCTGGCAGAAGACTGTGTAAAATTGCAGTGAAAAGCTGTCTGGCCTGGGGATTTCCTCAGTTTTAGGCAGACAATATGGACCTGTCTAACCCTTCTGAGTTGTGAGAGGGGGAAGCAAAATTTCTTTGTGGTCGGTCAGAGCTTAAATTGTCAGCTGTTGTTTATAGTGTACTGTAGAAGTGTTGGAAGGGCTCTGCAATTTATGAGTCAGAGCAAACTTCTGTGGTTGGGCCTGTTCGAATCAAGTGGACAGAACGCATGTGAATTTTGTCTCACAGGCGCTAGCATCCTACCACACCAGTTGCTCCCTAAGTAGGTTTTATGTGTGAGAAGTTCAATTGCATGTTAGCTCTGTCCAGGTCTTGTAGTTTAAGGAGTAAGCAAGCCTTTTCCAATTCCTTCCATATTCTAGGGGCCCCTGTGTGTTTGTCTAGGGTCTTGAGTTCTATCACTTTTAATTCTAAGCTGTGGCGTTTCCCCTTCCGGAGGCAGTTGTCTGCTGCCGAAATAGCCCCAAATTCCCCTCACACCTCCAACTTCAGAGTTTACCAGAGGGAGGCCAGGGATGTCTCCCCATTATCAATATGCCAGAGGTAATCAGCGATCACCTGGTGCAGCGCCTCAACCTTGGGTTGAAATTGGAGAACGCTATCTCTGAGGCACCGGTGTGATGGCCTAGTCTGGTGAGAATCAAGTCTCACTACGAGGGAAAGGAAGGTGTGATCAGAGAGTGTCCTGGGGGTAATGGTGGTGTGATGAACAAGGGCTTGCAGAGATGGAGTTGCTAGAAAATTATCCTTACAGGCATAGGTTTTGTGTGCGGCAGTGTAATACGTATAACCCTGTACGTTGGGGTGCGTCATGCGTCCGACACCTTATAATCTGCATTTGGTCACCCAAAGAAGGCCATGGGCTGAAAAAGCCCCGGTGTGGTCAAAGATTTGGCCGGAGCAGCCGAGGTCATTGTTCATCACTAAATGCATATCTCCCTGATCAATATAGCAGTGTCAGGTAAGCGGAGTACTGTAGTGAGGGAGCCTGTAATAAATGTCTCTTGGTGCTCCTTGGGTAGATATATGTTAGCCAGTGTAAAATGGAATGAACCCAAACAAAATTGGTAAGATATGAGACACCCTTTAAGCTTGCTGACCTTGGTAAGGATCTCACCCTTAAAGCCTCTAGATAAAAGAATTGCCCCCTCCCCCACCTTTTTATAAGGGTAGAGGAACAGAGTTGGTATGGGAACCATCCGGATTGCATTCTGGGTACGTCTTTAGGAAGCAGGTGGGTCTCTTGTAAAAGGCATATGTCACTACCTGTACGTTCTCGAAGTGACAGGACAGCTGCTTGTTTGGTAGGATTGTTAAGACCTAGGACATTGAGGCTCCTTACCTTGATTTCTAGAAAGGTGAACCAGGGAGAGGGATCATAGTGGATTGTCCATGCTTGGGTGGGGGCGGTGTTGTACACTGGGGAGACGCCTGTTATCTTGACTTACCTATGGGCGCCAGCAGCAAACCATAGGGACTGAAGGAGTAAAGACTACAACAAAACAAAACCCCCCAAAATACCAACAATTAAACTGTAGACCTATAATGTCCATTGAGAATGGCAAGAGATGAGCTGGGCGAAGGTCGACAGGCAGTAGGCAGATGGGACTCATAGGCGATCAATTAGACCCCTGCCAGAACAGGCCACGAGGAATATGGAGTGACCCAGCTCAGTGTAAGCCTGTGTCCAGTTTGAATGTGGGGTTGAGATTCAGTAAGCCGCCCTGCCAGTCCTAGAGACCGTTGTGTCTAGTACTGTCTGTAGTTCCTGTGTGAGCTCTGCAGGGCTAGGTCGAAGATGCTCTTGCCGGCCTTCTGCTAGGATGGGTCCGGGCAGAGAGGCATGCGGGGAGCCAGCTATAGATTGCATAGGTGAGTTATCCAGTAGATTGTGGATATGGTAGGCATCCTTAAGTGTTTTTATCTGGTGTAGCTGGCCCTCCCAGCTTGCGAACAGCCTGAAAGTGTACCCCCAGCTGTAGGACCTTCCTTGGAGTGCAAAAAGTCTGTAATTGGCTTAAATTCCCTGCAGAGCTGGAGGGTGAGAAGAGAGCTACCTTGGAAGAGGCCAATGGAGTGACCAAACAAGTGGGTGGGTTGTTTGGCCCAGGCTTTTTTCAGAATGTCCTCTTTACCTAGTATATCCGGTTGTCTGGCCTTCACGCCCGCGGGTCAGCTGACGTGATGTACTCTGTCCAGACAGAGGGCTGCTTCCCCCCGCAGTCCAAGATGGATAGGGACAATGCCTGGATATATTCTTGGATGTCCAAGGCCTCTGAGCCCACGGGAACCCTTCTGAGGCAAATATATGTTTTAACTGAAATCTACTCTTGAGGTCTTTCGCCTGTGCTCGAAGGTCATTGTGTTGGTCCTGGAGAAAGGCGTGGCATCTCTACCTATTTATCTCCCATAGTTTGGTTTTCCTTTAGGGTAGAAACCTACTCTCTGACTGAGGACAAGTCCTGTTGAAGCTAACGGATGTCTTTAGAGAGGTGTTTTTGAGGTGCTGGATGTCTGTTTTCAAGGAGGCAAAAAGGGAGGCCAGGAAGGCCGGATCAATGGTGTCTGGCCCGAGTCGGAGGCTTCCTCTGGTTCAGATTGCCTCACAAAGCAGCAAGCCAAAGGCGCCCCATCTTTTGAGGCGCATTTCCTCGTGGCCCAACTCCAATGGGTGTCGAGATGAACAGCGGGCTTGGCACAGGGGGAAACTACCACGAATACCGGGCTAATTCCGACCCCAGTCATACTCTGCATGTTGCTGCAGGGAGCGGAACCAATACAGGAGTGCCCACTCCAGGTAACAGTGGCACACACCCGCCTGAAACGTGTACATAGAATGAACCGTGAAATACCCATGTATTCCCCAGTACTACAGTTATTGGGATTCCCTAGAGGTCGCGCCCACTACCCTGAATGGGAGCTCCATGAGGGGACAGAAAACGCAGTCACGGAGGCAGGTTCCTTGTATGCGAATGTGCAGCAGCAGACATTTACAGAGCTTGCAGATGACATGAATCACCCCAGAGGGCAATTTCTGTTGCATATGCAACTGTTAATGGACTGCCGACGAATGTGGCATGCAATAGACACTGAGCCCCCCACGCATCCGGTAATACACACGATAATACAGGTGGGCCCAGGGCATCATTTGATAACATGGATATACAAAGCAGTGCGAGCATTGAACCCCACCACACTCGCACCACTCCGGGCGAAGTGGGAGGCTGAGATACGGATACCACTCCATGATAAAGAATGGGAGCGTGCACTAGAGTTCCCGAAAAAAGTGTCCTGCAACTATTGTTTTAAGAACATACAACTGCACATCCTACACTGCACCTACATGACCCCTGAGAAGCTCCCACATTACTATCCAGACACACACTTTACATGCTCAAGATGCCCAGAACCAAATGCCTCCTTTTTTCATATGTTTTGGGACTTCCCTGTGCTCCGTGTATACTGGACCAAAATCCACACCATCCTTCTAACAGTCACAGGGCTTACTGATATTAACATGTGGGAGGCCTGGCCGTTAGGCATCACCAAACGTCGTAAGCACCAAAAGGTAGAGTTACGATTTGCGTCCCTGGTGCCACTACTGGCCAAAAGATGCATATCAATGCACTGGATGACACCCGAGGGACCGCCGTTAGTGGCCTGGATAGAGGGTCAACAAATGGGGTGCCTCAGAGGAGGAGGTACTTCGATCTGAAGATATAAAGGGTCACCGCAAACACCCTATCTTCATGCAATGAGCCATCCTACTGCACTCCTTTAAGCAGGAAACAACAGATGCGCCATTATCACAAACCTCTGGTACCCCCATAGCTGAGGCGAGACAGGGCGCTGCCCGAGGTGGAGACCTCATAACAGAGATACGGCTTAAATCTACAGGAAGGCAGCACTTATAACACCCCGGGATTGACATCCCTGTCCCTTCACCCCAACCACACAAGCAGTCTCCAACCTAGTTAGAACGCTCAGCTTTCCGGTCCCTCTTAAATGACAGTGTTGCTGGTTACAGTGTACCCCAGTTAAAGTCACAAACACAACTAGATGTTGATCACAGTACTAGTGCCTAGCGTTTAGTTAACATTACATACTATAGGCAATTGTCTCCAGACATAAGTCTCGCACCAGTAGGCTTTCCCATGTCGGCTGTGATAATAAGTAATTGACGAAAGTATCAAAAACTGAAGTATGACTTGCAAAACAACTTGCATTACTATGTGTGAGATGACTAATCCTTAAGTAAATACACTGTATGTACTGTTTGGAAAATTAAGAAATGCCAATAAAAATGATTTTGCATAATAAAAAGCCGCAAGCCAAAGGCCGCCACTGAGGACCTCCCACCTCAGGAGGGCCACAGAGGGTTACAGAAGCGAGGCAGGAGGTGGTGAGCAGGGAGGTCGTCTGCCTGAATCCAAGGGGTAGGATGCAGGAGAGTCTTGTGGCGGAGACATGGCTGGTCTGACTAGGCACTGACCGCACCCTCGCCACCATCCCCCGCATCCGAAGAGCAACCACCAGCAGCAGATCGTTATCCTACCTCACTGCCAAGACCTGGAGCACCCTCCCCATCCTCCTACGGCAGACCCAAGACCTATTAACCTTCAGAAGGCTACTCAAGACCTGGCTGTTCGATCAGTAGCAGCAGCCCCCCCACCCCCCAGAGCTTTGAGACCCTCGCGGGTGAGTAGTGCACTTTACAAATTCCTTGATTGATTGATTGACCCTTCATTTTGAGTGCTGCATGCCATCCCGCTCCAGGCTTCATGGCGACAATAAGGAATATGCTACTTGCCAGTATGCATCTGTTCTTGGCATGTAGGGATGCTGACATTCATATCTTGTGCATAGATCGCCACCTAGTGTTGGGTCTGGATGATTGCACTTTGTTGTCCTGGAAGAGTCTTCGAAGTATCACAAGATAGGTGACTCCTCCCCTGGACTACAGTGCGCATGGGCATCTTCTCCATCCTCAGATTGTATATCGCCATTGTGGCAAAGATGGAGTATAGTAAGTAAGAGATGGCCATGCAAAAGAGAATCCTGCGGCTGCAACAGGCACCGGGGAGGAGGGTGGGCGATATGAATTTCAGCAGCCCTACATGCCAAGAACAGATGCATACTGGTAAGTAGCATATTCCGTTTGAGGCATGTGGGCTGCTGAATTCATATCTTGTGCATAGACTGTATTGCAATATCTCCTCTAGCGGTAGTCACCTGTACCAGCTGCAGCAGTCTGAAAAAGAGTTTTAAGGACAGCCTGGCCTACCGCAGCTTGCTGCTTTGATTGCACGTCTACACAATAGTGTTTAGTGAAAGTGTGTTTGGTAGACCATGTAGCTGCCCTACATATGTCTTCAAGGGGAATATTCCCTAGGAAAGCCATGGATGCCCCCATTTTACGCGTAGAGTGTGCTTTTGGGGGGACAGTTAGAGTGTGTTTAGCTTTTTGATAACATATTTGGATGCACTTAACTATCCATCTGGCTATTCCTGATTCTGAGATGGGATTACCTTTATGTTGTGGTGAAAAAGCAACAAACAGTTGCTTTGTTTTTCGAAATGATTTAGTCCTGTCCACATAATATAGCAGAGCTCTCCTTACATCTAATGTGTGTAGGGCTCTTTCAGCCACTGACTGTGGGTTTTGAAAGAAAACTGGCAATTCTATGGATTGGTTGATATGGAAAGTGGATATGACTTTTGGCATGAACTTAGGGTTAGTGCGAAGTACTACCTTATTAGCATGTATTTGCATAAAAGGTTCTTGGATGGTTAGTGCCTGTAGCTCACTTACTCGCCTGAGGGAGGTAATGGCAATTAAAAATGCCACCTTCCATGTTAGAAATTGTAATTCACATGAGTGGAGTGGTTCGAAAGGAGGTCCCATAAGTCTGGTAAGTACTATATTTAAGTTCCAGACTGGTGAAGGTGGGTGCTTTGGAGGGATTATCCTTTTAAGACCTTCCATAAAAGCTTTGATTGGTGGTACCCTAAACAGATACAGATGTTGTCTGTTCTGGAGATATGCTGCTATAGCAGCAAGATGTAGTCTTATAGAAGAGTATGCTAGATTGCATATTTGAAGGTGCAAGAGGTAACAGATAATGTTTTGGATGGAAGCATCTAATGGATTGATTTACTTATTGTTGCAGTAAATTACAAATCGTTTCCATTTAGCTGCATAGCATGCTCTAGTAGTTTGCCGTCTTGGCTCCTTGATAATGTTCATGCAATCAGGAGGTAAGTTAAGGTATCCGAACTCTAAGACCTCAGGAGCCAGATCACTAGGTTCATCTGATTGGGATCTGGGTGCCTGATTTCTCCATGGTTCTGAGTTAAAAGATGGCGCGCGAGGCGCAGTCTTTGGTGGGGTACTACTAAGAGTTCCAGGAACGTTGTGTACCATGGTTGTCTCGCCCATGTGGGTGCAACCAGGATCATTGTGAGTGACTGCTGACATAGGTTGCGTGCCACTAGCGGAATCAGTGGAGCTGGTGGAAAAGCGTACGCAAATCTGCCTGACCAGTTCATCCATATCGCATTGCCCTGTGACTGTGGATGTGGGAACCTGGCGGCAAAGTACTTGCATTTTGAGTTTTCGTTTGTGGCAAACAGATCTATCTCTGGCGGCCCCCATTTTTGGAAGAATGGTTGTAGAACCTAAGGGTGAATCTCTCATTCGTGTAGCTGTTGACTGTGTCTGCTTAGCAGATCCGCTACTTGATTGTCTTTTCCTGGCAGGTGTTCTGCTAGGAGAAAAATGTTTTTTGGAATTGCCCACTTCCATATGTCCTGTGCTAAGTGGGACAGTTGTGGAGAGTGTGTTCCACCTTGTATCTGAATGTAGTACATGGCTGTCATGTTGTCCGTCCGGATCAACACAGCCTTGTTGCACAGGTAGTTTTGGAATGCTTTTAGTGCCAGAAATATTGCTAGCAACTCTAGTTGGTTGATATGCAGTCTCCTTTGTTTGATTGTCCAGAGCCCTTGGACTGTGTATTGTAGTAAATGGGCTCCCCAACCTGTCAGTGATGCGTCTGCTGTTAGTACTACTTGTGGAACGGGCTCTTGGAACAGTCACCCCTTGGAAAGGTTTTGTGGGTTCCACCACTGCAGAGAGTTGTAAGCGCGACTGTCCACCAACATTAGGTCTTTTAATTGTCCCTGAGCTTGGTTCCACTGCCGTGCTAGGCATTCCTGTAGTGGACGCATTTGAAGTCGGGCATGGGGGACTATGAATATACAGGAGGCCATCATGCCTATTAGTTGCATGAATACTCGAGCTGGCAAAGAGTGTTGTGGCTGAAATTTCTGAATGAGAGTCTGGATGTTGGCTATCCTTGATTGATTTGGATATGCCTTTGCTAGAGAGGTATTTATTGTAGCCCCCAGATATTGTTGTATGTGTGAGGGTTGTAGATGTGATTTTGGGTAGTTCATTGAAAAACCCAGGCTGTGTAGCAGCTGGAGTGTTTGAGACGTATGGCTTGCGCACTGCTGATACGAGTTTGCCTTTATGAGCCAATCGTCCAGGTATGGAAACACGTGGATGTGTTGCCGTCTGAGGTGTGCAGCTACTACCGCTAAACATTTTGTGAACACTCTTGGGGCTGTGGTTACTTCGAAGGGGAGAACCTTGAACTGATAATGTTGACCTTCTATTGTGAACCTGAGGTATTTCCTGTGAGCTGGATGTATAGGTATGTGAAAATATCGAAGTGCTCTGAGAGTATGTATTGATTTAGCGGTCTGAGGTCTAATATTGGTCTGAGGGACCCGTCTTTTTTGGGAATAAGGAAGTATAGTGAGTATACTCCTGTTCCTTGATGTTGAAAAGGGACTGGTTCTATGGCTCCCTTTTCTAGCATGGACTTGACCTCTTGTTGTAGCAGGGTGATGTGTTCTTTGGACATAGGACGTTGTCTGGGAGGTATGTTGGGTGGAGTAGAAGTGAGTTCCAGGCAATAACCATACTGGATAGTTTGTCTCACCCACCTGTCTGTGGTAATTGCATTCCAGACTGGTAGGAACTGTTTGACTCTGCCTCTGACTGGTGTTAAATGGTCTGGAGGGAGTGTGATGAAGTCACTGTTTGGAGGCAGTGGAGGCTATGGTGTTATTGCCGCCACGTCCTCTGCCCTTGTTATTATTGCCCCTGTAACCTCCCCTGTTGGAGCCCTTATTGAAGGAGCTTTGAGTGTTGCTTTTGTATGCAGAGGAAGTTTGTGAAGTGTTGCCTCTTGCGGCACCTCTGTAGGAGGACCGACGAAAGGAACCTCTATGTTGTTGAAACTGCCGCGCGCCCATAGATTTTGCAGTTTCAGTATCTTTCTTCATTTTGTCTAAAATTGTATCTACTGCAGGACCAAACAGGAATTCTTGATTAACTGGTTGGTTAAGGATGGTGGATTGCACCTCGTTCTTAAAACCAGAGATGCGTAGCCACGCGTGTCTGCGTAGTAACGCACTAGTGTTGGCTGCTGTGTCGGCTGCGTCTAGTGCACATTTAATGGAAGCATTAGTTATAAACTTGTCTTCCTGTATGAGGTCGCTAGCTAGAGCTTTGAAAGGTTCTGGCAGGTGTTGCAGTAAACCTTCAAGCTGGTCGTAGTGCGCCCTATCATAGCGAGCTAGGAGAGCCTGTGTGTTTGTGATCCTCCATGAATTAGCAGCTTGTGAGGCCACCCTTTTGCCTGAGGCCTCCAGTATTTTAGACTCTTTGTCAGGAGGTGGAGCGTCTCCTGTTGTTTGCGAGTTGACTCTTTTGCGAGCGTTTGCTACTACCAGTGAGTCTAGAGGCAATTGTGATTTAATGTAAGTAGGGTCTGTAGGTGCCGCCTTATATTTTTTCTCAACCCTGGGATTGAGCACCCGTGCCCTGGCTGGATCCTTGAATATGTCTGGCGCGTGTTTTAGTACCTCTTTTAGCATAGGAAGTGTCCTGACATTTTTCTCGGAGGTTGGAAAAGTGTCAAATAGAAAATCTTCTTCTATTGGGTCAGTGTGCATGTCGACCTTGTGGTATTTTGCTGCCCTATCTAGCAGTTGGTTAAACACAATGGTGTCGTCAGTAAGCGACGGCTTAGTAGGGTATGGGGAGGTGTCAGGGATGGGTTGTATGTCATATGGATCATTTTGATCATCCCATGTGTCATCCTGAGCCTGTGGATCCTCTGGGTCATTAAAATCTTCCTGAGGATCATCCCCCATGTTATCCTCATCATTGTATTCTGAGTGTGTAGGAGAGTAGGGCACAAAGGCATATTAGGATAGAAAGGAGGAGGAGTAAAAGGCCTAGAGGGAGATGTTCCGAAGTCCTTTTTCTTTGGTGGGACAGGGCAAGTAGTGTCTGTGTCCAATTGTCTCTTTTTCCGGTAATAGATGGTCACTTTGCCGGTTTCAGTGTTTATATACAGTTTTGATTGTTCCTCTGTTTCTGGATCAGGATGGAAGAGTTCCTCTTCCACTGTCCGTGGCTTCAGGCGCTGATGTTTTTGGCTTACTGACTTGCTTGTGACCTTTTGGCTCGAGGGCGTTCGGTTCTCGAGTCTTTTTCGGCTCGACTGTCGGTTTGGGGTCGGTAACCTTTTTTGGTTCAACGTCTTTTATTGGTTTGCAGTCTTATTTGGTTCGGCGACTTTATTTGGGTTGATGATCTTTTTCGGGTCGATCCTCTTTTTGTGCTTGACGCCTTTTTTAGGGTCAGTGTCTTTGGTCGAGTCGATGCCTTTTTTCGGTTCGACTGGCTTTGGTTTAGTTGCACTCTTTTTAGGATCGGGTGCTGTTTTTGGATCGATGACCTGTTTAGGGTCGAGGCTTTTCTTTGGATCGATAGCTTTTGACTCGATAACCTTTTTAGGGGTGGAAGACTTTTTGTGGTTCAACCCCTATCTTCGGCTCGACGCCCTTGGGCTGGTCGACCTTCTTTTGTTCGACGACCTTGGGCTCAACGACCTTCTTTGGTTCGACGACTTTTGGCTCGACGGCCTTTTTTGGGTCGGCGACCTTCGTTTCGACAACCCTTTTGGGTTTGACTACCTTCTTGGGGGGAACGTTACTTGGTCCTGGGCTCTCGGAAGGCTTTGATTTGGTCTTCTGAGCCGAGCCGGAGGGCGGGGCTTCTGAAGGTGTTTTTTCGATCTCGGCTAAAGCCTTTAGGCGGTGCTTTGACCGGGGCCTTCGGTTTTGGGATAAGCGGCGTTGGGGACTGTGTACCCACGATTTGCCCTGGTGGGATCTCGTCGGCGGAGTCCGACTGGTCCTCGACGGTGACGATCTCTAGGTCCGAGTCTGCCGCTTCTGGGAGGTCGCGTTCATCATCGAAGATGTTCTCCGATTCCGGTGCCGACCGCTGCATCTCTTGCCTAGCGGCCCGTCGAATCCGGATGGTCTTCTTCGAACGGAATTGGGCACACGCTGGGCAATTTTGTTTATGGGCTCTGATGATAAGCACTTCTTGCATACTGTATGCTTGTCAGTATGCGGGAATTTGGAGTGGCATTGTGGGCACCTTTTGAACAGGTTCCTTTCCAGCGACAGCAGACGCACGTGGCGTCGAAAAGGCCCAACCGGCCGCGTCGACGACCGGATCAAGATGGAGAGGTTGGTCGAGTCAAGAAGTACCGAACGAGAACAATACTGTCGAAGTCGAAGGCCTTTTGGCCTTTAAAAGTAGTTAGTTTCAGTTTCCGAAGTTGGAGTAAAGGAATCACATCCGAACCCAATGGGGGAAAAAAACAATCTGAGAATGGAGAAGATGCCCATGCGCACTGTAGTCCAGGGGAGGAGTCACCTATCTCGTGATACTTCGAAGACTCTTCCAGGACAACAAAGTGCAATCATCCGGACCCAACACTAGGTGGCGATCTATGCACAAGATATGAATTCAGCAGCCCACATGCCTCGAACAGAATGTTTCGGCCGGGCTGCATGGTGACTTCTCTGCAGTCTAGGCAGTGGGTACCAACTGCTCTTAAAAGGGCTTGGGTCACCGCTGATTGTTGCAGATGCTGGCCTATGTGGCAGAGGAGTAAGAAGTACAACCTATTCCGCCACCATCTCTAGATACAATATTTAGCACCTATTTGTCCTTTGTGATGGTTGACCACTCTTCCAAGTGAGTAGATATTGCTCCCCCCCACTGGAGTGTGAAACTGAGAGAGAAGCGAAAGGTTGGCAAGGTCTCCCCGATGAATGCCTTTCCCCTCCAGGGGTTGATGACTTTAAAGTACTCGTCTTAAATGTTGCCTGCCTTTTTTGGTATTGCTATTTCTGCCCTTGTTGATACCGTTGGGACAGTTGATAGGCCTTCAGAGATTAAATTGTTTGAAGAATCTTTCCTTCTCTTCTAGGCCAATTGCAAGCAGAGTTTCAGCCTCATTATTCATTTTGAGCATTTCATTGTCTGTGTGTTGGTCAAACAAAGATGAACCAGTAAATAGCAGATAGGCCACGTTCAGTTGGGCCTCTGGCTTTAAACATTTGAAGCATATCCAGGATTATCTTCTGACAGCCACACTATGGCAAACAGAAGTGGAAGCTAGATCTGTTTATTCTACTGCTGCACTGAAAACTTGCTTGGACATCAGCGAACTCTCCTTTAACTGTTCTAAGTAATCTTGTTCCCGATGTTTAGGCAAATCATCGAAAAAAGAATTCATACAGTGTATAATTTCTCTATGGTATCAACCCAAAGATCAGTGGCACTTGCATTTTTACGATGTACCTTTTCCCTAATAAACCCTATTTTTTAACATTTCTTTTCAGGAGGTGCAATGGTTTCTGGAGCTGATGCATCTTGCCTTCTTATCTAGGGGTAGGGTTTTTAGTATAACCAGGAAGATTGGTGCTCAGACTAGTACGCCTTTGTTTGGATTATGCTCTGAATATGTACGGTGCTGCCAGGTCGGGGAATTACCCAATAACCCCCGTTGGTGTGTGGGTCAAGAACCCACAACAATCTTGTAAGTAGTGGGGCTACAATGACAGTATGGCAGTCTCTTTCAGATGAAAATTGCTGTGGTCGACATCAGTGTAATGTTTAGAGTTCTTTAATGAAGCAACAACAGAATGGAATCAAACAACCAGCCGACACGTATTTCGTCACACGGCAACTGACCTGTGACTCTTCAGGGCCTGGGTGCCGGGTATGAGAGCTTCCCAGTGTCTAGAGGCGGAGCGGGGATGCTTAGACGTCGTGCTGCGGCAGAAAGTTCCAATGCCTGAGTGAGCCTTGTAGAGGGTTCTCCAGGCTAGTGTGGGAGCGAGAGGGCGGGTACGCCAATCTGCTGATATCGCGGGAGAAGACGAGAGAGACTGGTTCTGTGGCTTCTTCCAGATGCGGATCCACACGCTCTCATACCCGGCACCCAGGCCCTGAAGAATTTTAATCATTACACTGATGTTGACCACAGCAATTTTGATCTGAAAGAGTCTGCCATACTGTCATTGTATCCCCACCGCCCGGGACTGTGCTTACAATGTTGCCTTCTTAGTTAAGTGATAATGACTTAGTCTGTGTGAGGGTCACTTTTTAAAAGTTCAAAGCTTGCTGAGGCGCTTGAAATTTCTTTAATAATCTTTTTGCAGCTGACTTAATTGTTGCAGGCATCAGGAATTCTTCCAGAGCTATAGCCCAACGTTTTTGCAGAAACAGGAGCAATGGGTTTTGGAGCTCCTCTTGACTGAAGAATCTTTAAGATAACTGAAACTGCAGTTTTTTTAAGTTCCATAGGAATGTTCACATTTGATACACTTCTATTCACACCCTCATGAACAGTGTTAATATCAACCACATGGGATGTAGGAGAAGCTGCAGGAATTGTTCAAGTATGTGATGAACGTATATCATTACAGTTTGAGGAAGAAGATATCGATCTTGATGGAGAAATATCAACTCTCTGATTTTCTGTAGTACATCTTCAATGGGAGGAAGGAGGTCTGGGTGGAAGAAGACATGGATGAGAGATTGATGTTGTCTTGGAATCCGTCCTTGGAGGATATACCTGAGGAGGACAAAGATGTTCCAGCACTAGATCCTCGAAGGTAATAATAGGTCGAATTATCTTGAATGGCAATGTATGAGGCTCTTGTAATTAAAAAAAGGCATCATTGATTGAGGAGGCTTGGATGTTAACTGCACCTTAGTACTTGATTTATAAACCAAGGTTGACATTGGAGTTGTTGACAAGCCTGCCACAGGAGTACATTGTGAAGAACAAGCCGGCGATTTTAAAGAGAGAAGTGGCTGTATTGCAGACCTCATATAAGGACATGCCCTCAAAATAGTATCATGGGCTGCCCTGTGTCTTATAGTATTCATAATTATTCCTTCGGCCAGAGTCCTGATTACTACCTTAAAGCCCTTCATGATGCATGTCACTATTTGTTGTTGGAAGGTCTAGTTAATATATTTACGGCCTTCGTAGCACCTCCATAGGCAAAAAACTGTCTATCCTTCTGGTATTTGTCAGAACAGGAAATGGAGAAACAGGGTTAACCTGTACAGCCTATTTCCTGCCATAGAGGATGTGTAGGCAAAAAGGATGTTTGCAGTTAAATAGACTGGTTAAGATAGAACTCATTCTGCTTTCCTGCTTTCCTGTAGGGACTGGACCCTTGTTGTTGCTGTTGCGCTGTTGCCATCTTGAGCGCTGTTTCTCCCTGGAGCGCTACTTCTTGCCGCAGCGCTTGCTCTCTGTGGGCGCTGGGGAGAAGGAAACTCTGCAAGACTGCTGTGGGCGCTTGAAGAATCAGGGCTGCGAGCGTTTTGGTACTCGGACTCCGTTTCCCAGGAGTCCCTGTTACTGACCTGACCCGAGTCACCTGGGCCGCTCTCCCTGATTGCCACGCCCCCACCAACGCTGCTAAAGCCACTGGACTTCCTAACCTGCGTGGGACCTCATTCTGCTTTCCTGCCTTCCTGTAGGGACTGGACCCTTGTTGTTGCTGGTGCGCTGTTGCCATCTTGAGCGCTGTTTCTCCCTGGAGCGCTACTTCTTGCTGGACCCGCTTCGCAGGTCCCTCTTCGCAGCGCTTGCTCTCTGTGGGCGCTGGGGAGAAGGAAACTCTCCAAGACTGCTGTGGGCGCTTGAAGAATCAGGGCTGCGAGCATTTTGGTACTCGGACTCCGTTTCCCAGGAGTCCCTGTTACTGACCTGACCCGAGTCACCTGGGCCGGTCTCCCTGATTGCCACGCCCCCACCAACGCTGCTAAAGCCACTGGACTTCCTTACCTGCGTGGGACCTCATTATGTTTTCCTGCTTTCCTGTAGGGACTGGACCCTTGTTGTTGCTGGTGCGCTGTTGCCATCTTGAGCACTGTTTCTCCCTGGAGCGCTACTTCTTGCCGGACCCGCTTCGCGGGTCCTGCTTCGCAGCGCTTGCTCTCTGTGGGCGCTGGGGAGAAGGAAACTCTCCAAGACTGCTGTGGGCGCTTGAAGAATCAGGGCTGCGAGCGTTTTGGTACTCGGGCTCCATTTCCCAGGAGTCCCCGTTACTGACCTGACCCGAGTCACCTGGGCCGCTCTCCCTGATTGCCACGCCCCCACCAACTACTTTCCCAATAAACAGCACACATCATCTCCACTGCGTGGGAGTGCGCGGGAGTGTCCAAGGAGAAGCCCGAGACAAGGGCGGGACCGTCTGTGGCCGTCAGGGGCCGAAGGAGGCTGGGCTGGGCCCGGTCCCTAATATCTACACTCTGCCGTCTGTCGTACTCAGGTTAGACGGTCTCTGGGGCACCCAACATACTAAGGTTTTCCATAGTCATGTCTAGTTCACTACCCTCCTGTGTTGGGGTCTCGATCCTTGGGCCTCTTGATAAATATTTTGAGAAGGCTAACAAGGAAATCGACAAAGAACTCCTACTAGCAGAGAAACGTGCTGAGCGACGTCGATCCATAGAACAACTGAAAAAAAAAACACCGACCTCCCCGCTAGATCTAATTACCACACAAGACTCGGGAAGTATTGGTAGGTTGGATAGAGATGCCGATCTATTCTGTACTGACCATATTCCTAGCATTTTTCGCGACCATAACACATCTGCTATCAACTCTGGTATCAATAGTGAGGATAACTGTAACAGTCCTCCTATTGTTTCTAATAGCCTTATAGACCTTAATACCCCAGCAGCCCCAACCATAACCCCTCAACTCCACTCAACCTTGTCTAATCATTCAATTGATACTGTAGCACCTACAGAGATAATTCCGACACACATCAAAAGTGGCACCGGAATTAAGCCCATGAACCTACGTAGGGTTTTTCGCTCTCCGCCAAGGAAGAAAAGGAGTAAGGGTGGGGTTAAAAGAAAAGGTCTTAACCACCTGGGCCCCCCACCTCCATTAGTAACCCCCAAAACCAAAGCAAGTGTTCCGTCCATGAGGGAGGGCTCACCAGGTACCTATATCCATTCCTCTCCATCTCCCCTTGAAGAATTATCATCTATGTCAAAAAAAGAGTCCATAGAACTCTTCGATCAAATTCTAAAATCCCTTATGCTCCCACTTATGGAGAGAGTTAGGATTCTGGGGGAAAAAAATGGATTGCCTTCTAGCAACTGCTGATCCTAATAAAATCCCCCATTTAAAGAACTCCAAGGATCAGTCCCAATCGAAAGGCAAACCTACTACTACAACTTTGACCCCAAGTATACCACTCAAAACGAATGGAAATTTAACCGTTAATAATACTAACGCCCCCTCAACATCAACTAAACCGACGTTAGTATCTAAGCCAGCAAAAGAGAAGTCCGTGCCGGCTCCCAACAAACTGATCCCTACTATAAACAAGCCAACTATGCTCCCAGGGGTTGATAAAACTAAAACTATAACCCAAAGAACATCCTCAAATCGTAAGAACACAGTGGATCTACCTCCAGAATCGGCAAACTTTGTGATCCTTTTAACTGGTGTTCCCCCGATCACAAATGGAAATCCTGAACATAATGCAAACTTGAAAAACAAAGTTATCTTTTGGCTGAGAACAAACAGACCCCTCCCAGCTCACTTAAACGGAGATATTATCTCGGTAAGAAGGTGCAATTGGGTGGGCCTTCGCCCAAAAGATATAGATGGAGACATTGTGATCATTAATTTTAAGGACCACAGAGTTGTCTCACACATAAGTGACTGGTACCCAGGAAATAAGGAAGGAGGTGTCTCCACTCGAAATTTGAGCTATTTCTACCCAGAGGCCTTGCTTAGACCACCTGTCTACCCCAGCTCTAGTAGAAATACTCCCTCCCTGAACATGCCAAACTACACAACCTATTTTTTCCATTCCGCCAATAACTCCAACATTTCCTATCCCCTTCTTCCCCGCCGCCATCCTTCTAGTTACTTCCCCATATCAAGCAACCCTACTAATTTCAACCGTTACAACGAGTACTGGAATATTCCATTGCAAAATCTGTACGAACCTTATTCGGGGTTGGACTTTAACGATTGACTTGTTTTCCCACTCTTGGACCCAAAGGCTAACCTAGATTGTACGGGTATTTCTTCCACCCCAGAAAAGGATCCCCCTTATGGTGTAACATCAAATGACAAGCCAACGCATTGTGGCAACGGGAAGTATGATCTTTTTGGTGGGGCCCGGGGTAGGAAATTGGAAACAGAAGGGGTGGCTCAGGTTGTAGCGACTGTAGAGGTTGATGATAAGGTGATTGGCCGTAACGGCGGGTCGCTTAATGGTTGCCGGGAATCTGTGCTGGCAGTTTATGGTGTGGCTGAAACTGATAAAAGGAGTGACGATGTACCCTTACAGGACAGACGAAATATTAGGGGCACCTCTGATGATAATGTAGCTCCACTTTCACAGGATGTAGTACCCTCCCATTCTAAGGCCAGTTCTATTGTCTTGGCGGTTTCAAGCGGCACCAAGTTTGGTAGTTGGAACATAGCCGGGCTTGAGTCTCGAATGTGTAACACGGACTGGGTGGATTTTATACAACAAGGTGATGTTTGGTCATTCCAGGAAACCTGGGCACTCTCATCGGTGTTCTTTGTTGGATATTTAAATTTCAGTAAACCAGCAATTAAAGGTCACAGAGGGCGCGCTATGGGAGGCCTGACTACTTGGGTTCGCCAGTATGAGGGAGTAAGAGTGGAGGAGGTACCAATTGATAGCCCTGACATATTAATGGTTAGAATAAGATCCTCTAAAGGCCTTGACATCTTGTTGATCAATATATATGTTAGGGGTATCCAGGGCGGTAGGGTTGCTCCAACCCTCCGCATTTTGGACGATTTCCTATCAGGTGCTATTGTAAACGGGTATAATGGGGGATCTTAATTCCTGTTTTGAACCCCTGTTAGGACACGGAACTTGGCGTAGTAACTGACAGCGCTGTTCCCGCCGTATCAGGACTACACTCCCCATACTACCTCTGGCGGGAACTACAACTCCCGTCATGCTGCGCGCGGCGCATGCGCGAGCCAGGCACACGGAAGAAACAGCTTAAAACGGACCGGGAGATGGGGGCGGCTGTCGGATATTGCGAGTCCGCCGTGGAGTCCGTGAGTTACTTCAGGTGAGCGGTTCCTCTGGAGAGTTTACTCTCACCTCTTAGTCTATGCGCTGCTAGCGCCAGCACGCCCTGTCCCCGCTCGAGGGTTCGAGCAGTTCCTGACTTAGCGCTTGAAGCGCCAACACGCCCAGTCCCCGCTCGAGGGTTCGAGCTTTACTTTCGCGCACTTGAAGCGCCAAAACGCCCAGTCCCCGCTCGAGGGTTCGAGCTTTACTTTCGTGCACTTGAAGCGCCAACACGCCCAGTCCCCGCTCGAGGGTTCGAGCTTTACTTTCGCGCAATTGAAGCGCCAACAAGTCCAGTCCCCGCTCGAGGGTTCGAGCAGTGAATAGCGCATTAAAGCGCCTACGCACTCAGTCCCCGCTCGAGGGTAATCGAGTGACTTGAACTCGAATACGCAGAGAGACATTCCCCGTTCGAGGGTTATCGAACACTAGGGCTCTGCCTTTTGCTTTCCCTCTGTTCTTTTTGCCCTCTGTTGGGAGGTGTCGGGACCGGCATCTATGCAGAGGACGAAACAGAGAGTGAGCCTTCCCTAACCTCCATTCCACAGTTCGAGTGGCATTGTCGGCCACTGCTTAGCACGGTGTCCTCTGTTGGGTGGCTGTCGGGACCGACAGTCGTGCAGAGGACGGTTGGACGCCCTTATCATCGGCTCCGCCAAGCATCATTTGCCCATCTGCTTTGTTGTACTCGTGTATTCTTTGGTGCTATTAAACCAACCGTGTATCAACATCACCTTGCGTTGTTACTGAGTTCTCAACCCCGGGGTACTCAGGGGGTTACATAATATCCGACCTATTCTTCACCTTAATCCACCTCCTGGTTGAGAAAGGAGAATGGCAGCCATGGACGACGTATTGGCCGCATTACTCGACGTACAAACAGAGCTAGCTGCATCCCGGCAGGAAACCGCTGACCTAAAGGCCAGGTTGGACCATGTACAGCGGAACCCCTTCAATGCAGGGGCTCATGGCGCAGGCCCACAAGCAGCAGTTGTGGTGGATAGAGAAAGAATCCCGCAGGAAACAGGGCCTTTGTTTATACTGCGGAAAAAAGGGACACTACGTCCGTGAGTGTCTGGTGAAACCTAGAACAGGACCCTCACGCTCCAGCCGGCTGTCCACCGCGTCGGTGGAAAAGAAGGCGGAAAACTAAAGGGCTCCCGGAACAAAGAAGGGGATTCCTGGAGTCATGGATACATCCCTTCCATACAAAGGCGCGGCGTGAACGGTTCCAGACACCTGTTCATCCCTCTGCGAGTTAAAGTCCAGGAGGAATGGGTCACTGTTTCTGCCATGGTGGATTCTGGGGCCACGAGGCTGTTCATGGACGAGAAGGAGGCTGAACGAATAGGGGTACCACTTATGCCCTGTTCGGTTCCCGAGGATGTGTACGCGGTGGATGGGCGCCGGTTGGTTTCTGGGCCCATCAGTCAACACACGGGGAATATGGAGGCATGCTATGGACCGCAACATTAGGAAGTCCTGGATTTCAATATCATCTGTGCCCCGCAGTATGGAGTCATCTTGGGGTTGCCATGGCTGAAGAAACATAACCCTTCCATCGATTGGGAGTCCCTCACCGTAAAGATGGATTCACTGTTCTGTTCCCGTTCCTGTCGGTACACAGGGTGCTCAGTCACGGAGAGTGCACCAGGGTACAATGTGGCCACGGCAGCTGAAAAAGAAGTTGCGCTCCCCCCGGAGTATCTACAATACCAGGATGTATTCGACGATAGGCAGGCGGAAACTCTTCCTCCTCACCGCACATATGACTGTCAAATCGATCTGGTTCCGGGTGCTACTGTTCCTAGCGGGAGACTGTATGCGCTCTCGGAACCCGAGAACGTACATCTCCGCTCCTATTTGGATGATATGTTAAAGATGGGATTCATTAGGCCTTCCAAGTCCCCAGCGGCCTCTCCTCTTTTTTTTATCCCGAAAGCCAACGGAGAATTGCGTGCGTGTGTGGACTTTAGGGCGTTAAACACCATAACAGTAAAAAACAGCTACCCCCTGCCACTCATCAACGTGCTCCTGGAGCAGGTCAAGAGCGCAAAGGTGTACACCAAGTTAGATCTGAAAGGGGCATATCACCTTGTACGGATGCGGGGAGGCGACGAATGGAAGACAGCTTTCAAAACGAGGTACGGCCTCTTTGAATACCGAGTAATGCCCTTCGGGCTGTGCAACGCCCCCGCTGCATTCCAATTCTTCCTGAATGACGTGCTCCGAGACATTTTGGACGTCTACGTAGTGGTCTACATAGACGACATATTAGTGTATTCAGACAACTCGGAAGACCACGTGAAACATGTGTCATCAGTCCTACAGATACTCAGAGAAAACTCCTTATTCTGCAAACTCAGCAAATGCGACTTCCACGTCACCACCGTGGAGTTCTTGGGGGTGATGTTAAGCCCCAATGGCCAGACGATGGCAGAAAGGAAAGTAAAGGCTGTTGTTGCATGGCCGTCTCCCACGAACGTTAAGGAAGTGCAGAGCTTCCTTGGCTTTGCCAACTTTTACAGGAGGTTCATCGAGGGGTTTTCTGGAATGGTGGCTCCCATCACCCATTTGCTGAGGAAATCATCACCTTTTCTGTGGGACGCAGGAGCTCAGAGAGCGTTCGAGGCGTTGAAACAAGCCTTCATCACGCTCCTGTGTTGGCTCACCCCGACCCTGAACGACCATACCTTGTGGAAGCTGACGCCTCCGATCTGGCAGTGGGGGCCATCCTCTCGCAGAGGAATGGAATAGGAGTGCTTCATCCGGTGGCTTTCATGTCCAGGAAACTTAACAACGCCGAGAGGAATTACCACGTGGCCGAGAAGGAATTATTGGCCATCAGGGAAGCATTCATGGAATGGAGGCACTTGCTGATGGGGGCCCGACACGTGGTCATGGTGTTCACAGACCACCTGAACCTCCAGTTCATGACCGCGGCCAGACAGCTGTCGCCGTGTCAGCTAAGGTGGATGCAGTTCTTCTCTGGCTTTCACTTCACCATCACGTACCGGCCGGGCTCAGAAAACAAGAAAGCTGACGCATTATCTAGGCAGTCCAGCGATGGGGAGCGCCCCTCGCCGATCATCAGGCCCATCATCTCCCCAAGTGTAGTGGTAGGAGCCATCCAGTCGGGGGCCTTCCTCAGCGGTATCCAAAGAGGGATCCGTACTTTCGAGTGGAGGGCTTGGCTTCAAAGACATGAGGAATGGAGGGTTAAGGACGGGATACCGGTGAAGGGCGATTGCATACTAGTCCCCACGTCAACCCTGAGGAAGCAGGTCTTTGAGTGGTGTCACGAGTCACCTAGCGCGGGACACTTCGGGCTGGAGAAGACGCTGGACTACATGTTGCGTCGGTTTTGGTGGCCCTCGGTACGAGCGGATGTTCGTGGGTGGGTTGCTGGATGCCCGGTATGCGCAACCATGAAATCGGACCACAGGCGACCCCAGGGACTCTTGCGCCCGCTACCAACTCCGGTCCGACCCTGGGAACGCATTTCTTTGGATTTCATTGTGGGTTTGCCCAAGGATAAAGGGTGTACCGCCATCCTCGTTGTGGTGGATTACCTCACAAAGATGGGACGGTTTATCGCCTGCAAAGGGGTACCCACAGCGGGACAACTGGCAAGCATCCTACTGAAGGAGGTGGTGCGGGTACACGGCCTGCCCAGTGTGATAGTATCGGACCGCGGATCCAGTTCACGGCCCGGTTCTGGAAAACATGGTGTTCGGCTCTTCACGTAACAACGGCCCTATCCACCAGCTATCACCCACAGACGGATGGCCAAACAGAACGCCTCAACCAGACCCTAAAGCAGTATCTCCGCTGTTTTATCGACCAGGGCAAGGAGGAGTGGGTGGATCTGCTGTGGCTTGCGGAAATCGCATACAACAACGCCACGCACAGCTCCACCAAGGTGTCGACTTTCTACTGCACCCATGGGCACCACCCGAGGTTCCTTCCGTTGTCCCATCCTGGGGCCACCTCTGGGGTGCCTGAAACCAACAGGAGGGTAGCCCACATCAAGGAAACGATCAGGAGGGCCAGACGCTGTTTGGTGACAGCCAAGGAGGCTTACAAGGAATACGCAGACAGGAGAAGGCGGCCGGGGCCGATATACAGACAGGGTGATTACGTATGGGTGTCCTCGAAAAACCTAAGATTTCGCAAACATAGCGTGTTCCACCCGCGATTCATTGGGCCATACAGAATCAAGACCTGTCTCAGCCCTGTGACGATGCGGTTGGAGCTTCCGAACACCATGCGGATCCATCCAGTGTTTCATGTGTCGCTGCTCAAACCGGCCCTCATGGTTAGACGGCCTGTCCCTTCTACGAACATGGTGGAAGCCGACACGGAGTACGAGGTCGAGGGCATCAGAGATTCCAAATGGAGCAGAGGCAAGCTATGGTATCTGGTGGCGTGGAAAGGGTTCGGGCCTGAGGATCAAACGTGGGAACCGGTGTCTGGTTCAAACGCTCCACGTTTGGTGTCCGCCTTCCACCTGAAGCATCCGGACAAGCCGGGCCCTGTGTAAGGGAGGCTGGATGGAGGAGGATGTACTGTTAGGACACGGAACTTGGCGTAGTAACTGACAGCGCTGTTCCCGCCGCATCAGGACTACACTCCCCATACTACCTCTGGCGGGAACTACAACTCCCGTCATGCTGCGCGCGGCGCATGCGCGAGGCAGGCACACGGAAGAAACAGCTTAAAACGGACCGGGAGTTGAGGGCGGCTGTCGGATATTGCGAGTCCGCCGTGGAGTCCGTGAGTTACTTCAGGTGAGCGGTTCCTCTGGAGAGTTTACTCTCACCTCTTAGTCTACGCGCTGCTAGCGCCAGCACGCCCTGTCCCCGCTCGAGGGTTCGAGCAGTTCCTGACTTAGCGCTTGAAGCGCCAGCACGCCCAGTCCCCGCTCGAGGGTTCGAGCAGTACTCCACTTCGCGCATTTGAAGCGCCATCACGCCCAGTCCCCGCTCGAGGGTTCGAGCAGTACTCAACTTCGCGCATTTGAAGCGCCATCACACCCAGTCCCCGCTCGAGGGTTCGAGCCTTCCTTACCTCAGCGCTTGAAGCGCCAACACGCCCAGTCCCCGCTCGAGGGTTCGAGCTTTACTTTCGCGCAATTGAAGCGCCAACAAGTCCAGTCCCCGCTCGAGGGTTCGAGCAGTGAATAGCGCATTAAAGCGCCTACGCACTAAGTCCCCGCTCGAGGGTAATCGAGTGACTTGAACTCGAATACGCAGAGAGACATTCCCCGTTCGAGGGTTATCGAACACTGGGGCTCTGCCTTTTGCTTTCCCTCCGTTCTTTTTGCCCTCTGTTGGGAGGTGTCGGGACCGGCATCTATGCAGAGGACGAAACAGAGAGTGAGCCTTCCCTAACCTCCATTCCACAGTTCGAGTGGCATTGTCGGCCACTGCTTAGCACGGTGTCCTCTGTTGGGTGGCTGTCGGGACCGACAGTCGTGCAGAGGATGGTTGGACGCCCTTATCATCGGCTCCGCCAAGCATCATTTGCCCATCTGCTTTGTTGTACTCGTGTATTCTTTGGTGCTATTAAACCAACCGTGTATCAACATCACCTTGCGTTGTTACTGAGTTCTCAACCCCGGGGTACTCAGGGGGTTACAACCCCTGAGTGTAGGTGATGGCCTACTCACTGAGGTTGAGGATATGACTTGGGGGATTCCCCAGCTTGAGTTAGCCCCGATTGGGAAATGGACGCAATCTGCTACATTTATTAAAGGGTTGTGCCTGGACCAGGGTTTGCGAGCATTAAATGGTAGAGTGCGGGGGGAGGAGCTACGCTACGAATCAAGATGGCCGCATAAGCTCCCGGCTCCGTCGACCTCCGCCAACAGCTCGATTATCCTGTCTTTCATCCTGTCTGCACACCTGATTTTCTTGTCTATGAAGGTCTACTGCTTCCAGAGGTGCAATCCCGAGATTTCTACCTTATCAGCTGACGAAGATACGCCGTGTTTCTATTCTCGGCCTAACATCGTGTTGAAGCCGGGGCCTCGATTTCTAGACTACCCGAGTCGGAGTTGAACAACATCGGCCGTGAGACCTGGACTGAGCCCGGTCTCCCGAAGAGTGCCTGAATTGTTGATTTTTCTGATGATCCTTTGAACGATCCACACCCGGGACACGCCAGCGTGCCACCCCGGCTGCTGTGGTGGAGGCCCGGCGCCCGGAGCCCTTTCTGCCCCGTGGGGGTCGACGGGCTGGGTCCTCCCTGACGGCGAAGGTGTGTTCTATAAGACGAGGAGCGCCCATTATTTGTGATCAGATTTACGTGGCCTGTGACTCCGGAGCAGCCGGCCTCCGGGGTCCGAACCCGGCTCTGTCACCTACCGAGAGGAGATGGAGCGGACGGAGGGCACGCCATCACTACGGGCCGTTGTGGCCGCCATTGGGGCGCTCCATTCGCACACAGTCGCTGTGTTCCGGACACTGATGGTGAAAGTGGACGGTATCCTGGCACCTGAGGACGACACCTCGTTTGGTCTCCAGCTGGAGATGGTACCAGCGATGCATGGCATCTCAGAGGTCGGGGTCCCTGTGCATCGCCCGGACTTTATGATTCTCGACGGTCCCTTATTGCCGGCTAGCCAGCCCGTGCTTCTCACTAGTATCTTTTGCCTGACCCTGCTGCCACCCATCACTTCTATGGACAAACTTCCATGTGGCCACGAGTTACTTGCTGATGGTTTCGGATGCTCGCTGTTCTTGGACATCTTTCCTAGTTCGAACCATGTACTTTTATCCTGTTTTCGATCCTCTTATGCTGCAAAGAACTTTTATGGACGCTCTGCCTTTTCCATCAAAATGGCGGCTCGAGTGGCAAGGACTCTTAGGACGGACCGTACTGGCCAGGGCTGAACTTTATCGCTGGGTTCCGATATAATAGCTTTTCTTAATGCCGGGGTTGTGCCTATATTGTGATGGGAATTGGGTGGCTGTTATTTATCCTACCGTGACTGGTTTGTATAATTGCTGAATATTGGTTTTATTGTGTCTCCGGGTGGTTGCTGTTGGCGGTGGGCATGGGAGTCCGGGAGTGTGTCTGCTTTCTCCTCCTCCGCTTTCTCTTTTCTTTCCCTCTCCTTTGGGGCAGTTCCTGGGCGACAGGCACGCTGTTAGTGGGGTAGGCCGTAGCCATTACAGTGGTGTAGGGTGGCGGGTGTGGGGGCGTTTGTTATTTTAGTTTGTTTTGTTCTATGGTCCCTTTCTTTTTTTTTCCGTCTGTCTCTGGAAGGGTTCTTTACCTCTTTAGTAGGGTTGGCTGTCTTTCTTTCCCTTTTTCCTCTCTTATAAGGCTTCTACATTCAACTATGCCTTTAGGTTACTGGGGGGCGAGTTTTCAGAATGGTGCTCTGCTTTATTGTTTGCTGTCGTATTGTTTTTGCTCTAGGTCCGCCTCGGCGACTGTATTGTTTTGACAACTGTGTGGTTCATCAACTGATTCTGTTTGCTCTGCGGGGTACGTCCCCCCCTTACCTCTTCTTATTTTATTATGTGGTGTGACGCCATTGCTCCTGCAGCCGTTCCTACTCTACATCACTTTAAAAAAAACGGAAACCTCATATATCCTTATGCTTTGCAGTGCGCACTCACACATGACGTATCTATGATATTGCTTTTTTCGGTCGTGTTCTTGTTTCTACATCCTGATTCATTTGATACGCTTGCGGCCGGCCCCTGTGGTTGTGGGCCTGCGCATGTAATACTTTACAAGTTTCAATAAAGGTTTTTAAAAAAAAAAAAAAATGGTAGAGTGCGATCTGACAGGACAGGTAGACATACCTTTAGCAACGGCAGACATAGTAGCCGTATTGACTATATTTTAGTCGATGTAAAGATGTGGACTGCAGTTGAGGACATGGTGGTCACCATCCACCCGGAAAGTGATCATGACCCGCTGGTGATGGAATTAAGGGACCACAGTTTTCTTGGGTCTGAGAGTTGTAAGCTAAATGTCGTTCAGGATGAAGTCGTACTTAGTAACGACATGAGAAGGGTACGTTGGCCAAAAGTCTCTGTTAATGTTGAGGCACGCAAGGAGATTAGATCCCTGGTATCTAACTCTCTGGAAAAAATCTCTAGTTGTGGGTCACAGGACGATATTAATGCAATAATCACTAATATCCACACTAGTCTATTTTTGGAGTTGAAAAAGCTGTTTGTGAAGACCATCTCCAAGCAGGGTAGGAGGGGGAAATTGAAAACTATATCCTGGTTTGATGAGGAGTGTTGCCGAACCCATGGGGATCTGTTTAAATCAATAAAGCAAAAAAACCATAGCCAAATTAGGTCTTGTAGGAAGGCATATAAAGATGCAAAGCACAAAGTCAAGTCCAACTGGGATGAGGAACGGTGGTCACTACTAACCGAAGCATGCAGCTTTCGGAATATGCGACAGTTCTGGCATCTATTAAAATGGGGCAAATCACAGGAAGATCGCCCAAGCCCTGCCTCGGTTGGTCAACATCAGTGGGTACGCTATTTTGAGGAACAATTTAGGAACTGTAGTAGTGCTCAGGTTGACATTCCATGTCTTCTTCAGATTGCTCCTCTTAAATTCACAAGTTGTGAAGTCAAACATATCCTGCAATCTATTCCAAGGGGCAAGGCACCTGGCCCGGATTGTATTCCAGCTGATCTATTTCAGCAGGATCAGGATCTCTGGGTCCCCTACATAGTCCATCTGGCTAATGCTCTAGCCTCTGGTGCTAAGGTTCCCGAGTCCTGGTATGGGGCAGAAATCCTGCCAATCTACAAGAAAGGCGATCGGTCGGTTCCCTCTAACTACCGGCCGATCAGCCTTATAGATGCGGTAGAAAAAATCTCATCCCGCCTTGGCCTTGGCAGGATTCAGGACTGGATTGGTGAGTTTAACATTCTTACACCACTCCAGGCTGGCTTTCGGTCCCATGTGAGCACCCTAGACCAGGCTTTTCGGTTCATTCTTCTCTTCTGGAAGGCGGACATCCTAGGTAAAGGTATCCTTTACGCAGCCTTTGTGGACTTAAGGTCTGCATTTGACCTTGTCCCAAGGGCAAAGTTGTGGGACTTTTTAGCGAAGCTGGGTATGCCAGCCCCTCTTATACGCCACTTGGTGAATCTACACGCCCAAACATTTGCCCAAGTACGTTGGGGTAAACCAGGGGAGGTAACAGATAGATTTCCAGTTGCTAAAGGTGTAAGGCAAGGGTCTGTTTTAGCTCCTACCCTGTTTTCTTTATATATAAATGGGGTTACAAATTATTTTGCCAATCACCCTACTGATGCCCCGTCCCTGGCTGGAATGAAAATCCCCTTGTCATGTTCGCAGACGACACCCTTTTAATATCTAAGACCAGACAGGGTCTTCAACAGGCCCTAACAAGGTTTGAACTGTTCTGCTGCGAGCATGAGCTTGAGGTAAATGTGTCAAAAACAAAATTTATGGTACTAAGAGGACACTCTCCGATTGCAGCTAGGGTCACTATGGGAGGTACATCCCTGGAACAGACCAAACTGTTTACCTACCTTGGAGTTACATTTAGCGAGACCCTTAGTTGGTCTCAACAGGTTGACCTATTGGCATTAAAGCATGCGCAGATAGGAGGAGCCCTGCTTAAAGAACATAAAAGCTCCTTTACCAGGCCCATGTCCCCTTTAATGAAGATCTATGGTACGAAAGTTCTACCATCTGTTTTGTATGGGGCGGAGCTCTGGGGCTATAGTAACCTTGATCCCTTGAAAGTTGCCCAAAATAAATTTCTTAGGATGGCCACTGGCCTCCCACAGTCATCACCGCGGATCCCACTTCTGTATGATCTTGGGTGTCAGCCTGTGGAGGACCAGGCCAGATTGCGACCATTAGCATTCTGGCGACGCCTCTGGACAACGCCTGAACTTCAGCTTTATGCAAGAGCATGCATAGAGGTTAGGGATCTTCCTGGCTCCCCTAACATTGGTTGGTTTAAAGACTTAAGAACCACCCTGTGTGCCTTGGGGCAAGGAGAACTATGGTTAAACCCCGACACTGCAACCTTTCCCTCCAAGAAGGATTTGAAGTTACAGTATTGGGATTGGGTGGTAAATAATAGACATTCGGGATTGACTGATAGTAACCTTACAGGTACATTTGTTGTTATGAAGGATATCCCCTGTTTTGAAAAATACTGGGATGTCATAACTAAGCCCCTGGACCGCAAACTATATCACCAATATAGGTGCGGTTCTCTGCCTCTAAGGGAGTACACTAAAAAGTGGGGTAAGGGAGGCCCGGGGCATTGTCCTAGGTGTTCAGGACAGGGTGAAAGTGTAAACCATTTTCTTTTTGTCTGCCCGTTGTATACTGCCCCTAGACTAAAGTGGTTACGCCCAGTTTGTAGAAACTTGGGAACACGCTCAGCAGTCAATGCTAGTAGGATATTAAAGACAGACCTGTCACCCATGATTGTAACTGGTGTAGCGAAATTCTTAGGCTGGGCCTGGATCCTAAGAGCAAGATTCATTAATTCGACTTAGGTTCCAGCCTAAAACCATAGGCTTTCCATTGACTATGTGTAAATGTGTTCCCACCTAATGTGCCCGGACTACTAAGGTTATTTGACTAAGGATATATTGTAACTTTTAAACGAATCTTCAATGAAGTTTTGCATAAATGATTTAATATGGTCTTAGATTGTTTTAATATTACCTTATTCTATTTTAGAAACTATACATGTATTTTAGCTATTGTAAATTGTGATGCATGTCTTTTATGATGTAATAATCGAATAAAGACTTCTTGAATTGAATTGATAGAACTCCATCACTACCATACAAAAGAACAGATTTCTCTTTAAAGTCACTTTGTCTTTGGAACAGACTGATATGGGAAGTCCATTGGCAAGGTCTACAACGGACATATCCTTCTGTCTAAAGGTATTGCTACCAGGAGAACATTATTCATAGTAAGAAATCTTGTCACAACAACTAGATAAGGACTAAAGAAGGCAGAGAGCTCAAATGAACAACACAAACTTAAGTTACTACAAAGACAGAATATAAAGAACAGAGTGAAACTTGTAATCCCACTGCTAAAAACACTTAGACTCTGCCAGGATCTCAAAACAAAGATAATTAGAATACCCAAAAAAGAAATAAACCACTACCTCGAAACCTCTTACTGTTGAATCCTGTTATACTTATTTCCTAGCTATCAGTTCAGCCCTGCAAAGGATGATGCTGTACGTGAATCAAGATATCTCCGAACTTAGCATCTACCACATCTACATTTTCAGAGGTGTCAGGTGAGCTTTTGTCTGGCATATACAATGACATAAAGGACCTCCTCTCACTGAGAAGCTGGAAATCTGTGTGTCAGATGCTTCTGGGACTATTCAGAGCCACCAAGATGATGAAGGTATTTATATCTAACTACAATTCTTCAGCTTTGACATATTTTCATGAATTCAGATGCTTATAAACTCAGCACTGTCAGGCTGGGAATCCTCAGTAACAGTGTCATGAAATACTGTTCAGTACATGTTTTTTTACAGTGAAAGCTACCACAGACCCATAAAACATCAACACCTCCTTTTATGACCCAAAGTCTTTCATAGATTCACATGCTCAGATACAGAATAATAAAGCAATACGCATAATAAAATGGTAGGAGTAAAAGAGGTTTATCTTAATGAACAAGTTACTTACCTTCGGTAACGCATTATCTGGCAGAGATACAGTCTAGTCGCAGATTCCTTAACTTTTGAATTCTCTCCAGGCATTAGACTGGATCCGGAAATTTTACAGCAGTACCACTGCACACCAGGGGGCAGTGACGTACGGCTCCGTGATGATGGCACCTCCGGTTATGACATCAGTGAAGTCATATAAGTCACCTCCGGCGCATGGACGTCAGTTTCTTCTATCAAACTTTCCCCGCCACAACGCTAAGCTATTATATAAACTGGCTGTGAAAACAGTGTGCCAAAAATGATCAATGTATCTCTGAAACAATAACTAGAAAATGGAAATAAATGTCATGGTAACATCAAATCAGGATTTATAAGGTACAACTAAATGATTTGTTGAATCACACAACTACCTGAAACAATGATCACAGGTGTATAAAACAAGCGCTGAAAAAGGGTATAACCTTTACACTACAGGTGGTTCGCTAAGCAGGAATGATGGGTAGGGCATTAAGGAATCAGCGGCTGGACTATGTCTCTATTAGATAATGCATTACTGAAAGTAAGTAACTTGTTCATCTGATAGAGACATATGCCCCAGATTCCATGACTTTTGAATGAAATACCATAGCTATATCCACCCTGAGGAGGGTCTGTGAACTAATCCTATGAAAGTTCTCAGAAAAAAACAGCCAGTCGAAGTTTAACAAGACACCAGACGTGTGTAGGAATTAGATGATCAGTGGAAGTAAAAACAACATTATACGCACAGATAAACTGTGTCGATAGACAACAGTCAACAGCATTAGAAAAGCCCAAGACCCCCAAAAGGTCAAGTGAGCCAATGGGCTGTGGCAAGACCTCAGGCAATGAGATAAGAATAACCCTACAGGCGCGGAAAGAAAACCAAGCCCCAGGAGCAGTGGAATAACACTGTGTCAAAAGATGACAGATAACAGTGGGACATTAGTACATGACCTCTATTGGGTAAAATGAGGCTATGGACCAAAAAGGGCAGAGGCAATAATGAATGCCATGTGAACTACAATTCCCTATCCCCATGACGAAGTCTTGGAAGGAACCTGTCCCAAGAAATCCAGAAAAAGAGATTTGAGAACACCTCCAATTTAGAGTCTGGATGAATAACCATATTCATCAGAAAGAACAAACCAAATACAAGGAGTGATGCAAAAGAAAATGTATCCATCATTAGATAAAGAAGCCACACAAGGTTCCACAACGCATAGAACCTGTAGAGACAAAAAGATGGCAAATATACAGATATGAATCTGCCACAAATAATGATAAAAATTGCCAAAAACAATATTGTCCGTACTATCTGTACATACATATATAGATACACATATATATATACACACAGATATATATATATATAAACACATATATATATATCTATACACACACACACACATATATATATATATATATACACACACACACACACACACACACACACACACACACACACACACACACACACACACACACACACACACACACACACACACACACACACACACACACACACACACACACACACACACACACACACACACACACACACACACACACACACACACACACACACACACTCTCTCTCTCTCTCTCTCTCTCTCTCTCTCTCTCTCTCTCTCTCTCTCTCTCTCTCTCTCTCTCTCTCTCTCTCTCTCACACACACAAATATATAGAGGGACCCTTCCGACAAGCGTTCTCAGCAACAAAGGCACCAGTGGCAACACTTTTGTTTTTCCGAGGGACTGGCAGCTGAGAACCACCACCCGACCCACGAGGGAAGAAGAACTGCTGGCAAAGTCAGTCCATCACTGCATGGAGAGGCGTGGACACTGTGCCATTGTCACCAGTTATGCCCTAAGTGGAGAAGTGCGGCTGGAAGTAGGGGCAAGTGAGGGAGTTTTCTTTAATCCAAGCTGCATATTTCACCTGACCATGCTTTCAAATTGGCCCTTTACTCACTGCCAGTAATTACAATCCAGGCCATAAGTATCACCCGCCCCGGCCCAACATTGTGCTGCATTGTGGGACATGTCGTTTTTCCAACGCAAGCTGCATGAATGGTGCCAGAGTAAATGGGGGTCAGGTGTGCTCACTCTATTAAAGGAGAGGCTGGATTACTTGGAGACATGCAAGCAGTCGAATCAGCTATGAGAACTTTGGCTTTTGGCTTTTGAAAAAGGAAAAAAGTATTTCCGAAACGGGTCATGCCTTAAAGATCAATAAAGGCTGCCTCACCGTGCTCCGCTGTGTCCCTCTCATCTTTTCAGCAAGGAGAAGGTGTTTCTGTGCATATATATAAACTGCCACTCATAGGAACATGACGCCCGTATCGAAAAACAAAGATTAATATCCCCCAATACAACCCTAGAATAGGGAAACAATCAAAGGGGAATATAATTAGAAAAGAAGAAATTAGGACTCTGTTTCACTTTGTCTTTCACAGAAATGGCATAAAGCTGGGTTGGCCTGGGCACCAAAACGATGGGTGCCATCAAAGGGCATATTGGCCAAGGCATCCTGGACTGCTTCTGAAAAACCTGAGGTCCGTAACCAGGCACAACGTCGTAGTGCCACAGAGGATGCCATGGCCCGACCTGCCAAATCAGCAGTATCCATGCCACATCTAATTATCAGATTAGCTGTCTGTTGTCCATCCCTAATCAGCTGATCAAGATTAGGTCTGAGGCCATTTGGAAGTGTTGGCAACATCGTCTGCAAGAAATCTCACAAAACGTGAGAAAAACGTCCACGAAAACAAGACGTGTTAGTGGACTGTAAGGCAGAACTAGTTGAGCAAAAAAATATGTCTGCCACACAAATCTTGTCTTCTAGACCTTCTTTCTGATTGAGCATTAGGCAGAGAATCCATAATCTGAAAGGCTGACGCAGCCTATACCACCAGACTATTAGAGGTAGGATACCTGAGGAGACAAGCTGGATCTCCAGTAGCAGGCAGGTGCCTGTGAGATATAGCATGATCCACCGCGACCCCCATATCAGGCTTAGCCCAAGTACTGAACAATATGTCATACAGGGCCTCACTGTACAGGAGAAAAGGATCCACTCATGTAATGTAAGAGACTCTTGTATAGCGCGGGCTTCACTCCAAGGAGCATCTTGGCGCTTTAGAGAGGAAAAGACAGGGGGCAGCGGGGCTTGTTGATGTTAAAATAGAGGTCAGCATATTCAGATTAGGCTTTTGCAGTGTGTATCGGATAGTCTGTATATCCAAGTTCTGAGGGTCTTTCTGAAGGCTGTTTCTGTAGTAATTTGCCGGAGGGGTGGCGGGAGTATGTTCCAAGCTTTGGAGCCCAAAACTGCCAAGGCCTTTCCTCCTTTCGTTTTCAGACTGAATTTGGGGATGGTGAGGAGGTTGGCTTTTTGGGATCTCAGACAACGCGAAGGAGTGTAGTGTAGGAACGTGCTCTGAATGTAGCTAGGTCCGTTTCCATGGAAGGCCCTAAAGGTGATTAGGAAGATTTTAAAAAGAACTCGTTTGTGGATTGGCAGCCAATGTAAGATGTCCATTGCTGCTGTGGCTGACGTCCTCCTGTTCCGTCCCAGCACCAGTCTCGTCGCTGCATGTTGCACCATTTGCAGTTTATGGCAGACCAACATATTTGTCCCTGCATATAGGCTGTTGCAGTAGTCGAGGCGTGATGTTATAAGTGCTACTGCAACCATTTTTCGTGCCGGGAATGGTATAAGGTCGAAGAATTTTCTGAGCCCCTTTATGATGCCAAAGCAGGTTCCTGCTATGGCCACTGCTTGATGTTTAAAGTTCAGAGAGGAATCAAATCCCATCCCTAAGTTTCGGACTGAAAGAGCAGTGTTTGGAGGGACGATGGCGTCCTCCGGCCACCATAACGTGGGTTTGAACATATTCCCTTTTCCAAATGGTAAGATCTCAGTTTTCCCAGAGTTGCATTTGAGGTGGTTCAAGTTCATCCATTGGAACGTGGCTTTGAGGCAGTTTTTTAGCTTCATTTCAGCCTCACAGGTATCATCCTCCATTACCAGGATGAGCTGCGTATCATCCGCATACGAGATGGTATTTATATTGAAGGATGATATGAGAGCAATCAGGGGGGGCCATATATATATTAAAGAGTGTCGGGCTCAGGCAGGAGCCCTGCGGCACTCCTGAGCTGAGTCGCTTTTCTTCTGACCTAAAATGACCTAGGGTGACCACTTGTCGCCTATTTGCTAGAAAGCTTTTCAGCCAGCCCAGCACATTTCCGGCTATTCCTGCCGCGGCTAGACGGTCCACCCTCCAAGAATGCAGTGAGCTGCTTATTAACGGATTTTTCTGTTAGTTTATAGAAGATAGGAAGCAGGGAGATGGGTCGCAGATTTGTCAGAGTTGTAGGGTCTTCTAATTGTTTTTTCTGCAGTGGCTTTACTGCTGCACGTTTCCATTCTTCAGGGGCTGACTCTAGTTTGAGCGAAGAGTTGATGATGCTGTTTATGATGGGGTTATTTACAACAAGGGGTGGTGAGGGACAGAGTCTCTGAATTAAGCAGAATACTCTCACCCAGTCAAGAGATCAGGGCTAGATCCAACACCGTTTTTTAGCTCATTGCACCATCCCAGTTTCAGAACCTGGCTGTATGCAAATTAGTCTGTTCCTGTCTCAGTGCATGATGGGAACAGGGCAAACCAAACTACAAAAGCCAATTCTTACACTGGGAAGGAAACAAGCTTCCGGGGACCGGTTTCTGGCATTACAGCCGTCTTCGGCCCGGCTTGCTTGAATCCTGATGGTGCAATGAGCAAGGGACTCATGTCTGAGTATACCCTTCCACGCTTAGAGTGGACAAAATTATTTTGGGCCAGGGACAGACTAATTTGCATACAGCCAGGTTCTGAAACTGGGATGGTGCAATGAGCTAAAAAACGGTGTTGGATCTAGCCCTGATCTCTTGACTGGGTGAGAGTACTCTGCTTAATTCAGAGACTCTGTCCATCACAACCCCTTGTTGTAAATATTTTTGTCCACCCTAAGCGTGGAAGGGTATACTCAGATGTGAGTCCCTTGCTCATTGCACCATCAGGATTCAAGCAAGCCGGGCCGAAGACGCCTGAAATGGCAGAAACCGGTCCCCGGAAGCTTGTTTCCTTCCCAGTGTAAGAATTGGCTTTTGTAGTCTGGTCTGCCCTGTTCCCATGATGCACTGGGCCAGGGACAGACTAATTTGCATACAGCCAGGTTCTGAAACTGGGATGGTGCAATGAGCTAAAAAACGGTGTTGGATCTAGCCCTGATCTCTTGACTGGGTGAGAGTACTCTGCTTAATTCAGAGACTCTGTCCATCACCACCCCTTGTTGTAAATATTTTTGTCCACCCTAAGCGTGGAAGGGTATACTCAGATGTGAGTCCCTTGCTCATTGCACCATCAGGATTCAAGCAAGCCGGGCCGAAGACGCCTGAAATGGCAGAAACCGGTCCCCGGAAGCTTGTTTCCTTCCCAGTGTAAGAATTGGCTTTTGTAGTCTGGTCTGCCCTGTTCCCATGATGCACTGGGCCAGGGACAGACTAATTTGCATACAGCCAGGTTCTGAAACTGGGATGGTGCAATGAGCTAAAAAACGGTGTTGGATCTAGCCCTGATCTCTTGACTGGGTGAGAGTACTCTGCTTAATTCAGAGACTCTGTCCATCACCACCCCTTGTTGTAAATATTTTTGTCCACCCTAAGCGTGGAAGGGTATACTCAGATGTGAGTCCCTTGCTCATTGCACCATCAGGATTCAAGCAAGCCGGGCCGAAGACGCCTGAAATGGCAGAAACTGGTCCCCGGAAGCTTGTTTCCTTCCCAGTGTAAGAATTGGCTTTTGTAGTCTGGTCTGCCCTGTTCCCATGATGCACTGGGCCAGGGACAGACTAATTTGCATACAGCCAGGTTCTGAAACTGGGATGGTGCAATGAGCTAAAAAACGGTGTTGGATCTAGCCCTGATCTCTTGACTGGGTGAGAGTACTCTGCTTAATACAGAGACTCTGTCCATCACCACCCCTTGTTGTAAATATTTTTGTCCACCCTAAGCGTGGAAGGGTATACTCAGATGTGAGTCCCTTGCTCATTGCACCATCAGGATTCAAGCAAGCCGGGCCGAAGACGCCTGAAATGGCAGAAACCGGTCCCCGGAAGCTTGTTTCCTTCCCAGTGTAAGAATTGGCTTTTGTAGTCTGGTCTGCCCTGTTCCCATGATGCACTGGGCCAGGGACAGACTAATTTGCAAACAGCCAGGTTCTGAAACTGGGATGGTGCAATGAGCTAAAAAACGGTGTTGGATCTAGCCCTGATCTCTTGACTGGGTGAGAGTACTCTGCTTAATTCAGGGACTCTGTCCATCACCACCCCTTGTTGTAAATATTTTTGTCCACCCTAAGCGTGGAAGGGTATACTCAGATGTGAGTCTCTTGCTCATTGCACCATCAGGATTCAAGCAAGCCGGGCCGAAGACGCCTGAAATGGCAGAAACCGGTCCCCGGAAGCTTGTTTCCTTCCCAGTGTAAGAATTGGCTTTTGTAGTCTGGTCTGCCCTGTTCCCATGATGCACTGGGCCAGGGACAGACTAATTTGCATACAGCCAGGTTCTGAAACTGGGATGGTGCAATGAGCTAAAAAACGGTGTTGGATCTAGCCCTGATCTCTTGACTGGGTGAGAGTACTCTGCTTAATTCAGAGACTCTGTCCATCACCACCCCTTGTTGTAAATATTTTTGTCCACCCTAAGCGTGGAAGGGTATACTCAGATGTGAGTCCCTTGCTCATTGCACCATCAGGATTCAAGCAAGCCGGGCCGAAGACGCCTGAAATGGCAGAAACCGGTCCCCGGAAGCTTGTTTCCTTCCCAGTGTAAGAATTGGCTTTTGTAGTCTGGTCTGCCCTGTTCCCATGATGCACTGGGCCAGGGACAGACTAATTTGCATACAGCCAGGTTCTGAAACTGGGATGGTGCAATGAGCTAAAAAACGGTGTTGGATCTAGCCCTGATCTCTTGACTGGGTGAGAGTACTCTGCTTAATTCAGAGACTCTGTCCATCACCACCCCTTGTTGTAAATATTTTTGTCCACCCTAAGCGTGGAAGGGTATACTCAGATGTGAGTCCCTTGCTCATTGCACCATCAGGATTCAAGCAAGCCGGGCCGAAGACGCCTGAAATGGCAGAAACCGGTCCCCGGAAGCTTGTTTCCTTCCCAGTGTAAGAATTGGCTTTTGTAGTCTGGTCTGCCCTGTTCCCATGATGCACTGGGCCAGGGACAGACTAATTTGCATACAGCCAGGTTCTGAAACTGGGATGGTGCAATGAGCTAAAAAACGGTGTTGGATCTAGCCCTGATCTCTTGACTGGGTGAGAGTACACTGCTTAATTCAGAGACTCTGTCCATCACCACCCCTTGTTGTAAATATTTTTGTCCACCCTAAGCGTGGAAGGGTATACTCAGATGTGAGTCCCTTGCTCATTGCACCATCAGGATTCAAGCAAGCCGGGCCGAAGACGCCTGAAATGGCAGAAACCGGTCCCCGGAAGCTTGTTTCCTTCCCAGTGTAAGAATTGGCTTTTGTAGTCTGGTCTGCCCTGTTCCCATGATGCACTGGGCCAGGGACAGACTAATTTGCATACAGCCAGGTTCTGAAACTGGGATGGTGCAATGAGCTAAAAAACGGTGTCGGATCTAGCCCTGATCTCTTGACTGGGTGAGAGTACTCTGCTTAATTCAGAGACTCTGTCCATCACCACCCCTTGTTGTAAATATTTTTGTCCACCCTAAGCGTGGAAGGGTTTACTCAGATGTGAGTCCCTTGCTCATTGCACCATCAGGATTCAAGCAAGCCGGGCCGAAGACGCCTGAAATGGCAGAAACCGGTCCCCGGAAGCTTGTTTCCTTCCCAGTGTAAGAATTGGCTTTTGTAGTCTGGTCTGCCCTGTTCCCATGATGCACTGGGCCAGGGACAGACTAATTTGCATACAGCCAGGTTCTGAAACTGGGATGGTGCAATGAGCTAAAAAATGGTGTTGGATCTAGCCCTGATCTCTTGACTGGGTGAGAGTACTCTGCTTAATTCAGAGACTCTGTCCATCACCACCCCTTGTTGTAAATATTTTTGTCCACCCTAAGCGTGGAAGGGTATACTCAGATGTGAGTCCCTTGCTCATTGCACCATCAGGATTCAAGCAAGCCGGGCCGAAGACGCCTGAAATGGCAGAAACCGGTCCCCGGAAGCTTGTTTCCTTCCCAGTGTAAGAATTGGCTTGTGTAGTCTGGTCTGCCCTGTTCCCATGATGCACTGGGCCAGGGACAGACTAATTTGCATACAGCCAGGTTCTGAAACTGGGATGGTGCAATGAGCTAAAAAACGGTGTTGGATCTAGCCCTGATCTCTTGACTGGGTGAGAGTACTCTGCTTAATTCAGAGACTCTGTCCATCACCACCCCTTGTTGTAAATATTTTTGTCCACCCTAAGCGTGGAAGGGTATACTCAGATGTGAGTCCCTTGCTCATTGCACCATCAGGATTCAAGCAAGCCGGGCCGAAGACGCCTGAAATGGCAGAAACCGGTCCCCGGAAGCTTGTTTCCTTCCCAGTGTAAGAATTGGCTTTTGTAGTCTGGTCTGCCCTGTTCCCATGATGCACTGGGCCAGGGACAGACTAATTTGCATACAGCCAGGTTCTGAAACTGGGATGGTGCAATGAGCTAAAAAACGGTGTTGGATCTAGCCCTGATCTCTTGACTGGGTGAGAGTACTCTGCTTAATTCAGAGACTCTGTCCATCACCACCCCTTGTTGTAAATATTTTTGTCCACCCTAAGCATGGAAGGGTATACTTAGATGTGAGTCCCTTGCTCATTGCACCATCAGGATTCAAGCAAGCCGGGCCGAAGACGCCTGAAATGGCAGAAACCGGTCCCCGGAAGCTTGTTTCCTTCCCAGTGTAAGAATTGGCTTTTGTAGTCTGGTCTGCCCTGTTCCCATGATGCACTGGGCCAGGGACAGACTAATTTGCATACAGCCAGGTTCTGAAACTGGGATGGTGCAATGAGCTAAAAAACGGTGTTGGATCTAGCCCTGATCTCTTGACTGGGTGAGAGTACTCTGCTTAATTCAGAGACTCTGTCCATCACCACCCCTTGTTGTAAATATTTTTGTCCACCCTAAGCGTGGAAGGGTATACTCAGATGTGAGTCCCTTGCTCATTGCACCATCAGGATTCAAGCAAGCCGGGCCGAAGACGCCTGAAATGGCAGAAACCGGTCCCCGGAAGCTTGTTTCCTTCCCAGTGTAAGAATTGGCTTTTGTAGTCTGGTCTGCCCTGTTCCCATGATGCACTGGGCCAGGGACAGACTAATTTGCATACAGCCAGGTTCTGAAACTGGGATGGAGCAATGAGCTAAAAAACGGTGTTGGATCTAGCCCTGATCTCTTGACTGGGTGAGAGTACTCTGCTTAATTCAGAGACTCTGTCCATCACCACCCCTTGTTGTAAATATTTTTGTCCACCCTAAGCGTGGAAGGGTATACTCAGATGTGAGTCCCTTGCTCATTGCACCATCAGGATTCAAGCAAGCCGGGCCGAAGACGCCTGAAATGGCAGAAACCGGTCCCCGGAAGCTTGTTTCCTTCCCAGTGTAAGAATTGGCTTTTGTAGTCTGGTCTGCTCTGTTCCCATGATGCACTGGGCCAGGGACAGACTAATTTGCATACAGCCAGGTTCTGAAACTGGGATGGTGCAATGAGCTAAAAAACGGTGTTGGATCTAGCCCTGATCTCTTGACTGGGTGAGAGTACTCTGCTTAATTCAGAGACTCTGTCCATCACCACCCCTTGTTGTAAATATTTTTGTCCACCCTAAGCGTGGAAGGGTATACTCAGATGTGAGTCCCTTGCTTATTGCACCATCAGGATTCAAGCAAGCCGGGCCGAAGACGCCTGAAATGGCAGAAACCGGTCCCCGGAAGCTTGTTTCCTTCCCAGTGTAAGAATTGGCTTTTGTAGTCTGGTCTGCCCTGTTCCCATGATGCACTGGGCCAGGGACAGACTAATTTGCATACAGCCAGGTTCTGAAACTGGGATGGTGCAATGAGCTAAAAAACGGTGTTGGATCTAGCCCTGATCTCTTGACTGGGTGAGAGTACTCTGCTTAATTCAGAGACTCTGTCCATCACCACCCCTTGTTGTAAACATTTTTGTCCACCCTAAGCGTGGAAGGGTATACTCAGATGTGAGTCCCTTGCTCATTGCACCATCAGGATTCAAGCAAGCCGGGCCGAAGACGCCTGAAATGGCAGAAACCGGTCCCCGGAAGCTTGTTTCCTTCCCAGTGTAAGAATTGGCTTTTGTAGTCTGGTCTGCCCTGTTCCCATGATGCACTGGGCCAGGGACAGACTAATTTGCATACAGCCAGGTTCTGAAACTGGGATGGTGCAATGAGCTAAAAAACGGTGTTGGATCTAGCCCTGATCTCTTGACTGGGTGAGAGTACACTGCTTAATTCAGAGACTCTGTCCATCACCACCCCTTGTTGTAAATATTTTTGTCCACCCTAAGCGTGGAAGGGTATACTCAGATGTGAGTCCCTTGCTCATTGCACCATCAGGATTCAAGCAAGCCGGGCCGAAGACGCCTGAAATGGCAGAAACCGGTCCCCGGAAGCTTGTTTCCTTCCCAGTGTAAGAATTGGCTTTTGTAGTCTGGTCTGCCCTGTTCCCATGATGCACTGGGCCAGGGACAGACTAATTTGCATACAGCCAGGTTCTGAAACTGGGATGGTGCAATGAGCTAAAAAACGGTGTTGGATCTAGCCCTGATCTCTTGACTGGGTGAGAGTACTCTGCTTAATTCAGAGACTCTGTCCATCACCACCCCTTGTTGTAAATATTTTTGTCCAACCCAAAGCGTGGAAGGGTATACTCAGATGTGAGTCCCTTGCTCATTGCACCATCAGGATTCAAGCAAGCCGGGCCGAAGACGCCTGAAATGGCAGAAACCGGTCCCCGGAAGCTTGTTTCCTTCCCAGTGTAAGAATTGGCTTTTGTAGTCTGGTCTGCCCTGTTCCCATGATGCACTGGGCCAGGGACAGACTAATTTGCATACAGCCAGGTTCTGAAACTGGGATGGTGCAATGAGCTAAAAAACGGTGTCGGATCTAGCCCTGATCTCTTGACTGGGTGAGAGTACTCTGCTTAATTCAGAGACTCTGTCCATCACCACCCCTTGTTGTAAATATTTTTGTCCACCCTAAGCGTGGAAGGGTTTACTCAGATGTGAGTCCCTTGCTCATTGCACCATCAGGATTCAAGCAAGCCGGGCCGAAGACGCCTGAAATGGCAGAAACCGGTCCCCGGAATCTTGTTTCCTTCCCAGTGTAAGAATTGGCTTTTGTAGTCTGGTCTGCCCTGTTCCCATGATGCACTGGGCCAGGGACAGACTAATTTGCATACAGCCAGGTTCTGAAACTGGGATGGTGCAATGAGCTAAAAAATGGTGTTGGATATAGCCCTGATCTCTTGACTGGGTGAGAGTACTCTGCTTAATTCAGAGACTCTGTCCATCACCACCCCTTGTTGTAAATATTTTTGTCCACCCTAAGCGTGGAAGGGTATACTCAGATGTGAGTCCCTTGCTCATTGCACCATCAGGATTCAAGCAAGCCGGGCCGAAGACGCCTGAAATGGCAGAAACCGGTCCCCGGAAGCTTGTTTCCTTCCCAGTGTAAGAATTGGCTTGTGTAGTCTGGTCTGCCCTGTTCCCATGATGCACTGGGCCAGGGACAGACTAATTTGCATACAGCCAGGTTCTGAAACTGGGATGGTGCAATGAGCTAAAAAACGGTGTTGGATCTAGCCCTGATCTCTTGACTGGGTGAGAGTACTCTGCTTAATTCAGAGACTCTGTCCATCACCACCCCTTGTTGTAAATATTTTTGTCCACCCTAAGCGTGGAAGGGTATACTCAGATGTGAGTCCCTTGCTCATTGCACCATCAGGATTCAAGCAAGCCGGGCCGAAGACGCCTGAAATGGCAGAAACCGGTCCCCGGAAGCTTGTTTCCTTCCCAGTGTAAGAATTGGCTTTTGTAGTCTGGTCTGCCCTGTTCCCATGATGCACTGGGCCAGGGACAGACTAATTTGCATACAGCCAGGTTCTGAAACTGGGATGGTGCAATGAGCTAAAAAACGGTGTTGGATCTAGCCCTGATCTCTTGACTGGGTGAGAGTACTCTGCTTAATACAGAGACTCTGTCCATCACCACCCCTTGTTGTAAATATTTTTGTCCACCCTAAGCGTGGAAGGGTATACTCAGATGTGAGTCCCTTGCTCATTGCACCATCAGGATTCAAGCAAGCCGGGCCGAAGACGCCTGAAATGGCAGAAACCGGTCCCCGGAAGCTTGTTTCCTTCCCAGTGTAAGAATTGGCTTTTGTAGTCTGGTCTGCCCTGTTCCCATGATGCACTGGGCCAGGGACAGACTAATTTGCAAACAGCCAGGTTCTGAAACTGGGATGGTGCAATGAGCTAAAAAACGGTGTTGGATCTAGCCCTGATCTCTTGACTGGGTGAGAGTACTCTGCTTAATTCAGGGACTCTGTCCATCACCACCCCTTGTTGTAAATATTTTTGTCCACCCTAAGCGTGGAAGGGTATACTCAGATGTGAGTCTCTTGCTCATTGCACCATCAGGATTCAAGCAAGCCGGGCCGAAGACGCCTGAAATGGCAGAAACCGGTCCCCGGAAGCTTGTTTCCTTCCCAGTGTAAGAATTGGCTTTTGTAGTCTGGTCTGCCCTGTTCCCATGATGCACTGGGCCAGGGACAGACTAATTTGCATACAGCCAGGTTCTGAAACTGGGATGGTGCAATGAGCTAAAAAACGGTGTTGGATCTAGCCCTGATCTCTTGACTGGGTGAGAGTACTCTGCTTAATTCAGAGACTCTGTCCATCACCACCCCTTGTTGTAAATATTTTTGTCCACCCTAAGCGTGGAAGGGTATACTCAGATGTGAGTCCCTTGCTCATTGCACCATCAGGATTCAAGCAAGCCGGGCCGAAGACGCCTGAAATGGCAGAAACCGGTCCCCGGAAGCTTGTTTCCTTCCCAGTGTAAGAATTGGCTTTTGTAGTCTGGTCTGCCCTGTTCCCATGATGCACTGGGCCAGGGACAGACTAATTTGCATACAGCCAGGTTCTGAAACTGGGATGGTGCAATGAGCTAAAAAACGGTGTTGGATCTAGCCCTGATCTCTTGACTGGGTGAGAGTACTCTGCTTAATTCAGAGACTCTGTCCATCACCACCCCTTGTTGTAAATATTTTTGTCCACCCTAAGCGTGGAAGGGTATACTCAGATGTGAGTCCCTTGCTCATTGCACCATCAGGATTCAAGCAAGCGGGGCCGAAGACGCCTGAAATGGCAGAAACCGGTCCCCGGAAGCTTGTTTCCTTCCCAGTGTAAGAATTGGCTTTTGTAGTCTGGTCTGCCCTGTTCCCATGATGCACTGGGCCAGGGACAGACTAATTTGCATACAGCCAGGTTCTGAAACTGGGATGGTGCAATGAGCTAAAAAACGGTGTTGGATCTAGCCCTGATCTCTTGACTGGGTGAGAGTACACTGCTTAATTCAGAGACTCTGTCCATCACCACCCCTTGTTGTAAATATTTTTGTCCACCCTAAGCGTGGAAGGGTATACTCAGATGTGAGTCCCTTGCTCATTGCACCATCAGGATTCAAGCAAGCCGGGCCGAAGACGCCTGAAATGGCAGAAACCGGTCCCCGGAAGCTTGTTTCCTTCCCAGTGTAAGAATTGGCTTTTGTAGTCTGGTCTGCCCTGTTCCCATGATGCACTGGGCCAGGGACAGACTAATTTGCATACAGCCAGGTTCTGAAACTGGGATGGTGCAATGAGCTAAAAAACGGTGTTGGATCTAGCCCTGATCTCTTGACTGGGTGAGAGTACTCTGCTTAATTCAGAGACTCTGTCCATCACCACCCCTTGTTGTAAATATTTTTGTCCACCCTAAGCGTGGAAGGGTTTACTCAGATGTGAGTCCCTTGCTCATTGCACCATCAGGATTCAAGCAAGCCGGGCCGAAGACGCCTGAAATGGCAGAAACCGGTCCCCGGAAGCTTGTTTCCTTCCCAGTGTAAGAATTGGCTTTTGTAGTCTGGTCTGCCCTGTTCCCATGATGCACTGGGCCAGGGACAGACTAATTTGCATACAGCCAGGTTCTGAAACTGGGATGGTGCAATGAGCTAAAAAATGGTGTTGGATCTAGCCCTGATCTCTTGACTGGGTGAGAGTACTCTGCTTAATTCAGAGACTCTGTCCATCACCACCCCTTGTTGTAAATATTTTTGTCCACCCTAAGCGTGGAAGGGTATACTCAGATGTGAGTCCCTTGCTCATTGCACCATCAGGATTCAAGCAAGCCGGGCCGAAGACGCCTGAAATGGCAGAAACCGGTCCCCGGAAGCTTGTTTCCTTCCCAGTGTAAGAATTGGCTTGTGTAGTCTGGTCTGCCCTGTTCCCATGATGCACTGGGCCAGGGACAGACTAATTTGCATACAGCCAGGTTCTGAAACTGGGATGGTGCAATGAGCTAAAAAACGGTGTTGGATCTAGCCCTGATCTCTTGACTGGGTGAGAGTACTCTGCTTAATTCAGAGACTCTGTCCATCACCACCCCTTGTTGTAAATATTTTTGTCCACCCTAAGCGTGGAAGGGTATACTCAGATGTGAGTCCCTTGCTCATTGCACCATCAGGATTCAAGCAAGCCGGGCCGAAGACGCCTGAAATGGCAGAAACCGGTCCCCGGAAGCTTGTTTCCTTCCCAGTGTAAGAATTGGCTTTTGTAGTCTGGTCTGCCCTGTTCCCATGATGCACTGGGCCAGGGACAGACTAATTTGCATACAGCCAGGTTCTGAAACTGGGATGGTGCAATGAGCTAAAAAACGGTGTTGGATCTAGCCCTGATCTCTTGACTGGGTGAGAGTACTCTGCTTAATTCAGAGACTCTGTCCATCACCACCCCTTGTTGTAAATATTTTTGTCCACCCTAAGCGTGGAAGGGTATACTCAGATGTGAGTCCCTTGCTCATTGCACCATCAGGATTCAAGCAAGCCGGGCCGAAGACGCCTGAAATGGCAGAAACCGGTCCCCGGAAGCTTGTTTCCTTCCCAGTGTAAGAATTGGCTTTTGTAGTCTGGTCTGCCCTGTTCCCATGATGCACTGGGCCAGGGACAGACTAATTTGCATACAGCCAGGTTCTGAAACTGGGATGGTGCAATGAGCTAAAAAACGGTGTTGGATCTAGCCCTGATCTCTTGACTGGGTGAGAGTACTCTGCTTAATTCAGAGACTCTGTCCATCACCACCCCTTGTTGTAAATATTTTTGTCCACCCTAAGCGTGGAAGGGTATACTCAGATGTGAGTCCCTTGCTCATTGCACCATCAGGATTCAAGCAAGCCGGGCCGAAGACGCCTGAAATGGCAGAAACCGGTCCCCGGAAGCTTGTTTCCTTCCCAGTGTAAGAATTGGCTTTTGTAGTCTGGTCTGCCCTGTTCCCATGATGCACTGGGCCAGGGACAGACTAATTTGCATACAGCCAGGTTCTGAAACTGGGATGGTGCAATGAGCTAAAAAACGGTGTTGGATCTAGCCCTGATCTCTTGACTGGGTGAGAGTACTCTGCTTAATTCAGAGACTCTGTCCATCACCACCCCTTGTTGTAAATATTTTTGTCCACCCTAAGCGTGGAAGGGTATACTCAGATGTGAGTCCCTTGCTCATTGCACCATCAGGATTCAAGCAAGCTGGGCCGAAGACGCCTGAAATGGCAGAAACCGGTCCCCGGAAGCTTGTTTCCTTCCCAGTGTAAGAATTGGCTTTTGTAGTCTGGTCTGCTCTGTTCCCATGATGCACTGGGCCAGGGACAGACTAATTTGCATACAGCCAGGTTCTGAAACTGGGATGGTGCAATGAGCTAAAAAACGGTGTTGGATCTAGCCCTGATCTCTTGACTGGGTGAGAGTACTCTGCTTAATTCAGAGACTCTGTCCATCACCACCCCTTGTTGTAAATATTTTTGTCCACCCTAAGCGTGGAAGGGTATACTCAGATGTGAGTCCCTTGCTTATTGCACCATCAGGATTCAAGCAAGCCGGGCCGAAGACGCCTGAAATGGCAGAAACCGGTCCCCGGAAGCTTGTTTCCTTCCCAGTGTAAGAATTGGCTTTTGTAGTCTGGTCTGCCCTGTTCCCATGATGCACTGGGCCAGGGACAGACTAATTTGCATACAGCCAGGTTCTGAAACTGGGATGGTGCAATGAGCTAAAAAACGGTGTTGGATCTAGCCCTGATCTCTTGACTGGGTGAGAGTACTCTGCTTAATTCAGAGACTCTGTCCATCACCACCCCTTGTTGTAAATATTTTTGTCCACCCTAAGCGTGGAAGGGTATACTCAGATGTGAGTCCCTTGCTCATTGCACCATCAGGATTCAAGCAAGCCGGGCCGAAGACGCCTGAAATGGCAGAAACCGGTCCCCGGAAGCTTGTTTCCTTCCCAGTGTAAGAATTGGCTTTTGTAGTCTGGTCTGCCCTGTTCCCATGATGCACTGGGCCAGGGACAGACTAATTTGCATACAGCCAGGTTCTGAAACTGGGATGGTGCAATGAGCTAAAAAACGGTGTTGGATCTAGCCCTGATCTCTTGACTGGGTGAGAGTACTCTGCTTAATTCAGAGACTCTGTCCATCACCACCCCTTGTTGTAAATATTTTTGTCCACCCTAAGCGTGGAAGGGTATACTCAGATGTGAGTCCCTTGCTCATTGCACCATCAGGATTCAAGCAAGCCGGGCCGAAGACGCCTGAAATGGCAGAAACCGGTCCCCGGAAGCTTGTTTCCTTCCCAGTGTAAGAATTGGCTTTTGTAGTCTGGTCTGCTCTGTTCCCATGATGCACTGGGCCAGGGACAGACTAATTTGCATACAGCCAGGTTCTGAAACTGGGATGGTGCAATGAGCTAAAAAACGGTGTTGGATCTAGCCCTGATCTCTTGACTGGGTGAGAGTACTCTGCTTAATTCAGAGACTCTGTCCATCACCACCCCTTGTTGTAAATATTTTTGTCCACCCTAAGCGTGGAAGGGTATACTCAGATGTGAGTCCCTTGCTCATTGCACCATCAGGATTCAAGCAAGCCGGGCCGAAGACGCCTGAAATGGCAGAAACCGGTCCCCGGAAGCTTGTTTCCTTCCCAGTGTAAGAATTGGCTTTTGTAGTCTGGTCTGCCCTGTTCCCATGATGCACTGGGCCAGGGACAGACTAATTTGCATACAGCCAGGTTCTGAAACTGGGATGGTGCAATGAGCTAAAAAACGGTGTTGGATCTAGCCCTGATCTCTTGACTGGGTGAGAGTACTCTGCTTAATTCAGAGACTCTGTCCATCACCACCCCTTGTTGTAAATATTTTTGTCCACCCTAAGCGTGGAAGGGTATACTCAGATGTGAGTCCCTTGCTCATTGCACCATCAGGATTCAAGCAAGCCGGGCCGAAGACGCCTGAAATGGCAGAAACCGGTCCCCGGAAGCTTGTTTCCTTCCCAGTGTAAGAATTGGCTTTTGTAGTCTGGTCTGCCCTGTTCCCGTGATGCACTGGGCCAGGGACAGACTAATTTGCATACAGCCAGGTTCTGAAACTGGGATGGTGCAATGAGCTAAAAAACGGTGTTGGATCTAGCCCTGATCTCTTGACTGGGTGAGAGTACTCTGCTTAATTCAGAGACTCTGTCCATCACCACCCCTTGTTGTAAATATTTTTGTCCACCCTAAGCGTGGAAGGGTATACTCAGATGTGAGTCCCTTGCTCATTGCACCATCAGGATTCAAGCAAGCCGGGCCGAAGACGCCTGAAATGGCAGAAACCGGTCCCCGGAAGCTTGTTTCCTTCACAGTGTAAGAATTGGCTTTTGTAGTCTGGTCTGCCCTGTTCCCATGATGCACTGGGCCAGGGACAGACTAATTTGCATACAGCCAGGTTCTGAAACTGGGATGGTGCAATGAGCTAAAAAACGGTGTTGGATCTAGCCCTGATCTCTTGACTGGGTGAGAGTACTCTGCTTAATTCAGAGACTCTGTCCATCACCACCCCTTGTTGTAAATATTTTTGTCCACCCTAAGCGTGGAAGGGTATACTCAGATGTGAGTCCCTTGCTCATTGCACCATCAGGATTCAAGCAAGCCGGGCCGAAGACGCCTGAAATGGCAGAAACCGGTCCCCGGAAGCTTGTTTCCTTCCCAGTGTAAGAATTGGCTTTTGTAGTCTGGTCTGCCCTGTTCCCATGATGCACTGGGCCAGGGACAGACTAATTTGCATACAGCCAGGTTCTGAAACTGGGATGGTGCAATGAGCTAAAAAACGGTGTTGGATCTAGCCCTGATCTCTTGACTGGGTGAGAGTACTCTGCTTAATTCAGAGACTCTGTCCATCACCACCCCTTGTTGTAAATATTTTTGTCCACCCTAAGCGTGGAAGGGTATACTCAGATGTGAGTCCCTTGCTCATTGCACCATCAGGATTCAAGCAAGCCGGGCCGAAGACGCCTGAAATGGCAGAAACCGGTCCCCGGAAGCTTGTTTCCTTCCCAGTGTAAGAATTGGCTTTTGTAGTCTGGTCTGCCCTGTTCCCATGATGCACTGGGCCAGGGACAGACTAATTTGCATACAGCCAGGTTCTGAAACTGGGATGGTGCAATGAGCTAAAAAACGGTGTCGGATCTAGCCCTGATCTCTTGACTGGGTGAGAGTACTCTGCTTAATTCAGAGACTCTGTCCATCACCACCCCTTGTTGTAAATATTTTTGTCCACCCTAAGCGTGGAAGGGTATACTCAGATGTGAGTCCCTTGCTCATTGCACCATCAGGATTCAAGCAAGCCGGGCCGAAGACGCCTGAAATGGCAGAAACCGGTCCCCGGAAGCTTGTTTCCTTCCCAGTGTAAGAATTGGCTTTTGTAGTCTGGTCTGCCCTGTTCCCATGATGCACTGGGCCAGGGACAGACTAATTTGCATACAGCCAGGTTCTGAAACTGGGATGGTGCAATGAGCTAAAAAACGGTGTTGGATCTAGCCCTGATCTCTTGACTGGGTGAGAGTACTCTGCTTAATTCAGAGACTCTGTCCATCACCACCCCTTGTTGTAAATATTTTTGTCCACCCTAAGCGTGGAAGGGTATACTCAGATGTGAGTCCCTTGCTCATTGCACCATCAGGATTCAAGCAAGCCGGGCCGAAGACGCCTGAAATGGCAGAAACCGGTCCCCGGAAGCTTGTTTCCTTCCCAGTGTAAGAATTGGCTTTTGTAGTCTGGTCTGCCCTGTTCCCATGATGCACTGGGCCAGGGACAGACTAATTTGCATACAGCCAGGTTCTGAAACTGGGATGGTGCAATGAGCTAAAAAACGGTGTTGGATCTAGCCCTGATCTCTTGACTGGGTGAGAGTACACTGCTTAATTCAGAGACTCTGTCCATCACCACCCCTTGTTGTAAATATTTTTGTCCACCCTAAGCGTGGAAGGGTATACTCAGATGTGAGTCCCTTGCTCATTGCACCATCAGGATTCAAGCAAGCCGGGCCGAAGACGCCTGAAATGGCAGAAACCGGTCCCCGGAAGCTTGTTTCCTTCCCAGTGTAAGAATTGGCTTTTGTAGTCTGGTCTGCCCTGTTCCCATGATGCACTGGGCCAGGGACAGACTAATTTGCATACAGCCAGGTTCTGAAACTGGGATGGTGCAATGAGCTAAAAAACGGTGTTGGATCTAGCCCTGATCTCTTGACTGGGTGAGAGTACTCTGCTTAATTCAGAGACTCTGTCCATCACCACCCCTTGTTGTAAATATTTTTGTCCACCCTAAGCGTGGAAGGGTATACTCAGATGTGAGTCCCTTGCTCATTGCACCATCAGGATTCAAGCAAGCCGGGCCGAAGACGCCTGAAATGGCAGAAACCGGTCCCCGGAAGCTTGTTTCCTTCCCAGTGTAAGAATTGGCTTTTGTAGTGTGGTCTGCCCTGTTCCCATGATGCACTGGGCCAGGGACAGACTAATTTGCATACAGCCAGGTTCTGAAACTGGGATGGTGCAATGAGCTAAAAAACGGTGTCGGATCTAGCCCTGATCTCTTGACTGGGTGAGAGTACTCTGCTTAATTCAGAGACTCTGTCCATCACCACCCCTTGTTGTAAATATTTTTGTCCACCCTAAGCGTGGAAGGGTTTACTCAGATGTGAGTCCCTTGCTCATTGCACCATCAGGATTCAAGCAAGCCGGGCCGAAGACGCCTGAAATGGCAGAAACCGGTCCCCGGAAGCTTGTTTCCTTCCCAGTGTAAGAATTGGCTTTTGTAGTCTGGTCTGCCCTGTTCCCATGATGCACTGGGCCAGGGACAGACTAATTTGCATACAGCCAGGTTCTGAAACTGGGATGGTGCAATGAGCTAAAAAATGGTGTTGGATCTAGCCCTGATCTCTTGACTGGGTGAGAGTACTCTGCTTAATTCAGAGACTCTGTCCATCACCACCCCTTGTTGTAAATATTTTTGTCCACCCTAAGCGTGGAAGGGTATACTCAGATGTGAGTCCCTTGCTCATTGCACCATCAGGATTCAAGCAAGCCGGGCCGAAGACGCCTGAAATGGCAGAAACCGGTCCCCGGAAGCTTGTTTCCTTCCCAGTGTAAGAATTGGCTTGTGTAGTCTGGTCTGCCCTGTTCCCATGATGCACTGGGCCAGGGACAGACTAATTTGCATACAGCCAGGTTCTGAAACTGGGATGGTGCAATGAGCTAAAAAACGGTGTTGGATCTAGCCCTGATCTCTTGACTGGGTGAGAGTACTCTGCTTAATTCAGAGACTCTGTCCATCACCACCCCTTGTTGTAAATATTTTTGTCCACCCTAAGCGTGGAAGGGTATACTCAGATGTGAGTCCCTTGCTCATTGCACCATCAGGATTCAAGCAAGCCGGGCCGAAGACGCCTGAAATGGCAGAAACCGGTCCCCGGAAGCTTGTTTCCTTCCCAGTGTAAGAATTGGCTTTTGTAGTCTGGTCTGCCCTGTTCCCATGATGCACTGGGCCAGGGACAGACTAATTTGCATACAGCCAGGTTCTGAAACTGGGATGGTGCAATGAGCTAAAAAACGGTGTCGGATCTAGCCCTGATCTCTTGACTGGGTGAGAGTACTCTGCTTAATTCAGAGACTCTGTCCATCACCACCCCTTGTTGTAAATATTTTTGTCCACCCTAAGCGTGGAAGGGTTTACTCAGATGTGAGTCCCTTGCTCATTGCACCATCAGGATTCAAGCAAGCCGGGCCGAAGACGCCTGAAATGGCAGAAACCGGTCCCCGGAATCTTGTTTCCTTCCCAGTGTAAGAATTGGCTTTTGTAGTCTGGTCTGCCCTGTTCCCATGATGCACTGGGCCAGGGACAGACTAATTTGCATACAGCCAGGTTCTGAAACTGGGATGGTGCAATGAGCTAAAAAATGGTGTTGGATCTAGCCCTGATCTCTTGACTGGGTGAGAGTACTCTGCTTAATTCAGAGACTCTGTCCATCACCACCCCTTGTTGCCATGGTTTTTGTCCACCCTAAGCGTGGAAGGGTATACTCAGATGTGAGTCCCTTGCTCATTGCACCATCAGGATTCAAGCAAGCCGGGCCGAAGACGCCTGAAATGGCAGAAACCGGTCCCCGGAAGCTTGTTTCCTTCCCAGTGTAAGAATTGGCTTGTGTAGTCTGGTCTGCCCTGTTCCCATGATGCACTGGGCCAGGGACAGACTAATTTGCATACAGCCAGGTTCTGAAACTGGGATGGTGCAATGAGCTAAAAAACGGTGTTGGATCTAGCCCTGATCTCTTGACTGGGTGAGAGTACTCTGCTTAATTCAGAGACTCTGTCCATCACCACCCCTTGTTGTAAATATTTTTGTCCACCCTAAGCGTGGAAGGGTATACTCAGATGTGAGTCCCTTGCTCATTGCACCATCAGGATTCAAGCAAGCCGGGCCGAAGACGCCTGAAATGGCAGAAACCGGTCCCCGGAAGCTTGTTTCCTTCCCAGTGTAAGAATTGGCTTTTGTAGTCTGGTCTGCCCTGTTCCCATGATGCACTGGGCCAGGGACAGACTAATTTGCATACAGCCAGGTTCTGAAACTGGGATGGTGCAATGAGCTAAAAAACGGTGTTGGATCTAGCCCTGATCTCTTGACTGGGTGAGAGTACTCTGCTTAATACAGAGACTCTGTCCATCACCACCCCTTGTTGTAAATATTTTTGTCCACCCTAAGCGTGGAAGGGTATACTCAGATGTGAGTCCCTTGCTCATTGCACCATCAGGATTCAAGCAAGCCGGGCCGAAGACGCCTGAAATGGCAGAAACCGGTCCCCGGAAGCTTGTTTCCTTCCCAGTGTAAGAATTGGCTTTTGTAGTCTGGTCTGCCCTGTTCCCATGATGCACTGGGCCAGGGACAGACTAATTTGCATACAGCCAGGTTCTGAAACTGGGATGGTGCAATGAGCTAAAAAACGGTGTTGGATCTAGCCCTGATCTCTTGACTGGGTGAGAGTACTCTGCTTAATTCAGAGACTCTGTCCATCACCACCCCTTGTTGTAAATATTTTTGTCCACCCTAAGCGTGGAAGGGTATACTCAGATGTGAGTCCCTTGCTCATTGCACCATCAGGATTCAAGCAAGCCGGGCCGAAGACGCCTGAAATGGCAGAAACCGGTCCCCGGAAGCTTGTTTCCTTCCCAGTGTAAGAATTGGCTTTTGTAGTCTGGTCTGCCCTGTTCCCATGATGCACTGGGCCAGGGACAGACTAATTTGCATACAGCCAGGTTCTGAAACTGGGATGGTGCAATGAGCTAAAAAACGGTGTTGGATCTAGCCCTGATCTCTTGACTGGGTGAGAGTACTCTGCTTAATTCAGAGACTCTGTCCATCACCACCCCTTGTTGTAAATATTTTTGTCCACCCTAAGCGTGGAAGGGTATACTCAGATGTGAGTCCCTTGCTCATTGCACCATCAGGATTCAAGCAAGCCGGGCCGAAGACGCCTGAAATGGCAGAAACCGGTCCCCGGAAGCTTGTTTCCTTCCCAGTGTAAGAATTGGCTTTTGTAGTCTGGTCTGCCCTGTTCCCATGATGCACTGGGCCAGGGACAGACTAATTTGCATACAGCCAGGTTCTGAAACTGGGATGGTGCAATGAGCTAAAAAACGGTGTTGGATCTAGCCCTGATCTCTTGACTGGGTGAGAGTACACTGCTTAATTCAGAGACTCTGTCCATCACCACCCCTTGTTGTAAATATTTTTGTCCACCCTAAGCGTGGAAGGGTATACTCAGATGTGAGTCCCTTGCTCATTGCACCATCAGGATTCAAGCAAGCCGGGCCGAAGACGCCTGAAATGGCAGAAACCGGTCCCCGGAAGCTTGTTTCCTTCCCAGTGTAAGAATTGGCTTTTGTAGTCTGGTCTGCCCTGTTCCCATGATGCACTGGGCCAGGGACAGACTAATTTGCATACAGCCAGGTTCTGAAACTGGGATGGTGCAATGAGCTAAAAAACGGTGTTGGATCTAGCCCTGATCTCTTGACTGGGTGAGAGTACTCTGCTTAATTCAGAGACTCTGTCCATCACCACCCCTTGTTGTAAATATTTTTGTCCACCCTAAGCGTGGAAGGGTATACTCAGATGTGAGTCCCTTGCTCATTGCACCATCAGGATTCAAGCAAGCCGGGCCGAAGACGCCTGAAATGGCAGAAACCGGTCCCCGGAAGCTTGTTTCCTTCCCAGTGTAAGAATTGGCTTTTGTAGTCTGGTCTGCCCTGTTCCCATGATGCACTGGGCCAGGGACAGACTAATTTGCATACAGCCAGGTTCTGAAACTGGGATGGTGCAATGAGCTAAAAAACGGTGTCGGATCTAGCCCTGATCTCTTGACTGGGTGAGAGTACTCTGCTTAATTCAGAGACTCTGTCCATCACCACCCCTTGTTGTAAATATTTTTGTCCACCCTAAGCGTGGAAGGGTTTACTCAGATGTGAGTCCCTTGCTCATTGCACCATCAGGATTCAAGCAAGCCGGGCCGAAGACGCCTGAAATGGCAGAAACCGGTCCCCGGAAGCTTGTTTCCTTCCCAGTGTAAGAATTGGCTTTTGTAGTCTGGTCTGCCCTGTTCCCATGATGCACTGGGCCAGGGACAGACTAATTTGCATACAGCCAGGTTCTGAAACTGGGATGGTGCAATGAGCTAAAAAATGGTGTTGGATCTAGCCCTGATCTCTTGACTGGGTGAGAGTACTCTGCTTAATTCAGAGACTCTGTCCATCACCACCCCTTGTTGTAAATATTTTTGTCCACCCTAAGCGTGGAAGGGTATACTCAGATGTGAGTCCCTTGCTCATTGCACCATCAGGATTCAAGCAAGCCGGGCCGAAGACGCCTGAAATGGCAGAAACCGGTCCCCGGAAGCTTGTTTCCTTCCCAGTGTAAGAATTGGCTTGTGTAGTCTGGTCTGCCCTGTTCCCATGATGCACTGGGCCAGGGACAGACTAATTTGCATACAGCCAGGTTCTGAAACTGGGATGGTGCAATGAGCTAAAAAACGGTGTTGGATCTAGCCCTGATCTCTTGACTGGGTGAGAGTACTCTGCTTAATTCAGAGACTCTGTCCATCACCACCCCTTGTTGTAAATATTTTTGTCCACCCTAAGCGTGGAAGGGTATACTCAGATGTGAGTCCCTTGCTCATTGCACCATCAGGATTCAAGCAAGCCGGGCCGAAGACGCCTGAAATGGCAGAAACCGGTCCCCGGAAGCTTGTTTCCTTCCCAGTGTAAGAATTGGCTTTTGTAGTCTGGTCTGCCCTGTTCCCATGATGCACTGGGCCAGGGACAGACTAATTTGCATACAGCCAGGTTCTGAAACTGGGATGGTGCAATGAGCTAAAAAACGGTGTTGGATCTAGCCCTGATCTCTTGACTGGGTGAGAGTACTCTGCTTAATTCAGAGACTCTGTCCATCACCACCCCTTGTTGTAAATATTTTTGTCCACCCTAAGCGTGGAAGGGTATACTCAGATGTGAGTCCCTTGCTCATTGCACCATCAGGATTCAAGCAAGCCGGGCCGAAGACGCCTGAAATGGCAGAAACCGGTCCCCGGAAGCTTGTTTCCTTCCCAGTGTAAGAATTGGCTTTTGTAGTCTGGTCTGCCCTGTTCCCATGATGCACTGGGCCAGGGACAGACTAATTTGCATACAGCCAGGTTCTGAAACTGGGATGGTGCAATGAGCTAAAAAACGGTGTTGGATCTAGCCCTGATCTCTTGACTGGGTGAGAGTACTCTGCTTAATTCAGAGACTCTGTCCATCACCACCCCTTGTTGTAAATATTTTTGTCCACCCTAAGCGTGGAAGGGTATACTCAGATGTGAGTCCCTTGCTCATTGCACCATCAGGATTCAAGCAAGCCGGGCCGAAGACGCCTGAAATGGCAGAAACCGGTCCCCGGAAGCTTGTTTCCTTCCCAGTGTAAGAATTGGCTTTTGTAGTCTGGTCTGCCCTGTTCCCATGATGCACTGGGCCAGGGACAGACTAATTTGCATACAGCCAGGTTCTGAAACTGGGATGGTGCAATGAGCTAAAAAACGGTGTTGGATCTAGCCCTGATCTCTTGACTGGGTGAGAGTACTCTGCTTAATTCAGAGACTCTGTCCATCACCACCCCTTGTTGTAAATATTTTTGTCCACCCTAAGCGTGGAAGGGTATACTCAGATGTGAGTCCCTTGCTCATTGCACCATCAGGATTCAAGCAAGCTGGGCCGAAGACGCCTGAAATGGCAGAAACCGGTCCCCGGAAGCTTGTTTCCTTCCCAGTGTAAGAATTGGCTTTTGTAGTCTGGTCTGCTCTGTTCCCATGATGCACTGGGCCAGGGACAGACTAATTTGCATACAGCCAGGTTCTGAAACTGGGATGGTGCAATGAGCTAAAAAACGGTGTTGGATCTAGCCCTGATCTCTTGACTGGGTGAGAGTACTCTGCTTAATTCAGAGACTCTGTCCATCACCACCCCTTGTTGTAAATATTTTTGTCCACCCTAAGCGTGGAAGGGTATACTCAGATGTGAGTCCCTTGCTTATTGCACCATCAGGATTCAAGCAAGCCGGGCCGAAGACGCCTGAAATGGCAGAAACCGGTCCCCGGAAGCTTGTTTCCTTCCCAGTGTAAGAATTGGCTTTTGTAGTCTGGTCTGCCCTGTTCCCATGATGCACTGGGCCAGGGACAGACTAATTTGCATACAGCCAGGTTCTGAAACTGGGATGGTGCAATGAGCTAAAAAACGGTGTTGGATCTAGCCCTGATCTCTTGACTGGGTGAGAGTACTCTGCTTAATTCAGAGACTCTGTCCATCACCACCCCTTGTTGTAAATATTTTTGTCCACCCTAAGCGTGGAAGGGTATACTCAGATGTGAGTCCCTTGCTCATTGCACCATCAGGATTCAAGCAAGCCGGGCCGAAGACGCCTGAAATGGCAGAAACCGGTCCCCGGAAGCTTGTTTCCTTCCCAGTGTAAGAATTGGCTTTTGTAGTCTGGTCTGCCCTGTTCCCATGATGCACTGGGCCAGGGACAGACTAATTTGCATACAGCCAGGTTCTGAAACTGGGATGGTGCAATGAGCTAAAAAACGGTGTTGGATCTAGCCCTGATCTCTTGACTGGGTGAGAGTACACTGCTTAATTCAGAGACTCTGTCCATCACCACCCCTTGTTGTAAATATTTTTGTCCACCCTAAGCGTGGAAGGGTATACTCAGATGTGAGTCCCTTGCTCATTGCACCATCAGGATTCAAGCAAGCCGGGCCGAAGACGCCTGAAATGGCAGAAACCGGTCCCCGGAAGCTTGTTTCCTTCCCAGTGTAAGAATTGGCTTTTGTAGTCTGGTCTGCCCTGTTCCCATGATGCACTGGGCCAGGGACAGACTAATTTGCATACAGCCAGGTTCTGAAACTGGGATGGTGCAATGAGCTAAAAAACGGTGTTGGATCTAGCCCTGATCTCTTGACTGGGTGAGAGTACTCTGCTTAATTCAGAGACTCTGTCCATCACCACCCCTTGTTGTAAATATTTTTGTCCAACCCAAAGCGTGGAAGGGTATACTCAGATGTGAGTCCCTTGCTCATTGCACCATCAGGATTCAAGCAAGCCGGGCCGAAGACGCCTGAAATGGCAGAAACCGGTCCCCGGAAGCTTGTTTCCTTCCCAGTGTAAGAATTGGCTTTTGTAGTCTGGTCTGCCCTGTTCCCATGATGCACTGGGCCAGGGACAGACTAATTTGCATACAGCCAGGTTCTGAAACTGGGATGGTGCAATGAGCTAAAAAATGGTGTTGGATCTAGCCCTGATCTCTTGACTGGGTGAGAGTACTCTGCTTAATTCAGAGACTCTGTCCATCACCACCCCTTGTTGTAAATATTTTTGTCCACCCTAAGCGTGGAAGGGTATACTCAGATGTGAGTCCCTTGCTCATTGCACCATCAGGATTCAAGCAAGCCGGGCCGAAGACGCCTGAAATGGCAGAAACCGGTCCCCGGAAGCTTGTTTCCTTCCCAGTGTAAGAATTGGCTTGTGTAGTCTGGTCTGCCCTGTTCCCATGATGCACTGGGCCAGGGACAGACTAATTTGCATACAGCCAGGTTCTGAAACTGGGATGGTGCAATGAGCTAAAAAACGGTGTTGGATCTAGCCCTGATCTCTTGACTGGGTGAGAGTACTCTGCTTAATTCAGAGACTCTGTCCATCACCACCCCTTGTTGTAAATATTTTTGTCCACCCTAAGCGTGGAAGGGTATACTCAGATGTGAGTCCCTTGCTCATTGCACCATCAGGATTCAAGCAAGCCGGGCCGAAGACGCCTGAAATGGCAGAAACCGGTCCCCGGAAGCTTGTTTCCTTCCCAGTGTAAGAATTGGCTTTTGTAGTCTGGTCTGCCCTGTTCCCATGATGCACTGGGCCAGGGACAGACTAATTTGCATACAGCCAGGTTCTGAAACTGGGATGGTGCAATGAGCTAAAAAACGGTGTTGGATCTAGCCCTGATCTCTTGACTGGGTGAGAGTACTCTGCTTAATTCAGAGACTCTGTCCATCACCACCCCTTGTTGTAAATATTTTTGTCCACCCTAAGCGTGGAAGGGTATACTCAGATGTGAGTCCCTTGCTCATTGCACCATCAGGATTCAAGCAAGCCGGGCCGAAGACGCCTGAAATGGCAGAAACCGGTCCCCGGAAGCTTGTTTCCTTCCCAGTGTAAGAATTGGCTTTTGTAGTCTGGTCTGCCCTGTTCCCATGATGCACTGGGCCAGGGACAGACTAATTTGCATACAGCCAGGTTCTGAAACTGGGATGGTGCAATGAGCTAAAAAACGGTGTTGGATCTAGCCCTGATCTCTTGACTGGGTGAGAGTACTCTGCTTAATTCAGAGACTCTGTCCATCACCACCCCTTGTTGTAAATATTTTTGTCCACCCTAAGCGTGGAAGGGTATACTCAGATGTGAGTCCCTTGCTCATTGCACCATCAGGATTCAAGCAAGCCGGGCCGAAGACGCCTGAAATGGCAGAAACCGGTCCCCGGAAGCTTGTTTCCTTCCCAGTGTAAGAATTGGCTTTTGTAGTCTGGTCTGCTCTGTTCCCATGATGCACTGGGCCAGGGACAGACTAATTTGCATACAGCCAGGTTCTGAAACTGGGATGGTGCAATGAGCTAAAAAACGGTGTTGGATCTAGCCCTGATCTCTTGACTGGGTGAGAGTACTCTGCTTAATTCAGAGACTCTGTCCATCACCACCCCTTGTTGTAAATATTTTTGTCCACCCTAAGCGTGGAAGGGTATACTCAGATGTGAGTCCCTTGCTCATTGCACCATCAGGATTCAAGCAAGCCGGGCCGAAGACGCCTGAAATGGCAGAAACCGGTCCCCGGAAGCTTGTTTCCTTCCCAGTGTAAGAATTGGCTTTTGTAGTCTGGTCTGCCCTGTTCCCATGATGCACTGGGCCAGGGACAGACTAATTTGCATACAGCCAGGTTCTGAAACTGGGATGGTGCAATGAGCTAAAAAACGGTGTTGGATCTAGCCCTGATCTCTTGACTGGGTGAGAGTACTCTGCTTAATTCAGAGACTCTGTCCATCACCACCCCTTGTTGTAAATATTTTTGTCCACCCTAAGCGTGGAAGGGTATACTCAGATGTGAGTCCCTTGCTCATTGCACCATCAGGATTCAAGCAAGCCGGGCCGAAGACGCCTGAAATGGCAGAAACCGGTCCCCGGAAGCTTGTTTCCTTCCCAGTGTAAGAATTGGCTTTTGTAGTCTGGTCTGCCCTGTTCCCATGATGCACTGGGCCAGGGACAGACTAATTTGCATACAGCCAGGTTCTGAAACTGGGATGGTGCAATGAGCTAAAAAACGGTGTTGGATCTAGCCCTGATCTCTTGACTGGGTGAGAGTACTCTGCTTAATTCAGAGACTCTGTCCATCACCACCCCTTGTTGTAAATATTTTTGTCCACCCTAAGCGTGGAAGGGTATACTCAGATGTGAGTCCCTTGCTCATTGCACCATCAGGATTCAAGCAAGCCGGGCCGAAGACGCCTGAAATGGCAGAAACCGGTCCCCGGAAGCTTGTTTCCTTCCCAGTGTAAGAATTGGCTTTTGTAGTCTGGTCTGCCCTGTTCCCATGATGCACTGGGCCAGGGACAGACTAATTTGCATACAGCCAGGTTCTGAAACTGGGATGGTGCAATGAGCTAAAAAACGGTGTCGGATCTAGCCCTGATCTCTTGACTGGGTGAGAGTACTCTGCTTAATTCAGAGACTCTGTCCATCACCACCCCTTGTTGTAAATATTTTTGTCCACCCTAAGCGTGGAAGGGTATACTCAGATGTGAGTCCCTTGCTCATTGCACCATCAGGATTCAAGCAAGCCGGGCCGAAGACGCCTGAAATGGCAGAAACCGGTCCCCGGAAGCTTGTTTCCTTCCCAGTGTAAGAATTGGCTTTTGTAGTCTGGTCTGCCCTGTTCCCATGATGCACTGGGCCAGGGACAGACTAATTTGCATACAGCCAGGTTCTGAAACTGGGATGGTGCAATGAGCTAAAAAACGGTGTTGGATCTAGCCCTGATCTCTTGACTGGGTGAGAGTACTCTGCTTAATTCAGAGACTCTGTCCATCACCACCCCTTGTTGTAAATATTTTTGTCCACCCTAAGCGTGGAAGGGTATACTCAGATGTGAGTCCCTTGCTCATTGCACCATCAGGATTCAAGCAAGCCGGGCCGAAGACGCCTGAAATGGCAGAAACCGGTCCCCGGAAGCTTGTTTCCTTCCCAGTGTAAGAATTGGCTTTTGTAGTCTGGTCTGCCCTGTTCCCATGATGCACTGGGCCAGGGACAGACTAATTTGCATACAGCCAGGTTCTGAAACTGGGATGGTGCAATGAGCTAAAAAACGGTGTTGGATCTAGCCCTGATCTCTTGACTGGGTGAGAGTACTCTGCTTAATTCAGAGACTCTGTCCATCACCACCCCTTGTTGTAAATATTTTTGTCCACCCTAAGCGTGGAAGGGTATACTCAGATGTGAGTCCCTTGCTCATTGCACCATCAGGATTCAAGCAAGCCGGGCCGAAGACGCCTGAAATGGCAGAAACCGGTCCCCGGAAGCTTGTTTCCTTCCCAGTGTAAGAATTGGCTTTTGTAGTCTGGTCTGATCTGTTCCCATGATGCACTGGGCCAGGGACAGACTAATTTGCATACAGCCAGGTTCTGAAACTGGGATGGTGCAATGAGCTAAAAAACGGTGTTGGATCTAGCCCTGATCTCTTGACTGGGTGAGAGTACTCTGCTTAATTCAGAGACTCTGTCCATCACCACCCCTTGTTGTAAATATTTTTGTCCACCCTAAGCGTGGAAGGGTATACTCAGATGTGAGTCCCTTGCTCATTGCACCATCAGGATTCAAGCAAGCCGGGCCGAAGACGCCTGAAATGGCAGAAACCGGTCCCCGGAAGCTTGTTTCCTTCCCAGTGTAAGAATTGGCTTTTGTAGTCTGGTCTGCCCTGTTCCCATGATGCACTGGGCCAGGGACAGACTAATTTGCATACAGCCAGGTTCTGAAACTGGGATGGTGCAATGAGCTAAAAAACGGTGTTGGATCTAGCCCTGATCTCTTGACTGGGTGAGAGTACTCTGCTTAATTCAGAGACTCTGTCCATCACCACCCCTTGTTGTAAATATTTTTGTCCACCCTAAGCGTGGAAGGGTATACTCAGATGTGAGTCCCTTGCTCATTGCACCATCAGGATTCAAGCAAGCCGGGCCGAAGACGCCTGAAATGGCAGAAACCGGTCCCCGGAAGCTTGTTTCCTTCCCAGTGTAAGAATTGGCTTTTGTAGTCTGGTCTGCCCTTTTCCCATGATGCACTGGGCCAGGGACAGACTAATTTGCATACAGCCAGGTTCTGAAACTGGGATGGTGCAATGAGCTAAAAAACGGTGTTGGATCTAGCCCTGATCTCTTGACTGGGTGAGAGTACTCTGCTTAATTCAGAGACTCTGTCCATCACCACCCCTTGGTGTAAATATTTTTGTCCACCCTAAGCGTGGAAGGGTATACTCAGATGTGAGTCCCTTGCTCATTGCACCATCAGGATTCAAGCAAGCCGGGCCGAAGACGCCTGAAATGGCAGAAACCGGTCCCCGGAAGCTTGTTTCCTTCCCAGTGTAAGAATTGGCTTTTGTAGTCTGGTCTGCCCTGTTCCCATGATGCACTGGGCCAGGGACAGACTAATTTGCATACAGCCAGGTTCTGAAACTGGGATGGTGCAATGAGCTAAAAAACGGTGTTGGATCTAGCCCTGATCTCTTGACTGGGTGAGAGTACTCTGCTTAATTCAGAGACTCTGTCCATCACCACCCCTTGTTGTAAATATTTTTGTCCACCCTAAGCGTGGAAGGGTATACTCAGATGTGAGTCCCTTGCTCATTGCACCATCAGGATTCAAGCAAGCCGGGCCGAAGACGCCTGAAATGGCAGAAACCGGTCCCCGGAAGCTTGTTTCCTTCCCAGTGTAAGAATTGGCTTTTGTAGTCTGGTCTGCTCTGTTCCCATGATGCACTGGGCCAGGGACAGACTAATTTGCATACAGCCAGGTTCTGAAACTGGGATGGTGCAATGAGCTAAAAAACGGTGTTGGATCTAGCCCTGATCTCTTGACTGGGTGAGAGTACTCTGCTTAATTCAGAGACTCTGTCCATCACCACCCCTTGTTGTAAATATTTTTGTCCACCCTAAGCGTGGAAGGGTATACTCAGATGTGAGTCCCTTGCTCATTGCACCATCAGGATTCAAGCAAGCCGGGCCGAAGACGCCTGAAATGGCAGAAACCGGTCCCCGGAAGCTTGTTTCCTTCCCAGTGTAAGAATTGGCTTTTGTAGTCTGGTCTGCCCTGTTCCCATGATGCACTGGGCCAGGGACAGACTAATTTGCATACAGCCAGGTTCTGAAACTGGGATGGTGCAATGAGCTAAAAAACGGTGTTGGATCTAGCCCTGATCTCTTGACTGGGTGAGAGTACTCTGCTTAATTCAGAGACTCTGTCCATCACCACCCCTTGTTGTAAATATTTTTGTCCACCCTAAGCGTGGAAGGGTATACTCAGATGTGAGTCCCTTGCTCATTGCACCATCAGGATTCAAGCAAGCCGGGCCGAAGACGCCTGAAATGGCAGAAACCGGTCCCCGGAAGCTTGTTTCCTTCCCAGTGTAAGAATTGGCTTTTGTAGTCTGGTCTGCCCTGTTCCCATGATGCACTGGGCCAGGGACAGACTAATTTGCATACAGCCAGGTTCTGAAACTGGGATGGTGCAATGAGCTAAAAAACGGTGTTGGATCTAGCCCTGATCTCTTGACTGGGTGAGAGTACTCTGCTTAATTCAGAGACTCTGTCCATCACCACCCCTTGTTGTAAATATTTTTGTCCACCCTAAGCGTGGAAGGGTATACTCAGATGTGAGTCCCTTGCTCATTGCACCATCAGGATTCAAGCAAGCCGGGCCGAAGACGCCTGAAATGGCAGAAACCGGTCCCCGGAAGCTTGTTTCCTTCCCAGTGTAAGAATTGGCTTTTGTAGTCTGGTCTGCCCTGTTCCCATGATGCACTGGGCCAGGGACAGACTAATTTGCATACAGCCAGGTTCTGAAACTGGGATGGTGCAATGAGCTAAAAAACGGTGTTGGATCTAGCCCTGATCTCTTGACTGGGTGAGAGTACTCTGCTTAATTCAGAGACTCTGTCCATCACCACCCCTTGTTGTAAATATTTTTGTCCACCCTAAGCGTGGAAGGGTATACTCAGATGTGAGTCCCTTGCTCATTGCACCATCAGGATTCAAGCAAGCCGGGCCGAAGACGCCTGAAATGGCAGAAACCGGTCCCCGGAAGCTTGTTTCCTTCCCAGTGTAAGAATTGGCTTTTGTAGTCTGGTCTGCCCTGTTCCCATGATGCACTGGGCCAGGGACAGACTAATTTGCATACAGCCAGGTTCTGAAACTGGGATGGTGCAATGAGCTAAAAAACGGTGTCGGATCTAGCCCTGATCTCTTGACTGGGTGAGAGTACTCTGCTTAATTCAGAGACTCTGTCCATCACCACCCCTTGTTGTAAATATTTTTGTCCACCCTAAGCGTGGAAGGGTATACTCAGATGTGAGTCCCTTGCTCATTGCACCATCAGGATTCAAGCAAGCCGGGCCGAAGACGCCTGAAATGGCAGAAACCGGTCCCCGGAAGCTTGTTTCCTTCCCAGTGTAAGAATTGGCTTTTGTAGTCTGGTCTGCCCTGTTCCCATGATGCACTGGGCCAGGGACAGACTAATTTGCATACAGCCAGGTTCTGAAACTGGGATGGTGCAATGAGCTAAAAAACGGTGTTGGATCTAGCCCTGATCTCTTGACTGGGTGAGAGTACTCTGCTTAATTCAGAGACTCTGTCCATCACCACCCCTTGTTGTAAATATTTTTGTCCACCCTAAGCGTGGAAGGGTATACTCAGATGTGAGTCCCTTGCTCATTGCACCATCAGGATTCAAGCAAGCCGGGCCGAAGACGCCTGAAATGGCAGAAACCGGTCCCCGGAAGCTTGTTTCCTTCCCAGTGTAAGAATTGGCTTTTGTAGTCTGGTCTGCCCTGTTCTCATGATGCACTGGGCCAGGGACAGACTAATTTGCATACAGCCAGGTTCTGAAACTGGGATGGTGCAATGAGCTAAAAAACGGTGTTGGATCTAGCCCTGATCTCTTGACTGGGTGAGAGTACTCTGCTTAATTCAGAGACTCTGTCCATCACCACCCCTTGTTGTAAATAAAAATGTTTATGATGGGGTTGGCAATCTCCACCATTGTGTGGAGGACAAACGGAGGGCAGGGGTAAAAAGGCGACCCTGATTTGATCTTTAGGATTTCTGTCCGGGATTCCTCTAGACTAGCCGGTTGAAAGGAGGACATGGGGGCCATCATTGTGACAGCTCTATTTTTGATGGCTCCTCTTGAGGCAGAGGATGAGGGAAATCCTTAGTGAGCATTTGAATTTTATCCTCAAAGAAGTCCGCTATTGTGTTACATGGATTCTGAGAGGGGGGGATATCTCTCTGCATGGTTTTAGGGTTAATAAAAGTGTTGACAATTTTAAAGATTTCTTTCTGTTTATTATTACTTTTTATTATAGCCTCCGCAAAGTGTTCTTTTTTAGCCGTTTTTATCATCCCATGATAGTGGCGGCAGGCGGCTTTATAGTTGATCTGATCAGATTCCACATAATTTAGGCGCCACATCCGCTCTAATGCCCTAACCTTCCTTTGCTCTTCTTTTAGGACTGAAGAGAACCAGGGGGCAGAAGGCCTCTGATTCTTTCTCGCACCTGGCCTCGGTGCAGCGTAGCTGTTGTCTGAACTTAGAGCATTTATCCACTCCCTGAAAGACTGACTGTCCCTAATGGGATCTCCCGTAGGGGTTGGTTTGGATCCTGCTGCTGTGGTAAGAAACTCCGACTGTCCTATCATATTTTTCCAACAGGGTCCCCCCTGGGGGAGTCCGGACTTCCTACCCAAGTTATTTATAGTTTTGTTAGCCATCACTGAGAGGTCAAAAGGAATAAAACTGTGATCTGTCCACATTAGTACTTGGGGTGTTTTAGCCTTGAGTGTCTCTAAGTTTGAGTAGATGCAATCAAGGATATGACCCGCCTTGTGTGTAGTGATAGTTGTAAGTTGAGTTAGGCCTAGGACATTCATCGTGTCCCTGAAACATATTGCAGCCTGGTCCGTGGGGGAGTCTAAATGAATATTGGCGTCTCCCAGGATTGTAAAATTGGCCGATTTAAGGGCTAAGTCACTAACAGCTTCTCCGATGCTTTCTGTAAACTCTGTATGTGTCCCAGGTGGACGGTATACTAGTGCTCCCGTAAAAGTAAAGGAGTCATGTACCTTTATTGCGAAGCCCATATTTTCAGCTCCTTTAAGCCCTGGGATCATAAAAGTCAGGCAGTTAAGTGTATCCCGATGGACAATCGCGATCCTCCCCTCCCCCCCCCCCACTCTGGTCCAGTCTATCCTCTCTGGAAATGAGGTATCCAGGGGGGAGGGAGTTTGTGACGTCCGGGTTACTGTTTGGTGTCAGCCATGTCTCTGTCATGAAAAGGCAGTCCAGCTCCCTTTCTGTTATTAGGTCGAAGATGTGTAGGGCATGCTTACCCATAGACCTCACGTTGATAAGCCCGCATCGTAGGCCTTTCATTTGCCTGAGTACCTGGGTGTTTTTGTTAGGCCCGAACCTGTTTTTACATATCTTGCAGCTCCATGCTCCTACCCAGTTTGTCATATTTAGTGGCTGTGTGCAACTAATTGGGCCGGAATTAATCCCTAATAAGGATTCCCTTGTATATTGTATGATTTGACTAAGGGGTGTGGCCCGGGCCCGGTCGGGGCGCTGACGGGCGCAGACGGGCTTACCTTTGGCGCACCTTTGGTGCGCCGCCGGTGCGCCCGCTGCGCGTAGGGGAGGACATGTTCTTTTTGTCCTTGCCGTATGACCTGTGGCACGTGCGCACCTGAAGTCTACTCACTTCCGGTGTGTGAAAGGTAGATGCCGTCCTCCCTCCACTACAATCCGGCCTAGTGTCGGTGGTGGAACGGGGAGGCGGCAAAAAGGTAGGTCATTTTATTTAAAAAGTGACAAACGAAATTATAAAGGTGCAGTTATTCCGTTTAAAAACAGTTGAATTTTTCACATCAATTCAATCAATTTAGCTTTTGCAGGGCAGTTTGCAAATCAATTCAAATTTTTTAAATCAATTTAAATCAATTCTCCTCAGTGCATCTAACATTCAGTATTTACCGCGCAGCAGCGCAACAGCGAGGCAGAGCCCTCTGTTCAGTTCCAATGTCTGATCCTGATAAAGCACATCAATCAGGGGATCAGTAGATTTTCCACCATGGTAGAGACAACTACAAAACCATAGCCACCCTCCTAAGCATGCCTGAAAAGGAGGAACTCGCCTCAGTAGTAAGGCTAGGAGGGGATAGAAGTCCCAAAGCCGAGGTTTACTCTAGGCAACCTACTCTCTTCCCAAAGAGGTAGAATGGCCTCATTCATAGACTGTGAAAGCCCCAATTCCTCAATGTCACCATGAGAGTCAAGCGTTAAGACAATATTCCCCATGAAAGACTCCATCAAATGCATGCCTGATGTCATCCGATGCTGAGAAGACAACGTATCGATGTCGATAGAAGGAGATGGAATGGCCTTGATCGGCGCATCCAACGTCGTTGCCAGAGTTGGCTGATCAAGAACAGATCGCAAAGGTGGAGACCCCGAAGGGCTGTGCACTGGTGTGGAAGAGGAGCCAGCTGACCCAACGACTCTGTAGGCCCAACTGCTGCCGAGGGAGAACCCACCTAAGTGGCTTCACTCACCTCCTTGTGGCCTGGCGGGACTCCAGAAGAATGTTGGGGTCATAGATGAGATGTAGAGGGTTATAGTACTCCTCCATCTGGGCCAACGATGCCCCAGCTCCCGGAAAGATCAGGAGGTGTGGGGTGGGGCGGGGTCTTGTAAAACCTCATCTACAGGCGAGTGAGACCAGCCGGGTCAGAGGGAGTCTCCATATGGCAAAGGCGGTGGTGCCGTGACCTCAAGCACCTGCACTTACTGTAGGACGTCGAAGGAGAGCGACGTCCCTGGGATCGGCTCTGGATCCTGGAATGGCCATGTGAACGGACCTCCGAATGGGAAGAAGAAGACCGAGGGCGTGAAGTCTCCAAGGACAGCGACAGACGCCCTGTCAGGAGTTTCATACGGCGTTCCATGAGCACCTTCGGCTTCAGCTTCTGGCAGGAGCCGCAGTCCTCTGAGTCGTGGTGTTCTACAAAACACCACATACAAACAGAATGCGGCTCTGTAGCCAACATCTGTCGTACACAAGACCCATGAGGCTTAATGCCTGATGAAATGGGAAAATGTACAGTGTTCCCAGTCGACAAAAACTGTTAAAGTAGGCCAGAAAAAGCTTCCCGAGGAAGAAACAAGTTACTTACCTGTAACTTTAGTTCTCCAGTATTGGTAACTTTCATAGATTCCCATAGCTTGTATCATTCCCCGTCGTCGGAATGGGAGCCTCGGTAATAAAATATATATATATATATATATATATATATATATATATATATAGGTAGATAAACCAAAAGAGGTACAAAAGAGGAAAAATTAGGCCTAGGCCTAATACTATTTTGTAGCCTATAGGTGTCCTTTTGTAAAAAAGACCCAAATGTAGAGCACCAACCAATCAGAACAGCCTCACCCTGTGGAACCTTCCTGAGAAAGCTCAGAGCCTCAGATTTTCGTAGCCGTTGTATAGCCCGAATGACATATGCCAAAAGGGGTGAGCTTTCCCAGGGGAGGTGGGTGGGCGCATGGGAATCTATGAAAGTTACCAATACTGGAGAACTAAAGTTACAGGTAAGTAACTTGTTTCTTACTCTAGTATTGGAACTTTCATAGATTCCCATAGCTTGTATCAGAATAGATAGCAGTAGCATACTTAGCACATTTCGTGTATAACATCCCAATAACCTTACATAATATGTCATGAATTCACCATAATATCACAATACAGTTAAACAACAGTATAAATAACGAAATGTGAAAGAAAGGAAGGAGGGTAGAAAGGAAAGCTCACCGCTCACTGGAAGAGATTTCTCAGGACCGCTTGACCAACAGCCGCATCCCCTTTAGCAGAGGAGTCCAAGCAGTAGTGCCTTGTGAAGGAATGAGTACTGTTCCAGGTGGCCGCTCTGCAGATGTCCTTAATCGATACTCCTGCAAACAGCGCCGTTGAAGATGAGATAGACCTCGTGGAGTGCGCTTTAACCTGTCCTTCCAGGGGCTTCCCCGCCGCCTGGTGGCAGAAACGGATCGCACTAGATATCCATCTGGAGATCCCTTGTTTTGATAACGGAAACCCCTTACGAGGGCCCCCAAAAGCCACAAACAGCTGAGGTGATTTCCTAAACCCAGCCATGCGTTGAAGATAGAATTTTAGACATCTCTGGACGTCTAGAGGATGAAGTGCCCTTTCGGCCGGAGTGGAAGGCTGAGGGAAAAAGGAATTCAGAACAATTGGTTCATTCAGGTGAAAGTTCGTAGGGACCTTAGGAATAAACTTTGGGTTCATTCTAAGGATCAAGGTGTAATTTTTGAACTGCAAGAAGGGCTCTTTAATGGTCAGAGCCTGTAGCTCTCCCACCCTCCTCGCAGAGGTGAGAGCGAGGAGAAGAGCCACCTTCCATGACAAGAATTTCAAGTCAGACTTATGAATTGGTTCAAACGGGGGCCTCATTAGTTGGGCCAGGACCACATTTAGATGCCATACAGGAGGTGGCGGCCTGATTGTTGGAAACACTCTAAACAGTCCTTTTAAGAATTGCTTTATGACTCTTGTTGATAAAAGAGAAGGACCTGATCTTGTTCTTCTGTATCTGGAGATTGCCGCCAAGTGGACTTTGATGGAAGAATGGGCAAGACCTGCATGAGCTAATGACAGGATATATGGCAAGAGTTGATGTGGAGCAGATGAAAAAGGGTGCACTCCTTCTCGCTGGCACCATATGTAGAAATGCTTCCACTTTGCTCCATACGTCCTATTCGTGCTAGGCGCCCGCGCCTGAGCCAAGATGTTTCTGCATTCGTCAGAAATGTCTAGATCTCTGAACTCTCTGTGCTCAGGAGCCATGCTGCCAATTGAAGCGAGTTCGGGTTCGGGTGGAGAACTTGCCCGTTGGACATTGACAGAAGAGACTGGCTGGGTCGTAGATGTATGGGATTGTCTTGAGACAGAAGGAGAAGCTCCGTGAACCAAAACTGGCGAGCCCAGGCGGGAGCATTCAGAATCATCTTGCATCGGTCCATTTTGAGTTTCTTGAGGACTCGAGGAATTAGGGGAAACGGAGGAAAGGCGTAAACAAATGCGCCGGACCAGGACATCAAAAGCGCATTCCCCATCGATCCCCGATGGTATTCCCTGCTTGCATAATACCGGCATTTCTTGTTTGCCGGCGTGGCGAACAGGTCGATCGCTGGTGTCCCCCATTGGGCGAAGATCTCCTTGATCACTGAATCGTCCAATTCCCACTCGTGAGAAATCGCTCTTAGGCGACTTAGAGTATCCGCCTTTGTGTTGTCTACGCCTGGCAGATGCTCTGCCACCAGCGAGATGTCCTGCGAAATCGCCCATTCCCACAGTAGTTGAGCTTCCTTGGACAGTTGTGACGATCTTGTGCCTCCCTGCTTGTTGACATAGTGCATGGCCGTGGTGTTGTCCGTACGCACTAGGATGGATGAGTTCCTTATCCTTGGGAGGAAAGCTAACAGAGCCAACCGAATGGCTCTCAGCTCCAGAATATTTATATGCAGACAACCCTCCACCGGCGTCCAATGCCCACTGACTTGGAGGTCTTGCATGACCGCTCCCCATCCCTGAAGGGAGGCATCTGTTGTAATGATGTGTGTGGCCGGAGGCATTCTGAAACTGAGACCCACCGAAAGGTGAGAACCTTCTATCCACCAGGCCACCGCCGGCTTCACCTGTAGGGTGACCTTGACTTTGTCGTTGAAAGAACCGTCCACTTGCCTCCACTGAAGGTCTAGTTGCTCTTGCAAGGGACACATCCGCAGCCTGCAGTGCGGAATCAATTGAATACAGGAGGAAATCGACCCTAGAAGAGACTTGTACATCCTGACTGACACTGACAGCCTCTTTCGCAGTCGACTGGCCGAAGAAATGAGTTTTGCTTTTCTTTCTTCCGATGGGTAAGCTTTACAAGCCTGCGCATCGATAAGAGCGCCCAGGAATTTCACCGAATTGGCCGGCCGAAGGACAGATTTCTCTCGGTTGAGCTGAAAGCCGAGCTGATCGAAGAGACGCAAACATGTCCCTACTGCTCCTGCAGCCGCTTGATAACTTGGTGCCTTTAGCAGCCAGTCGTCCAAATACGGGAAAACCTCTAGCGACTGCCTTCTCAGAAAAGCTGCCACCGGGGCCAGCACCTTTGTGAATATACGCGGCGCTGATCTCAACCCGAATGGGAGCACCATGAACTGGAAGTGACTCTTGCCCACTGTGAAGCGAAGGAAACGTCTGTGAGCTGGGTGGATCGTGATATGGAAATAGGCATCTTCCAGGTCTAACGTAGCCATAAAGTCGCCTGGATTCAGGAGGCGCAAAATATCCTGGAGTGAGATCATCCGAAATGAGAGTTTCACGAGATAGGTGTTGAGCTCCCTTAAGTCCAGGATCGGACGCCACTTGTCTTTGGTCTTCAGAATCAGGAAAAACCTGGAATAGAAGCCTTCGCCTCTTTGCGATAGAGGGACACGCTGGATCGCCCCTTTCTGAAGCATTTGTTGAACTTCTAACTGCAGAAGGCGTAAGTGTCTCGTATTTGTGGCGTGGGGAGCTCTGTAAGGTGGAAAATCCTGGAACTCCAATGTGTGTCTCTGACGGATGATGTTCAATACCCATTGATCCGATGTTATCTGTTCCCAGCTGCTCAGATGTTGAGAGATCCTGTCGCCCACTGGTGATACATGGGGCGGAGGAACAGTCGGCAGAGTCAGGATGCCGCTATTGACGCTTGGAGGCGTCCCTGCCCTGACGACCCTGTCGTCCACGTGAGCTTTGGCGAGAGAAAGATTGCGTTTGCGATTGACGCTGATAGTACTGATTACCGTACTGAGGCCTGTACGATTGTGATTGTTGAGTATAACGTTGTTGTTGGTAACCACCTCTTGTCGATGTGAAGCCTCTTCCTCTTGCTCCACGGAAAGGTGTCTTCCTATATTGCAATGTGCCCAAGGACCGAGCCGTCTCCGTGTCCTTCTTTATCCCCTGTAGAGTATCTTCAACATGTTTCCCAAACAACATGTCACCGTCAAAGGGTAAGTCCAAGATTTTATTCTGGACTTCTGGACGAAACCAGGTCGCCAGCAACCAACCCTGACGTCTAAGAACAGCTGCTCCACCAAGAGCACGGAAAGCAGTGGTAGCGATGTCCATCGCGCAATCTAATTTTTCCGATGAGGAACGTTGTCCCTCCTCCAGGAGTTTCTGGGCCTCAGCCTTAGGATCGTCAGGGAGCTGGTTTAAGTATGGCGAGACGTCACTCCACATCTGACGGTCGTATCGTGCCAAGATCGCTAGGGCATTGGAAGCCCTGACCAGCAAACTAGCAATATACGAAAAACGCTTCCCTGCGTTATCCAATCGTCTACCTTCTCTGTCCGGTGGAGCTGTTAGAGGAGCCGATGGATTGCGTGACTTTCGCTGAGCTGCTTGCGATATCACCGAATCCGGTCTCGGTTGGCCAACAAAGCAAGCTGGACTGTCATCCGGCGCCTTATATTTCTTTTCCAAGTGCGGAAGGACTGGAATGACCGTAGCCGGCGCCTGCATCACCTTCTTTCCCTCTTCCCATATATGTTCCACAATGGGAATGGAGCGTACAGCCTTGCGATATGACTCCTTGAAATCATATAAAAAACAATCCGTGGAAGTTGACGGCATGGTGAGCTTAAAACGTGCTGTGGCTCTATCCATTAAGTTATGAAAACATCCCACGTCCGCCGGAGGCGAGTCAATTGGGTCCGGTATTGGGGATGCAGGATCTGGAATAACATATTGATTCCATTCCACATCAGGATCTTGAGCCTGATTATCTACTTCATCGTCCTCTGAAGTGTCAACCTGGGTTAACTCTACCCGCTGAGGAACTTCTACAGCCTCCTCTACATGCTGGGGCCGTGAAGAACAAGCAGCCGACAATTGAGATTGCTCCTGCGCCTGAAACTGCACTGGACGCGACGCTTGACTGCTACGATATTCCTCCAACATAGCTCGTAAGTCCGTAAGCAGAGTCAACGGCATTGAGACCAAACCCTGCTGGTTCGGGACATCCTGATATTGTACGCAATCCTGCTGCTGTTGTTGTTGTTGATTATAAAAATATTCATTCTCTGGCTCAGAGTCATGAAACTTTAGGTGCAATTGTGATGGACTATATGCATCCCCAAATTCACCATCTTCCTCATCCGAATATTCTTCCTCGTCAAACAATAAGGCCGGAGGTAATGGATCTACCTTCCTCGGCGAAGTCATATCCGGCGTAAATACGTCTTTTTCTAGGGTGCTCAGCCCTCACTAACGTCGGCCCTTCCCTCGTCGACGGTGGCGTCGTCGAGGTCGTTGACGACAGAATTGGCTATGTCGTCGTCGAAGTCATCATCGACGGTATAGTCATCGTCGACAAGATTGTCATCGTCGACGGAATTGCCGTCGTCGACGAAGTTGTCGTCGTCGACGTGGTCGTCGTCGTCGACGTGGTCGTCGTCGACGCTTTCGTCGACGCTGTCGCCGTCGACGTCGTCTTCGTCGACGGTGTAGTTCTCGTCGTCGCCGTCGACGGAAGCTTCTTCTTCGTCGACGGTAAAGAAGATGTCGTCGTCGGTGGTAAACTCGACGACGATGTCGTCGACGAAGTCTTTGCTTCTTTAACTTTAGCCACTGAGGAAACCTCTACAGCTGTCTTCCTCAAAGTTTTAGATCCATCAGCCTGATGGGATGGCCCAGCCGAGCCATCATCTTTCTTTGATCTTGGTACCTCAGGTACCGGCCTCTCCCGCTCCTTTTCACTTCCGTGAGGAGATTCGCCAGGCCCAGGCGTGCCAGACCTGTCAGAGGTCCCACGCACAGCCTTCGAGGGGGGTTCCAAAGAAACTGAAGCAGATGACCTACCCCTCTTCAGTGACCTCTTCGAAGACGTAGTTGAAGCAGCATCCTCTTCATCACTGGAAATAATATTGTCTCTCGACTTCATCTTCTGTAACCATGTCAGCAGACGCCCCTCACGGTCACGTAGGGTCTTGGTTGAAAAGGTTCTGCAGATCTTACAGTCTGCCACCTTATGATCTGGATATAAGCAGTATATACGATGCTTGTGCTTATCCTCAGCACAAAGTCGTTTTTTAGAACATGTGGCACAAGGCCTGAACAGGCTTTTCTTCTCCTTGTCCGCCATTATATAAAGATGCTAAGAAATCCTGTAAAGATTTAGTAGAAAACAGTACCTCAAAAGAAAACTAGAGCAGAGCTCGATGGAGACTCTCCATCACCAACGTGCGGTAGAAAATCTGAGGCTCTGAGCTTTCTCAGGAAGGTTCCACAGGGTGAGGCTGTTCTGATTGGTTGGTGCTCTACATTTGGGTCTTTTTTACAAAAGGACACCTATAGGCTACAAAATAGTATAAGGCCTAGGCCTAATTTTTCCTCTTTTGTACCTCTTTTGGTTTATCTACCTATATATATATATATATATATATATATATATATATATATATATATATTTTATTACCGAGGCTCCCATTCCGACGACGGGGAATGATACAAGCTATGGGAATCTATGAAAGTTCCAATACTGGAGTAACCACTTTTCTGGATCTGTGTTGTAGCGTGGAAAAGAAGAAACTGACATCCACGTGCCGAAGGGGACTTATTTGACGGAGTCGTAGAGAGCTGTCCCCTGGCCCGCAGAGGTACTACTAAAACATTTCCAGATCCAGTCTGACGCCTGGGGAGAATTAAAAAGGTAAGGATTCTGCAGCTAGATGTCTTTATCAGACTTACCAAATGCAAAATGAAACAAGACGTGGGTACTGGTTTAGGACTGCTGGTTGTGTCGATCAATGCATATTATTGCAGATTGATATATTATGTAGAAACACTGGCTGTGGGGGGTGGTGCAATACCTCAAACTGCAAGGTTTAGTGCAGAAGTGTTCATTGATTGCCATGGATGATGTATTACAGCTGACTTTGGAGGTTGGAGCAGGAAAGCTTGCTTTGTTTAAGGGGTAGAGGCACAATGTGGTTGATGAGCCAAGAGTGCTTGGTGCAGTGGAAAGTGTGGAAAAGTTGTATTAGGGGATGTAAAAGAGATCACGTCACTGTGGAGTTTCATGTAGAAGCACTGGTTATGGGAATGGTGTATGAGATGAGTGATTAGCTGCAGGATTCTAGGAAATCACAGTGATGCATGTGACTTCAATTGTGAAAAAGCAATGTCAGTGAGGCATGGTGTACAAGCAATGCTTAGGAAGGGTAATATAGGAGCTCTGATAGTGTAATAGTGTTGTCATGTTGTAGAAATTCTGGAAGTGGGGATCGGGTAGGGATTGTGGGAATGCTGTAGAAGATGATGCTGGATAGGTTGCAGAAGTTAAGGAAATAACTATGATACCTTCATAGCACCACAGTTTCTTTTACCTGGCCCTCCAAGTGCTGAATGGCCCCTGGCCCCTCTGACTCTGGCACGACTGATTCCGCTGTCTTCCCTGTGATGGAGGTCTAGAGAGAAAGAACAGAGTTACAGCCTTCAACTGCACCACTAGCCCGGTCATTCAAAAGTTACTATTTCAGCAAGAATAAGAAACCCATCAGGGTGGAGGTAACCGACCTGCACCATACAAGGCCAGATCTACATGGACTAAAGTGATCACCATAACTGCACAATATTTTTAATCCTCACTAGATTAACCAGAAATCATTGACATAAGACGTGGCCCGAGGCACTTACATAGCATCCAAGATGCTACAATGAGGCATGGCCCTCATTCCTTTAGCCTCTGTGCATTTGCAATGGAGGGATTTGGGGATGGGAATAACAGAAATCCAGCTACTCTCTGAGAGAAAAACAAAACATTTGTTGGTCCCTTTCACTGTGGTCTGTACTTAGCAGAGAAGTATGCACATCTTCTTTAGTTCAACAACGCTTATATTTATCTGAAAATTCAGTACCATTGTCGAAGCAATACAGATGTGAGTAAACTACTAGAGAACAAGTGCACAATGGTAGTATATATTAAGAACAAAATTGACAAAGCTAATCATTTTGCTTTTCGCATAGGTTTGCATACCAAGTTTCTCTGACATGCACAGGCAGCAGTGAACTTTGCTATTGGTGGAGTGTAAAGAGCTGCCACAAATTCTGCCAAGCAATCATCAAAGCAAGCAAGCCCGATTCCATAATGCAGACTCTGGGGAGGGTTCTGTCCCCTGGAACATATGAAAAGATTGCCATAAATTGTGCATTTTACAGCACAATTTACAAAGAAATTTACTAAATATTCACAGGGTTTACAGATAGGGCTTATGAAATATGATTCCTTCTTTGTATGCCAAATAAGTATGGTCAACACACAAATTGAGGAAAGGAATGCTCCAATCAATCTGAGCTACTGGCAACCGCTCAGAGCGGCATTCCAGATCACTGTTTTTCGTGAAGTGTGCCATTATAGATAGAGAGTACCCATATGCAAGTATTGGAGCTCCTCCAAACAAACTTCCAGACCAGATTCCCTCCAGGTGCGATTTCAAGCAAACCCTGACTGATTTACTGTTAGCAATCCAATAATAGCTGAAAAGCTGAAGAAAGCTGTGGATGAATACCTTGGGGCATATTTACAATAACTGGTGCTCCCTCCATATCAGCAGGGATGCGCACCATGGGGCAAAAACGGCACAGATGTGTGACGTATCTGTGCCGTAAAAGTGGTGCATTGCTGGAGTTGCGTCGCAAGCGCAAAGCAGCTCCAGCAATGCTCTGGGGGCCCTATCTGCACAATGCTGCGTCAATCCTTATGCCTGCTTTAAGCAGGTGCAGGGTTTTGACGCAGCATGGGCCCAAAAGTGACTTAGTGAAATCTTGTAGCTTTCACTAAGCCACTTTTAGGAGGCATTCCTGCGCACAGGAACGCCTACTTCTGGCACAGGGCTTTACAACGTGATGCATCTTCCAGATGCGTCATGTTGTAAATACCCCACACCATGGCGCAACTTTTGCGCCGCCGCTGGGTCTCAAAAGTGACACAAAGGTGGCGTAAAAGCAGCGCAAGGGGCTTTGTAAATCTGCCCCCAAGAGTCTAATATCAGTTGGAAACCAAGTCCACTACTGCTCTGGGACACACTTAAAGTGCTGGTGATTGTTAGTGTCCTCTAGGAGTCATGGGGTTGATGAGGCACTACTTGATGCATCTGCATACTTTGGAGTGTTACGTCACTTGATATACTATATGCAGCATTTCAAGCCCCCATCCTGAAACCTACCTGCTACTTTCTGCTGAACTACTTGTTACTTTCTGCTGAAGACAAACAAGTTCCCAGAAACATGTGCCCGGAAATGCAAGCATCAGCAGTTCCAAACCTGTTGGCACATACTCTTTAACTTGTGAGTAATTCAAAAAGACCATGAACTAAATCCACTAGAATGCAATGGGAAAACTGGTGCAAACTTGCTGGCAGTGTGCAAAACAAAAACTGACCCAAGGCCCCCAAAAAGGTGGAGCGTTAGAAGGAGTCCATCCCTGTGTCTAAATAAAAAAGGAGAAACATTGTAGTCTTGGGCAGCTGGTGACACATGGTTACAGACAGGACTATATTTTAGACCAAACAAGGGAACCCTCAAGGTAAATAAGGACCTTGGGTAACAGTTTTATAAGCAAACAACGGTGCTTATAAAGAAACAAGGTAGGATTATGATTGATATAGACTTGAATCAGTGCTATATTGAGGCTGTCTAGCCGGAAAGTGGTTTTAATTGATAATCAAAGCAAAAACAGATAAGTACACAACAATAAGGTGGGACACAATCCTGCGTCCTACTAAAACACAAAACATATACATATAGAGGGAAACATTTCAGGCAGGACAAGGGGTAGTTTGTGAAAATACAATTGGTTAAGACAAACTTGGAGACAACAACTACTGCACTTGTTGTATCATAATAAATGATAGTGCAGGCTGTTCTATCAAGTCGACGACGTTTCGATCCTTAAAAACACAATACTAGGATTATCATCAGGACGAAGTGATGATTGCCTGAATTAAAGTGCCTCAATTACGAGCAAGAGCAAAGGCGTCAGTTCTTGGGTAGCTCAATTAGAATATACGATGGATTTGGGTGTGGGCCATGAGGTTCGCTGTATTAATGAACCACGTGGCTGTTGGTTAGGAGCTGCCCAGATGGCAGTGCTCTGATGGGGGGTTCGCTGAAGGGGCTTGTTTGATAAACCACGCAGATGTGAATTGCGGAGCTGCCCGATTGACAAAAGGTGTTTCCTGGCCATGCCTGTTGTGCAGATATTTCCCAACCAACTATGAACCAAAAATTCTTACCTTGCGCGGCATGTCCTTTTGAGCCTTGTCTTCTTTTTGAGCCCTACTAGGGGGTCCTTTGGCATGAGGGGAGCCTATTCCAGGAGGGCCAACACCCAGTCTACTGGCCAAGCTGGTGCGGCGTAGAATATCACGCATGACACTTGTATGGCATTTTGTCTAAAACAAAAATGAGAGAAAATGTGTAAAACAAAGCTATGACACAAGAAAGATCAATGATATTAAGGAAATTTAGTACCAAACAAAGCTAGAAAGAAAAACTGAGAAAAGAGAAAAAACAAGGGGAATGAAGTGAACAACTGACCAGTGAAAACAATATAATAAGACAAAGACAAGGAGAAAACTAAAAAATTGAATAACATACAGAAAGAAAAAGGAAAGAAATAAGAAAGGAAATTAATCTAGTAACGGAAGTGAAAAAAGAAATAAGAAATCAGACCTACAAAAACTAAAAAGAGAACATTAAGAAAAACTGAATAAAAGAGAAATAAGCTAAGACCAAGAAAAAAAGAGCTATACGGTGAGAAAACAATGGTGGCATACAGATCCTTCTAGAGGGCACCAACACAAGACTACATAAGCAAATACCAAGAGGCATGCCTGGAAGTAGGAGAGTAACATCTAAGTCTCTTACCTTTGCCAGCACCTCAGATTCATTGAAAGCTTGAATACGAAATGCACCCCGCAACCTCTTCACCCCAGGATAGAGAAGGGGCACCAGGTTCACGAAGGCCACACCATGGAAGGCAATTGGAATTTCCTCTTCGGACTAGAGAAGCAAAAGGTAAATGGAATTGCTAAGAACATATGTGCTTGTCCACACTTGCTGGGGCATGGAGGAATATATCTTTCCTCAGAGCGAAGCCATACTAACCTGGATCTGGAACCTGTAGGAATGTGGTGGATGCTCACCTTGTCAGCTTTTCCAGCTTTGCCTTTGGTAGTGCCGACGAGTGGCACCCTCATGATCTCAACAGGCCAAAACCGGCTCTCAGCAATACGCTTCTGTAAACTGCAAGAAAAAGAAAGAAGAAAGTGCTGGAGGGTACCAAAACATTTTCTTTATTGATTGCTAGAAACAGCAGCTTGTTTCTTTGTAGTACACCTTGTAAACACATTGAGAGCAACAATGTGTCTGAAGGTACTTTTCAATGTGATCTTTTAGGCAAGCTCAGAGGTCAATGATTCAACATTTGACGAAACAAACTGGATTTTTTTCTGCAAAGATTTGCTACCACACCTTCTGAGTTGATTCACATCTTTACATTGTACAAATTGCCACTGGTTTCTCTGGCTTTTGTTTATGTAAATCTTTCACTGTGCTGTCCAATGAATGCATGCCTGCTCAGTTTCTCACTCTTCCCCTTGATCATTTGCTCTCAGTTTATTCATGGTTGAAAGCTAATATAAAACCATGCACTTCTTTCCCAGTTGCTCTGCTATTAATCTCATTACATCATTATGGTGCCCCCACCCCACACATGTCGCTGTGCCTACAACATCTTTTTCAACTTTCTTGCCTCAATTTCTGTCCTCATGTTATTTTATTCTTCTTGGTGAACCTCTCCTTTTTTCCAGTTTTTTTTTTAGGTCTAGTTAATCTCTCTATTTAACAAGTGTCGTTTTTATCTATACAGGGCCCTATCTCACTATGGGCTTGATGTACAGTGATCCATTTGCAAACAAGGATGCACATCGACTGGTTTGCAGATGAGTATACAATTTGCAATGCGTCCTACGTCCTAAAAAGTTGCATTGCAAAATACTAATTTACAGAGGATCACAAAATGTACTTCCTAATAAATATAAACTAGGAAGGTCAACACTTGTGTCCACTAGTGCATGTCTGCCATGAACAGCATACCTTTATCCATGCAGTTGGTTCAAAATGTTAATTTAAGGACACAAGCTTCTCTTACAAAAATTGTTTTTCCTGTTGAGAGGAGCAGCCATTTGTCCCTTGGACTAATGCCTGCTCCTTGCGAGGATGCCCAGAGTGATTTCCACAGGGAAGTTGACCATGGAGACAGTCTAGCAAGACATGCAATGACGAGTTGGAGACCAGCAGTTTCCCTCATTCACTTGTATTACGTGCTGGCCACTGTCTTAGTTGGTTCCTCTTCTTTTCATATGCCACAAAAATCTGCCACAACTAAGGCAGTCGTTTTAAATTGTGCAGAGTGGTAATTTGTTTTTTTAGCAGTTTTATATAGTGTATAGCATAAAGGTTAGGTGTCAGAGCACTTTACAAAAGCAAAACCAGAAAAACAAGCGGCATCAAATTATATATTATGCAACAGCGAATGTAAAGCTGACAATAATAAGCAAATATACATGGAATAGTTACTTACCTGTAATCCTAGTTCTCCTCCAGGGGAATCTTCATTCTATTCATAAGCAAGGACTTTTCCCACCCACACACAGAATCCTGAACATGTTTTATAAAATATATACAGTATACTTTTTTTCCGGAAAGTCAATTTAAAAAAAAAAAGGCTAGGTTTTTTACTGCCTACAGAAGGCTGTATAGGCCACTTTCTCCTAGTTTTCTTTAAAAAAAGGAGCTAATTATGAAACCATGGAGTGCTACTATTTAACCCCTTGCATGCTCGTGACGGAACCATTCCGTCACGAGCCACGGTGGTGTTGTGCTGGTGACGGAATGGTTCCGTCACGGCCCGGCCGCCGCGCCTGCGCTGAGCGTTCTATTAGGCGGGCGGGGCCGTGACGGAACCATTCCGTCACAAGCACAGCCCCACCGCGGCTCGTGACGGAGTGGTTCCGTCACGAGCATGGCGGCGCCGCACGGCCCCCACTCCCCCATAGCGCCACGGCGGAATTACCGCCGCGGCCAAGGGGTTAAAGCAAAGTGAGAAGAATAATCTTTCACCAACCCTTTTTAAAGGAAACAATGAAATAAAAGTTGGGCAACTGAGCCAAGTAGCCTGCAGCTTACCGAAGCTGGAAAACTGGTACTGCTCCTTTAAAGGAGACAAGAGAGAGCACTCCACTGGTACCCTGTGAAGATTAGGTCCGTTTTCTTTTTTCTGAAAGTAGTGGATCCTGTGAAAATGGTAACTAATTTCAATGTCTCTTCTCCGGGGACGTAGGAGGGTGTCTTATGACTATGGTGTAGATTTCCTTGGAGAACAACTAAAATTAAAGATAAGTAACTAGTCCTTGTCCTTCAGGAGATCTTCTTTCATAATCAAAAGCACTGAATTGGGAAGCAAGACCATCCCTTTAATATGCAGAGAAGGAGACAAAGAAAAAGAACAAGGCTATCCAAAAGACGTCTTAAAGAGATTTGGGCATCAGCCTTGGGATCTGAATCAGGGTAATAATGTTTTCTAAATGTATACAAGAACCTCCATGTGGCTGCTCCACGTAGTTCAGAAATTTAATTGTTTCCCAATAACAGCATGGTAGCTGCTTTACATATTGTAGTCTGGACTCTGGATTTACTACACAACTTTCTGTTGCCATTACAGTAACATAGAAGAATACACAAAGCAAGCCATCAAGAAATAAAATGGTTAACAGTTGTTAGAACTGTACAAAAGAGCCCATAATTAACGAAATAATGGTCTAATTCTCTAATGTCCTTAGTCTGATCCACAGAACATTTTTAAACCCCTTTTAACATTTAGAGAATGTAAAGACCTCTCTGCAGGACATTTCTGAAAAAGGGCAGAAAGGTCAGATTAGAAACTAAGATGAGTTTTCATAAACAAGTTAGTCTGGTAGAAAACTATATGTGGATCAAAGCAACATAGTGCCACTAACCCCACAGGCAGAAGAAAACGAGTTACTTACCTGTAACTTCAGTTATCCAGTATTGGTATCTTTCATAGATTCACATGCTTAGAATCATCCCCGCCGACGAGGTGGGAGTCTCACTGTACAATAAATTATATACACAATAGTCATAAAAACATTACACAATAGGCCACCATGGACAGTAAAGTCACTACCTTAGCCCAGCTTAGTCCTTTTGCAAAAAGAACCAAATTTGGAACACAGCCAATAAGGCTGCAGCACCCTCTTAGAACACTCCACAGAGAGGCAAACCCTCAGATTTTCGTAGCACAAGTGACAGTAAGTATGTAATAGCAATAAGGTAAACCTCTCCGGGGAGGAGGGTGGGTGGTATGTGAATCTATGAAAGATACCAATACTGGATAACTGAAGTTACTGGTAAGTAACTCGTTTTCTTATCCAGTATTGGGGTCTCTTTCATATATTCACATGCTTAGAATCAGTATAGTTAGCAGTAAAGAATCCTTAGTTGTATAGTGGATGGTGGGTATCACAAAAAGAACTTTAGATACCTCATAATACCCATACAGCAATGCAATACAACATTCTAACCCAAATAAGGGAAAGCATTATATACATATGCATACATATAAATAAATATATATATATACGCTATTCAAGGAGTCGCGTATGTGGAGCTGCGTGATGGATAAGGACAGGAGTGTTGTTTGGGGCTCATGGTAGAGCCTTTGGAACGAGCAGTAATTTGAAAGTGCATCCATCCAGGATGTATGGACTACATCTCACATAAGCACAATGTGTGTTTTCACAAAGGGAGATGGTAGACGTCGTGCACTTTACTGCTGGCCCCTGATGAGGAAAATACATTTCCGAAACGCGTCGGGCCTATTTCAAACACGCAACTGCCCATACCAATAAACGCTTTGGGGAAGGCGCATGCAGGCTCGAGTGCAACCCGCTACTTGGACAACCCCACAGAGCTGTAATATATATATATATATATATTCACTGAAAAAACCATAGGTTATAGACCATATATAGTTAGGAATTAGCATTTACAAAACCTTATTTTACTCACACAAAACCATTGAAATTCTATATATAGTTAGTTGCACTAACTATATATCGCGCACCCGCAATCCACTGCTGATGATGTCACATATTACATCATTCATGACATGGTCAGTGACATCACTGATGACATCACTGATGACATCTCAAATGACATCACTGATGACATCACTGATGACATCACTGATGACAACATCCAGTGACTGTATGTTTCTGTAAAGTTAAAATGTGTCTTACATATTGAAGAATGAGTGGAAGTATAAGTGTCTGGACAAAGGATTTAGTAGGTGCATGACTGAATGTATGAGTGAGTGATTAAATGTGTCTCACTGAGTGCATGGGTTAGTGACTAAACTGTCTTAATTTGTGCATCATTATGTCTGTTGTTCTGTAAACTGCTGCATGTGTTGATCAGTAGCTATATGATTAACTATATGGGTTACTGATTGATTGTCCAAGTATTTGTATGGGAGACTGAGTGTGTGTGTGGCTGGCTGGGAGGTGTGTGACGCTGTGCATATCAATGTGTACTTGTATCAGTGATTGTATAAGAGAGTAAGTATGTGTTAGTATATGTGTGAAAAGTATGGTGTTCTGTGTTTAACTATAGATGAGGAAATCGAAGTGTGATTGATTCTTCACAGGACTGACTAGGTGTATGAGTGCATATCATAGTGTTCTAATAATAACTGACTGTATGTATGAGTAATTGTATGGGTGAATGAGTGAATGTGTGTGTAGACGTACGAATCAGTGAGTGCGTATGTAGTAACTGGTATTGGTGTGTCATGATGTCATCAGTGATGTCATTTGAGATGTCATCAGTGATGTCATTTCAGATGTCATTAGTGATCTCATCAGTGATGTCACTGAAGTATGGTGTTCTGTGTTTAACTGTATAGATGAAGAAATGGAAGTGTGATTGATTCTTTACAGGACTGACTTGGTGTGTGAGTAACTCCATGGATGAGTGGCAGTGTGTGACTGTCTGCATAGGTGTATGAGTGCATATGATAGTGTTGTAATAATGAGTGACTGTATGTATGAGTGATTGTATGGGTGAATGAGTGAATGTGTGTGTAGACGTAGGAATCAGTGAGTGCGTATGTAGTAACTGGTATTGGTGTGTCATGATGTCATCCGTGATGTCATTTGAGATGTCATCAGTGATGTCATCAGTGATGTCATTTGAGATGTCATCAGTGATGTCATCAGTGATGTCACTGACCATGTCATGAATGATGTAATATGTGACATCATCAGCAGTGGATTGCGGGTGCGCGATATATAGTTAGTGCAACTAACTATATATGGAATTTCAATGGTTTTGTGTGAGTAAAATAAGGTTTTGTAAATGCTAATTCCTAACTATATATGGTCTATAACCTATGGTTTTTTCAGTGAATTTTCAAGGTTTTGTAAATGCTAATTCCTAACTATATATGGTCTATAACCTATGGTTTTTTCAGTGAATTTCATTGGTTTTTTAACAGCTAATATCTGTAGCTGTAAAATGTATTCTTCTTTAAATCCAAAAATATATTTTATATGTTTATTAATAACTTTTTTTTTTAATATTTTTTTTTCTTCGTTCCCGCTTCGCGAATCGGGAAGCTTCCCGTTAGCTGACCTTGATGCCGCGAAATAGACCGCGAGCCGGTAAACGTTTCTTTACCGCAACTGCCGCGTTAGAAAACAACATCGTGACGCCTCCCGTCCGCATGACGTTTCGCGTTGTCGCGTGATACGTCATATGACGTGCTACGTTAGCGAACTCGTACGCTTACCGAGTCGCAAAGCACAGGTTTCTGGAAGCAAACCGGGAGGCCCTGCAAAGCGCGTAACGTAAACACAGCAGGTCATGTGACTTGGTAATAACACTTTTCATTGGTTCATTTCACTTTCGGTTTCCTAATGATGTAAGACTAGGTCATATGATCTAAAATGAACACTTTTCATTGGTTGAGAACTATTTTTTTTCCCAAATGGTGAAAATCCCTCCTTCTTTCCTCACTCTGACTTTCATCATTGTGAGAGAAAGACCCTTTGTTACCAGTGAGCAATGGCTTCTTTACTAGCTTCAGCTGGTGCTTCCCCACCACCTCCACCACATCCAAGGAAGAGTGGACCACCTGCTAAAGTTATAATTCAGCAAGAAGAGGAAGAAGAGGAACAGGACGACCTAGATAATCTCCCTATTATGGCCAGAAGATCTGTTGTACCGGAAGTAACGGGACCAGAGGGCAGGGAGATGGTGCCAAATATACAAACGAGATTTCGTGAAGTAAAACAAGTCTGCGTACATTGCAGTGGATTCATTTGCTACGGAGAAAGTAGCATCACTCTGATCAACAGAGCTATTGACAATCATGCTCATGTTTGTCCGAAACTCCCCAAACAATAAATTCTTTTTTTTGTTTTCTTGCTCCTGTTGAGCCCTTTACAATGAATCGTTTTCGTTGCCCCCTCCGAAAAAAAAACAAAAAAAATATAAAACTGTTCAGAAAAATTCAAAAAAAGTAAAAAAAATGTTCAGAAAAATAATAAAAAAAATATAAAACAACAAAAACAATTTAAAAAAAAGTTCTTTTCAGAACTACCTCCCCGTTATTAAAAAATTGGTACAATATTTGCAACTGTGCCAACCTCTATTTCTCTTAGTTCGCTTCCCAGTTCGCTCCCCGGTATGCGAACCGGAAGCGAACCAAAACATTTTTTTTTAAAAAAAGAACAGTAAGTATAAGGGAAGGAAACAGACAGTTATGTTAAAAGAAAGACAGCTATAGGGGAGTAAACTAGAGATACTATTACCCGTAATCCACTGCTGATGATGTCACATATTACATCATTCATGACATGCTCAGTGACATCATCAGCAGAGGATTGCGGGTAACAGTATCCCTAGTTTATTCCCTATAGCTGTGTTTCTTTTAACATAACTGTCTGTTTCCTTCCCTTATACTTACTGTTCTTTTAAAAAAAAATTTTTTAGATCAGTCAGAAACAGTGAAAGTAATGAAATATAAAAGACTACGTAGAATATGAGCACTGTATGCAACAACTTTGACACTTACAGAAGCCTCACCTTCTCCATGCCTCCTACACAGTTCTACATGTACATCATAAATGCAAACAGAACAGAATTAATTATACATGTTAAATGGTTTATTTTTGCTGTTCTCAGAATGTATCAAATTTCACTAAAACAGTGACTTGAAGGTATTCATCATATAACAGCGGGGAAAAAAAAACACAATCAAAATGATTGTGTTTAAAAAACCCATACAACATTACAAATCAGAATTCAGAACTCCTTAAAGTTAACTTACTTTCCATGACGGCCAAGGATGTCCTATGAACAGCTTACACTCTGTTGTGCTGTTATTACTTTCAACCCGCCACTTTCTGAAAGAAAACCTCCATCGTTTTCAAAAACATGTTACATACAATAAATGACTTCTTGCTCTCTACCACAAGTTTCAACAAGGCCAAATCTTGTCAGAGCCATGTATAACTCTTGGATTTCTTGTTAGCCAATCCCGTCTTTTCGCATTTCCGCAACTTTCAGAATTAAAATGTTGAAGATCATTTACACAATCCTGGACTAGTAATATCTTCCCCTTCTTGCTCAATCATGTTCTACATTTCCTATCACACTGATACTGCTTACTATGAAGCAGACTTACACTACCTTTATGACTAGTACAATTATTTAATTCTCTACATCACTTTTAATCACAAAGCAATGTAAAACAGTAGACAGCATTGCAGACTTACATTCCCTCTACTCCATGTTTTGATTGGCTGCTTCAATTAGCTTATAAAAAGAAATCGTTTTTCTGAACTCATTCAAAGTGCACGTATTTCTCAATAACGTCCAGTGTTATGGTAAAAAGTTATGTCTCTGTACTACACTTATCCTCAAGGCCAAATAGTGTAGGAGCCATGAGAACTTCTTGAAATTCCTCAGAGCACATCCCGAGATTCTTTCCCTAAAATTTTGGTTTTAAAAACACCAGGTAAGAGTTTTTAAGGTCATATGGCAATTTTTTTTTGAAAATTAAAACAGAATCATTGCAGAATGACCAGCCATTTCTACACTTTAAATAAGCTGTATAATGTCCTGATGTTATTGAAGGACCATCATGATATATAATTGCTACAGTTACAAAAGTCCTTCCTGATATTGACAACTGTGAAGCCACAACATTTTTAATTAAAGTTGTCAATTTTGTTCCATCAGGCCTACATCGTTGGAACATTAAAATGACATACTGGCCATATGTTCGTATAAATAATGTGGACATCATTTCAGATTTACATTGCCTACACTCCATATTGTGATCAGCTGCTTTTACTAGCTTATTAAAAGAGACTGATTTACTGTCTGGCAAAGTTAAATATATAAATCTTTCTGAGTCTACACTAGTACTACTTGATACCCTACAGTTCTCGCAGTCATGCTGCCATTGATAAGAAAGCCCAAACAGGTGATCTACATCTACACCTTCAGCATGCAATACATCAAGCATATACATTAAAAACTCCTGACAATCTTGCTGACTATTTTGAGAGAATTGTGTTTGGCCTGAACATCTGTCTAACAGATTTCGAATTTCAAACACACTTTCTATGTTTGTTCTATCAGTGCTACATTTCTCTAACACAGAATTTAACAAACTGCAAAATCTTTGATCAGAATTGACCACAATCTCTTCTTTTACATTTTGTAGAGAAAACAAAACATTAACCACTACATTAGCATAGCAGTTGACACCAGAACTGTTTTCAAATTGAAAACCAACAACATCTTCAACAGAATCCTTTTTGTTTCTGCTTATAATTTCAGGTTCATCGACTTTTCGTCTTTTTGCTACAACCTCCCCAGTATTGGTCACATTTCTTCGTTTCCGGCCTACCACACGTTTCTCAAACAAAGGATACTGAGGCAAATGTGGCGCATACTCTCTTCTCAACCTATTGTATTCCTTAACACAATCTAGATCCGCACAAATGTTTGTGACATCACACTCAATCAAGTACAATCCCGATAAAGTCCTAACTCGTGACAATGCCACATATGCCATACCCTCCTTGAACACAGAACTGCCAATATTCACCAATGCACAGTCTACACTTAAACCTTGCGATTTATGGATTGTCACCGCATATGCCAAGCAAACAGGAAACTGCTTACGACGAACATATAAGTCTTTTACAAGCAAAAATCTAGCAGAACAACGAGCAATTAGCTGTACTTCCTCAATGCCATCAAATTTAATTTTTAAAAATTCAATTCCATCTCTATTTCTGTATTTCACAAAATCAACAACATTACCCATTGATCCATTTACCAGACCTCTTTCAACATGTAAATTCCTTCTTAAAACTATACGGCACTTCAAGCACACATTCAGAGTCTTTTCAAAACCCGCAGTTTTAGATATACTCTTCTCTAATGAATACAATTTTGTTTTCAGATTCTCAGACAAAATAATTGTTGATCCCATATGCTCTACTCTGTCAATAGCTTCCAATTTCACAATCTCTTGCTTTTCTAAATGCAACATTTTGTTGTTGAATTTGGCACATTCTGCAAGAGTTGGCATCAAACATATTCCAGATTTTTTCTCAGTAACTTTCTGAAAAATATTCTCAGGCACAACATCTTCGTCTGGATATAAATTTGTCAGTAATCGTGCATGTAAAGCTTCTTTCCCATGCTCGGTCACTTTTCCAATTCTAACATCTTGTAGAATAGTCTTGTAAACTTCATCCTTTGCCTGACGCATATTTTCATGCAGTTCAGCATAATTGAAGTTTAACCATATATTGACGTTGCCAATACTCCCTAAGCACTTCCTGGTATCTTCATGCGTGAGCATTTTGAACACAGGTTGCCCTTTCACTGGTGTCAGCTGCAGAAGATCTCCGAAAACAATGATGTGTTTGCCACCAAATAACACATCATACTCTGTTTTGAGAACTTCTTGCATTCTCAAATGCACAAAGGCAAGCATGACATTGGAAACCATGCTTACTTCGTCAATGATAAGAAGTTTCATTTTCCTCAAGACTCTTGAAACTTCAAAACAAGCATCTCCAGATAGCTTGTGATATTCTAATTTGTTGTCATGCTCCACTGGCAGCATCAGTAAACGATGTAAAGTAATCCCTTTAATGTTATGTGCTGCCAGTCCAGTTGGAGCGGTGACAACACAAGACAGCGATGACTCTGTCCTTTCCTGCAAATAACATGAAATTGCTTTAATAAGGAAACTTTTTCCAGTTCCCGCTTCTCCACTCACGTACAGTCGGACAGGCTTCAACGACGTACATGAGCACTCTTTCTTGTCATGACTTAATCCATGATCAATTTGCATGGTAAGTTCGTCATATATTTTCCTCTGCTCAACGTTGAGTTGTCTTTCCAACTCTTCTAAGTTAACCGCATCCTCCTGAGCATGTGCCATGGCTCTTTCCACTTCATTCATAGCAGTGGCAGCTTCATTTTCGATAAGAGGTCCTCCTAGTGGATCCTGACTCAATGAAGCAGAACTCTGACTGTCCTGAGAACTGTCTCTGGCAATCTCGGCTGCAATCGTTGCTTCCTGCTCAATTTCCACATTCAACATTTCTACATATTTGGGAAAAGCAGGACATTCTATGGTCTCCTTGGCAGCATTGAATGAGTCTTCGTAACAAAGGAAATCTCCAAGCAGTTCCTCTTCTGCACGCCAAGGCTTAAAAAGTTGCAAAAGTGCTAAATAGAAAAACTCCTTTTTTTCAGGAGATTCGCCACTCAATTTTCGATGGTTTATCAAGTGGCATTTTCTTTGCTTGACCAGACATCCCTCACTTCCTATTACAGCATACACTCCTTTCTCAGTATCTTCTTTGATGTTCCTCTTGAATATGTAATTTTGCAGAACCTCATACAGACAAACATTCTCGAAGTGACTGCTTCGATTTGGATAATATGTATCCAACATGTTGCTCTTCAAAATGTCGGTACTGTTTGGCTCCTTTTCCGCCAAATACTCAATTTCCCACACAGGTTTCAGAACTCGATTACGCGTTGCAGCAAGACCAACACTCGCCCAAACGATACTCCTGGACTTGGCATAGAGACTTGCTGAAGACAACCGGTCAGAACATTCGTAAGCTCCGATTTCTCGATGCGACAACATCTTCAGACTGAAACTGTACAACTTCTTGCTGAGGCTCTTTTCATGGGAAATGTCCTCCCACATATCCTTCAATTCTGTCTTCTCTTTTTTGGTGATGTAAGATGTCACATACCGAGCCACAGCCATACAGTTATCAGCCACAAACTGTATATCCATGTTAGCATGCCACATGGACAAAATCACCGGGTTGTAGTCGTTGATGTACTTAGACTCTTCGTTCCTCTTCAAATTGTATGTGTTTTTAGGTGATTTCTTCATCACATTATGTCGCAGCGAAGACATCAAACTGTTCACTCTTCCTTTAGAAATCACCGATCGTGGAAAGCCGAAACGACATTTGGTGTAGAACTTGTCTTTGTTCCGGAATTTACGACGACAGTACTTTCCACATCGATGGCTTTGGAAACGTAGAACTTTTTCTCTTAGGCTTTTTTTCTCCTTTGCGTTTGGAACAGCACACGTAGAATACTGTTCTATGAAACTCATCACTGAGTCGTCTGCATCCGTTCCAAATTTAGGTGCATCCTTGATCCACAGCAACATATGTATATGAGGAGCACCTCTTGCTTGGTACTCCTTCCTCCAGAAGAAATCCAACACCTCTCCAAGAGGTGGATTCTTCTTATTCATGATGAAAGACATCATACCTTCAAATCTATGATTGAAGTACCTACATACATTGACTGGATCCAAAGAGCACAGTTCTCCGGGTGTCTTGAATTCGATGTTTTCTACGTTAGCATTTGCCTCTCGTAGAAATTCAAGTAAGTCTTCCCAGCCATACTCAGCACAGCTCAAAGTGAGGAACCATGTGGGAGTTCCTAAGTTCCTCAGCATACATTTTAAATCACCATGACGACGGTACCAGTACTCATTAGTACCACGCTGACACGCCATGAGATTAATCAGGTGAGAATCCAAAATACTGTCTTGGACATTGACTTTATCCATAAAGTCACTTGCCGAGATGTTTTGCATGTGTATACCACTTTTCAAGATGTGGTTCACTGCATATGACAGTCCAGACAGATCGCTTTCAAACAGGAGATGAAACAAATAAGGAATGCATTGTCGAAACCTAGGATCTCCTGCATACAATCGCAAAGTCCGGTATTCAGAAGCAGGAATTTGATGAGGTCGCTCATCATATCTTCCTCCCTGACCTGTTGGAAAAAGCTGTGGGAAACACCGAGCTTCCAAACTTTCCTCCCAAACACTAATGGGACTCCCTTTCGCTTGTTTCATTTGAAACAACTCAATAGCATTCCCCATGACTTCCTTGGAATGCAAAGGATGAACACTATAATGTTCATATATTTCTTCACTAGTACAGGGTTCTACTTTCTCAATTTGACCAGCACACAAATCGCTATCCTCTTCCTCACTTACTTCCTCTTCTGCAACATATACATTTTTATAGTATTTATTATATTTTTTCAAATACAATGTTGCCCTTTTGACTTTCCTAACATCTACTAAATCTTGCCATATTTTCTTATTCTTTGTCGGAACCCCATTAACTAAGATAACAAGAGGTTCCTCTTCCACTTTTTCTACTCCAATTGTGTTAATGTTTTTCTTCAAATCTAGAGGCAAATAAACAACTCTTCCCTTTAATCCTCTCTGTAAATCTGATGGAGGCAATTTCCCTGTCTTTGGCTCCATTCTTACAATAGCCTGAAAGGGATGGATACTTTGAATCAAAATAGATTCATAAGTATTTAAATCCTTCAATTCAGAAGGAATCTCAACCAATTCCAGATTATTATGAACTGCTCTAGCAGGCATCTGGTTTTGATTTAATTTGTTACAACAATAAGTACACACACGTTGATCCAATCCCAAATCAAAACAATTTTCTACCATCAAGTATGTTGTAAAATCCTTCCATTCACTATTATTTTCCCTTTCACTTTTTCCATATAAATCCACTAACTTAGTCTGATTCTTATAATAAGTGCGTCGACAACACACACAAGTGAAATTTGGCCTCTCACTTGATTTCACCTCAAACGTCGCAATTTCCCTCTGGAAATTATCTGTACTGGAAACCTGTACACTATCTTCCACATTACTCTCTTCTTCTTGGTCAATTTCAACATTCTCCTCTTTACTTCCAAAGTAACAAAACTCAATTTCTTCACATATATTCTTCACATCTATTTCAGAACCATGCAAAAGAGCAGCGCATAATTGTTTAAGCATAATTGCTGGACTCTTAGCATAATACAACATTCTAACTAATTTCCTCACTTTATTATGATGCACTGCTAGCATCCTGAAATGATGAAAAACACTCTGGCATACTCTCCTGGAAAGACAAGCCAGTGAATGACCATGCAAACCTATCACTTCTCTCACTCTGCAAGGATCTAATTCTTGCAACAACTTCATTTTCTGCTTCAAACTTTTCTTACTAAATGACCGTATAAAATCACAAAGCAAATTGATGGAATCCTGTCGTACACTGCAAATACTACTACACTTCCAGGTGTACACAGGACCCTTAGGACGTCTCCCTAAAACCTCATTACCTAACACCTCTTCTATCTCTGTTCTCACAAGTTTTTCTTTTTCAACTGGACAACCATCTTTCACTTCATAAGCTCGACCACTGGTGTCAACTGCATGCACCAAATCATTATCCTGGAAATAACTCTCCTCATTAAAAAATGCCTCAGAGCTTGAACTATGCATCCATTCTCCAGAAAAAACTTCACAAAAATTACTACGATTAACTATTCTCTTCCATCTACTATTTCTTTTGAAATCATAAATTACCTTGTTTAGCTTCCTAATTCTATTGATTGTCAAAATAAATAACTTACGTTTAATTTCAAATGCCTGATCAATAACTTTCTCAACTATTTTTTTTCTCTTATAAAAAACCACTTTCTGCTGACCTTTCTTAATATTTTTTAACAAATTCCCAATCATCCTGTTGCGGAACATTCGTTTACGAATATCCCTAAACTGTTGTTTCCTTCTACTTTCATGCATAGAGTTATCTCTTACTCTAGCAGTAACATTTCTCATTGGCCTTTCCTTACCATTTGAATTCTTTCTCCTTTTCTGGACTGAAACATTTTCTGTAGTAATATTTTTTTTACTACACATATTTCTTATGACTGTTTTTCGACTCTTACCCGGTGCTTTCTTGGTGACTTGACAAATCTTTTTGTTAGAGGACTGCTGCATTATTCCATGGTCCTGCTGTCTTTGACGTTTTGCAGCCTTTCTTACTCTTTCTTTGCTAGGCATCCTAAAATCTTGAAATAATCTGCAGTTGAATCTGTGGTAAAATATAATAAAAAATGTTATTAACCACTATTACCCAACAGTAAATTAATAACAGTCATCAAAAACTTAACACACTACTTAAGTATATAATATACTGAAGCCTATCTCCAATTTTTCACTGAACAGGACTCATCTCTTCTTAACCTTGGATAAACCTCACCTACTCTGTGTCCCCTGCACATAATTAAATGTAAAGGGGCAGATTTATATTAACTAGCACATCCCCAGGGATGCACCAGTTAACGTGCACCGCTGCTCTGCCACCCACGGTGTGCCGCATTTACAATCAGATAGGACAAAGCTACATCAAAACCCTGCGCCTGCTTCAAGCAGGCATAGATCTTGACGCAGGTAGGCTGAAAGCTAAAGCAACAACTAAGTGTCGTGTGCAGAAGTTACAAAAAAGGAAAAATGGCGTTTAAACCAGTAATGAGACCATGCTAACGTAATACAGAGTAAAAATATCCAGGATCTACATCAGTTTGGGGTTCACGAACCTGGCAGGTACAAGGCACTGAGGCTTTCCACCGTGCATGTCTCATCCCAAAACATATGTTGTTTGTGAATGAAACAATTTCCCAGACCAAATGCTTTGGTTTGGCTACTTCTAAAAAATTAAACACCCCTACTATCCCGGAGTTAGAGGAATATGATGGTTGGAGTAATTTTACTCGTTGTCTATTAAAGATTTACAGGCCCTACTCCGTAATTCTTCCTTTAACATTTCCAGTATAAATCCAAAAGGTTGACTGCTTTGGCAACGTGCCTTATCCACGGTTTAATAACGCTGCCTTTTGCTTTATATAAGTTTTCAAATTGTATGAAATATATACCAATAGGTCGTTATTAACCTTTAGGTAGTGGTTTTCTTCATGAAGTCTGGTCGCTTCCATACACATACAGATTTTCAAAGATGATCAAGAACTTTATCTGAATGGAGAGGAATGCACTGAGACGCCAGATCATTCACTAATGTGTAGGCACATACAGTTACACGGTTCATGCAACAAACACCGACCAAATATGGCTTGCGTGTTGCAAGGCACACCAGTTCCTGCTATCATCCCCACGTTCAAGTTCTTGGAAAATGGTAGTTATTTGATGCTCAATAATGAAGATTGTTCTGGGTTAATTAAAAGTATTCATTTTATCGTAACAGTAAATGAACGGGTTATTTGCTGCAGAAATGTTCTATTTCCTCCCACACATGAACATAGGGAGTTTTCAATCTGGCCACAAATACCAACCTTGGGAGCACATTTCAACGGCATGGCAAGAATAAGAGCTATTTTGTCTCAGAGAGAGGTAGCCTTGAGTTCGGCCCGTGAAACTTTCGTGCTTCACACAGCGAACACCCGTACAGAGGTGCAGACCCTTTTAAATACAGATTCGCCTTTCCATTTCAGCAAGATGGTTCGGACTATCTCTAACACGTCCTCCACAAAGGGCCTGGCGCACTTTTTTAAAGTTGTTACCAGTGGTCTCGTGACTTCATTTGAGAAAATCTTTGGAGTCATCCCTGCTTTCTTACATTCTATTTTTTCCACTCTGCTTCGTGGATTCCCATTTTTACTTGCATTACCAGCGGACGCTCTTGTGCTTTTTTACATTTTTAAATATGGATGTCCCTCCTGTGCAAGCTCCCGCCCTGCAGCTGCTGACACTGTTCCGCAATCGCATGCTAGAATATTATGGCACAATGCCGTTGGCGATATTAAGCACGGCATATGGATTATCTTTTCTATGCTGATGTGATTCCTTCAAATCTAAGACACTAAAGTATCGGCACGCCCTAAACCAACACAAAGAGACCTTCTTAGCAAATAATATATTATGTGTATTAGGGAGGGTGAGATATAAGCAGCCGCGGGCCGTGGAGGGAGTTACGGTGGGGCAGGGATGCGGGGAGGGGGAGGGGCAGGGTGGAGCCCTCTCCACCCTGCCCCTCCCCCTCCCCGCCTCCCTGCCCCACCGTAACTCCCTCCACGGCCCGCGGCTGCTTATAAGTGTTGCTAACTCTTATTCATTTACAGCATGTTAACATACTGTCACCATTCGCTTTTTATGTACTATTGACTATGCTGGTAATTTTGCTACTGATAATATGTGTACTTGTATAATCTAAGATACTACGCCTGAGAAGACGGCATTAGTAAATAAACATTTCAAATACACATGTGTTCTTCTTAACTCCATGTTCTCGTTTCTAAGAAATATATAACGACCGACTGTTCATGAGTTCCACGTATCCTGAGGTACTATAAGTTCATATTCTGGATTGTCTAAACATTGAGAGTTTGTTATATCCAATGTGACACTGTACCTAGCTTGCTAAGGGGTTTTGATTACTAAGGTGAGTTTTGGGACACCCTAATTCGCCGAGGTTCCAATCCTCTGTCCACAGTTCTGTGTCAGAACAGAAACCCTGCGACAGGGGCACCCCTCAACCTTACTGGAGCTTCATCACACTTGCGATACAACTCCAGCAATGCGCCAACTTTACGGCACAAATACGTCACGCATCTGTGCTGTTTTTGCCCCATGATGCGCCGCATTGTAAATGCAGCACACCATAGGTGACGGAACAGCGGCACAGAATGACTAACACATCCCTGGTGATGCGCCAGTCATCATAAATCTATCCCTATGCTTCTTATCTTGTTAGAGATAAACCGCCATATGTATCATAAAAGTTTTTTGCATTTCCTAAATAGCGAACTTTAAGGAATAAATAGCGATTCTTTACCATTCCTAGTTTGCGATGACCTATTTGCTAATTACAAATTACCCATTCATTTCCATGCAGCAGGAGGCCCATAGGAATGAAGGTGCAATTTGCGATTAGCAATTACCTCATCGCAAATTACGAATTTTTCCGACGGTGCAGGGGTGTCTCAAGAACACCCTGCTGCACCCCTGAAAAAGAAATTTGGGGTCATATGGCGCACATAAATTTTGAAAACATTCCTTTACCTCAAAAACGATTTTCAACTCATAATTTGAAAACACTGCACATGGGGAAATGACTTAAAATGTCCTTAAGACACATAAAAGCATTTTTTGATTGCCTTTGCAGCATGTTTCAGTCACCTTTAACATGCCTATGTAACGGAAACATTCAAAATCTAAATTTGCCATGCACAGGTGGGAGCATATTTACAAGCAATTTGCTCCACAGACAAACTTCTTACATTGAAATGGGAAAAATAACATCAGAGACTCTCAATTACCTTATAAAGAAGCAGACACCATTATGTCCTTCTCATCAATATTAAAACCATTGCTTTTTCTCAAAAACGATTTACAAGTCATAATTTGAAAACACTCCACAGCTCCTATGCACATAAAAGCCCTGTCAGTACTAACACTTCACATTTTCTCCAATTACAATTTCTCAAAGAAACAAAATCTATTTGTGAAACACTTGAGACAAAGCAACATTTGAAAAACACAACTTTCTTCATAATTTTCTCCTTAAAGCACACTATTTTCTATCTAAATTAAAGAAATATTTTCTCACCTTAGCAAATACTTTGAGTTTCAAAACAGTCTCAGAAACACACCAATTTGTCTTCAGCAGAGCAAAAGGTATGCACTCCAGAGTCTGCAGCTATCAAAAGCACAGAAATGCTGTAATTCCTCACACATATCTCTCATGTCACCCAATCAAAACTCTTCCCTCACTTTTTTTCAAAGCAAAACCCTTCCCCCCTCTGCCCCCTCTCTGCTTTTTCTGCATAGCAACCACCTCTTGCAAGACCTCTCACACAACAATGTTGCAATTGAACTCTGAAACTCTCAGTGCACCTGCATATCCAGAGCATTCTTTCATTTAATGATTTTTTCTTCGCCACTCAAAATACATCTTTCAACGAACTCATCCATGCACACTAACTTTCTGTTTTCAGCAATCAAAATCCACCAATCACTCTTACTGCTTCATTAACACAGAAACTCCTCAGTTTTTTTCATTTTACACTCTCATTTTTTCAACTGCCATTTCATTGCCACACTTCATCTGACTGCAGCAGAACCTTCTCTCACCATGTTTTCTGTCTGGATTGTTGGACATAGTTACATATATTGGGCTCAAAGGTACGCTGAAAACAGGAATTTACCTAACCTCAATTTACAAGATGTGGAAATTAAGTGGTTTGGCCACAGAGGATTAAAATGTCACCAATTGATACCATTGGTGAAAACCTTTATGCATTTGCCAAAACCTGACCTGTTAATTGTGCAATGTGGAGGTAATGATTTGGGCACTTTGACTGGGGTAGGTCTGGAAATGCTTTTAAAGGACACCTTTGAGCAATTGATGGCACTTTTTCCTCAGACTGCCTTGGTATATTCAAATATATGCCAAAGACAGAAATGGAGGTGGTCGAACCAATTTTGTCCACAAATTGAGAAATCGAGGAAGCATGTAAACAAATCTGTTTCAGCTTACATGAGAGACCATGGAATGGGCTCCCTGTACAACAATAACTTGCGTTACTACATGCAAGATATCTACAGAGGAGATGGAGTTCACTTCTCAGATGAGGGCAACAGAGTTTTCACTCTGAATTTAAGACTGTGCATTGGTACCTACTTATAAGTACCTAAATGTACCATAAACCCAAAAGCTCTTCTCAGAGCTACCCTACATCTGATCACTCACAATTATTATTTTACTCTAACTTTTTTCACAAATTTTCAAGAAAGTACGCTCCCCAGAACGCTTCCCGGTTCGCGAACCGGGCGCACTCCACGCAAAAAAACTAAAAAAACGGTATATTTTTTTTTGCCCTGCGAGACCCTTTCAAAGCCTCCACATCAAACCTAGGGGGTCAGGGACGATCTACTATGCCCCCTTATGGTCATTTGCCCCTTCGCTTTGGCCTCCTCTTGTCTCTCGATCCTACCGAGAGACAAGATGGCGGCCGCTACGGACTGTTTGGAATGTTTACAGACGCCGAAAAACCAATCAGCTTCGCAAACCTCCGTAACGCGAAAAGTACGCGAAGCGGAGCGCTGTTACAGATATATATCTTTTTTTGAACGTTAATTTCTCAAAATCCACTGGAGCACATATATTGAGACCTAGCAAAGGCACATCGGGCTACCAGTCCCTACAATTTTGCCAAGTTTCGTGCAAATCCATTCAGCCGTTCGATTATTATTATTTTATTTTTTTTTGCCCCGCGGAGCCCTTTTAAAACCTCCACATCAAACGTAGGGGGTCAGCGAGGATTTACTATTCCCCCTTATGGTCATTTGCCCCTTCGCTTTGGCCTCCTCTTGTCTCTCGATCCTACCGAGAGACAAGATGGCGGCCGCTACGGACTGTTTGGAATGTTGACAGACGCCGGAGAACCAATCAGCTTCGCTTCACAAAGCTCCGTTGCGCGAAAAGTACGCGTCCTGGGACGCTGCCCGGTCCGCTGTTACAGATATATATCTTTTTTTAAACGTTAATTTCTCAAAATCCACTGGAGCACATATATTGAGACCTACAAAAGGCACATCGGGCTACCAGTCCCTACAATTTTGCCAAGTTTCGTGCAAATCCATTCAGCCGTTCGGGCTAAAAGTGAGGCCAACCGCCCTATGGAAATTAACATGGGAAAAACGCGTTTTGGGACCCCCTTTTTTCTCGGCCCCCCCTTGACGAACCCCCCCAAAATTTTCAGGGGCTGCTCAGAAACAAAATGTGCCATTTTCCTGAAAATTTCAGCCAATTCCGTCCACAAACGCCAAAGTTATTAGACATAGAATTTTCAAAAATCCCATAGAGAAAAAATCCTAACTATATATACCTACTGGCGACCGCCAGTAGGTAATATATATATATATATATATATATATATATATATATTACCTACTGAAGGTCGCTTCACTTCTAAGTGTGGAGGGACCTCTGTGCCTCTGGGCCGGTCACTCCACCACGCGCACTCCCCGTGTGTGTTCCCAGGCTGCCCCGTCTCCGCTGCTGCCCACAGCTGTGCCCCTGACCACGAGGCGTGGTCTCTGCTTCTGGAGCGCAGCGCCGCTCCCTGCTGCCTGTGTGCCTCTAACCCGGCTGTTCGCTGTTCCTGCACTTTTGTTTTTATTCCCCCTGTGCTGGTGCTGCTTCCCCAGCGGTGCCCAGCCTGTCTGTCTTCTCACTTGTTAGTCTATTGCCGCCGTTTCTCCCGCTGTAACCCCGCTGCTCTTCCTGCCACCTCCCCGCTCCCCGCCGCTGATCCCCTGCGGCCCCGCCCCCTTCCACCTGGAGCCTTCCCATTCGCCGCCCCGCTCCCGCTTCCCAGCTGCCCCTCCCTCGCTCCGCCCCCCCCTCTCTCCTCTTATGGCAGAGGGGCAAACGCGCAGCGTGCACGCGCAGCGGGTGCGCCGATTGTGCGCCGAAGGCGCGCCAAAGGTAAGCCCGTCTGCGCCCGTCCGTGCCTGGACCGCGCCCAGTGCCGGAACCCCTGGCTCCCGCAGACCCCATCCCACCCGCCGGACGTACGACGCCGCCACCCTCAACGCACTCAATGCCGGCCGAACCCCCGGATGCTACCGAGCCACCCCGAGACGCACCCACGGACCCTTCAGCTGCCGCTCCTGCAAGTTCACCTGCATCCGGACCTGCACTACACCCACACCGACCAAGACGAGCAACAACAGCAGCCACCTAAAGTGCATCCTGCTCAACACCCGCTCCGTCCACAGACACGCCGTCGAGCTCTGGAACCTGCTCGACACCACAGACCCAGACGTCGCCTTCCTCACGGAAACCTGGATGAACGCCTCCTCAGCGCCCGACATCGCCATCGCCATCCCGGACGGCTACAAGATCATCCGGAGAGACCGCGTCAACCAGACAGGAGGAGGCATCGCCATCATCCACAGGAACACCATCCGCATCACGACCAACACCGACGACACCATCGCACCCGCCGAACACCTGCACTTCCAGATCCACGCCAACCCCAAGACCACCCTCAGAGGCACCCTCATCTACAGACCCCCGGGACCACGCACACAATTCAGCGAGGACATCGCCGACTTCATCAGCCCGCATGCCCTCCCCTCCGCTGACTACATCCTCCTCGGGGACCTCAACTTCCACCTGGAGAACAACGACGACCGCAACACCACCACCCTGCTGGAAAACCTCGCAAACCTGGGACTCAAGCAGCTGGTGACCACCCCCACCCACCTCGCCGGACACACACTCGACGCCGTCTTCTCATCCAGCAAAGACATCGCCTTCAGCCACGCCACAGGACTCCACTGGACTGACCACAGCTGCGTCCACTTCACCTTCAGAAGATCGACGATCCACCACCACCAGCAACAGGTTGCCCGAAGAAGCTGGAACAAGATCACAGCCGACCAGCTCGCCGCTTCCCTGAGTCAGCACCCTCCCGCCAGCTCAGCGAACCCCAGCCAGGCCGCCGACAACCTCACGAAGTGGATCAGCAACTGCGCGGACGAACTCGCCCCTCTGAGGACCCCGCCCAGCAGACCCGGCAGCAAGAAAGCCCCATGGTTCACCGACGAACTCAAGAGCTCCAAGAAGGACTGTCGAGCCCTCGAGAAAGTCTGGAGAAGGGAACCAACACCGGACAACATGACCACCCTCAAGCTTGCCACCCGGAAGCACCACCAACTGATCCGCGCCACCAAGAGAACTGCATTCAAGGACCGGCTGGACAACAACGCACACAACTGCAAGGAACTCTTCAACATCGTGAAAGAGCTCTCCAACCCCAGCGCCGGAAACAACGACATCACCCCATCGCAAGACCTCTGCAACTCCCTCGCCTCCTACTTCCACAACAAGATCACGGACATTCACAACAGTTTCAGCATTCAACCATCGCACTCAACGACCGCAGCAACGCCGCCCACCACCACCCTCCGCGCCTGGACTCCGATCAGCACCGATGACACCGTCCGCATGATGAACTCCATCCACTCCGGATCTCCGACCGACCCCTGCCCTCACCACGTCTTCAACAAGGCCGACGCTGTCATCGCACCCCACCTGAGGGACATCATCAACACCTCCTTCGACACCGCCACCTTCCCGGAGGGCTGGAAGCACGCCGAGCTCAGCGCTCTACTAAAGAAACCTACTGCGGACCCCACCGAACTCAAGAATTACCGCCCCATTTCGCTCCTCCCGTTTCCAGCCAAAGTCATCGAGAAGACCGTCAACAAACAGCTGGCCGCCTTCCTCGAGACAAATGGATCCCTCGACCCCTCACAGTCTGGCTTCCGAGCCAACCACAGCACCGAGACCGCCCTCATCGCTGCCACCGATGACATCCGAGCCCTGATGGACAACGGAGAAACAGCGGCCCTCATCCTCCTAGACCTCTCCGCGGCTTTCGACACTGTCTGCCACCGCACCCTTGTGCAGCGCCTCAGCAACGTCGGAATTCAGGAGAAGGCACTGGAATGGATCGTCTCCTTCCTCGACGGAAGAACACAGAGAGTCCGTCTACCACCGTACAAGTCAGAGGCCACCGGAGTCATCTGCGGCGTCCCTCAAGGATCCTCCCTGAGCCCCACCTTCTTCAACGTCTACATGAGCCCCCTCGCGACCATCGCACGCCAACACAACCTGAACATCATCTCCTACGCCGATGACACCCAGCTGATCCTCTCCCTGACCAACGACCCCGCCGCTGCCAGAGCCAACCTTCACGAAGGGATGAAAGATGTAGCCGAGTGGATGACGACCAGCCGCCTGAAACTGAACTCAGACAAGACGGAAGTCCTCATCCTGGGTTCCTCGCCCTCCGCCTGGGACGACTCCTGGTGGCCCCCCGCCCTGGGCACCGCACCCACACCGACAGACCACGCACGCAACCTGGGCTTCATCCTGGACTCCTCCCTCTCCATGACCAGACAAGTCAACGCCGTCTCCTCGTCGTGCTTCAACATCCTGCGCATGCTACGGAAGATCTTCCGGTGGATCCCCACCGAAACCAGGAAGACGGTCACCCAGGCCCTCGTCACCAGCCGACTGGACTACGGCAACGCCCTCTATGCCGGAACCACCGCCAAGCTCCAGAAGAGACTCCAGCGGATCCAGAACGCCTCAGTCAGACTCATCCTCGACATCCCCCGACGCAGCCACATCTCCGGACATCTGAGAGACCTGCACTGGCTCCCCGTCAACGAGAATCACCTTCCGTCTCCTCACCCACGCACACAAAGCCCTGCACGATCAAGGCCCAAGCTACCTCAACAACCGCATCAACTTCTACGCTCCCAAGCGCCACCTCCGATCAGCCAGTCACGCCCTCGCCGCCGTCCCCCGCATCCGAAGAACGACAACAGGAGGACGGTCCTTCTCCTACCTGGCCGCCAAGACCTGGAACTCCCTCCCGACCGACCTGCGCCTGACCCAAGACCACCTCTCCTTCAGGAAGAAGCTCAAGACCTGGCTGTTCGAGCAGTAGCAGCACCCCCCCCCCCCAGCGCCTTGAGACCCTCCGGGTGAGTAGTGCGCTCTATAAATGTCCTTGATTGATTGATTGATTGATTGGAGTTTTGAAACTTTTAAATATTCACCTAAAATCACCCAAACAACGAATACCAATTTACTCACCTGTCATCATGAGAGAACCCAGTGCTGAATCTTTTAGCCCAGCACTGACCCTGAAAAGTAATTCTAACCATACTTACCAGTAACTTGTATTTCCTTCTGTAGGAATCCATTGTCTGGTTTTCACCAGAAAAGTTTCTAAGTGTCTATTTTCACAAACTACAAATATTCCTAAAAAATCGCCTGTATGACGTAAACGCATTCTTTCAACTGTTTACAGGAGATGCACCAGTGCTGGATCCAGGATCCACCACTGAGTAGGAAAAAGTAACGATAACACTACTTACCTGCTAAGTGAATTTCCTTCCATAGGGTAACATTGACTGGTTTCACTTGGAAATTCTTCTAAGTGTGGAGTTTTGGAATTTTAAAATATTCACCTAAAATCAGCCGAACAACGAATTCCGATTTACTCACCTGATATCAGGAGAGACCTCAGTGCTGCATCTTTGAGCCCAGTATTGATCCTGAAAAGTAATTCTAACCATACTTACAAGTAACTTGTATTTCCTTCCCTAGGAATCCATTGTCTGGTTTTCACAAGAAAAGTTACAGGGGTGTTATAGTTAGTTGGACATTTCACTCGTACAAAACCATTGAAATTCCTCCTTATAGTTCGTTGTACTAACTATAAGTTGCGCGCCCGCAGTCCACTGCTGATAATGTCACATATTACATCATTCATCACATGGTCAGTGACATCACTGATGACATCACTGATGACATCATCCACATGACAATCTGATACATCTTATGATTCACTAGTATAACCTTTCAACACTCATTATAAAATATGGAGTACCATATTTGAAACCATTGACACACCAATACTAGTTTCTAAAAACCCACTCAGTGATTCCTACATCTACACACACATCTAAACACTTACCCATAGATTCACTCATACATGCTAAAAAAGATCAATAGAACACTATTAAATATACTTATACACCTACATCGACATTACACACCAGCACACATCCTATTCACTTATGCAGTCATCCTACTCTGTAGTGTAGTTCCTATATTCCCAATAGGCTCTGCGCATTGGAATAATATAAACAGCAGTGTAGACGTAGGACGGAGGTCGACTAGGTCTCTACTGATTATATTAGACTTAGTTTTGCCAGCTAGCTCAGAGTTCACTAGAAACTTTCTCGAGTAAACAAGGAGGAGTTTAACTTCCCTGGATAGACAAGAAGGGATTAGCTTCTGACAACCATATAACATGACAAATTTGCTCCCTCAGAATAAAGAGTGTATCTCTAGAGTCGTGTGAAAACAAAAGGCAACTATTTCGCTCAGTCAATCGTGCATACTTAGTTTCACCAGAGTGCAGAGAAATAGAGAGACGGGCGTTTTCAATAAAAGGTGTTATTTATTGAGAAGTCTTCTTTCTCATGCAAGAGAAATGAATTGCCACAATTGCAATACTTATTATAAAGTAAAGTGCGTACAGTAAAAGGAGTATTATGAAATAATACTGTAAAAGCATTAATATGGTTTCTTAGCCATATGATACTTTAAAATGGATAAAATATATACATACATAAAAACATTGGCTAACGTCCTCAACTGGTGCTTCTAATCTACGCCTACCCCGGTGTACCTGACCTAAGCCTAATACGTGGGAAGGAGTAAGTAAGTTGCAGTTTAAGTTAAGTTGGTTTTGCCAAGGATCTGAATCAAGAATTCTCTTAAGGGTTTATTCAGCTCCGTACCTTGGTAATAGAATGTAGGAGGTCTTGTATCTCTCTCTCAGGACTCGATATCCCAGCAACCCGCAAGGGCGGCTGGAAACACCGGAGCTGGATTTTCTCTGCTGGAGAAAAAGACAGCGTCTTTCCCAGTGCGTCAAAGGGGAGGGGCGGCTTCCTTCGGCTCCTCGCATCAGCTGGGCTTCCGGGCAAGTAGATAGCCGCTCTGCTCCAAACCACCGTGTGCTTGCTTAAGGCAACGTTGGTATATTTATACCTGAAAGGTGCCGGGTTTGACGTAAGGTTGGACATAAGACGTCACCAAGAACTAACAGTTCTTTCTGACTCTAGGAGTTCTTGTGCAAATCAAAACAAGAGCAGGGGGATTTCCCGGGCTGCTGGAGGCTTGGTTTGTTTAAGGAACGCGTTGTACTTTCTAGGAGTCTAGGGGAGTAGTCTTGCCGTATTTAGACTGCATGGGCTATTACTAAATATGGATATGATTCTTATGCCTTTATAAGGATAATATTTATTATAGCCATACATGGGCATACATCGGGAATATCGAATTAGGGTCCTAGATAGAAACACAACACCCACTCCACAAATTAATGTCCATCATTACTAAAAACTAAGCAATATTAAACATGCATGTGTGTTTTCTAACCCACCCCAAAATACATAAATTGCATTTGAAATGGTATATGGCAAATACACGAAAATGAGTATTGGTACTGTACGTTTTTCAAGCAGCGGTATCATTCAGGTAAATGCATATATATATCAGCTGAATGTATTGCGAAAATTACACATGAAATGGCTCTGAATACAGAAAAGAAGGTCGAGACCATTCCATCACATATTTATACAAATGCTGTACATGTGCTAGAGGCTGAGGTAAAATATTGTCTCTAGAGTTCCTAAAATAGAAGCTCTGTTCTCTAAGAATAGTTCTACTTTAAGCAGAGTACTTTGTGCCAAAAAAAGGTAAATATTTTGGAAGTGAAAAAAAAATAATTTCGCTCTCAAGGGAAAAAATAGTTCCAATTGTTTTCAGTAGCTGTGTTTATCAAAACTGAAGGCCGAATTCAGAGTTCAGGGAACGCTGTGTGCTCGTTGTTTTTAAAAGTTATTCTTTTTGTTCCGGGGAAAACATCATTTCAGACAGACTCGCAAAAAATTGGTTTACAACATCAGGTGAAAGTTCGACCAAGTTCGAAAATGCTGAAATTGTGCATATGTGAGAATGATTGCTATCATTGATGTCAGGATCAGCAATGCTCACAGAAGGTTGTACCTGTTTGGTGCTGCTTTCCTCTCATACTTCACCGCCACCTACTCGTAGTGGTGAAGTCTCAACGAATGCCGTCATCAGTATAGGTAGCCGCTGGGGACAACACGATGCATGAGTCTTTACTGGACCTAGCAAAGTATCGATATCCATTGGTACTGTTGATGGAAGTGTAAGACAGACGTCCAACACGCATTCTTCTCCGCATAGCAGACATCGAAGCACAGGTAAGATGCAATCTTGCCAGATAGGTCTGAATGAAAGAAACCAGGTTGCGCTTAGATCTCTTAGCCGGGCTAATCCAAGGTCTTTAGTGATGCGGTCCCGGTAGCGTATAGCTAGGATCGTTTCTCCCATTGTAGCTGGAGTCTTGTCTGTGGCTTGGCTTGCCATATCGGAGCAGAAGGATCAAAAATAAAATTCCTGCTACGAGTCCCAAAAGTAGAGGCAGACCGCCGAAGACAGAATGGACAAAATTCGGAAAGATGCCCAGAACTGTTTCAAAGGGTGTTAACAGTCCCGAAAAAATTGTCTTAAATACATGTGCGATGCCACTGGTATCAGACATGTTTAAAATTTGGCTTAACATTTCTACGAAATGTATGGGGCAATTTGTTGATAATAGGGAATGCATCTCTGCTGCTGTCCTTGCAACTTGCAGATCATACGTCTCTTTGGACGAGGTTAAAGGCACAGTTGTCTGTAAAAGAATAGACTTCATTCTGCTTAAAGTATCAATTCGAATAGAAGAGATATTCAAACGAGGCCATATTGCCGCCTCCATGTCTGGATTGCTGTTTGGATACAATACTTGCATACAGCAAGTGACCATGGAACTAACGCTCACGAGATAGGCTTTTCCTGGCACCATGCCACAACAGCTGTGGTCACTTATTAGAACGTAGCTGCCGTTGGAAAGCTGTCTAAAGAATGGCGCTATCTGTGTTGCAGGAGTGCCGTGCAGGTGACATGAAAGGTTATTTGAAGACCCTTCGCAGGCTCCATGCAAGTTAATACCTTGACACAGGAGTGTACCACTTAGTGATTTTTTACAATTGTTGCCACTAAGGAATACCTCTTTTTTCCCTTCACTCTAACATTTGTGTGTATACGGTAATTTCCATGTTGACTTGATGTATCCTTTACCCAACCTTTCATACAGGCCTGCTGGTATATATTTTTGGCAATACTTAAACTGGAAAGTTGTTATTGGGATTGTAATCGTCCCATGTATTATCCATTCAATGGCAGGTCTCTCTGACATTGTCAATGGTAATCTCTCAAGTTTTTCAATGCTCAGAATCGTATAGTCTGCTTCTTTTTGTGCTAAACTGATTTGTTTATCCGTAAGGTTAAAGATAGAGAATAATGACGTTACGTTGATTAAACGCCATGGCACGTAGCCTGACCGCAGATTTTGCAACGTCCAGCCAAGCTGTACAATAGAACGTAATTGGGACTGACCATGTTGTAACATTAGCAAGTCCTGCTCTATTATATCAATAGCAGATGATACAATGCTGTCCAGTGAATATATTCTGGAGGACAGAGTCGTTAACCCATTGTCCACTACAGAAAGTGATTTTCCCAAATTTATACGATCAATTTCTCATATTTTTTCAGCTGTTTCAATTTGTGTTACTTTCCAAGCCTCGTTGTAAGCAGCGTATATACCGGCGTATATGAAACATTTTTGACGCTGTTTGCGTGGTCCCAGTATGAAATCACGTAAGTCAGCACCGTCTTTAAGTAAAGTCAAGTGTTGCTTAATTTCAGCCAGTGTGGATTTCTGTAGCCATTCGAGGCAGAGTTTCCCTACACTGTATGTTGTAACTATCCCTGGATGTTGTGTCTGGGAGTATCTAGGGTCTGGCCTGGTCTGTTTAAACCCCTGTATTTTGTTCAGGAATCTATCTTGACAGTTATTTGTGTCTGTGGGCCATATCAACCATTTTTTCCAATCAGGATGTGTTCTGTTTTGGTGTAAAATATGGGATACGTCTATCTCCACATCTGTAGTGGTATTACTATCAGGTATGGGCTTCGGAATAGACGGTTTGTTCAAGTCTTTTATCTTGGCTAGGCCAAGACAGGTTGTTTGCTGAATGGTGTCATTCAGGAATATTATTTGTTCTGGGATCATGCAGGCTCTAGATAATGCTTCTAAACCTTGGACCTGCCATTCTTTTGAACCCCAGATGGTTTTTGTTTCAATATTGTTTTTCCAGAATTCAAAACCAAATGTAGTCATTTTTTCATAAAATGTTTCAAAATAAATCAATTTAGTATTTGTCAACATTGTTTTCATTCCTGTCTTATTTAACATTTTAAAATAAAACGTTTCTGCATCACTTGTGTTAAAACCTGAGAAGTATGGGAATTTCCCATAAAATGTTTTCGAGCTGCCTTTAGGCGGTGTTGCACAATGTTCCCATTGATTATAATTAAAAACATTTCTAAGTTGAGCAGATTTATGCAAATAGTGATGACCATAATGATTATAACAATATAACTCCTCATAATTTGATGAACCCTGTAAATAATCATGTTCTGTAAATTTGGCTGACATTACTAAATCTGACATCATATTATTAATATTTTCAAAGTCCCAATTATCAGAGAAAGTACTTGGTGTCACAAAGTCACTTAATGAAACCTTAAATTGGTGTGGATATTTCAAGAGCTCGATCGGGCCAAAGATTTCATAATCCGTTTTGTCCCATGCTGCCCGACCGGGTATTGGATTGGCTGTGATGTTCACTGATGACAGTTCTCTTTTTGTGATGTGAGAGGATGTGTGAGGCTTTAGGACCAAGTTGATGTTCTGACTTGCTGTGTCCATTGTACTATATGTTCCATCAATGAATTTTCCCAAACATAGAACCATGATGAGCCAAAGCAGGAGGAAAAGTACACCTAACACAATCCAAAATTCAATCCATGGTGAAAGCAGGTATGTTTCTTTGAGTTCATGAAAGAGTTCAGTTACTTTGTCTTTAAAAGTTTTTGTTGCTGCCGTTTCTTCATGTTCGCTTGGATCTTCAGAAAAGTCATCGAAATTGATGAAGTAGCCAGATGCAGTTCTGTCAATTGTTGGAATTGCTTCCGGATTTTCATTTGCTTTTGGATTTTTCTTTGTTTCACTAGCATAGTCTGAGGCTACATCGTTGTAGACTGGTGTTTCTTGATGAACTGTTACCATTTGGGTTTCAAGAGGCACAAGTTCTATGGCTTTGTTGCATAGTCCTTTTTTATTCACTGCAGGTTTATCAAAAGTGATTAGTCTTTCAGTTTGAACCTCTTGGATTGTAGCAAGATTTGGTCTTCTGCTATTTCTTGGGAGTCCACTGGGTCTACTACTTATTATTGGCCACATGATTGTGGTTTTACCAGGTCGATGGATACAACTCGGTTCTCCTTTTTACCAGCAAGGGACGGTAGTACAACTGATCTTGTTCCGCTGACAGCTAAGACAGGTACTGCTTTTCTGTAAGAAGGCCGAAATTCCTTCTTTACCGCGATCTTTACTCTGACCAGATCCCCAATCTTTGGAATCCAGACAGGTCTTGCTGGGACAGGTGGTTTTTCTTCAGTGGCCGTTGGCTTTAGCTTTAGATTACTCAGACTTCTTCTTGTTTCATTTAAGTCCTGTAAAACAGCCAAACGGTCTTTGATATCAAAGGCTTTTTCTTTTACCACTGAAGTGTGACTATCTAAGTCCTGGATATGCATTCTAGTACCGAACAATAGTTCGTAGGGAGTGAAACCTTTTAGAGAATTTCTTGGCAGATTGTTAAGACTACGTTGGACACTTGTTAAATGTTTGACCCACCCATCACCCGAACCTAATACCCTCGCCGTTATAGATTGCTTTATGTCACGTTTTTTTCTTTCCACTACCGCATTTCCCTCGGGATGGGAGGGAGAAGAGTACCGCAATGCAATGCCCATGCTGGTCATGGCCTCTTTGTAAGCCCTAGAGCTAAACGCAGGACCCTGGTCAGAATGTAGCATGCCAATTGCGTATATGCCGATAAAGACTCGCAAATCTTTTATAACAGTTCTGGCGTCAGTCGAGCACTGGTGTCTGCATTTTAAGTAATTCTAGTCTTAATATTTATAGGTTCGCGTTTCTCCTGCTGGATTTTGCGTATAGATAGCCTTATGCTTTCTAACAAAGGGGTCCTGGCAATACTCCGGTCGGTTCATGACTGCGATCTCGGTTGCAGTTTGGACAATCCTTTGCAAATTTGTAATGTTGCAAGTTCATCCCCGGCCACCAGTATTCTGATTGTAATTCTTTCAGAGATTTCACGATCTCTTGGTGCCTTAGACCCAGTCCCATATGTGCGTCTGCTATTAATAAGACTCTCCTGTTCGTGTTTGGAATTACTCTATCCCCCACTCCAGGGATTTGAGCAAAAGAAACGGAGTTTGCATCAATTATGTATGTATAACTGAGTGGATAGTTCAGAGGTAATGCTGCATAGTCGCCTTTTAATGAGGCTTTTACCGCTAGCATAGTTTCTCCGTCTATGTGTTTTTTAGAACGCTTTTTTGCGGCTACGGAAGCCGGTTGAACCACTTCCGTTGTGGCTCTGTTAGCCAATGAATTCCCTGCAACGTGAACGCCATCACGCTGATGACTCAGTGTATGTATCACGTGAGTCTTTTGTAGTTCTTTCTGCAAAATAACTACTTGTTCCCAAAGCTTTTTATGCTTGATTGTGGCACCTGTGTCATCTTTGTAACAGTTTTGAATCCATGTCTGCATGTCATTATTGTAAGACTTGACGCAGAAATGCGAATCGCACACTATTAGTGTGGGGAATTTGCGATCGGCATTTTCAAGCGCCATCTTTAAAGATCTTATTTCCGCTCGCTGAGCTGAACAGTTTCTGAGTGATTCAGTTTTGGTAATTAATGGTCTGAATTTACCAAAGCGCCAGCGACCTTTAACAATCGCGCACGCTGCGTTTTAGGATTTTTCCTCTACATCGTAGTGTTGTGCAAATCTGTCCATGTAGATTACACATGTGTATTGTTCGAGAGGCAGAATTTCGATTGGCAGAGGATATTCTTCTTCATATTCTAGATTTTCTAGTTTTTTCATTTTCGGGTCAAAATAGTATTTCACGTCTTCTGCAGCAAGAGATTTTTCCCATTGTATCCACTTTGGATCTAATGCCACAGCATTCAAATTGCGTGGGCTTGTTAATGCCTCAAGGGCTGATTCTGCTGTTAAAACAGTTATACTTCTGCCTTGGGCTTGGGCTCTTTCTTTTGCTACAGCAGTTTGAATCGCTTTTAGAATTTTTTCAGTAGAACTGAATTTCATTTCAGCTTGTGTGTACAAATGTGATTTGTAAGCTATTGGTACCGATTCTCCCTCATTAGAGGTTAGGTACGTGAATCTGCATCTTCCTGGGATGACTCGGATTACAAGGTTGCATACGTTTTCGCGTGTTTGCAATTTTGTTTCAGTTAACATGTCTGTTTGTAATGATCTTAAAATTTCTCCAATTTATTGGTTTGAAATCAGGTTTTATTAATTCATAGAGAGGTTTAACCCTCTCTGCATAATTTAGGATGTATGTTCTTTCGAAGTTCAGGAAACCTAGTATTGATTGTAAGTTCTTCAGCGTTTTAGGTGCTTGGAGTACAGCACACTTCTCTAAGAAGTTGTCTGCTAGGCTTTTGCCTTCACTTGATAATTCATATCCTAAAAACAGGACACTTACATGGGCAATTCGTGACTTTTTAAAGTTGAATTTGTAACCCTCAGCTGCGAACCCAAGTATTATGGTGTTCACTCTTTTCAAGTGAGTCTCCAGGTCATCATCTGTGAGATAGATGTCATCGACATAAGATAATGCCTCATCATCATATATTTGTAGTAACTCTGTTACTCTTGCTGAGAATAATCCTGGGCTATTCTTGAATCCCTGTGGGAGTCGACAGAAGTGTTTTTGCGACCCCATTATTGAGAAAGCTGTCAAATACCTGCTTTCAGGTGCAATGTTTTGACAAAAGAATCCATTTGATATGTCTAATGTCGTTTTATATTTTTTGCGCACGATGTTATTCATTAGTGCTGCACTGTGTGAGTTTTGTACTGCAAATGTTTTGCAACATGAGTTAAGGTGTCTGTAGACGATATGAATCGTCTGGCTTGGAGACAGGAAACAAAGGATTGTTCATTTGTGAGGTGCATGTTTCAATCACCCCCTGGTATTCAAGTTGATCTAATATCTCCCTGACTTTCTTTTTAGCTTCTTGCTTAACTGGGTACTGCCTTTGTGCAGTTGGTTGATTTTTTAACTGGATTTTGTGGTGAGGAGAATCCTCATCCCATCCTACATGGTTTTTATATAATGCAGGAGCTTGGGCCACTGCCCATTTTCTTGCAAGTGTATATTTTTTATGAATTGGAATATGATTTGAGAAGGCAGGCATAATCATTTCTTCACCATGAGGGCACTCCCTGACAAACTCTGGTGGCCGGTCTTTCTCAGCTAACAGGATGTCATAGCCTTTCAAAAGGTTATCCCAAAGAGAGACCCCTTATTTTCCTAGTCTTGTCCCCCTCTATACGTAATGTTATTTCGTATAATTTATGGGGTTTGCTAACTCGGGTGTCTGCAGTTTCCACTTGAATGTATTCATTCGTGTCCACTGTCTCCAGAAGATTCATCAGGATCTTGCGAGCTAGGGTCACTTCTGCTGCGCTGTCTAGCATTGTCTGGGCCCACTCTCCGTTTTTCAGTTGTGTCCTCAGTATCCTCGGCATGTTTTATTATTTTAATACTAGCTACCTTCTTCTTTGGAAATTGTAATTTTTTACTTTGATGAGCAGGTTCCTTGTCTTTGGACTTGACGTGCTCTTCCTTGTGTTCTGACCGTCCTCTTCTTTCCGATTTCTGTGAGGAAGTCTGAAAAGATCGAGAGGGACGTGTATCAATATCTTGATATCTGTCAGGTTTTCTCAATTTATCCCTATCTCTAAGGTTGTATCTTTTCTCAGAGGGCTCCCTCTGGGGAGACTTGCCACCTCGTTCTGGAGATCTATCTCTCCGTTTAGGAGACCTTCCTCTGGACTGGAATCGTTTTTCTTTGGGAGTGGATTGTTTATTTCCATCCCAACTCTTTTTTGGAGTATTTAGATTATTTTTAATAAATGTTTTTTCAGGATTTTCAAGTAGTTGGGGTTTTACTGGTTTCCCACCCAAACTATCTCTACCTAGTTCTTCATAGGATTTTTCTGTGATTCTGGCAAGTTCAAATGGTTGTTCTGCTATATCTGTTTCTTTCAATCTCTGGCGGATCGCCACATATGCTGCTTCCCCTTTTATGTTGGCTAATAATATAGCCGAGACCTGCTTGAAGTCTTTAAGTAATTTCATACCCAGAGTTAAAGCAGGTTCTGGACGGTATTTATTTTGAATCTGTCCTAGTACGTCTGGTATAACCGCCATGGACGGAAAACCATGTCTTTTTGTGTAAATCGAAGCAAAGACTGTGCCCCAAGTGTCACAGTCCTCAACATGTGGTGCGATCCCCATTGGAAGACAGATAGTCAGAATTCTGTGTTTCTCAGTAGGCGTAGTATCAGGAAATACTGCCTCTATTTGAGTGATTTTTTGAGCTAACCAGAATGGAATTTGTTCCCGTTTTGCTGGAGGTTTGCCAATGGCTGATTGTATATTCTGTGGTGTGATTTTATTTGTGTTCCCCTGGTGAGGGGTGGTCTGTGGAATTTGTATTGCCGGTTGGACTGTTGAAGTCCGCATGACATATTGGACCAATTGTCTGTGTATTTTAATTACCAGTTTTAGTTGAGCTAAGAGCTCTCGGTCTGACATTTTTTCAATGTCTGGATGTGGTGTGTAGCTGGCTAGAACCGGCCACGTGGCTCCTGGTCTACCTAGTGGACCAAGCCTGCTGATGTGATTTTAATGTTTTAGGGCCCCATTAAATCAGAGCAGGTGCTCTTGGTAAGTTAGTGGGATTTCAACGTCCTCGAAAGGAGCGTATTCATCCGGAGGTTCCCCTATTTTGTAGTAGTGGAATTCGTGTGTCACAGCGTGTGCTGCTGGAAAATGTATCCATGAATAGAATACCTCTGTCTGCCGATATTCATGGGCCTCTACCCCGAATATGACTGTACGACCTCGTGATGATACTCCATTTTAGTTTTTTAGTAATAGTTCTTCTTACATTTACTGGAATGATTATAGCATTCGGGTCTTCATCTCGGAGACTTGTGTCATTCGTTAGGAGTTGAGCTGCTATTCTAGCTTCCTCCCTTTCGTCTTCAATTTCCGTCATTTTTGACTAACAGAAAGTTTTTTGTTGCAGTTCAAGTTTCAAGGGAAACAAAGATTAGGTGCACAATATTTTGGAACACTGTATCCTTCAACGTTGACTAAACCAAAAACTAATACATAGGATTCTCATCCTACTAAGTTCCGGCGGATATTAACCTTTTACCCACTCCAGACGTCTTTTGGAGTATTTACGGGAAAAAGGGTCTGTGTGAAAAAGCACGACTGAGTTACTCTAATGTCTTGCGTTAGATTATCGCCTTACCAAATGTTGGGCGCCATGTAGTGTAGTTCCTATATTCCCAATAGGCTCTGCGCATTGGAATAATATAAACAGCAGTGTAGACGTAGGACGGAGGTCGACTAGGTCTCTACTGATTATATTAGACTTAATTAGTTTTGCCAGCGAACTCAGAGGTCACTAGAAACTTTCTCGAGTAAACAAGGAGGAGTTTAACTTCCCTGGATAGACAAGAAGGGATTAGCTTCTGACAACCATATAACATGACAACTTTGCTCCCTCAGAATAAAGAGTGTATCTCTAGAGTTGTGTGAAAACAAAAGACAACTATTTCGCTCAGTCAATCGTGCATACTTAGTTTCACCAGAGTGCAGAGAAATAGAGAGACGGGCGTTTTCAATAAAAGGTGTTATTTATTGAGCAGTCTTCTTTCTCATGCAAGAGAAATGAATTGCCACAATTGCAATACTTATTATAAAGTAAAGTGCGTACAGTAAAAGGAGTATTATGAAATAATACTGTAAAAGCATTAATACCCCTAAAACCTATGGTTTTTTCAGTGAATATATATATATATATATATATATATATATATATCCAACAACGTCAGTTCCGAGGAAAAAACTAAATGAGCCACAACTCACAGCCACTGTTCTTTTCGAAACAAATATTTTTAATTTATTTTAAAGCACAGATTTAACCAACGCGTTTCGGTAGCTCCGTCTACCTTGCTCACGGTTGATTACTCCTAAAGTTACACATTATTTAAAACATACCCAGACTACCCGGAAAGCATGTGATTTCCATACTTCCTGTTTGTTCTAATGCTGGGAATTCTGGACTATGTAGTTTTCCTACGTTATCATTAGTAAATCATTCCCATCATGATTACTAGTCGATATTTCTAGACACTCTGTCTATTTATTCATACCATTTACGCTGCACAATCAATTAATACACTGTAGAATATTGCCCTCCAGTGGGCTTCCATGCAGCTTGTGATTTGAGGTCAATAATGCCCTCCATATATATATATGGAAGAAAGAGTTGCCCCTGGGTGGGATGCACTTACAGGTAGGAATTAATGCCAACGCAAGGGCGCGAGCCGCGAACAAAGTCCTTTTCCTGCCAGACGCGTTTCGGGCCAACGCCCTCTTCAGTGGCAGACCATGTGACATGACGGCAAGCTGAAAGCACCAGTAAATACCCACAGTAATTATACACAGGTGTAACACCTGAAGCAATGCTTTCTGGGACTGGTGGTTTAGTAGAACCCAAGTGGGTCCCCGCAAGCACGAGACTTTGTGGTGCAGCCAGTGAGCAAGGGCGCAATGCCCGAAACATGTTTGGCGATGCTGATGGTGGGGTGTAGTGCAACATGTCTGCTGCACGCATTAAATGGAGGCACTGTTCATTACCTGTGTGGCGTCTCCTTGCATGGCGAACTTTGGAGCCCATTAGGATCGCGGATGGACTTGAGTCCGTCCGCGACCCTTGAGGAGGAGGGAACGTCCACATGGGCTGTGGCATTTCCTCCTCTGCAATTAGGATGTGACCGCCACCCTGGCGGTCACATCCTCTATTTTTAACATTGCGGCGGGTGCGGCTTCAAGCTGCGCCTGCCGCAATGGTAAAAAAGCACGCATTGCATTTACATGCAGAAAGCTGCAGGCACCGCGCGGTGCCTGCCGCTGTCTGCAGGAAATGCAGGGGGGGTACCATAGGTACCCCCATGTGCACCCCCCACCCCCCTTCACCCTGGGGGCCCACAACGGGCCCCCGAAGTGCACATCCGTATGCTTTTCCACGGCGGAGAACCCGCCGCGGAAAAGCATATCAGAGCATGTCTGAGAGACACCGCCACCATATAAGAGCTTTTCCGCCGCAGTTGTAAGCCGACCGCGGCGGAAAAGCGGCGGACATAAACCAAGACCCACCAGCCGTCCTAATTTGGCAGTGGGTCTTTGGAGGCTCCGCTGCGGTTTTCCCGCATCCTCCGGGCCGGCGGTGGCTTCCGCCGGCCCGGAGGATGCGGGAACACTGCGATCCTAATGAGCCCTCAAGTTTTTGGAATATATATATATATATATATATATATATATATATATATAGATTAAACAGAAGTGCCTGACACACTGCAAACCGGGCCCTGATCCGTGTGGGAGGGCGCTCCGTTGTCGGAGGAGTTACAGAAGCGTGGAGCTTAATTAGAGTGCCCCCCGGCTGCGAAAAACCATGGAACGAAGTTTAGATGGAAGGGCCACCAAGTGAGGCCCGCCTCAATCAAGGAAATTGATTTTGCCAGCAGCTAGGGTTTGCGGAGGAATTTTCCGAAGCACGGCATACTGGTTCTTATGGCATAAAAGAAACAAGCTGCACAGTGGTTGTGAGACTGTATTTGCACACCTTAACCGAGGTAAGGAACTTTCCCTCTAAAGGCACGTGTTGCACTCGGTTTACGGTGTAAAAAGTGTGGTTTTGCCAAGATCGACATTGGGAATCCAGTGATGTGAACTGAGGACAGTTAAAGAGAATTCTGGTAAGTGTAGTCCCACATATGAATGATGAAGCCTATAAAGAACTTTACAGCAAAGGACACCTGTATAATTTACCATTTGGGGGTCACTGTCAACCTGAATAAAGAATCGGTACTCACCTTTGCAGTTTCAAGATAAAATGACAACTAAAAGATCAAAATGCACAAAGATAGAACTGTTCCCTTTAATTCTGGAAGTATCAGGACTTGGTCTCTTCTCAGTGTCTAAGGACTTACGTAGTATAAGACTCTCTACGAACCCACTGATGCAGCTGATGGCATTTGATGAAGAGTTGTGATACTCGAAACGCGTTATGCCTTACTCTTTTAATAAAGCATTTTGACAAGTATTGCTGGTGTGGCCTGGAGTACGTCGCGAATGCAGCGTGTTTCCTTGAGGATATATATATATATATATATATATATATATATTACCTACTGGCGAAAGCCAGTAGGTATACATAGTTAGGATTGTTTTCCATATGAAAATCACAACATTCTATTGGGAATAACTTTGGCGCCGGTTGAGGAATCTTCCTGAAATTTTCCTTATCTTTGCCTCGCGGCGCTCCGCTCCTTCCCTGAAAGTTTGGGGGGGATTCGTCAAGCGGGGGCAGAGATAAAAGGGGGTCCCAAAACATGTTTTCCCCATGTTAATTTCCATAGGGCGGTTGGACTCACTTTTAGCCCGAACGGCTGAATGGTTTTCCACAAAACTTGGCAAAATTGTAGGGACTGGTAGCCCGATGTGCCTTTGCTATGTCTCAAGATATGTGCTCCAGTGGTTTTTACAAAAATTAACTTTGAAAAAATATATATTGGGCTACATTGGGCTATATATATGTTAGAGCCCAAATGTAGCCCAATGTAGCCCAATGTAGCCCAAAGATGGCCACCAGAGACAAAAAAAAACAAATGTAGCCCAAATATCAGCCAGATGTAGCTGAACTATAGCCCAATGACAGAATGTCCCAGAGTGTTCTAAAGAACAACTAGAGCGCTAACAGTCTTACTTATGACAAAAGTATGGCACACCTGAAGTCATCTTGATTGGAATAAAGTGTTAACACTTAAAACATTTAATTTGCAAAGGAACAAAATGAGGGGGTTCATTTTGCCATAGAAATTATGATTAGTGCTGAAGAAAGAAAAATTAGGGCACATTGTGAGTGACTTCTCAAATCCTCTTATATTTGATTAAAAAAATTCTGATATGCAGTCTCCCAAGATGGCCACCAGAGACAAAAGAGCCCAAATGTAGCCCAAATATCAGCCAGATGTAGCCCAACTATAGCCCAATGACAGATTGTCCCAGAGTGTTCTAAAGAACAACTAGAACGCTAACAGTCTTACTTATGACAAAAGTATGGCACACCTGAAGTCATCTTGATTGGAATAAAGTGGTAACACTTAATACATTTAATTTGAAAAGGAACAAAATGAGGGGTTTCATTTTGCCATAGAAATTTTATATATATATATATATATATATTCACTGAAAAAACCATAGGTTACACACCAGTTATAGTTAGGAATTAGCATTTAAAAAACCTTTGAAATTCACTGAAAAAACCATAGGTTTCACACCAGTTATAGTTAGCTGGAAATTTTACTCGCATAAAACCATTGAAATTCCCACGTTATAGTTAGTTGGACTCACTATAACTTGCACGTCTGCAATGCACTGCTGATGACGTCACATATTACATCACTCATGCATATATTTAAATATTTAAACATTACTCGCTAATATATGTATTCACTAAGATACACTTAATAAGCCAGTTAACCAATCAATTTTTTTTTTTAAAAACACTGAAAAAACCATAGGTTTAAGGCCTTATATAGTTAGGAATTAGCATTTAAAAAAACCTTTGAAATTCACTGAAAAAACCATAGGTTTCAGGCCTTATATAGTTAGGAATTAGCATTTAAAAAACCTTTGAAATTCACTGAAAAAACCATAGGTTTCAGGCCTTATATAGTTAGGAATCAGCATTTAAAAAACCTTTGAAATTCACTGAAAAAACCATAGGTTTCAGGCCTTATATAGTTAGGAATTAGCATTTAAAAAAACCTTTGAAATTCACTGAAAAAACCATAGGTTTCAGGAGTTATATAGTTAGGAATTAGTTTTTAAAAAACCTTTGAAATTCACTCAAAAAACTATAAGTTTTAGTGGTGTTATAGTTAGCTGGACATTTTACTCATACAAAACCAATGAAATTGCTCCTATATAGTTAGTTGTACTAACTATATTTCGCGCACCCGCAATCCACTGCTGATGATGTCACATATTAGATCATTCATGACATGGTCAGTGACATCACTGATGACATCTCAAATGACATCACTGATGACATCACTGATGACATCATCCACGTGACAATCACATACACCTTTTCATACACTATTACAATTTTTCATCACTGTTTGTAAAATACAGAGTATCATATTTAAATCCATTGTCACAGCAATACAAGTATCTAAAAATCCACTTAGTGATTCATAGATGTATACACACATCTAAACACTTACCTATGGATTCACTCATACATGCTGTCAATGAACAATAGAACACTATCAAAAATACTTATACATCTATATCGACATTAAACAACAGCACGCATCCTATTCACATATGAAGTCATCCTACTCACTTATGCAAACAATGGATCATACTTACATATTTACTTAGCAAAACACTTATACAAACACCACTTCTTCTATTCATTTAGATAGTAAGTCATACTTAGTGAATTATAAAATCATTATTACAAGTATACAGTTATCCATACAGTCACTCACACAATCATTATGTCTTATGTATACTTATTTATATACAACAACTGACACATACACTGCCTTTTATTTTTCTAGTTTGTTGGACCTGTACCTTTGAGAAATATATTTGCTCATCACCACACCCATAAAGAGATTCCTTCACCCAAACTGTTAGAACATGTAGTTTTAACTTCATATATCTACTGAATCAACTATTCACACATCTGTGGACAGTCACACACCCCCACCGAACCACACACACTTTCACACTCCCATACAAATACTCAGTTAACTAATCAATAACTAATATAGACTTTCACATAGCTAGTAACCAACTGTAGAATCAGTTTACACAACAACTGACAAAGTGATACAGATATTCACACAGTTTAGTCACTATCCACTATATTTAGTGAGACATTATAAATTGGTCAAGTAAACAGTCAATTACACTGCTACTAAATCCTCCATCCAAATATTTATTTATATATATCCACTCATTCTTCAATGTATATTGCTATATATATAATGCATATTTAAATAACGAAGCAAACCACATTCACTGGATGATGTCATCAGTGATGTCATCAGTGATGTCATTTGAGATGTCATCAGTGATGTCACTGACCATGTCATGAATGATCTAATATGTGACATCATCAGCAGTGGATTGCGGGTGCGCGAAATGTAGTTAGTACAACTAACTATATAGGAGCAATTTCATTGGTTTTGTATGAGTAAAATGTCCAGCTAACTATAACACCACTAAAACTTATAGTTTTTGACTGAATTTCTAAGGTTTTTTAAAAACTAATTCCTAACTATATAACTCCTGAAACCTATGGTTTTTTCAGTGAATTTCAAAGGTTTTTTTAAATGCTAATTCCTAACTATATAAGGCCTGAAACCTATGGTTTTTTCAGTGAATTTCAAACGTTTTTTAAATGCTGATTCCTAACTATATAAGGCCTGAAACCTATGGTTTTTTCAGTGAATATATATATATATATATAAGTTGTGAATTGTCTTATGCATATTTATATATTCATTCGATATTATTCACAATATGACCATAGTATGTTGTTCATGAGGCTGAGAACAATATTAATAAAAAGGCACAAGAAACTGGGTGAATTATACGAACCCCACTGGAGGGGCAAAATTAATGACTGCAACTACCAGCATGCAGGTCACTGGAGAGCGCATGCGCAATTGGATAAAAATGGCTGCAGTAATTTCGTTAATTCACATACTGTCATCCCATGAAGAAGAAGCCTGGAGCTTCGAAACGCGTCGGGACAAGATTCACTATCAGTGGGAGCGTGAAATTTACAAATAAAGAAGGTTTGAAGCCTACTGCCTGTGTGGAGTGCATTTCTACGATCCGAGGCACTTCTGGAATGATGTTTGTCGCGGCAGCCTCAGCCGCGGGAGATGCACCACCCGCGAAAAATGGAACAGCCGGTCTGCATGGTTGCCATTACGACAGCCTGGTAACAGCGACAAGCAGCTGCTGATTAAAACAGATCACTGCCCCTGTAGCTCACTGGAGGGCTGAGAACAATATTAATAAAAAGGCACAAGAAACTGGGTGAATTATGCGAACCCCACTGGAGGGGCAAAATTAATGACTGCAACTACCATCATGCAGCTCACTGGAGAGCGCATGCGCAATTGGATAAAAATGGCTGAAGTAGTTTCGTTAATTCACATACTGTCATCCCATGAAGAAGAAGCCTGGAGCTTCGAAACGCGTCGGGACAAGATTCACTATCAGTGGGAGCGTGAAATTTGCAAATAAAGAAGGTTTGAAGCCTGCCGCCTGTGTGGAGTGCATTTCTACGATGCGAGGCACTTCTGGAATGATGTTTGTCGCGGGAGATGCACCGCCCGCGAAAAATGGAACAACGGGTCTGCATGGTTGCCACTACGACAGCCTGGTAACAGCGACAAGCAGCTGCTGATTAAAACGGATCACTGCCCCTGTAGCTCACTGGAGGGTTGAGAACAATATTAATAAAAAGGGAGAAGAAACTGGGTGAATTATACGAACCCCACTGGAGGGGCAAAATTAATGACTGCAACTACCAGCATGCAGCTCACTGGAGAGCTTATGCGCAATTGGATAAAAATGGCTGCAGTAGTGTCAGGCTCCGTCTTCCGTTATCTTCAGGATTGTGCCGATGCTATAGGGGTTCCACCTCTCGACAGCCCCAGAGTCTGAAGTGTAACTACACAGACTACCAGGATAGTCAAGCGAGGGAAGGAAAGGAAGGGGACAGCAGGGAGGGAGACCTGAAATGACAATAGAAGGTATTCAGAACAAAACAATAAGGTTCACCTGTCTTAATACATTCTATGTTCCTCCCCTCTCTTTCTTCACTGTACTATACCCCCCACAGTCCTACCTGTAAAGGAAAATACTGATGCCTCATATAGGGAGAGAGTAGGGTGGAACCAGGACTTTGGTTAACTATAATAGGAAAACAAGAGAAGGTGTTGGAGCTTTATACACTTATATCTGTCGTGAAATCATGCGGTTTTCATACACAAACATACCTAGGAGAATGCTCCTTCATGTTGGTGTAAAGGTTAAAAAGGAAGGGAACCAGGACGCAGCCCTGTCTAACTCTCCTGGTGACAGCGAAAGATGGTGTGAGTTCGCCGTTCACCCCGTATCTCACTCTTGCCGAGGCGTCAGAATAAAGTTCTCGTAAAAATGTAACCAGGGGAGGGTCGACACCTAATTTGGCAAGAATAAACCAGAGTTTGGAGTGAGACACGCAATCGAATGCTGCAGACAAGTCTACGTACACTAAGTGCAGGTTGCCCTTCTTGGCCCCAACATATTTACCGATAAAAAGGAAGAGATTTAAAGCCTGCTCTACGGTTCCCAATCCCTCCCGAAACCCGTATTGCAAGTCGGTCAGGATGTTGTTAGCAGTGGCCCAGTCCTGCAGTCGCTCTAGGACCAGCCGACGGGCCATTTTGCCTAGGGAATCCAGGAGGGATATGGGCCTGTAGCATGCAGGGTTATTACGGTCCCCTTTTTTAAAAATGGGGAGTAAGATTGAAGTGGACCAGGAGTCAATTAGCCCCAAAGATGTGACAGCTTCGAAAACACGTGTGAGGATCGGAGACCATAGTTCCTGATTATGGATAAAAACATCTAACGGTACCCCATCCGGGCCGGGCGCCTTGCCTGGTTTAGAAGCTAACAAGGCAGTATTCAATTCAATTAAAAAACCACTTTATTCGATTATTTAAAATCATAAAAGTATGCTATTCAATTACATTTTTAAAATCACATTTACAAAAATAATTATATTTACATATAATACAATTCATATACACAACTCACGTAATTCATCAAGTACACAAATTTCCAAAATATCTTATCAAATATACACATGATCTCTATATCAGATCGACAGGAGTTCTTATTCATTTGTCTAATCATTTAGATCTTTAAGTTCTCTTCCGTCATTTAAAGATTGCTTTTGCTCTTGCTCACAATTTGTATCCTCTAGGTCTCTAGTTTTTTTGTTACGGATAGATGTTACAATAAAATTAGCTACCCCGAACATGACAACCGAGGATTCCATCAGCTGTAAGTACATTAGGGCAGGTTTTGCTTGTATAAAACCCCTATTTTTCAACAGTGGTTTAATAAACCTTTTCCTTCCTTCCGTATAAAAGGAACAAAAAAACACAAAATGCATCGTGTCCTGGTATGAATGATGATCACAGTTACAGGGCGCGGCATCCTCTGGTTTACTCCACTCCCTGTAGTTTCCCAATAACACATGCAATTGATTAAAACGGAATTTAGATAACGGCCATCGATGGTAAGGTTTGGTAACAATTGTCAAATAAGGTTGAATAGACATTGTCAATAACAATAAATAATGAGCCCTCACTGTCGGTTTGCAAATTTCTTCAGCCTCACGTTCCAATTCCCTAGATTTTATGAAATTGGTTTTTACCCAATTAATATCAGCTTTGATTAAGGTTTCTGGGTTTAAAAAGATTTCTGGGCGCCCAAGGTAGTTAGATGGAGTAGTTTCTGTCCTGTAACTCCAGTTCTGTAGTAGGGGTATCTCTGTTATAGTCATAATCTAGTGAATAGTCCCGCCCATGTGCGTGGACCCCGGAGTAATCAAAAATAATCTCTTACAGTGTCAAAAAATGCAGAAAAGCATAGACACTTAAGAGAGAATTTAAAGACAGATAATGCAGCCTAAAAAGGCTACACTGTCCAGTACTTCAACTAGAAATTCCACCATAAAATCCACAAAACAGCAAAAGCCTGTACAGATTTCCCTTGCTTTACCAGCAAAATCCCTCAGGAATGATAGAGAGAAGAACCTGGACAGACAAGCCCCATAGGCTGCCATTATGTGGCTCAAAACAGGATACTGTGCCTTTAAGAGAATCTTCCAGAACCTTCTCCCAGTATCCCAGAATGCACAGCAGGTCCAACTTAGTTTCAGTTCTTTTTGAAGGCGTAACACGCCAGACCTGTAGCATTCCATAAAGGAATATGTCTCTCTCCACCGGGGAGGAGGGAGGGCACTTATGACTATAACAGAGATACCCCTACTACAGAACTGGAGTTACAGGACAGAAACTACTCCTTCTGTAGTAGGGGATCTCTGTGTATAGTCATAATCTAGTGAATAGAATGGCAAGCCCATCCCCACACCAAAGCGGCGGTGGAGAAAAGAGAATCAACACCACTATTGTGCGAACAGATTTCGCAGCGAAGCCTGTCCAACCTGAGCATCTGCCCTAGCATCAGTGTCCAGGCAGTAATGCTTAGAAAAGGTATGAACCGACTTCCAAGTGGCCGCCTTGCAGATCTCTGCAATCGGAACATTACGGAGCAATGCTGTCGTGGCAGCCTTGCCCCTGGTGGAATGAGCCTTAGGCTTACCTCCTAAGGTCTTATTCGCTTTTTGGTAACACAGCTGTATGCAGGACACAATCCACCTAGAGATAGACTGCTTAGAGGTCGCAAGACCCGTCCTGACTGATCCATAATTGATGAACAATTGATCTGACCTACGAATGTCTCTGGTTTTATCCAGATAGAATTTCAGCACCCTCCTAACATCCAGGGAATGCAAAGACCTTTCCGCTGGAGATGAAGGATTCTGAAAGAACGTAGGCAAAGTGATAGTCTGGTTGATATGAAAATCAGAAACAACCTTGGGAAGAAACTTAGGTTGAGTACGCATAACAACCTTAGCAGCATGAAATACAGTATAAGGTTCTTGGCAACACAACGCCTGAATTTCACTCACCCTGCGGGCCGATGTAATGGCCACGAGGAACGCCGCCTTCCAGGACAGGTGCTGCAACGAAGCCTTATGAATAGGTTCAAAAGGCTCCTTCATCAACCTGGACAGCACCACATTCAAGTCCCACGAAGGCGAAGGAAGCCTGACAGGAGGGAATACTTTCTTCAAGCCTTCCAGAAAATCTTTGATCACAGGGATCTGGAAGAAGGAAGTCTGTGAAGGGCATTTCCTGTAGGCAGTCAAAGCAGCCAGATGAACCTTAATGGAATGGACATTAAGGCCAGACTGCGCCAGATGTAGCAGATATGGAAGGACGACATCTTCCTTGCATGTCGTAGGGTCATAGTTCTTAGACTTGCACCAGATGCAAAACCTCTTCCACTTGTAAGCATAAGAAGTCCTAGTGGAAGGTCGCTTAGCCTCCTTCAGTATGTCCATACAATCCTCTGGGAGATTCAAATGGCCATATTGCACTATTTCAGGAGCCATGCCGCCAAACTCAAAGACGAGAGGTTGGGGTGCACCATCCGCCCCCCGAACTTCATGAGAAGGTCTGGCCTGCACGGCAGCTTCATGTGAGGAAGGAGAGACCGGTGAAGCAGGTCCGTGAACCACCACTGTCTGGGCCATTCCGGGGCAATCAGAATCATCTTCGCCCTGGATTGGGAGAGCTTGATGAGAACCGTTGGAATCAGGGGAATGGGTGGAAAAGCGTACAGAAAGCTGTTCGACCAGTTGATCCATAACGCGTTCCCCAGCGTCCCCGGCTGGTAGTACCTGGAGGCGAAGTCTCGGCATTTGCTGTTTTCGGCGGTGGCGAACAGATCTACGTCTGGAGTTCCCCACCTTGCGACGACTTCTCCTAGTACTTCGTCGTTTATGACCCATTCGTGGTTTTCCTGAATCAGTCTGCTCAGCTCGTCTGCCTGAACATTCTGCACACCTGGCAGATGAGTGGCCGTTATCGAGAGTCCTCGAGCCAGAAGCCAGTGCCAGATCGCCTGCGCCTCCTGAGACAGAGTGCGCGATCTCGAGCCCCCCTGCTTGTTGAGGTAATACATCGTGGTCGTATTGTCCGTTTGCACAAGCAGAGAGTCGGTCCGGAAGGACGGTTGAAACGCTTTCAGCGCCAAGTGAACAGCCCTGAGTTCCAGGAAATTGATGTGGTACGTGGACTCCGAAGGGGACCACGTCCCTTGAATCTGCAGGTCTCCGGAGTGCGCTCCCCATCCCAGGAGAGAAGCATCCGTCACGATCGTCTGTGTGGGAATGTCCTTGTGGAAGGGAACCCCTCTGAGGAGATTCTCCGCCGAACACCACCACTTCAGAGACTGAAGAGCATGTAGAGACAGTCGTATCCTGTCGTCCCAAGAGCCTCTCCTCTGGTCCCAGTGATCTTCCAAGCACTCCTGCAGCGGTCTCATGTGCAGCCGCGCATGTGGCTTCAGGAAGATGCAAGAAGCCATCGATCCCAGCAGAGAAGACACCGTCCTCACTGTCGTGGATGGAGAGGACAGGAGAGCCTGAGCCTTCCGAAGGAGTGATAAACGTCGCTCTTCCGAAGGAGACACGCTTGCCGACAGCGTATTGATGGAGGCTCCCAAGTACTGGATGCACTGGACCGGAGTTGGAACAGACTTGGACATCTTGATGTGCAACCCCAGCTTGTTCAAGAGACCGCACGTCTTCTGGAAGTGTGCTTGAGCTTCCGAGAAGGAGGAGGCCTTGATCAACCAATCGTCCAGGTATGGGTAGACAAACACCTTGTTCTTCCTCAGGTGTGCCGCTACCACTGCCATGCATTTTGAGAATGTCCTGGGCGCAGACTTCAGCCCGAACGGAAGTACCGTGTACTGATAGTGATTGGCGCCGACTTGAAATCGCAGGAACTTCCTGTGTTTGTGTGCAATGGGCACATGGAAGTACGCATCCTGTAGGTCTATGGCACAAAGCCAGTCTCCCCGTTGCAGCTGAGGATAAATCTGATGCAACGACAGCATGCAAAATTTTTCTCTGCGAATCCATTTGTTTGCCTGTCGCAAGTCCAGAATGGGCCTGAACTCGTTCTTGTCCTTCTTGCGGACCAGAAAGAACCGAGAGTACAGACCTCTTCCTCTTTGAGACAGAGGTACAACCTCTATCGCCCTTTTCCTCAACAGGATGTCGGCCTCCGCCTGAAGCTCGCGCAGTTGATACTGCGAGCTGATCGGAGGAATCGATGGAGGAGGGCTGGTGAAACGAAGACTGTATCCATTGCAAACAATATTCAGCACCCACTTGTCCTGAGTAATTTTTCTCCACTCTGCCAGAAAAAATTGAACGCTTCCCCCCACCGGAGCGGGTAACGGACGAAGGGGAAGTAACTGCTCAGGGTCGAGACCCAGCCGGGCCCTTGGTCGCGGTAGAGGGCTGCTGTGCACCTCTACCCCTCTGACGTTTCTGGAAGGGTCTTCTGTACTGCTGCTGTTGTTGCTGCTGCTGATGTTGCCCAGAAGACTGTCCCCTTCCTCGACCCTGCGACCCAAAACGCCGTTGGAATTGGCGGAAGGGTTTCTTATCCTTGGGCTTCTCCAAGCCCACCGCCGTCAGGGTTTCCGCCTCGGCCTTCATCCTGGCCATCTTGTCATCTGCGTGTTTCCCGAAAAGGGTATCCCCGGAAAACGGCAGATTAGCCACACGTTGTTGCGCCTCAGGTTTAAGCGACGTCAACCGAAGCCAAGCATGGCGCCTCTGATTGATGCCGTGGCAGTATCCATGCGCGGACAGCAGGGAGATATCCGCCGCGGCGCTAATGGCCTGGTTAGAAACCAGCATCCCTTCCTGGACGATCGCCATGAAATCCTCTCTCCGGTCGCGCGGAACGAGGTCCGCAAACCGCTCCATGGAGTCCCACAGCGCACGGTCGTATTGTCCCAACAACGCCGAATCACTGGAGGCCTTCATCGTTGCAGAGGACGTCCCACACGCCTTTCGTCCAGCAGAGTCAATCCAGCGGCTCTCCTTATCGGGAGGCACGGTGGAGGCAGGAGAGGTGGCGTGGAGCTTCCGAGCCGCCATCACAATCACCGAATCCGGTGTCGGGTCCTTCCTCAAGAACCGTTATAACACATACAATAGATCCTGAGCTGAAAGAAATGAAGTCAATTCAAAATATCAAGTCCCAATGTTTTAGATGCTCTTCATTTTATTCTTCATAAGAAATTTTTCTTTCGTTCTTTGATAAAGTCCAATCTTCACACAATAGGAAGAAAAACAACCACTGCCAACACGTGTTTCGTCTAGGTCGTCAAGACCACTAGACTTCGTCAGGGCAAATATGTCTCATGAGACAGTCATGTAGGTGAGAAAACAGACGTTTTATTCTAGCTCAAAACTACAGACTAATTACTGGAAGGATTGGACGTTTTTTCTTTGGATATGTACTTGGAGCAGGACGCTTTATGGAAACTAAATTTTGAGCTAGAATAAAACGTCTGTTTTCTCACCTACATGACTGTCTCATGAGACATATTTGCCCTGACGAAGTCTAGTGGTCTTGACGACCTAGACGAAACACGTGTTGGCAGTGGTTGTTTTTCTTCCTATTGTGTGAAGATTGGACTTTATCAAAGAACAAAAGAAAAATTTCTTATGAAGAATAAAATGAAGAGCATCTAAAACATTGGGACTTGATATTTTGAATTGACTTAATTTCTTTCAGCTCAGGATCTATTGTATGTGTTATAACGGTTTAACTGTGGCCCCTTGGTGTCGCAGGTTTTTGACTCTGGTGGGGTGACCAGAATCTGATCCTTTTTGAGCTTACCAAATATTGTGTTTGAACTAACAACTATCTCTTCCCAGCGCAAATTATCCTCTATCACCCTTTTTGTTGCTGTTGTATCCTTCCTCAAGAAAGCCGGGTCCGACTCAGGAGCCCTGTATTTCTTCAAGAGCCTGGAAGGCACAGCTTTCACCACCGCCGGCGTAAGGAAGAGTTGTTCCGCCGGCTCAAGTAGACCTGGTACCAGAGGCAGTAGGGGGCGAGACAAGTGTTTTTTATGCAATGTCTCAAAGATCACGGAAGTTGAGGGCGTAGGAGCCGTAACCTCGATCCCCAACTTCGCCGCCCCGCGCAGGAGAACCTCCTGGAACGTGCCAATGTCATCAATCGGTGACACCCTCGTCTCCGGTGAATCTGACAACGTAGGTGAGTAGGAACGGGTCCCCGAGGCAAAACGAGACCGGGACCTATGCCTCCTATGGCGATGCCTGGATCTCGAGGAGGATCGGCGTCCACTCCTCGACCTGTCCCTTCTACCTGAGCGTGACCTCGATCTCCTGGGTCTGGGACGCTCCGCCGGCCTCCCCGGGTCGGACATCTTGGGTTTAGGAGGAACCTTCGACTTAGGAGTCTTCTTCGGAGGTGTCGGGAGGTTGGGCATCGACACCGATCGCGGTGGAACCGGGGGAGGAGGAACAGTTGGAACCGGGGCCTGAGGCGCCGGTAAAGGAGGCAACGTAGGAGGGGGTGAAACCCTCGGAGGCGGGCCCTTAGGCAAAGGAGGCAACGAAGGCAGTGCCGCAGGCTTCCTCGGGGTATACACCTCGGAGTATGCCGTTCCCGGGGAGCCACCATCCTGTCCTGACTGCGGGGAGCCCCCCACAGTCCTAGGCCTGTCCTTACGACCTCCTGACGTCGACGATCGGTGCTCAGACGTCGATCGTGGGTCCTTCGACGGCAAGCGGCCCTTCGGCGTCGACCGTTTCACACTCCTCGGCGTCGACCGGCTTCTCCGCCTCGACCCCGACCAGATGGACGAACCTCTAAATCGCGACGACAGGCGATGACGCCTCGACGGCGACCTCGACCGCCTCGACGTCGACCTCTTCGAACGCCTCGACGTCGACCTCTTTGATCGTCTCGACGTCGAATTCTCCGGCGCCGGAGACCTCCTCCGTCTCGACGGCGACCTCGACGACGAGGATCCCCTCGACGACGACGATGTCCTTGCCGTCGACGGCGAACGGCGGTGTCGCCTCGACGGCGAGCGCCGACGCCGGGCCCTCCGATGTCGTCCACTCGACGCCGACGACGAGGAGATAGACACCGGGTTCGACGGCGGCCTGTAAACGTCCCTCGACGTCGATGGGCGACGTTTTCTCGACCCAGAGCCCTGGGGAGACCGGGAACTGGCCGTGGACCTTCCTCTCGACGTCGTGGTCCTAGCAACTGAACCAGACGGAGACCTTGGACGTTTGCTGGATTTCCTGCCCCTGGGGAGCCCCCCAGAGGCCTCAGCATGGGCAGCAGAAGCCCCTCCAGACCCACCTTGAGCCTTCAGTCTTCTTTCTTCAAGCCCCTAAAGTCTGATTTTTCTCCTGTCCTTCAGGGTCCTGCCAGAGAAGCCTCTACAGATCACACACTCCTCTGGGATGTGGGAAGAGGGAAGGCAGAGGATACACACCTCATGGGGGTCTGACTTGGCCTTCTTCCTGGAGCACTCTGGGCATTTATCAAATAATGCAGGCATTATGAACAGCCAAAGAGAGCAGAAACCCAAGAAGAAAGTCACTAAAGTACTTTAAAAGTACACAAAATCGAAATTAGTGAAAAACACCAACAAAACCCTTGAAAAGGGAGAGCTCAATGCTCCAGGGTCCTGCTTGCAGGAGCCGGAAAAAAGAACTGAAACAAAGTTGGACCTGCTATGCATTCTGGGATACTGGGAGAAGGTTCTGGAAGATTCTCTTAAAGGCACAGTATCCTGTTTTGAGCCACATAATGGCAGCCTATGGGGCTTGTCTGTCCAGGTTCTTCTCTCTATCATTCCTGAGGGATTTTGCTGGTAAAGCAAGGGAAATCTGTACAGGCTTTTGCTGTTTTGTGGATTTTATGGTGGAATTTCTAGTTGAAGTACTGGACAGTGTAGCCTTTTTAGGCTGCATTATCTGTCTTTAAATTCTCTCTTAAGTGTCTATGCTTTTCTGCATTTTTTGACACTGTAAGAGATTATTTTTGATTGCTCCGGGGTCCACGCACATGGGCGGGACTATTCACTAGATTATGACTATACACAGAGATCCCCTACTACAGAAGTTGCTTTAATATAAGACAGCCATTTTATTTCTGCTGCTTTATCTAGTGCCAAGCAGTCCTTAATAATCTTATGGTTCAGGGTCAGGGCGGGGTTTATCCATGTTTTAATCCATTGCAGGATAGGGGCCATATTCAGATAATCTGAGATGTATCCCATCCCTAACTCACGATGTACCGCAAAGCTAGGAGTTGATTGAGGGAGGCCCAACAGTGCCCACAAAAATGTATTTTCCTCCCTCTGTATACGAGTTATATCCTTACATCCCCATATTGCGGCCCCATACCTAGCTATGGCCACAGATTTCGCTTTATAAATAGACAAAATTGCTTCTGCCGGTTTACCTCCTAGTCTCTTAGCAAAACCAAGAATAGCAAATGTTGATCTCTTTATTGCAGCTACTTTATTTTGTAATTGGGGAACCCAGGAGCCTACATCATTGAAGACCACTCCTAAATAAGTGAAGACTCTAACTTTTTTATTATATTGGCATTACATGACACTGTTTTAAATTGCTTTCTACTTTTCCCTAGAGACATAACATGGGATTTCTCTGTGTTAACAACCAAGTCTACCTTGTCCATAAACTCTCCAAATGAGTCTAGCAATCTTTGTAAGGCGTTAGGTGTTCTTGCCAAAAGTACTGTATCGTCTGCGTATAGGAGTACAGGAATGTACGTTCCTCCCATACGCGGAATATCTGTTGTTACAGTTGCCAGAGCTTTTTCTAGGGAGTTGATATAAAGTGTGAACAACATTGGGGCCAATATACAGCCTTGACGCACCCCTCTGCCTGATTTAAATTTGGCAGTGCATTTTCCCTCTTGCGTCATTCTAATTGATGCCGATAGGTCCCTATGTAACTCGGCAAGAAAATTTACCAGAGCCTGGTCTAATCCTAACTACAGGAGCCTTTTCCACAGCTTTGATCTATTGACTAAATCAAAAGCTGTGGATAGGTCCATGAATGCCAGAAAAATTGAGCCTTTTGATGCTATTGTATATTTATTAACTATTAGATGTAAATTTAGGCATTGATCTTCCGTACCTCTTCCTGCTCTAAACCCGTATTGGGCGTCACATAAAATGTCTTTATCCATCACCCAAGCATTTATCCTTGTCAAAATTACTTTTCCTAATATCTTGATCGATGTATCAATCAAGGAGATAGGGCGATAACATCTTGGGTCCCCTCTTTGGCCTTTCTTGAATATCGGTATTATAAAAGAGCGGGACCAAGTCTTGGGGAAGATAGATGGGCTAGAGTTAGCTGCTAAATTGAAAACATTAGTGAGTATTATGGACCAGAGCTCGGGGTTGGCTTTAAACAAGTCAGATGGTACCCCATCTGGTCCTGGTGCTTTCTTAGCAGATGTTTCAGCTATCGCTAACTGTACCTCTTTGATCGTGATACTCTGTACGGGGCCCACTTTTTCTTTGGGGCACGTCTCATACCTATCCAGTTCCAAATTACTGCCATAAACATTCTCAAAATGGGTTAACCATTCTTGTTCACTAATGTTTACTTCTAATGGGGCATTATCCTGCCCATTGAACAAAGGAGAATTGACTATAGTCCAGAATTTGGAACTGTTCCTTAAAGTCTCTTTTTCAAATAGTGAGTCCCATGCGTCTTGTTTTAGATAATTTTTCCTAGTTTGTAGTGTCTTTTTGTATAATTTCCTTAAAAAGGAGACCTTACTCTTATCTCTAGGTTTCTCATTTAGGGCTTGCAGGTGCTCGCCATGTGTTTTGGTACAATTGTGGTCAAACCATCTATGCTCCATTTTTGGTTTATGTGATGTCTTCACCGTGAGTTCTGATGTAACCTGTTGGCAGATCTTTTCGAACGAGGTTATTACATCACCCCCAAATCTGAATGGGTCTATACAGGTATCAATTTCCTTCCCCACCTTAGATTTAATTGTGGATAAGAGTTCCTCAGGTATGATTTTATTCCATTGTAGCCTCCTCCCTTGGTCCTTGGCTCCAACACTAGTGATAATTTTAGCAGTCTCCATTTTGTTAACAAAAAGTGTGGTATTAGCCAGTTCCATAACCACTGGGTTATGGTCACTAAACGTAAATTGAATAGCATTGTAATATAAAACAAAACTTAGTAAAGCAGGGGATATAAACATATAGTCTATTAGGGTTTCGCTTTCCCTTGCATTATATGTAGATACACGGTCCTTTATGTTTGCAAAACCAGGTTAGAACAGGTCTACCTCTGTGAGTAGTTCCTCTAGGGCAGATCCCTTTGCTGAGTGTTCGAAGTGCTGATAACTAGAATAGGCCGGGTAGTCAGCTTCTAAATACTGACAATTTAGATCACACAAATGCACGTTAAAATCACCCATTAAGATAATGGAAAAAAAAGTGGTTTGAGCTTCTTTATATGCGTATAAAAATTTAGTTAATGCATCAATGTGCTCATTTGGGGAATCTCCCTGTGGTGCATTGTAAAAATTAATATATAACACTTTATTTTTGTTTGGCATTAAAACTTCTATGGCTAAGATATTGGGGGAAGTGGGATTTAGCTCTTTCACAGATCCCCGAATATTTACCGCAATTAGAAATATTAGTCCTCCCTTATCCCTCCCTGATTTGGATATACATGAAGGTACAAAGTAGGAGGTGAACCCATCCACCCAAAAATTGCACTCCCTATTCCAGGTTTCTTGCAATGCTACTATATCATATTGCCTCAGGAATTCTATCCATGTCTTATTATCCCTCTTAGCACGTAATCCTGCGATATTCCAACTCATAAGCTTAACAGGAATCTCCATTTTTTCCTGTAGTTCTATTGGGCGTGTGAGAGGGTTAGATGAGGGTTCTTTTGTCAGTCAATCATTCTCCTCCAATTGGGATAAAGGTGTAAATCAGTTTGACGTTACAATTCCCTCGTTTGGTGCAGCACTAGTGTAGTAACCTGCTTTAGGGTGCAATCCAGATTTTTTAGTTGCCCAACTATTTAAGGGAGGTAGTGCAGTTTCTGGGTTTCTTGCTGGTACAGTTCGCACAGTCTCTTGTAAGCTCTTCCTACAGGAATGTGGTCTGGGATAAAAGAACCCTAATGGTAATGCTCTTATCTCTCCCTCTTGTGGGAGCATGTCCGTCGCATCCCAAAATAACCGTGAAACTTCATATGGTCTATTAAAATTCACAATCAGACAGTCTCCCTTGAGGTGTTTTTTGGTGTTTCCTACCCAACTCACCCGTCTCCCCATATTTATATTAACAGAGAGATTTTTTCCCCCGTGCAGTTTTCATCACACCACACCTTAATATTCCTTAGTAGGGTGTCATGTGACTCTAGCTCGCCAGTTTTAAGGGGTGGTACATTAACTAGAATCGCCACGTAAGGTGTGGCCTCTGGGGGTAGATGCACGGTGCGTTTCAAATCCACATCCTTATTCTTAGTGTGCTGTCTCTTGATCAAAGGGTTCTCTAGATGAGGTTGTGAGCTGTCTTTGGCACTAAGCTGCCTGCTCTCTTCAGGAACCTTGACACGGTCTGTTAGTGATATTACATTGTGTTCCATGGGTGAGATTGGTCGGTTCATGGCTGTTGATGTACTGCAGGCATTTGAAGACCTCTTTGTTACACTAGGCTGTGATCGTGGTTTTTTAATCAATTCAGTGTTGTCAATACTGACAGAGTGGTCCTTTGAAGCTAGGAATGTGTTTATCCGTTCACATTTTTTCAATATTTCTAGTACACACTCTCTTAATGTTTCAGTAATATCACTGCAAATTTGAGACAAGGTGGTTTCCAATTTTTCAGTGAGTATATCCTCAACCAAATCTCTCATCGAGGTTTCAAAATGTCTAGATACAGCTTGTCCTTGTTTCATTTTAGACGGTGTAGGTTTCATTGCTTTTTTTGACTGCTTCTTAACATGCTTAGTACCTGCGATTTTAGCCTCCCCCATAGGTATTTTGTCCTTTGGGACGTTTACACCCACTTCATTCTCTGGGTTAGCTATACTGGTGGAAGGTATGATGTCAGTCATTTTCCTGATAATGACCTTAGGCTCCAGGGGGATGTACTGTGTATCAATTACTGGGCTTTCAGGGGGCTCAATTATGGATGTTTCAAGTCCCAATTCGTGTTCTGTGGTTGCAATTTCCTTGTTTAATTTGCCCACAGCAGAGGTAAGGTATGACAGTATATTAGAGGAGTTATTTGAATTTCGTGGGACTTTAGATTTCACACCACTCGCATTATCAGAGGTTTGTAGTTTACGCTTACCCATTTTGATCGATGCCTCTCAAGGGGGAGGCCCGTCCCGTCCCCTGTCGACCCCGGACGGCCACAGACGGCCCGCCCTTTGCCCGGGCTTCGCCCGGCGCTGCCCGCGCGCTCCCGCGACGCGGGGAGACGCGCTGGTCTTTATGCGCCTCCTGGCGCGCTGTTGTGCAATGTCGGCTTCCTGCCGCGAAAGGTGCTGGGAACTGTAGTCCCGGTCTCCGCACTCCGCTCGGCGGCCGCTCTCGGGTGGTCAGTGGAGCGGCGGCAGGAGGCGGGAGGCAGGCGAGTGCTGTGGCCCCGATGTAGCTTCGCAAGGTACGGCAGCTTCTGTTGATGTTAGGTACCCCACTCTGCCGGGAGACGCGCTGGTCTTTATGCGCCTCCTGGCGCGCTGTTGTGCAATGTCGGCTTCCTGCCGCGAAAGGTGCTGGGAACTGTAGTCCCGCTCTCCGCACTCCGCTCGGCGGCCGCTCTCAGGTGGCCAGTGGAGCGGTGGCAGGAGGCGGGAGGCAGGCGGGTGCTGTGGCCCCGATGTAGCTCCGCAAGGTACGGCAGCTTCTGTTGATGTTAGGTCCCCCACTCTGCCGGGAGACGCGCTGGTCTTTATGCGCCTCCTGGCGCGCTGTTGTGCAATGTCGGCTTCCTGCCGCGAAAGGTGCTGGGAACTGTAGTCCCGCTCTCCGCACTCCGCTCGCCGGCCGCTCTCGGGTGGTCAGTGGAGTGGCGGCAGGAGGCGGGAGGCAGGCGAGTGCTGTGGCCCCGATGTAGCTCGGCAAGGTACGGCAGCTTCTGTTGATGTTAGGTCCCCCACTCTGCCGGGAGACGCGCTGGTCTCGCTGTTGTGCAATGTCGGCTTCCTGCCGCGAAAGGTGCTGGGAACTGTAGTCCCGTTCTCCGCACTTCGCTCGGCGGCCGCTCTCGGTTGGTCAGTGGAGCGGCGGCAGGAGGCGGGAGGCAGGCGAGTGCTGTGGCCCCGATGTAGCTCCGCAAGGTACGGCAGCTTCTGTTGATGTTAGGTCCCCCACTCTGCCGGGAGACGCGCTGGTCTTTATGCGCCTCCTGGCGCGCTGTTGTGTAATGTCGGCTTCCTGCCGCGAAAGGTGCTGGGAACTGTAGTCCCGCTCTCCGCACTCCGCTCGGCAGCCGCTCTCGGGTGGTCAGTGGAGCGGCGGCAGGAGGCGGGAGGCAGGCGAGTGCTGTGGCCCCGATGTAGCTCCGCAAGGTACGGCAGCTTCTGTTGATGTTAGGTCCCCCACTCTGCCGGGAGACGCGCTGGTCTTTATGCGCCTCCTGGCGTGCTGTTGTGCAATGTCGGCTTCCTGCCGCGAAAGGTGCTAGGAACTGTAGTCCCGCTCTCCGCACTTCGCTCGGCGGCCGCTCTCGGGTGGTCAGTGGAGCGGCGGCAGGAGGCGGGAGGCAGGCGAGTGCTGTGGCCCTGATGTAGCTGCGCAAGGTACGGCAGCTTCTGTTGATGTTAGTAATAATTTCGTTATGCCCAAATACTAAGTGGATGGGGTAGGGATTAGTAGGGAGAGAAGCACAGTTTCTGGCCTTCACGCTGTCGTGATTGTGTTAAAATATCTGCACAGAAATTTTGCGAGAAGTGATTGACCCAACTCTCTGCGGTTCTAACCTAGGTGCTGAGCTTGACTCGGAAAGAAAGGGGGATTTCACCACTCGCCAGAAAGCAGAGGAGTCCTTAATTCGAGAGCTCTCATGAAGTTGTTCCCAAAGATCCTTTTTAATTTCCCGTCTGCGATTCTTAATGGCCAGATTGTATTCTTTCCTTAATTTTCTAACTACGGGAGGATCTCTTATGGGATTGCGTAGAGCCTCCTTTAAGAGTGATAGGGCCTAATGACATTGAGAGTTAAACCAGCCATTCACCTGTAATTTATTCGAATTATGCTTACGGAAAAGTTCATCTCTGATAATTTTATTGATCTCTAAAAAACTAGATAAAATTAGTTCTTTTGGGGACTCCAGATCTAAACATTTTTCCATTAAAGGGAGTGCCTTTTTTAATATATTAGTAGATAATACATTCGGATCTGTTTTTGACCATTTAACAGAGTAGCCGTTCTGCTTCGCCAGTGTCAAAGCCTGTTGATTAAGCAGGCTGGGGATCTTGGGTTGATGACAGACACTCTGGACAATAACAGTAAGGCTATTAGGATAATGGTCGCTGCTAATATCCACTCCCTATAGGAAATTAGACAGTTGAGCTCGCATGTTGTATGAACATAGTATAAAGTCTATAACGCTCGATAGACCTCTCCCATGAAAAGTAGGTGAGAAACCCATAGGAGGGGTCACCAGATTGTTTGCGAAGCCCAAATCTAGGGAAAAAAGAAGTTCATTTAAGCAGTTCCCAGGGTTAGAATGAGAATAATGAGCTAGGGGGCACCCGCAATCATCATTAATACCACAGTTAACATTATCATAGTTTTGACACAAAGAAATATTAAAATCACCGCCCCATATCACATTAAAAGAAGATATTGGGTATTTAGACCGTTGCAAAGTTAAAATGACTGATATTTCATTTAAAACATTTATGATATCCGAAGAAGACCGATTATTGTAAAAATTAACCAGGTAATACAATGACCGTTATTCTGAGAATTTGATAGTTCTCTGCTATCTTAATTTCAGATATTTCTTGTAGGGAGGGGTCGTTGGATAGATAAATAGTTAAACCACCTTTAGGTCTACCTGAGGGAGATGGGCGAGCACTTCAAAAGAATGTCTTATAGCCCTGCAAGTGGATGGGGGAAAGCGACCAAGTCTCCTGGAGACAAAGTATATTGTGTTTGTAAATAAGTTCAAGCCAGGGGTGTTGGTCGGTTTTTGTACGTAACCCTGCTATGTTCCAATAAATTAAGGTCAGGGTTACAGTACAAATGGGATCGGTTGGGGGAAGAAGGGGGACTTGGGAGGCTTTACTTGCCGTAGAAAGAACGAGGAAGTTAGGATTAGGTGGGGGGAGTGAGGGGACTGTCCACCACTTGGTATCGGTCCTGGTTCTGGGGTTTAGAAAAGCTTTCTTGGGGAGGATTACGAGAGAGGGCTTCCAAACCACGGTCTACTACATTCTGAATATCTAGATTAATTAGAGTTACGTGGTCCTTTTGAATCTTGTTATACTTATCTGTAAGTCAGCCTACCCCCTCTAAAGACGAGAGGGCTTTGAAACAATTGGAGGTAGGGATTGTAAAGATTGGGCCCGTGAAGCCCCTGGGGTTCATGGGATTTTGGACTTCGACCAAAGCTCTAGGGTAAAAGTAACTTAGTGATTTAGTAGATATGCCTCCCTCATAGCTATCACTGTACCAGTCTCGAAATAAATTCGTGGCCCTATAGTCTTTGAAATTTATAATTACAGTATCCCCTGGTAAGTCCTTAGGTCGTTGTCCCAACCAGGGTAGCCTCCTAACATTTAAGATTATTCCATCAATACTTGCGGGTAGTGGCCTATTGACACTCAGCCAATGGGTGACCTTGTTTTTCAGGGTCTGGTAGGTTTCAAGTTGCCCTGGCTTCAGTTCAGGAACCCCAGTTAATATTATTACGTAGGGTTCTGATTCTGGAGGGAGGTTTACATGCTGAACATTCCCTATAGGGTATTTGACCGCCGTACCCCTTCCCCTTCCCCTTAGGTTGACTTCTGTCTGTCCCCTATTATGGCTTTGTTCTAATTCACGGGATTCTCTGGGCTTAGAGATGGTAGGAACTGGTTTCATAGGCTGGGTAATGGGGGGAATATCTTCTTGCAAGGTTAATTGGGACTTACCCCTAGGCGGGCACTCACTGAGTTTAAAGTCTTTTTCAGATACTAGGGGATTCGATGGGACCCTAGATATGGATAATTCTCTAAGAAGATTCGTATTCGAAATAGCAGTGGTTTGGACTGACCCAAGAAGGTCTGCTATTCGTTTAACCCTTTCTACGAGAAGGAGCAATAGGGACTTCAGCGGATGCTCAATGTTTCTAAGAAAATCCTCTGAAGATAAGACATTCAAAGGATTATGATCGATTTTACCTTGTGTGACAGTGCTAAACGTTTTGGGGGGCAATGGGGGTTTTGAGGGTTTAGGGTATTTTGATCTTGAGAAATATTGTTTATTACGTCCCTTTTTGTTTTTACGGGAAGGGATGGCATAGGTGTTCGAGCACTATCGGTTGTAGCTGGGAGATATTCTTCAAGGGAGCTATCCGTGGGGGAATCGATTGTGATGTTAATTGAATTACCAACCCCCATGTTGGTCAAAGATAGATCTTGAAGTTGGGGCGGGATATCAATGTCCGCTAATAAGTCAGAGATAGAGTTTGGCAAGGATGGTGATACAGCTCTCTGAATGGCACCTAAGGAAGAATGTTTGTTATGCCATTCAGATGAAATACGCCGTTCAGCCTGCTCTATTTCTCGTTCTACAACAGAAACAGCCCTAGTAATATAATTATCTAGAGTCCCTTTATAGGAAACGGATGACCCCCCTGCTAAAGTCTTCCCCCCCAGACTAGCTTTGGCGGACATGTTACTTAAGAAACATACAGTGTTAAGAACAGGAAGGTAAACAAAATTGTTCACTACAGTTCTTACTTCAAAGTCCAGGGTGAGGATGACAATTGGCTACACAAAACGAAAGGGAGGTGGCCCTGCCCAGCCTTGGCCAGCCACGGACGGCCACAGACGGCCCGCCCTTTGCCCGGGCTTAGCCCGGCGTGACCCGCGCGCGACCTCGCGGGGCGAGGGACCAGGCGTGCTCTTATGCACCTCCTGGCGTGTGTTGAACACTCCTCCTGCCCCAAAGGATCTTGGTACTTGCTGTCCACGGCGGAGTCAAGCCCTGCTGGACAGCAAACTGGAGCAGGGATGTTGTCAAGGGGTGGAGGGGCGGAGCCAAGCCCGGCCACGGTGAAGAGGTGGAAGGTTCAGAGGTGCCCAGCAGCAAACGTCGGCAAGTACGAGGTGCTCAGGTTCAAAGGGATTGCAATGGGCTCAGCACCAGGCGTGCTCTTATGCGCCTCCTGGCGCGCGATGAACACTCCTCCTGCCCCAAAGGATCTTGGTACTTGCTGTCCACGGCGGAGCCAAGCCCGGCCGGACAGCAAACTGGAGCAGGGTTGTTGTCAAGGGGTGGAGGGGCGGAGCCAAGCCTGGTCGCGGTGAAGAGGTGGAAGGTTCAGAGGTGCCCAGCAGCAAACGTCGGCAAGTACGAGGTGCTCAGGTTCAAAGGGATTGCCATTTAACAATTCAAAATAAATACCAATAAATGAATAAATTAAAACATTAAATCAATTATAATTACTTCCCACCCTATTCCCCAATAAACTCACAACCCACTACAGAAAATAAATTAATAAAATTAACATAATTATCAATTAAGCAATTAAGCAATTAATAAAAATTAATTACCAATTATATTTTAATTAATTAATCACCAATTAAAAATGAATTCAAGATAAATACCAATAAATAAATTAAAACATTTAATCAATTATAATTAAATTACTTCCCACCCTATTCCCCTATAAACCCACAACCCGCTACAGAAAATAAATTAATAAAATTAACCTAATTATCAATTAATAAATTAATTAACATTAATGACCAATTATAGTTTAATTAATTACCAATGAAAAATTATTTAACAATTAATTCAATATAAATACTAATTAATACATAAAAATATTTAAATAATTATAATTAAATTACTTCCCACCCTATCCCCCTATAAACCCACAACCCGCTACAGAATTAAATTACGCAAAAATTAAATACCATAAAATTCATTACTTAAAATAAATTATAAAATAAATATACACTTTTCACACCTATACTAACATAAAAACACTTAAAAAAATTCAATATTATTAAAAAATCGATATATTTAATACCTATATTATATACTTCGATATTTTGACTTTCTATATTTATGTAAATCGATATTAACTTACTTACCACAAATTCGATATTTCTGTTGTCTATATTCTGTCCATTCGATATTTTGTCCATTAAATTCGATATTTTTGTTGTCTATATTCTGTCCATTCGATATTTTGTCCATTCTATATTTTTAATTCGATATTACTGCAATTCTAGATTTTTAACTCGATATTTTGACTGCATACCAAAGTATACAAAGAAGTGATGGATGAAACGCTCAAATTAATCTCAATCACTGGTAATTACTCGCATCCCAGTCTAGCATTAATTTGCACACCATGTCACCTCAGTTTGAACCCTGCCACATGTAAATCAGTCTGGACCCTGCTCCAACAGGAACTGCGAGGGAAGGTCTTCCGTGTACCAGAACACAAGGAATCTAGGACTGGTTTCACCCTAGTTAGGGCTCATCCGCCAGATATGGCTTGGTTCCATTGACACAGTGTGCAGAGAACCCACGCCTTGGAATACCCATCCCACCTAGGGCAACGTACTAAAGTATACAAAATAGTGATGGATGGAATGCACACTGGAACCAAGCTACACCTGTTTGATAAGCGCTATCTAGGGTGAAACCGGCCACTTGGAGTTGCAAATGGAGGTGGGAGAAGAGAGGAGTCACTGTCTGGTAGGATGATTTCCTGAGGCAGCAGAAGTCTGACTAGCTAGGTTAACAGGGCTTATTTTCTTGCTGAGGATGATGATACTGCTTCAGCCACTTAGGGGGTTGAATCCTCAGCGAATAATGTCGGTCATAAGGCCTAAAATTGTGTTTAAGATATTATATCCTCTTTTATAATGCAGCCGCCAAGACTGTCCACAACTGTGACTTTATGCTTAGAATTTGTTCATCCCTATTTATAACAACAAAGACCCTGAGAACAGCAGATTTAAAATTCTATTTTGGGCCTCAGTCTTTTAAATCCATGTCAGAGCCAGGAAGAATGCCATATGTCCAGAACGTGCCAAAATTCATATGCAGGGCAATCCGGTGTATATGCTGCTACTGGACTGACACCATATTGCTTTCTTTGAAAACATTTTAAAATTTTCCTTGTTCACTTGAGAAAGTTAATCAAAACAAAGTTGGACAGTGTCCCCCAACTAATGATCGCATCTGTCAAGCAATGCTGTGCTACTTGCTGCTTTCATTGCAGTTGTTGATGTTCTATTCTTACGACACCCCAAGAGCCTCTTAGTGGTTCATACTCAGGGATGGCAGAGAGGAACAAATCTAGTGGGGCTGTAGAATACAACCTCTCTGACTAAATCCCTACCACCCTTGCACTCTCTGGCCTCAACCGTAGGGTCACAAAACAACAAAATCTTAGTTGATTAGTTAATTGGTGACCCTCCCTCACTCTAGTAGTGGCATGCTTCATCATCAGGTTGCATTCTGGTCCCTAAAAACCAGGATCTGCTCAACCATGATCCAGGGAGTACTTTGGAGAATACTGTCTACCGGCATCTAGGATAAAAATACTTAAAATACCCAGGTATCCCTTTAATGAGGGTGTTCCAGGTACAGATAAAAACCGTATCCTGGGTGATAAAGGGGGATTTATGACCCTACACTCTAAAACAAGTTGGAATGTTTAAGCCCTAATTGGTGGATGGCACAAAGGGTCAATGGGCTTTCATCAGGAATAGATAATGTACCCCTTGGTGGAAATGGGGGAGATGTAGAAGGGGCAATTTGCTTCTTAAATGTTGTCTTATGTCCTATCTATGTAAGATCGAACACACAGACAGTACAAACATACAGCATGCAAGGGACTACTGGTCCTGAAGCTGTCAGTCTCTCTGGATTCCTTGCAATAAATTGAACAGTGTACAGTAACTCCAATAGGGGATCCCCATATAATTTGCAACTGCATCTATTACTGTCCACTTTCCTAATGTAAGGAGCAATTCTATAGAGTTCTCTTGGAATTTTCGGAATGTCTGCTAAACATCAACGGTCCCCATTTATTACTTTAGCTAACCACAGTTTTTACTTTTGTGTCCCTTTTATGCCCCAGCTCAGTATCTGAATCTAATAGAGTGAACACATGTAAGCTAACATCACATATAAGTCACCAGTTATACCAAACTGGAAACTGCTTTTCTGATAAAAATACAGAATTTATTTTGCCTAGTCGAGTTATAAGCCATCAAGCATTGCACTTTCATTTCGTTTAACTATAGAGTAATGAGAAGAATTAGAATATGAAAGTTTACCCTGGTTTACCCATAAATAAACAAGTATTCTAATTAGAGCTGGTCTTTACTAAGATAGTGCCCTGGGCGTGGGTGGAGAGAAATTTGGAGCTCTTGCTGATTGTGGTGAATTAAATGAAGTAATAGGATGTCCCTCCTGGTCAGTACCTGGACAAGCAGCGACTGCCCCTAAACACAAACATCCCGGACCTCCAACAGCTCAACCATAGATTAGCTGCCTCACACACATGATGGTTTAGTTGATGTGTGCTAGCAGGGGTCAGAGGGTGAAGATAAGGCAAGGAAGGGGGCTAAAGGTGTGTTAAAAACATCGCCCGCTGTATGGTAATGAATGACTAAAACCACTATAAACTGGCAAATCATACAGAAATCAACAGGCAGGGACAACGACAAGGCTGGAGTAAGATGAGAAGGGCGCTTCTGCAATAACCTTGATGCACACAGCTCCATGCGCCTCTCTGAAAATTGGCACACTGGGCATGGGCCCAGCTCGCACATGCTAAAGGCCGGCCTGGCTTGTAATTTAATGCCATGATTATGCCAACACATTATCTGTAATAAATGTTGAAAATCAGCCCATTACCTCCCACGTACCAGGGTTTTGGAACACCAGGATTTGCCTTATGTAGTTTTTCAAATACGGGAACTAGACAGGGACATCGGTGTTTCTCTGACCTGAGCAGGGGCAAATTTGGACTTCATCCTACTCTTATGAGGTTGTCTTTAACAGGTGAATCCTGCATGCTCCTTGGGTTCCTCTGCATGGTTATCTTGCTTATGATTTACAGCTGTCGCTCCTGCATCATGCAAGGGGGTGCCTCCTGCGCTTTGTCAACCCCCCCAGTCAGACATTGGTGGTGGCTGTAATGTGTGGCACAATGCCCGACCCTAACGTGGTGCTGCCAGTTCTCTAATCTCTCTACCTAGCTACGAGAAGTCCAGCTTGTTCTGCCCATTTCAGCAACGCTGAGCCACCAAAGTAAATAATCGGCCGATGTAACAGGCTATCCACCTGGCTTACGCCTACCCCCACTGTCCCCCTGCTCTGGAAGTGCTGCTCCATGACAAGGTGAGAGCGCTGCCAAGGGGCAGGTTTCAGCCGCCACCACGGGGATGATGCTTCATTACTACAGTGCTGCAAGGAGCCACTTGAAAGGACCAGGACTTCAATGCAACTTTAGCTTTGGGTGGACCAGCCGCTAGACAGCCTCAAAGCGTAGAAAGCCAACTCAAAAGATATCGTTTTTCAGGTTGGATCTTCTGGTAGCACACTGCCTTCAACACCGGCCTACCTGACTCCAATATGACACTTCCAGGAAAAGAACCTCAACTTAACATACTCAACCAACAGGTCTTTTATTGCTGCTTGGCAACTCTCTCTTGTTGTGGCCCTTTACCCAGACACCGGTGAATGCCCCAGCAATTTTTTGCCTGTTATCAACTGGTTCTAGTACATTGCTCCCTACACCAGCCTGCCTCTCTCCAACATGGCAGCCACTTGAGACACTCAAGAAAAACGATCCCGCAATACAGTGTTTTCCCACAGTAGAGAAGCAAACCTTCCTCCCCTCCTTTACCTTCATCTCTGCTACCCCACCTTATTGAAGCCTACTATGCTTTGTTTGGCTTCCTGTAACGTTACCATGGTTCTGATACTAGAACTCCAACAAAACACGCTCATTCTACCTCCGATATCTGCCCAATCCCACCAGCTCATCCTTTCGATACTTCTCTTCCTAAGACCATTACATGAGGTCCTCTCAAACTCTGAGAACACAGACGACCATCTTTAACCTAGCAATGGTTGCCTAGGTCATACCTACAACTTCCCAACTGGCATAGGCACCCATTGCTACCAGCTCCGTTCATTGCCCAGATCTGGCACCAATGCATTCAAGATCCAATACCTCCCAAATCTTTCCAAACATGCAATGAAAAACCTGAAACACAGGACCTTGAGGGACTTTCCAGAAACCCTCTTCAGAGACCAATACCACTGCCAACGCAAAGGCTTCCTCAAAACTGATCTCCTCCTCTGCACACACTACACTGACCTATGGATAAGGTCCTTACACAATGGTCTCCCTTCCACATATCTCTCTAACATCCCCTTTGGACGCAAACTCAAATTCTTTTTCCCATTTGGCCTCCCAGGCAACCTTTTTATATCCATTTACAACAATGGGAAGATCATGTTCCAAGCCACCGACACACAATCAACTTAATTTATCTCACCCTCTGGACCTCTGACGAATCTCCACGCTCCCCCTCTCCATCCATCCATACCACCCCTCACATATTCTCCTCCCCTGCTGGTCCAGCCAGACGGCACCTCTCACCCCAGACTCTCTTACCGTCCGTTAGGCCTCCAGCAACCAACTCATAGCTCACCCCCAATACTAGACCTTGAACACCCACCCCTCCACAGACCATCACCGCATCGTTCCCCTCCAACCTCCCACAAACCATTATCTCCCACCCCGGTTACCGCCGCCACCCTATTTTCATCCCCTCCATTGGCCCATATGTCTCCCCTTTCCTTCCTATCTAGTTCACCCCCTGCCCTAATATCTCCCAACACCAGATTGCAACAACCAGAGCCTCCCCCTACCTATATTTCACCCCCAACCCCAGGAGTCTGCCCTTGACAGCCCACCTAAATCCTCCCATAATTGCTGAACATAACTACCCTCTGCTCAACAAGCTCCTTTCCTCATTCTCACACCTCTCCCAAAGAATGGACATCCTCACTTCGGCTCTATTCCATCTAAGAATCTCTATTCCATCTAAGTGATTCTCTGCCATCTTGTCACTGCTATCCTCACCATCCTTTGCGCACTCTCCCCCCACATCTTTCCAGGATTCTGAGAGACAGCCGCCTACCCAGACCCAAACAGTTTTAATCACCCCTAGATAACTCAGGCCTACTACATCTCCTAAAGAGTGGTGCAGCTTCAATAACAGCTACCCCCTCCTCCTATCTTCCCGCTCGGGTCGCCCGATTTTAACCATCTCTGACATGATTCAAACTTACTCACACCATCCCAGTGCATGCCCATCTCCTCCTAACTTGATACAAATACCAACTACTGACTACCCTACCGGTTCTGCCAAGTCAGAAAGACAACAGCTTCTCCCTGAAATGCATTCCACACAATTGTCGGTCGGCAGTAAAACACTGTCTAGAGCTATCTGACTTAATCCAGTCTCATAATCTTGACATCCTAATCCTCACAGAAACACGGTTCAATGTCTCATCTAACCATGCCCTAGAATACCTTCTCCTTCCCAACTACTCCATTTTGCGTTGTGCCCGAGAAGAGAGACACAGTGGAAGTCTCACACTCATCCAACGAAATTCCATGAGATGCCGAACCCTCCCAAATACTCATTTTCAGTCATTTGAATGCATGTCGGTGTAACTGTCCACATTCAATACCTCCAACTTCAATTCTATTCTATTCTATAAATAAAATCTTCTAGAGTATGTAGCTACCCAAAGGGGCCTCCCAGCACTAAGTTAGCAGCATGTAACTCGGCTAAAAGAATTGAATTAGTTGAAAAGGGTAGTTTTTAGCAATTTCCTAAATTTGAGGTTAGACTCTCTTCTCTTAACATACTCTAGAAGTGCTTTACAAAGCAAGGGACTATGAACGCAAAATAACTTCTCTATATTCTGGGAACTGCAAACAACAGCTGGCTGGTAGAGCGCAGTGTTCTTGAGGTGTTATAGGGGGAGAGGAGTCTCTGAATTAACATTGAGCCCTTATTATAACATCGCTCAATGGGCTAGGCCCAGAGCTTTGAACTGCATTCTTTTAATCACCAGCAACTAGTGCAGGCTTGCCAGAGCCTCAGTTGCAGACTGATGCTTAAGGACTTTAAAACGTATGTGGTCAGTGGCATTTTGGATGATCTGTAATCTTTTCATAACAGCCTTGAGGTATAGGGAGTTTCTGTTATCCAGGCGCGTGATGACCAATCCTTGCACCACAATCCTGCGCAGTGGTTTAGGTAGCCTTCTCAAAAGCTGTCTTAGTTTTCCAATCAAGCCAAAGTTAGTTGCAGCTAATGTATTTCCTTGGGTTGTCATGGGTCGCTTGTCATGAAGCCAAAAGCCATGGCTCTTGACTTCTGGTTTTGGAGTGGGTTGCTCGCCAAGATATTCTGCCCATTTCATTTTCATCCATCTATTGGGGTTGTTTCCCACCACCATCTCCTCTGTTTTTTCACCATTTAATTTCAGGCTACTTGCTGCAATCCAGTCTGCCACATGTTTGAGACAATGGCCAAATTGGGTGGAGGTTTTATCAGTTTGTGAGGAAAGAGAGATGATAATCTGTGTATCATTTGCGTAAGATATAGAGGTGAAACCACATCCGTTATGATCTCTGTAAGTGAAGTAACATACAAATTGAACAGGGGAGGTCGTAAGGAAGAGCCCTGAGGGACCCGCAATTCAGAGGGTAAAATTTGGATTATTTAGCTTAATCACATACCTGAAAAGTTCCATTTTGAAGGAATGAAGTAAGCTATTTGATTGCTGTTCCGACTATTCCTACTGCCTACAACCTTTTTCCGAGCAGTGGATGGGAAGCGGTGTCAAACGCTGTGCTTAGTTCCAATAGGATCGGAGCTGCAGTCCTTCCCTTGTCCAGAATGGCTTTTAATTCCTCTGTGAAATCCAACAGGGCAGTCTCAGTGCTACCCTTATGTCTCAAACCTGTCTGATAGAAATGTAGGATGTCATGTGCTTCTAAATATTGTGAGAGATTTTTATTAATACATTTTTCTAATATTTTACGCGGTCCTGGTAGAAGGGAGATGAGTGTGATAGTTTTCACACTTTGAGGGGTCAGCTGATGTTTCTTTAGCAGCGGTCTCACAGTGGTGTGCTTCCAGGCTTCTGGCACTGTCCTTGACTTCAGTGTCACTTTAAAAATATAATTCAGCCTACTAATAACTACCTTGCCCCCACTTTGCATAATGTCTGGATGTGCTGGATCTAATGGTAAGCCCAACTTAAGGGAGCTCAGAATCTCATAAATACTTTCTTGAGTCATTTTAGTGAAGATATCCAGTTTTTCATGCAGCCATACCTTTATTTCCTGACTCCATAATCATCTCTTAGCGTCAGGAGGATGTTATTTACTTTCTCTAAGAAAAAGCTGGCTAACATGTTGCAGCAAAAGTTTGATGGTGGAGGACCTGATTTGCTGACGGTTGGTTTTATCATATTGCAGACTAGACTGAACAATTCCTTGGAGGAATTTTCTGCATTGTCAATCTTGGAGGCAAGGTAGCTATTTCTTGCCTTCCTACTAGCGTTATTATATTTTTAATAGTTTTTTGTATGTTTCTTTGTCCATAAGATCATATTCTTTCCTCGATAATCTCTCTAGCCTGTTTGACTCTTTTTCAATTTTAAGAGTTGAGGAGAAACCCAGGAGCTCGATCACCTAATAGTTTTTTGCTGCCTGACAGGTGCTAATCTGTTAAGGACCTTCAGCATCCAAGCCTCAAAGCTACTATAACTGCTTGAAATGTCTCCTGCCATTGCCAGGATAGGATTAGATAAGGCATCTTGCCACACTACAATGTCCAGTTTAGCCCAGTTGCATCTAAGTCTGGGTTGATGAGGTACAGGGACTTTATTGCTTCTGTTACCTAATTGAAATGGTATGAGTTAATGATCCAACCAAGTGATTTCAGTTTGGTCCCCTGTGGTCATTTCAAATATATTTGAAAATATGGGATCCAATAAGTGGTCTTGTTTATGCGTGGGACCTTTGATCTGTTGTGTCAGCTGAATTGCCTCTAGATCCAGTGTGAGGATTTAAGTCCATGTTTTCTAAGTGGAGATTTAAATCTCCTAGAACTGTGGAGTTTGCTGCTTTTTAGCTATGTTCCGCCAATTTAATATTGAATGTGATTCACCATCCACCAGGTCAAATTAACACCTTCATCGACGATTGCATGGATTTCTTCACCTCGCAGCTGATCAGCTCAGACAACAATATCTTACTTGGTGACTTCACCATCCACTGGGGAGGTGTGTGCAAAAGTTATGTGCACACCTTTATCTCCTTTCTCAGTGCCAACGATCTCCAATAACATTGCCATAAACTCAGACACCACAAAGGCGCCATTCTGGATCTGATAATCTTCAACTCCTCCAACCTACAGACATATGACCCCATCCCAGTCGACTGGTGTGATCACATGCAGATTCCATTCTCCCCAAACTATCCACTCACAAATACATACATAATTGATGCAAACTCCGTTCCTTTTGCTCAAATCCCTGGAGTGGGGGACAGAGTAATTCCAAACAGGAATCGGAGAGCTGCTTTGGTACACGAGCACATATGGGAGAGGGTCTGAGACATCAAGGGATCTTGAAATCTCTAATAACATTAGAAAAGATGTACTGGTGGCCGGGACTGGGAGTTGATGTGTACAATTTCGCAACTTATTGCCCTAACTGCAACAGAAATCGCAGCAGAGAAAGCCACCAGATAGCTGACTACAGAGTAGCCAGCCCAGTTCAGATACCATTGTTAGACAGCATTAGGCTATCTACCTGCAAACGTCATAATGGACAAATGCAGTCCCACATCTCCTAGGACAAGATTTATTTGGATGTGGCCCCAGCGCTCGGCTAACGTCAGAACTGTTATAAAGGATTTGCGAGTCTTTATCGGCACATACGCAATTGGTACGCCACATTCTGACCAGGGTCCTGCGTTTAGCTCTCGAGCTTACAAGGAGGCCATGGCTAGCTTGGGCGTTGCATTGCGGTATTCCAGTCCCTTCCATCCTGAGGGTAATGCGGTAGTGGAAAGAAAAAACCGTGACATAAAGCAATCCATAACAGCTAAGGTATTAGGTCCGGGTGATGGGTGGGTCAAACATCTAGTAAGTGTCCAACCTAGTCTTAACAATCTGCCAAGAAATTCTCTGGGTGGAATCACTCCGTATGAACTAATGTTTGGTACTAGAATGATAATCGAAGACCTCGATTGTCAGACTTCAGTGGTGGAACAAAAACCCTTTGATGTCAAAGATCGTTTGACTGTTTTACAGGACTTAAATGAAACAAGAAGAAGTCTGAGTAATACAATACAGAAGCAAACGCCCACTGAAGACAAACCACCTGTCCCAGCAAGGCCTGTCTGGATTCCAAAGATTGGGGATCTGGTCAGAAAGAAAATCGCAGTGAAGAAGGAATTTGGGCCTTCTTACAGAAAAGCAGTACCTGTCTTGGCAATCCAAGGAACAAGATCATCAGTAGTACTACCGCCCTTTGCTGGTAAAAGGGAGAACAGAGTTGTATCCATCGACCTGGTCAAACCACAATCATGTGGCTGATAATAAGTAGTAGGCCCAGTGGACTCCCGAGAAGTAGCAGACGACCGAATCTTGCTACAATCCAAGAGGTTCAAACTGAAAGACTTATCACCTTTGATAAACCTGCAGTAACAAAAGAAGGACTATGCAACAAAGCCATGGAACTTGTACCTCTGGAAACACAAATAACAGTTTGCCAAGACACGCCTGTCTACAATGATGTGACATCTGACTATATAAACATGGCGAAACAAGAAACAGCTCCAGTGATTTCAAGTAATCCTGATAGAATCCCAACAATTGACAGAACTGCTTCTGGCTACTTTATCAACTTCGATAACTTTTCTGAGGATCCCAGTGAACCTGAGGATAAGCCAGCAAAGAAAAACTTCAAGGAAAAAGTAACAGAACTCCTTCATCTACTGGAAAAAACATATCTGGTTTCACCATGGGTTGAATTTTGGATTGGATTAGGTAAATTTTTCCTCCTTCTCTGGCTCGTACTAGTGTTAGGCTTGGGAAGGATGATTGATGGAAAATATAGTACTATGGACACAGCAATTAAGAAAATCAACTTGGTCCTGAAACCTTACAAATCATCTCATCGTGAAAGAAGAGGCCTGTCAGCAGTGAACATCACAGCCGTTCCTATACCTGGGGGTATAGCATGGGTCAGAACTGATTATGACATCTATGGTCCGGTGGAATTATTGAAGATTTCACATCAGTTTAAGGTTTCTTTAAGTGACTTTGTCGCACCCAGTAAGTTTTCGCAAACCCACGGCAAAAACGTTTCATATACGCCGGAATATATGCGGCATACAACGAAATATGGAAAATGACGCAAATGGAATCTGCAGAAAGAATACGAGATATTGATTGTATACATTTAGAAAAAATCCTCTCTGTAGTGGACAATGGGTTAACAACTCTGTCCTCCAGAATGTATTCTTTGGACAGCATTGTGTCATCTGCCATTGACATCATAGAACAAGACTTGTTAATGTTACAACATGGCCAGTCTCAATTACGTTCTATCATGCTGCTGGGCTGGACTTTGCAAAATCTGCGTTCAGGCTATGTGCCATGGCATCTAATCAATACCACGTCATTGTTTGCTGTATTTAACATTACAGATAAACAAATCTCTTTGGCACAAAGAGGAGCAGACTATACGGTGCTGAGCATTGAAAAACTCGAAAGATTACAATTAACAGTTTCTGAGAAACGTGTCATTGAATGGATAATTCATGGCACCATTACGATACCAGTGACGTCTTTCCTGTTTCAGTATTGTCTGGAGCATATACCAGCAGGCCTGTATGAAAGGTTGGGTAAAGAATACATTAAGTCGACCTGGTTTTTACCATACACACACAGATGTTGGAATGGGGGACATGAAGTATTCCTTAGGGGTAAGAATTGTAAAAACTCACTGAGTGGTACACTTTTGTGCCAGGGTATTAATTTGCACGGAGCCTGCGGCGGTTCTACAAATAACCTCTCGTGCCACCTACACGGATTCCCCTCCACAGCGATAGTACTGATTTTCAGCCAGCTATCCAATGGCAGCTACGTTATGCTCAACAATCATAGCTGTTGTGGCATGTTGCCAGTGAAAAGTTATCTCGTAACTGTGTCATCCACGGTCACTTGTTGTATGCAAGTATTGTATCCAAAAAGTGAGACAGGAAGGGAGACGGCTTTATGGCCTTCACTGAATATCTCTTCTATACGAATTGATACTTTAAGCAGAATGAAAGCCATTCTTTTCCCAAAAAAATGTGCCACTGACCTCGTCTAGAGAAGTGTATGATCTGCAAGTAGCAAGGTCTTCTGCAGAGATACATGCATTATTATCAACAAACTGCCCAGTACATTTCGCAGTCAAATCTTAAACATGTCTGATACCAGCGGCATCGTACATGTATTTAAGACGATTTTTTCGGCACTGTTAACACCATTTGAAGCAGTCCTCGGCATTTTTCCAAATTTCGTGCATTCTGTGTTCGGCGGCCTGCCACTCATCTTGGGACTAGTAGCAGGAATTCTATTTTTATTTCTTCTGCTCCAATATGGCAAGTCCGGTCACCAGCAACACCGAAACTATCATGGAACAATGCCTCCTTGCCATGAGGTATCGTGAGAGGATTTCACAGATTCTTGGCTTGGCTCGTTTGAGAGATCTGAACACAACGTGGTTTCTATCGTTCAGACCAATCTGGCAAGATTGAATCTTACCTGTTCTTCGATGCCTGCTTTGCGGACAGGAATGTGTGTTGGACATTTGTCTTACACTTCCATCAGTACTGCCATCGGATGTTGACGCTTTGCTAGGTCCAGCAACGGCTCATGCATCGTGTTGCCTCCAGCGGCTGCCTATTCTGATGACGGCATTCATTGAAGTCTCACCGGCAAGTCTAACTGAGGGTGAGATACGAGAAACTACAGGCATACAGGTACCATCTACTACGGTCACTGCTAATGCATCAAACGCTGACGGCGATGATCGACACTTCTGCACTTTTGATCTGCTAACTGAAGTGGTTCCACTTTCACCTACCACGGTAGAAGGTTTCTTTTCGAGCCTAGATAATCTGATGTTTTCTCCTGTTATGTTATGTTATTATGAGCTTGTAAAGCGCCTTATCACCCAGAGGTATCTAAGCGCTATCAGCGGACACACAACACCAGTAAGAACACCAGACCACCCGCTCACAGGGGCCCCCAAGCCTCCAAGAAGAGCACAGGCTTCAGATTCTTCCTGAAGAGAAGGAGATTAGTTTCTTTCCTAAGTTTAGCTGGAAGAAGCTTCCCCGCCGGGGGGACAGTGCTCGAAAAGGCTCTTCCACCCTTGGATGCAAGGTTGAACCGAGGACATATCAAATTACATGCTTCAGTAGACCGAAGAGTCCTACTTGGCGTGTATTTGATAAGCCGGTCCTTTTTGTAACTGGGGGCTGAGCCATAGACGGCTTTGTGTACAATAAAGATGCTCTTAAATTTCGCTCTTTGAGCGATTGGCAGCCAATGTAGGTCCCGTAGTAGGGGCGTGGCCCGGGCTCGTCTAGGTTTGTTGAAAATGAGCCTGGCTGCATTGTTCATCACAACCTGAAGTCTAGCCAGAAGGTTTTTTGGTAGGCCATAATATAAGGAATTGCCGTAGTCCAACCATGCCAGGATCAGGGCAGAGACCGCCAGCCTGAGGGTGGAAAAGGACAGTAGTGAAGATAGTTTCCGGAGCTGGCGTAGTGGACTAACACAGGTGTCTACCACCGCCGACACCTGCTGTGTCATTGATAGCCGAGCATCAATTCTGATACCCAAGCTCTTTACTGCTACTGCCGGTTCCGGAAAAGGCCCCAATTCGGCCGGCCAGAACAGATCACTCCACGGATTGGCTGCTGTAGTAATTGCCAGGACTTCCGTTTTATCCGGATTTATTTTTAAAGAGTTGTCCGCCATCCAGTTTATAGTAAACTTGAGAATGTCTTGCATTCTCAAGTAGGCCGTAGATGAATGGTCAATCTGAATCAGAATTTGCGTGTCGTCGGCATAATTGTAGACCCTGCAGTCCATCTGGTTCAGGGCTGCAATCAAAGGCTGTAGATATATATTAAAAAGAAGGGGCAAAAGAGCTGAACCCTGGGGTACACCACAAGTCAACTTGGCTGGTTTTGACACTAGGTCTGCCAGTCGAAGTCGTTGTGAGCGATCCTTGAGAAAGGAAGTCAGCCAGGCCAGGACTGTGCCTTGTATCCCTTGATCCTTAATCCGCGATAAGAGACGGTAATGATTAACGGTGCCAAACGCCGCGGATAAGTCCAAAAGGACCAGGGCACAAGGGTTTTTTTGTCAGCCTTGAGTCTCAGGTCATCCAGCACGGAAAGCATCACCAATTCCGTGCTGTGATGGGCTCTGAAGTCCGCCTGATTGGGCTCGAGAAGGTGATTGCCTTCGAGAAAATGGGTGAGAGAGTGCAAAACATGTTGCGCCAGGATCTTGGCGAGGAAAGGTAACTGAGAGATTGGCCTAAAGTTCTTTAGGTTTTTAGGATCGGCGCCTGGTTTCTTTAAAAGGGGAACCACCTGTGCTTCCTTGAAATTGGAGGGGACAAGTCCCATCTCTAAGGAGCGGTTTAACAGGGCAAGAACTTTGTCCTCCATTCCAGACCAGCCCAGCTTAAAAATCTTAGGCGGGCAGGGGTCCGCTGGGGAACCTGATTTCACCCGGTTCATTATAGTAAATAAAGACTCCTTGGTGAGGACTGGCAGCCCCGTCAGGAAATTCGTTATTGGCCTCGAGGGAATAGAGGGAGGCTCGATAGAGCAAGGAAAGTTTGGGGTCTGCTTGATTTCAGCCATCAGGTCCTTTATCTAATTCATGAAAAAGATTTGAAAGTCTTGGCAGTCTTTTAAATTGAAGGTTGGATTTGGCCCCTTAACCGTCCGTAGATCATTTAAGACTTTAAATACTTCTTTCTGCGGATTGGCAGCCTCCAAGATTGCTGATTCATAAAATTTGGCCTTCCTCAGGCGGATGGCTTTTTTATATGCTCTGAACTGCATAGTATAGGCATCCCGCGCGGTAGGCATGCGAGATTTACGCCAAGCTCTCTCGCATTGGCGGAGGACTTGTTTTTGTTCTCTGAGAGCATTATTAAACCATAGTGCTCCTTTGCCCTTGTCTCTTAATCTGATTTTATGGGTTGGAGCAACTAGCTCAATAGCCTCCTTGAGTGTAGACACCAGGGCGGCACTTTCGCTTTCCAGGTCAGGCGCTAGAGACGGGGGATATTCTGATTGTAAAAGAATGGTTGTCAAGTCAGACGCTTTGACCTGGTTCCAACTACGCAGCAGTTTCCAATCTGGTTTAACTTCCCGCTGTCTTGTGAGGAGTGGAAATTCACCTTCAATCAAATAATGGTCTGACCAGGAACATGGGGAGATCACAAGCGGGGCTAAAAGTGGGCAGGATGACCAGATCAGATCCAAAGTATGGCCCTTCTCATGTGTAGGCTCCCCCACTAGCTGAGTAAGTCCCAAAGATACTAGGACCTCTTCAAATTGTTTAATCTGGCCATCCTTCGGGGTTCTTTCCCAGTGAAAATTGAAGTCACCAAGCACCACCAATCCTTCATAGCGGATGCGAAGGTCATGAACCACTTTCAAAAAGGGTTCCATGAACCTAATTGTTGTGCTAGGTGGACGGTATACTAAAAGGAATACAACACAATCTCTGGGGGAACAAAACTTCACACCCAGAACATCTGCGCCTTCAATGCACTCTGAACAGAGTGTTTCAGTTTTCAGAGTGTCTTTGAAGAGGAAAGCAACACCCCCCCATATGTTATCTGGATGGTTGACATGAATAGCAGTAAAATTAGGGGGCAAGGCTGCCACCAAATCCGGCGTTGATGATTCGTTAAGCCAGGATTCAGTGACACAAAGGAGATCCAAGTTATCCTCATGCAAGAGGGAAAAAACCTCCAGACAGTGCCTCTGTAGGGAGCGGGTATTAAGTAATGAAAACCTACACCCCTGCCCGCTCACCTGCTTTGGCGGAATAGCTGGAAAAGGGGCCCTGATGACCAACTTAGTGCTTGCCTGAGGTCTCAAAAGCCCCTCCCGCTTGAGTGTCAATATTGTTTTATCGAGCAGCGGATGGGCTGCGGAATCACAACACAGCACGTTCTGCCTGGAATATACCAAAGGGGGACCAGGGGTCCTGGCCCCTGGGCCCGACCTGGCACAGACGGGCTCAGACGGGCTCGCATTTGGCGCGCCCGCTGCGCGCATCCGCTACGCGACTGCACCGCCATTCCCTAAAGTAGCAATCACTAGGGAAGGCCCGCCTGCTCCGTCCCCGGAAGTGAGTCACTCCGAGGGGAGTCCAGCTATAGGTCAATAAGCCCTCCACTCAAGCGGCACCAGCCTTGGTGGAACGGGGTGGATGACCAGCGTTTTGACCGTAGTGCAAAGTGAGTAAAACACACATACACAATACACTTAGGCAAACAATATATTAAAAGAGTGTAACTCTCCACAAATTTAAAACAGTATCAGCGGCTGTGCAAATTAGCAATAAGGTGCAGTGCTGGTCAGCATGAAAGATTTAATCAATAGACTGTGCAAAATGGCAAGCAGGGCGCTCCGTAGTAGAGCAGCTAGCGCCTCACCAGAGAAGCGCGTCCGCTGCGCGACGGCGCCGCCATTCCCTAAAGTAGCAATCACCAGGGAAGGCCCGCCTGCTCCGTCTCCGGAAGTGAGTCACTCCAAGGGGAGCCCAGCTATAGGTCAAAAAGCCCTCCACTCAAGCGGCACCAGCCGTGGTGGAATGGGGCGGATGACCAGCGTTTTGACCGGAGTGCAAAGTGAGTATAACACACATACACAATACACTTAGGCAAACAATATATTAAAAGAGTGTAACTCTCCACAAATTTAAAACAGTATCAGCGGCTAGGCAAATTAGCAATACGGTGCAGTGCTGGTCAGCATGAAAGATTTAATCAATAGACTGTGCAAAATAGCAAGCAGGGCGCTCCGTAGTAGAGCAGCTAGTGCCTCACCAGAGAAGCGCGTCCGCTGCGCGACGGCGCCGCCATTCCCTAAAGTAGCAATCACCAGGGAAGGCCCGCCTGCTCCGTCCCCGGAAGTGAGTCACTCCGAGGGGAGCCCTGCTATAGGTCAATAAGCCCTCCACTCAAGCGGCACCAGCCGTGGTGGAACGGGGCGGGTGACCAGCGTTTTGACCGGAGTGCAAAGTGAGTAAAACACACATACACAATACACTTAGGCAAACAATATATTAAAAGAGTGTAACTCTCCACAAATTTAAAACAGTATCAGCGGCTGTGCAAATTAGCAATAAGGTGCAGTGCTGGTCAGTATGAAAGATTTAATCAATAGACTGTGCAAAATAGCAAGCAGGGCGCTCCGTAGTAGAGCAGCTAGCGCCTCACCAGAGAGGCGCGTCCGCTGCGCGACGGCGCCGCCATTCCCTAAAGTAGCAATCATCAGGGAAGGCCCGCCTGCTCCGTCCCCGGAAGTGAGTCACTCCGAGGGGAGCCCAGCTATAGGTCAATAAGCCCTCCACTCAAGTAGCAACAGCCGTGGTGGAATGGGGCGGATGACCAGCGTTTTGACCGGAGTGCAAAGTGAGTAAAACACACATACACAATACACTTAGGCAAACAATATATTAAAAGAGTGTAACTCTCCACAAATTTAAAACAGTATCAGCGGCTAGGCAAATTAGCAATAAGGTGCAGTGCTGGTCAGCATGAAAGATTTAATCAATAGACTGTGCAAAATAGCAAGCAAGGCGCTCCGTAGTAGAGCAGCTAGCGCCTCACCAGAGAAGCGCGTCTCCTGACACTCCTGAGAATAACTTTTGATTATTTCACACAGCGTTCCATGAACTCTGCAATTCGGCCTTCAATTTTCGAAACAATCCACTGATATGAACTTGTTCCAAAATAGATCTTGGCACAGAGTAATCTGCTTAAAGTAGAACTATTCTTAGAGAACAAGATTTCGTGTTTGAGCTTCCTAAATGACAATATTTGGCTTCAACCTCGAAAACAAACACAGTTAAAAACTTATGCTATGGGACAGATTTCAGGTATCATTTGATGAATGTACTTTCGTTTTATTTAATGAGAGAATATATGCTCATGATTTATGCTTGATTTCAGATGAAGCCTATAACTTTTTTTCTTGGCAGAAAATTACTAGACTTAAGCTACACCACACTTACTCCTCCCTTGTACTAGACTTAGGTTAGGTACACCGGGGTAGGCGTATTTTAGAAGCACCAGTTGAGTACTTTTAGCCACTATTTTATCACTGTATGTATTTATGCATTTTATGTATTCTATGTTTATGGCTTAGAAACCATAGCATGCTCTTACAGTACTACTTTATAATACTATTCGTATTATATGCATTGTACTTCTTAACTAGCATTTCAATTGTAGCAGTGCACTTCTTATGTTTAAGAAATAAGACTGTTCAATAAATACTTTTATTCAAAACGCCTGTCTCTCTATTTCTAAGCAACTCTGGTGAAACGAAGCATGCACATCTGACTGAGTGAAATAGCCGTCTATTGTTTCCGCGACTCTAGAGATACATTTCATTCTGGGGAAAAAAAGTTGCCATGTTATATGGTTGTCAAAGACTAATCCCTTCTTGTATTTTCGAGAGAGTTTCTATTGACCTCTGAGCTAGCTGGCACTCACAATTAAATCTAATATATTCGGCAGAGACCTAGTCGAGTTAAGTCCTACGTCTAAGCTGCAGGATATATTATTCCAATGCACAGAGTCTATTGGGAATATAGGAAATACACTTTCTTTTAGCTATGTTCCGCCAACTTAATATTGAATGTTATTCACCATCCACCGGGTCAAATTAACACCTTCATCGACGATTGCATGGATTTCTTCACCTCGCATCTGATCAGCTCAGACAACAATATCTTACTTGGTGACTTCACCATCCACTGGGGAGGTGTGGGCAAAAGTTATGTGCACACCTTTATCTCCTTTCTCAGTGCCAACGATCTACAATAACATTGCCATAAATCCAGACACCACAAAGGCGCCATTCTGGATCTGATAATCTCCAACTCGTCCAACCTACAGACATATGACCCCATCCCAGTCGACTGGTCTGATCACATGCAGATTCCATTCTGCCCAACCGGCTTGCATACCAAAACATAGGGACAACCCAAGAAAGAGAAAATTTGGGTCAGGGACACATCCATCCTTGACACAGAAGCCATTGCCATCACGGCCCTTCCCACTCTAATTTCGATTACACCTCATCTGGACAATAACGAGGCCATTGACAAATACAACTCCACAAATGTGCACCCCTGAAGTGCAAATTATCCAGACCATAACCCTCCAAGCCATGGTTCTCTAAAGAGCTTTATGAACGCCAGAACGAGCCTACACGAAGGAATGAAAGACGTCGCCGAGTGGATGAAGAACAGCCGCCTGAAACTCTACTCAGACAAGACGGAAGTCCTCATCCTGGGACCATCGCCCTCCGCCTGGGACGACTCCTGGTGGCCTCCCGCCCTGGGCACCGCTCCCAAGCCAACAGACCACGCACGCAACCTGGCCTTCATCCTGGACTCTTCCCTCTCAACGCCGTCTCCTCATCGTGCTTCAACACCCTGCGTATGCTCCGAAAGATCTTCCGATGGATCCCGACCGAAACCAGGAAGACGGTCACCCAGGCACTCGTCACCAGCCGACTAGACTACGGAAACACCCTCTACGCGGGAACCACAGCCAAACTACAGAAAAGACTCCAGCGCATACAGAACGCCTCCGCCCGACTCATCTTGGACATCCCCCGACGCAGCCACATCTCCGGCCATCTGAGGGACCTGCACTGGCTCCCCGTCAGCAAAAGGATCACGTTCAGGCTCCTTACCCACGCACACAAGTCTCTTCACGACCTGGGCCCCAAGTACCTCAACGACCGCCTAACCTTCTACACGCCCACCCGCCAGCTACGTTCTACGAGCCTCGCCCTCGCCGCCGTACCACGCATCCGAAGAGCCACCGCCGGAGGAAGATCCTTCTCCTACCTGGCAGCCAAGACATGGAACTCCCTCCCCATCCACCTCCGGCTGACACAGGACCATCTCGCCTTCAGGAAACAACTCAAGACCTGGCTGTTCGAGCAGTAGCGGAACCCTCCCCCAAGCGCCTTGAGACCCTTCCGGGTGAGTAGCGCGCTATACAAATGTTATGATTGATTGATTGATTGATATGAAGAAAGAAAGCTTATCCAAAAATGTGAGAAAGAATTGCGACAACTATGCTTCGCAGAGTGAGAAAACAATACAAAGACCAAATCCTCAGGGCCAAATCCTCCCATATGGGAGCCATTGTGAATTTTGCAAAGAACTGACCGAAGCACCTGTTCGAGGTAATTGCACACACTACTAACCCTGCCACCATTTCGGCTCCTATGTCCCATGTTTCTGTGTGGAACAAACCATCCCAGTTATTGATAATATTGATAATACCTGGGTTGTTTTGTTCCTCACAGAAACGTGGCTTAAAGACAGTTTGTGGGTGTATATCGCATTAGCCACCCCACAGGAATTCTCCATCAAACATTTTGATTTAGATAATAAAATTGGTGGTGAGATTGCAATTATACACCCCGGCATCTACATGTTCTGTCTCAAAGCTTATGAACAATGACAATATGGAGGGCATGGTGTTCACCATTACTCTGACCACCACCTTTTCCGTCTCTGGCGCACTTATCTACTCTCCCACTGCTGGATAAGCTACATCGCTACAATCTCTTTCTGAGTAGTTAGGCCAACTTTACCCACTCCATGCTAATTTTATGGTCCTAGGAGATTTGAATTTTCATGTAGATGACATCAACAACAAATTGGCACAACAATTTCTGGGTACTATGGAAGGCTATAACTAGGAACAACTTGTTAAAGTACCCACTCATATAGGTCATACCCTTGATCTTATTTTGGCCAGTCCTCTTCTGGTCAAAATACTTCTGGTAGTTTTCTCATATGGTCTAATCATGTTTTAATTCCTTTTGAGATTTTAACACCCACCTCGTGTGTCCTACCCTGTGTGATCAAAAAGATGTCCAGACCTTGGCACAAAGTTAATGACTTGCTTCTGGCTGTTGTCTTACAATCTGTCACTATTGATCAGAGTGGAGTGTTGGAGCACGATGCAGCGCTTTTCAATGATTTGTCGAGGAGGCCATTGACATTATTGCACTCTGCTAAGAGACTCAAGACTTCAGCCCCCTGATTCTCCGGTGCTGTACAACTTAATAAATCTAGCTGTAAGAGGCTGGAGAGGCGCTGGAGAGCTAGTTATGATGAAGTCACAGCAAACAATCAAGATGCCCTCATGAAATATCATAGTGCAATATATATGGTCCGTAAAGCTTTTATTGTCCTATCAATTGCTGAGGTAGACAACTTCCCCAAAGAATTGTTTATGGTGGTTAGTGCCTTTCTTTCTCCTTTGGAGACAAAAAAATATGCTAACTTGGTCAATGGAACTTTGTGCAGACCTTACAGTTTTTTTCATAATAAAATTCAGGCTATTTAAGATCTTTTTCATCAGTCTTCCACAGCCTCCTTAGACTTTCCTTTCCCTCCTTCTTCACCAATTCTGTCTTGTTTCCCTCCTATATCTCTTGAAGAATTGGCCAACAGCACTGTCAATTGTAAGTCAGGATCCCCACTTGACCCTTGCCCCCTGACTATTCTTAAAATAGCAGTATCAGTGGTTAATCCCTTGGTGAACAGCCTGCTGAATTAATCTTTTGTTCAGGCAAGGGTTCCCTCTGGTAAGAAGCAGGTCCTTTTACTTCCCCTACTTAAGAAGCTTTCTGCTGACCCTAATTTTCTAAGTAACTTCAGGCCCATCTCACTTCTGCCTACTATGGCAAAGCTGGTAGAAAAAATGTCAAAAGACAGATTCCTATTTTGTGGGAGGAAAACCATCTGCTTCATGATTCACAATCAGGATTGTGTCATGGTTATAACTTATAGCACTGAGATAGCTCTTTTGGAGGTCTTCAGGCATATCAAAAGCAGTCTTGACCAACATTCTTCAGATATGTTAATGCTTATAGAACTTTCTGCGGCATTTGATACAGTCTCACATGCTATTTTGCTTGACAGACTGGAAGGCAGGGGCATTACGGATCTTGCCTTGGCATGGTTTAAATCCTTTATCAGCAACAACTCGCAGGCTATCATTCTCCCTCACTTTAAGTCTGCAACACAGCCTTTAGAGTGCAGTGTTCTGCAAGGTTCAGCTCTTAGCCCTACCATTTTTAATGTATATATGACATATTTGGGCAATATTGTGGAGAACTTTGGAGACAGAGTAGTTTCTTATGCAGATGATACACAGCTGCTGTTGGCCTTTCATAAAAGTGTTCCTTCATCATTGAGTTTCTTTAAATCTTGTTTTGGATCTGTCCTATATTGGATGAATACCAATTTTTTAAGTTGATAAGACTGAGATTCTTTTCTTTGGAACCAAATCTATCCCCAACGCTAAACTTTTCTGGCCATTAGAGATGGGAATTCTCCATCGTCCTTCCTCTGTGGTATGGAACTTGGGGGTTAAATTTGATGCTGACCTCACAAAGGAATCTCAGATCAAAACAATGCCTAGTTCCTGTTTTCTGATCCTCATGAAGGTTGAGATGTATGCTACATTTTTTCCCCCATGGAACAGCAACAAATTATTGTACACGCTTTGATCACTTGCAAACTGATCTACGCTAATAGTCTGTATCTCGGGCTTCCTACTTATCTTATTCAGCATCTTCAAAGCATTCAAAATGCTGGTGCCTGATTGATTCATAAAATCCCTTCTTGAAGCTCCATCTCAAGTCACTTGTTTCAGTTTAATTGTTTACCGATCAACAGAAGGATTCAGTTTAAGCTTGTACTTTTGCTTTTAGAATTTTTAACTCTAAGTTTTCCCTTCTATCTTAGGCACCAGTTCAAGTTGTCCTCCCAGGTGCGTTCTTTGAGGTCCAATAACCATAACGTGGTTCCAACCCCTCACATTGTTTAATTCAAAAGAATGGGGCGTTCTTTTGCCTTCCTGAAAGCGAGATTGAGGAATGCCTTACCTCTGGCCTGGAGAAGCTGTTCAGCTGAAATGCTTTTCAAGAAAAATCTTTAAACGTTTCTCTTTGACTGTGCAATAACCCTCTCTTAAGATCGCGTCTGCCTTTAGACAATGTGGAAATTCTTCTTGCTACCGCCGGGAAACCTTGTTAGGTAGTTGTGCACTTAAAACATGCATTGTATTGTGTTGAATGTCATCCGTGGCCCCTTGCAATGACTTTGTAGTTGTCATTGACAAAAAATTAGAGACATCCATATCTCACTGCGCATCAACTACTCCCTTGAAACAGTTGAGACTCTACCATGCAAAGCACTACAATCATGGTCATCTTTCTCTCCAATCTCCGAACAGGACCTACAAATAACAATCTCCAAAGTAAAACCCTCAAAGCACCATCATGTGGCCATTCAAGGTTCTATCAGCAAATCTCTTGCCACGCACCTTCTCCCCATATGGACTACCATGGTGAACTCCTCCCCCAATCAGGGCCTCTTCCCAGAATGACTAAAAATGGGTCAATTCATCCTGCTTTTGAAAAACCAACTTCTTGATCCAGAGACCTGAACAACTACCGCCCAGCCGCCACACTCCTATTCTTAGGCAAAGTCATTGAAAGTTACGTAGCATCCCAACTAGCCTCCCACATTCAAACAAACAACCTCCTAGACTCTCTCCAATCAGGTTTCCACCACGGTTACAGTACAGAAACTGCATTCCTTTAAATAATCGACGACTCCCTCAGAAACCTTGACTCTGGCAACTCCTGCCTCCTGGATTTATCTGCTGCATGTGACACTTTTAACCATCTGAACCTCCTTCGTACTCTTAAACTTTGGATGATATGTGGAGGCACTGTACTCCACTGGTTCTCCTCATACCTATCCAACTGTTACCAAATTGCGAAATTGGACAACATGCTTTCGAGATCAGTCAGCATTCACCAAGGGATCCCTCAAGGCTTGATCCTCTCCGCAACCTTGTTTAACCTCTGCTTAGAACCTCTATGTGTGATTCTTAGAAACTCTGGGATTCTCGTCCACCTCTAACGCCGACGACACCCAATTATACCCGAAAATCTCACCCCTGGAAGACGTTATACAGCATTCTAAGTAGTACAATAACTAAAGTTATTTTCTCTTCCAACATAATTGGTCCTGCTAATACTTGAAAACTGCCACGTATAGTGTGTGATTGTAGGATCATGCTTCCCCAACTTCCTATGTCACAGTACAAGGGTCCTGAATTGGGTATGGTAACATGGACTAATGACTTTATTTCTCACCCATTCCTGGTTTTTTGTGCAGTAATATACATGGCGTAAGCCATACTGATTGATCACAAATACATATTTTAATGTCCAAGAGATGTCCAAAGCTTTTTAAAAGGGTGTGTCCGTATGTCTGTCCTATTCTTATATGATGTGTATCTACATCTGAGTGCAATGCTTCTCTGCGGTGTATTGCATAATTTCAAAATGAGTACCACAAAGACCATGAACAGATGGATATTATGCTAATGCACTTTATCAGTACACAGTTCATGGATGATTATTTTTCTCTCCCACAGTAATCCAGAGAGACTGACTCAACTTCGGGACGAGTAGCCCTTTGCATGTTGTATGTGTGTACTGCTTGTCCGAACCGATAGGGCATAAGACAAAGTTGGGTGGCTTTAATTGCAGTTTGACAAAAGAGCCAGGTGTGTAACGAAGCCCCTGCAGTGCAAGGGAGGGCCAAGCCTTCAGGGGCCCGCAATCTTTCAGTGAGGCACCCTACAGCCCAAAGACAATTAATATCTGTGAGATATATGAGACTCAGTGGCTTTTTTCCACATACCACTGGCGGGACCCACAATCATTTTGCGTTACACCGCTGAAAAGAACATGCATTAGGAGCACACAAAACAAAGTGATATGCTAGCCTAGCATATCAATTTGCTTTTTAGAATGAAAAAACACACATAGAAAAACGTTAACTTTCCCATTAAACTTTTTAATTTTCTATATTTGTCCATTACATTTATAACTATTCGTGTATTTGTTGTATACTTGTTTCTGTGTTTGTGTATTGTTTTGAGGTTCAAATCATAAAAGCTGCCTAGGCCAGGGTCTCCTGCTTCCAGTAATATATCAGTGGGAGTCCACAGAAGTCAAACAGTTAGGAAACTCTGGCAAATTGCAATGCCCTGAATTCCTCAAGAGAATCAGGATAAGATGTGCTATAGGTCTTCAATGTGTGTGATATGAATTAATCAATAATGGATACATTTCCCTTCCTGGAACCAGTCTCCAAATGCTGTGCAGAATTATATTTCAGAGGTCACCACTAGCCAAGACTTATCTTAACTGTGGGCTGCATTTGTAGTCTACACCAAAGACTTTAGCTGCTTGCCATGCCGTCCCATCCATCGTCCAGGTGTTAATTCCATTCTCTTCTGCCAAAAGGTCCCTAGAAATGCTAGATTCCAATGACGCTGGCTGAGCTAGAGTATTTTCAAAATGGATGTAGGTGGTTACTTGGTCGTCATGTATCAATAAGTAGCATAGTGTGTTTCTCTTAAAAAATAATATTTCTCTTGGTCATTCTGCATTTGTCTTATGTTAGTATCAATAAATCCCAACTTAGTCCAGCCTGGGATCCTGCAAATGCTACTTTTGTTAATAATGAATAAAACCGCCTGAAGAATTTCCAGGTGAAGACTATAGGGATGCTCTGGGTGACGCACGTACAAGATAATATTTTATGCATACAAATTCACAATAACTGTGTAAAGGGAAGGATAGACCACTATGCTAATTCATCTCCCTGGTAGCTCAAGCCAGCAGCTGGACTTGGCAGATAAAATGTGTTTGTATTCTTTTCTTAGCTTTTTTTGTTATCTTGGTGTAGGCAACATGTGGGAAACGTGGCTTTTGTCGTTCATTTTCTGAGATTCGTATTAGTCTTACATTGCAAAATGATTTGCTTGGCTTCATCTTGTATTTATGTTTTAAGATGGAAAGGAGGTACTCCCTTGACTTCTGTACAGTGATGATGTTGGCTGAAAATACAAGTAATTTTATTCTGGGTATGATGAGGCACTAGAGTTTGCTTAGTGATGGCATTTAACTGGTCTTCTCCATCTTTCCTTTGTATGGGTGTTGATGAGTGTGACCTATTTGAGGATAAGAATGTGAAATGGAATGGGAAAATGAACAGACCCATCAATGGAAATGGGGCGGAGCATTTCATGAAGCTGGGATCAACAAAGATGTGCTTACGTTCACAAACCTCTTTCAATATGGGGCACAGTGGTGTGCAAAGGGCCACAATGAGGAGAAAAACCTGGTGAGTGAGTGGGAGGCGAACGTGGATCTCCTGCACTGCACTGCATTATGATGGGATCGGGGGATTCTGGAGGGCCTCCCTTTTGTTCTCTGACAAGTAGCAGTGGCCTTGGAACATATGGTAAAGCGGGTATTGTGTCTGATGCCGTATGTCAGAATGCTGCCCCTCAGGTGGTTAAAAACCATCCGAGATATTCAGCCCATAATGGATATGAGACCGTAGTTTTTAAGGGGGGGGGCTGCATGACAGCTGGTGACCTTAATGGCAAGGGTGTCTTCCTTACGATGGAAGAGACTAGCACTACAGCCAGTTTCTGCAATATATTAAGGTGTCCTACATGCTCCCGGAGATCTAGCCAGACTTCCCCTCCGAACTCACGGAACCTCAGACATTACAAATAATACTGGACCCGGGATCCACAAGGGAACTAATCTCCTGCCTTTACAGGGCTATCAAGAGAGGTTGCAGCGTTAATATGACGTGAGTACAGAGTAGATTGGCTGATGCTCTGCCTGAACCGTTGTCTGAGAGTGCTTGGAGGAGAGTTTATGTTCATGAGGTAGCCAGCAATGTCAGATTCAAGCTCACCCAGTTCTATTATCTGCATCAAACCTGCATGACCCGACAGCGTCTGCATCGCATAGACAGAGCTCGGTCGGACGAATGCCTTAGATGTGGTTATGCTCCGGTGACCATATGACATGAAAGTGTGGAAGACTTCAGGGGTTTTGGGATAAGATTCTACAGATTCTTCGGGAGGTAACATGGGTGCCAGTGGAGACCAGTGGAGGCCTCTATCAGTCCCGGCCTTCTAAGGATACTGATGTTACCTAAACCTGGTGCACAAATGTCACATCTACTAATTGAATACCAGGCAGTAGTGCACCCATTCACTTCACTTTACCACGTTCCTGAAGAAGTGCTACTTGACCCGTTAGGGGCAAGCACAGGCAGGAAACATGTCGACCTTACACACTTAGACTGCCCCTGAGAAACATTATAATCCCCACAGGGGCCCACTTTTGTTTTTACCTAGGCTAGAGCTACCTTTTCATTAAAATTGACTGTAGAGGACTGCCCTATACCTATTTTATCTTACCTCACCGTGCACTACCCAGCCCCCACACCCGCATGCACCTAAAGGCTTCATCTTTAAAAGATCCCTAACAAAGAGCCCCGGTTTCGAGATCCCGTCAGGCATTGCAGCGCCAGCCAGACGAGGGGCACCCGCCCTATGATGAAGCATGACACCTCTCGGGGTGTGTGAGGGCATCAAGAAGGAAGACCTGTCTTTCCCCTTCAACCCTGTTTCCTCCCACCCCCCCCCCCCCCCCCATCACATAGGAACTGCACACCCTCTGTCAGCTGAATGTATCATCTTGGTTGGCTATGTGTTGTCGAGTGGGCCCTGGGACAATGCCCTGGGTTCAATGGAATGCCTATATCCATCTTTCTTTCCCGACCCTCCTTTCACCTCTGTATTCTCCTGACACACCGGTGTACCGGGTTTTGGGGGAGGTGGGTTATCCACTATCAGAGGATTTAACCACAGACGCCAAGTTTCGCTGCTCATTCTTTCATTTCTTTTAGATGTTTATAACTGTTTCACTGTTTAACCTAGGCACTTATGCTATTTTTCCATTATAGCACTGCTCTGGGTGTATGTGATGATACTCTTCCATTATGCTGACATTTTGTGTACTGATGCATTGTGCCTTTTATGTATGCAGGTACTAATAAACACAATAAAAAATAAAGATATGCTTACGTATCTTGCATTTGTTGTCTGTCGATGGGAACGAGTTATGGAGGCATTTGTGCAGTTTAGCAAAGTTCTTTAGCATGGTGCAGGATTTGGAGTTGACACAATCTAGATTGTAATTTCCAAGTAATAGGTCTTGAAGCCACTTTATGGCTTGTTGTGATAGTTATGAACTGGTTGATAGAATCATTTATTAAGTTTCTGGTAAGAAGTGAGAAAGTGGATAACGTTGGTAGAAAACCATGTGAAGGCAATTTTATGGCATTCAAATATGTCATAACTTGAAATGAGAAAAGACCTGTAATAGAGTGAGTTTTTGGGGATGCCAGTCATGTTGCCACCTACTTTGTACTATGTACAGTGAGTGAGGAATTTTAATCTTGAGGGGCTAAGAGGTTAATGATACTTTGCAAGGAAGCCGCCTGAGCCAATCACCAGAATAGAGTGCAGAAAACTCACCGGTTGGCGGTCTTTCAAAAATGGAACAGAAGCCTTGAATGAATCAATAATTGCCAATTGTACAATGCACAGCATACAGAGGAAAGGGCTGCATAGTTATTCCTCAGGAAGGGGGGTGGCCCTGAAAGACTGAGTCGCCACTGTCAAAGCGGTAAGTTCCTGAAATGACTGATTCATGCATTCTGCCAAAAGGTTAAATACCGGAAATGTCCAGTGGTATATATGTAGGAGTGGGACACTGTGCACACAGAGGGTAGTCCACACTGGGGCTCTGTAGAAACTTTAAAAGCGACACCTTTCTTTTCGGAAAAACATTTTAATGACCTGCTTCTGGGCATAGGCAATGCCAAACCAGCTGAATGGTGCAGAGCGAAATCACAGAATGATTTACATATCCAAGTAGATCACAAATGTACTATTTAAAATGTATTTTTATAATGTTCTTCATGCTGTTCATTGTTAAATTCTTCTAATTTCCGTTTTTGTTTTGAGATTGAGGAGCTTAAGAAATTATTTATATAAATATATACATTGAGCTTAAGCAATGTCTATCTTGCTCTTCAATTGACCTAACATAAATGCCTTACAATTGTAACCCTTCCCTCCACATAATCATCTCCTGCAAGGTGGAGAAGATTCACTGGCCTCATGTGACCTTGGATACTCACTGTATCACTGCACCAGGATCTATATAACAGGATCTTTCAATGTCCCAGGTGACCCTTTTCTTCACAGTCTCTGCTTCTGTCCGGTGAACTTTGTCCTAGGTTGGAAGCAATGGTCAGAGTTAAAAACTTAAAGGTGGAGTATCTGAGGATCACAGTGCTTTAACAGAGACATTTGTGGCATTCATCTACTGGAATAGCAGATTGTGTTGCTAGTCATGACTGAAACACTAGAAAAAGATACAGCTACAATGCAGAAACTAGTTACATGTTTGAAGTCAAGCATGACCTTTGAGCATCCCAGTACTGGTGGTAACCCTCAGACTGGAGCACACTGCATAGCAGCATACAGTTTTACAGTTAAGCAATTTTAGAAGCCAAGGCCCCATTTTTCACGTAGCCTTTCCCTCCACCTTGATCTTTGTCCATAGCATGGTCTCCAAATTACAGCCACCTTCCAAGAGCCTCTTGCTGATTCCTAACCTCTTTAAGATTAAGCTCTCCATCCTCCTCTTCATATAGACCTCCAGTGATGAAAGCATCAGGAATGTATAGCGCCTCAGAAACCTGAACATTGGTTATGGGCCATTTCTTTGGTCGTGGGGTTGGCTCTTTTTCACCTCCAAGTTTCAGTGTCCCATTGGAAAACACCAGCGGATGTTCCTTCTGCAGAGAGGCAAGATATGGAAATACTTTTACAATCATAATAGGGGGACGAGGAATTCAACAAAGGATTTGGGTAGCTACAACACAAAATGGACGTGCACGCCATACACAGAAAAAATACAATCACCACCAACCAAGGCATTGTTATTTCAAATGTCTGTAGGTCTTAGGCAGGGTGTCAAAAAGGTGATTTAGCTGCCCCCATAGGCACTAGTTAAGTGGGACACCAGGCAAAGACACCATGCCATTGGACAAATGTTTTATCACACTAATACATGTGCACAAACACACGTGTCTCCAAACCTTAACCGTTTTCGGCAGGATTCTTGTATTGTGCTTGAATCATTTGGCAGAGGGTATCATGAGATGCCAGCAACCAATCAAGAACAAGGTCATGGTCATTGGTATCACCAGGTGAGGTGATGCTGCAACTTGGTGAAAAGCCTAACTCTCCTAGGTTGTGCTACATTGTCCTGGTGTGTTCATGTAACCAGAATTGCGAAATGATCCAATCAACCATCTTGTTGGTTACTGTATCTTTGGTACAATGAAAACTCCAATGTATTTTAACCAAAGCATTGATCTTGTGTGTTTGAGACTAAAACATGTGTTAATGTGTTATAAGTAAGATTTATTCTGAGGCATCATTTATCATTTAACTTGTTATGTATAAATGGGTTTCTCTTTGCTTGAAATATTATATTTACTGAATGAGGGTTCACAACCTTGACTCCCACACATTTACAGTGTTATAGAGATACATGAGATGTAACTGTTAGTTGGTGGGCAGATGGGGGCCTTACCACGAAATGGGGGCTATTTTTCCCCATTCTACTGGTCATTTTTCATACAAGCCTGTTGTAGGTTTTTAATATATACATGACTTGGGAACCTTTGCAATGACATGATTGTGTTAAAACCTATTGCATTGCATGTCATACAATCTCTGCTTTCAATGTACATCTTTGCATTGTATTATGTGAATGCCAATTGAAAACTAATTTAAAAATGTATTATAAGTAAGATTTCTGACCACATAAGCCACCAAACCAGGTTTGGTAACATTCAAAATTGATTACACAATTTGTGGTCGTCATAAATGGGAGTTCTAACTTTTAACTGAACAAATCATCAAATCAAGGATGATGGCATGTTCATTTTAGAACCATTTGTGGTCGTTCACCACAATTTTTTGTGACTTTGGCATTTAAATACAATGCGTGTTTCCATCCATCTTGGTATGTATTTGTGTTCGTTTTCCATGGCTGTTTGTAGATTTATTAACTCTCATCTTTTAGGTGTACATGCTGGTTGTCCACACAATTTATTTTTAACTGTTCTGATTTATGCTACAATTTCATTATACTAAGCACTCTTCATAAGAGAAGCTTTGTGTTGGGAACAACTACCAGCAAAATCATACACTCATAGGTTGTTGTTACTTGTCATCTTGTGCTTCCAGGAGTTTGCGTCCTTAGACTGAGAAGGCATATCTCACAGCTAGCCCTAAAGTACTTATGGTTTTATGGCATGCTGGAGAAGGAGCAAACTAGATGGGCCTGGTAATCCCCATCTCTCTTGATATGCCTGTTTCCAGATAACAACTGGTAATCTTAGGGTTCTGATAAGCTCTAAGGACAGAGATGTTCAACTATTTGGCATATATTAAAGAACAGTGCCCCTACATTCTCTCACTGACCCTCTGTTTTAAGTTAGAACTGTGAGCCAATTAACTTGGTGTAACTTGCGAACAAGAGTAATGCATGCATTTTCAGCTCATTGCCATGGGTTATTCGCCATTAGACCGGCAAAGACTAATGGTGAAGCATGATAACTTAGTTAATCAATTGTTTAGTCTGTTTATTGTATTGTATTTGTATGTTATGCTTTTATGGTTTTTTTGTTAAAATACCGAATAAAGCTATCTTGAATTGAATTGAATAGTTAATCAGTCTTATTTGTGTTTCTGTCTGTCGTGCTATATGGGAGTCCAGAGTCATTGCCAAACCAGGAAAGTGTGATGAAACTCTTATCACCTGGAAATGTGAGCATTCCCCGGAGCAATAAATGAGGAAGCACAGCACAAAGGTGCACTTGCCAAACTACATATGTACACAAAAAGAAAGAAGGTCAAGATTAAACATGTAAACTAAGTTATCCATACACCTAAAAACTACACACTCTAGAATGATTCCTCCTCAAGTCTCTGGGTTGCTGTCGCTTCCCCTCAATTTTGCTGATCTTCGTGAGTAGAAGATTTTTGACATTCTATTTTTTTGCACAACTCTTACATATTTACTCTTCCTTGTATAGCACTGTCATCTTTATTCTACCTTTTCTCTTGCTGTGGCCTTAGAGACAGACTCCATCTGAAACAACAGGCTCTTTTCTTGAGCCCTCTGAAAGGTTTATATACGAGAAAAGGCAGCCGGGTAAAAGAGGATAGCACTGCCAGGACTAGTCACAAAGGTAACAAGATATTGCCCACCTCAGATGTTCAGCTGCCACATGACCACAAAGTTCAACATAAATTCAAAGGAGTATGAGAGGCAATATATATACAGGGTAAATTGTAAGTATGTACAGAAAGCAAAAGAAGGAATTCGACGTTGTTGTTTATGATCTTAAGGTGTCTTTTATTCAAGATGCACTCGGTTTTCGTACGTAGACAGCCCACGCGTTTCGCCCAGACATGGGCTTCTTCAGGTCTGTAATACCATACAATATATACAATATTTAAAATCCAGACGTATAGCTAATATTGTTAAGTGCAGTATAATTGGTGACTTGTATTAACAGTTCTGGTGGTGAGAGTAAACACAGGGTAAAGTGTGGGACAAGAAAGAAGATATGGTGAGGGAGGAGAGTACTTCCAAGAGGAAGTAAAGAAACCAATGCTGTGGATAGTGACGGAAGGCTGATATTCTACAATGCTTTCAGGTGTTCAAATCGTGCTGGGGAAGATACCGCTAAAGTCCCAATAAATGTATAGGTTAAAATATAAAGGACAAAAGAAGGCCTCCAGCGGGGAGCGTGGTAGTTAGGAGTACGCTTACCGATAGCATAAAGTAGTCAGTTCGCCAGGTAAGTAAGACCAGGCCCAAATTCTAATCAATTCTGCACCAGGACAATTGAAGTAAGAGGAATTAACCTAGGCAATTTTAAGAAAAAGTATCAGTGAACAAAATTCTCATCTGTAAAGGAAGCAGGTTGAAATGTGCATATTAATTCAAACTAACCTCTCAAGTTAGAAGCAAAAGTAGTCTAATAGTTTGAGAGGACTCAAGTATCCGCCTCTGTTGAGCTGATCCATAGTAGAGGCAAAGAGTATCTATATGAAAAGTGACTCAGATGAGTAAAAGGAAGCGGGCCTTGATGGGTTAATTAAACAGCATGACAAAAAGTCTACATGGTAATCTCTCTAATACAGCTAAAGGCTATTCCATGCTGAGTAACACTAGGCTCAGGCAACCACAGCAGTGAGTATGATGTACCTATGTGTAAACCGAACGCTCTGGACCAAGACCAATCCGAGGTGATTGACATTGGGCGCTGTTAGCAGCAGGAGCAGCTGGTACGATACACCTATTGTTACAAACACGTGCCAGTGGAGCAGAGAAAAGTGTGTTATGCTATAACCCCAAGTGAGCAACAGTACGCGCAGAGAAAAGTGTGCTATGCTATAACCCAAAGTCAACACCCGTACGCCCAGGATGCATAGACTTGTTGCAAGTGTGTGTTTAAAAGAGTTGCCGGTGCAGTAAAACCAATAGTGCATTTCCCACTGTGTTGCCGACCAAGTTCACGCTTGTGTGAGATGTCAAGGCTCATCCAGTGGCAAGGATGGTAACCCTAAGTCAGCAACAGCACCACCAGGAAGCTTAGATTTGTGAAAAGTGTGTGTTATAAAAAGTAGCAGGTGCAGTAAAAGCAATAGTACATGTCCCCCAGTGTTTTGCCGACCAAGTACACGCTTGCGTTAAATGTCAAGGCTCATCCGGTTGACAAGAACGGTTAAAATAAGAGCACAATAATCTCCTCTTCGCGAAAATGAAAATTAAGTTAAAACGGGGTGGCTAGAGCCCGGCTGAGCAGGTTGCCTAAGCACCAAGAGTAAATTGTATGAAAGCACAAAGTTAGACCAAAAGCAAGGTGGCCCGCGACCATGACCCCTGCCGCGAGTATGCCCGCTAGTCCTAAAGCTTACTTGCAAGAAGAGCTCCGTATACGAGCCGTGTCCTGCGCCGTGTCCTGCACCGTCTTGTCCTGGCGGGGAAAATTCGTTGGAATTAATTATTCAGAGTCCTATCTAAGTAGGGCACCCGTTTATTGCTTCCGGGTTGGAAGCTGCTTCCTGTCCTAAGAGACTAGACTGACGACCTTGGGTCCAAAGGCCGCCATATTGCTGATCAAGTTACCAAAAAAACTTGATGGGAATTGTTGTACCTATTCGGTTGAAGTTCAAGAGGAACGAATGGTATTTCATATTAAGAAACGATGTAAATGAATGGATATCATATCGACAGCGCATCGGTTGTTCTAGTGTGAAAAAACGGAATCCCATCTAAATCAACTATGACCGCAAGCGAGCTGTATATAAACGTAATGAGAGTGGGAGCGCTTAATAGGGATATAAGGTGGCAGATAATGTAGGATTGGTAACTTGCAATGCATTAAAGATAGCAGAATATGTTAGGATATGTAAGCAATATCCCAGTAGACAGGAGTAAAAATCCAGGACCATAGCGGCAATTTAAAAAAAAGAGGGGGGGATCCATGTTGTATTGCGTATTAATGTGACAGAGTTAGGTGCAGACAGGAAAAAAGGGTTTGAATAATTAAGGAGAAATGGTGACATGGGTAAGATTAATCCATTATCAAAACATAAAAAGGTTATTTTGACTACGCACAGGTAGTCATGTTAGAGAGAATAAATACACATCCTGTGTCTGACATCAGTCTAATTTTAGTCTCATAATGTCATATCACATTGTCAATACACTGGTGAAGAGTACCATTAGGTTCTATGAGCTCAGCACAGCACTCGGAGTGCAATCAAAATGTAAAAAAGTATGTAATATAAACAGACACATTCAGGGCTTTGTCCATCACATGGAATACAGAGACAAGTTTCTCGCGACATCAGCGAAAACATAGTCGTTATGGAATGTGACACAATAGTGTTTAGGGAAAGGATTCATAGATTACCATTAGGTTCTATGAGCTCAGCACAGCACTCGGAGTACAATCAAAATGTAAAAAAGTATGTAATATAAACAGACACATTCAGGGCTTTGTCCATCACATGGAATACAGAGACAAGTTTCTCGCGACATCAGCGAAAACATAGTCGTTATGGAATGTGACACAATAGTGTTTAGGGAAAGGATACATAGATTAGAAAATGCCCAGTACTAACAATCTCAAAGAATGAGGATTTTATGTGAACATGTCCCATTTCAGTGTTGGTTGTCTATGTAAGAAAACTGAGTGCATTTTTAATAAAAGACACCTTAAGATCATAAACAACAATGTGGAATTCCTCTTTTACCCTCTTAAAGGTTCCTGAAACTTCTTGAAAGATTGGATGTGCAACTAAACTTGAATGAGTTTTTCCTGGACAAGAAGAACGAATACTTAACTGTTCTGTGCCACATGTATGGTGGTACTCTGCATACAAGAGGCTAGAACTTTGACGGATACCTTGTGCAGTCCTATATTGTCAGAGCTTGGAGAGCAAGGTATTTAGCTGACCAACCCAGGGTCCACACTTACCTGCTTAAGTCACCTCCATGACAATTGCCAGAACCACCTTTATGGGAGTCTGTGCTTGCTAGTTTCATGTCTAGGCAGAAAAGTACATTTCAAAGAAGTACAGCATTGGTTTGAATCCCTTTGAGTGAGCATTTGAGTCTATGTATATTAGCTCTGAAACCTCTAACCTGTGAAAATGGTCTGTAGCATTCTAGAGTAGCAGCTTGCTGTGTTGCATGAGCTCCAGAGAGGTTCATGTTAATCAGGCCAAGGTGTCTGGGAAGCCATCAGCTTCTTCAGAAGTTTACCTCCAAACACCCTCCTCCCAAAAACCTCTCCTCCCCAATCTTCTTAAAGTACTCCTGGATGGCACATTGGGTCACTGAGTCACCAATAGTCTGACCTGCTGTGCTGTATGAGTGTACCTGGAGTAAGAATCTGCTCCATGCACCTGCTGCTGTATGCTGCATCCACAATGGGAGAAAGGACCAAGAGTCGCGGGGTTCCGGTTTCGACCAATGCGGAGGTAATCACTGCTGGTTTGGACACAAATATCGGTGCTGGATGCGCAAGTTCATCTGCTGAAGTGGGGCATGGCGGCACAGCAAAGTTGAGGCAGAGCATTAACTACGGGCGAAAGAGCCAGGTGTTGCCAACAAGAGGACGGGGTCATTGAATACAGTACAACAACATTACAGAGGTGAGCAGGTGGAGCACTACGTGTCCAGGAAATTAGAGGGCTTAGAGGCCCAGCCTATGGGAAAGGGTGGTTTCCATGACTTATGCTTACCCCGCATGGATTGTGTGTTTGCGAGACTGCGGCATTCTTGCAATAAAAGCAGAAGCTGAAGACTGACCACTGCATGAACTCGAAATGTGCTGGGACAACACTGAACACTGAACAATGTCAATAATGGTTGAGCAACTAATCAATGGGGAAGGATCACTTGTCCTGCATGAACCAGGGTATGCAGGAAGTAGGCGAAGTGTCTCCAATAAAAACCCTCATGCACGTGTTGAGAAATCGTGGTAGCTGTATATTTTGATTCTCCGCTATTAGTACACGTGTGTGCATAATCATAGCGTTAGTTTTTGGTATGCCGTTCCCACCAGGAGGATCTTACCCATGGTTAAAAACAGTAGTGACCCAGTGATGTGGACAGTGTTCAGTTTAAACAGACCCCCCAGGATATAGCGGCATGGATTAGCAAATTTAGCGGCACAAAAATGGAAATTTAGCGGCACAAATATGGAAATTTAGCGGCAATTTTGCGGCATTTTATTTGGCCATTTTTCCTACAACAAATACAGATATCTTTGTTTTTTGAGTTAATTAACAACATGAAGCTATATATATTTGGTTTAATTACAATGTAGACACTTTGGGGCAGATTTACAAGCCCCTTGCGCCCCTTTTACACCACCGTTGCATCACTTTTGTGACGCAGCGGCAACGCAAAAGATGCGCCATGGTGCGGGGTACTTACAACGTGACGCATCTGGGAGATGCGTCACGTTGTAAAGCCCTGCGCCAGAAGGAGGCGTTCCTGCGCAGAAACGCCTCCTAAAAGTTGCTGAGTGAAATCTACAAGATTTCACTCAGTCACTTTTGGGCCCATGCTGCGTCAAAACCCTGCGCCTGCTTGAAGCAGGCGTAAGGCGTTTGGCAAACAAGCCTTTCTATAGCCTTCCCTCTGACTCTTCCCCCTCCATCTCCCCTTTACTCATCCCAAACCTCCTCCTACTGCTATAATCTCCAAAGAAACCCTTACCTCTTCTATCCCTCCACAACTCTTTTCAATCCAAAAGACTCGCATGTACACTGCTCAAATAAATTTCGTATTTCCCCTGTAGTAATTCCCAACTAATCCTGTGTGCTTCGACGCCTTCTCAGGAGTAGTAAGCGCTATATAAATACACTACAATAAACCAATTTATCCTGCTACTGTTGTAACGCGCTGGTGACTTGGCTACATAAAATTGCAGATGGTTTATCACAGTGAACCTTCAGGAAAAACTGTGATGGTGGCTCTACTCTCGATGCAACGGAAAGATATAGTTCTACACGTATGATGAAATGTCATTCAGAAAGACACATTACGTTGACTACCAGACGAGTGTCCCATAACATACAGCATGGCGTAGGAACTTGCTTTGCTCACGCTGGTGATTGACCTGATTTTAAATATGTATGTAACATTACAATATAAAAAGGCAAATACAAACAATAGCACGACTGTCCTACAAACACAATTAAAACTTTCACTGCTTGACTGAAAGCGCCCCGTCACATCTCCTCCCATTCAAAGGTAACCGCCTAAGCAGGCTCCTCATTTGTAGTCCTTCTATTATGTCCATAAAGAAAGGGGCTCGTATCACGTAACGCAGGGAAGTAATCCTTAGAAGAAAACTACGAGTCCCAGGGTGCTTCTTCGGGAGATTCTGACTGTAGAGGAGAACGGAAATCTGAACGTGGGTGAGCATGAAGTATTTGTTTCTCTTTTAATCTATGTGCTCCACGTTTTTTTAAAACTGACTTTCCATAATATTTATTTGTTTTGTCCAATGGTCCTCCGTACTTCCGAGCGCGCTCCTGCTACTCCATGCCATTGAGTCCGTCAATGTGAAGTGCTTTCAGACCCCCCAGGATATAGCGGCTTTTGGAAAAATGCCGCAATTTCTACAATAGTGCCGATTTCGCGGGCACTTATGTAAAAATCGCGGCATTTTTACAAAAGTGCCGATTTCGCGGCAAATCGCGAAATCGCGAAATCCTGGAGGGTCTGTTTAAAATATCCGTACAGCCAGATACTAGACTTTATTAGGTCTGGATTCGGGTAGCCCCTTTTGGGGAATGCTAAAGAAGTGCGTTCTTTGAAAATATTAGGAATTCAGAACGCACTAGCAATTAGTGAGAATAAAAATGGCCGACATGTTTCAGCCCCATCTGCCGATATTCGGACTTATGGGCTTTCTTCAGGACCAAACGTGATATGTGAAAGTGGTGCAAGTCTACAATATTATTGCAAACAAGTGTGTGAAAAGGAAGATTATCAACCTGTTTCTTCTCTTTAAGGTCTCAATGTACCTGAAGTGCGTCAAGATCACACTTCCTTCGGAACTTCCGGGTTACAATCGGCAGCCTCAGCGTAATGCGAAGCCCGAGGAATGGAGCACAAGCCCCCTCGATGCCGTTGAAATAACCGAAGGAAGTGTGATCTTGACGCACTTCAGGTACATTGAGACCTTAAAGAGAAGAAACAGGTTGATAATCTTCCTTTTCTCACACTTGTTTGCAACAATATTGTAGACTTGCACTACTTTCACATATCACGTTTGGTCCTGAAGAAAGCCCATAAGTCCGAATATCGGCAGATGGGGCTGAAACATGTCGGCCATTTTTATTCTCACTAATTGCTAGTGCGTTCTGAATTCCTAATATTTTCAAAGAACGCACTTCTTTAGCATTCCCCAAAAGGGGCTACCCGAATCCAGACCTAATAAAGTCTAGTATCTGGCTGTACGGGTATTTTGAAATGAACACTGTCCACATCACTGGGTCACTACTGTTTTTAACCATGGGTAAGATCCTCCTGGTGGAGGCTGCATACCAAAACCTAACCCTATGATTATGCACACACGTGTACTAATAGCGGAGAATCAAAATATACCGCTACCACGATTTCTCAACACGTGCATGAGGGTTTTTATTGGAGACACTACGCCTACTTCCTGCATACCCTGGTTCATGCAGGACAAGTGATCCTTCCCCATTGATTAGTTGCATTGAATAGAGGAAACTGAAGGATCAGTATTTCCTCCTCCCTTCTTTGATTAGTAAATAATGGTTGAGCAACAATGAATTATATGAACTGTATGACTGGGGTCAAGGTTAAATGTCATGGCCAATAAATTGAGTATTAAACGGACTTTTAAGTTGGGTAAAAATTATTGAAAAACTGGAGATAAAATGATTTGTCGAATGGTGGCCGTCTTCTTGGTCTGGTCATAACTATGAAGACTGACTACTTACTATGCCCAAGTAATCTACATATTACTGTTATTATTATCTCTATAATGGCGCGATCTAAGATATAGGGGGCAGGTCAGAAGAATGAGCTTATTATTAAGGATGTGGGTTTGCTGTCCCAATACTGCACAAAGGCCTTTGATGAATTTCCTAGAGGGGCTTAAGAAGAGTCAACTGGACCAGTGACAAGCCCTCTACATCAATTGCCAATGCTGAGGACTCTGCTACAAACAAAATAAGAGAGAGTTTAATGGAAAAATCTGAAGGTTCCTATCCCTGACGGGCATGACAACAAGGTGCCAAAGTGATACGGAGAAGACAGTAGTAACTAATAGCAAAGATTTTGAAATAATATTTCAGCCAAAGTGGCCAGTATGGCAGCTCAGAGGTCTGGAAAGGGAGATACTTTAAATCCGTTGGGTCTACACTTGATATAGGAGAGGAGTCTAGAATTAGGCCTTAATGCGGATGGGATATCAGTTGGCGCTACAGAAGATTTCGCTGCGCAACTCAGCACCAGAGATATTTGATGCCAACGTATTCATGATTGGGACCAAGATTCCAGTTGTACCCTTTTCTGTAACAAGCTGTTAAAATGTTAACAACACCACCAACATCTGAACATCTGAACCAATGCCTGAAACCTATGTTTTCAAAAGCATGGATGCTTTGGATACAGGCATTAGCAAACTGAGGGACCAGATGGAAGCAGAGAGAGATTCTGGCAATGAGAATGCTTTGGCCATCAGTGATGTCACTGACCATGTCATGAGTGATGTAATATGTGTTGACATCAGCACTGCATTGAGAGGGCGTAAGTAAAGCTAACTAACAGCTGAATTTCACAGGTTTTGTACAAGTGAAATGTCAGCCTAACTATAACATTCCTGTAACCTGTGTTTTTTTTCAGTGAATTTCTAAGGTTTTTAAAATGCTAATTCCTAACTATAAGGTCCCTGAAACCTGTGTCTTTTCAGTGAATTTCTTAGGTTTCTTTTAAATGCTAATTCCTAACTATAAAGTCGCTGTAACCTTTGGATTTTTCAGTGAATTTTTAAGGTTTTTTAACTTGCATTTACGTTTGCAGTGTGGTGGAGAGAGGGGTCTGGGCCTGCAACTAGCTCTCAGAAATTCCATTGCGTAGGACTTACAGGAGCTACCAGGAGGGCTTCTTGATCTCCGAGGTCCCTCTGGAGTAAAGTGGACTTCATCCCAAACCAGTAGTTCGCAGAGTAGTGGAGAAAGGGGCGTGGCCTCAGAGCACCTCTCAGCAATCCAGATGTTTGGGGCTTACTGGAAGTAACAGTAGGGCTAGTTGACCCCCAGGGACCCTCAAGAGGCAAGGGGACTTCATCTCCCAACCAAGGGCAAAGTTTGCTCGATATGAACAAACGAGAGCAAAGTGCTCTCAAAGCGAGCGCACTGTTTGCTTTGTAATGGAGGGAGCAGTGCTCCCGCCATCCCATAGCAAACTGCAATGTCCTGGGACATTGCTTGAGACGGCCCTGGGGGGGTGTGTTCCCCAGGGCCATTTACGGCTCCAGGAGGGGGAGCCATGGGACCCCCCCTCCAATTTGGAAAGAAGAAGCCCATGGGAGGCAGGATCCCCCATGCCTAATTATCCACATAGCCCCGGGGAGGTGGCTGCCGGGTAGGGCCGTGCAGCACCCCGTATTTCACAAACATAGCTCCGGGGACGTGGCATCCCCGGGGCTGCGTGGGGGGCCACATAGCGCCCCGCATTCAATGTATAAGCCCCAGGGAGGTGGCAGATGCCCAGTGCTATGGAGGCCTGCATGGGCCCCTGCATCTCTTTTCATCATTGCCCCTGTGACCTAACCCACCCAGGGGCTTAAAGGAAACGAAGCATGGAAGTCCGCGCTTTGTGTTTTTTTCTTACATTTTCAGCCGGATTCGCGGATCCACCACAAATGCAGCCGACATTTTGGCCCCCCAGAGCAGGCCTTGGGGGTCAGGGTGCTTCTACCATTCTCCCTTTTCTTGTTTTTTTCTTGTTTTTTAACCCTTTTTCATGTTATACGGTTCAACTGAGCCACAAGATGGCTTCCAACACTTCCTGGTTGGAAGTGTTGGCAGCCAATCAGATTGCATGCTCGAGATGAGGAGGATTCGCAGATCCTCCACGTCCCCAGTTGTATATCTGAGAAATGTTTCTAACTAATTTCTTTAGAACAACTGAACGGATTTCCAGCATTTAACAAAAAGAGTGCTTTCTAAACCAAGAGCTACCATTTGCCAAATTTGGTGTAGTTCCGTGCATCAGTTCGGGCTGTAGCCCTGTCTAAAGTTTCCAATGGAGATTAGCATGGAGAAACGTTGTTTTAGGACCCCCCCTCCTTGGAAGAATTGAGGCCGCAATAGAACTCGTGCTGGGAGATCGGAGCAGCCCGAGTCACGTGTTTGGGGAACAATGGGGGCTGGCTAGCGCCGGTCGGGAGGAATGCAGTGTGGTAGGAGAGTGATCCTACGGACTTCGCAGATTCATGCCGCTATAAAGTATGTCGAGGTGGCGGGAGAGATGGGTAACCTCGCCCGAGACTGCCCTGACTGCCCGAGACTGCCCTGACTAAGTGGTGTTCAGTGTATTGGTGTTTTTCGTATTGTTTGCTGTTGAGCCTCGGCACTCGGCTGATTCTAACAGGGACGTGACTCCGCCTCCCGGGGTGCCCAGTTCAGGTGGCTGCTTAATGAGGATTGCTGCGAGGGAAAACTTAAAAGCTCCTTGCTCCTTGCGATTCCTGTGATTTTTGGCTGGTCTTTGGCAGGACTCTCTGGGTTGAAATTGTAGCTACCCCGCATTTTTGTGTTGTTCTTCCATACGTATGGGAACTAGTATCTGTTTGCTTTTAGCAAGCTGGGTCCGGGCAGTCGCCTCTGTGAAGACTGCACGGAAGGCAATAACGAGGCTACATTGTACATATAGAGGAGCGGACTAGAAGATCGGTGTCCACATAGTGTGTGATCTTCCTGGGGTGCGCAAATGGAGAGTGCAGGGTGTTAAAAAAAATGTTGAAAAGAGTTGGACGACAGGTACTCTGGGAGCTCCTTTTCCCGCAATCATATTACATGAGCTGATTTCAAGGCCTATTGCAATTCAGGAGTGGATGGAGAAAGGGAAGGACCCTATATCAAGGGACTCACCTCTTACTGTCTTGAGCACCGCTGGACCAGAGATAGTAAAACAAGTAGAAGGGGCTGATACGGAACAAGTCCTGGGGCAGGGGCAATTTGCACTTAAGGCGCTGAACGTGTTTATCGGTCTTGGGTATTCTGGAGCGCTTGAAGAATCTTGCAAAGGTGCACAGCCTCTCTTAACTCGAAGGAGTTGATATCTTTTGCGTTCTGTGCAGGAGAATAAAAGTCCTACTGCAATACAAGCTAGTACTCCCCAAGCCATAACTCCTGTTAGGAAACCTCCTAAAGGAGGTAGAGTGAGAAAGTGTAAAAAAGAGGCAGCAGCTTTACTGTCTAAACCACCACCCTTGCTTCGGTTATATTTCAAAATCATGGAGCAAGTGGCTGGTCCAGCAAGGGCTGAGAAGGCTCTTGGGGCTAGAGGGAATCGCTTTTCTCCTCTTATGGGGACAGGGGCAGAGAGCCTGGAAGAAATCATATCTAGCACCCCAGGGGCTCTGAGTACTCCTGAACAGACCTTTTCCACGTCTATTCCGATGTCTAAGTCTGCGCCTAAACCTATGCTTCTATTACAAGTTGTGCAAGAGGAAGGGTCTAGCAGGGGGGGCTCCCAGGAATCAATGAAGAAGGGAAGGCCCCCTTGACAACTCAGGTGACAGAGCTCTTACTGAAGTTAAGACAGGATATGTTGTCCAGGTTTGAGACCTCCGAGCAAAATCAGAAGGTTATACAGGAGAAATGTGGGATCCTCGAGCAAAAGGTTGATGGGATCACGCTGTGTACGACAGCATTGGAGGAGGGCGCGAAGGCGTTGGGCGAGGCTATAGCAAGGAATTCCAAGGAAATAGCGGTCCTTAGAGAAGAGTATAAGACCTTACAAGAGGATCTGGAAAGGTTGGAACTTCATGCTAGACGAAATAATGTTTGAATTTTGGGAGTGTATGAAAACGCAGAAGGCTTGGACATTAAGAGCTTTGTGTGTAAACGCTTGGGCAAAATGCTCCAGAATAGGAGTGATATTGACTGGGATAAAGAACTTGAAAAGGGTTCATAGAGACCCATATAGACATCATTCAGGGAGAAAGGCCCCAAGGAGAATTGTAGTAAACTTCTTAACTTTCTCGATTAAGGAGTTGGTGCTGGGGCGAGCGCTAAAGGAACGAGAGCTAAAATACGGGGATGTTACATATCAAATACGATCAGACTTGGGCAAAAGAACCTCTCGGCGACAGTGGGAGCTGGGCTCCAAAATGAATGAGTTGTGTTCCAGGGGGGGCAAGTCCAGATGAAGTTTCCAGGCATGTTTAAGATAATGTGGCATAATAAAATGCATGTGATTAGAGACCCTAGGAGGATGATGATTTACTAAAACAGATGGAAAACCCAAAATAGAGATAGTCTATGTATATAGATGTATAGAGATGTATTAGGAAATCCACACTGTTAAATAATTGGTAAGAAATACACAATTGGTTATAAATGTAAAGGAACATGTATAGGACTATACAACGTATAATATTTTCGTTCATATATTTTCTTAACAATTGGTAATGGATTCTCTCTCTATTTACACGGCGAGACCTCGAAGGCCTTTTGCCTTAAGAGATAGGGTGGGGGGTTCCCCAGGAGAGGTGGTGGGTGGGGCACGTGTGGTTGGGAGCATGTGGGAGAAAATTAAAAGATATAGTCCTTGTTCTGATATTTGATGGGTGGTCCTTATTAACTTATGTAGACTTGTGTATCAGTGCAGGTATACTAAGGGTTGGTTGATATAAGAGTGACTTGGAAGGTATTGGTAGAGGCCTAAGGTTAGATATATTATGAAGGATTTAGTGCACTTTTATCCTGGAATGTAAATGGTTTGATTTCTGCAAAGAAGTTAGGTCGAGTAATGGAATTTGTGAAGAGATCTGAGGCGAACGTTATACTATTACAAGAGACGCATCTTACAAAACACGAATGTGTGAATGCTTTTATAAAATGATCCTGGGTACAAGACAACGTCTGTTCAGATCAAAGCAGCAACACAAGGGGGGTGGCCATCCTTATAAGAAATAATGCAGGTATCATAGTAGAAAGTCAGCACAGATTCTTCTGGGAGGTGGGCCCCAGCTAAGATAAAAATACAAGGAACATCTGTAATTGCAGTTAGCTATTATGGGCCAAATGAAGATAACCCGGAAATACTAATCAAATTGGAATGATGCTTAATGTCTTTTAACCCCTTCCATGCTCATGACGAGCTCAGCTCGTCATGCAGTACACTGCTTGTGTGCTCATGACGAGCTGAGCTCGTCATGAACAATGGGAAAGAAGGATCTGCAGCACAGCAGAGTAATATTTGCAGCATCCATGTGGTTAACATCCTAGTGGTAATTGGAGGAGATTTCAATTTAGTGTTAAACAAAACGTTAGATTGAACCTCCAAAGCTAAATACTTCATGCCACTAAAAACGATGGCAGTCATTAAAAATATGATTAGAGAGTTAAACTTGATCGATATTTTGAGGCATAAGATGGGGGATAAGAGGGATTTTACCTTTTTTAGTAAAAAGTACAGCCATCACTCCCGAATCAATGTTTTTAAATTTAATTACGAGCTGGCATCTGGGGTTGAAATGATAAAGCATGTACCTGCGATATTGTTGGATCATTCGATGGTCCTCCTATCGTTAAAAACCCCCAATAAGAGGGATATAACCAGATCGATGCTGGATAGGACAATTTTGCTGGGTGAGGGGGTGATTTAGAAATTGAAAGAAGAGGCAGCAATATTTTTGAAGCTAATAAGGGGTCAGCTACACCTCAAATTATCTGGGACTCTTTTAAGGCCTTTTTGAGATCTATTGGTACAGGTATTATGGCAGGTAAAAAACGTTGTGTGAGGCATCAAGAAGAAAGGCTTTTAGAAACTATTAAGAATAAAGAGTAGGAGGTACAAAAAGCTTCTCTTGAGAGCTCTAGTAATGTGGCGTCTCTTAGGAAACAACTAGAACTGTTGCAATCAGAATATCAAGGAGCCCAGGATAAAATATTAACGGATAAATGGAAGGTTAGTAAACTGCAGCATTTCGCCTATGGGGAGAAAAATAGTGCCCCGTTGGCATGGAAAGCAAAGACTGATAGATTGCGTAATCAAATAAAATGTCTGAGAGACCATACGACAGGGGACATATTGGATACTAATGAAAAAATTGAGTTGGAGGTCTCTAGACACATGTGTAAACTGTATCAGGAGGATGCCTCCCCTGGAAGGGATAATATTGAAGTTTTTTTTAAGGCAAATGAACTCCCAAAGCTGAGCGAAGATCAGAAGGTAGCATTATCAGTGGATATAACAGAAGAGGAGATCCGACAACAGTTCAGGAAAATGGCTAGACGGAAAGCTGCAGGGCCGGATGGCCTTCTAACCGAGATTTATCTCAACCTCTTAGATGAGGTGGTACCAGAGTTCAGGGAACTTTTTAATTTAATACTAAGAAAGGGGGAAGATCCTCCTGTAAGTTGGGCCGAGGCAACAGTAACATTGATATTGAAACGCAATAAGGATCCCCTAGTGCCGGAGTCCTATAGGGCCATATCTTTGTTAAACACGGACTACAAGGTGTTTGCGGGGATTTGGGCCACCAGAATCACAAAGATTATTAAGAGCATAATACATAAAGACCAGAAAGGTTTTATTCCTGGAAGGCAGCTTAATGAGCTAACCTTTCAAATATTGGGAGTGATAGATTTGGTGGAAACCTATAATCTTTCGGTAACGTTGGTGGCAGTAGATGCCGCAAAGGCTTTTGACCAGGTTCACTGGACTTATCTGTGGGAAGGTTCAAAGCTATTTGGATTTCCTCTATATTTAATAAAGGCCGTACAACTTTTGTATAAATCACCAAGAGCTTAAAGATATATCTGTAAGAAACAGTAGTTAGTGTTAGATTCCTTACCTTAGAATATCCCCAGGCATCAGGCTGGATCCGGAAAGTTTTCGTCAGCAGTACCCTTGCGCGTCGGTAGGCGTCGTCTGTGGCTCTGCGCCCGTCATCGGCGTCATGATCGCCGGAATTACGTTGTCGGAGTACTTAGACGTCCGTTCTGTAAATAGCTTTCCGCGCCAGGAACACAGAGCCATGATAGAAACCGACACTGGTGCCATAAAACTAGGGTCCTGAAAGGGAGATAGCTTAACCCTAGATATTGTTTCGCAGAACGGGGAGGATGGGTGGGGCAGTAAGGAATCTAACACTAACCACTGTTTCTTACAGATATATCGTTATCGAAGGTAAGTAACTTGTGCATCTGAAAGAAGCAGGTTAGTGTTAGATTCCTTACCGTAGAATAGATACCCCAGCAATACCAACCCCGGTGGTGAGTCTGCGAACCAAGATCACATCAGAAAGTCCTGGAGAACGGAAAAGCCGAAAAAGCCATCTCTCAGGATTTGGCTGTCCAGGCAGTAGCGCTTAGCAAACGTGTGCAGCGAGGCCCACGTAGCTGCCTGACAGATGTCCTGCAAGGGGACTCCCCGACCCACGGCAGTAGTAGCCGCCGTGGCTCGATTGGAATGGGCGCGTAGCCCCACAGGAGGCTCCTTTTTCACCAAAGAGTAGCAAACCTTGATGCACAAAATGACCCACCGAGAGATGCTCCGCTTGTGCAACGCCTGTCCCTTCTTAGCGCCCATGTAATCAACAAAGAGCTGGTCGTCCACACGGAACTGGCGTGTGCGATCTAGATAGAAGGAGAGCGCACTTTTTGGGTCCAGATGGTGGAGCCTTTCTTCCTCTTTCGAGGGATGTGGAGGCGGAAAGAAGGTGGGAAAGGTGATGGACTGCCCAATATGAAAGGCTGTAACCACCTTGGGCAGGAAAGAAGGACGAGTCCTCAGAACAACCTTGTCCGGATGGACAGAGAGGAAAGGAAGCTTAGAAGACAGAGCCTGGAGCTCACTCACTCTCCTGGCAGAGGTGATGGCAACCAGGAATGCAGTTTTAAGAGTCAGTAGAGGAAGAGGACAGCTATGAAGTGGCTCAAAGGGAGCGCACATCAGATACGTCAGTACAAGGTTCAAGTCCCACTGAGGCATCACGAAAGGAACAGGAGGAAACATTTGTGTGATGCCTTTCAAGAATCTATTCACAACAGGGGACTTGAAAAGAGAAGGCTAATCAGGAAGCCTTAAGAAGGCTGAAATGGCTGAGAGATAGCCTTTGATAGTGCCCAGAGCAGAGCCCTGCTGGGCAAGAGAAAGAAGGAAGAGGAGAACCTCTGAAAGGGGGGCAGAGAGTGGATCCACAGCCTTTGCTGTGCACCATGCCACAAATTTGTTCCACCTGCAGGCGAATACCGATTTTGTGGAGGGACGCCTGGCTGCCAGAATCACATCACAGACTTCAGGAGGCAAGTCAAATGGCCTCAACTGACGACGCTCAATCTCCACGCATGTAGGTGGAGACTGGACAGGTTCGGGTGGAGGACCGTCCCCTGCTGCTGCGACAGAAGGTCCTCCTGAAGAGGCAGACAAATCGGGGGATCGACTGACATGCTGAGTAGCTCGGGATACCAGTATCTTCGTGTCCAGTCTGGAGCCACAAGGATGACTTGGGCCCGGTCGTGCCTGATCTTCTTCACCACTCTGGGCAGAAGTGATATAGGCGGAAAGGCGTACAATAGACCGCAGCTCCACTCGTGACGAAAAGCGTCTCCGAGCGAGTGCCGCCTTGAAAATTCCAACGCGCGGAACTGACGACATTGCGCATTCTCTTCTGTGGTGAATGGATCTAACCAAGGCTCTCCCCACTGCAGAAAGAGACCTTGAGCCACGTCTGAGTTCAGACGCCATTCGTGATCCATCATGCACCAGCGGCTGAGTTCGTCCGCCCTGGCGTTCAGAGAACCTGCCAGATGTTGAACCACCAGGGTGACACCCTGGTGTTCCAGCCATGTCCAGAGGTGCAGAGCCTCCTGACAAAGGGTCCACGACCCCACCCCGCCCTGTTTGTTGCAGTACCACATGGCGGTGGTGTTGTCCGTGAACACCTGCACTACACTTCCCCGGACAGAGGGAAGGAATGCCTTCAGTGCAAGCTGCATCGCCTGCTGTTCCAGACGGTTGATATGGAGCCTGGACTCCGCCGGAGACCAGAGGCCTCCCATCTCCGCCTCTCCCATGTGGCCCCCCATCCCAGGAGGGACGCATCCGTCACCACTACATGCTCCGGTTGGGGAAGGGAGAGGGATTTGCCGCTGAGCCAATCACGGTCCGTGAGCCACCACTGCAACTGTCAGGTTGCCCTGATGCTATGCCCATTGGAACTTCAGGTCCCACTGCAGGGCCCGCATCCGCCACCTGGCGAGATGCACCAGTAGGATGCAGGAGGCCATCAGCCCCAGGAGCCGCAGCGTCAACCTGACCGAAACCCGGGATAAAGGCTGAAAGATCGGAATCAGATCCTGAATATCCCGAACCCGCTGCTCGGGAGCATAAACCCGAAACTGCGCCGAGTCCAGAACCGCACCAATGAAGAGGGGCTTCTGAGAGGTAATCAGGTGCAACTTTGGCAGGTTGATGGAGAACCCCAGCAAATGCAGGAGGTCGGCCGTAGTCTGGCGGTGGTTGACGACTGCCTGTGGCAAGCCCGCCTTCAACAACCAGTCGTCGAGATAGGGAAAGACTGGAACCCCTGATCTGCGCAGATGAGCTGCGACCACCGCCATCACTTTTGTGAACACCCGAGGGGCGCTGGTAAGGCCGAAGGGGAGCACGGTAAACTGAAAGTGCTCGTGGCCTACCGTGAACCGCAGGTAGCGGGGATGTGGAAATATGCGTCCTGCAAGTCCAACGCTACCATCCAGTCTCCAGGGTCTAGGGCAGCTAGGACCTGAGCTAAAGTCAGCATTTTGAACTTCTCCTTCCGGAGGAAGCCGTTGACGCTCCGGAGGTCCAAGATAGGGAGTAGGCCTCCTTTGCCCTTCTTGGATACCAGAAAGTAGTGAGAGTAGCAACCACGTCCTACTTCTGGCCCAGGAACGCGTTCAATGCCCCCCTTGGCCAAGAGGCCCATAACTTCCTCCTGCAGAAGTAGCAAGTGATCCCCGACATGCGGTAGTACTGAGGTGGCATGGCTGGAGGGGTCGCCTCGAAGGGGAGGGAGTAGCCCCTTCGGACGATTTGCAGCACCCACCTGTCCGACGTGATGGAGCGCCAGTGGAGGAGGTGATGGCGGACCCTGCCCCTCACTGGCGTCGTATGGGCCTGAAAGCTCGGACTAGTAAGGCTTTGAGGCAGATGCTGCGGGAGCAGATGTGGACTGACCTTGCCGCTATCCCCCGGCACCACCACGGCAGTTACCACGTCTGCGGCCGCGTTAAGGCTGGGTCTGCAGCCTGTGGCTGGTAGGACGTGAGGGGGCGCTCCTTCCTTGGCCACAAAACGGGTGAAAGGCAGAAGTTTGCTGGCGCTGGCCCAACAAGCCCAAGGACTTGGCCGTAGCCCTGGAGTCCTTGAAACGCTCAAGCGCACTGCCTGCCTTGTCGCCAAAGAGGCGACGGCCATCGAAGGGCATGTCCATGAGCGTGGCCTGGACATCGCCCGAGAAATTGGCGGTCCTCGGCCAGGCATGGTGGCGTACTGCCACTGTCGTGGAAATCGCCCTTCCCAGCGAGTCCATGGTATTCAGTCCACACCTGATGGAATAACGCGTCGCATCCTGCCCCTCCGCTAGGGCTTGGGCGAGCCGGGCCCAGGCCTCCTCCAGGCACTGGGGCAGTAAGTCTGCAACCGTGTCCCACAAAGAGTGGGTATAACGGCCCAAAAGGCAAGCGGTGTTGATAGACCGCAACCCCAAATTCAATGAGAACAGTGTCTTCCCAAACTGATCAAACCTTTTGGATTCCCGATCTGGGGAAGCGGTCGGAAATGCGGTCTGGGACAAAGATGCCTGGATCACCAGGCTCTCAGGGGTGAGGTGCACTGACAGAAAGCAAGGGTCGCCCGGAGCCGGGCGGTGGCGTTGGGTCATGTTCCGATCCACAGGGGGCACTGTGGAGGGCTTGGACCAAGTGCCCATCAAAACATCCGTGAGGGCCTCATTGAACAGCAGCAGAGGCTCCGAGGAGCTTACTGGCAGCTGAAGCACCTCAGTGAGGAGATTAGAACCACTGGCCTCCCCAAGCTCATCTGCCCAGTCCTGACTCAACTGGCACTGCCATGCCAGAGGGTCCTCAGACCCCTCCCAGTCCTCCCTTTCATCCGTGTCCTGGTAAACAGGCTGGAATGACGTAGCCGGGTCGTAGGTGAAGGCCTCGCCCATCGACGCTGGAAACGGCGCAGAGCGGCGCCGCCCCCAGACCGGAGCTGAAACTGGGGCCGACGTTGTCAGAGGACGGCGCCGGGAGCGACTCCATTGGGGTCGCCGCCAGCGGAGGAGTCGTAAGGTCATCTGGGGGCGACCCGGATCAGGCATGGATCCCACGGGGGTTGACGGAGTTGGGACCGAAGTTGACCACGGCGCAGGGGCAGAAGCATCCGACGGCGCTGGGGCCGGAGCCACCGGCCCGCCAAGGCCCCCAGTCGGGTCTGCGGGGCCCGAAGGCGCGCCAGCAGGCATCGACGGAAGGAAGTGAGTCCTCATGGCAATGAGGAAATCACGAATCTCCTCCGGCGTCGCTCGCTGGCCAGGGATTGGAGGGTATGGGCCTGGAGGCGGCGCCTGCGGCTCTGGCGGAGCCGCATGGCCGGTGTCGCCCAAACCCTCAGCCGCGTCACGAGAGCGGCGTGGGGAGTCCGAAGAGAGATGCCGTCTCTTCGATCTTTTCTTTGAGTGCCTCGACTTACCGAAGGACTTGGAGCCCGACGAGTGATGGTGATGACTCGACGAGCGACAACTGCGGCTCCGCGACCTGTCCCTCGACTTCCTTCTCGACCAGGGCCTCGAACGGCCCAAAGCTTGAGTAGCTTGCGGGACCGCTCCCGCCTAGCTTTCGAGGTCAAGGCCCGGCAGTCGGGGCACGACTTGTCGTGGTGGTCGGCCCCGAGGCAGTAGAGACACCGATGGGGGGGGTCGGTCACCGACATCAGGCGGTGACAGGCGTCGCACGGCTTGAAGCCAGGCATCCCTACGGCACCAGGAGTCGAAGTCGACTCGAAAAGGAGATCCAAAATAGATCAAAAAGTTAGTCAAAAAATGACTAAGAGTACTGCTCTTCCCGGATCTGCGCTAGCTGGCGCGGAAAAAAGAAGAACTGACATCAGCGCGCGAGGGCGGCATCTAAGTACTCCGACGACGTCATTCCGGCGATCACAACGCCGATGACGGATGCGGAGCCGCAGACGACGCCTACCGTCGCGCAAGGGTACTGCTGACGAAAACTTTCTGGACCCAGCCTGACGCCTGGGGATATTCTAAGGTAAGGAATCTAACACTAACCTGTTTCTTTCAAATCCCGCTATCATTCCGTTTAGACATGGGAATCTTGAGAGCGCTTTATGCAGACAATCTTTTACTTTATACCCTGAATCAGCAAGTGTCTATCCCCATATTAATGGCTAAAGCCGAAGCATTCGGAAGGGTTTCAGGATACAGAGTGAATATAAATAAGACCGAAATTATGGAATGGAATCAACCAGTTCAACAATTACAGGCAAAATCGAATATGCGCTATCTTGGCGTTGTAATTACGCAGAAATCGGCCGAAGTCACTAAGGCAAATTGGGAAAAGATTAGGCAAGAAGTAGAGAAATTGTGGGTTAGATGGGCAAATCTCCTGCTAAATTTGTATGGTAGGGTAAATCTTATCAAAATTATTATTTCACCTAAAATAACTTTTCTTTTTGATTCGATACCATTATTGTTTGATAGAACAAACATTGCTAAACTCCAAGGAAGGCTAGGAAGCTTTATTTGGGCCTCCAAGGGTTCACGCATATCTTGGAAGAGAATGAGGAGGAGGTTGGAGAAGGGCAGGCTGGCTTTAGCGGATTTGATGACGTGTGGGTATGCTTTTTTTTTCAAGAATTGTAGGATGCTTGTAGGCGGCTTGCTGTGTATAACCATGATCTTGCAAGTACAGCACCATATTGATTGCCCTTCTGCTATATTTGAACCCTAACAATCAACAAAATTGCTTGGCGATTGCTTACAAATGTTTTGTGGCCATATTGTGTTGACATGCTCAATAAAAGATATTTAATACTAAAAAGGGTTGACAGTTCTGTATAGGCAGTCTGTTTGGGGCCATGCTTGGAGAGGGAGGGCCAAGATCAATTTCTGTTTAAGTTCGGAGACCCGAAGTTCTTCAAAAAAGTAAGGTTGAAGATTTTATTGGATGTTTTGATAGCATGGGTTCAAATTGGGAAAAAGTTAGGAATTCCATATTATTCATCTAGGGCCCCGATTTGGTGGTCCCCAGGGACCCCGGGGTGTTTAAATGATTCACTTAGTCTCCCATTAAAGGTTTTGGGAATTTTTTGCTGGGGGGATTTGAAGATGGGAACCAATCTAGTTAGTTGGGAAACTACATTTAATTGCGGGGGAAAATTTAACTAGGTTTAAATACTATAAGCTCGCTGTGTGGCGAGGAGATCAAAACTGGCGTGAAGAGGAGGATGACATCTGGTTAGCTCAAGCGATTAAAACTGGTGATATTAAGAAGGAGATAGCAATGTGGTATCAATTTCTGATCAATGCAGAAGATGAATTAAAAAGAGATATTCAGACGCTTTGGGGGAGGAAATCATGACTATTGATTTGAGGGAAGCGTGGTTGGCCTCCTTTGCATTGCTGAGAGAAAGTGTTAAACCTGCTTACTTAAAATGAAACCACCTCTTCACTGTATATAGGGTATATTGGTCCCCGGCGAGACTAGAAAAAAGTTTTGGGACACATTATGAATGCCCAAGATGCAAAGATCCCGTAGCTAATGACATTCAGATGTTTCTTACATGCCCTGAAATGGTGAATTTTTGGTTTGAGGTGTGCCAATTTCTAACTGAAGTTACAGGCATCATTGTGAAGGTCAGTCCCGCCCTGGTCTTTCTTGGAATATGGCATGATAGCATCATTAATATTAGTAGATTAGACGCAAGATTTGTTTTCTATGTAATTCTTTTAGGGAGAAGAGAGATTTGTAAATCATGGAAGGCGAATCTTCCACCAAACTTTCTGGAATGTAAAAAAAGTATTATATATATATATAAGTAAGCAGGACCTATTGTGCGATCCTAGTAGTCCTGTGTTCCCTCCGTGCTATGGGCACTTTCGGGAAGGGAGGAATTGGACACAGCTTTTCTCTCTTGATTGGAATAACTCTAACCTGCTCTGGTCCACCAGAGAAGGGTATGAGTATAGCCAGCAAGTACATTGGCAGAATGAGGACTAAAAAACAAAAAAAAAGTTTTAGGACCGCCCCTTTTTCTCGGCCCCCGCGTGACTAATCACCCCAAAACTTTCAACACAGCAGCTGACTTGACTGCGCCATTAGTTTTGAACATTTTGTGGAGGTTCGTCATACTACGCTAAAGATGTTGGCAAATCAAAAAACCCTTTTCCTATGGAAACTAGGTCCTAACTATAACTACCTAGTGGTGACTGCCTGTGGGTAATATATATTTATTGACTGAAAAAAGCAACGGTTGAGGAAATGTTATAGTTAGGTGAATATTTCAGTAACAACATTAAAGTTTTGAAATGAGAAAAAACTGAAATTCACCAGTTACAGTTGGCAGAGTTAACTATAACTTGCACTGCCACCCATGCACTGCTAATGACCTCACATATTACATCACTCATGACATGTTCTATGGCATCATTTATGACATCACAAATGACATAATTGATTTAATCACTGATGACATCATTTAATGAGTGTGTTAGTTTGTTTTATAGTTTACATAGTAACTGGTGGCTACCATATTATTTTTCTACTTAATTTTGTACTGCCTGTGTCCAGCTAATTGGTGTTTTTACAAAACACATGTGCTCCTTATACATCATAGGTGTGTAGAGGTATTGAACATGTTATAAATATTTTTATAGAAGAGTAAATCTGCGTGCTGGTGACAGTTGACAACTTGTGTCCAGCATCTTCTGCACAATCTTTTTGTTTCTGCTGAAAAAGTTTCCAACAAGGCAAAGATTCTACGTAATAGATACTGAGTATTGTAAGCAGCCTTGAGTTATTAGACAGAACCACCTCACCATGACAATTTCTACATAACATACTAAGCTATGTACATTTGCTTGTTTTGCTTCAAAAGGTGGGCTAACTGCAAAGTTTTCATCACAGAATGAATGTTGTAGGTATTCTGATCTTTAGCACCTTCAGACCTTGGTTATTTCAAGCGAACAGTGTCTTTTTTGACAAGTGTTGCAAAGAGTGTACACTGTTCTTAGTAGATACTTTGTACTACTCTGTGGTGTATTTCTCATGAGAGTTTCACTGTCTACAAACAGTGTGACATAGAGTAAACTCTCTCCATAGAGTAAACACTGTTTATATTACCCACTTTTATGCTTATCTCAACTTCATTTCTCACTGTAGGTTCAGTGACTGTGAGGGGTTTCATACACACAAAAGCTGTTCATAGTAGGGCATTAGTTTTGGAACAGATGTTTTGTATCTTGAGGAACGTGGTGTCATATAGATATGCTTTGCCTACGCACTGTGTTAAGTTAGCATGAGCTTATTAGGACCTTTCTGCTGCTTCTGCACACGACACATAATTGTTACTTTAGCTTTGAGCCTAGTAGAATGTTTTGCTTCACACGAGAATAATATGTTGTTGCTCTGATATCAGCTTTGCTTAGTGAGCTGTGTCTGTACAGTGAGTGCCGAGGCCTTCAAGGATATTTCAACACAGTGTTTGTTGTGAGTTCTGATCTTCGCACGTTCTAGACATAACATATATGCAGCTGCAGCCAAATTCTGGCTTTAGGCGCATTTTATATTGCACTGCACAGAGCATACTCACAAACTTGATGGTGCTTCGCATGCAGAGAGCTGGTGGAAGATGATGTGATCCCTTACCACTAGGATCTGAGGTATGGGGCCGCCCTGCTAAAACCCAAAGAGACCTTCTTATATATAATATAATATAACAGCAAGGGAGGGTGAGAATTAGGTGTCTTTTAGCCTTCTTAGCTCTAGCATTTTAACATGCTTTCACCCTTTGTATTCGATGGACTAGTAACTATGCTGATTACTTTGTTTCTTATAATATGTTTGCTTGTATTAGCTAAGATACTGCGCTTGAGAACACTGCATTAGAAAATAAACATTTCAAATGTGCATGCGTCCTCATTTACTCCTTGTTCTGGATTGAAATGATTGTATAACGAAAGAGTGTTCATGTGTTCCACGTTACCTGAGGTGTTCTAAGTCCATGTTCTGGTTTGTCTAAACATTGGGAGTTTGTAATAACCAATGAGACACTGTAGTTAGTCTGGTAGGGGATTTTGGGTACTAAGGTGAGTTTTGGCACACCCTAATTCACTGAGGTTCCAAGTCTCTATGCACAGTTCTGTATGAGAACGGAATCCCTGCGACAGTGGCTTTCTTTGAACAGTGGTATAAATATTGAAAAATGTGTGCAATAAGGGATTGCCGTATATCTATGGTTGATTGCTAATGTGAACTTGGCTACCCGTGAAGTGTATCATATAGGAACAAGGTTTGCACATAACACATGCTTGCTACACCTAAGGGAGCTGTGTCTGTGATGCATTAATGATGCTTCATGTTATTCTGAACTATTTGGTACCCTAATGCCATACTAGTTTATAGAGTAATGTGTTCAAAAGAAGCTTAGATGATGTCATCAATGGTGTCATTTGAGATGTCATCAGTGATGCAAGTTATACTTAAACAATATTTAACCTTTTGTTTTTTCAGTGAATTTCTAAGTTTTTTTTGTTAAACAAAAACATCTATTTATCACACCTAACTATAACATTACTTTAACCTTTGTTTCTCAGTGAAGTTCTATGTTTTTATAATGTATAGTAATATATATAAAGTCAACCTCCTGCTGCGCACAGCCTTTGGCCATGTGCGGCCGGTGGTTGGCCATAGGGCCTGGCCAGCGGCAAACCCCACACAGCCAGCCAACGCCAATCTAGGCACGGCCTTCCATCGGCCCAACCAGAGAAAGCCAGGCCCCCTGTAGGCTGACAACCTCACACTGCACATGCTCTTTCTTCACACATGGGGTTGGCAGCCAGGCCCTGCGGCAACTCCCTGCAGGCAGTCATCAGGAGACAGCCAACCCCATGCTACGTAGTCTTTGGAAATGCACTGCGGGTTGATCACAGACGCCTGCCAACCAGGCTCTGTTGCCAAACCCACAAGCAGGCTGCGAACCCCACACCATGGGCACCCTTCGCTATGCGCAGAATAGGGTTGGCCTACGAGCCCATGGGGATCGCAACCCAAGGGACAAATATAATTAAAAAAAGGTGATGGGGGCTTCATGACCCCCTTCCTAAACCTTATAAAGCTTGGGGACCATACCAATAAAAAAAGGAGATGGGTGGCTTGGGGACCATACCAATAAAAAAAGGAGATGGGTGCTGTGTGGGCCCCCCTTACAGAGCCTCAATACTTCCTGGGTACCCCATCCCCCAGGGCCACTAATAAAGTTAAAGGGAGGGGAGTCACGTGGACCTGCTCGTGAGCGGTTTACAGCCCTCGGAACCCCACCCCCCCTGAGCTAAAAGTATATTTTACGGAGAGAATACCATTCAACCCGCCTCTCCCTGAGCCTTTAAAAGGCCCTGGGGACGCAACCTCTCAGTGTGTGTCTTTTTTAAGGGGGGTGGGGGCCACATGGCCTGCCTCCCCAAGCCTTATTAGGCCCTGTTGCCAAACCCACAAGCAGGCTGCGAACCCCACACCATGGGCACCCTTCGCTATGCGCAGAATAGGGTTGGCCTACGAGCCCTGGGGATCACAACCCCAGGGACAAATATAATAAAAAAGGTGAAGGGGGATTGACGGCCCCCTTCCCAAACCGTATTAAGCTTGGGGACCATACCAATAAAAAAAGGAGATGGGTGCTGTTGGGCCCCCCTTACAGAGCCTCAATAATTCCTGGGTACCCCATCCCCCAGGGCCACTAATAAAGTTAAAGGGAGGGGAGCCACGTGGCCCCCCTCGCGAGTGGTTTACAGCTCTCGGAACCCCACCCCCCTGGGCTAAAAGGATTAGTTACTTACCTGTAATCCTAGTTCTCTTCCAGGGGTATACTCATTAAAGTCATAAGCACTGAATTATCTCCGCCCATGAGCGGGAACCCGGAACACATAAACAATATACATATATATGTGTAAATATATCAAAAGTACATAGTACTAAACTAATTATACACATATACATGTATAATAACCATAATATGCAGCCTAACATATATACATAGGCTAATAAAGCCAAACTTACACACGTTCTGAAGCATGAAAATATGCTGTACGTAAATGCAATAAACAGGCATGAGCCTAAAATGCATTTCATAACCATGAAAACCTTTTATTTTCATCAAATAACCTGTTGTAAACAGTTATTAGCCTAAAAGGCTGCATATGAAAAAATGTCTGTGTACAGAAAATCAGACTGGCACCCTGCCTTTAAGGCCCCAGAGAATCTGCACACTTTGCCCTTTAAGGCCTCCAGGAGAACTCTGTTCCCATCATGCACCACAGGTGACAGTTAGGTCAGTTCTTTTGTACGGTACAGTAAACTTTAGCAGGAATCTGCACTTAAAAACTTCATAATACATATTGAAAAAACCCCAATGCTACTGCTCGCCTGGGGAGGCGGGAGGGTGCTTATGACTTTAGTGAGTATACCCCTGGAAGAGAACTAGGATTACAGGTAAGTAACTAATCCTTCTCTTCCAGGGGATACTCATTAATAGTCATAAGCACTGAATAGAGTAGCAAGCTCATACCCACCAGAAGCGGGCGAACAGATAAATGCATAACCACACTTTTAAACCATAGTGTTTAGATAGAATTAGCAAACAAATTTCTGAGGGATGCTTGTCCCACTTGTGCATCAACCTGCGCATCAGAATCTAGACAGTAATGGCGTGTAAACGTATGCACTGAACGCCAAGTAGCTGCTTTACATATCTCTGACATAGCCACATTCCTAAGGAGAGCTGTGGTAGAAGCTTTCCCCCTCGTAGAATGCGCCCTAGGTCTACCTGATAAAGACTTGTGGGCTAGCTGATAGGCCAGTAGGATACATGACACTATCCATCTAGAAATGGATCTCTTGGACGCTGCCAAACCAGTATTCGTAGGACCATAGTTCACAAACAGACGGTCCGTGTGCCTCAAAGACTTTGTTTTATCTAAGTAAAATTTCAAAACCCTTTTCAGATCTAACGAATGCAGAGCCCGTTCAGCCGGACTCGAAGGGTTTGGGAAGAAAGTAGGCAATGTTATGGTTTGATTAATATGAAAATCCGACACCACCTTGGGCAGGAAAGCAGGATGAGTTCTGAGCACCACTCTGTTTCCATGAAAAATAGTGTACGGTTCATTGCAACACAGAGCCTGGATTTCGCTCACCCTACGAGCAGAAGTGATGGCCACCAGGAACGCTACTTTCCAAGATAAGTGTTGTAAAGACGCTTTATGTATGGGTTCAAAGGGGGGACCCACTAACTTGGTCAACACCACATTAAGCTCCCAAGGTGGAGAAGGAGACCTGACTGGAGGATACACCTTCCTTAAACCTTCCAGAAAATCCTTCACCACAGGCATCCGAAGAAAGATATCTGTCTTGGCGATTTTCTATAAGCAGTTATTGCAGCAAGATGGACTTTGATGGAACTAAACTGCAAACCAGATTCAGCAAGGTAAAGTAGATAAGGTAAGATCACCTGTTCTTGACCATGAATAGGGTCAAGACCCTTACTCTGACACCAACGTTTCCACTTAAATCCGTAGGATTGTCTTGTAGATTGTCGCTTTGCCTCCTTAAGGATGTTCATACACTCCGGATTCAGCTGCAAATGCCCGTACTGGATGACTTCAGGAGCCATGCTGCCAAGCGCAGGGAGGGCAGATTGTGATGAAACACTCGCCCCTCCTGTTTGGACAGAAGATCCGGGCGACAAGGCAATCTCCTGAGTGGCACTTCTGACAACTGGAGGAGACCAGGGAACCACCACTGGCGTGGCCACTCTGGGCAAATCAGTATCATTCTGGAGTCGGTCTTGTACATCCGGTTGATCACTGCCGGTATCAACGGTGTCGGTGGAAAGGCGTACAGCAAGTTTTGACACCAGTCTATCAAAAGGGCATTCCCTTGAGACCCTTTCTGGGAGAACCTGGACGCGAAGACGGGGCATTTTGTGTTTGCCGCGTCTGCGAACAGATCGATGTCTGGTGTTCCCCAAGCCTGGAAAATGCTTTGCGCGACGTCCTCGTTGAGAACCCAGTTGTGCGCTTCGACGAAGTCTCTGCTGAGGTTGTCCGCCTGTGAGTTGAGACTCCCTGGCAGGTGAACCGCTGTTATTGACAGGTCCCGTGCTAGCAACCAATGCCAAATGGTCTGGGCTTCTATGGACAGAGTCCTGGACCTGGTAACCCCCTGCTTGTTTAAGTAATACATTGTAGTTGTATTGTCTGTTTGCACCAGGAGGGACCAAGTCTGTAGAGATGGAGCCAGGGACTTGAGAGCAAGATGGACCGCTCTGAGTTCGAGTAGATTGATGTGATATCCTTTCTCGAAGTCTGACCATAGCCCTTGTACCTGCAGAGGGCCCATATGCGCCCCCCAACCTTGGAGAGAGGCGTCTGTGATCAGAGTCTGCGTTGGTGGGTCCCGATGAAAAGGAACTCCCTTCATCAAGTGTGTCTTCTTCATCCACCACCGGATGGAATCTCTTGCAGACTGTTGGAGATGAATTTGATCCTCCCAGCATCCCGTCCTCTGCTTCCACTGATCTTCCAGACACTGTTGTAGAGGACGCATATGCAAACGTGCATTTGGAACGATGAAGATGCACAATGCCATGGACCCCAGGAGAGAGGACACTTGCCGAACTGTCGGACGTGCAGACTGAAGGAGAAGAATACACTTCGCCTTGATGGATAACCACCTCTCCTCCGAAGGACACACGTTTTCTTTTTCCGTGTCCAGCTGAGCACCCAGGTAGTGGATCTTCTGGGTGGGGTTCATTATGGACTTCTTGTAATTGACTTGAAGACCCAACTTGCACATGAGTTGGAGGCATATCGATAGATGTTCTTCCAGTAAAGATGGGGATGAATTCTTCAGAAGCCAGTCGTCTAAGTACGGATATATGAAAATCCGTCTCTTTCGAAGACAAGCCGCAACTACCGCCATACATTTGGAAAATGTTGTGGGACCTGATCTCAGGCCGAATGGGAATACTGCGTACTGATAGTGATGAGCAGCTACTTGAAACCTGAGAAACTTGCGATGTTTTCCGGATACCGGAATATGAAAATAAGCATCCTTCAGATCGATGGAGCACATCCAATCCCCCTGAAGTAACTGGGGGAAGATCTGATGAAGAGGCAGCATTCGAAACCTCTCCTTTCGAATGAATTTGTTCAACCGTCTCAAATCCAGAATGGGTCTGAACTCCGTAGCTGGACCTATTTTCTTTACGAGAAAAAATCGAGAGTATAGGCCTTGACATCTCTGCTGAGATGGTACTAGTTCTATGGCCTTCTTCTTCAGAAGGATGTTCGCTTCCTGTTGTAAACGCTTTACATTCCACTGCAACATCTTTAGAGGACGCATGACAGGGGGTGGCTTCTTGAATCTCAAAAGGTACCCGTTCTGAATGATACCCAGCACCCATCTGTCCTTTGTGATCTGTTTCCACTCGTCCAGAAAACACACAATACTTCCTCAGCTCCTTCTGCCTCAGCGCCAAGAAACTGCATAGTGTATGCTGCGCTTTATAAATGCCTTTCACATCACATCACATCACAACCTCCAACCGGAGTGGCACACGGTTGTGGAGGAAGCCTCCGTTCATTGTTTTTGAGGCTGTTTGGTAGCGGGTGACTGCTGCCTATTTCCATTGCCTTTGCCTCGCCCAGGTTGCCGCTGTTGGAATTGCGACCTTTGTTGATTCTGGCCTTGGTTTTGCGAGGACCAATTCGTCTGTTGGCTCATCTGCTGGAAAGATCTCTTGTCAAAGGGACGAAAATTACCCCGAAGTTTAAATTCTTTCTTCTTTTCAAGACCTACGGCCTTAAGAGTGTCCAACTCAAGTTTCATCTTGGACATCTCATCGTCAGCGTGAGATCCAAACAGAGTCGAACCATTAAACGGTAAATTCACTATTTTCCTCTGGGCCTCAGGCTTTAGCCCAGTAAGGCGAAGCTAAGCTGAACGCCTAGCACAAACACCATGTGCATAGCCATGCGCTGACAGATCCGCCGAATCAGCAGCCGCGCTAATGCTCTGGTTAGCCACCAGTCCGCCTTCTTCCACAATTTCCAGGAAATCCTTTTGACCTTCCTTAGGGAGTTTATCCGCAAAACGAGCCACTGAGTCCCAGAGCAGACGATCATAGCGGCCCAGTAAGGCTGCCGCACTGGCCACTCTCATGACCGACCCCGAGGTGTTACACATTCTTCGCCCCAAGGAATCCATACTCTTGCTATCCTTTTCAGGTGGAGCAGAAGAGGTAGATGCTGCAGAATGCGCTTTTCTGACTGCCGCTACAATAAGTAAGTCTGGAGGTGGATCAGAGCGCAAAAATAGTGGATCTTCTTCTGGAGCCTTGTACTTTTTTGCAATCCTAGAAGGACCTGAACCCACCGTGGCCGGAGTCAAAAAAGTTCTCATTGCTGGTTCTATCAAACCGGGCACTAACGGCAGAAGAGGCCTGCCAGTCGACTTGTGATGCAGGGTTTCAAAGATGACTGACGTTGCCAATTGGGGAACTGCCATCTTGATGTTGTACTTATTCGCCCCACGACATAGCACATCATTAAATGTGCTCAAATAATCTACAGGAGACACTCTGGAAAGCGGAGTAGATGATATAGTGGGAGAATAGTCTCTATATGAAGACCTTGAAGAAGATGAAGAGGACGTAGAAGATGGTGAAGGGGTTCTACGCCGTCTCTGAGGAGTTGCCGATCGCTGCCTCCTACGCTGCCTTGAACGTGATCTCTCTCTCACTGGGGATTTCGAGCGTGATCTTCTATGCAGCTCCGTCTGAGGGACCGGAGCCCTCATTCCTATTAGTCCTGCATCTGGACGCATCTTCCAATGTCTCAGGCTTTCCAGCCACCTCGGTGACATGTTAAGAGGCCGTTCTGCACGTTCAGGTGAAGCCTCAGGTGAAACCTGCACAATATGCAGCCCTGCCGAAGTCTTGGAGGCTCTGGAGACTACACTGTGCTCAGGGTTCGATGAGCCAGATGGAGTCCGTTACCTGGGCACCAATTGTCTGTCATCTGACACCTGCCCTGAGGTTGAGCCAGAATGCGCCATCACAGAGGAGTCCTGATGCACTGTCTCTTGACCCGCCACAGACCTGTCGTCTTGCTGACCCTGCGGTGAAGACGCCACTAAAAGTTGTGGGCTTATTTCTGACCTCGACAAAGACCTAAGTGAGGTCCGAGAGGCTGGTCTTGATAGTCTCGAAACCGACCTTTCATCAGGTGGGGGAGACCTAGACTCTGACACTCCATGCTTCGAGCCCGAAGCAAGTTTCGACATCGACCTACGTCGCGATGGAGACCTCGACCTTCTGTTTTTAGGTCTCGACGTCGAATTCTTCGACGCGGATCTTCCTCTCGACGTCGACCTTTTCCTCGACGACGACGTACGTCTCTCCTTCGACGCCGATCGATGACTCCCTCTCGACGTCGACACTGGATCCTTCGACGTCGACACTTGATCCTTCGACGTCGGATGCCTCTCTTCCCTCGACGTCGATCTCTTACGATCCTTTGACGTCGAACCTTGCGTCCCCGACGTCGTCCTTACTGCAATCGACACCAGATGTCTCGACGTCGAAAAAGATTTTGACGGCGACTGTCGAGACGCTGAACCTTGCCTCACCGGCGAAGTCCTCGACGTCGATGGAGCCCTCTTCGACGCTGACAATGCTGATGGCGATCTGGATCTCGACGTCGAGCGCACCTTTTTTGACGGCGACGCTCCCTGGAGTCGATGTTTCTTAGTTCTACCTTCAGGAGAAGCTGTTCTTCGACGTTTGGGTTGAGAAGATGGCTTAACAGATGATAACAAGCTCTTGGAGCCCTTCTCACCACGGCTTTCTCTCTCCAGAAGGCCCAGCAACCTCATTTTCTCCCTTTCTCTTAAAGTCCTACTAGAAAGGTTGAGGCAGTGATATCACTCTTCCACCTTATGAGAAGCTGGAAGACAAACCACACAAACAGAGTATGGGTCCGTTTTTGACATCTTCCCACAGGAAGGACTATTGTAAAATAAAGGTGGCATTCTGACTAAAAAATCACCAACAGTTTAGTCAGAAAAAGGTATTAAACCACCACCAGAGTAATATATTGTCAAAAAGACAAGAAAAAAACAACTTCTGACAGAAAAACTGCAAAAATTAGCAGAGCTCAAGTTCCAGGTTCCTCACAGAACAAGCCGGAAAAAAGAACTGACCTAACTGTCACCTGTGGTGCATGATGGGAACAGAGTTCTCCTGGAGGCCTTAAAGGCAAAGTGTGCAGATTCTCTGGGGCCTTAAAGGCAGGGTGCCAGTCTGATTTTCTGTACACAGAAATTTTTTCATATGCAGCCTTTTAGGCTAATAACTGTTTACAACAGGTTCTTTGATGAAAATAAAAGGTTTTCATGGTTATGAAATGCATTTTAGGCTCATGCCTGTTTATTGAATTTATTTACAGCATATTTTCATGCTTCAGAACGTGTGTAAGTTTGGCTTTATTTGCCTATGTATATATGTTAGCCTGCATATTATGGTTATTATACATGTATATGTGTATAATTAGTTTAGTACTATGTACTTTTGATATATTTACACATATATATGTATATTGTTTATGTGTGCCGGGTTCCCGCTCATGGGCGGAAATAATTCAGTGCTTATGACTTTAATGAGTATCCCCTGTAAGAGAAGTATATTTTACGGAGAGGATACCATTCAACCCGCCTCTCCCTGAGCCTTTAAAAGGCCCTGGGGACCCAACCTCTCAGTGATGTGTCTTTTTTAAGGGGAGGGGGGCCACATGGCCTGCCTCCCCAAGCCTTATTAGGCCCTTGGGACCCCATCCCACAGGGCTGTTTTCTGTTTTTAAGAGGGCGGTTAGTCATGTTTACGGCCCAGGGGATACCAACCCCCGAAGCACAAAGTATATTTTATGTGGAAGGGGTCGCATGTCCCCCATTCCTGAGCCTTTAAAAGGCCTTAGGGGGAGGTGGGGAGTGCAGCCCCTCCTCCCACAGGTGTTTTCAGCCCCAGGGACCCCCCCTGTTTAATGATGGTGCCCACTTAGGTCAGCCACCATCCACAGTGTTGGGGGGTCACAGCGAGGAGCCCCAGGATACCAGCGCTCCAAATGTGTGGGAACCTGCATTGCTCCCTCCCGCAGGAAGCAGCTGTTTATGCTGCTCCTTCCAAGCAGGAGCAATCTCTTAATCTGTATTCCTTGCTGCATTAATGCGGCAGAGAAGCAGATCAAAAGTCTGCTCCCAGCCTATGAGAGCATTTTCAAAGATCCCACCGACTGGGAGCAGACTTTGCGTTTGCTTCCGTGTAGTTAGAGTTTTGAAAATGCTCCCGCCAGTCTGGACCAAATACCGGTTCCCCTGCCCGCTCCAGTGTGGGCAGGGTAACCGCTATGTCACGGGGTGGGCTCCCTGGACACAGCATTGGAGCCAGACCCAGGGCATGGGGTCCATGGGGCCACATAATTCTGAGGGGGGCTACGCTGCCCATATTTCTTGTCAATAAACGTAACCTCTCCGCCGCCCCGAAAAAACACATATATGGGCTGGCACAGTTCAAAACAAAATTCAATGTCGACGCCTCTTGCCCCTCCCTTGTGTGACCCAAAATATCTTCAAAATGCAACTTCTAGAAGAATCACTGGTCATTTCCCCATTAACGCAAGTCAAACAAGCGCGTTCCTCGTGCTAAAAGGAGGCAGCAGGGGGAGGGGCGAGAGGAGGGGGCGAGTGAAAGTTTCACTTGTGAAAGCGAGCAGCCGATAATTTCTACCATATGGCGCCGCGCGCTCCCGCAAGTGAATCGCCACACGTCACGCGTTGCCATTGAAGGCAATGGAACGTGTGGACGTTTTTGGCTGAAAAGCCAAAGCGATTGCAAAAGGTCTTTTTGCCTATGCTGCGCATGGGCGCTGCGTAGACGAGACCTGAAAAGGGAGCAAGTTTGGGAGGCTTTTGGTTTTCCAGGCCTGAACTAAGAGGGCTAAAATAGAAATATCTAGCACCATTTTAATTCAGTTTTATAACCAAGACCGTAGCTCTGCCACAGAACAAATGCTATTTTTTTTCAGAGACTTGCCAATGCTGACTGTGCTCAACATGCCACTTGTCGTGAGTCCCCAGTCTTATGAGCAGAGAGAGACCAGGCAATTAAGGGTCTGCCTTTCAGAAAATTATATAACATTCTCAGAGTTGCTCCACCGCAATTGCCATTATTAATACTATTATTAATAATATTTAACCAAATATGGAACCTGGACCAATGTTCAGAGTCCTTTAACCCCTTCCATGCTTGTGACGGAACCGTTCCGTCATCAGTCACGGCTGAGCTGTGCTGATGACGGAACGGTTCCGTCACGACCGCGCCCTGTTCTGGAATGTCCAGCACAGGGGCGGAATCGGCGCCGCACGGAAGCGGTTAAGGAAGGCAAACTATATATTTAGGCCTCGCCTAAGCAGCGCATGTGCTGCCTGCGCTGTCTCGAAGAGCCATGTTATATTTATTTATTTTTTTGCAGATTTATATAGCACAAACTCGACCCGAAGGTATTGGAGCGATTTTACATGAGCACCGATTACGTTACACAAGAACAGATTCATTTTTTATTTTTTTTGGTAGGCACGGGGAGATTTGTCCAGAATCACAGGATGTGGACAGGACCCCGAGGCTCGTACCTTGGTTTCCAGCACCAAAGTCGGCAGCTCTAGCTGTCAGACCACATCCTCTCCCCAGTATCTAGGATATGGGCATCAAAAAAATGCCCATCTTTTTTATTAGTTCCTATTACTGTCCTTTAGAAATGCTGGCTTATCATTGGTGAATAAATTTAGTAGTCCCATCTTTTGCTCTGCCCTGGAGACTGTCCCTGCTACATGAATCCTTTCACTATTGTCTATATGTTTTCCTTTATTGCACTAGTTTGTCTTTTGCTTTGTCCTGGCTGCTAGTCCCAGTTCACTTAAACTCCCTGCTGTTCCCAGAACAATACCTCCCGCTCCTTGCAGCTTGTTTATATTCTGGACAGCTGCTCTTTGCTCCCTCTCATGGGCTGCAGCTGACCCCCCTCCATCCCGCCCAAATCGCCCCCACCACCTTAACGACCTGAGGAGGAAGCTGGACATTTTTTATAATCAAATACTCCATTATTTTTGTTACAGTTTTCATACAGCGCGAACTTGACCCAAAGGTATTGGAGCGCTTTATAAGAGAACCAATTACATTACATAAGGACACACTCATTTTTGTAGGCAAAAGGAGATTACGCGATTAGCGGAGAATCACAAGAGCCAACGCCGAGACTCGCACCTAGTTCCTCAGAAAGTAGGCATATATGGCCCTTACGCCACATCCTCCGCCTCCCGATCCATTTCCCAACACACATGCCTCTCAGGACTCCACTGAGCACAAACACTCAGTTCGCTGCTTTTTAGGTCTCAGCCTGCGAAAGACTGCGCACATGCGCAGTCGAGATTGCGAGATTTAATGATGTAGGGAGAGTTTCACTAGCGAGGTTAAGCCCGCCCCTCTTCTCCATTGGCTGGCCTCCTAAACGGTGGCCAGCCATTGGAGAAGAGGTCCTAGTGACGTTCTAGCTAAGCCCCATCCTTTTCAGGCTGGGTTACTTGACTTACTGCTGAAGTAAAAGGTTTCTTATCTTCTTTATGGGTCCAGATGGCCCCATAAAGAAGATAAGGAACCTTTTACCCAGCAGGAAGCTGTAGCACCCAGTCTGAAAGGGACGGGGCTGTGAAGAGTAATTTTGTTTATTTTAGTATGATCGCGGCACCCGCGAATTACTTTTAAAATGTTACATTTTCAAAGTAATGCGCGGGTGCCGCTATTATACCAAAATGACTTGGGTTTCCTTGTGACACGTTTTAACACAGCCCCCTCCTAACTGGCCAATTGTGATTTAAGTTTCTTGTGCCTTTTAAAACAACACACCAACTTCATAGAAACAGAAATGGGGCTAACTGGAAGGCGAACGTTCAAGGACTCATCTCTGCGCGTACGGCTGCGTGACAGTCTGAAGAGTGATGTTTAACTTCAGTAACTGTCTTTTCGTGTCACACGAGGCCAGACTAGAACGCTCCCGGGGGAAGGGGGGAGGGAGAGGAGAGTTGGGGAGGAGCGTCACCGCAACCTGGGCTGCTTCTGCTGCCTCTTTCGGTGCATTGTGGGATCACGGCAGGCTCCTCCGGAGGCTCAAGCCTGGTCGCCCCGTCCTTCCACAGCCGGTCCAAGATGGCGGAGACGCAGGCACCCGTGGATGAAGACACCTGCCCAGGCTCCTTGTCGGATTTCGCTGTGGTCTGCTCTGGAGCTGCCCGATATTCACCGTCCTGCAGCTGGAGCAAGTGCTGCGGGATACCGGCCCAGGTGAGCGGTAAGGGGGCAGGTGCTGGTGCTTATTGAGAGTGACTGATTGCCCGTAGGCGCACGGACACACATTAAATGAACGGTGGTCCATGAGAAGCTCTATAAAACTTGGGCCGGGGGCGTGGACCTCGGCAGGGGCTACCCTATAAACATTTTTGCAACCTGTGCGGGCTGTCCTCTCTACCCATTGGTGCGTAGCCTTCCCCTGCGGGTGCTCGTATCCTACCTCTGCAGGACCCTAGTACCAGAAGATTATCTGCCCAAGGGGCGTGCTCCTTGCACTTAAATGAAATAAGGATTAGTTACTTACCTGTAATCCTAGTTCTCTTCCAGGGGTATCCTCATCAAAGTCATAAGCATTAGAATATTCCCGCCCATGCGCGGGACCCCGGAAACAATATATTATATGTGCCCCACATATATATAGACATATATATATAAATATATATATATATATATAAAAATAAGCAATTGCAGCCAAATAAAACAATAGAGCTGGAATATGCCGTGAAGAATTTCCACAATACAGTGTATTTTGCATTAGAAACAAGAGAAACAACACCAATGCTTGTTTAGAAACTGTTTTAATGCTTAGAAAACAGTAGAAATTCTCATAACACACTGTAAGCATATACAGCTCCCAGGCTGCATTGCAAAATCCCAGTCTAAAAAGACTGAAAAGCTAACCTGTAGCTGAATGTACTAAAACTGACGCTGTGCCTTTAAGGCACCTCAGCCCCTAGCTTCCCATCATGCCTCAGGGGTTACAGTTAGGTCAGTTGTTCTTTTCGGAGACTGAAAACCAAACCATGGTAATAACAGGTTAAAAACCATCTCCTATGTAATAAACAAAGTCCTTTGCCCGGGGAGGCGGGAGGGTTGCTTATGACTTTGATGAGGATACCCCTGGAAGAGAACTAGGATTACAGGTAAGTAACTAATCCTTCTCTTCCAGGGGATCCTCATCAATAGTCATAAGCATTAGAATAGAGTAGCGAGCCTCACCTCATCCCTGCAGGCAAAGGAATCAACAGATAACATTCATATCCGTAGGCCCAAAAATAGGCCTTATTCTACCCAAATAGGTTTCTCAAGGAGGCTTGCCCTACTTGAGAATCCGCTCTGGAATCAGACTCTAGGCAATAATGCCTTGTAAAGGTATGGACTGATTTCCATGTCGCAGCCTTGCATATTTCTGACATAGGAATGTCATGCAAATAAGCTATTGTGGCTGCTTTCCCTCTAGTGGAATGAGCTTTGGGTGATTGCAACAAAGGTTTGCCAGCCAGCTGGTATGCTAGTTTGATACAAGAGACAATCCATCTGGAGATGGATCTTTTGGCTGCTGCAAACCCGGTCCTCATAGCACCATAATTGACAAAGAGTTGGTCTGTCTTTCTGGTGTCCTTAGTTTTTTCTAGGTAAAACTTTAGCACCCGTTTAAGATCTAACGAGTGCAACGACCTCTCAGCTGGGGTCGATGGGTTAGGAAAGAACAAAGGAAGGGTAATCGTTTGATTTATATGAAAATCCGATACCACCTTTGGAAGAAAAGATGGGTGAGCCCTCATTACTACTCTGTTGTGGTGAAACACAGTGTAAGGTTCCTTGGTGCAGAGTGCTTGTATCTCGCTAACCCTGCGCGCAGAGGTTATTGCCACCAAGAAGGCCGCCTTCCAAGTGAGATGCTGCAAGGAGGCCTTGTGTATAGGCTCAAACGGTGTAGACATCAGTCTGGAGAGAACCAGGTTCAACTCCCAGGGAGGAGAAGGATTTCTCACAGGGGGATAGACCTTCTTTAATCCCTGAAGGAAATCTTTCACCACTGGGACTTGAAAAAACGATGTTTGTGCAGGTGATTTTCTGTACGCTACTATGGCGGATAGATGAACCCTAATAGAAGCGTATTTCAACCCTGATGTCGCTAAGTATAGGAGGTATGGAAGAACTACCTCTTCTTGTCCTTTGGTAGGATCAAAGCCATGGTCCTTACACCAAATGAAAAATCGTTTCCACTTGAACGCATAAGACGCCCTTGTAGAAGGTCTCTTTGCCTCTCTTAAAATATTCATACATTCCGGAGGCAGATTTAAGTGTCCATATTGCAAGACCTCAGGAGCCATGCAGTCAGGTTCAGCGACGGGAGGTTGGGATGCAGGATCCTCCCGTTCATCTTGCTCAGCAGGTCTGGCCTGCACGGAAGACGTCTGTGTGGACACAGCGACAGATGTAACAGATCTGGATACCACCATTGTCGCGGCCAATCTGGAGCAATTAGGATCATGTCCATGCTCGATCTGATGAGCTTGGCCACCACCTTCGGAATCAGTGCCAGAGGGGGAAAAGCATAAGCGAACATTCCTGTCCACTCCAGCAGGAGAGCGTTCCCTTGCGTCCCTGGCCGGTGGAACCTGGACGCGAAGGCGTGGCATTTGGCGTTTTCGTCGTCCGCAAATAAGTCTATGTCTGGACGACCCCAGCAACGGAAGAGTTCTTCGACTACTTCGTCGTGTAGCACCCAGTCTGGCTGATCTTCGAAGTGCCTGCTGAGTGCGTCCGCTTTTGTGTTTAGCTCGCCTGGAAGGTGCACTGCCACCACCGACAGTCCCCGAGCCAGAAGCCAGTGCCAGATTGTCTGGGCCTCCAGAGACAGAGGGCGAGATCGAGTTCCTCCCTGCTTTTTCAGATAGAACATAGTTGTAGTGTTGTCCGTCTGAACCAGGATTTTGTCCGTTGATATTGCTGGAAAGAACGCTTTGAGCGCCAGATGAACTGCTCGAAGCTCCAGCATGTTGATGTGGTATGTCTGAAGGTTGGTCGACCTGAATCTGAAGATGACCCATGTGAGCACCCCAGCCTTCTAGAGATGCGTCCGTTACCACAGACAGCGAAGGAAGAGGTTGCTGAAAAGGGACTCCCTGCAGGACATTCCGAGGGCGAGTCCACCACTTTATTGAGGTCAGTGCTGATTGAGACAGGATGATTCGGTCCTCCCAATCTCCAGTCGCTTGGTCCCACTGATCCTCCACAGACTCTTGTAGAGGCCGCATCCTCAACCTGGCGTTCGGTATTAGGAAGATGCAGGACGCCATGGAGCCCAAAAGAGACGCTACTTCTCGCACCTTTGGACGAGGAGACTGAAGTAACTTTTTGCATTTTTGCCCCATGGAAGACAGTCTCTCCTGCGAAGGAAACGCTCTTCCTAACTTTGTGTCTAGAACTGCACCCAGATAGTGGATAGTTTGCGTGGGCTGCAGGACTGATTTTTCTGTGTTCACGTGGAGGCCAAGCCTGTGTAGTTGTTGGAGACACAGGTGACAGTCTTTGGTGGCTTGACGAGGGGACGGACTCTTCAGGAGCCAGTCGTCTAGATATGGGTACACAAAGAGACCTTTTTTGTGTAGACACGCCGCTACCACTGCCATGCACTTGGTGAAGACCCTTGGTGCGGATTTGAGCCCGAAAGGAAGCACTTTGAACTGGTAATGCTTGGTCCCTACCAGGAACCTCAAGTACTTTCGATGACCTGGTGTAATAGGAATGTGGAAGTACGCGTCTTGTAAATCCACCGAACACATCCAATCTCCGATTTGTAGATGAGGACATATTTGGTGGAGTGCCAACATGCGAAACTTCTCTTTGACCACCCCTTTGTTGAGGAGTCGAAGATCCAAAATCGGTCTGAATTTGCCTTCTTGATCTCTTTTGGGGACAAGGAAATATCTTGAGTACACTCCTTTCCCCCTTTGGGAAAGGGGTACCTCTTCGATAGCGTTTTTCTTTAAGAGGACGCTCACTTCCCTTTTGAGGAGCTCTAGTTGGTACGAGCGAGACTTTTTTGGAGGAATCGGTTGTGGTTTCTTCCGGAAACGTAGCGCATATCCATTGCGCAGTATATTCAGCACCCACCGATCTTTTGTGATGCTGACCCACTCTGCCAGGTGTTGTGCAGCACTTCCTCCCACTGGAGTGGGTAACGGCGACAGAGGAAGCCACTGCTCAGGCCTTGCCTCCTCTAGGCGTGGTAGAGGACTGATTATGTCCGCCTCTGCCTCTGCTCGACCTTCCTCCTCTGTATTGCGGCTTTCCTTGTGGCTTGTTTTGAGACCATTGAGGGGTTTGAACCCTCTGTTGGCCTCCCCGGTTCTTGTTGGTCTTGAAGCGTCGTTTGAACGGCGCTTTCTGTTTTTCCAGACCCACTGCTTTTACTGTGTCTAACTCAGTCTTCATACGGGCCATTTCCTGATCGGCATGCTCCCCGAAGAGTGAAGATCCGGAAAAAGGTAGATTGAGGATGCGCTGCTGGGCATCTGGTTTGAGTCCAGTTAAACGCAGCCAAGAGGATCTCCTCGCACATATCCCATGTGAGTAGTTATGTCCTGCTAGAAGGGCGTTATCTGCTGATGAACTAATCATTTGGTTTGCCACCAAACAGCCCTCCGTCACTGTCTCCTCAAAGCCCTTCTGGTCTTCCTTGGGCAATTTCCCTTTGAATCGTTCCATGGAGTCCCATAGGGCTCTATCGTACCTTCCCAGAAGGGCTGATGCACTAGAGACTTTCAGGGATGAAGCTGCTGTGCTGCATACCTTGCGTCCCCAAGAATCTTGCGTCTTGCTGTCTTTGTCAGGAGGAACTGACGAAGAAGGAGCGACTGTGTGATTCTTCTTAGCTGAGGCTACTATAACTGAGTCCGCCGCAGGCTCTCCTTTAACAAAGATAGGATCTGAGTCGGCCGGCCTATATTTCTTTTGGATACGTGCCGGTACTGCCCTGATCGTTGCTGGCGTGAGGAAAACCTCTTTGATTGGGTCCATTATCCCTGGAACCAATGGGAGCAAAGGCCGTGTATATGATTTGTGATGAAGGGTCTCAAAAATCACAGTAGTGGACACCTCTGGAGTAGTCATCTCTATATTAAGTTTGTGAGCACCCCTTTGCAAGACGTCCAGATACGTGTTGACGTCGTCAAGCGGGGAAGCTCTTGATCGAGGACTGTCTGCCAGCGTGGGAGAGTAATCCCCTTTAGAAGATCTAGATGAAGAAGAAGATGAGGATGATAGAGTTCTTCTTCTCCTGTGGTGAGAATTCCCCTTCCTCACTGGTGTCCTAGGTCGTTCCTCCCTTCGAGGAGAACGTCTCGATCTCTCAGTCCGTACCTCCTTTCTCGGTGTTCGAGATCTGGGTTGTTCCCTTGGTGATCGGGAGACCCTGGGGGTATGCGATCTGTCCGCTCTTCTCTCTCGTGAGCGTGATCGATGAATGGCAGGACTCTGTCCATCTACCTCTTCTGCCAGCTGCTGAAGAGGGGACCTATGGACTGGACTCAAGTACCTTTGTAGTCTCTCCGTTGCTCCAGAATCCTTCCATTTACTCAACGGACCATACCATCTTGGCGAGAGTCTTGCCTGTGTGATGTACCGCCGCTGGGGACTCTTTTGCACAGGACTCCTACTCCTAGAAGAGGACCTCGATGAACCAGAGGCACTTAAGGAGGAATGGAGCGCTGTTGAAGGCACTGAAGGAGATCTCCGTCTCACCGGTGTTGGAGGACGCCTCAAAAGCCTTTCCCTCGACGTCGAACGCCTCTGCGGAGTCGACGGAGTGATCACCTTCGATGTTGAATGCTTCGACGTTGACCTGCGGCCCCTCGACGTCGATCGGCGGTGACGAGCCGACGACGGAGTCTTCTCCCTCGACGTCGAACGGCGTCGTTCTGCCGTCGACTGAGGTCTCGACGTCGAACGGCGTTGCCCTGCCGTCGACGGAGGTCTCGACGTCGACCGACCTTGGTCTGTCGGCGACGGAGAAGTCAATCGACGTTGTCCTGTCGTCGACGATGCCCTCGACGTTGACCTGACATGCGACGTCGAGCGCCGACGTGCCGTCGATGACGATCCCTTCCTCGACGGCGAGCGTCCGAGGGGGTTCCTACTCCTCGACGCCGAGCGTCTCCGTGGAGACGTCGGCGGAGGTGTCACACTCTTAGAAGCCTGTCGACGTTGAGACGACGGCGGGTGTGATCTGTGCCTCGACGATGATCGTCGCCTGGTTGACGACGGCGGAGGTGATTTAAATCTTGACGCCGATCTTCTCGTCGACGGCGATCTCGTGCCTTCTCTCGACGCCGATCGTCGCCTAGTTGACGACGGCGGATCTTTCTTCGTCGTCGGTGAACTCTTCGACGACGACTCCCTCATCGACGCCGGTCCCGACGTCGACTGAGCTTTTTCTCTCGAACTGTCCATCAGATGCCGTTTTTTCAGCGCCGAGCCCGGCGCTGAGGTTGATGGACGCTCTGACTTGCCTTTGGAGGGAGTTCTGGGTCTCTTTGAACTCTTCCTCTCTGTAGATCTTCCTCTCATGGATCTCTGGGCCAGACCAAAGAGCCTGTTCCTCTCTCTGTCTTTAAGAGTCCTGTCAGACAGATTTTTACAATGTGAACAGTCTTTAGGATCATGATCCTCTGGCAAACATAAAATACAGACCTCATGAGAGTCTGTTCTTGCCTTCTTGTGGCCACAAGCAGGGCAATCATCAAATAATGAGGGCATCCTGACAGGAAAACCTCTCAAAAAATCGACTGCTAAGCAGCTATTTACTTGACCCTGATGTTAAAAGTCAAAGTAAATCAAAAAATTGTTCTCTAGAAGATTTTCTGACTGAAAAAGGCAGAAAAGTGTGGAGCTGTGTATCCAGGGTCCTTCCTGAAGGAGCCGGAAAGAACAACTGACCTAACTGTAACCCCTGAGGCATGATGGGAAGCTAGGGGCTGAGGTGCCTTAAAGGCACAGCGTCAGTTTTAGTACATTCAGCTACAGGTTAGCTTTTCAGTCTTTTTAGACTGGGATTTTGCAATGCAGCCTGGGAGCTGTATATGCTTACAGTGTGTTATGAGAATTTCTACTGTTTTCTAAGCATTAAAACAGTTTCTAAACAAGCATTGGTGTTGTTTCTCTTGTTTCTAATGCAAAATACACTGTATTGTGGAAATTCTTCACGGCATATTCCAGCTCTATTGTTTTATTTGGCTGCAATTGCTTATTTTTATATATATATATATTTATATATATATATGTCTATATATATGTGGGGCACATATAATATATTGTTTCCGGGGTCCCGCGCATGGGCGGGAATATTCTAATGCTTATGACTATTGATGAGGATCCCCTGGAAGAGAACAGTGATAAACAGCAAGCCATGAACACCTACTAGTACATTTCAGAGGGCATTCTACAAATAGCGTTTTTGTGTAACTTAATGGGAAGCACCCGTTATTCCTTCCATATAGCAATGTTTTGGAACTGGCATGGTGAAGATTAGTAGTTCCTCTAACTTGCATCACTATTTCATTTATTATGTAATTCATCTTCCACCGTAAATGTTGGGAAAGTTATTCCTATATTTTCATTCGTTGTGAAAGACTCTTGCTCTTATGGATAGCAGTGTTGGATCAAAAACTATCAAATAAAAAGAAGGTTGAGGAAAGTGATTTTCCCTGGGCTTGTTGTTTTAGGTTAGGTGAAAGTGATAACATTTTGAGAAGTCAACAGTTAACATTTTATGTTTGTAATTGTACTTTGTAAATGGAAGTGAGCTGCTTGCTCATGTTATGAATACTGTAATTATGTGAATTGATGTGTGTGCGCCATTTAATGTTGCTGTTTGTTCGCCTGAAGTGGCTTGGCTTCTGGTTAGTTGTGACATTTTGCAGCTTAGCCTTTTAGAAGAATCTGATGCTATTTGATGATAGGTTACGTGTATTGTCGCAATGGCAAATGCTGAGCTAGCTATATATCTTGGGGCCTTATTGCACAACTGAAGGGCAATGGTTGTATGCTATATGTTGGCTAAGAGTGAGCTTCAACAATAGCTTGATGTAGATGTGCAGTTGAGGTGGCAAATGTTAGCCAACTAGATGGCTTGGAGCCACTTGCTTAAGATGTTGTCAGGAGTTGTCTATTGCTTTATGTTTTTCTAAGGTTAAGAGAGGATATGGATTTATCTGAGTGGGCCATTGACATGGCAACTTCTTGGCCAACTATTTTCCTTGGATCCATTTTGTATGTATAATGGTGACAGGAGTTGTCTAATGGGCACTGTTCTGGCACTGTGATGCAGAGTGAAGGCTTTATCTAAATGTGATGCTTAGATGACATAAGTTTAGCCCGTTAAATGGCCCATGACTGTGTTTTATGCAAAATGGTTTAAAAAGTTGACTAATAATTACTGCTGCTTTCAATTATAATTTTTTCACTAGGGCCTATTGAATGGAGACTCGCCATATGAGAGAGAGGAACAAAGGGGAGGCAGTCTAATTTTTGCAGATTTAAAGTTCAGACATCCCTCATTTGGTTTGTCTCAGGACGTTAATGGAAAGCATTTATAAACATTGCATGATTATATGATTTTTGGTAATGCATTGCCTTCTTTTGGCGGAGGTGCATTCAGAGTAGGAGAATGTAAAATTCAACACCAGCCTGCTGGGCAGTGGTCTGCCTAACATCTCTGCCCTATGAACACGTGACACCTTTGTATCTCCCTGGCTATTTGTATGGCAATGCTGTGGTGTGCTGATCCCGTTTACTGCAGCAGGGAAACCTCCCAGTAAGATATTCTTAAAGTTGCCATGGAGGTTTTAGGCAAGGCCAGTTACAGTAGTGAGTATGTTGCTGTTATATGGTAGATAACACATTGAGTACGAGTGATTTAACAAGATTGTACTAAAATTTAGAGCTGCTTTTTTTTTTTTTTTTTTTTTGTTAGGTCTGACTTTGAGACAGCTTTAGCAGTGTAGCCAGACCATTGTTTTGCCAACACACCTCACAAAATATTTATACAAAGAAGGGCTTTTGATCAGCAGATTTCCTCCACGGGTTTCTTGAATTGATATAAACATTTTGCTTCCGACCACCAGAGTATACAGCTTGATGCAGTGGGTCAGCCAGCTTTTCCAAGTGGTTCCGTTCACTTCGAGTGTCTGCTCAAAACTGTGCACATTGTTCTTTCAATGACAGCTTCTTAAAGTAGGTTTTTTTCATTTTATTTATTTATTTTTAAGGCTCCCAGTTTTCAGTTTTTACAGATTTCTTTTTTAAACCGATAAATACATACATAAAACAATGTTTTTCCGTCTGTATTTATTTTTAAAGCGGACAAATATTGAAACTTGTGTTTCTTGTGAGAGACTCTCCATGCTGTCTGTCATGAATTGCAGGCAAAAGCTGAGCAGATACACCTCATGGGGAGTTGAAAAACAGGATGAGCTATTCTTAATACAGGCATATGTTACCATATATTTGTTGTTTAACACTGATATATACCTGTGGGTCTAGTGTTTTGTTTTATATGACTGCTCAATTTGCTAAAACGGAACAGGCATTTACGTATGAGTGCATGTCTAAGAGATATCCATGAAACGCAGCAGCGCCCGCCCTCCAGATATAAGCTGGAAACCCACATCCCACAACCCACACCTGCAGTGTGAGAGACAGCAGTGTGTATGAGAGACAGCAGTGTGAGAGACAGCATTGTGTGTAAGAAAGACAGCAATGTGTGAGAAACAGCAGTGTGTGTGAGAGAGACAGCAGTGTGAGAGAGACAGCAGTGTGAGAGACCTTTTATTTATGTTTTAGTTTTTGAAACATAAATAAAACGCATTGTTATTTGGAATGTCAATAGCTCAAACTCGCGTAAATACGCAACCTATTGCATTGCAAATGCAATAGGTCTCGCATAAATGACAATGCCATTTATTTACGTTTTCAAAACCAACACATAAATAAAAAGTTTGTCAATTACAATGCCAATAGCTCTAACTTTTACAAAGGCGAGACCGTTGCATTGTAAATGCTTGTTCGTTAATAAGAACGCTGGACGGAAGAATGAATGGAAGAATTGAGGGCAGAGAAAACATTTATATAAGAATTAAAAGGCATACACTTCTACAGTACCAGGGAAGTGACTCATTGAAGTGCATCTAGGACTATGAAACTAACAAGACATAGCCTACTAAATTAAATAAGATATGAATATAAGCATCCATCCAAAATAAGAAATGTTATAATAGGGTAAAACTGTTAAAGCCTTTTTAAATTTATAATGTATTTCTACTCATATAGTATAAAGATGAGGTCTTGGTTATGAGCAGAGGCCATAATGTCCATGGGCGAAGAAACAATAAATTCTATAGGCAGAGAACAAGACAGGGTCCGCAACCAATGTTGGTAGGCTAAAATTATTGTTTTTTCATTTCTAGATTACAATAAAGAAATTGTAAAGTCCTGACGCTGCGTCAACTGTTTTTTGTTTTAATTACTGTTTTTAAATTTTGAAAGGATTTTCTGTATGGACTGTATTCAAGTGTTTTTAATTTTGTATTAGATTGTAACCATTAGGGAGGCCTCAGGCACAAGGTTCATTTTTATGAATAAAAAGTTTTTAACAAAAGTTCTAGAAGTGATTGCAATATGTACAGTGACCCTAAAATTGATGTCTAAGACTACTTGCCTTTTTGCCCAAGTGCTAGCGAGCCTGTTGTAACATGGAACAGGTGATTTTTTTGTCTTTTAAAAAATTATTGATTGTAGAATAGAACACAACAGGGACTAGGGGCCCGATGTAGGTCACCAAATACCGGTCGGTAACGGCTGAATTCGGCCGTTACCGACCGGTATTTGGTGATTGAGATGTAGGAGGCAATATTTTGCACAATCAGTGAATTTACCGAATCTGTAAATTTACCGATTCTGTAAAATACCGAATCGATAATTTTACCGATTCGGTAAATTCCAGATGTAGGTAGCACTGTTTACAGTGCTACAGGCCTTCAGAATTCGGTATTTTACCACACAATCCTATTGGGTGATAAAATACCGAATACAGGTGTACATGCACATCTGTGCATGTACACCTGTGCCATGTGACACACAGACATGCCCTTAGGGCATGTCTGTGTGCCACATGGCACACATGCCTGTATTTGTGGTGCTAGAGGGTGTCAAAGTGACACCTCCTGCACCCTTGCTGCAATCGGTATTTACCGAATTGGTAAATACTGATTCGGTAATGCCCATTGATTCCTATGGGCTTCAATGCCCATAGGAATCAATGGGCATTACCTAATCGGTATTTACAGAATCGGTAAATACCGAATCTCAACAATTCGGTATTTACCGATTCTGAAATACCTACATCCCCCCCCTCCATTTTACCACTTCTTAAATACCGAATCAGTATGATTCGGTATTTAAGAAGTGGTAAAATTAAATTACCTACATCGGGCCCTAGGTCTGTCTGAAGTTTGTATATACCCCCTCCCTGAAAAACTTATAGGGGTAGCTTCCTCTGATTTTTGATCAGAAGAAATTTGCCAGCTAATGCAGGTTAGGTACAGGTCGACAGTCAATGAGTCACAACACACATCAATACATGTTCTATACATTTGTTACTAATGCAAAAACCAGTCTTTTTCAGTGTATGTCTTCATGTGCATCAACAGCTGTAAAAATCAAATCTGATTGTTACAGTTACCACAAATTTGTGTTGTATATACTGCACATACAACGGCACAGTAGGGAATTGGTGTTGGTGGCTGTAGTTCTGAAAAGGCACTGGCTTATGTTTCAAGGCTTTAGCTGCGGTGAGTAGGACACTTAGTCCACACTTATTAAAGATTTGGATTATAACATTGTACTTGGAATTGTTGCTTCAGAAAACAGGGTGGATCAGATCAATATATCCAGAACAGATTGACATTTGGACTTAAGACATCAGAGTGAGACTTTCAGAAGTGGTCTGTGGTGGGTCAATTGTGGATAAATCTGCAAAGCACTTGGAATGCCATCAAAGCCACAGATAGCAGAGTGCAATGAATCAACATAGGCAAGTGAGTGATATTTGAAAAGGCCAGATATGCTTAAAATCCTTTCTACCACTCTTAAATCTGTTTACAGTTCAGAAACCAGGACTGAGGAATGAGCACATGCGCATGATGAGATGGGCATGAAAATGCCTATATCTCATCCTTCCCTTTTAATTACTAGCCTTCAGCAAAGGGTGGGGTCTTTGGTACCAACATTTTAGAGTAGGAAACAAAGCTTTGGAAGCTTTTTCCAGGTTCTTACTATTGGTGTTCAGGATTTTCTTGGCACTGTTATTCAGGATATCAAATATGTAAAAAACATTTCAGGGATAGAGACTTTAAAAGATAAGGTCTTTGTACCATGTTATAATACCCATTCTATCACATCATCTCTTTTCACACCAGCTGTAATGGCATTTTATTGGCTCTGCTAATGAACCTTACATAGCCACGATAATTTGCTTTTAAGAGAATGGAGAAGTAAGAATCCCTTGCCTACTTGATCCGCAGCTCATCTGATTTTCAGCATGTACTTCAATGAACCTACATGGAGAATAGTTCAGGGGCTGCATTATGGAAAGTCCTGGGGCGCACGGGATATATATGTGCGCCTCTGGGGCACTTTGGAATTACAGAAGGGGCCGTGGACGTTTGTGATGCCCTTTCTATCTCGGCGTGGATAGCAATGTGCTAATCCTATGCTTAAAAACTTTGATAGAAAAGAAGACATTTGAGGTGAGCAAATTTAGAGTGTCGCTGGTGTTGAGGGTGCTCTATACAGGAGCTGCCTTCCACCTAAACTTGGGAACTTCCCGGAGTTCTCTGCTTCTTTTTTGCATATATATATATATATATATATATATATATGAACCCAATCCTGTGTTCAAAATCCTTCGAAAAACAGGCACCGACTCCGTGGGATTCAAATCAAGGGTCTTTATTTGCAAGAAAAAACGATCAGACGCGTTTCGGCGGACGGGTCCGCCTTGCTCACTACATCTAAGTTCACCAAGTGCATGTAAAACATTTATAGTGACTACTGATAACCCATCGGTTCATTCAAAAACGACAAAACTGACTTGTGACACTGTGATAGACATGGAAGAAAATTATGTTTTCGCAAAGTCACGTATTACCAACATAAAGCATAGAGTATATATTGCACTTGTTTTCGTTTTAAATCATTTTCGGTTTTAAAGCTTCATTATTAATTAGATCAACACAATTTATGCAAGTTTTCACACTGAAAAAGAACAGACAAAGTGAAGAGTCACTGGGCTATGTGGCAGTGGACATGAAAGAAAGGTTGCGCTTTCTATATACGCTGTCAGCGCATGACCGCTCTGTAATTTTCCACCCGCATTGATGGTCGTGCCTCGCGTTTGGAGGGGAAGGTGAGACAGTCTGGGTAGCAGCTTAAACTCTGCGGGGATTTAGCTATGGGCATGTTTTGATGAAAAGTATCACCAAGAACTTAATCGACAACAAATACAATGAATCCATGTATACATTTTTCCGTTTTTTTAAGTTTCACGGGGGAGACGGAAAAGCGGGAAGATTGGGGCTGGTTGTTTAAACCGATTGCCACAATCGTAAAAAATGGTGAATAAGGGTTCAGGGTTTTGAGTTTTGCTAAAGAGATTACATAAGAGCTGAATAAAATTAGTCTTGTGAACACAGCTCCGTGTTGCTGTTACCCGAGGTGATATTTTGTGCTTAATGCAGATGTTTACTAGCTTCAGGTGCCATTTGAAACAATGCTCGTTGTCTGTGAACTCCCGAGACACGTGTTTGTCTCATGAGTGACATGTTCAAAAGCAAACAGCATAGTACGCAAAGGTGACATTTGTGTGTGATGGAATGATACGTTTGTTAGTCATATTCATAATTAATACATAGTGTAGACAGTGACAAACATAAGATGCCGTTTTTTCTCATAGTCTGTAAGCACATGAGATACATTCTTATAACATTCATGAGACATGATTTCAAAAAATTAGTTAACACCGAAAACAATTCTGCCCAAGTGGGCAAGATGACCATCGGGAAATAGCATCAAATGTATCCCCTGAGTGGAAATGAGAAATAGCGTCTTGTGTCTTTGGTTGGTTTACCGCTTCCCCCCTCCCATTAGTGAGTAATGTGAAGGAAACACTGGTCTCATTATTTTGTGTGAGAAAGGAGTTCTGTCATTTAACTTATGAGAAACCAAGGAAATGTAATCTCAAAAAGGCAAAATCTGTGTCACAGCTAAAGTCCTATTGTCGTTTTGTGATAAGAGTGAATACATTTAAATTAAATAAACATAAAGAGTGAATACATTTAAATTAAATAAACATAAGAGGTGTAAATGTGTGGGTTTAAAAGATATGCAAAAAGATGGTGAAGCTAGATGTTAAGACAGCTTATGTATTTAATATTTGAACGTGAGGGGTTGCTTGAGATATGTGATAATCTTGTGGTACAGTTATAGATGGACACTTAGTGCTTCATCAGCATTATGGCCATTCGGAATCTTATATATATATATATATATATATATATATATATATATATATATATATATATATATATATATATAAATATATACATATATATACACACACACACACACACATATATATATATATATATATATACACACACATGTTGAAGTGGATTTAGGAATAGCAAACCTATAATTACCTATACCAGTAACATTCTAGATAGGATGGTCCTTGCACTGTTTTTTAAACTGTATTTTGATGTACAACTCCGTGCTGGCCTCCAAAGTAACCCAAAGAGCTGGGGAAAGGCCCAAGTCAACATATCTCCAGATGGTCACTTAAGCTCTATACAGCTCACCCATCGGCACCAAAGGAGCAGTGCAGCCACCACACTAACCCGCATTGTAGAGATCTAAAATATGGCCAAACTGCCCTGCTGATTTGGTGCCAAAAAATTCAAAAGTACATGCATACAGCACACACCTAGAGAGGCAAGATTTTGCAGGCGCTCACTACACAATGACACAGTGAGAAGCACAAACGTCTCTACACCAGCCTAGTCATATGGAAAATGATACAGTCTCCAAGAGGCGCTAGGATCCACTTCCATAGTAGTACACCCACCGATAGTAAGACGATGAAAAAGACAGCGATCATGACACAATCAAACAGATGACGTCAAAATGTATTTCATTACCATCATTAGGCAGTATGCAGATGCGCGCACACATACAAAATACATTATTGGTTGCTTCTTACCTCTCCAAAGGCTGGCAGTTGCAGACTGACCACGTAGTTGTACTGGGGTCCAGTGGGGATCCATGATTCTGGGACAGAATAGGCTGCCTCAAGCGTCACCTTCAGCAAATTACCACTCAACAATTGTGTCTTGGACAGCAGAGATTCGTGCATGGACACTGCCACTTCTAGTGACGGCTGCAAAAGAGCAAGAGAAAGAGGGAGGTTCAAGTCCAATGTAACCTGCAGCATACACGCCGCTGTTGGCCCCATTGGGATTGCAAGACAAATCTCTTAAATGCCAAACCTCAAGCGACTGTTCTATCTTATGGTTGCGCCAAGGGCGGCCAAGATAGCATTAGCAGCCTCGTGGAAAAAGACAACACCTCCCTCAATTACACAGTGTCATGCCCGATTGTAGCAGGCACTCACAATGGAGAGAATGGCTGAAATACTCCTAGATAACTTTAAGAACTTCGAATATACATGGGGTCCTTTAGTCACCTTTTTTGTTCAATTGTCTCCCACTCACAGCTTCTCCCACTCGAACATAAACGCTTAATCTTTTCCACATATAATAACAGGACTAATGAGGAATCTGAACCTATTTAAGGTCCCCCAAGGAGGGCCCCTCGGGCCTGGTTCACCTGCACCCATTTCACAACATTTTACTTTGATAATCTCACTCATGGTTTATAGTTTACAGGAGGTTTTGTGTGTGTGTGTGTGTGGGGGATGGGGGGGGGGGGGGGGGTTATTGTTGTGCAAAATTGTGGCTCTCTCACCCAGACTACTTATTGACAGTGTTACCACTGGAGCATTTGATTACAATAGCGGATTTCAAAACCCATTGGAAACTGTCTCGCTAGTGTTTAAATGTACACTGCTGATGATTCCATTGCCGATTAGTGACAATGTATAATGCTGTGTCCTCCTGTTAAAACTCAATAAAGAGAATGTAACAATAATTATTATACCACCCGCTCACCACTGAGAGACACTCAAGTCAAACAATCCCCCCTAGTTGGAATGCATTGAGGCTATTTCTTCACCTTTTCTGAGTGTGAGATGTCCAGAGGAGAGGATGGAATGGAGTGCAATGGAACCATCAGCTTCAAATTGTTCTCCCCTGCAAAAAAATGAAATGTTCGAGTCACGGAAATGTTCGAGTCACTTGGGATGCAAGACATCTGTCAACAACATAATGATACATTCAGCTATGAGGAGAGACATCTGCTGACACTTCTAAAAGTTATTCAGGAAGTACTTTGTGGGAGAGAGCATCAGGTTGCTGTTGAAGGTTCATTATGACCACAAAATCTTAGTGAAATGCAAAGACCTACTTGATGTACAAACATATTGCAACAGAGCTAAAGGTTTGGCTGAATCAGGTATTTTTATGAAGAATGAGCTGATTGATTCAGAGTCAAGTCAATCATATTGCTACATTTAAAATTACACATGTGTGGATAATGGGGAGAGGCAAGGACTTTAATCATGACATTGATGTTACTGTGACTGATTTTGTTGTATGTTTATATATATATATATATATATATATATATATATATATATATATATATATATATATATATATATATATATATATATATATATATATATATATATATATCAAAAGTGTGATCGACAACTGACCCCTTGACACTTTGGTGATGAATATCCTAGGTTGCCCATCCATATTTTATGTGTAAATGTACATTATGTAGAAACTAATTCTGCTGACAAACAAAGCCTTTCTGCTCTAAAATCCACAGCAGAACACAGTCTGTTTTCTGATATAAGATACTAGGCATTTAACATCAGAGGTTATTTAAAAATAAATGGAGTGACAGGTGACAATGCATTCTTTAGTCAAATGACAATGACCTGAATACATGGCTGTAGGAAAGTGCCTCTTTTGATATGATTAGCCCCCACTGTTTGCCTGGAAAATGATGTAGTTTCGACTGGAAGTGCACAGGGTCTCTTTCCCTAAATGGATCTCCTTCCTTAAACTGTACCTTTTTTAACTGTACCTTTTGTTTCCATATTTGGCACCCCTTTAGCTCTCATATAGGTCCCTTATAAAAGGCACCCGTGGTACCAAGATCCTTGAGGTTAAAGAGGGTCTCTAAGGGCTACAGCATGAATGTTGCCACCCTAAGGGACCCTTCACAAAGCACAGGCACACTTCCACGGCAACCTGTGTGTCTTGGTGCAAACAAAACTGAAGAGTCGACATAGCACACATCCCTGTGTGCCATACCCATAGACACTGCATGAGATACAGGTAAGACACCACTCTAGCAAGCCTTAGCCCTATGGCATGGAGCACTCTATCTCCTGTTAGGGCATTTCTGCATGAGCAGATATGCCCCTGCACTATTCTTGTTGATTCCTGGAAATTGTAAGTGACCAGGGAAGCCATAATATGTAAATGGACTGGACACTCATCATTACGAGTTCGCCAGCTCCATGATGACTTCACTGAAATATGGGATGTTTGGTACCAACCATCTCAGCATAATAACCTGCACTGATTCCTGTGTCAGATTTATTAAAAAGTGCACACAGAGGGCCCCTTAGAGGGGTTCCCTGAAACCTACCAATCCTTAGTGTGGTAATCGACTGGACTGAGCCAGCCTGCTACCAGCAGACAGTGTTTTGACCTCACGGGGAGTGTGCCTTTGACCTCTGAGGCCGAAAACAATGCCTTTCCTGGGTGGAGGTGTTCACACCTCCCCATGGTCTGGAACTGCCATCGGTGGCGGGGTGATTCAAATGCCTTGCTGCCTTTTTAATGCAACCCCAGCCTCTCCTTTTAGACGGAGCAGGCCCCCTTCCAGTCCTCATTCACATTTTTGGTGGGAGGACAGGCAGGAACACACAGAAAGAATAGGAGGTGTGCCCTCTCTGCCAACTCCACCCCTCAGGTGCTGAAGGCAAGGTGAAGTACACTTTTCAGTGCCCACCATCTTGAAGATGGTGGGATTCCTCCAATCAGGATTAGGGATATGCCCACCCCCACCCCCAAGTGGGGTGAGCATTTAAGGGTGTAGTCACCCTTAAGGTAGGCAGCCCATTGGCTCCTACCTGGCACAACCTTTAAATGCCCCTAAATTGAGTGCTTTGGTGCCTCCCTGAGTCCTGCGCTAACTTCCTAAGAAGATCAGTAAAGAGTTGCACCAGCAGAAAAGACTGCAGACACCAACTGACTTGGCCCCAGCCCTGCCAGTCTATTTGAAGCCCTTGATGATCCTGTGCCAGAAAATGACCTGTCCTGCAGCCCAGCTACCTCCAAAGCTTTGGGAAGACTTCCTGCCTTCAACAAAGATCAAGACTCCCCAGAACAGTGGACCTGTTCACCAAGGAACCACAAAGCGTGCTCCCTCTGCACCCGATGCCTCCGGCACAAGTCCAGGAGGCCCACTGGTTTCAGAAAAGTTTTCCAGCGCTCCAGAGCCCGAGTCGGCTGTGAGCTGACCTCTCCTGGACTCCTTGACGTCGCCTGCAGCCTCTGGAAGAAAAAAACCCCAACCATGACCTGTTCAGGTAAACCATTTCCGACACCAAAAGGCACCCCTGCACCTGACTGTCCCGGGTCTTGGTGAAGAGGACAAAAGGTGTCCTACGTCCCCAAGCAGTGCAACTTACCTCTGCAGCTATAGGTTTTCTTCGATCGGCCTCCTGGTCTGAGCCTGTAGGCTGTTTCGGATTGTGGCTGTCTCCATTGCTTTGCATTGGGCCCCCGATGATGTGTTGGCACCCAGCACCTGGCAGCCCCGGTGTCTCTGATGTTATAGCATTGGTGCTGCTTTGGGCCCCATCCAGTGCTTGCTTCAGCCCCTGCAGACTTGCCCACCAAGCTGCCGCTCCTTGTCTGTAAGCAGCCTCTGACCGATTGCCCCAACTCCCACTGATTTGCATTGAGCGCCGACTTCGAATTTGCACTGGTCTTGCACTGTTGGTGTTGAACTGAATGTTATGTTATGTTATATACATTTATATCGCGCACGGCTACTCAAGAGTGTCCCGGCGCCGAAGCCCAAAAAAACGGTGAGGAGCTGAAAGTAACTGTAAATTTAGGTGAACAGCAAAGTTTTCCTAAACAGTCTGGGATATTGAGTGTTGCGCAACTCGAATGGAATGGAATTCCACGCCACAGCCGCCCTGAAAGACAGGGAGTTGCCTCCCACTCTTGCAAGACGAAAGCGGGGGATCACTGGCAGACATTGCGAGGCTGAACACAGATGTCTACGTGGAGTATAGAAACAAAAAGTTTCCTAAGATAGAGCGGGCCAGATCCATGGAGTGCTGTGTGGGACAAAGTAAGGGCTTTGAATTTGACTCGTTGTGCCACGGGAAGCCAATGCAGATCAAGCAAGTGTTATTTTACGCTAGATCTGCCAGGGATGTTAAGCAAAGATCTGTCCGCCGCATTTTGTATAACGTGGAGTCTCTTCAACTGGTATCCTGGCAGGCCGATGTACAGTGTTGGCATAATCAAGGAGAGTAAGAATCAATGCACGGATGCCCATCTCCTTGGCTGCCCTGGGTAGCAAAGGCAGGAACTTTCTAAGAGATGTCAATGAGCCATAGCACTGGCCTGCTAATTTCTTTCTTTGTGTGGAGTACCGGAGATTCTCATTGAACTAGATTCCCAAGTACTTGACTGCCTGACCAGTAGAGCTAGGTAGAGGGTAGTCTGTTGGCCAAAGAGCCTCCCTGAACTGAGGAGGAAAAGATTCATATAGAAGAACGTCCGACTTATCCTCGTTGCACTTAAGCTGAGCCAATGCCAACCATTTAAAAACTGCAGTGATAGAGTTTTTAGCCTGGACTGGGGATGTATCTGTATCCCTCTAGGTAAAGAGGAGCTGTGTGTCATCCGCATAGGCAATGATCTTTTCTCCCAGCTCTTCGGCAAGATAAATCAAGGGGGTGACATATAAATTAAAAAGAAGAGGGCTCAGAGTAGAGCCCTGTGGCACTCCAGTAGTCACCTTTCGAGGGGCCGAGGAGAACAGAGGTAGCCATACTTGCTGTGATCTATCCTCTAAAAATGACTTAAGCCATTGCCATGCTAGACCAGTGACACCAATATTTGAGAGACTGGCTAATAGCTGAGAGTGTGGCACCGTATCGAAGGTGGCAGAAAGGTCTAATAAAATCAGAGCCGCTCTGCCACCAGCATCTAAGCACTCTCTAATAGCTTCTGAAATTTCCACTAGCGCTATCTCTGTGCTATATAAGGCTCTGAATCCAGGTTGGACTGGATGGAGCACGCCAGCTGTTCCGACAAAATTGGCGAACTGTTTGAAGACCGCTTTCTCGCACACTTTGGCCACCGCCGGAAGAAGGGAGATAGGACAAAAGCTAGCAGGAGCGGAAGCATCCAGAGATGGCTTTTTAAGTAAAGGAAGAAGTTTGGCCTGCTTCCACTCTTGTGGAACAGTGGCGGTCTGGAGGGACATGTTAATAAGACTGTTAACCTCCAAGTTTACCACCTCTGCAGCAGCGGCTAGCAACCAAGCCAAACAAGGATCAGCCAGGGAACCCGATTTCAATGATTTGAGGATAGTCAGTGTATCTTGAGGAGCAACAAAAGAAAATTCGGTCAAAGAAGGAGATGATCTGGAAACCAATGAGCTGGATCTGGAAATATTCGGGAGGGATGGCCTTGCCTGACCTGAACCTTTCCTAATACTGACCTTAACTTCCGAAGACCAGTCTTGTAAGCCGATGTTATCCCTAAGTATGCTCAAAGTTTTTTTCCTCCCATAGGTTAACATTGCAGAGTCTAAAAATTTAACTGTGTCCATTTTTGAAACTGAAAAGTATTTGTATTGAAAAAATGAACTTACATATGATAGAGTTCTGTGGTTCTTCAAAATAAATATAACCATGTATTATTTCTAGAAATTGGCCGGGGATTTAGTAATTGAGTGTGTGTCTCATTTATTACCACTGTGTGTACAACAAATGCTTAACACTACTCTCTGATTAACCTAACTGCTCGCCCACACTACCACAAAAGAGAGCATTAGTATTATCTACTTTAACCTTTGTAAGCATTTGTGGATCCACTGGACTCTCTGCACACTATACCTCTTCTTGGTATCGTATATCCAGAACCAGCTTCCTACAATGGCTGAATAAAGCTATATCACCATTCAATGGCCACCTACATCTAATATATGCAGAGTCTCACTGTGAGTGCTCTCTTATTTCCATTTCCTTTGGGGCTGTTAACGTCATGGGTTTGGTGCTCTTCACCTGGAGACTCCACCTGCTAAAAGTAACTCTGGTTTCTAGGTGAAATACTGCAGTGAGGGGAAGGGCAGAAATGAAGAGAAGCCAGGGAAATAAGTGCCAGAATTAATGATCTGGTTCCTCCGGTAATTCCCGATTTCTCTGGGGACCGTCATGATAACCCTGGTATTGATAACCCCAGAAGTCAGATTTACCAAGCATTAACTGAGCAGCTTCGGAATAAAGACAACAATTCAGTTTTACATTAAGATTGTAGGTGTTGTCTATTACTCACCAATCCATTATGGATTTTAAGCAGATGTATGACAGTACAACGCGATCATTTTGATCGCGGTACTTTACATCGCGGTTTTTACAACGCAAGTCGTTACAACGACTTGCGATGGAGGGCGCTGGATTGAGGATTAATATAATTTTCTATTACAACTCAAGCCCACGTAACAGTAGGGAAGGTGTTGGAATATAAAATCACTATTCCTTAACCAAGAGCGCCATCCAGCGCAAGTCGTTGTAATGACTTGCGTTGTAATGGCTGCATGGTAAAAGTCGTGCGGTGTAAATACCGCGTTGTAAACGATGTTTCCCATTTTAACCCCTTGTCTGCTAGCCACATTCCCCCGCTGTGCTGGGGGAGGGGGAGCGCGCGCAGCGCCCAGGTGCTCATGACGAGCTCAGTTCGTCATGAGCCACGGTGGTCGTGTGCTCATGACGAGCTGAGCTCGTCATGACCACACCCGTTTCTTTAGAACGCTCGCACAGCCGGGGAATTTGCCCAGCGTGCGAGCGTTCTAAAGGTCATGACGAGCTCAGCTCGTCATGAGCACACGGGAACCGTGGCTTATGACGAGCTCAGCTCATCATGAGCATGGGAGGGGTTAAGCATATATTTACCATTAGTTGGCTCTCATTTAAATTAAGTTACCTGTGGTGTATTGATATAGCATTTAAGTTAATCTTTACCAGCAATCTAATTTTTAAGCAGTGGTGTAAATGAAAATAGTCCACTCATTCTGATGTCATTAACTCAACTCTTATTTCTTAAACAGAAACACATTTATTAATATTGTAATTGTGCTGTACAGCATGCTGGACAGCATTCTGCAAGTACCAGAGAACAGAGGGAGGGTAATACACTTATGAACAATTAGCAAAGCGAGCCTAGAGACCTGATATATTACATGGTAGATGTAGCTATGAACCCTACCAAGTAACTAAGGAGTTGTGCCTAAACTCAGATCTCAAGCACTTCTGCCAAGACCCCAGCCACGGCCTTCCAGAAGGAGATGCTCAAAGTAAATCACTCATTTTAAATAATTTAAATCATTCATTTGTCGATCCAAACAGCATATATTTTATTGTTACATGAATTTTGTACTGCCCAGTACTCACACATTCCTTGGCATTGTGGTGAATTATGACTCTCAGAGAACCAATCTACTGTTTGCAGGTTTAGCCTTCTAATAACAGGCATTGTTGTAATACAAAGAAGCTGGTCATGTGATCTTTGAACTGACTTAATGGCGTGTAGAATTATCCTGTAGGTTTTCGTATAGGCATCATTCCATTTCTAAGTCTAAGATGTTAGACGGTGGCCCACAGAAATAGGCAATTGACAGCAACAAAATCCAATCAAGGACCAGCATACATCAATCACCACCTGAGCTTCCACCAAATCTCTGACACCTGCGTTTCACCTCCGTCTCCCTTGCTCACATCCACTCGCATCCGCCAAAGCAAAAGTGGAGGAGGCTCCTTCTCCTACCTTGTCACGAAGGCCTAGAACAGCCTTCCCTTCCTCCTATGGACCTGGATACCATTGTGGTTGAATAGCAGCATTTTATACATTCTGATTGATTAATTAATTAAAAACCACTAGTGGCGTCTAATGTTTGTAGAGCCAGGGCAAAGTAGTCACCACCAAATCAATAGATCCAGTCAACTGTGAAAATGGTTATGATCACTTAGATTCAGCACGATTTAAGCCTTTTCCTTGCTAGTGTAAAAGAGAGATGATAAAGTTATGTGAATATTAGCAAAACCCCTAGCAAAAATTTTAAAATCATAATTTAATAATGATATAGGTCTAAACCCCTCAAATAGCGTAGGCTTACGTAGAAGGGTAGTTATTGCCTGAGCTCAGGTGTCTCAGTGTTTATTACGTGACAGAAGACTTCTTTGGTAGAATTGCTGATGGAGGATATTTGAATCCAAGACCGTACCCTTTTTGCACAATATTCAGAACTAATTTGTGGCTGGTTATAGTTTTGTACTCTTCCAGGTAAGATGTACACCCCACCGGAGTGGGTAACGGATCAGAGGAAAATGGCAACCCATTGTTTAACATCGGTGGCTGGTTTAGGGGCTGGGGCAAATTGTAGGTGACCTCCTCTGCCTCTGGATTGATGCCTCTGCTGTTGTTGCATTTGACCTTGAGGCCAGTGAGGGATTTGAACCTTATCAGTGGTTGTAAGGTCTGTAGGGATGTTCCCTATCTTCTTTTTTTTCTTGAACCTAACCATCTGTTTTCACGTTAGACATCTCGACCTAAGAATTTGAGACAAATAATGTGTTGCCTGACAACAGAAGTTTTAAAATCCTTGTTGCGATTCAGGTTTCAGTCCAGTGAGTCTGAGCCAAGATGAGCGATGTAAGGACAAATGATGACAGTATCTATAGGCTGCTCCATGGGCTGTAACAGCTGCAGCACTGATGCCTTGATTGGATAGCAGCATGCCTTTGGTCATGATTTATTTGACATCTTAATGTCAGTCTCTTGGTAATGCATCTATGAACTGCTGTAGACAATCCTAGAGCAATCTATCATACCTCCCTAGGAGTGTAGAAGAGCTTGCTGCTTTCATAGTGGTGGTGGATGGGCCATATATAGTCCTTCCCACCAAATCCATTTTTTTGTTTTCCTTACCTGGAGGAAATTTAGAAGAAGGTGCTCAGGCGTTAAACCTGCCAGCGGCTAATACAGTAACGGAGACGTGTATAGGATACGAGCAGAGGAACAACAGATCCAGATCAGGACGTCTGCATTTGTTCTGTAGAGAAGAAGAAGCTGCCTTGACAAGGTCTATGGCAGGTTTAATGAGATTTGGGACCAAAACTATTACTGGCCTTGACGCACATCACCAATGCAATGTCGAAAAAAATTACAGACGTAGAGATAGTAGTACGTGGGAGAGGGATACTTAATTTGTTGGAACCTCTGAAAACGACCTCCGGGAAGGTATTGATGTTGTCAATAGGAGATATCCTCACTGGAGGAGAGTCTGTTAGAGAAGATGACTATCGTCTAGTGGACGAGGTTGTGTGGTAGGACCATGAGGACTTCAATCGGGATGTGGAATCCGGTATCAATCAATTAATCAGGATTTATAAAGCGTGGCAAATCACCTGTGTGTGTCCCAAGGCACTGGAGTTGCTAGCGCTTCATGGAGAAAGCAGTTAAAAACTAGGCAAATGCGAGAGGAAACACTAAAAAAAACAGGGGGATGGAAAGAGAAAGCAGTAAAAAATGAGGGCCAAGCAGGAGAAAGCACTCAGAAAAATGGGGAAAAGGACAAAGAAAGCAGTTAAAAAACAAGGCAAAAGCATTAGAAAGTACTCAAAAACACAGGGGAGATGAAGGAGAAAATAGTAAAAAAAAAGAGACAAAAGAAGGAGAAAGCACTCAGAAAAACAGGGAGGTAGCAGAATGGCAGAGCAGAAAGGGAGAACTAGGCCTAGTCTACGTCTTGAAGGAGAAAGTCTGGGTGACCTGGAATGGTAATGCAATGGTGAGACCTCGAATTTGACCGAGACCTATGGGGAGGTCTCGTATGTCAGAATCGAAACATGGAACAACTTGGTGGAGGTGCCACTGAAGCAGGTAGCTATGGAGGCCAAGAAGGTGTGGATGGAAGAATTTCCAGAGCAATTACCGGTTGAGGAGGAGGCGTAGGAGCCTTCATAGGTGGCTGAGGAGGTAGAGAAGGAGGTGGCGTTGCTGGTAAAGAAGGTGAATCCATAATGATGACTGGAGAGAAGGACTTGAAGGTGAATATGCCATGGAGTACTCAGAGCTTGATATGGAAGGAAGCTTTCATGCTTTCACCCCAAAAAGTCACTTCTCCACTTATTTTATGTACTTTAGGAATGTCTCAAAGTCAAATTACATCATGACATCAATGAACCTCTCAACATCGATAGTCTCCTTCTTCGAGATGTCATATGTGCCCTCAACGACGAGCGTGTAGGTGATGTACATCTTCTCCGTATTGACATCCTCAACATCGAATGGAACATAGTTTCTCACTTTGCTTTCTCTTTTGGAGCCCCCCAGCAAGAGTCCTGAGAGAGAGTAATTTGATGGCATTAGTAGAGGGAGAAGGCTCTCCTCACCCTTCAAATATGTCTCCAGGGAAGGATTCCTGCCTTTTCCGCATTTCTTTTAGTCCACAAAGGCAACTGTTTTGACACACTCTCAGGGTGCTGCTTTGACAGCATTTTCTGGGGCCATGTGAATCTGGCAGGATACAGATATGATTGTCTGTTCTAGCCATTTTTCTGCCACAATCTGAAGAGTTTCCAAAAAGAAATGCAAAAAAGAAAAATATTTCCAGTTAGGGAAATATGTAAAAGCATTCTTAGTCCTTAGGGAATTCAATTGAACCAATTTTTAAAACATTTCTGAAGTCTTTTTGATGAAAGACAGTCTTAAAAAGGCTGAGCGCAGTATTCCAAGATCCTATCAGCAGGAGTCTGAAAAAATAACTGGGTTAACTGCCACCTATAGTGCATGATGGGAGCAGCTCCAACACCCACGAACCACGCACGCAACCTAGGATTCATCCTCGACTCCTCCCTCTCCATGTCGTAGCAGGGCAATTCCATCTCCTCCACCTGCTACAACACCCTCGGCATGCTTCGCAGGATCTACAAGTGTATCCCGACTGAAACAAGAAGAACAGTGACCCAAGCCCTCGCCAGCAGCAGGCTAGACTACGGCAACACACTCTACGCAGGAATCCCGGCCAAACACCTGCAACGACTACAACGCATTCAGCACTTCAGCCCGACTGATCCTCAACGTCCCCCGCCGCAGCCACATCTCCCCCCACCTCAGAGACCTGCACTGGCTCCCCATCAACAAGAGGATCACCTTCAAACTCTTCACCCATGCATACAAAGCACTCCACAACACGGGACCAGCATCTTCTAGACCCCCGCCCGCCAGCTCCGCTCCGCCAGCCACGCCCTTGCCGCCGTCCCGCGCATCCAACGAACAACCTCCGGTGGCAGATCCTTCTCCTTCCTCGCTGCAAAACCTGGAACACCCTCCCCACCCATCTACGGCAGACACAGGACCTGCTCACCTTCAGAAGGCTCCTCAAGACCTGGCTCTTCGAGCAGTAGCAGTAGCAGCACCCCCTCCCCCCCCTCAGCACCTTGAGACCCTCACAGGGAAGTAGCGCGCTTTACAAATTCACTGATTGATTTATTGATGATGGGACACTGGTGGTCATGGTGTCCTTAAAGGGGCAGTGTTCCATTGTCATTCTAACATAGCTGCAGCCTATACAGTCAAATTGTTCTATCCTTCCCTTCATTTATTCACTTTAAAACATAACAAAAAGGGTTTGTGAATGACGTTAATAAAATGCCACTTTACCTTCTTTTGGTACCTTTAAAGGCTGTATGTAAAGTAAATTAATGGTATAGGCCATGTAGTCTGTTTTAGGCTACTAACTTAGACATTTGTGTCACATCTACTTCCTGACCGTTCCGAAGTAAGGAGATGATCAGTGCAAAATGTAACTTTGGAAAAACTCCTCTGGGGTCCCACACGTGGGCGGGACAATTCATCGCCTATGAAGGAGAAAGGGACGTTTCCAAAGTTTCTTTAAGTTCTGCAATCTTATCCAGAAAAAAGACTGAAAGGTTATCACAGATCTGTTGGACAGGAGGTATACCCTGTGAGCACATCAAGTGCTGGGATAAGTCTCTAACATTATTGAAGATTTCATGCTGCAAATTACTGGCTGCCATAATTTTAAAAGTAAAAAGGCATCACTGTGCCACTCAAATAACCATGTGATAGAGCCTGATAGCTGACCTATACACATTTTTATCTTTTTGATGATAAGTGGACCTCCACTTGCCCTCTAACAGTTTGCAACGTACTTTTTCTACTCATAGCTCCTCCGAGTACCAAAGAAAGGAGGGCTGCTCCCCATGAGAATCAGATTAGTAAGGGGGGGGGCAATTCCATCAAGTTATTTCATTATCCAGTTATAAAAGCTCAAGGCACCATTGGACATATCATTCTCCAAGTCAAATGTGGTGTTTATGAGAGATTCACTAAGCACATTCTGGAAGACTATAGTTAGACAAAGGGCACAACCAAGAGTGCAGATTGTACTTAAACCCTCTCATATAGGTCCCTTATAAAAGGCACCCGTGGTACCAAGATCCTTGAGGTTAAAGAGGGTCTCTAAGGGCTACAGCATGAATGTTGCCACCCTAAGGGACCCTTCACAAAGCACAGGCACACTTCCACGGCAACCTGTGTGTCTTGGTGCAAACAAAACTGAAGAGTCGACATAGCACACATCCCTGTGTGCCTTACCCATAGACACTGCATGAGATACAGGTAAGACACCACTCTAGCAAGCCTTAGCCCTATGGCATGGAGCACTCTATCTCCTGTTAGGGCATTTCTGCATGAGCAGATATGCCCCTGCACTATTCTTGTTGATTCCTGGAAATTGTAAGTGACCAGGGAAGCCATAATATGTAAATGGACTGGACACTCATCATTACGAGTTCCCCAGCTCCATGATGACTTCACTGAAATATGGGATGTTTGGTACCAACCATCTCAGCATAATAACCTGCACTGATTCCTGTGTCAGATTTATTAAAAAGTGCACACAGAGGGCCCCTTAGAGGGGTCCCCTGAAACCTACCAATCCTTAGTGTGGTAATCGACTGGACTGAGCCAGCCTGCTACCAGCAGACAGTGTTTTGACCTCACGGGGAGTGTGCCTTTGACCTCTGAGGCCGAAAACAATGCCTTTCCTGGGTGGAGGTGTTCACACCTCCCCATGGTCTGGAACTGCCATCGGTGGCGGGGTGATTCAAATGCCTTGCTGCCTTTTTAATGCAACCCCAGCCTCTCCTTTTAGAGGGAGCAGGCCCCCTTCCAGTCCTCATTCACATTTTTGGTGGGAGGACAGGCAGGAACACATAGAAAGAATAGGAGGTGTGCCCTCTCTGCCAACTCCACCCCTCAGGTGCTGAAGGCAAGGTGAAGTACACTTTTCAGTGCCCACCATCTTGAAGATGGTGGGATTCCTCCAATCAGGATTAGGGATATGCCCACCCCCACCCCCAAGTGGGGTGAGCATTTAAGGGTGTAGTCACCCTTAAGGTAGGCAGCCCATTGGCTCCTACCTGGCACAACCTTTAAATGCCCCTAAATTGAGTACTTTGGTGCCTCCCTGAGTCCTGCGCTAACTTCCTAAGAAGATCAGTAAAGAGTTGCACCAGCAGAAAAGACTGCAGACACCAACTGACTTGGCCCCAGCCCTGCCAGTCTATTTGAAGCCCTTGATGATCCTGTGCCAGAAAATGACCTGTCCTGCAGCCCAGCTACCTCCAAAGCTTTGGGAAGACTTCCTGCCTTCAACAAAGATCAAGACTCCCCAGAACAGTGGACCTGTTCACCAAGGAACCGCAAAGCGTGCTCCCGCTGCACCCGATGCCTCCGGCACAAGTCCAGGAGGCCCACTGGTTTCAGAAAAGTTTTCCAGCGCTCCAGAGCCCGAGTCGGCCGTGAGCTGACCTCTCCTGGACTCCTTGACGTCGCCTGCAGCCTCTGGAAGAAAAAACCCCCAACCATGACCTGTTCAGGTAAACCATTTCCGACACCAAAAGGCACCCCTGCACCTGACTGTCCCGGGTCTTGGTGAAGAGGACAAAAGGTGTCCTACGTCCCCAAGCAGTGCAACTTACCTCTGCAGCTATAGGTTTTCTTCGATCGGCCTCCTGGTCTGAGCCTGTAGGCTGTTTCGGATTGTGGCTGTCTCCATTGCTTTGCATTGGGCCCCCGATGCTGTGTTGGCACCCAGCACCTGGCCGCCCCGGTGTCTCTGATGTTATAGCATTGGTGCTGCTTTGGGCCCCATCCAGTGCTTGCTTCAGCCCCTGCAGACTTGCCCACCAAGCTGCCGCTCCTTGTCTGTAAGCAGCCTCTGACCGATTGCCCCAACTCCCACTGATTTGCATTGAGCGCCGACTTCGAATTTGCACTGGTCTTGCACTGTTGGTGTTGAACTGAATGTTATGTTATGTTATATACATATATATCGCGCACGGCTACTGAAGAGTGTCCCGGCGCCGAAGCCCAAAAAAACGGTGAGGAGCTGAAAGCAACTGTAAATTTAGGTGAACAGCAAAGTTTGCCTAAACAGTCTGGGATATTGAGTGTTGCGCAACTCGAATGGAATGGAATTCCACGCCACAGCCGCCCTGAAAGACAGGGAGCTGCCTCCCACTCTTGCAAGACGAAAGCGGGGGATCACTGGCAGACATTGCGAGGCTGAACACAGATGTCTACGTGGAGTATAGAAACAAAAAGTTTCCTAAGATAGAGCGGGCCAGATCCATGGAGTGCTGTGTGGGACAAAGTAAGGGCTTTGAATTTGACTCGTTGTGCCACGGGAAGCCAATGCAGACCAAGCAAGTGTTATTTTACGCTAGATCTGCCAGGGATGTTAAGCAAAGATCTGTCCGCCGCATTTTGTATAACGTGGAGTCTCTTCAACTGGTATCCTGGCAGGCCGATGTACAGTGTTGGCATAATCAAGGAGAGTAAGAATCAATGCACGGATGCCCATATCCTTGGCTGCCCTGGGTAGCAAAGGCAGGAACTTTCTAAGAGATGTCAATGAGCCATAGCACTGGCCTGCTAATTTCTTTCTTTGCGTGGAGAACTGGAGATTCTCATTGAACTAGATTTCCAAGTTCTTGACTGCCTGACCAGTAGAGCTAGGTAGAGGGTAGTCTGTTGGCCAAAGAGCCTCCCTGAACTGAGGAGGAAAAGATTCATATAGAAGAACGTCCGACTTATCCTCGTTGCACTTAAGCTGAGCCAATGCCAACCATTTAAAAACTGCAGTGATAGAGTTTTTAGCCTGGACTGGGGATGTATCTGTATCCCTCCAGGTAAAGAGGAGCTGGGTGTCATCCGCATAGGCAATGATCTTTTCTCCCAGCTCTTCGGCAAGATAAATCAAGGGGGTGACATATAAATTAAAAAGAAGAGGGCTCAGAGTAGAGCCCTGTGGCACTCCAGTAGTCACCTTTCGAGGGGCCGAGGAGAACAGAGGTAGCCATACTTGCTGTGATCTATCCTCTAAAAATGACTTAAGCCATTGCCATGCTAGACCAGTGACACCAATATTTGAGAGACTGGCTAATAGCTGAGAGTGTGGCACCATATCGAAGGTGGCAGAAAGGTCTAATAAAATCAGAGCCGCTCTGCCACCAGCATCTAAGCACTCTCTAATAGCTTCTGAAATTTCCACTAGCGCTATCTCTCTATATGTGGCTCTGAATCCAGGTTGGACTGGATGGAGCACGCCAGCTGTTTCGACAAAATTGGCGAGCTGTTTGAAGACCGCTTTCTCGCACACTTTGGCCACCGCCGGAAGAAGGGAGATAGGACAAAAGCTAGCAGGAGCGGAAGCATCCAGAGATGGCTTTTTAAGTAAAGGAAGAAGTTTGGCCTGCTTCCACTCTTGTGGAACAGTGGCGGTCTGGAGGGACATGTTAATAAGACTGTTAACCTCCAAGTTTACCACCTCTGCAGCAGCGGCTAGCAACCAAGCCAAACAAGGATCAGCCAGGGAGCCCGATTTCAATGATTTGAGGATAGTCAGTGTATCTTGAGGAGCAACAAAAGAAAATTCGGTCAAAGAAGGAGATGATCTGGAAACCAATGAGCTGGATCTGGAAATATTCGGGAGGGATGGCCTTGCCTGACCTGAACCTTTCCTAATACTGACCTTAACTTCCGAAGACCAGTCTTGTAAGCCGATGTTATGCCTAAGTATGCTCAAAGTTTTTTTCCTCCCATAGGTTAACATTGCAGAGTCTAAAAATTGAACTGTGTCCATTTTTGAAACTGAAAAGTATTTGTATTGAAAAATGAACTTACATATGATAGAGTTCTGTGGTTCTTCAAAATAAATATAACCATGTATTATTTCTAGAAATTGGCCGGGGATTTAGTAATTGAGTGTGTGTCTCATTTATTACCACTGTGTGTACAACAAATGCTTAACACTACTCTCTGATTAACCTAACTGCTCGCCCACACTACCACAAAAGAGAGCATTAGTATTATCTACTTTAACCTTTGTAAGCATTTGTGGATCCACTGGACTCTCTGCACACTATATCTCTTCTTGGTATCGTATATCCAGAACCAGCTTCCTACAATGGCTGAATAAAGCTATATCACCATTCAATGGCCACCTACATCTAATATATGCAGAGTCTCACTGTGAGTGCTCTCTTATTTCCATTTCCTTTGGGGCTGTTAACGTCATGGGTTTGGTGCTTTCCACCTGGAGACTCCACCTGCTAAAAGTAACTCTGGTTTCTAGGTGAAATACTGCAGTGAGGGGAAGGGCAGAAATGAAGAGAAGCCAGGGAAATAAGTGCCAGAATTAATGATCTGGTTCCTCCGGTAATTCCCGATTTCTCTGGGGACCGTCATGATAACCCTGGTATTGATAACCCCAGAAGTCAGATTTACCAAGCATTAACTGAGCAGCTTCGGAATAAAGACAACAATTCAGTTTTACATTAAGATTGTAGGTGTTGTCTATTACTCACCAATCCATTATGGATTTTAAGCAGATGTATGACAGTACAACGCGATCATTTTGATCGCGGTACTTTACATCGCGGTTTTTACAACGCAAGTCGTTACAACGACTTGCGATGGAGGGCGCTGGATTGAGGATTAATATAATTTTCTATTCCAACTCAAGCCCACGTAACAGTAGGGAAGGTGTTGGAATATAAAATCACTATTCCTTAACCAAGAGCGCAATCCAGCGCAAGTCGTTGTAATGACTTGCGTTGTAATGGCTGCATGGTAAAAGTCGTGCGGTGTAAATACCGCATTGTAAACGATGTTTCCCATTTTAACCCCTTGTCTGCTAGCCACATTCCCCCGCTGTGCTGGGGGAAGGGGAGCGCGCGTAGCGCCCAGGTGCTCATGACGAGCTCAGTTCGTCATGAGCCACGGTGGTCAGGTGCTCATGACGAGCTGAGCTCGTCATGACCACACCCGTTTCTTTAGAACGCTCGCACAGCCGGGGAATTTGCCCAGCGGGCGAGCGTTCTAAAGGTCATGACGAGCTCAGCTCGTCATGAGCACACGGAAACCGTGGCTTATGACGAGCTCAGCTCATCATGAGCATGGGAGGGGTTAAGCATATATTTACCATTAGTTGGCTCTCATTTAAATTAAGTTACCTGTGGTGTATTGATATAGCATTTAAGTTAATCTTCCCAGCAATCTACTTTTTAAGCAGTGGTGTAAATGAAAATAGTCCACTCATTCTGATGTCATTAACTCAACTCTTATTTCTTAAACAGAAACACATTTATTAATATTGTAATTGTGCTGTACAGCATGCTGGACAGCATTCTGCAAGTACCAGAGAACAAACAGAGGGAGGGTAATACACTTATGAACAATTAGCAAAGCCAGCCTAGAAACCTGATATGTTACATGATAGATGTAGCTATGAACCCTACCAAGTAACTAAGGAGTTGAGCCTAAACTCAGATCTCTAGCACTTCTGCCAAGACCCCAGCAACGGCCTTCCAGAAGGAGATGCTCAAAGTAAATCACTCATTTTAAATAATTTAAATCATTCATTTGTCGATCCAAACAGCATATATTTTATTGTTACATGAATTTTGTACTGCCCAGTACTCACACATTCCTTGGCATTGTGGTGAATTATGACTCTCAGAGAACCAATCTACTGTTTGCAGGTTTAGCCTTCTAATAACAGGCATTGTTGTAATACAAAGAAGCTGGTCATGTGATCTTTGAACTGACTTAATGGCGTGTAGAATTATCCTGTAGGTTTTCGTATAGGCATCATTCCATTTCTAAGTCTAAGATGTTAGACGGTGGCCCACAGAAATAGGCAATTGACAGCAACAAAATCCAATCAAGGACCAGCATACATCAATCACCACCTGAGCTTCCACCAAATCTCTGACACCTGCGTTTCACCTCCGTCTCCCTTGCTCACATCCACTCGCATCCGCCAAAGCAAGAGTGGAGGATGCTCCTTCTCCTACCTTGTCACGAAGGCCTAGAACAGCCTTCCCTTCCTCCTATGGACCTGGATACCATTGTGGTTGAATAGCAGCATTTTATACATTCTGATTGATTAATTAATTAAAAACCACTAGTGGCGTCTAATGTTTGTAGAGCCAGGGCAAAGTAGTCACCACCAAATCAATAGATCCAGTCAACTGTGAAAATGGTTATGATCACTTAGATTCAGCACGATTTAAGCCTTTTCCTTGCTAGTGTAAAAGAGAGATGATAAAGTTATGTGAATATTAGCAACACCCCTAGCAAAAATTTTAAAATCATAATTTAATAATGATATAGTTCTAAACCCCTCAAATAGCGTAGGCTTACGTAGAAGGGTAGTTATTGCCTGAGCTCAGGTGTCTGGGTGTTTATTACGTGACAGCAGACTTCTTTGGTAGAATTGCTGATGGAGGATATTTGAATCCAAGACCGCACCCTTTTTGCACAATATTCAGAACTAATTTGTGGCTGGTTATAGTTTTGTACTCTTCCAGGTAAGATGTACACCCCACCGGAGTGGGTAACGGATCAGAGGAAAATGGCAACCCATTGTTTAACATCGGTGGCTAGTTTAGGGGCTGGGGCAAATTGTAGGTGACCTCCTCTGCCTCTGGATTGATGCCTCTGCTGTTGTTGCATTTGACCTTGAGGCCAGTGAGGGATTTGAACCTTATCAGTGGTTGTAAGGTCTGTAGGGATGTTCCCTATCTTCTTTTTTTTCTTGAACCTAACCATCTGTTTTCACGTTAGACATCTCGACCTAAGAATTTGAGACAAATAATGTGTTGCCTGACAACAGAAGTTTTAAAATCCTTGTTGCGATTCAGGTTTTAGTCCAGTGAGTCTGAGCCAAGATGAGCGATGTAAGGACAAATGATGACAGTATCTATAGGCTGCTCCATGGGCTGTAACAGCTGCAGCACTGATGCCTTGATTGGATAGCTACAACAAGTGGTGGTGATGGACAGAGTCTCTGAATTAAGCAGAATGCTCTCACCCAGTCAAGAGATCAGGGCTAGATCCAACACCGTTTTTTAGCTCATTGCACCATCCCAGTTTCAGAACCTGGCTGTATGCAAATTAGTCTGTCCCTGGCCCAGTGCATCATGGGAACAGGGCAGACCAGACTACAAAAGCCAATTCTTACACTGGGAAGGAAACAAGCTTCCGGGGACCGGTTTCTGGCATTTCAGCCGTCTTCGGCCCGGCTTGCTTGAATCCTGATGGTGCAATGAGCAAGGGACTCACATCTGAGTATACCCTTCCACGCTTAGGGTGGACAAAAATATTTACAACAAGGGGTGGTGATGGACAGAGTCTCTGAATTAAGCAGAATACTCTCACCCAGTCAAGAGATCAGGGCTAGATCCAACACAGTTTTTTAGCTCATTGCACCATCCCAGTTTCAGAACCTGGATGTATGCAAATTAGTCTGTCCCTGGCCCAGTGCATCATGGGAACAGGGCAGACCAGACTACAAAAGCCAATTCTTACACTGGGAAGGAAACAAGCTTCCGGGGACCGGTTTCTGGCATTTCAGCCGTCTTCGGCCCGGCTTGCTTGAATCCTGATGGTGCAATGAGCAAGGGACTCACATCTGAGTATACCCTTCCTCGCTTAGGGTGGACAAAAATATTTACAACAAGGGGTGGTGATGGACAGAGTCTCTGAATTAAGCAGAATACTCTCACCCAGTCAAGAGATCAGGGCTAGATCCAACACCGTTTTTTAGCTCATTGCACCATCCCAGTTTCAGAACCTGGATGTATGCAAATTAGTCTGTCCCTGGCCCAGTGCATCATGGGAACAGGGCAGACCAGACTACAAAAGCCAATTCTTACACTGGGAAGGAAACAAGCTTCCGGGGACCGGTTTCTGGCATTTCAGCCGTCTTCGGCCCGGCTTGCTTGAATCCTGATGGTGCAATGAGCAAGGGACTCACATCTGAGTATACCCTTCCACGCTTAGGGTGGACAAAAATATTTACAACAAGGGGTGGTGATGGACAGAGTCTCTGAATTAAGCAGAATACTCTCACCCAGTCAAGAGATCAGGGCTAGATCCAACACCGTTTTTTAGCTAATTGCACCATCCCAGTTTCAGAACCTGGCTGTATGCAAATTAGTCTGTCCCTGGCCCAGTGCATCATGGGAACAGGGCAGACCAGACTACAAAAGCCAATTCTTACACTGGGAAGGAAACAAGCTTCCGGGGACCGGTTTCTGGCATTTCAGCCATCTTCGGCCCAGCTTGCTTGAATCCTGATGGTGCAATGAGCAAGGGACTCACATCTGAGTATACCCTTCCACGCTTAGGGTGGACAAAAATATTTACAACAAGGGGTGGTGATGGACAGAGTCTCTGAATTAAGCAGAATACTCTCACCCAGTCAAGAGATCAGGGCTAGATCCAACACCGTTTTTTAGCTCATTGCACCATCCCAGTTTCAGAACCTGGCTGTATGCAAATTAGTCTGTCCCTGGCCCAGTGCATCATGGGAACAGGGCAGACCAGACTACAAAAGCCAATTCTTACACTGGGAAGGAAACAAGCTTCCGGGGACCGGTTTCTGGCATTTCAGCCGTCTTCGGCCCGGCTTGCTTGAATCCTGATGGTGCAATGAGCAAGGGACTCACATCTGAGTATACCCTTCCACGCTTAGGGTGGACAAAAATATTTACAACAAGGGGTGGTGATGGACAGAGTCTCTGAATTAAGCAAAATACTCTCACCCAGTCAAGAGATCAGGGCTAGATCCAACACCGTTTTTTAGCTCATTGTACCATCCCAGTTTCAGAACCGGGATGTATGCAAATTAGTCTGTCCCTGGCCCAGTGCATCATGGGAACAGGGCAGACCAGACTACAAAAGCCAATTCTTACACTGGGAAGGAAACAAGCTTCCGGGGACCGGTTTCTGGCATTTCAGCCGTCTTCGGCCCGGCTTGCTTGAATCCTTATGGTGCAATGAGCAAGGGACTCACATCTGAGTATACCCTTCCACGCTTAGGGTGGACAAAAATATTTACAACAAGGGGTGGTGATGGACAGAGTCTCTGAATTAAGCAGAATACTCTCACCCAGTCAAGAGATCAGGGCTAGATCCAACACCGTTTTTTAGCTCATTGCACCATCCCAGTTTCAGAACCTGGCTGTATGCAAATTAGTCTGTCCCTGGCCCAGTGCATCATGGGAACAGGGCAGACCAGACTACAAAAGCCAATTCTTACACTGGGAAGGAAACAAGCTTCCGGGGACCGGTTTCTGGCATTTCAGCCGTCTTCGGCCCGGCTTGCTTGAATCCTGATGGTGCAATGAGCAAGGGACTCACATCTGAGTATACCCTTCCACGCTTAGGGTGGATAAAAATATTTACAACAAGGGGTGGTGATGGACAGAGTCTCTGAATTAAGCAGAATACTCTCACCCAGTCAAGAGATCAGGGCTAGATCCAACACCGTTTTTTAGCTCATTGCACCATCCCAGTTTCAGAACCTGGCTGTATGCAAATTAGTCTGTCCCTGGCCCAGTGCATCATGGGAACAGGGCAGACCAGACTACAAAAGCCAATTCTTACACTGGGAAGGAAACAAGCTTCCGGGGACCGGTTTCTGGCATTTCAGCCGTCTTCGGCCCGGCTTGCTTGAATCCTGATGGTGCAATGAGCAAGGGACTCACATCTGAGTATACCCTTCCACGCTTAGGGTGGACAAAAATATTTACAACAAGGGGTGGTGATGGACAGAGTCTCTGAATTAAGCAGAATACTCTCACCCAGTCAAGAGATCAGGGCTAGATCCAACACCGTTTTTTAGCTCATTGCACCATCCCAGTTTCAGAACCTGGCTGTATGCAAATTAGTCTGTCCCTGGCCCAGTGCATCATGGGAACATGGCAGACCAGACTACAAAAGCCAATTCTTACACTGGGAAGGAAACAAGCTTCCGGGGACCGGTTTCTGGCATTTCAGCCGTCTTCGGCCCGGCTTGCTTGAATCCTGATGGTGCAATGAGCAAGGGACTCACATCTGAGTATACCCTTCCACGCTTAGGGTGGACAAAAATATTTACAACAAGGGGTGGTGATGGACAGAGTCTCTGAATTAAGCAGAATACTCTCACCCAGTCAAGAGATCAGGGCTAGATCCAACACCGTTTTTTAGCTCATTGCACCATCCCAGTTTCAGAACCTGGCTGTATGCAAATTAGTCTGTCCCTGGCCCAGTGCATCATGGGAACAGGGCAGACCAGACTACAAAAGCCAATTCTTACACTGGGAAGGAAACAAGCTTCCGGGGACCGGTTTCTGGCATTTCAGCCGTCTTCGGCCCGGCTTGCTTGAATCCTGATGGTGCAATGAGCAAGGGACTCACATCTGAGTATACCCTTCCACGCTTAGGGTGGACAAAAATATTTACAACAAGGGGTGGTGATGGACAGAGTCTCTGAATTAAGCAGAATACTCTCACCCAGTCAAGAGATCAGGGCTAGATCCAACACCGTTTTTTAGCTCATTGCACCATCCCAGTTTCAGAACCTGGCTGTATGCAAATTAGTCTGTCCCTGGCCCAGTGCATCATGGGAACAGGGCAGACCAGACTACAAAAGCCAATTCTTACACTGGGAAGGAAACAAGCTTCCGGGGACCGGTTTCTGGCATTTCAGCCGTCTTCGGCCCGGCTTGCTTGAATCCTGATGGTGCAATGAGCAAGGGACTCACATCTGAGTATACCCTTCCACGCTTAGGGTGGACAAAAATATTTACAACAAGGGGTGGTGATGGACAGAGTCTCTGAATTAAGCAGAATACTCTCACCCAGTCAAGAGATCAGGGCTAGATCCAACACCGTTTTTTAGCTCATTGCACCATCCCATTTTCAGAACCTGGCTGTATGCAAATTAGTCTGTCCCTGGCCCAGTGCATCATGGGAACAGGGCAGACCAGACTACAAAAGCCAATTCTTACACTGGGAAGGAAACAAGCTTCCGGGGACCGGTTTCTGGCATTTCAGCCGTCTTCGGCCCGGCTTGCTTGAATCCTGATGGTGCAATGAGCAAGGGACTCACATCTGAGTATACCCTTCCACGCTTAGGGTGGACAAAAATATTTACAACAAGGGGTGGTGATGGACAGAGTCTCTGAATTAAGCAGAATACTCTCACCCAGTTAAGAGATCAGGGCTAGATCCAACACCGTTTTTTAGCTCATTGCACCATCCCAGTTTCAGAACCTGGCTGTATGCAAATTAGTAGTATACCCTTCCACGCTTAGGGTGGACAAAAATATTTACAACAAGGGGTGGTGATGGACAGAGTCTCTGAATTAAGCAGAATACTCTCACCCAGTCAAGAGATCAGGTAGTATACCCTTCCACGCTTAGGGTGGACAAAAATATTTACAACAAGGGGTGGTGATGGACAGAGTCTCTGAATTAAGCAGAATACTCTCACCCAGTCATTGGATAGCAGCATGCCTTTGGTCATGATTTATTTGACATCTTAATGTCAGTCTCTTGGTAATGCATCTATGAACTGCTGTAGACAATCCTAGAGCAATCTATCATACCTCCCTAGGAGTGTAGAAGAGCTTGCTGCTTTCATAGTGGTGGTGGATGGGCCATATATAGTCCTTCCCACCAAATCCATTTTTTTGTTTTCCTTACCTGGAGGAACTTTAGAAGAAGGTGCTCAGGCGTTAAACCTGCCAGCGGCTAATACAGTAACGGAGACGTGTATAGGATACGAGCAGAGGAACAACAGATCCAGATCAGGACGTCTGCATTTGTTCTGTAGAGAAGAAGAAGCTGCCTTGACAAGGTCTATGGCAGGTTTAATGAGATATGGGACCAAAACTATTACTGGCCTTGACGCACATCACCAATGCAATGTCGAAAAAAATTACAGATGTAGAGATAGTAGTACGTGGGAGAGGGATACTTAATTTGTTGGAACCTCTGAAAACGACCTCCGGGAAGGTATTGATGTTGTCAATAGGAGATATCCTCACTGGAGGAGAGTCTGTTAGAGAAGATGACTATCGTCTAATGGACGAGGTTGTGTGGTAGGACCATGAGGGCTTCAATCGGGATGTGGAATCCGGTATCAATCAATTAATCAGGATTTATAAAGCGTGGCAAATCACCTGTGTGTGTCCCAAGGCACTGGAGTTGCTAGCGCTTCATGGAGAAAGCAGTTAAAAACTAGGCAAACGCGAGAGGAAACACTAAAAAAAACAGGGGGATGGAAAGAGAAAGCAGTAAAAAATGAGGGCCAAGCAGGAGAAAGCACTCAGAAAAATGGGGAAAAGGACAAAGAAAGCAGTTAAAAAACAAGGCAAACGCATTAGAAAGTACTCAAAAACACAGGGGAGATGAAGGAGAAAGTAGTAAAAAAAAGAGACAAAAGAAGGAGAAAGCACTCAGAAAAACAGGGAGGTAGCAGAGTGGCAGAGCAGAAAGGGAGAACTAGGCCTAGTCTACGTCTTGAAGGAGAAAGTCTGGGTGACCTGGAATGGTAATGCAATGGTGAGACCTCGAATTTGACCTAGACCTATGAGGAGGTCTCGTATGTCAGAATCGAAACATGGAACAACTTGGTGGAGGTGCCACTGAAGCAGGTAGCTATGGAGGCCAAGAAGGTGTGGATGGAAGAATTTCCAGAGCAATTACCGGTTGAGGAGGAGGCGTAGGAGCCTTCATAGGTGGCTGAGGAGGTAGAGAAGGAGGTGGCGTTGCTGGTAAAGAAGGTGAATCCATAATGATGACTGGAGAGAAGGACTTGAAGGTGAATATGCCATGGAGTACTCAGAGCTTGATATGGAAGGAAGCTTTCATGCTTTCACCCCAAAAAGTCACTTCTCCACTTATTTTATGTAGTTTAGGAATGTCTCAAAGTCAAATTACATCATGACATCAATGAACCTCTCAACATCGATAGTCTCCTTCTTCGAGATGTCATATGTGCCCTCACGACGAGCGTGTAGGTGATGTACATCTTCTCCGTATTGACATCCTCAACATCGAATGGAACATAGTTTCTCACTTTGCTTTCTCTTTTGGAGCCCCCCAGCAAGAGTCCTGAGAGAGAGTAATTTGATGGCATTAGTAGAGGGAGAAGGCTCTCCTCACCCTTCAAATATGTCTCCAGGGAAGGATTCCTGCCTTTTCCGCATTTCTTTTAGTCCACAAAGGCAACTGTTTTGACACACTCTCAGGGTGCTGCTTTGACAGCATTTTCTGGGGCCATGTGAATCTGGCAGGATACAGATATGATTGTCTGTTCTAGCCATTTTTCTGCCACAATCTGAAGAGTTTCCAAAAAGAAATGCAAAAAAGAAAAATATTTCCAGTTAGGGAAATATGTAAAAGCATTCTTAGTCCTTAGGGAATTCAATTGAACCAATTTTTAAAACATTTCTGAAGTCTTTTTGATGAAAGACAGTCTTAAAAAGGCTGAGCGCAGTATTCCAAGATCCTATCAGCAGGAGTCTGAAAAAATAACTGGGTTAACTGCCACCTATAGTGCATGATGGGAGAAGCTCCAACACCCACGAACCACGCACGCAACCTAGGATTCATCCTCGACTCCTCCCTCTCCATGTCGTAGCAGGTCAATGCCATCTCCTCCACCTGCTACAACACCCTCGGCATGCTTCGCAGGATCTACAAGTGGATCCCGACTGAAACAAGAAGAACAGTGACCCAAGCCCTCGCCAGCAGCAGGCTAGACTACGGCAACACACTCTACGCAGGAATCCCGGCCAAACACCTGCAACGACTACAACGCATTCAGAACACTTCAGCCCGACTGATCCACAACGTCCCCCGCCGCAGACACATCTCCCCCCACCTCAGAGACCTGCACTGGCTCCCCATCAACAAGAGGATCACCTTCAAACTCTTCACCCATGCATACAAAGCACTCCACAACACGGGACCAGCATCTTCTAGACCCCCGCCCGCCAGCTCAGCTCCGCTCCGTCAGCCTCGCCCTTGCCGCCATCCCGCGCATCCAACGAACGACCTCCGGCGGCAGATCCTTCTCCTTCCTCGCTGCAAAACCTGGAACACCCTCCCCACCCATCTACGGCAGACACAGGACCTGCTCACCTTCAGAAGGCTCCTCAAGACCTGGCTCTTCGAGGAGTAGCAGTAGCAGCACCCCCTCCCCCCCTCAGCACCTTGAGACCCTCACAGGGAAGTAGCGCGCTTTACAAATTCACTGATTGATTTATTGATGATGGGACACTGGTGGTCATGGTGTCCTTAAAGGGGCAGTGTTCCATTGTCATTCTAACATAGCTGCAGCCTATACAGTCAAATTGTTCTATCCTTCCCTTCATTTATTCACTTTAAAACATAACAAAAAGGGTTTGTGAATGACGTTAATAAAATGCCACTTTACCTTCTTTTGGTACCTTTAAAGGCTGTATGTAAAGTAAATTAATGGTATAGGCCATGTAGTCTGTTTTAGGCTACTAACTTAGACATTTGTGTCACATCTACTTCCTGACCGTTCCGAAGTAAGGAGATGATCAGTGCAAAATGTAACTTTGGAAAAACTCCTCTGGGGTCCCACACGTGGGCGGGACAATTCATCGCCTATGAAGGAGAAAGGGACGTTTCCAAAGTTTCTTTAAGTTCTGCAATCTTATCCAGAAAAAAGACTGAAAGGTTATCACAGATCTTTTGGACAGGAGGTATACCCTGTGAGCACATCAAGTGCTGGGATAAGTCTCTAACATTATTGAAGATTTCATGCTGCAAATTACTGGCTGCCATAATTTTAAAAGTAAAAAGGCATCACTGTGCCACTCAAATAACCATGTGATAGAGCCTGATAGCTGACCTATACACATTTTTATCTTTTTGATGATAAGTGGACCTCCACTTGCCCTCTAACAGTTTGCAACGTACTTTTTCTACTCATAGCTCCTCCGAGTACCAAAGAAAGGAGGGCTGCTCCCCATGAGAATCAGATTATTAAGGGGGGGGGGGGCAATTCCATCAAGTTATTTCATTATCCAGTTATAAAAGCTCAAGGCACCATTGGACATATCATTCTCCAAGTCAAATGTGGTGTTTATGAGAGATTCACTAAGCACATTCTGGAAGACTTTAGTTAGACAAAGGGCACAACCAAGAGTGCAGATTGTACTTGAACCCCCGACTGCCTAAAGTCAGAAAACAGCCAAAATGGACTTGGAAAATGGTCCAGCCAGGAAAGGAAACTAGAGCTGCCATCTTTGCATTTGAAATATACACACACTGAAATTGTCAAGTTACAGCTACGCCTTCCAGGCCACCATGGCTGGATCTCGATCTAATGCTCATGGAACCAGGCAACGTGGCTATGAGAGGATGGCTAAGAAGACGCACTACTGAATGCAACTTGAACCTAGCTCTACTGAACTTTCTACAAAATATTTTTTGCCCGTTTTCTGCAGCTCTTTCAGGTGCGCAGGAAATCTCTAGATGCATGGGGGCAGCAGAAAAGACTAGTGAGAACTCATCTAACATAAAAACTATGGAAAATCCAACAGTAGCCGAGTGGGGTGCACGCTACTTCTGATCGTCTGTAGAGCTTCGTGAAATCCAGAACCCGGAAGAGTGCCTTTCAGGAAACAATGAGGGGATGGACTGTGTGTAGGGCCAATGTGATATTGTGCCAAGAATCACATACTTGTTTATGGGTACAGAAGCGTATAGTATTTAATACAATTGTGTGATTAAAGTAATTTATTTCTGGCAAATATAGGTACTGGGCTGAACATTCACTTTATTGGCCTGTTGATTGACTGTTAAGCGCCAAGCTCCAAGCTCAAGCACCCCCACGCTACTTCACAGAGAGGACTATGAATACCCGCACTCGCTATCCTGGAAGTCAAGTGTGGAAGGGAGTTTGCAGTGGCCCAGTTTGCAGAGTCACAGTAGGATGGACCCGAGGACATCAGTGGCAAATGACCTCAACACCCTAAAGCCCTCTGCCTGCCCAGCAGCCCCCTGAACTTGGTTAGACAGATGATATTACCAGACATAAAATTACATTTATTGTTCAACTTATTTGAAGAGCACAAGGAGAAGCAGAGGGTTGCCATTTTTGGTTTGTTGAAATCAAAGTGCAAGGTAGGGTGTCAGTATACAGTTTACACCTTGACGTTTTGTAAAAAACGTTTGCCTAAAGATTTTATATTCAGCCAACCTTATGTGATATGACATTTGGAAAGCAGTGGAGATCTCTTATTATGCCCTTTGCAACATCCCTTAAAGCAGGGAATACACAGGGTCTGTACAAGAAATATGTTGCAAGTTAAGGCAGCCATTTCAAACAGACAGCTCAACCTGGTTAAACACAGTTTGAGGGGATGATGACAAGCCACCACTACAGCAAATGTGAATCAAATATTTGGCAATGTCGAAGCACCACAATAACTGCCAAGCCTCTATTACGATGCAATGTAAAATGGTCAAGTCACCTCGAATTTGGAGGAACTATTTTAAGCTCCCCGCGGTCTTCAGGACACCAAAGATGTTAGCTTAGCTGTAAAAACACAAGGAAGTATCCTGGCCAAAGTTAATCAGGAGATAAGTAGATGATCAGCATGTGTTTGTCGGTTTCCTTGCAAGGGGTTACTTTTAACAGAATGTAACTACATGCGTTTCTAGGATCCTTGTTTAAACAATCAATGTAAGTGACTCCTTTGTGATTTTTGCTACTCTTTGAATTGGTACTGCACTGTCCTCAGATTAATAATACTTAATATTTATCTAATCTTGCAAGCAAAGCATCGTAGCGTTGAGCCTGTATTCTGCGGCTCCCTTCTGGCAGAAGCATGGTAAGAAACAGTCTAATATATGTTTTTTCCAGGAGTCACTCTACTGAGAAAAGTACCAGGGTTTGATACTGGATTAAATCAGGGCAAGATACCACTGGTTACTACTGAGTTTGTGATTACACCTTCCTTGCTGCAGGTCTGATGCCCTTATTTCAAGACATCCGATTATTCTGATAAACACAGTAACAGCAATTACTATGTCATGGGAATTATGAGGGCTGAAAGAAGATGCTGACTTGTCTGAATCAATTATTTATGGTCACTCAGAACACCTTTGCAAAAAAAAAAACTAACATTCTCTATATTATTTAGCCAATTATCGCTAATCCAAACCTGGCCTTCTTTTGCTTTCCCCTTACTGGGCAGACTCTTTCCTGAATCTCCAGATAGCCGTTAGATGATTTCGTAATCTCAATCAACTGAATGCTCTTGGCCATATGGACGTCAGAAAAAGCACAGTTTTGAACTTACCTTTAGATGCAATATCCATATTACCCAATATGTTTTTCAGATGTTCAGCTTGGTTCTTTTTTTAAGGAACGCATCTGCACCCCTTATTAGGAACTCTGCCCTTTTCATTTAAATTAAGCTAGCTTCAATCCATCCAGATTTGAGTATCTTTGTCCAGATCTCACATAGATGAAACATCACCGGGGTATCATCTGCAGGATTATGGAAACTCATCTCAGAGAACTGCTGCAACTGACCGAGAGGCTCGACATATATGCTGAGAAGCGGGTGTATCATACATAGCCTCTGGGGGGATTGCCATAAGGTAGAGGGGGGGCTTTAGGTTTACAGACACTCACCTTACTGACACATAGGGCTTGGTCTGGCACTCAACGTTTTGTTTCGACACTCATACCACTGCCTGATGATGATTGCATCAGAGCACTAACAAAGCCAACATAATGAATCAACAATGATGACGACCCGTTGAAAGTCATCCCAAATGACCAACACATTGTTAACCTTTCAATCATAGTTGTAAACTGAGACTATGTTCTGCTTGCTATGTTCCCGTTATCCAAAAACTCCACTCAACAAACCATTTTGTGTGAATCTTTGTAAAATATCCATTCTTTTATCTCACTTGCCATTCCATTTCTCAAACATGACTTATTTCACCAGGTACAAGAAAGAGGCATGAGAAGGCATGTAAAAAGGATTGATTTTGTACAAGAAGAGTATGAGTCTTAAAAGGCATAAACAACCAATACCCGGCTCTCGGGAGAACAGCCTTGATACAAGTAGAGCCACTCTGGACTAGCACTGGCCTCTGACTTCTAAGTTGGGGAGACCTGTGCCACACAATTTTCTTAGAAGGCATCACATAATTCTGATTTGTCTTACGGATTAGTTACTTACCTGTAATCCTAGTTCTCTTCCAGGGGTATCCTCATCAAAGTCATAAGCATTAGAATATTCCCGCCCATGCGCGGGACCCCGGAAACAATATATTATATGTGCCCCACATATATATAGACATATATATATAAATATATATATATATATAAAAATAAGCAATTGCAGCCAAATAAAACAATAGAGCTGGAATATGCAGTGAAGAATTTCCACAATACAGTGTATTTTGCATTAGAAACATGAGAAACAACACCAATGCTTGTTTAGAAACTGTTTTAATGCTTAGAAAACAGTAGAAATTCTCATAACACACTGTAAGCATATACAGCTCCCAGGCTGCATTGCAAAATCCCAGTCTAAAAAGACTGAAAAGCTAACCTGTAGCTGAATGTACAAAAACTGACGCTGTGCCTTTAAGGCACCTCAGCCCCTAGCTTCCCATCATGCCTCAGGGGTTACAGTTAGGTCAGTTGTTCTTTTCGGAGACTGAAAACCAAACCATGGTAATAACAGGTTAAAAACCATCTCCTATGTAATAAACAAAGACCTTTGCCCGGGGAGGCGGGAGGGTTGCTTATGACTTTGATGAGGATACCCCTGGAAGAGAACTAGGATTACAGGTAAGTAACTAATCCTTCTCTTCCAGGGGATCCTCATCAATAGTCATAAGCATTAGAATAGAGTAGCGAGCCTCACCTCATCCCTGCGGGCAAAGGAATCAACAGATAACAATCATATCCGTGGGCCCAAAAATAGGCCTTATTTTACCCAAATAGGTTTCTCAAGGAGGCTTGCCCTACTTGAGAATCCGCTCTGGAATCAGACTCTAGGCAATAATGCCTTGTAAAGGTATGGACTGATTTCCATGTCGCAGCCTTGCATATTTCTGACATAGGAATGTCATGCAAAAAAGCTATTGTGGCTGCTTTCCCTCTAGTGGAATGAGCTTTGGGTGATTGCAACAAAGGTTTGCCAGCCAGCTGGTATGCTAGTTTGATACAAGAGACAATCCATCTGGAGATGGATCTTTTGGCTGCTGCAAACCCGGTCCTCATAGCACCATAATTGACAAAGAGTTGGTCTGTCTTTCTGGTGTCCTTAGTTTTTTCTAGGTAAAACTTTAGCACCCGTTTAAGATCTAACGAGTGCAACGACCTCTCAGCTGGGGTCGATGGGTTAGGAAAGAACGAAGGAAGGGTAATCGTTTGATTTATATGAAAATCCGATACCACCTTTGGAAGAAAAGATGGGTGAGCCCTCATTACTACTCTGTTGTGGTGAAACACAGTGTAAGGTTCCTTGGTGCAGAGTGCTTGTATCTCGCTAACCCTGCGCGCAGAGGTTATTGCCACCAAGAAGGCCGCCTTCCAAGTGATATGCTGCAAGGAGGCCTTGTGTATAGGCTCAAACGGTGTAGACATCAGCCTGGAGAGAACCAGGTTCAACTCCCAGGGAGGAGAAGGATTCCTCACAGGGGGATAGACCTTCTTTAATCCCTGAAGGAAATCTTTCACCACTGGGACTTGAAAAAACGATGTTTGTGCAGGTGATTTTCTGTACGCTACTATGGCGGATAGATGAACCCTAATAGAAGCGTATTTCAACCCTGATGTCGCTAAGTATAGGAGGTATGGAAGAACTACCTCTTCTTGTCCTTTGGTGGGATCAAAGCCATGGTCCTTACACCAAATGAAAAAACGTTTCCACTTGAACGCATAAGACGCCCTTGTGGAAGGTCTCTTTGCCTCTCTTAAAATATTCATACATTCCGGAGGCAGATTTAAGTGTCCATATTGCAAGACCTCAGGAGCCATGCAGTCAGGTTCAGCGACGGGAGGTTGGGATGCAGGATCCTCCCGTTCATCTTGCTCAGCAGGTCTGGCCTGCACGGAAGACGTCTGTGTGGACACAGCGACAGATGTAACAGGTCTGGATACCACCATTGTCGCGGCCAATCCGGAGCAATTAGGATCATGTCCATGCTCAATCTGATGAGCTTGGCCACCACCTTCGGAATCAGTGCCAGAGGAGGAAAAGCATAAGCGAACATTCCTGTCCACTCCAGCAGGAGAGCGTTCCCTTGCGTCCCTGGCCGGTGGAACCTGGACGCGAAGGCGTGGCATTTGGCGTTTTCGTCGTCTGCAAATAAGTCTATGTCTGGACGACCCCAGCAACGGAAGAGTTCTTCGACTACTTCGTCGTGTAGCACCCAGTCTGGCTGATCTTCGAAGTGCCTGCTGAGTGCGTCCGCTTTTGTGTTTAGCTCGCCTGGAAGGTGCACTGCCACAACCGACAGTCCCCGAGCCAGAAGCCAGTGCCAGATTGTCTGGGCCTCCAGAGACAGAGGGCGAGATCGAGTCCCTCCCTGCTTGTTCAGATAGAACATAGTTGTAGTGTTGTCCGTCTGAACCAGGATTTTGTCCGTTGATATTGCTGGAAAGAACGCTTTGAGCGCCAGATGAACTGCTCGAAGCTCCAGCATGTTGATGTGGTATGTCTGAAGGTTGGTCGACCAGCGACCCTGAATCTGAAGATGACCCATGTGAGCACCCCAGCCTTCTAGAGATGCGTCCGTTACCACAGACAGCGAAGGAAGAGGTTGCTGAAAAGGGACTCCCTGCAGGACATTCCGAGGGCGAGTCCACCACTTTATTGAGGTCAGTGCTGATTGAGACAGGATGATTCGGTCCTCCCAATCTCCCGTCGCTTGGTCCCACTGATCCTCCACAGACTCTTGTAGAGGCCGCATCCTCAACCTGGCGTTCGGTATTAGGAAGATGCAGGACGCCATGGAGCCCAAAAGAGACGCTACTTCTCGCACCTTTGGACGAGGAAACTGAAGTAACTTTTTGCATTTTTGCCCCATGGAAGACAGTCTCTCCTGCGAAGGAAACGCTCTTCCTAACTTTGTGTCTAGAACTGCACCCAGATAGTGGATAGTTTGCGTGGGCTGCAGGACTGATTTTTCTGTGTTCACGTGGAGGCCGAGCCTGTGTAGTTGTTGGAGACACAGGTGAAAGTCTTTGGTGGCTTGACGAGGGGACGGACTCTTCAGGAGCCAGTCGTCTAGATATGGGTACACAAAGAGACCTTTTTTGTGTAGACACGCCGCTACCACTGCCATGCACTTGGTGAAGACCCTTGGTGCGGATTTGAGTCCGAAAGGAAGCACTTTGAACTGGTAATGCTTGGACCCTACCAGGAACCTCAAGTACTTTCGATGACCTGGTGTAATAGGAATGTGGAAGTACGCGTCTTGTAAATCCACCGAACACATCCAATCTCCGATCTGTAGATGAGGACATATTTGGTGGAGTGCCAACATGCGAAACTTCTCTTTGACCACCACTTTGTTGAGGAGTCGAAGATCCAAAATTGGTCTGAATTTGCCTTCTTGGTCCTTTTTGGGGACAAGGAAATATCTTGAGTACACTCCTTTCCCCCTTTGGGATAGGGGTACCTCTTCGATCGCGTTTTTCTTTAAGAGGGCGCTCACTTCCTTTTTGAGGAGCTCTAGTTGGTACGAGCGAGACTTTTTTGGACGAGCCGGTTGTGGTTTCTTCCTGAAACGTAGCGCATATCCATTGCGCAGTATATTCAGCACCCACCGATCTTTCGTGATGCTGACCCACTCTGCCAGATGTTGTGCAGCACTTCCTCCCACTGGAGTGGGTAACGGCGTCAGAGGAAGCCACTGCTCAGGCCTTGCCTCCTCTAGGTGTGGTAGAGGACTGATGATGTCCGCCTCTACCTCTGCTTGACCTTCCTCCTCTGTATTGTGGCTTTCCTTGCGGCTTGTTTTGAGACCATTGAGGGGTTTGAACCCTCTGTTGGCCTCCCCGGTTCTTGTTGGTCTTGAAGCGTCGTTTGAACGGTGCTTTCTGTTTTTCCAGACCTACTGCCTTTACTGTGTCTAACTCAGTCTTCATACGGGCCATTTCCTGATCGGCATGCTCCCCGAAGAGTGAAGATCCGGAAAAAGGCAGATTGAGGATGCGCTGCTGGGCATCTGGTTTGAGCCCAGTTAAACGCAGCCAAGAGGATCTCCTCGCACATATCCCATGTGAGTAGTTATGTCCAGCTAGAAGGGCGTTATCTGCTGATGAACTAATCATTTGGTTTGCCACCAAACAGCCCTCCGTCACGGTCTCCTCAAAGTCCTTCTGGTCCTCCTTGGGCAATTTCCCTTTGAATCGTTCCATGGAGTCCCATAGGGCTCTATCGTACCTTCCCAGAAGGGCTGATGCACTAGAGACTTTCAGGGATGAAGCTGCTGTGCTGCATACCTTGCGTCCCCAAGAATCTTGCGTCTTGCTGTCTTTGTCAGGAGGAACTGATGAAGAAGGAGCGACTGTGTGATTCTTTCTAGCTGAGGCTACAATAACTGAGTCCGCCGCAGGCTCACCTTTAACAAAGATAGGATCTGAGTCAGCCGGCCTATATTTTTTCTGGATACGTGCCAGTACTGCCCTGATCGTTGCTGGCGTGAGGAAAACCTCTTTGATTGGGTCCATTATTCCTGGAACTAATGGGAGCAACGGCCGTGTATATGATTTGTGATGAAGAGTCTCAAAAATCACAGTAGTGGACACCTCTGGAGTGGTCATTTCTATATTCAGCTTGTGAGCACCCCTTTGCAAAACGTCCAGATACGTGTTGACGTCGTCAAGAGGGGAAGCTCTTGAGCGAGGGCTGTCTGCCAGCGTCGGAGAATAGTCCCCTTTAGAAGATCTAGGCGAAGATGGAGGGGAGGATGATGGAGTTCTTCTTCTCCTGTGGTGAAAATGCTCCTTCCTCACCGGTGATCTCCTAGGTCGTTCCTCCCTTCGAGGAGAACGTGATACCCTCTGATGTACTGGAGATCTCGATCTTAAATCCTTTCTCGGTGTTCGAGATTTGGGTTGCTCCCTCCTTGGCGATCGGGAGACCCTAGGGGCATGCGACCTGTCCGCTCTTCTCTCTCGTGAGCGTGAACGGTGAATGGCAGGACTCTGTCCATCTGCCTCTTCTGCTTGCTGAAGAGGAGACCCGTGGACTGGACTCAAGTACCTTTGAAGTCTCTCTGGTGCCTTAGAATCCTTCCACTTACTCAAAGGAGCATACCATCTTGGCGAGAGTCTTATATGTGAAGTGTAACCCCGCTGGGGATTCTTCTGAACCGGACTCCTACTCCTAGAAGATGACCCCGTTGAACCCGAGGCACTTGAGGAGGAATGGAGTGAAGCAGATTGTGTCACTAGGACTGTCGAAGGCACCGAAGGAGATCTCCGTCTCACCGGTGTTGGAGGACGTCTCAAAAGCCTTTCCCTCGACGTCGAACGCCTCTGTGGCGTCGACGGGGTGATAACCTTCGGCGTTGAATGCTTTGACGATGATCTGCGGTCCCTCGACGTCGATCGGCGATGATGCACCGACGACGGAGTCTTCTCCCTCGACGCCGAATGGCGTTGTCCTGCCGTCGACGGAGGTCTCGACGTCGAACGGCATAGCCCTGCCGTCGACGGAGCTCTCGACGTCGGCCGACGTTGATCTGTCGGCGACGGAGATGTCATCGACCTGGCATGTGGCGACGGCGGAGGATCGGACATCCTCGACGACGAGCGCCGACGTGCCTTCGATGATCCCTTCCTCGACGACGATCGTCCGAGGGGGCTCTTGCTCCTCGACGCCGAGCGCCTCCGTGGAGACGTCGGCGGAGGTGTCACACTCTTCGAAGCCTGTCGACGTCGAGACGACGGCGAGTGTGATCTGTCTCTCGACGCCGACCGTCGCCTGGTTGACGGCGGCGGAGTTGACTTATGTCTTGACGTCGAACCTCTCGTCGACGGCGATCTCGTGGCTTCTCTCGACGCCGATCGTCGCCTAGTTGACGACGGCGGAGCTTTCTTCGACGACGGTGAACCTTTTTTCGACGACGATTTCCTCATCGACGCCGATCTCGACGTCGACGGAGCTTTTTCTCTCGAACTGTCCATCAGATGTCGTTTTTTCAGCGCCGAGCCCGGTGCTGAGGTTGATGGACGCTCTGACTTGCCTTTGGAGGGAGTTCTGGGTCTCTTTGAACTCTTCCTCTCTGCAGATCTTCCTCTCATGGATCTCTGGGCCAGACCATAGAGCCTGTTCCTCTCTCTGTCTTTAAGAGTTCTGTCAGACAGGTTTTTACAATAAGAACAGTCTTTAGGATCATGATCCTCTGGCAAGCATAAAATACAGACCTCATGAGAGTCCGTTTTTGCCTTCTTGTGGCCACAAGAAGGGCAATCATCAAATAATGAGGGCATCCTGAAAGGAAAACCTCACAAAAAATTGACTGCTAAGCAGTTATTTACTTGACTCTGATGTGAAAAGTCAAAGTAAATCAAAAAATTGTTCTTTTGAAGATTTTCTGACTGAAAAAGGCAGAAAAATGTGGAGCTGAGTATCCAGGGTCCTTCCTGAAGGAGCCGGAAAGAACAACTGACCTAACTGTAACCCCTGAGGCATGATGGGAAGCTAGGGGCTGAGGTGCCTTAAAGGCACAGCGTCAGTTTTGGTACATTCAGCTACAGGTTAGCTTTTCAGTCTTTTTAGACTGGGATTTTGCAATGCAGCTTGGGAGCTGTATATGCTTACAGTGTGTTATGAGAATTTCTACTGTTTTCTAAGCATTAAAACAGTTTCTAAACAAGCATTGGTGTTGTTTCTCATGTTTCTAATGCAAAATACACTGTATTGTGGAAATTCTTCACTGCATATTCCAGCTCTATTGTTTTATTTGGCTGCAATTGCTTATTTTTATATATATATATATATTTATATATATATGTCTATATATATGTGGGGCACATATAATATATTGTTTCCGGGGTCCCGCGCATGGGCGGGAATATTCTAATGCTTATGACTATTGATGAGGATCCCCTGGAAGAGAACTCTCTTTTTTAAGCAAGGGAGGAGGTGGAGGCACTGGGACACTGTAGACAAGAGACACTGTAGGAAGAGGGGGAAGTAGAGGCAGGCAAAATAAAGGAAGGTCTGTGGAGGTACAGTGAGATATTATGGAACAGTAAACAGGATAACAATAAACAGGAGTTAGAGGTTAAACAAGGCTATTTGTGGAATATATATCATAGAGCCCCTTGCGGGTATTTGCGGAAGAAAAATAGAGGCCTTTGAAAAGGCTTGTAATGTAGGCTTCGTGGAGATATGGTTGAAATTAGAACACTCACCCTGGAGCAGAGGGAGCAGGCCCATTGTTGCTTGTGCCAGAACCAACGTTTTCTCCTCCTTATGTTTTTTTTCTTTTGGCAACACTTCAATAACAGTCACTGATGGCACAAAAACAGAACAAGACACACATGGTTAACTGAAGTAAGGGCATTGTATCATATTTAGATTCACAAGGTACACCTCTGGACCAAAAACTGCAGCAACTGAAGGCAAATTAATTACATCCCATATTGACACCTGCAAGGATGGCGGCGTAAACCAAGTAGACCATTCTGTAATGCATTTCATTTCATCAACACACACAGATCAATGCTCCCCTCCTGCAATCACCAATGACACAGTTCATCTCTGGGCCTTTGCCTAATTGGGAGAGCTGACCACATGTCGCCACACCGTGACCCAAGGCCAGTGCTAAATCTTTACTCCCTTCAAAATACAGTTTCAACAGTTCTTCTCCACCCTAGGATCGTCAGTAAACTCAGGCATGATTAGGGCATTCCTTCACTGGAGTGGTTTCCCAGAACAAATCAAATATATTTTAAGGGCCCATTCGCTTTAGTAGGCTCCTCCTATTTTCAGTTCATGTGAAATGAGAAGAAGGCCCACCAGCAGCCACCTCTCTTTGCTTGTGGAAGCCTATGTGCCTGAGTGCGCACATGAAACAGTGAAGAAGATTCCGTTGAAATTACAGATCAGATCTAAGACCGAGAACCATTATTTTATGTAAGAAACATATTCTTCTAGAGAACAGAATCATCAGCACAGTCAACAGCTTTACAATAAGCTAGCCAGCATAGTCATCACAACAGCCAGAAAAAAAGCTGCACTTAATTGACTCAGACTAGAGATCTATGGTTATTCTGAAGATTATGGAATGCAAACCAGGCCTCAGAGGGCATCTGTATCCTATATATGAAAGTAAGGGTGGACGTAACTCGCGTAATTCCGTGTAGCGTTAATCATGCAGACATACCTATGAATGAAGGAAGGTTACGTGGGGTTAAGAGAGAAGAGTAAATCTGCGTTTTGCGCTATTTCTTATCGCACAAATGCCCCCTCGAGTCCAAAATGGACAGAAAAGTGCATTTTTGCACTATGAAACAGCGCTAAATGCAGCACAACATGATTAGCAAGCAACCACTTGCACTCAATAAATGTGATCTTGGGGTAAGATTTTTCCCAATATACTCCCGGCATTTAGTGCTATTTGCTTAGCGCAAAATGCATCCGATAGCGCTACATGCAGCAGAGCACGATTAGCTAAATGTGCTCCCGCTGTAGGATTCCCCCGCCCCTTGCACTTTATTTTTTAGCTGGACTGGAATCATACATAATGAGGCTTGATGGCTAATCAGCTCAATCAAAACAATCAGTAATTTGGCCATGAATTCATGATGCAGGATTATTTAGGTCCATGTACTTATAATTACTGTATGTGCACTTTACTTCTCCGTCCCAAAGATTACTATTTATTGCACCTGCCCCTTATTTTTAGCTGGGCAGGAATCATACATAAAGGTAATTGAAAACTGGTTACTCAATCAGGTATTTGGTTATGAAATAATGATAAAGGGTTGTAATGGTCAATGTGTTTACGATTATTGTACGTGTATTTTAACTTTTCTTTGAACAAGGCCTAAATGTGTTTACCTTTATTATGTGGCAATGTTATCTAATGAATAATTTGTAGTTTTGTTTGTAATGATTTTAATGAATCAAACAAATAAACGAATAATAATGCTATGGTGATCAGAAGAAAAATGTGAATGACACAACAGATCCTGGTGTAGTTCTTTGTGTAGTTCTTTGAGGTTTTCAGCCAAAGGGACTCCTTGATGCATGTAGGACTACATGCGCGCCTTGTCACAGGAGGACCTATTTAGCAATGCTTTTGATTTGTATATTTTTGACAGACAATAACACCAAATAGGTAAAAAGCATATTTATGACCATGCAGTGTTTGAAGTCACTTTGCGATAATTATATTATTTGATCAGGAGTGGAATCAGGGAGTGAGTTCCTTGGTCCTGAAGAAAAGCCACTGGGAATGACTTGAAACATGTAGACCTGTAGAAAGAAGGGTCATCACCTACATACTTCCTACTTCTCTTCCCCCCTTTTTTAACCATACGGTCTGGAGGACGGAATAAAGTACTTCTCCCCTACCAGGCAGGTATATTTATATTGCACTTAAAACAAATCCTCCTACTCCTATCACCATCTAGAGGATACCACTCACATTTTGCAGGTTGTAGCCACGTTCTGTAGTGGAACGGAGGAACCCTATGATGAAACATGCCACCAAGGGGCAACCCTAGTGGGTGAGGGTTATCTAAAAAATCCCTGCGCTTTCTCTCACCCTGCAGGAGGATTAGCATGCACTATCCCTTTAGATACAACAGACCGATAGACTGAAGAGGGCTGGCTCGAAACACACACAAATATATATATCTCAATGCAATACCCTTTCAGGGTTCGAGCGTTGCATAAATTATGCAAAAAAGAAGTGGAGAACCCTGGGTAGTTCCCATGTTTAGGTGGAGAGCAGCTCCTGTACAGAGCAGCGGCACTCTGAATCTGCTCACCTCAAGTGTCTGTTTGAGCATAGGATTAGCACACTGTCGTCCATGTCGAGCAAGAAAGGGACAAAGTATTTTGCCATTTATACATGCAAGGTCTTTATGTACAGGATTAAAACAGTGCCATCCACACCAAGCTGTAAAATGACAAAAGCCTTTTATCACTCCTGGCACGGTATTACAGCTTTGGATTGGTAGTTCTTCAGAGAGATTTAGCTTTGTCCATACACAAGAGAGCACCCAGTACACATCAAACCAATACCATTTTCGGGTTAGAGTGCCACATACATTATGCACAAAAAAAGAAGCAAAGAACTCTAGGCAGTTGCCAAGTTTAGGTGGAAAGCAGCTCCTGTATAGAGCATCCTACATCACCAGGGAGACTCTGAATCTGCTTACCTCAAATGTCTGTACTTATCACTCACAATTACACTTATGCACCACCTTTCAATTAATATCTTGCATATTTCCACACACAATCTTGTCACCTCACTCACCACACTACATTAACTGTAACTCACCACTCTACCATGCACAGTGTTCTGGCTAATAATATAATTTGTCATGTCATAAGTGTTTTTCTTTAATGCAATCATTTCACATGCTATAACTCATGGAATATCCAAGGGTATAGGGAGTGCATGGAGAAGTTGCATGTTATAGTTAATGTAGTGTAGGGATGAGGTGACAAGAGTGTGCACGTACGTGTGCAACTGATATTAATCGAAAGGTGTTCATTAAGTATAAATGTGAGTGATAAGTATGACTTACAGTAATATGAAAGCAGTGCATGAATGATAATTTCAAGAGTTAAGTCTAAGTTACGTATTTACTGTAGTTGTATTGTTTAACGTGTATTTGGCACAAATATAATAGAAATAAGTGTGCAAGTCACTTATTAATTTAACTTATTTATTTATTAAACCTAAGAGATAACTATAACTGTAGAATTTCTAATGTTTGTGGAGTGGAGCTTAATTTGGGTTTGTATATCAAACCAAAATCAAGTTTTCTTAACTATAACTGATGTGTAACCTTTGTTTTTTGTGAAAAATAAATATATATATAAATATATTAGTATATAAATATATATATATTAAATTCAGTGAAAAGCCCACAGGTTTTAGGGACGTTATAGTTAGGCTGACATTTCACTAGTACAAAACCAGAGCTATTCGGCCGTTATAGTTAGTTGAGCTGAATATCGCTCACGCACGCGCAATGCACTGCTCATGATATCACATATTACATCACTCATGACATGGTCAGTGATATCAATCATGACATGACTTATAAGTGAATTAAATTGACAATTGGGTGTAAGCCAATGTTATCATGTTTTAAGGAGTGAGTACATGCCCTTTAGCACTCGTTAGCAGTGGTAAAGTGCACAGAGTCCAAAGCCCAACAAAAACAAGATCAGCAAAAATTGAGAAGTAAGACTAAAGTGTTTGGGTGAAGGCTACCCTAATGCTGACAGATCTAACAAAAGGCCACCCCGCTGAAAGTTGGGAGAACTACCCAACCTCATTTCAGTTTTCATCACGGAGGCAGAAGAACCTGGAGAGACCATCAGCATGGGAATGGCCTGACCTAGGAAGGTGTTCCATCATAAAGCCCATTCCTGTAGAGAAATGGATAACATCAATAGCTTGGAATTTCCACTCCTCATTTGCATGAGCCATCAGAGAGGCCTGTGGTCTATTGGAACTCAGAAGGGAGCCCTAAACAGGTATGGCCTCAGCTTCTTCAGTGCCCAGACCACAGTAAAGGCCTACCACTCAATAGCAATCTACTTCTGTTCCCGGGGAAGTAACCTCCTACTAATGAAGGCTACAGGTTTGTCTAGGCCGCCCTCATTTAACTGTGCTAAGACAGCCACTATGCCATGCTCTGGAGCGTCTCTCTGAAAAATTATTTTCCTGGAGAAGTCAGACGCCTTGAGTACAGATGCTGTACACATGGCCTCCTTAAGAGTGTCAAAGACTTTCTGACAGACCTCTGTCCAGATCACCTTTTTTGGCTGCTTCTTGGAAGCCAACTCAGTTAAGGGGGCAACAATGGTGCCATATCCCTTATCAAGCCTCCTGTAAATCAAATCAAATCAAATCAAAGATAGCTTTATTCGATTTTACATTAAAATCATAAAAGCAGATAAAAAGGTTACATACAATAAAATGATGACAATTGATTTAAAAGAAGCTGTATACAATGCATAATTCATGAGTATCAAATATCAAAACGCCCCTTACACCAGGGTGCAGAGATAGATCAGCAGTTAAGTAAGTTTCAATCAAACCATAGTCAATCTGCATCTAATAACATATTTCAGGTACCTGGACACAGCAATAATAGTTGTTTCATCGGCTAGGGTCATTAATTTAAATAACGCAGGTCTGCTTTGTCTTAAGTTCCAAGTTTTAAGGAGAGGTAGTAAATATATTTTCCGCCCCCACTCATAAAATTTGCAAAATAAAACAAAATGAATGGTTGATTGAGTGGAATGATCGTCACACGAACAAGTTGGTAGTTGTGATGACCAGTCATTTTGGACAGGAAAAGTTAACATCCTACAGAAACTTCCAGTTCTCAAACGTGCTAGAAGCATTCTGCTATAGCTAGTCTGATCAGGTGATAAATAAAGTGGTAGCCCAGTCTTTTGCAACAGGAAATGATGATGAATGACAGAGGCCTTCTTGCTCTCGAGGTACTAACGTTGATCTTCCAGATGGGCCAGGCAAAGTTCTTTCAATGCCCGTCTGGAGATCGAAGACAGTGTCTCAGGGGAATCATAAAATTCAGGATGCCCGATACTTGTAGAAAATTCCCAGACATAAGACAACCATTGGATCTTATTGGAACCTTCAAGTTTAGTACAGTCAGCAACAATCGCCCTGTTAAAGACAGTTTCTACTGTAGTCCAGATCTTATGCCACAACAACATAAGACTGATTTTGATTAGATCAGAAATAAAGGACAACGCTAATTCTTTGTGGCAGACGTAAGTGGAGGTGGAGCGGGGAACAGCGAGCAGATAGCAGAGAAAACCATTTTCTTTTGTTGGGATTTCATGGCAATCTGCAACCCCCCAGATGCCAGCTCCATATATAGCCGTCGAAACACATTTCGCTTTATATATATCAATCAAAGTGCGCACTCGCCTGTCCCCCAACTTATTTGCGAATTGCTTTAGAGCACCTAGTGCCCGTGAGAAGGCTACATTTCTTGTCATAGTTGCTGATCTCCAGGTACCCTTCTTATTTAAAACAATTCCTAAATAGGAAAAAGTGTCAGTTAAGCATATCTTAGATTTACCTAAATTAATATTACAAGTAGTATTTGCCCTTTTCGCAGAACACATAGTAAAGGTCTTTCCTATATTAATCCTAAGGCCCCTATCACCCACGTATGTCGCGAAGCTGGTTAAGGCCTTTTGAAGGCCAATTTGTATTCGGGCCATAATGACCACGTCGTCGGCATACAGGAAGATAGGGACACTTTCACCTTCAATTTGTGGGTAGACCGCCTTTAATTTTGATAAATGGTCTGCCACCCCATTTATGTATAAATTAAAGAGAAAAGGAGCTAGGGTGCATCCCTGGCACACCCCTTTCTCAATTGGGAATTTGGATGTACATTCTCCCAGTTTTCCAAAACGGACCTTCGCCCCTACTCCTCTATAAATCTCTTTTAAGAAATTAAGAATATTAAGGTCAATACCAAGATCTGACAGGGTAGCCCACAGGATATCGTGGTTCAAGCAGTCGAAGGCCGAGCTGAGATCTACAAAGGTCATAAATAAATTGCCCCTCTTTGCTGCCGAATATTTGCCTATTACTAAGGCCAGATTTAGGCCTTGTTCGACAGTGCCAAGGCCTGACCTAAAGCCGTACTGAAATTTAGAAAGGACGGCATTCTTCTCTGCCCATAATTGAAGACGATTTAAAAGAACTCTACCCGCTACCTTCATTAGCGAATCAAGAAGAGAGATAGGCCTATAGCATTTGGGATCGTTTCTATCCCCCTTCTTGAATATGGGGACAACAATAGCTTCCTGCCAAGTAGTTGGAAAACCTTTGATGTTACAACTGTTTAAAACATTGGTCAGAAGTGGTGCCCACAGGGCGACGTTATCCTTATAGATGTCAATTGGGATGCCGTATGGTCCCAGGGCTTTACTGTTGGAACTCTCTGCAAATGCTATTTCTACTTCGTCTAAAGAGAAAACTACATTAAGGGGGAATAAATCTGATACATCAGATTCTATGGGGATCATACCTTCCCTCGCTGAGGTTGTTAATCCAATACAAGTCTCTTGTTTATATAAATCGGTAAAATAATTTACCCAGAGGGTTTCTTCAATAACAATCTCTATCTGGTCAGCATTTCTCTCCACGAAAAAAGGAGCATTAACTGCATTCCAAAATGCAGTAGTGTCTTAAAGTACACTCGCTTTGGTTAGAGCTTCCCATGCAGACTGCTTCAATTCCTTCCTCCGTTTTTTTAGAGCATCCTTATAGGAAGCTCTGGCTACTCTAATATCCAGCTGGTTTCTCTGGGCTTTTTTTAAGGTCTGAATCAAATGACAGTGGGCTTTGGAACACTCATGATTGAACCATCCCTCTGCTCTGCTCTGGCCCCCCTTTCGTGCTGAACCAGTTAGTTTATTACTAATGTGGACTTGAATCTTTTGAAATGCTGCAATGACCTTAGTGGGGTTAGGATTCTCTTCTAAACAAGTCATAAAATCATTTATCTGTTCCGCTACCAAATTCTCTAGGAAGCTATTTGGGTTTACCTTGCACCATTTAATTGCATATCCATTGGTTCTGGCCAGAGAAATCCTATGTAAATAGATGTTTTCCGCTACATTGGTGGCTTTACTACCTCTCTGCCCTATTTCATAGCTAGAACCAATTGGATAATGGTCGCTAAGTGCGATGTGCTCTAGAGTAAACGAGAGTACACTGCGGTGATAATTATTAGAGACCAATGTGAAATCTATGATTGTCCGGGACCCCCGCCCACAAAAAGTAGGTTCAAATTTATTAGAAGGAACGCAGAGTTCGTTTGCAAAGCCCAGGTCCCAGTCAAATAATAGATGGTTTAAAAGGTTTCCGAGTGCAGAGTGCTCAAAATGGGTGCAAGGGTCACCCATAAGGTTCACCATGCCACATATCTCCGTATAGCTATACATACATAGATGGCAATTGAAGTCCCCCGTCAGGATAATAAGATGTTCTTTCTGGTCAGATCCGAGTCCCCTGCGGATAGCATCATTTAATTCCTCTAGGGCCCTTTGGGATGTTATTGTAAAAACTAATCAGGAGGATAGGGTGGTTTTCACCTGACCTTAACGTGATAAGTTGATAATATTGGACTCCCCCGGTGGGTAAGCAATTACTGGTTATACTGCTTTTATTGGATATATAGGTACAAAGCCCCCCGGAACACCTCCCTCTAGTGTTAGGTTGAGCTGCAAGGAAGTATGTACGAAACCCCATTATATGTAGCTCAGTCGTCTCCCAGCATTCCTGCAGGCAGATCACGTCATATTTGTCAATGAGTTCCACAAAAATTGGATCCCTTAATTTATTTGAAAGGCCCGCTATGTTCCAAGATAGTAACTCCAACTTGACCTTTTGAGCACATCGTGATGGTCCTGTGTCTCGTATGGTGTGATTCGGAACGTATACTAGATTTGATGAGGGGGCCAAGCTTGCCACCTCGTCCCTTGGGATCTCAACAGGAGGTATACTTTGTGATGAGCTATCTTTGCTAGGCAGCTCAAGGGAGGCGTTATGTTCTGAGTGTAGCCAGGGTTTTTCACTTGCTATGGGGCGAGGAGGGTTGGGAGGCTACTGATTATTCTACGACCTTGCCCTCGGAGACCGGAGACAGTCAGTCAACCATGTCCAAACACTCATATCTGTTGGTTGTCAGAATGCCTCTCCAGGGTTCTCTAAAGGCTCGCGTCCTATTGTAACCATAGTTACCACTCCAGTCCCCCCAATCACCCCCCCAATTTCGTCTGCCTACTCTGCGCCAGTTTCCCTCATAGGCATCATAGTCAGAACCAGGACGCCAAGTGGGGGGATAGAAGAAAGAGAGACGTTTAGTCTCGATCCCTTAATTTCCTCCATGCAAGTTCCAGGAACATATATATTCTACCATATACGGATCCTCACAATACAGTCGCCCTGGGTTGTTTTCATTTCCTTCCCTATCCAACGTACCCTACGGACCGTTAGAATCCTACTAGAATGATTTGGTGGTGGCGGTCTGTTGGTGTTCAACCAGTGGGTGACCTTATTTTTCAAGGACCAGTTCGATTCTTCCTTATAGTCTACTAGCTCAGGGACCCCTGTCATCACTACCACGTAAGGGGCTGACTCAGGTGGTAAATCTACAATAGGTTTGCCAAACCCTCCTCCCCCAAACCGTGCTTTGGTTGGAGGTGGGGGCAAAGCCCCATTTGACTTCACTTCCTGAAGAGGGTAATTAGTAGTATTCTTATAGTTAGTTCCCTTGTTGTTTTCTATAATTACAGAAGTCTTTGGTCTTGTCTGTGATTCAGTGGTAGATGTAGTTTTAGTGTTAACAGGGGTCCCCTCCACATTTTTACTTAATTGCTAAGGGGGTACGTTTGCTTTAGCGACCGTTCTTTTAGGTACCGTTTTAGTTGTTCCATTTTTAATGAGAGCATGTAATTCAGATAACAAGTTCTCCACACGGGACAGTCTAACCTCAAAGGGGGAAAAATGTATTTTAAATAGCTTATCTAATTTGGTTAGTAGTCGCCCCTCGGCTTCATCAGTATCGCTATCGGCCACAGAGATAGCAGAGGCCTCGGGACTCATAGGTCTTACATCCCTGATTGTCAAATTCATTTCAGAGTGTGGTTGGACTGGAGGTGCTAGTTGGTCGGGTTCCTCTCTAGTGTTATCTATCACTTTTTGTGTTACACTAGCTTTCTCAATGTTCTTCGTTTTTTTAGTTTTTTTCTTTGGAATAGCACCCTCTCGCATTCCCTTGGATTGTCTGCTATCATTGATTTCAGTAGATAAATTCAAACAGAGGTCCGGGGTTTTTTCCAAGGCAAGACGTTCCTGGGAGTCAGTTAAAACGTGTGATACCGATAAGTCTACCTCAGTCGGTACACTATGGATTTCAACCTGCACGGGGGCTCTGTCTTTCACTTTATCAGGAGTCTTTGCAGCTGAGATAAGACCCAGAGACGATCTTCTTGCCAGTGCAAGATCTTGCGAAACTCTTTGTTGTAACTGAGTTATCTCCTGGTCAATAAAGGAGTTTGCCTTTATTATAAAGTTGTCAATTGGCCCAATAAATTTTTCCCCACCCGCTGCAGTTTTACTCCTTGTGCCTCGAGTAGACATCGTGCTAAAAGAACCCCAAATGAATATAGAGAGCTGCCTCTCTAGTAGTAATAGGTGAGAGGCACGTTAATATACTCGATAAATTACTTACAGGCACGATGAGTTTTAGGGACCTGGCCCAGTCCAGTCTCTATCAGTCACTAACGGGCACAAACGGGCCCGCCCTTGGCCCGGGCTTCGCCCCGGTCTTCGTCCCGCGCGCGTCCCGCGTGTGCGTGGTTGGGCGTATCTTAAATAGTTGATGGGAGGGCTCGGGAAGAGGCCCCAGCTGCGGCCAATAGTGTTGATGCAAGGCCCGCTGGACCTCGCAGTCCTGAGTCCCTGGTCTCCTCCTCCTGACGGGCGAAGTTCCTGTTCCCCAGTTAGAAGCAGTGACAGGCAGTGGCAAAAGGCTCTTGGACGGCAGACAGCACAGCACACACAGTCCCAGCCTACGAGCGGCACCCGTGAAGCGGGGGCCGCGAGGCGTAATGTGCGGTCAGTGGGCGGGCTCGGGAAGAGGCCCCAGCTGCGGCCAATAGTGTTGATGCAAGGCCCGCTGGACCTCGCAGTCCCGAGTCCCTGGTCTCCTCCTCCTGACGGGCGAAGTTCCTGTTCCCCAGTTAGAAGCAGTGGCAGGCAGTGGCAAAAGGCGCTTGGACGGCAGACAGCACAGCACACACAGTCCCAGCCTACGAGCGGCTCCCGCGAAGCGGGGGCCGCGAGGCGTAATGTGCGGTCAGTGGGCGGGCTCAGGAAGAGGCCCCAGCTGCGGCCAATAGTGTTGATGCAAGACCCGCCGGACCTCGCAGTCCCGAGTCCCTGGTCTCCTCCTCCTGACGGGCGAAGTTCCTGTTCCCCAGTTAGAAGCAGTGGCAGGCACTGGCAAAAGGTGCTTGGACGGCAGACAGCACAGCACACACAGTCCCAGCCTTCGAGCGGCTCCCGCGAAGCGGGGGCCGCGAGGCGTAATGTGCGGTCAGTGCGCGGACTCGGGAAGAGGCCCCAGCTGCGGCCAATAGTGTTGATGTAAGGCCCGCTGGACCTCGCAGTCCTGAGTCCCTGGTCTCCTCATCCTGACGGGCGAAGTTCCTGTTCCCCAGTTAGAAGCAGTGGCAGGCAGTGGCAAAAGGCGCTTGGACGGCAGACAGCACAGCACACACAGTCCCAGCCTACGAGCGGCTCCCGCGAAGCATGGGCCACGAGGCGTAATGTGCGGTCAGTGGGCGGGCTCGGGAAGAGGCCCCAGCTGCGGCCAATGGGCTTGATGCAAGGCCCGCTGGACCTCGCAGTCCCGAGTGCCTGGTCTCCTCCTCCTGACGGGCGAAGTTCCTGTTCCCCAGTTAGAAGCAGTGGCAGGCAGTGGCAAAAGGAGGTTGGACGGAAGACTGCACAGCACACACAGTCCCAGCCTACGAGCGGCACCCGTGAAGCGGGGGCCGCGAGGCGTAATGTGCGGTCAGTGGGCGGGCTCGGGAAGAGGCCCCAGCTGCTGCCAATAGTGTTGATGCAAGGCCCGCTGGACCTCGCAGTCCTGAGTCCCTGGTCTCCTCATCCTGACGGGCGAAGTTCCTGTTCCCCAGTTAGAAGCAGTGGCAGGCAGTGGCAAAAGGCGCTTGGACGGCAGACAGCACAGCACACACAGTCCCAGCCTACGAGCGGCTCCCGCGAAGCATGGGCCACGAGGCGTAATGTGCGGTCAGTGGGCGGGCTCGGGAAGAGGCCCCAGCTGCGGCCAATGGGCTTGATGCAAGGCCCGCTGGACCTCGCAGTCCCGAGTGCCTGGTCTCCTCCTCCTGACGGGCGAAGTTCCTGTTCCCCAGTTAGAAGCAGTGGCAGGCAGTGGCAAAAGGAGGTTGGACGGAAGACTGCACAGCACACACAGTCCCAGCCTACGAGCGGCACCCGTGAAGCGGGGGCCGCGAGGCGTAATGTGCGGTCAGTGGGCGGGCTCGGGAAGAGGCCCCAGCTGCTGCCAATAGTGTTGATGCAAGGCCCGCTGGACCTCGCAGTCCCGAGTCCCTGGTCTCCTCCTCCTGACGGGCGAAGTTCCTGTTCCCCAGTTAGAAGCAGTGGCAGGCAGTGGCAAAAGGCGCTTGGACGGCAGACAGCACAGCACACACAGTCCCAGCCTACGAGCGGCTCCCGCGAAGCATGGGCCACGAGGCGTAATGTGCGGTCAGTGGGCGGGCTCGGGAAGAGGCCCCAGCTGCTGCCAATAGTGTTGATGCAAGGCCCGCTGGACCTCGCAGTCCCGAGTCCCTGGTCTCCTCCTCCTGACGGGCGAAGTTCCTGTTCCCCAGTTAGAAGCAGTGGCAGGCAGTGGCAAAAGGCGCTTGGACGGCAGACAGCACAGCACACACAGTCCCAGCCTTTATTCTCTTATATTCAGCATCTCACGCTTCAACAGGGATACAGCAGTAAATATAGTTTGCTATGAAGGCGGCTTTTTAAATGTTTGTACATAGCACGTCTGCCTATGTTCCCGTGATCAGCCTCCTGTAATATCCGGTAAGGCCCAGAAAGGTCCTCACCAGGGTCAATGTTGTGAGGGGTTGCCATACCAGGATAGTCTCAATCTTGGCTTTGAGGGGCTTCACTTTGGCCCCATCCACCATCTGGCTCAGATACACTACCGTTCTCTGCCCTATGTGGCACTTTTTGGCCCTGATAGTCGGACCCACCATCTACTGGGACCGAAATTGAAATACCTCCTGAACGTGGTACAGGTGTTCCAGCTGGAACTGAAGACAGCTATGTTGTCCAGACAGGTGCCACAGAAGGTGTCCTTCCCAACCAGGACCCTGTGTACGAACCTCTGGAAGGAAGCAGGGGCATTCTTCAATCCATAGGCCATCCCCCTATACTGGAAGTAGGACGCTTGGGTCGAGAATTCTAACTACTCTTTTTCCCCCTACGTCATATCAATCTGATAGTACCCTGATATAAATTCAAAAGTACTGAGGAATATGGCAGTGCCCATACTGTCTATGTGCTCATGAGCTCGGGATGGCATGAGAGTCAGTCTTGGTGACTGAATTGAGTTTCCTGTAGTCCACACAAAATCAGAGTTCTGGCGTGGTGCCTTTTAGGGCTGCCTTGGGTACCAGCACAACTGGGCTGGACCAGGGACTGCTGAGGGCTCAATCACCCTTAATGCCAGCATCTTGTAAAACTCCTCATTGATACTGCCTCTCACCTTGTTCGACAGCCTGTACATTTTGTTTTTAACAGGCATATTGTCTCCAGTATCTATGCATTGGGTACACAAATGTGTGAGCCCAGGGGTGATAGAGAACATGGAAGAAAACGGTCCCAGTAACTGGTGATAGTCGCTCTGCTGCCCTTGGGGTCAGAGTAGGGAGAGGTTAACAACCTCTATGGACCCACTGTGCTCCCAGGTAAGGGAGAGCCTCACTTTCCTCTTCAATTCTATCATCTGTTCCCAGGGGCATGACATCAGACCTCTCAAAGTACAGTTTGATGCGGTTTATGTGGAGCACCCTTAAGGGGTTTCTAGGGGTCTTGAGGTCCACAAGGTAGGTGGTCTTCCCCTTGTGCTCTTTCACCTCATAGGACAATCCTGGAGACCTCTGGCTCCACCGGTTTCATGACCCACACCTTCTAGTCAGGCTGAAACTTCACCAGAGTGGCCATGTGGTCATACTAGAGTTTCTTCACTTCTTGACTGGCTTCTAGATTGTCTTTATCCTTCTTCTAGAAGCACTGCATCTGGTTACAGCGAACCAGCATGTGCCTGACCACATGCAGAGGTTTTCTGGGAGCTTGCTCGCACCTTTCTCTCATAAGGCTGAGAGATTCCCTAACACGGTGTCCATAGGGAAGCTCAAGTGGGCTAAACCCAACCCCCTTCTGTGGTACCTCCCTGTATGCAAATAGCAGGCATGGCAAGAGGATGTCCCACTTCCATCTCATGTGCTTAGGAAGGCCCATTATCATGCCCTTCAGGGTCTTGTTGAGTCTCTCAATAAACCAGTTTGTTTGGGGGAGGTGATAAGGCATGAAGAACCTGAAGGGTAAGCCGCACTCACCTCACATGGACTTCAAGTATGCTGACAAGAAGTTAGTGCCTCTGTCAGACACCCCTTCCTTGCAGAACCCTATGCAGGTAGAAATTCCCATTGGGGCCTAGCCACGGACCTCAGAGTGATGGCCTCTGGGTACCATGTGATGTGGTACAACAAGACCAGGATGAACCTGTTGCCTAAGGTTGTCTTGGGGAACAAGGCCCCAACAATGTCAACATCCACCCTTTCAAAGGGTGTGTCAATGACAAGAAAAGGAACCATGAGAACCTTCAGCTCGGTCATTCTTCCAAGCTCCAGGCTTCCGTGAATCCTCTCTTGGGCAGCCATGGACCTTGTGGTCTTCCACACACATTCAGACAAGGCAAACATCTCCGTTTGGGACCTGAGAGCCACTTCCTTTCATACAGTGTGCTCTAGGTCACTGCCCAACAGACAATATACAGGCATGGCATGGCTCACAGGGCACACAATTGATGGACGGAATGCAGAGCAAATCAAAACATTCACCTCCTCTCAAGAGATCTGGGTTAAATCCATCATTCTTTTGCTCACCATGCCACCCCAGTTCAGACATGGCCAAATGCAAAGCAGTCTAGACCCTGTGCCTCATGGGAACAGTCCAGCTCGAACTGCCAAGCCAGGTCCTCCCTGGACCGGAAACAAGCATCTTAGGACCGGTTTCGGGGTTTCACCCCTCTTCAGCCAGGATAGCTTGATTCCAGTGGCACAGTGAGCCCAGGATCCACGTCTGGGCATACCTGGCGCACTTAGGGCGAGAAAGCAAAAGACACACAATTGATGGACGGAATGCAGAGCAAATCAAAACATTCAACCCCTGTCAAGCGATCTGGGTTAAATCCATCATTCTTTTGCTCACCATGCCACCCCAGTTCAGACCTGGCCATATGCAAATCAGTATTGACCCTGTGCCTCATGGCAGGGCTCACAGCCATTTTGAGGGAACTGAGACCCCCCCGCCACTCAAAGGGAACCAGTCACTGGGTAGCGACTCTCACAGTTGTCTAAGATTATGCCCTTGTGGAATGTATTAGCGATTACCTGCAGCGAGGACACCAGGTGTTAACTCGCAGTAGTCTCTCGGAGACTTTACTCTTCGCCCATTGATGGTAACCTACTGCATACACCTAGAGGTATTAGAAGGCATATAGGTTTTTGGCACCAGCTCTCTATTCCCTAGGATACTAATGTAACCTCTGTTCTCTGACTCATGCTAATTGGAACCACCTCCTTTCCAAGCACTACAATGGCCAACCCAGGTGTCTGTCTACTGATGGGGGCTGTGCCCTCTTGGGACATTTGATGTCACCCTTGGAGTGCCACTATTTCTAAAACTTAGTGTACTGGGGGAACGAACCTCACTGGCAGTTTGTCAAAATACCACTTTCTTTTAGACTCAGAATGGGACTAGTTACTGCTGTATTCTTGGGAATTATTTTGTAGGCCTTTAGAGAACTCCTTAGTATCAGATTAAATAAGCCAGTAAAATCATCAACTTTGCTGTCCGCACCTAACCATTCAGTGCCGTGCTGGCATAATCCTGGATATCTGTCTATGACTGGCACTGCAACTTTTGTATATCCTTGAAAATAATGCAGAATTTCTCTGGACTAAGCCCAAACATGGTGACATAGATGGTTTTCATGGGAGTGTACCTAATCTGGTCCCCCAGCACCAGGGTAAGAAAGGTGTAGCTCCCAACTGTTGTGATGTGTTTCCAGAGGGATGCCCCCCCCCCTCCCCACCAACAATATTCTACTGGGACTCTGTGCATCTTAAAGACCACCTGATAGGCAACATATCATTTGTCAATGTCATCCCCTACCCCATAGCTGGACACCAGATTTTTAGGTGTGTGGACTTTCCTATCCATCTTAGACACTGTGGATATGCTGCCACCATTGTTGCTTGACTCTGGTTGCCTAGCTCTTATGTCTAGCTCGCTGAGGCTCCTTTCATGAGCCATTTTCCTCTCCTTTGCCTCCGGGGTAAGTTTAATTTCCTACATCTTGAGCTTGGCCATCTGAAGCCTAAACTCTCTGTCAGCCTTCCAGTATACCAGCTTCTCAGATGACGATTTGGAAAAACTAAAAAAGGGCCATTTTAAGGAGAATTTAAATAAAAACTTGAATTGGTATCAGAATATTTATCTGGGCTTTTTGGTGTAACACAAAATCACTGGCACTGCACAAACACAAGTCCTAGTCCTACCGCTGAACACCAGTGTAGGAAATTGGATGACTGGTTGAGGCGGGTAAAAACCTGCTCAAACAGCAACCACAATTCTTGTCGGAGTGAAACACAAGCAAACCCCAAATTAACCTGTGCTTAACCCTCTGGCAGCTTGGCACAAGAACAGTCAGGCTTAACTGAGATGCAATGTGTAAAGTATTTATGCAGGGGCGTGTCCAAGATGGCGCCCGTGTGGTAGCAAAGTCACAGAGCTCCCCTGCACCGGACCATAACTTGGCGGTTCCCTGGGGAATGCCTGCCCCAAATTGCCAGCAGTGAGAGCGAAAGGTGAGCGGAGTCATTTGGGGGCATCCAGAGACGTTGCCGATTCCTGCAGAGGCCACGTGGGTGGTGAAGAAAGGCGCGCGGCCGGCGGAGATGGGGCAAGATGGTGGCCAAATGAAACTTCGGAGCTGCACGGACCAGGGGAAGCTACACAGGTGAAAGGCTGAGCACATAGAAGTGACCGAAGAAAGCGGAAAGTGCCTCCTGTGACTGGGGAAATTTGCCACGGATGCACCAAAGCCCAAAGAGGGTAGGGGACCAACAAGCTCTTTTACAAAATAGAGCCACAGTGCTGATAGTCGCCGGTGTACATTAGCGAAACAGCTTTGGGGGAGTCTACGTGTGGCACAACACGGAGCGGCATCTGCCCCTCAGTCCACCAACTCAGCGACATCCGCACACAGCCCCAGGAGAGTGCAGTGTCCAGCTGAGGCATCTGCACAGCCAAAACGAGTCAGCAGTAATAAGTGAGGTGGCGGGGGACACACACACAGCACGCTCTAGCCTATTTAGACATTGGGGCTATGCTTGGACTTTAGAGCGCAGAAACAGCTGAGCCCCTACAGAGCTGGAGACACACGTGGATCCTCGAGATTCTGAGGACGCAGTGGCTAAACTCAAAGTGGGAGGGCTGTAAATAAGAGATCTGGATGACACCACTGGCAAACCCTTAGCAGCAGAGGGCCCAAGGACAGAGTTGTAACCAGAGGAACTGACGCACAGCAGAAGTAAGCTGGGGAGGTGACACGGAGCTGGTCACTGAAACGGCAGAACAGTGGGCCTCCTCGCAAGATTAGGCAAACCCACCAGCGGTAAGAGGACACAAGAGGAGTGGTAAAGGATCCAGAAGCCAGAGCAGGTGCGCTGTCTGGCACCGACCTATCTGTTAGCACGCCCTGAGTTGGCACTCTCAAAGCGCAGGGACTGCACAGCGAGTTCTACAGCACCACTATGACCACCTCTCGGACCAAAAAGGACGCCGCTAACATTAAAGACCTCCTGGATAAGGGCGCCTCCAAAAAGCCTGGGAATGTCATGACCTCTCCGGATGAAGTAGATGCAATTGCCCCAATGCAATAAGAGGTGCACGAGGAGGCTCCTATCACACGGGCTTTATGTGAGCGCTCATTGGCACGCTGCGGGATGACATAGCGGCCCTCGGCACAGAAGTAACTACGGAAATTAAAGATCTGCACCGTAATATGGGGGAACTAGAACCGAGAGTGGACTCAGTGGAATGTGCCGGGGACTCTGGGGAAGAAGAAATAGATGAGTGTCGCAGAGAGCTCCTGCATTTTAGGGACCGCAATGCTGACCTCAACTTCCATCTCAAAGACCTGGAAAACAGATCCCGGAGATCAAGCATCCGAATTAAGGTGGTGCTATTGCAAGCGGATGCGGGTCGTCTGGAGGACTACGTGCTGCGCCTCTTCCGTCACATAGTACTGGCCTTGGATGGGAAAGAGCTCTTACTGGATCAAACACATAGGGCGGGGCACCCCTCTGCTTCACCGGTAGCCCAACAGGACATCCTCACATGCCTCCACAATTACAAGCACAAGGACCTAATAGTAGCTGCGGTGCGGGATCAGCCACACGTCCTCTTTGAGGGCATTAAAGTCTGCTTGTATCAGGACTTGTCAGTCATTACACTCCAGAGACGACGGGCAATGAAACCAGTGACGGAATTCCTGAGGGACAAAGGAGTGCAGTACAAGTTGGGCCATCCTTTCCATCTGGTCTTCGCATGGCAAGGTGAGACGCGAGTGATGCACACATCCATGGAGGCAGCAGACTTCCTGGGCATAGAGCTTGGCCAAGAATTTTCCCTTTAACGATCAAACATGCAACTGTCATCTCAAGAGCCACGAAAATGACGACCCTCAAGAAATCACCCGCCACAACAAATCAGCAGGCCTACGAAAACTGAAAGCATTTAGGAGCGCTCGGCCCTACTACAGCAATTTTCAGAGCAACACCAATCTATGCAGTGGGAGACCGACTAATGGCAACTCGAGCAGGCGGTGACCTCTGTGGAAAGGAGTGGGTGGGCTCCCCATGGGACACGTACTTCTCTTCAACACTCCTGCGGATGACAAACAAAATGGACCCTCATTACAGAACTGCAAGATGTGCACCAGCTGGTGCCTTTGTTTTATTTACTGTTTATGTTCTCATGTTCACTACATGTATTTGTGCTCAAAGCTTAATTGAGCTGTCACACTCCACAACCAGGTTGGGGGTTGGGGCGATGAATGATGATGCCGGGGGCTCCCATAGTGGTATCACCTCTTCAGAAACATGGTGAGCATAATTAGCTTAAATGTAAGGGGTCTTAATTCACCAGCCAAAAGAATAGCAATCCTCACCCAGCTTAGGGCGGCCCAATGTGACATATGTCTTCTACAAGAGACCCACCTCTTAAACAAAAGACTGGAACAGAATGCCCTTTAGATGGTATGACCGTCATTTCTGGTCTACCGGTCAAGGGAAAAAAGTGGGGGTTGCAATCCTGGTGGCAACACACTTCCATATTCCTTTCTAAATACGCAGATTGCCCCCTCGAGGACCCCAGCTAGGAAGAGGTGGGAGCAGGAGTACGAGCGTAGTTTTACTGATAAAGAGTAGACAAACATCTTGCATCGCGTTCGGACCTCCGCCACTAGAGCCGCTGGAGAAGAAACACTGTTAAAGCTAACGCACTACTGGTACTACACTCCGGCCTGTCTGGCTCAATGGCAGAAGGGAAGGGAAGACACATGTTGGAGACATTGCGCCCAATCAGGCACACTCACCCACCTGCTGTGGCATTGCCCCAAACTCCATAGGTATTAGAAGGCAGTCCTGGCTGACACTGACCTGATGTTTGATAACGAAATACCCTGCTTTCCCACTTATGTATTGTTAGGGTTACCCAATGTTTAAACATATCCATTACACTCTGAAAAGTGTAAGGCTATTGCGTTATCACTTTGTGCAGCAAAGCAAGTCCTGTTATCAAAATAGGGCACCGATATCGTCCCAACACATACAGATTGGATACATAAGCTTTGTGACTTATTGGGGATGGAGAAATTGACAGCAGTCATCAGTCAAACCTAGGCTATCCGGTTTTAGGTTTAAACCTATAATAACTGATAAAACCCCACCGAAAGGGAAAAAGCCCTCACCAGTGTTAATATATAAACACTGAAAAACACCTGAACAACCACAAACTAAATCTCATTCAAAAAAAGGGAAAGGAGAGTGAAAGAGTCATTTGTTTTCTTCCTGAAGGGGCCAATACAAATTAACTTTGTTATACAAGCTAGCAGCAAGAAAGACTAGCTAACATTATTCTGCTTGAGCTTTGTTGGTTAGGGATCTCACTAAAATATTGTTCTTTCTTTCTTTTCCTTTTTTCAGTTTTGTGGTCTTTGGTCTGAATATGCAGAGTTTAGAAGCATGTTTTAGGTCTTGTATAATTATTTTATAAACTGTAAAGAATCAGGAAATATCAAAATCATATTTGATATTTTAGTGGCGTTTGATTCTTTCACTGATATGTAAAATGGTGGGTTTCATAACAATCTTTCGCAATATGTGCCATCACATTTACCCACAGAGAATGGGTAAACGCCCTTGATACATCAGCCCCCAGTTTCTAGTGAGTCAGTATTGTAAGTAGGTGAATTGCCAACACCTCATGCTTTAAACATTCAATGCAAGGTATAGTGACAAATATATGTGAAAAGTGTGATCACCAAGCATCTGGGATAGTGGTGAAAACATGACACCAGACTTTTGGAAAACATGGAATGCAGTCTCACTTGAAATGCTGCTGCAAAAAGGTTCTTTCCAAGTTCAACAAAGATTGAAGTGATATTGTTCGTATTTGCAGTGATTCAGCTACGCATATAAAAAAATTGTGTGATGACCTGTCAAAATCGATACCTGAGCTGAAGTTCTTCCTTGTAAGAGATCCTTGCCACTAGTTAGATGGTATGCTGAAAGCATCTTTACAATCTTCAGAGTTAATGAAGAATGCTATTGACTTTTTAGTCCATTTTGATGCACTGATTTGCTATGCGCGGGAACTCAAACACAAATATTTCTCATTTTGTATGTTGTGTGGCATCAAAGAGTCATCCCAACTGTGTCACTTAGTTGATGGTTCTCTTTCCAAGGGAAGTGGCTGTGAATACTATATTATCCATGTGGCAATCTTTTACAGAATATTTGCTGAATGATTAATGCCAAAGGAAAGAAATGTGAGGATCTTTGGTCCCATATTGATAGTGATGTGAGAAAAAACCTCTACTGCATTCTTAGATTTTTACAGGAAAACATAACTGCTGTAGTGGACATAATAAAAAAACTAGAGTCTGAAAACAACCTTGTCTGCCAAGTGTTCAGCATAATTGGTGTAGATGTGAACCATCTCATTGAGAGTAGGCTGGGTGACACCTTTCTTGAAATTGGCACTGCAACATGTTCCATGTTAGACTGCTTTCCACTTGGAAGGCAAAGCAATGTTGAAGAGACATCTAGGAACTTTTATTTTACAATGTATGAGAAATGGCTTGCAATGATGCATATAAATGTCCCTTTGCCAACCATGGCATTTGAAGTCAATGAAACCTCACTGTGGTACTCTGTACAAGTTCTAGAACCCTCCGTAAAGGGAATCTTCTCCATAGTTTCAAAAGTGTTGCTTAATTTTTTACTGCTTCAATAACTCTGAGGGCATAAGCATCCAGTTCCAGGCAAATGTTGCAGAACCTGCTCAGAGAATCGAATCTTCAAGTGCACCAGTATTGGCATGGAAAGCTATGTCAGTGGCCAGAGTTAGCAAATTGTGTACTGGCTGTTTTGGCGTTGCCCGTCCCAAGTGCCAATGTTGAGAGGGCCTTTTCACAGAAAAAAGTTTACATGGGAAGGAAAGAGCGACTGAAGAAATATTCTATGGTGTACTACAATAGGTTTGATTTGCAAAAATTTATTTGGACCTCATATACACTATACGTACGCTTAAAAGAGGGTGCCCTTACTGCGGAGGATGATTTCTGGGGTGTTCCACCATGCTTATCTCCCCACCCTAAATCGTGGTCCCCACTCGCATTGCAAATTATGTCACTCACCCTAAACTTTTCGATAAGGGCTTGCAATGGTCGTACACCGTCCGATAGCCCCTCATTGTGTACCTTCAATAGGAATGACCACGAGTCGAGGCTGGACTATATTTTTATAAACATTAGTTTGTGGTCTAAGGTCCAGGATTTTAGGGTGGTAACTAGAACAGATAGTGACCACAACGCGCTTCTACTGGAGTTGCAACATCCTGCACCGGCTGGTGGGTCACTATCCTCTAAATTGAGTGATGACCCAGGGAATCTGGTCCTCACCTCCAATAGACGAAGAGTAAAATGGGGGAAACTGATAAATGCAAAGGGGAGCATAACCAGAATCTATGAAATAGTACTCCCCAAGTTCGAAGAATTGGATGTACTGATTGAACAACCTAGACCCCTAGATTACAATGTGAAACTAGGTCAAATCCACGCGGACCTAGTGGGAGGTCTCGGCGAGGTTTTTTACCCAGTTGTAGCACCATGCAACAAAAAGACCCGAAATCCAACTTGGTACAACTCTACCTGCAAGAGGATCAAGTCAGAGTTAATTGCCACAATCAAAGCAGGTTCAAATAGGGTTAAGGTCGATGAACTTAGGCGGGACTATAAGGCGGCCATGTCATTGGCCAAGTCCGAGTGGGATTGGAATCGTTGGCACGACCTTTCCTCAGCATTAGAAGCTAAGGACTCTAGAAAATGTTGGTCCCTGGTGAATACTGGTAAAGGAGAACCCAAAGTGGCAGTGGAGCCCAACATTGCTCCATCTGTTTGGGAGGTCCACTTTGGCAAACTGTGTCAAGATACCATTCCATCTGCCACTGTTGTGGCCCCTGAGGCCGTATCTACTCCTTCAGTTGGCTTGGAATTCACCCTTGGTGAGGTGGTCAGTGCAATAGAGAGATTGGCAGTAGGGAAGGCCCCTGGTCTTGATAGACTACCTGGTGATCTTTTCAGACACCTACCGGAGATTTGGGGCCCGTACCTCTTTATTCTTTTTAATGCCATCCTAGGAGGCATGGAGATCCCCTGTACTTGGCTGGGGGCGGAGATAGTGCCTATTTTCAAGAAGGGTTCTCCTCTTCTCCCAGCCAACTACAGGCCGATCAGCCTTATAGATGTTCCCCAAAAACTATTCTCTCGCCTTTTCCTGGACCACCTCTCAGATTGGATGGAGGCCAATGAAATTCTGAGTCCCCTTCAGGCTGGCTTCAGGAAAAACACGTCCACCATGGACCAGATTTTCCGCCTCGTCCTACTGTATTGGAAAACGGTGAGGATTGAGGGAGGGAGGCTGTACATGGTGTTCGTGGACCTGAGGTCAGCCTTTGACTTGGTCCCACGCAAGAAATTGTGGGAGGTCCTGAAGAGGTTGGGGGTACCCGCCCAACTACTGCAAGCTATAATTAGGTTGCATGAGAGAAATTATGCACGAGTTAGGTGAGGGAGGGATGGTGTGTTGTCATCAAGGTTCCCCGTTCTCAGAGGGGTGAGGCAGGGTTGTGTCCTGGCGCCAACCCTGTTCTGCATCTTTGTTAACAGCGTCATATTCCATCTAGACAATGTTAGGGACAATGATGCCCCATATTTGGCAGGCAGGAGGGTGCCGGCAATTATGTTTGCTGACGACACCCTCCTGCTTTCCAAATCTCCGATGGGGATCCAACGAATTTTGGATGGATTTGGCCTTTTCTGTAGAGAACATGGTCTAGAGATCAATACAGGGAAGACCAAATTCATGATATTCAATCCTTCATCTAAAACCAGACCTAACCCCACACTGGATTCTGTCAGCTTGGAAAGGGTAACAACTTTTCAGTATCTGGGGGTAACACTACATGAAAATTTATCCTGGGACCCCCAGATAGCAATATCCCGATTAAAGTTGTCCCAACTGTCGGGTGCAATCTTGAAGGTTGTAAATACTTCAACCTTTAAACCTATCAGCCCGGGGGGAGGAGCCAAGATGGCGATCGGGACGGCCGCATAGTCCCTCGGCTCCGAAGACCTTTTCCTCCCGAGCCCACATCCTGCCTGTAATCCTGTACTAAAACGGCGCACTTGTGGTGACGAGCACCTCCGACTACTTGCGGCACAATCCTGAGGCTTGCGCTTGCTTTAATTTGGAGGATCCACCCAGCTACGGTTCCCGGCCCGCAACAGCCCTGAGTCCGGAGCCTCGAGTGGACAGTAAGGCTGGTCACCGAGTGAACAACAGCGGCCACCAGCGACCGAGACGTGCCGGACGGGTCATGGCTGACGGGGAGCGGCCGATTTTCGAACAGCATATCCTGTCGGCTACGGGTGCAACTCCGAGGAGTGCCTGACATGGTGCTTGGTGTAAATTACACGATCGTAGAAGCCTTACTTGTTCACCGCCGGGAACCTGCTTGCGCATTGTCCCGCTACCGGCGGGCGGCTCCCGGATTTGTTGCTTACTTCATACCGTACGAGGCCAGCGTTCTACTCGGCAGTTGCTTTTAGCTTATACTGGGCCTTGGCAGACACGAGAGTGATACAAAGATGCCTGAGGCCCCTCTGCCTGCAAATTTGCCCCGAATCTTGGTGGCCCTGCCTGTGACCACAATGGGCAATACGGAATGCAACCGCGAAGAGTCTGAGCCCCAAAGTGATCGTGGATGTCTGGAGAAGGGAGACTCGATCGAGAGGGGGCTTGGAAGAGTCCTGCAATATGGCGATCCTATGGCGGCCATTGTTGCCCTGCGTCATGACTTGGTGCAATCTGCCCGACTCCTGGGTAGTAAGGTGGATGAGATTGTGTTTACAATGGGGCACTCGAGAACGTCTGGTCAGTGGGAATACGATGATATGCCTCACTCTCTGCCCGGCTGCGACAAGATGGCTGCACTAAACGACATTGGCGGACTCGAAAATCCTATTCCCGAGCCTTTTCTTGTTGAGGATCCTGAGTGCCTGGGACGACGTGTGGACATTGGTCTGGAACCGCGATGGGTGTGTCCGCCCCAGGCCGTGCTTCCCATGACCCGGGGGCCGCTCCGGCTATGGTCGGACATAGATGCTTTTCTTCCTGGCCCTGCTCTGCTGAATATCGGGTGGAAGATGTGCTCTCGGGCCGGGCCGGGGTCCCTGGAACAACGTGAGAGAGATCTAGCATATGTCTGGTTATATCAAATCGACGCTCCTGTGCTGCTGCTCGCGCTCGCCTGGACACTTCGACTCCCCGTACAGATTGACCTGATCGCCGATACTATGGTGCGCTTTGTTAGAACGGATAAGACGGGACAAGGATGAGCGGTGCCTACTATGGACTGGTGGACCCTAGCCGATGTCTGATACGAATGTGTGCCGAGCTGACTTGCCTGATGGCGCAGTAAGCCGACTATGTGCCTTGAGAAGTGTTTGCTAGTACTGGATTTTATTTTTGGACTCTACACCCTGTGCTGTCATAGAACTTGCGGGAGGGTGATGCCGGGGGACAGATGGAGGGCTCCCCTTCGTTTCTCATCACTTTTACTGTAGTCATGGATTCCGCCATCTTGGTGTTTCTCTCCTCCTCCCTTCCTCTCTCTTTCCCTTTCTGTAGGGTAGTCTTCTGGGGCGACAGACACGCTGTTAGTGGGGTAGGCCATAGCCATTACGGTGATGTAGGGTGGCGGGTGTTGGGGGAGTTTTGTTATTTTAGTTTGTTTTGTTCTATGGTCCCTTTTTCTCTTCCTTTCTTAGTAGAGTTGGCTGTATCTTCTTCTTTTATCCTTTTCCCTATCGGGAATTTGCGCTTGCCTCTATTTTGTTTCGGGAGGGTGGGTTTTTCGGATGATGCTTTCGTTAAATTGTGGACCATTGTTTGCTTTATACTCCTGGCCTGCCCTGGCAGGCGTAGCGTGCTTTAGACCGTATTGCTCATCACCGACTTCTGATCGCATGGAGGATACGCCCCTCCCATCTCTCCCTTTTCTCGTGTAGTGTGATGCCTCCGATGATATAGCCACGGCTGCTTCTTTAAACTATAAAAATGAAACCTTTTCCATCCTAGTGTTTCGTGGCGCATACATACCATGTGTTATGATTGTATTGTGAATACTCCTGAGCCGTAAACATGTTTAACGCCTTTGCATTTAACTCCTGATTTTGCGGCCTGCCTCCGTGGTTGTTGGCCTGCGCTTGTACTGCTTTACTCGAATCAATAAAGGTTTTTAAAAAAAAATAAATAAATAAATAAATAACTATCAGCCCGGCGGTAGAAATCTACAAAACCCAAGCAAAGGCAGCTGCAACCTACGGTAGCGAATTATGGGGGTATAAAGCAGGGCAAGATCTTGCCAAAGTGGAAAATAATTTTCTAAGACGCCTTTTGGCTCTCCCTCGAGGTACGCCACTGCTCCCCCTAAGATTAGATATGGGTCTCCCCTCTATTGCCGAGGAGCTTGAGTTAAAGCCATTGAGGTTCTGGCATAGGCTCTGGTCTACCAGTGACCTCGTGCACTATAGGCAAGACCTTGTTCATGTTATGAACCTGAACCAACGTGATAGAATCCCTTGGTTGGCTTTTGTAAAAAAATAATTGTACTGCATGAAATTGTCTGAGTTGTGGGAGGATCCCGAACAAGGCTGCAAGAGGCTTCCCCGTAAAAGACTGGTACAGATCCATAAGGAGAAAAGACTAGCACTTCTGGTCTCAGCACGGGGCAATGGCACTCTTACTGAACGTTTTCTGGAATCCAAAAACTCTTATTTATTCGAAGGTTTTATGGATATTATTTTTCCCATTCTAGCAAGAAAATTGTTTATGCAATGGAGGTGGGGCACTTTGCCCATTAAAAGTTTTACCTGTAAATGGCTAAAGGGGGATGACAAAACTTGTCCATGCTGTAGAATTCAAGATGAAGATGAAATTCACCTCCTGTTTTTCTGTCCAGCCTATAATAGACCAAGGAAATATTGGCTGGTGCCGCTATGCAGGAATTTGGGTTTCAGGAGTCATCTGATTGCCTACAGAATACTGAAAACCAGTACCCTGCCTCAAATAGTTTTTGTGGTTGCTAAATTTTTGATGGCAATGTGGCAGATAAGAAAAAAAATCACTGAATGTATGGTCAATGTCATGAACTGTTGTAACCCCCTCTATGCCTGTACTATTATGGGAAGTAATTGTTGTATTGTGTTTTTTTAAGAGCCAAGTTTTAACTGTGATTTATATTGTATCTTTTTTGGTCTAAACGACCGAAATAAAGAATTTTTGGATTGGATTGGATTGGATTTGCAAAAATGTATTTGGACCTCATATACACTGTACGTACATTAACTATATACTATGCACTGTCAGTGCAGAAAGCAAGCAATAATAAAAGCAAAACATGTCATAAACACAGAAAAAACACTGTTTCTGTTGTTTTTAATGGCGTGAAAATGTGTAACCACTGATAACCACTGTTTTTTAAGGTATTGAAATCACTTGAAAAAACTGAAAAACCCCCACCAGAATTTACCAAAAATAGAAACTGAAAACAGGAAAGACTAGCCATACCTTACCCATGTTCGAGAAAAGATGGTGAACATGCATTAAACACCTTTCGGGAGAGTTCCAGAAACTCACGTGCCAGATATATATGCACATTCTGCAGATTACACCACAGCAGACCCGGGGTGGGGGGGGAGAAGGATTAGTTACTTACCTGTAATCCTAGTTCTCTTCCAGGGGTATACTCATTAAAGTCATAAGCACTGAATTATCTCCGCCCATGAGCGGGAACCCGGAACACATAACAATATACATATATATGTGTAAAAATATCAAAAAGTACATAGTACTAAACTAATTATACACATATAAATGTATAATAACCATAATATGCAGCCTAACATATATACAGAGGCTAATAAAACCAACATTACATAAGTTCTGAAGCATGAAAATATGCTATATATAAATGCAATAAACAGGCATGAGCCCAAAATGCATTTCATAACCATGAAAACTTTTATTTTCATCAAAGAACCTGTTGTAAACAGTTATTAGCCTAAAAAGGCTGCATAGGAAAAAATGTCTGTGTACAGAAAATCAGACTGGCACCCTGCCTTTAAGGCCCCAGAGAATCTGCACACTTTGCCTTTAAGGCCTCTAGGAGAACTCTGTTCCCATCATGCACCACAGGTGACAGTTAGGTCAGTTCGTTTGTACGGTACAGTAAACTTGTAGCAGGAATCTGCACTTAAAAACCTTCATAATACATATTGAAAAACACTGCTACTGTTCGCCCGGGGAGGCGGGAGGGTGCTTATGACTTTAATGAGTATACCCCTGGAAGAGAACTAGGATTACAGGTAAGTAACTAATCCTTCTCTTCCAGGGGATACTCATTAATAGTCATAAGCACTGAATAGAGTAGCAAGCTCATACCCACTAGAAGCGGGCGAACAGATAAATGCATAGCTGCACTTTTAAAAATACAGTGTTTAACTAGAAACAGCAAACAAATTTCTGAGTGATGCTTGTCCCACTTGTGCATCAGTCTGCGCATCAGAATCCAAACAGTAATGGCGTGTAAACGTATGCACTGAACGCCAAGTAGCTGCTTTACATATCTCTGACATAGCTACATTTCTAAGGAGAGCTGTGGTAGCAGCTTTCCCTCTCGTAGAATGAGCCCTAGGTCTACCTGATAAAGACTTGTGGGCTAGCTGATAAGCCAGTAAGATACATGACACTATCCATCTAGAAATGGATCTCTTGGATGCTGCCAAACCAGTATTGGTAGGACCATAGTTCACAAACAAACGGTCCGTGTGTCTCAAAGACTTTGTTTTATCTAAGTAAAATTTCAAAACCCTCTTTAGATCCAGTGAATGCAAAGTCCGCTCAGCAGGACTCGAAGGGTTTGGAAAAAAAGTAGGCAATGTAATGGATTGGTTCACATGAAAATCCGACACCACCTTTGGTAGAAAAGCAGGATGAGTCCTAAGCACCACTCTGTTTCCATGAAAAACTGTGTACGGTTCCTTGCAACACAGAGCCTGAATTTCGCTCACTCTACGAGCAGAAGTGATGGCTACCAGGAATGCTACTTTCCAAGATAAGTGTTGCAAAGAAGCTTTATGTATGGGCTCAAATGGTGGACCCATCAACTTAGTCAATACCACATTAAGCTCCCAAGGTGGAGAAGGAGACCTGACTGGAGGAAACACCTTCCTTAAACCCTCTAGAAAATCCTTCACCACAGGCATCCGAAAAAACGATATCTGTGTTGGTGATTTTCTATAAGCAGTTATTGCAGCAAGATGGACCTTGATAGAGCTAAACTGCAAACCAGACTCAGCAAGGTAAAGAAGATAAGGCAAGACCACCTGTTCTTGACCATGAATAGGGTCAAGACCCTTACTCTGACACCAGAGGTAAAAGCGTTTCCACTTAAATCCGTAGGATTGTCTTGTAGAAGGGCGCTTTGCCTCCTTAAGAATGTTCATACACTCCGGATTCAGCTGTAAATGTCCGTACTGGATGACTTCAGGAGCCATGCTGCCAAGCGCAGGGAGGGCAGATTGGGATGAAACACTCGCCCCTGCTGCTTGGACAGAAGATCCGGACGACAAGGCAATCTCCTGTGTGGTCTGATTGACAACTGAAGGAGATCTGGGAACCACCACTGGCGTGGCCACTCCGGGCAAATCAGTATCATTCTGGAGCTGGTCTTGTACATCCGGTTGATCACTGCTGGTATCAAAGGTGTCGGTGGAAAGGCGTACAGCAAGTTTTGACACCAGTCTATCAAAAGGGCATTCCCTTGAGACCCTTTCTGGGAAAACCTGGACGCGAAGACGGGGCATTTTGTGTTTGCCGCGTCTGCGAACAGATCGATGTCTGGTGTTCCCCAAGCCTGGAAAATGCTGTGCGCGACGTCTTCGTTGAGAACCCAGTCGTGCGCTTCGACGAAGTCTCTGCTGAGACCGTCCGCCTCTGAGTTGAGACTCCCTGGTAGGTGAACTGCTGTTATGGACAGGTCCCATGCAAGTAGCCAATGCCAGATGGTCTGGGCTTCTATGGACAGCGTCCAGGATCTGGTACCCCCCTGCTTGTTTAGATAATACATTGTTGTTGTATTGTCTGTTTGCACCAGAAGGGACCGAGTCTGCAAAGATGGAGCCAGAGACTTGAGAGCAAGATGGACCGCTCTGAGTTCGAGTAGATTGATGTGATATCCTTTCTCGAAGTCTGACCATAGCCCTTTGTACCTGAAGAGGGCCCATATGTGCCCCCCAACCAAGGAGAGAGGCATCTGTGATTAGAGACTGCGTTGGTGGGTCCTGATGAAAAGGAACTCCCTTCATCAAGTGTGCCTTCTTCATCCACCACCGAATGGAATCTCTTGCCGACTGTTGGAGATGAATCCGATCCTCCCAGCGTCCCGTCCTCTGTTTCCATTGATCTTCCAGACACTGCTGCAGAGGACGCATCTGCAAACGTGCGTTTGGCACGATGAATATGCATGATGCCATGGACCCCAGGAGAGAAGATACTTGCTGAACTGTCGGACATGCATACTGGAGAAGCACGCACTTCGCCTTGATAGATGACCATCTCTCCTCCGAAGGACACACGTTTTCTTTTTGTGTGTCCAGCTGCGCACCCAGGTAGTGGATCTTCTGGGTGGGATTCATTATGGACTTCTTGTAGTTGACTTGCAGACCCAACTTGCACATGAGTTGGAGGCATATCGATAGATGTTCTTCTAGTAGAGATGGGGATGAACTCTTCAGAAGCCAGTCGTCTAAGTACGGATATATGAAAATCCGTCTCTTTCGAAGACACGCTGCCACTACCGCCATACATTTTGAAAATGTCCCGGGAGCTGATCTCAGGCCAAAAGGGAGGACTGAGTACTGGTAATGATGAACCCCTACCTGGAACCTGAGGAACTTGCGAAGCTTTCTGGATACCGGAATATGAAAGTACGCATCTTTCAGATCTATGGAGCACATCCAATCCCCTTGGTGTAATTGAGGGAAAATCTGATGAAGAGCCAGCATTCGAAATTTCTCCTTCCGAATGAATTTGTTCAATATCCTCAGATCCAGAATGGGTCTGAACTCCGTCGCTGGACCTTTTTTCTGAACGAGAAAAAATCGAGAGTACAAGCCTTGACCTCTCTGTTGAGATGGTACTGGTTCTATGGCGTTCTTCTTCAGAAGGACGTCCACTTCCTGTTGCAAACTCCATATATTCCACTGAACCATCTTTAGAGGGCGAATGACAGGCGGGGGCTTTTTGAATCTCAAAAGGTATCCGCTCTGTATAATACTCAGCACCCATCTGTCCCGTGTGATTTGTTTCCACTCGTCCAGATACCACACAATACTTCCTCCAACCGGAGTGGCACACGGTTGTGGAGGAAGCATCCGTTCATTGTTTTTGAGGCTGCTTGGTAGCAGAGGATTGCTGCCTGTTTCCATTGCCTCTGCCTCGTCCAGGTCGACGCTGTTGGAATTGCGACCTCTGTTGAGTCTGGCCTTGATTTTGCGAGGACCAATTCGACTGTTGGCCCCTCTGCTGAAAAGATCTTTTGTCAAAGGGACGAAAATTACCCCGAAGTCTAAAGTCTTTTTTCTTTTCAAGACCGACGGCCTTTAGAGTGTCCAACTCCACTTTCATTTTAGACATTTCGTCGTCAGCGTGAGAGCCAAACAGAGTCGAACCATTAAAAGGTAAATTGACCATTTTTCTCTGCGCCTCTGGCTTTAATCCCGTAAGGCGAAGCCAAGCTGTACGTCTAGCACAAACACCATGTGCATAGCCGTGGGCTGACAGATCCGCCGCATCAGCAGCTGCGCTTATACTCTGGTTAGCCACCAATCCTCCTTCTTCTACTATTTCCAGGAAGTCTTTCTGATCCTCCTTAGGGAGTTTATCAGCAAAACGAGCCACTGAGTCCCAGAGCAGACGATCATAGCGGCCCAATAAGGCTGACGCACTGGCCACTCTCATGACCGAACCTGAGGTGTTGCACATTCTTCTCCCCAAGGAATCCATACTCTTACTATCCTTTTCAGGTGGAGCAGAAGAGGTAGATGCCGCGGAATGTGCTTTTCTGACTGCCGCCACAATAAGTGAATCTGGAGGAGGGTCAGAACGCAAAAATAAAGGATCCTCTGCTGGAGCCCTGTACTTCTTAGCAATCCTAGAAGGACCAGAACCCACCGTGGCCGGAGTTAAGAATGTTCTCATCGCTGGTTCTATCAACCCGGGCACTAACGGCAGAAGAGGCCTACTAGTCGTCTTGTGATGTAGTGTTTCAAAGATGACTGAAGTTGCTATTTGAGGAACTGCCATCTTGATCTTGAACTTATTCGCCCCACGACACAACACATCATTAAATGTGCCCAAATCATCCACTGGAGACACTCTGGACGGAGGAGTAGATGAGATTGTGGGAGAATAGTCTCTATATGAAGATCTTAAAGAAGACTTAGAAGACGTAGAAGATGAAGAAGGAGTCCTACTCCGCCTCGGAGGAGTTGCAGATCGCTGCCTCCTTCGCTCCCTTGAACGTGATTTCTCTCTCACTGCGGACCTTGAGCGTGATCTTCTATGCAGCTCCGTGTGAGGGACCGGAGCCCTCATCCCCATTAGACCTGCCTCAGGACGCATCTTCCAATGTCTCAGGCTTTCCAGCCACCTCGGAGACAAGTTAATAGGACGTCCAACACGCTCAGGTGAAGCCTCAGGTGACACCTGTACAATATTCAATCCAGTTGAAGACTTGGAGGCTCCGGAAACTACACTGTGCTCAGAAACCAATGAGCCAGATGGAGACCGCTGCCTAGGCACCAATTGTCGATCATCCGACACCTGCCCTGAGGTCGAGCCCGAATGAGCCACCACAGACGAGTCCTGGTGCACTACCTCCTGCCCCACCGCAGACCTGTAGTCTTGCTGGTCTCGCGGAGAAGACAAATGTTCTGGACTAATGTCTGACCTCGACAAAGACCTAATTGAGGTCCGAGAGGCCGGTCTGGATAGTCTCGACGCCGACCCGTGTTCAGGTAGGGGAGACCTAGACCCTCCATGCTTCGAGCCCGAAGCAGACTTCGACATCGACTTATGTCGCGATGGAGACCTCGATCTTCTCTTTTTAGGTCTCGACGTCGACTCCTTCGACGTCGTCCTTTCTCTCGACGTCGATCGTCTCGACCTCGGCCTATCCTTCGACGGCGACACTCCATCCTTCGACGTCGACACTCCATCCTTCGACGTCGACACACCATCCTTCGACGCCTCCTTCGACGTCGGACGCCTCTCTTCCCTCGACGTCGACTTCTCACGAGTCTTCGATGTCGTCTTTACAGCAATCGACACCAGATGTCTCGACGTCGAGAAAGATTTCGACGGCGACCGCTTAGACGCTGAACCTTGCCTCACCGGCGAAGTCCTCGACGTCGACGGAGCCCTCTTCGACGCCGACAACGATCTGGATCTCGACGTCGACCACACTTTTTTTGACGGCGACGCTCCCTGGAGTCGAGTTTTCTTAGATCTACCTTCTGGAGACGCTGATCTTCGACGTTTAGGATGAGAAGATGGCTTAGTAGATGATAATAAGCCCTTGGAACTCTTCTCACCACGGTTTTCTCTCTCCAGGAGGCCCAGCAACCTCATTTTCTCCCTTTCTCTTAAGGTTCTACTGGAAAGGTTGAGGCAGTGATAACAATCTTCCACCTTATGAGAAGCTGGAAGACACACCACACAAACAGAGTGTGGGTCCGTTTTTGACATCTTCTTCCCACAGGAAGGATATTTGTAAAATAAAGGTAGCATTCTGACTAAAAAAATACCAACAGTTAGTCAGAACAGGATAGAAAACACCACCAAAATAATCTTTTGTCAAAAAAAGGTAAGAAAAAACCAACTTCTGACAGAAAAATACTACAAATGAGCAGAGCTCAAGTTCCAGGTTCCTCACAGAACAAGCCGGAAAAAAGAACTGACCTAACTGTCACCTGTGGTGCATGATGGGAACAGAGTTCTCCTAGAGGCCTTAAAGGCAAAGTGTGCAGATTCTCTGGGGCCTTAAAGGCAGGGTGCCAGTCTGATTTTCTGTACACAGACAATTTTTCATATGCAGCCTTTTTAGGCTAATAACTGTTTACAACAGGTTCTTTGATGAAAATAAAAGTTTTCATGGTTATGAAATGCATTTTGGGCTCATGCCTGTTTATTGCATTTATATATAGCATATTTTCATGCTTCAGAACTTATGTAATGTTGGTTTTATTAGCCTCTGTATATATGTTAGGCTGCATATTATGGTTATTATACATTTATATGTGTATAATTAGTTTAGTACTATGTACTTTTTGATATTTTTACACATATATATGTATATTGTTATGTGTTCCGGGTTCCCGCTCATGGGCGGAGATAATTCAGTGCTTATGACTATTAATGAGTATCCCCTGGAAGAGAAGTGACGACTACTACAACTGTGCACAAGAGCACGTATTGTTCTTCTTTATTAATTGTTTATTGCTGATGTCGATTATGTTGTACTCATCCCCTATCCACTTCTCTCCCTCCCCTCCCTCTCCCCTCCCTGCTTCTCAGCTACCTCGCCTGCCAATGGATGTAAGTGCAGGGTGTTGTAAATCAAAAATCAATAACAACTGTTACACTCCTAAAGTACTTATGCAGCACCTCAAAGAAGTACTACAGTGAAAACACAACACAAGAAAAATCCCACACCCATTTAGACAAATAGAGTAAAATGTAATAAATTATTTGAGACCAAAACAACCAAAAATCAATAGATAGAAAAGGAGATATGCAATTTTAAAGATTTAGAATAGTGCCTAATCACAAAGTGCCAACTGTGGTTGTCTGGTTGCGCCGGGTAAGATAAAGTCGCAAGTTCAGGCCGACCACAATGGACGGATATAGGGACCAAGTTAGACCACTGAACAAAGTGCCTAAAATCCTGGCTGCAAAGTTTGGGAGATCCCGCGTCGAGGATGCATTGCCCAGTGGCAGTTCCGAGAGGCTGTGGTTTGCTACGCGAGGTCCTTTGTCCTGTGTTGGAAATGTGTAGCGCCGCGACGGATCGAATGAGGCTGTCGACTGTGCTTGTAATGCAAGGTCCTGTGTCATCATCAAGGATTTCCCCGATGGGGGGCTAGCTATGCAAAGTCCTGCATTAGGGATGCGTCACGCAACGGCGGTTCTAAGAAGCTGAATGGCTGTTATGCTATGTCTTGCATTTGGAGTGTGCCACGCAGTGGCAGTTCCGAAGCAGGGCTGAGAAGAGATTAATTGTGTTTCATGTTTCTGCCCAAGAGACCACAACTAGGCTGGCAGAACACCTTCAGGCCCATGTTCAATGGTCCCGGACTGGGATGGCACCATTCGGTGGGCAAAACTTACAGAAGGCAGAGCCCAGGTGCTGGGTTCAAGATTGTTGGATCATTTTCTGTCCCTGAGGCTCTGATCAGGAGGCCAGCGAACTAGTCCTTGGAGTCACCCTGATCGACCTGGGTTCAGGTCCAGTCCTTTTCACTCAGGCAGCAGAGTAGCATGGCAGCAAAGTTGCAGTCCTTCTTGCGGCAGAGCAACACAGCAGCCCTTCTGAGCCTTCCACAGGTCCCAAGGTGTACTAAAGAGTTGGGTTTGAGGGTCCAATATTTATTCTTGGTGCCAGCTTAGAAGTAGGAGAAAGTTCTGGAGAGTTTCCACCCCCAGAAGTGTTTGGAATTTCCTGCCACCCTGCCCTGGCACCAGCTTGTCTGGCGCCACAACAGACTATTGGCAAAACCTTTGTGCATGTGCTCAGGCAAAGTCTTTGCGGATGGTAAAGTGTAGTTGGTGACAGCTCCACCTCCCCATCAGGTCAGAGTTGGCTCATCCTGCCAACACCTATTCCCCCTTTGTCTCACTGTCCGAGAGTGATATGCAAAGACCAACTGCAGCCACACAGAGTCTTGCGACCCAGGATATAGGCTGCAGGCACCAATTGGTTAGGACAGGAAAATGTCAACGTTCTAAAAGTGACATTTTTAGAAGTGTGACTTAAAATCCGACTAGACCATTAAAGAGGGATTTAAATTACAATTCTTGGCACCAAACTCCACATTCCATACTTTTGTCAAGGCATGTAAAAACTATAAGTAATTGCAGAAAGGTTAATGATGCACTTACTTATAGGCAAAAGGGACACACATCTTTCAGCCCCTACCTGCCTAGTCAACTTCCATTTTCTAAAGGCTAGGACCTGCCTCAGCCTAACATTCAAGGCCCACCTCCTTTTATAAACGCCTTATATCCAGCAGTAAGGCTGAAAATGCCCCCCATAACTTGACTCCTTTAGATGATGCAAATTATATATCTTGCACAAGTCTCCTGTATCACTTCTCCTGGAGCCCTCTTTTGCTAAGAGCTTTACTGTTTGTTTCTGTGCACCACGGACAATCTTTGGAGTTTTACCTCTACGGGAGTGTCCAGGGGTACCTTATCAAGGAGATAAGCCCATCGACCATCATACTTCTCTTGCAGCAGGTAATAATTTACTATGCTCCTTAAGGAGCGATATTCAGCTCTAAGGAGACTAAAACAATAATTAAGTAGCTGCTGTTTGTATATAAATCGTACACTAGTAAGGCCCAATTCTAACCTCGGGGCACTAGTTAAGGAACCTCTTGGCAGGCCAAGCCACATTTCCATATATTAATTTCTATGTTCTGCACCCTCCTCAAATGTTTTACCAGCAGTACCTCACATCCACACGGCAGCAGACTAACAATGTTGGCATTATAAGTCTCTCTTAGGCACTTTAATGGACTTATGGTACAAAGCTAAGTCCATCCTATCTAAAGCATCTTCAATAGCCTTAACTTGTGTTTCCTGGAGGTCAATATGAGGCGTAAAGTTATGGTTATATTTAAAAAGAAGTCCAAGATGGCAATATTCCTTTACCACCCCTCTGCTGAGACACCACTTAGCCGCCACTTAAAGCTTTTATTCTGGGCCCTCCCTTTCTTTTGGTTTTTGCCGTATCTATTTGCAGGTCATTGGACTTACAGTATTCCGCAAACCATTCAATTGCCTCCGAAGGGCAAATAGAGTAAGATCCAACAAAACCCTATCATCTACATAAAAAATTACTGAGATTGACTCGTTGCCTTCTTTTCGTGGAAAGGATCAAGCCTGATTTAATTCTACAATGGCATTTGCAATACATATAGAGAACAGGAGAGGGGCCATCATACACCCCTGCCTTAATCCATTAGGGGTGGCAATTTTTCCAGACAGTGCTCCATTACCCCCTAGTTCAACCCTGGTCCATGAGCCTTCGTGTATTTGGATAATCAGCTTTAAAAAACCTGGAAGGCACCCTCATTTCCTAATTTTCTCCCAAAGGCTTATTTATAGTGTCAAACGATGTTTATATTTCTATATATGACACATACTGAGGTTGTTTCTTTTAAACAGCATATTTTTCAGTCAAAAGATTTAATATTAGACAGCTGTCCATTGTTAAATAGCCTTTGTGAAAGCCCATTCGGACCTTAGGTACGATATTAGTGTTGCTTACCCAATTTTGCAACAACCGCAGGAGATGTTTAGCATATACCTTACTGGGGATATTCAGCAGTGTATTTATACGGTAACTCAACGGCAGGACCCACTTCCTCTTTATGTACAGAGGGACCCTAATACTACCTTACAGGTTCTCTGTATCTAATGACTGCAGATTATTGCTCCAAACACCGCTGCCAGGGCTTGAGCCCACAAACCTGGATTGAGTTTAATTATGTCAGAGGAAAGGTCATCGAGACCCTGGGCCCTAGAGGTGTTGAAAACCTGCATTAGAGACATCCATGGGTGCATCAATAATGGCAGCTGAAGTTGTGGCACCTCCTTTAACTATTGCTTTTGTAACTTCTCGTTTTCCTCCGGTATGAGATCGGGGGATGTATGACATTACAACGCATGCTTTTACATCGCATGCTTTTACAACGCTGTTTTTACAACGCATGCCATTGCAACGCATAGTGCTTTTAGGCGCTGGATAGTGAATTGTTTAATTTACTATTCCAACTCCAGTCCCCGTGGATAGTAGGGAAGGTGTTGGATAGTACATTAAACACATTCCCTATCCTAGAGCGCCCACCAGCGCAATGCGTTGTAATGGTTTGCGTTGTAAAAGTTGCGTCGTAAAGGCACTGCGTGGTAAAGGTTGCGTTGTAAAGGATGTTTCCCGAGATCGATCAATAAAGATATGTCATGCAACATTTGGCGCTCATATGCTTAAAGACGATAACGAATTTGAGGCTTTGACTGATGTGGCTTCCATGGATTCAGCTCTATAACCCAAATGATCTATGCACTTGCCATCTCTATCAAGAGGTATGGAGGAGGGTGGTATTGGATTTTTTTTACCTGTGCTGAGCTGTAGATGCTATGACAGAATCAGGTTTAGGGTAGCCCGCAAGGTAGCAAGGGCTGTGTCTGTACCCCCGCATTTCTTCTCCAAAAAAGGCACCATTGACAGTACTGTAGACAGTGTTTTCATTAATTTAAGGCCTTTTGATCAGACAAAATGCAGTATATGAACAGACCTGGTTGCTTTATGTAACTGCTCCTTGAAGTGATATAGAAAGCACTGTTGCTCTTCTGAGGTCATTGGAAGGTTGACCTTTTAATCAGGTCAATCCATTAGAGCATGGAAATGGGGTACGTCCTCTGGAGGCGAGTCTGGTTAGATCTGTCACCTTCTGGTGAGTCTGGTTGAACTTGTCACCTTCCTGAGGTATTACATAACCATCCCATTCATCTGGACCATCATTGTTTGGTAATTCTCCCTCCTCCTTTAGATCAGAAGGTGAATAGAAGAATTCTTGTCTCCCATATCTTTATGAGTTAGCAGGACTTGTTCTAGTTACTGTATTTGGTAGTTGTTCACTTGGAGGCTAAGGTGGTGGAGGTGGTATGAGAGGTGGTGGGGGTAGCAGTGATGGAGAAGATGGAGGCAAAGATGAGGCATGCCTGGGATGACTAGCCGGCTGCTGAGGAGAATGTCTCTGAAAGGACTCCAAGATCTAGTGCATTGCCATTAATAGCCCAACAGATACCTTGTACAAATCATGTTGTGCCTAGCCATGACAATGCTGATAGTGTTGACAAGTATGATCACCAACAAAAGTTGGGAACTGATCTTCATAGTTTTGAAAAGTAGCCTCCTCATTCATTGTGTCTCCTTCAAATTATGGCAAGTAGCCAACCGGTAGGGTTATAACCAGTCTGTAAAACCATATTGGTAGCTGCATTTGCCCTCCAATTCTGAGCCTAGAATGTGCTCTGGAAGGTTTGCCTTTACTTGAATAGGTGAAAAGGTGACTGGTTTGGGAAAAATTGTCATTGGTGTTTTGGTGTCAATGGGCTTGATGTGGGTTCGATGTCGATGGAGTTGAATTCAGGATCAAGGACATTCTTGGGTGGGGTTGTTGAGCTCAAAGTTGATGATAGGTCTGGTCTTTGATAGTGGTCTTGACATTGGTGTCCTGGTCGTTGACAGTGGTCAACGACGGTGACCCTGGAGTTGTTGTTGATGACAGTGGATTTTTCAACATCAACAAGGATGAAGACACCTGTAGAGGTTGAAAGTTAGTCAGAGGGGTCAGCAAGCTTGCTTTTGCACAGTGTTTTGCACAGGCTGGCTATGATCATGCTTGGAGATTTTTCTGCGGAAGTTCCATTCTTTTTGACTGAGAAGGCGGCTGAAGGCACTTTAAGTTGAAGGTCCAGCTCAGGAAAATTTGTATGCTTTTATTTTATTGAACCATCATCGTGGAAGTGCTTGGAGGAGCACTTTTAGTGGAATGATCCCACGAAGATGGGGCTTCCTTCTTAAAAGAAGGTATATTTTTTTATTTCTAATAGAATAAGAATTCTCTTTATTCAGCTGTGAACAGCCATAAAATCATACAAGATGTGCAAAAAAAGCAATAAAATGCATACAAGTCATTAAAGCATGCAAGTCAAATACATAAAATTATCAGGTTTGGGATATTAATGACCAACAATCAGGATAAAAACTGGTTGAGATTTAAAAAAAAAAAACGAAATTAAAAGAGAGTCAAGTGCTGATTCATCGATTTCCTGAAATTAAATCTAAAATCATTGACCTCTTGGAGAAGACTGCTGCTTTAAGAAACAGAATCACGTGACCACATTTCATCATTTCATCATCATTTGTAAATGACATGCTTACATACAAAGCCGTAGATTCCTAAACTTCCAAAAATGGTATGAGTAATTTTTTGGTATACATTTTATAATATTCACAGAAGAAAAGGAAATGTACCATAGTTTGTTTATGCAAGTTAAAACATGGGCATTCTCTAGAGTTGAGCTGGGGTTAGTGTCCAGCCAGAAAACAAAGTGAATATTTAATACTACCAGCCCAGAAGCTGAACAATAAAAGACTATCCCACCTCTTATTAGTGTTCTGCTGGTAGTTGGTAGCGATATCCCCGACATTAAGATATAAATAATGCTTAACACTCGACTTGTTCTAGCAGCAAGACTTGCACTTGCTTTCTAACAGAGGCTGCATGCGGTGTTCTATCTAAAAACATATCAGCAAATCCAATGGCTTCCAGATAGTTTTTGACGCACGCTAGCCAGGGGATCGAAAGACCCTTATAGCAAGCTAAGAAGTCTAAAACTATCTTTGTAATTAATTTTGATTCTTCTGAGCTCCAGATCGAAAGCCACAAGAGGATTGGCCAGCTACTGATAAAGTCGCTTAGAAAGTGCTGGAGGTTGACAGGGGGGCTGACAGTCCCCCTGACAAAATCGATTTTCCTCCTTTTTGAGGGTAGCCGAGTCACCCAGGCCCCATATGCCTGCCCCATAAGTTGCTATAGGGACACACTGTGCTGAATATATTTGCAAGGGAGGTGTGAGAACCCTCTCTCCCTTGGGTGATGGGAGACTTAACAGTGAGCCAACAGCCCTGGAAAACTTGCTCCTACTTTGTGCTGAAAGTGATCCCCCAGGTAAGAGAAGGACGTGGTGCTCAACAGCACTTCCTTACCCACCGTAATAGTTAATGGTTGCATGTGCTTTGGGCCCCGGAAGCTTGTTTCCTTCCCAGTGTAAGAATTGGCTTTTGTAGTCTGGTCTGCCCTGTTCCCATGATGCACTGGGCCAGGGACAGACTAATTTGCATACAGCCAGGTTCTGAAACTGGGATGGTGCAATGAGCTAAAAAACGGTGTTGGATCTAGCCCTGATCTCTTGACTGGGTGAGAGTATTCTGCTTAATTCAGAGACTCTGTCCATCACCACCCCTTGTTGTAAATATTTTTGTCCACCCTAAGCGTGGAAGGGTATACTCAGATGTGAGTCCCTTGCTCATTGCACCATCAGGATTCAAGCAAGCCGGGCCGAAGACGGCTGAAATGCCAGAAACCGGTCCCCGGAAGCTTGTTTCCTTCCCAGTGTAAGAATTGGCTTTTGTAGTCTGGTCTGCCCTGTTCCCATGATGCACTGGGCCAGGGACAGACTAATTTGCATACAGCCAGGTTCTGAAACTGGGATGGTGCAATGAGCTAAAAAACGGTGTTGGATCTAGCCCTGATCTCTTGACTGGGTGAGAGTATTCTGCTTAATTCAGAGACTCTGTCCATCACCACCCCTTGTTGTAAATATTTTTGTCCACCCTAAGCGTGGAAGGGTATACTCAGATGTGAGTCCCTTGCTCATTGCACCATCAGGATTCAAGCAAGCCGGGCCGAAGACGGCTGAAATGCCAGAAACCGGTCCCCGGAAGCTTGTTTCCTTCCCAGTGTAAGAATTGGCTTTTGTAGTCTGGTCTGCCCTGTTCCCATGATGCACTGGGCCAGGGACAGACTAATTTGCATACAGCCAGGTTCTGAAACTGGGATGGTGCAATGAGCTAAAAAACGGTGTTGGATCTAGCCCTGATCTCTTGACTGGGTGAGAGTATTCTGCTTAATTCAGAGACTCTGTCCATCACCACCCCTTGTTGTAAATATTTTTGTCCACCCTAAGCGTGGAAGGGTATACTCAGATGTGAGTCCCTTGCTCATTGCACCATCAGGATTCAAGCAAGCCGGGCCGAAGACGGCTGAAATGCCAGAAACCGGTCCCCGGAAGCTTGTTTCCTTCCCAGTGTAAGAATTGGCTTTTGTAGTCTGGTCTGCCCTGTTCCCATGATGCACTGGGCCAGGGACAGACTAATTTGCATACAGCCAGGTTCTGAAACTGGGATGGTGCAATGAGCTAAAAAACGGTGTTGGATCTAGCCCTGATCTCTTGACTGGGTGAGAGTATTCTGCTTAATTCAGAGACTCTGTCCATCACCACCCCTTGTTGTAAATATTTTTGTCCACCCTAAGCGTGGAAGGGTATACTCAGATGTGAGTCCCTTGCTCATTGCACCATCAGGATTCAAGCAAGCCGGGCCGAAGACGGCTGAAATGCCAGAAACCGGTCCCCGGAAGCTTGTTTCCTTCCCAGTGTAAGAATTGGCTTTTGTAGTCTGGTCTGCCCTGTTCCCATGATGCACTGGGCCAGGGACAGACTAATTTGCATACAGCCAGGTTCTGAAACTGGGATGGTGCAATGAGCTAAAAAACGGTGTTGGATCTAGCCCTGATCTCTTGACTGGGTGAGAGTATTCTGCTTAATTCAGAGACTCTGTCCATCACCACCCCTTGTTGTAAATATTTTTGTCCACCCTAAGCGTGGAAGGGTATACTCAGATGTGAGTCCCTTGCTCATTGCACCATCAGGATTCAAGCAAGCCGGGCCGAAGACGGCTGAAATGCCAGAAACCGGTCCCCGGAAGCTTGTTTCCTTCCCAGTGTAAGAATTGGCTTTTGTAGTCTGGTCTGCCCTGTTCCCATGATGCACTGGGCCAGGGACAGACTAATTTGCATACAGCCAGGTTCTGAAACTGGGATGGTGCAATGAGCTAAAAAACGGTGTTGGATCTAGCCCTGATCTCTTGACTGGGTGAGAGTATTCTGCTTAATTCAGAGACTCTGTCCATCACCACCCCTTGTTGTAAATATTTTTGTCCACCCTAAGCGTGGAAGGGTATACTCAGATGTGAGTCCCTTGCTCATTGCACCATCAGGATTCAAGCAAGCCGGGCCGAAGACGGCTGAAATGCCAGAAACCGGTCCCCGGAAGCTTGTTTCCTTCCCAGTGTAAGAATTGGCTTTTGTAGTCTGGTCTGCCCTGTTCCCATGATGCACTGGGCCAGGGACAGACTAATTTGCATACAGCCAGGTTCTGAAACTGGGATGGTGCAATGAGCTAAAAAACGGTGTTGGATCTAGCCCTGATCTCTTGACTGGGTGAGAGTATTCTGCTTAATTCAGAGACTCTGTCCATCACCACCCCTTGTTGTAAATATTTTTGTCCACCCTAAGCGTGGAAGGGTATACTCAGATGTGAGTCCCTTGCTCATTGCACCATCAGGATTCAAGCAAGCCGGGCCGAAGACGGCTGAAATGCCAGAAACCGGTCCCCGGAAGCTTGTTTCCTTCCCAGTGTAAGAATTGGCTTTTGTAGTCTGGTCTGCCCTGTTCCCATGATGCACTGGGCCAGGGACAGACTAATTTGCATACAGCCAGGTTCTGAAACTGGGATGGTGCAATGAGCTAAAAAACGGTGTTGGATCTAGCCCTGATCTCTTGACTGGGTGAGAGTATTCTGCTTAATTCAGAGACTCTGTCCATCACCACCCCTTGTTGTAAATATTTTTGTCCACCCTAAGCGTGGAAGGGTATACTCAGATGTGAGTCCCTTGCTCATTGCACCATCAGGATTCAAGCAAGCCGGGCCGAAGACGGCTGAAATGCCAGAAACCGGTCCCCGGAAGCTTGTTTCCTTCCCAGTGTAAGAATTGGCTTTTGTAGTCTGGTCTGCCCTGTTCCCATGATGCACTGGGCCAGGGACAGACTAATTTGCATACAGCCAGGTTCTGAAACTGGGATGGTGCAATGAGCTAAAAAACGGTGTTGGATCTAGCCCTGATCTCTTGACTGGGTGAGAGTATTCTGCTTAATTCAGAGACTCTGTCCATCACCACCCCTTGTTGTAAATATTTTTGTCCACCCTAAGCGTGGAAGGGTATACTCAGATGTGAGTCCCTTGCTCATTGCACCATCAGGATTCAAGCAAGCCGGGCCGAAGACGGCTGAAATGCCAGAAACCGGTCCCCGGAAGCTTGTTTCCTTCCCAGTGTAAGAATTGGCTTTTGTAGTCTGGTCTGCCCTGTTCCCATGATGCACTGGGCCAGGGACAGACTAATTTGCATACAGCCAGGTTCTGAAACTGGGATGGTGCAATGAGCTAAAAAACGGTGTTGGATCTAGCCCTGATCTCTTGACTGGGTGAGAGTATTCTGCTTAATTCAGAGACTCTGTCCATCACCACCCCTTGTTGTAAATATTTTTGTCCACCCTAAGCGTGGAAGGGTATACTCAGATGTGAGTCCCTTGCTCATTGCACCATCAGGATTCAAGCAAGCCGGGCCGAAGACGGCTGAAATGCCAGAAACCGGTCCCCGGAAGCTTGTTTCCTTCCCAGTGTAAGAATTGGCTTTTGTAGTCTGGTCTGCCCTGTTCCCATGATGCACTGGGCCAGGGACAGACTAATTTGCATACAGCCAGGTTCTGAAACTGGGATGGTGCAATGAGCTAAAAAACGGTGTTGGATCTAGCCCTGATCTCTTGACTGGGTGAGAGTATTCTGCTTAATTCAGAGACTCTGTCCATCACCACCCCTTGTTGTAAATATTTTTGTCCACCCTAAGCGTGGAAGGGTATACTCAGATGTGAGTCCCTTGCTCATTGCACCATCAGGATTCAAGCAAGCCGGGCCGAAGACGGCTGAAATGCCAGAAACCGGTCCCCGGAAGCTTGTTTCCTTCCCAGTGTAAGAATTGGCTTTTGTAGTCTGGTCTGCCCTGTTCCCATGATGCACTGGGCCAGGGACAGACTAATTTGCATACAGCCAGGTTCTGAAACTGGGATGGTGCAATGAGCTAAAAAACGGTGTTGGATCTAGCCCTGATCTCTTGACTGGGTGAGAGTATTCTGCTTAATTCAGAGACTCTGTCCATCACCACCCCTTGTTGTAAATATTTTTGTCCACCCTAAGCGTGGAAGGGTATACTCAGATGTGAGTCCCTTGCTCATTGCACCATCAGGATTCAAGCAAGCCGGGTCGAAGACGGCTGAAATGCCAGAAACCGGTCCCCGGAAGCTTGTTTCCTTCCCAGTGTAAGAATTGGCTTTTGTAGTCTGGTCTGCCCTGTTCCCATGATGCACTGGGCCAGGGACAGACTAATTTGCATACAGCCAGGTTCTGAAACTGGGATGGTGCAATGAGCTAAAAAACGGTGTTGGATCTAGCCCTGATCTCTTGACTGGGTGAGAGTATTCTGCTTAATTCAGAGACTCTGTCCATCACCACCCCTTGTTGTAAATATTTTTGTCCACCCTAAGCGTGGAAGGGTATACTCAGATGTGAGTCCCTTGCTCATTGCACCATCAGGATTCAAGCAAGCCGGGCCGAAGACGGCTGAAATGCCAGAAACCGGTCCCCGGAAGCTTGTTTCCTTCCCAGTGTAAGAATTGGCTTTTGTAGTCTGGTCTGCCCTGTTCCCATGATGCACTGGGCCAGGGACAGACTAATTTGCATACAGCCAGGTTCTGAAACTGGGATGGTGCAATGAGCTAAAAAACGGTGTTGGATCTAGCCCTGATCTCTTGACTGGGTGAGAGTATTCTGCTTAATTCAGAGACTCTGTCCATCACCACCCCTTGTTGTAAATATTTTTGTCCACCCTAAGCGTGGAAGGGTATACTCAGATGTGAGTCCCTTGCTCATTGCACCATCAGGATTCAAGCAAGCCGGGCCGAAGACGGCTGAAATGCCAGAAACCGGTCCCCGGAAGCTTGTTTCCTTCCCAGTGTAAGAATTGGCTTTTGTAGTCTGGTCTGCCCTGTTCCCATGATGCACTGGGCCAGGGACAGACTAATTTGCATACAGCCAGGTTCTGAAACTGGGATGGTGCAATGAGCTAAAAAACGGTGTTGGATCTAGCCCTGATCTCTTGACTGGGTGAGAGTATTCTGCTTAATTCAGAGACTCTGTCCATCACCACCCCTTGTTGTAAATATTTTTGTCCACCCTAAGCGTGGAAGGGTATACTCAGATGTGAGTCCCTTGCTCATTGCACCATCAGGATTCAAGCAAGCCGGGCCGAAGACGGCTGAAATGCCAGAAACCGGTCCCCGGAAGCTTGTTTCCTTCCCAGTGTAAGAATTGGCTTTTGTAGTCTGGTCTGCCCTGTTCCCATGATGCACTGGGCCAGGGACAGACTAATTTGCATACAGCCAGGTTCTGAAACTGGGATGGTGCAATGAGCTAAAAAACGGTGTTGGATCTAGCCCTGATCTCTTGACTGGGTGAGAGTATTCTGCTTAATTCAGAGACTCTGTCCATCACCACCCCTTGTTGTAAATATTTTTGTCCACCCTAAGCGTGGAAGGGTATACTCAGATGTGAGTCCCTTGCTCATTGCACCATCAGGATTCAAGCAAGCCGGGCCGAAGACGGCTGAAATGCCAGAAACCGGTCCCCGGAAGCTTGTTTCCTTCCCAGTGTAAGAATTGGCTTTTGTAGTCTGGTCTGCCCTGTTCCCATGATGCACTGGGCCAGGGACAGACTAATTTGCATACAGCCAGGTTCTGAAACTGGGATGGTGCAATGAGCTAAAAAACGGTGTTGGATCTAGCCCTGATCTCTTGACTGGGTGAGAGTATTCTGCTTAATTCAGAGACTCTGTCCATCACCACCCCTTGTTGTAAATATTTTTGTCCACCCTAAGCGTGGAAGGGTATACTCAGATGTGAGTCCCTTGCTCATTGCACCATCAGGATTCAAGCAAGCCGGGCCGAAGACGGCTGAAATGCCAGAAACCGGTCCCCGGAAGCTTGTTTCCTTCCCAGTGTAAGAATTGGCTTTTGTAGTCTGGTCTGCCCTGTTCCCATGATGCACTGGGCCAGGGACAGACTAATTTGCATACAGCCAGGTTCTGAAACTGGGATGGTGCAATGAGCTAAAAAACGGTGTTGGATCTAGCCCTGATCTCTTGACTGGGTGAGAGTATTCTGCTTAATTCAGAGACTCTGTCCATCACCACCCCTTGTTGTAAATATTTTTGTCCACCCTAAGCGTGGAAGGGTATACTCAGATGTGAGTCCCTTGCTCATTGCACCATCAGGATTCAAGCAAGCCGGGCCGAAGACGGCTGAAATGCCAGAAACCGGTCCCCGGAAGCTTGTTTCCTTCCCAGTGTAAGAATTGGCTTTTGTAGTCTGGTCTGCCCTGTTCCCATGATGCACTGGGCCAGGGACAGACTAATTTGCATACAGCCAGGTTCTGAAACTGGGATGGTGCAATGAGCTAAAAAACGGTGTTGGATCTAGCCCTGATCTCTTGACTGGGTGAGAGTATTCTGCTTAATTCAGAGACTCTGTCCATCACCACCCCTTGTTGTAAATATTTTTGTCCACCCTAAGCGTGGAAGGGTATACTCAGATGTGAGTCCCTTGCTCATTGCACCATCAGGATTCAAGCAAGCCGGGCCGAAGACGGCTGAAATGCCAGAAACCGGTCCCCGGAAGCTTGTTTCCTTCCCAGTGTAAGAATTGGCTTTTGTAGTCTGGTCTGCCCTGTTCCCATGATGCACTGGGCCAGGGACAGACTAATTTGCATACAGCCAGGTTCTGAAACTGGGATGGTGCAATGAGCTAAAAAACGGTGTTGGATCTAGCCCTGATCTCTTGACTGGGTGAGAGTATTCTGCTTAATTCAGAGACTCTGTCCATCACCACCCCTTGTTGTAAATATTTTTGTCCACCCTAAGCGTGGAAGGGTATACTCAGATGTGAGTCCCTTGCTCATTGCACCATCAGGATTCAAGCAAGCCGGGCCGAAGACGGCTGAAATGCCAGAAACCGGTCCCCGGAAGCTTGTTTCCTTCCCAGTGTAAGAATTGGCTTTTGTAGTCTGGTCTGCCCTGTTCCCATGATGCACTGGGCCAGGGACAGACTAATTTGCATACAGCCAGGTTCTGAAACTGGGATGGTGCAATGAGCTAAAAAACGGTGTTGGATCTAGCCCTGAGCTCTTGACTGGGTGAGAGTATTCTGCTTAATTCAGAGACTCTGTCCATCACCACCCCTTGTTGTAAATATTTTTGTCCACCCTAAGCGTGGAAGGGTATACTCAGATGTGAGTCCCTTGCTCATTGCACCATCAGGATTCAAGCAAGCCGGGCCGAAGACGGCTGAAATGCCAGAAACCGGTCCCCGGAAGCTTGTTTCCTTCCCAGTGTAAGAATTGGCTTTTGTAGTCTGGTCTGCCCTGTTCCCATGATGCACTGGGCCAGGGACAGACTAATTTGCATACAGCCAGGTTCTGAAACTGGGATGGTGCAATGAGCTAAAAAACGGTGTTGGATCTAGCCCTGATCTCTTGACTGGGTGAGAGTATTCTGCTTAATTCAGAGACTCTGTCCATCACCACCCCTTGTTGTAAATATTTTTGTCCACCCTAAGCGTGGAAGGGTATACTCAGATGTGAGTCCCTTGCTCATTGCACCATCAGGATTCAAGCAAGCCGGGCCGAAGACGGCTGAAATGCCAGAAACCGGTCCCCGGAAGCTTGTTTCCTTCCCAGTGTAAGAATTGGCTTTTGTAGTCTGGTCTGCCCTGTTCCCATGATGCACTGGGCCAGGGACAGACTAATTTGCATACAGCCAGGTTCTGAAACTGGGATGGTGCAATGAGCTAAAAAACGGTGTTGGATCTAGCCCTGATCTCTTGACTGGGTGAGAGTATTCTGCTTAATTCAGAGACTCTGTCCATCACCACCCCTTGTTGTAAATATTTTTGTCCACCCTAAGCGTGGAAGGGTATACTCAGATGTGAGTCCCTTGCTCATTGCACCATCAGGATTCAAGCAAGCCGGGCCGAAGACGGCTGAAATGCCAGAAACCGGTCACCGGAAGCTTGTTTCCTTCCCAGTGTAAGAATTGGCTTTTGTAGTCTGGTCTGCCCTGTTCCCATGATGCACTGGGCCAGGGACAGACTAATTTGCATACAGCCAGGTTCTGAAACTGGGATGGTGCAATGAGCTAAAAAACGGTGTTGGATCTAGCCCTGATCTCTTGACTGGGTGAGAGTATTCTGCTTAATTCAGAGACTCTGTCCATCACCACCCCTTGTTGTAAATATTTTTGTCCACCCTAAGCGTGGAAGGGTATACTCAGATGTGAGTCCCTTGCTCATTGCACCATCAGGATTCAAGCAAGCCGGGCCGAAGACGGCTGAAATGCCAGAAACCGGTCCCCGGAAGCTTGTTTCCTTCCCAGTGTAAGAATTGGCTTTTGTAGTCTGGTCTGCCCTGTTCCCATGATGCACTGGGCCAGGGACAGACTAATTTGCATACAGCCAGGTTCTGAAACTGGGATGGTGCAATGAGCTAAAAAACGGTGTTGGATCTAGCCCTGATCTCTTGACTGGGTGAGAGTATTCTGCTTAATTCAGAGACTCTGTCCATCACCACCCCTTGTTGTAAATATTTTTGTCCACCCTAAGCGTGGAAGGGTATACTCAGATGTGAGTCCCTTGCTCATTGCACCATCAGGATTCAAGCAAGCCGGGCCGAAGACGGCTGAAATGCCAGAAACCGGTCCCCGGAAGCTTGTTTCCTTCCCAGTGTAAGAATTGGCTTTTGTAGTCTGGTCTGCCCTGTTCCCATGATGCACTGGGCCAGGGACAGACTAATTTGCATACAGCCAGGTTCTGAAACTGGGATGGTGCAATGAGCTAAAAAACGGTGTTGGATCTAGCCCTGATCTCTTGACTGGGTGAGAGTATTCTGCTTAATTCAGAGACTCTGTCCATCACCACCCCTTGTTGTAAATATTTTTGTCCACCCTAAGCGTGGAAGGGTATACTCAGATGTGAGTCCCTTGCTCATTGCACCATCAGGATCCAAGCAAGCCGGGCCGAAGACGGCTGAAATGCCAGAAACCGGTCCCCGGAAGCTTGTTTCCTTCCCAGTGTAAGAATTGGCTTTTGTAGTCTGGTCTGCCCTGTTCCCATGATGCACTGGGCCAGGGACAGACTAATTTGCATACAGCCAGGTTCTGAAACTGGGATGGTGCAATGAGCTAAAAAACGGTGTTGGATCTAGCCCTGATCTCTTGACTGGGTGAGAGTATTCTGCTTAATTCAGAGACTCTGTCCATCACCACCCCTTGTTGTAAATATTTTTGTCCACCCTAAGCGTGGAAGGGTATACTCAGATGTGAGTCCCTTGCTCATTGCACCATCAGGATTCAAGCAAGCCGGGCCGAAGACGGCTGAAATGCCAGAAACCGGTCCCCGGAAGCTTGTTTCCTTCCCAGTGTAAGAATTGGCTTTTGTAGTCTGGTCTGCCCTGTTCCCATGATGCACTGGGCCAGGGACAGACTAATTTGCATACAGCCAGGTTCTGAAACTGGGATGGTGCAATGAGCTAAAAAACGGTGTTGGATCTAGCCCTGATCTCTTGACTGGGTGAGAGTATTCTGCTTAATTCAGAGACTCTGTCCATCACCACCCCTTGTTGTAAATATTTTTGTCCACCCTAAGCGTGGAAGGGTATACTCAGATGTGAGTCCCTTGCTCATTGCACCATCAGGATTCAAGCAAGCCGGGCCGAAGACGGCTGAAATGCCAGAAACCGGTCCCCGGAAGCTTGTTTCCTTCCCAGTGTAAGAATTGGCTTTTGTAGTCTGGTCTGCCCTGTTCCCATGATGCACTGGGCCAGGGACAGACTAATTTGCATACAGCCAGGTTCTGAAACTGGGATGGTGCAATGAGCTAAAAAACGGTGTTGGATCTAGCCCTGATCTCTTGACTGGGTGAGAGTATTCTGCTTAATTCAGAGACTCTGTCCATCACCACCCCTTGTTGTAAATATTTTTGTCCACCCTAAGCGTGGAAGGGTATACTCAGATGTGAGTCCCTTGCTCATTGCACCATCAGGATTCAAGCAAGCCGGGCCGAAGACGGCTGAAATGCCAGAAACCGGTCCCCGGAAGCTTGTTTCCTTCCCAGTGTAAGAATTGGCTTTTGTAGTCTGGTCTGCCCTGTTCCCATGATGCACTGGGCCAGGGACAGACTAATTTGCATACAGCCAGGTTCTGAAACTGGGATGGTGCAATGAGCTAAAAAACGGTGTTGGATCTAGCCCTGATCTCTTGACTGGGTGAGAGTATTCTGCTTAATTCAGAGACTCTGTCCATCACCACCCCTTGTTGTAAATATTTTTGTCCACCCTAAGCGTGGAAGGGTATACTCAGATGTGAGTCCCTTGCTCATTGCACCATCAGGATTCAAGCAAGCCGGGCCGAAGACGGCTGAAATGCCAGAAACCGGTCCCCGGAAGCTTGTTTCCTTCCCAGTGTAAGAATTGGCTTTTGTAGTCTGGTCTGCCCTGTTCCCATGATGCACTGGGCCAGGGACAGACTAATTTGCATACAGCCAGGTTCTGAAACTGGGATGGTGCAATGAGCTAAAAAACGGTGTTGGATCTAGCCCTGATCTCTTGACTGGGTGAGAGTATTCTGCTTAATTCAGAGACTCTGTCCATCACCACCCCTTGTTGTAAATATTTTTGTCCACCCTAAGCGTGGAAGGGTATACTCAGATGTGAGTCCCTTGCTCATTGCACCATCAGGATTCAAGCAAGCCGGGCCGAAGACGGCTGAAATGCCAGAAACCGGTCCCCGGAAGCTTGTTTCCTTCCCAGTGTAAGAATTGGCTTTTGTAGTCTGGTCTGCCCTGTTCCCATGATGCACTGGGCCAGGGACAGACTAATTTGCATACAGCCAGGTTCTGAAACTGGGATGGTGCAATGAGCTAAAAAACGGTGTTGGATCTAGCCCTGATCTCTTGACTGGGTGAGAGTATTCTGCTTAATTCAGAGACTCTGTCCATCACCACCCCTTGTTGTAAATATTGGGCCACAAGTAGGCCTGGACTGTAAATTATGTTCCGCTCGCGGAATTTGGGTAATTTCGTGTGCAGCGGAGAACGCAAAATTGCCCAAAATTACACAATCCGCGGCTTTGCGGAATTTTTTGCTTGTTCGCACTTTCAAAATGCGTGTTCGCAAGATATTTCTCCCCGAGCACGCACACAGCGTTCGCGAACAGGAAAAAAGCATTGTGAGCGGGCCAAACAAGCAATTCCGCGTGTTCGCTGAACTTTTGCGTGATCGTGGAGATTTTTTACTGTTTTGCTGAATTTTGCGTAGCGCAACTACGCAAATTCCACCCACCCCTAGCCACAAGTCATTATGAAAGTCTTAGTAAAAATAAATCCAGATTGGTCATAAAATTGACAAAAGAGTGCACTAGATGACGCAAGGCTTTGGGGGTGCAAACAATTAACACAGCGTCATCACATGACAGTAAAGCTGGTAGAGGGGCACCATTCACCATGGGCATGTCTGGGGTTCACTTACTAAGCTACTTTCTAAGAACATTTCTGTACAAAATAAAAAGAAGTGGGGCTAAAATGCACCCCTGGCGAACCCCCCCCCCCGACAAATACTAGATTTGTCAGTGAGTTCTCCTTTGTTCCCAAACCGGACTCTTGCCTTAGTGTCCGTATGCAAGGAGACCAGAAAGTGGACTAGGGACGGATCCATTTGCAGATTAGTGAGAGATTGCCACAGCTGAGCCTGATAAACACTTTCAAAGGCCATTGTCAGATCCAGGAAGGCTAGATATCGTACAGACTGCTTGGCCACCTTGTATTTCCCAATGATCAGGTTTAAGTTGAGTTATTGATTGATCGTCCCTATACCACTGCGGAATCCATATTGACATTTATTTAACATGTTATTTTCAGTGACCCAATCTACTACTCTTATACAGGACTCTGCCTAAAATGTTGGCTGGTATATCTAAAAGGGAAATCAGACGATAACATTAGGCTCCGCACTGTTGCCCTTTTTAAAGTTCAAGACTATGACTGAGGAAGCCCAGGAGCAGTGAATCAATGACCTGTAAAGGCTGTTTGCCAACAGTGGGGCCCAAAGATCCATGTTACACTTAATAATGTCAATCAGGGCACCATCCGAGCCAGGTGCTTTCCTTCCTGCACTGTCCTGGATGGCGGCCTTCACTTCCTGTAAAGAAATGGATGGGAATTATGGAGCCTCCCTGGGACGTAGCTGCAAACCGATCAAACTGGCGTCAGAATTAATTTTTCCAAAGTGTGACACCCGGCCCTCCCCACTTATGTGACAACTAACTGCGGATCCAGCTTGATCTAGGGAACGCATACAAGAGACAGCCTTCCAGAATGACGTGCTATCCTTTGTGTGAGAAGTGTCACTTAGAGGGGACCACGGCTGGGAGATGACTACTTTCCTCTTCCTATTAATAGTTCATTTATAGGGTTTGCGCTGAGTGGCCACTAAGCTAGGATCACAGGGCTGTCTGTTTTCTTTTCTAATAGATTATGGTCCAGCTGCCTCTTTCTGTCCTTTATGGTTTTAGATTGAAAGGTACTAAACATGTCATAGAGCGAAGGCTTGCACGTTGGATAAAGGCAATCAATACATTGTTCTTGTGGGTCATCAGTAAAGATTTTCTTCTGCCCACGAAATGAACAGGACTTGAACAGAGATTTCATCTCTCTGTCAGCCATGGTGACAGCTGATGACGGATGAAGGGTCTTCCTGGATCAGAAATAAAAGAAATATACCATTAAAGCAACTTACAGTAGTCTGAAAGCTGAAGGTAGGGCTGGTGCATCCCAGGATAAACAAGCAGGGGAAAGGAATCCAGAGTTACTAAAGTTTATATAACCCACCCTGTGATGCCAAAGGTAAAACTAGAGGAGACAGCAGTTTCCTGGTCGAGTTTATTTAAAGAATGGAGGTTACTGACTGTGTGTGCTGGTGACTGTGGTGAAGAGGAGGAAATGGGGCACACAGTGGCCTAGGGTTTTAAAACAAAAGCGTCAGAAGTGATTGGGTGGTCTCCATGCTAGGAAAGAATGGGATAGTAGAAATGGTGTCAGTTTTAGAAGTAGGATGTGATAAATTGGAGAAGGAAGCAGGGGTCCTAGCTCTGACCACTTCCAGGCCTGAACAGAGGCAAACATGTGGGTTTTTACCACATGAAGTCGACCTTTAACCTGCCTGCTGATGTGTGCATTTTTTCCTAAAAAAATCTAAATCCCGATTCTGGTGCAAGTTCGTGCTTGTGCCTGGCCTTTGGTCTCGCAAGAAGGGATTTAAGGCTGAGAAGTGAGCAGGCGGATCTCATAGACCAAAGAGGGGATGTATTCAATCATGATTTTTCTCCTCAAACTGAGCCATAACCACACAGCAATGTGTGGCACAAGGGGCAAACATGGAAATTAGATGGTCAAAGGGAGGCATCAGCAAGTGGGGTAGTTCACATGACTAAAAGGCTGGCCATGGGGGGGGCTACTGGTAACAAAAAAAGGACTATCACTTACACACATGGCTGTAATAATACTCTTATTTCTCTCTTATTACATTTTATTGATTATATCATGATTTTGGGTCGAGCTAAATTCAGAAGGGGAACTGCATGGAAAGACAAACACACCTTGAAAAAATGCACCAAATTAGCAGGTAGTGCTGCTCAGAATGTAGTGAATTTATAGTCCTTTCTTTGTTTTCTATTATGGAAATCTAGCTCAAGAAACGAGGTCAACCCGGTCGATTCTCTGGTTGGCCACATGATAAGAAGTATGGCCAGGTAGGGCTACTGATAGAGAGAAGGGGTTTGTGACACATTAGATACCTGCTGTAATAATTTGTATCTGTATTTGATGTATGTAAGACTGGACGCATGGACATTTTGCACTGGCACCTGCGTGTAAAAGATGAGTCCCTTCTGACTAGGCTCCTGAAACAGCACAGACTGGCCATGCGAGGAAAGCAAACAAGGATGCGGCACAATTATTAAATGCATATAACTCACTAGGATTGCCCAGATGGCCATTTCTCTCTAAACACCCAACACCTACGCTAAACGGTCCCAACACTGATACCTCAGAGAAGGTCATTAAAAAAATCCCAAACACAAATGCATTGGCTAAAATTAAAAATGGCAGAAACTGTGACTTGCAGGAAAAGATAAAATAAGGTTGCTCATACAAAGTCACAAAGAGACAGCTGTGCAAGAAAATAGGAAACTGAGGTGGCAATTCAAAAATCCGGTCTATATGACATTAGCACAGCACACCTTTAAGATGGAAGGTTTTTATACACCGATTTTACGTTTGGAGTCTTTTTTAATGTTTTTATTATCTATAATTCAAAATCAATAGATTCGGAATAGGATCTTATTTACGTAACTTCTTATGTTTTGTATCGTCATTATGTCATCCAATACAAAGAAGAGTGCAGGGCATCCTTACTCTGAGAGTTATACACCAACACGTGCTTCTCCCAGGGTGGAGTTACCCGTAAGCTTCCTCAAGCCAAATCTTATAAATGCATTATAAACCATTAGAACTATAGGAGTCTGTTATTCACTGGCTACTTTCATGCCAACGCTTTCAGACTGTGGATTAGACGGTGTTCTGTGGAGAAGAATTGAGTTAGAACATTATTAGGAAGATATTGTTTTATTTTCTTCCTTTGTCTGAATTAAAATTGGAATTCTCTCATGAAACACATTGGGATGTTCCATAAGCTTGTGACTAAACTGAGGTGTTATAAAATGATGTGACTAGAGAAACTGCTAGGCTTCATAAAAGTTAACCTTCAACACCTACACCATTCTCCATGAGCCCTTGGCCAACTCTGCCCAACCCGTTCCCTGAAGAAACACAGAAGCTGTTCTTTAGATACTGTTTAACTTGGACAAGCGGTGAGTGGGGCAATGTTTAAATATCTGAATGAGGCTTTATCACTTTACAAAGTGAAGGTTCACGTCTGAATGGATGTATGTGATGCTTCTTTTATTGGTTGATCTTTTTTTCTACTTAGGTATAATTCTGTATTTGTTTTTTGGACATGCATGTGCTATTTTTAAAGTGATGGTCGTGGTTTTCTCAGAGTCTGCCACGATAGAGTATACTGTGCATCTTTCTGGGGTTTGCAGAGATAGGGGGGTTCCCATTGTCAGAGCTCCCAATGCTATTTTCTATTTCTATGTATTTTTGTACAGTTTGTAAAGGGGATGGCGACCCGTAGGGATATCATTTCAACAGCGGTTTTGCTTTACATTGATTCTCACTGGAATTCGGCGGAACTTTACATTGTTTACATGTCAACTAAATACACAGCACGTTTCTGTGGGATTAGCTGCCACAAGACAGCGTGTGTGAGCTTTCCCCTTTCGGGGCTCTTGCACCCCGCCCCCCCACCCCCATACATTCACCCACGTCACACTGCGCTTCACACGCCTTACTTACAGATGACAGGCTTGTGGGCGACGTCGTCCAGCGAGATCGGCCCTTCTGCGCTGCATTCGAAGCTGGTCGTGAAGTTGTACTCCACCGCTTGGTCAGCAGACAGCTCGTGCTTTGGGGAGTCTCCCAGGTGAACGTTGTTAAACTCCAGCCGCACAAAGGTCAAGGTGCTGCCTCCTTTAGCACCCTTCTGTGGAGGGCAAACATTAGGGGAAAGGTCAAGGATGGTAAGAAAATGTTACTCAGCATCACAAATCACAGCACCTGCTCTCTAGACTCCTTCGTACTACCAAGACTTGGGAACCTTAGGCCTGAAGGAAAAACCTGAGCAACATTAGGAATATCATCCCATTCCTTTGCCCCTTCTCCTCAACCACCCCAAGCATGTCACACCATGATTTACACCATGGCATGCAATCTACTCTGAAGGTAACTTGTGAAAGAAGGTTTGATGTTTACAGTATTAGAGTTACCTCAGTGAATAACCACTCCCTACTTTGCGGCGCATTTGGAATGTCTCAGTTTTTTCTGTAGGACTACCACAACCATTAAATACAGGTACCACAATTTCAGGTACTTACCGGCTGTGGTTTTTACCATAATGTTATGAATTTTCCTGCTTAAAATGGGGAATATTATGTGGAATCACAGATTTGCACATATGTTTCCGGAAGTTTTGTTTCTTTCTGAGCAGTTATCTTTGCCATTTTTTTCTAGTTTCGAGAATAGTTAAAGCAGAAAATTATCCAATGTAACTTTTTTTCCGGCGAGACCCAAAATTCCGATCCTGGTGCACACTTGTGCAAAGAACTGGTGCTCCCTAAGTACTCAGAACGAGCACATGTGTGTCCTGGTGGTTTTTCATATTGCCACTTCTTGGAAACAGGTCATCTAGCATGTGCGTTGGTTGCACAATAATGCAACGGCAAGCTCCCTTTAAAAAGTATTGAAAACAACAATTAGCCCACAATGGAACAGAGCATTTCACGTATAATGTTCTGGGACATTCTAGAACTAGCCCATAAAAAAGTTATACATGCCCCTGTGTGCTGCCTTGGTTGTCTTGGGACGAGCATGGATACCATGAAAAGAGAACCCTATGGACGATGCAAAATTAAGAAACTAAAGACAGAGTGTAGTGAATTTTCACCTTATCCCAAATAGCCCAACAATTAATTATGTGCTCACCAGAAATACTCAAAGATTGTTTTACAGTAAGGTTTCCAAGAGTTTTATTCGCCAGTGTGGTGGGATGCCTAATGAAAGAAGCCAGAAAATGTGATCTCCTGGCGGACATGTCAACATATGAATAACCTATGTGATGACTAATGAAGGAGAGGGGACGCCTTCCTTGTTTCTATTAAAAAAGAATTTAAAGTTCTGAAACATAATGATTCTTAGGTTTACCCACATTTCTGACAAAGGTAATGATTACTATAAAAAACCTTTGTAAGTGGCCAGGGACTCACATAGAAGCCTTCAAAGCATGGTAAAGAACAATATTTAAATCCCATTACTGTCAAATCAATGCAGTTTCATCCTCCTGCTTCAACACACTCTTCCTGCTTTGGAAGATTTTCAAGTGGACCCCCACTGAGTCCAGGAAAACTGTCACCCATGCACTCGTCAGCAGCAGACTCGACTACAGCAACACACTCAACACCGGCACCACCAAAAAACTCCTTAATTAACTGCAGAACATCCAGAACGACTCTGCCATGCTCATCTGAATATCCCCCGCCGTTGCCATATCACCGGTCACCTGAGAGACCTCCACTGGCTGGAGGAAGAGCCTTCTACCTCGCTGTGAAGACCTGGAACTCCCTGCCTGCCTCTACATCTCAGGCAATCACTGTCACTGCCTCAACTCAGGAAGGACTTCAAGACCTGGCTCTTTGACTGAAACTTACGCAGAAACGCCGCCACTGCCAGGAGTCAGGAGAAGGGCCAGGTCCACAAGCCGCCACCGCCGGAGTCAAACAGTCACCAAAGCCTCGCGCCGCCGCCCCGGGGACTACATTACCCGGCAGGCTTAGCGGCGGCGCGCAACTGACGCTACAGACACGGGGAAAGAGCGCCAGCAGGCGCATTTAAACAGCGGATAGCCCCGCGACGCGGGACGCGAGCGGGACGCCGGGCGAAGACCGGCAAAGGCCGGGACGGGCCACCCCACCAACATTTTCAAAACCTTTGTTTCGTGAGTACTGTGGATTTAATTCTTTCTTACCTATTTTAACTCTAAGTTCTTGTCTGCCCAACGAACAATGCCACCAAAGGAGGTTAAAGGGAAAACTGACACTGCTGCATTTACAGGAGCTATGGACCTAATTATTAAAAAGATTAATTCTGTTGTTGATGAAAGTATTGTCATTATGGAGAGACGGGTTTCCCAGGAATTGGCCACTGCAAGACGATCTTCATTAGGCCAAATAGCCAATGCACAAACTCCTGTTTCCTCGGGTAGAGTTGTACCTAATGGGGGAGTCAATGTTTCACCAATTTTAGAAATTATCCCATTGCAGGAAACTAATAATGATACACTACATGTCTCAGATGGGAGCTCTTCTACTGTCTCAGAATCTCTTTTATTTTCACCGAATAAATTGCCCACTGCCCCCAATGTTGTCAAGGTGCATAACACAAGACAACAGAAAGGAGCTAATACAGGGACCATTCCCAAGGTGAAGTCAGACCCACCAATTACACACGGTGGTAGGAAGGTCAAAAAAAAAAGGGTTCTAAAAATATTATGGAAATACCTGTTGTCAGCGATAGTATAAATGTGGAGCATGATGCATTAGACAATGGGGACACGATCCAACCGATAGGGGCCCACCTAACTATAGGGGCTATGGAAGGAATTGTGAACACTGAGTCAAATATTATTCTTAACACATTGAAACTCTTATTGCGTCCACTTGAGGAGAGGTTGTGCAATGTAGAAACCTATTTAAAACAGATTGAGAGGGATATTAAGGGAATTGCAGAATCCTGCTTAAAAAATGCCAAACCTAGTGTAACCCATACGTTACCAAAGGCTAAGGTCACTAAATCCGTTGAGACATCAGTGGTGCCGATGAACCCACCGGTACCAAAAACTACTGAGGGGGTTTCTGAGGCAACGAAAGGGAGGGATGTATTGGAACCTAAAACAAGCAAACTAAATAAAATTAGTGTACCACAGGAGAGTAATGGCAAAAATTACAGTACAGAAAGCACTACAAAGACCATTAACCTCCCCCCAAAGGTTTGCCCACTTGTGGTTATCCTGGCTGGAGTGCCGGAATTGGGCAAGCATGAGGTAGAATCCTCTGGTTCCCTATGGAACAGGGTGGTCCAATGGCTGGATGTTAATAGACCACTACCCCCGTATATGATGGGCAGAATTCTTAATATCAGGCGAGTACCCTGGGTGGGGCATTTGGCAAAAAATATAAATGGGGATTGCATAATAACAAATTTGGACAATCCCAGAGTAGTGAAACATATCTGTAACTGGAGGTACCCTAGTTTAGTCACCACTATTCGACCTATTTTTACCCACCAGGCCATTTTTCATCTAGGGCAGATGGTTGGACAATGGTGCAGCGAAATGGTAGGGGGCCACGTGGTGGTTAGATTATATTTCCACCAACAACCGTTTCAATTGCTTAGATGCAGTTGATTGACTGCAAGACACCTCTCCCCCTCCTCTTTTATTGCCATTACGTCAAGGGTCTGTAGAACAGCTACCCGAATATCTTAGAGTTCCCGATTTAAAAGAGGTAGGATTTAGGGACACCAATGGAACAGTATGTTCTAGTACAAACATGTCAGCTGACCTAAAGGGGATAACTGTCACTTCAGATCAGTTTTCAAGTGGAGGCATAGTAGAGAAGGTCATAGCCTTAAAGACAGGAATAGTCTGTACAGACCTACCAGTAGTGGGCAGGTATGAAGGTTCTCGAACAGGGGCAATTAGAAGCCCAACTACACCTCCACCATTGAGTAGTAGAGGCACAAATGAAGGGTCGAATATAGTTAAATTGGTCTCATGGAATGTAGCAGGAATGAGTACAAAAATATGTGACCCTGATTGGAATAATTATATGAATACCTTTGATATCTGCGTTTTGCAGGAAACTTGAGCTACAAACCAAATACACAGAGTTGGATATAAAACATATCAGTTAGACGCGGTTCCATCGACCAGAGGACGGGCCTCTGGTGGTTTATTAATATGGGTCAGTGTATCTATCAATATCGGCATAAAAAATCTAAACATTGAATCCTTGGATTTACTTGGCCTGGAAATTACCACTGATGATAAAAGGGTGATATATCTCATCAATATCTACAATAGGCCATGTCCATCGTACAAGGAGTCACCATGCTTTGATAAACTTGAAATCCTTATGGACACTCTGGGCCCAGATGCAAGTGTAATTTTATGTGGGGATATGAATTGTAACTTTGAACCCATTATAGGCATGTATAAATTGTATGAAGAAGAGGATGCCGCTAATGGAATACCTTCCTTAGCTAGTAATGGGGCTGCTGCTGGGACCACTCTAGCTCTTCCGATCACAAGGTTACTCTCAAGCCACGGATTGAGGGCATGTAATGGGCGCCTGCCATCGGACACCCCGAAAGCTCCCACCTTCATGAGGGGTACATGTGAAAGCAAAATAGATTATGTTATTGTCTCATTTGACCTATGGCCATATACAAAAGATTTGATTGTTAAGGAAAGATTTGACAGCGATCACCGCCCCCTTGAAACTAGCTTTTTACAGAGTTTATTAAAGGGGTCGGAAGTAAGCGAGGGAGGTCAAAACCAAATACAACCACCCACGATAGACAACATTATTCTTAGCAATAATAGACGGTCTGTGAAATGGGCATACTTCTTGGGAAAAGAAGAGTTGTTGGACAAAATTTATTGTTCTCTTGCGAATACATTCGATTCATATAACCCTGTTGAATGTGTATCAGGTGAATTTATTAGACTGCACAAAGCCTTTTTCAACAAATTATTAGAACTCATGACAAAAAAACCTAAAAAAGGGACTGGTGTAGTGAATGTAATGCCTGTTGGTAAACCCTGGTTTAGTAAAGAGTGTCGTGTTGCTAAATCCACACTAATTGACGCACTTAAAACAAAAGGTGCTCTAGAAGTAAAAGAAAAAAGGAAAATATATAACAAAGTATTGGCAAAAGCAAAGTCTTCATGGGATGAAGAACTCTGGTCCAATATGTTGCTAGCGGCTAAGACAAAGGACCAGAAATTATTCTGGGATATAGTAGCTAAAGGGAATAAAAGGGAGAAAGGCTCGAGAGAGGTCTTCCTAGACGAGGCTACGTGGATAAATCACTTCACAAACCTTTACGCAGCGCAAGGGCCTGGGGGAGCAGTGCAGGAAGAGGGAGCTCTACCTGTCGTAGATGATGCATACCCACAGGTAGTTTTCAACTTACAGGAGACAGAGGCAGCTATTAACTCGGTTAAACAGGGGAAAGCCCCTGGACTAGACAAAATCCCAGGTGACCTCTTTAAACACGATATTGCTGTATGGGCGCCATATTTAAATCATTTGTGTAATATAGTTGCGGCTGGTGAACCAATCCCGGAGACATGGAACGGCGCAGAAATTATCACAATTTTTAAAAAGGGGGATAGAAGAGATCCAGCTAACTATCGCCCCATAAGTCTTTTAGATATAACCCAAAAAATATATGCCAGGCATATATTAAACCGTATTAATACATGGTTGGAACAAGAATCAGTTTTAACAAAATTTCAAGCGGGCTTTAGAGAAAAAACGGGAACCATTGATCAGGTTCTAAGGCTATGCTGCTTGTACTGGAAATATGTCATCATTCGCAAAGGCCACTTGTATGTGGCATTTGTTGACCTGCGAGCAGCATTTGACCTTATTCCTCGAGACCTACTATGGGAATCATTGAAATGCCAGGGACTCCCAGGTGATTTGTTAAACTTGGTGAAGGGTCTGCATAAGGATAATTACGCTAAGGTTAGGTGGGGCCCAAACGGGGAAATTTCACAATCTATCCCTATAAAAAGGGGAGTACGCCAGGGATGCGTGCTGGCTCCTACACTCTTCTCCCTTTTTGTTAATGATATCCCGTCCTATATGGAGAAGTGTGACAATGATTCACCTAGATTAGGGGGTGAACGGGTTCCGTCCCTCCTTTTTGCGGACGACACAATCCTTATTTCACAAACACCGCGGGGCCTCCAGAATTTATTAGAAAGGTTCCAGTCACATTGTAAGCTTAAAGGGTTAGAAATTAACATAAAAAAACAAAATATATGGCACTAAGCCCGCACAAAAGTTTCAGGAAGAACTTAATGCTAAATGGTCATAAGTTAGATCATGAGCAGAACTTCACATATTTAGGCGTATTAATTGATTCTCTATTAGCATGGAAACTGCAGTTAGAAAAAACGAAAATAGTGTTTAAACAAAACTGCCTTCCAATTTTAAAAAGGCATAATAAATGCCTGAATAAGGCAGTTACACCAGCTTTAGAGCTTTTTAGGTATAAGGTTCAATCGGCAGTACTGTATGGAGCAGAATTATGGGGACCAGTTTGTAGGAAAACTTTTGAAACCCTTGAGAATAAGTTCTTTAGGGGATTATTAAAAGTGCCCACTAACACCCCGCTGTTACCACTATTTCTGGATCTAAATATTAAACGTACTGACCAACATGCAATCTTGAGACCATTATTGCTGTGGGTCAGATTATTGACAACCCCCGAACTGAATGAATATAAAAAGGGGTTGAAAGAAGTTATGGATCTAGATAGTGGCAGCAAAATTTATTGGTTAAAGCACGTAAGATCCTGGCTGGTTAAACTAGGACTAGCCCATTTTTGGAGCGAGCCGGAATCAATGAGTGTGGGTTCAAGAAAAATTGTCAAAATGTCTTTCTGGTCCTATATAAGCTACGATTCTGTATATATAAAAATCCATGGCCCCTTAACTGAAAATTTTTTAATGGTTAAAGATGTGGCACACTTTGAGCCATTTTTGGATGAAATACAGCCGCCACTAGCTAAAACCTTGTATATAAAATACAGGTATGAAACATTGAGAACTAAAGCTCTTAAGAAAAGTTGGGTGAAGATAAACAGTGATCTCTGCACTCTATGCTCTAACAATGCAAGGGAAGATGTCTTACATATATTATTTTTTTGTCCAATTTATGCGAAGTCAAGGAAAAAGTGGATCGTGCCGCTATGTCGCATTATTGGTTTGAACTCCTATAAAGAGGCTGGTAGAATTTTAAAAACAGACACCAGTCAAGTAATTGTGTTTGGCATCAGTAGATTTCTTCTTGCTGTTAATTTTATTAGATTAAAAATGGGTCTCCATTTCTAATCATATTACTTCACGAAGTCCTTTTAAAATTAATACTATTATGATTGTTATATACGCCAGTATTAAAGGACGACTGAGTATACCAACCTTTGTATTACTATTTTTTATCATCATACTGTAATTTTTTAATTATCATGCCACGGTGGTTATAAATTTAATAGTTTTCTTAGCGTGTAAATATGTTGACTACTTTTAACTTTATATTTATTAAATATGTGATGTTTTTCTGGCCGAAATACCATGAATTAAATATGATGAAGGATATCGGGATGAACTGAATCGAATTGATAATGAAATGCAACTCTGAATAGACACCTCATATTCTACCTGTGTCTTGATTACTATAAAATTGTATTTTAATGAATTTTAATTGTATATCTTTTATGATGCTATTGCAACGAAATAAAGATTATTGAATTGATTGAATTGACTGAACCGCAGATTGTGCCCCCCCCCCCCACCGCCCCTGTGCCTTGAGACTCTGATGGGTAAGTAGTCATTCTTTACAAGAATCCTGATTGTTTGATCGGGCATCCAATGAAGTGACCATTTACTGGGTTGGACAGATGGTGAAATGGCAAAATCGTTCGGGTCTGTTCTCATCAATGCTCCTTACTGGAATGCAGCATGGTGTACCTGGGTAGCCCGTTGGAATGTGCACTTGAATGGGAACAGATATATTCCAGAGACACTACAAATACACTTATGATGACACAATATTAGATATAAGAGCTGAGACCCACACACCAATCCCGACCTTGCATCCAAAAGTTGACCTAAGTCCTTTACCTGAATATGAGTTATAGTTGTACGAGTATACAAACAAACAAAATGCATAAATACATGAGCACAACACTGGTGGTGTTTCCATTTAATAAAATCGTAACACAAAAGCCAATAAACAATGGATTGGAAAATGTAGGTCTTAAGAATCACATACACATCCTTTGTCAGTCAGATAAATCTGTAACATTTTATGGAACATTGTATATCAGCACTGCCCTGATTATACTTGCCGTTGTGAGGGCAGCCAAAACACTCCCACGGGTGACTTTATTTTTGGGAATTTCACAATCCCCTTGTAGTTCTCCATTAAGTGAAGGTAAGAAAGAGGAAATTAGACTTTGGAAGGTTGCTACCTGCTGGGATGAGATCAAGGCCTGGCAAGCCAACATCATCAAGTGTGATTAGGGTGCCTGCATTATGATGTCATCTTGACAGGGGTTTAGGAAGCAGTTCTGTTTCCTTGCTGTTCACTTTCTTATCTAATCAGTACTATTCACATTAGAGAGATCAAGCAGGTTGTACGTTAGAGTATAGCTCTAATTTGATTTTTGACTTATATAGCGTACTATGCCCTAAGGCATCAAGGCACTGCCATCAGAAAGGAGCACTCTGCAGGCGGGGCACTTAAGAGAGGGAATACAAACAAGTCCATAAATTCTTACGGAAAGCCATGTGATCAGTCAGGCGAGCAATGTGGTTTGGCAATGTATTCCACAACTTGGCAGCCGCTACTGAGAAGATGCGGTCACCCAATCTCACCTTTCGAGCCCTCGGAACAAACACTTTCCTCAGAGAAGGAGACCGTAGCTTTCTTTTAGGTGCGTACTGTTGGAAAGCTAACCTCAGGGCAAGTGATCCATCTTGGTGTAGAAGTATAGTGTACAAGGGAACCCGATTAGGTAGCTGCGGACCTCGGGTAATTTGTTATTATAAAGAACAAAGGTCCTTAGCTTAGTTGCTGATAGAAAAAATTCCCCCATAGACTTAAATAAGACCTATGGTTCTGTTTTCCAATGTCCAGCCGGACAAGGGAATATTTATTTTGACAACAATGTAAAGAATTTGAACATAAATGTAACAAGGAACAAAATATACATTGGGCTCAAACATGTACCATGTTAGGGGGGGGGAAAGGGAATAGATGAAATAGAGTAACAGGCAAAAAAAGGGAGCACAAGGAGGCTTACAACATAATACTTTTTAGCGTAAGCTCAAACAGACAGTTATTGCAATGCAATTTACACATTGGAACAATTACAATACTGTCAAGACAGTCGACGTGACGTTTCGATCCCTAGCTCCAATTATCAACTGGGATCATCTTCAGGACTAGTTATAATGCTATTGCCTGATTTATAGTAGCGCCTTGGCCAAGCAATGTTGGAGAAGAACTTCTTGGGGAATGCGGTGAACGTAACAGTACGCTTTCAAATAATGGAATTAAGGCCTGATTAGCCTTCAATGGTGAAACGGCGTCCAGGGGCGGTCGCAGCCGATGGCTGTCAGAATTCCTGGTAGATCTCATGTAGTTCAGAGATTAGGCGTACTGGGTCCCTTCCTGGGCAGTGTGATGGCTGAAAGCGGATTCAGCCATCACGCTGCCCAGGAAGGGCATTTTATGCTTAGTAGGTATAGGATCCATCCCAGACACGCATACTTTCAGTGATTTGTTGATTATTGGACCTGTTCTTGTTAAAAATGTATCTATTGTTTGCTGCCAGAACTCATCTAATATAATGCAGCTCAACATCATGTGTATGTAACCGGCCAGGCCCATTCCACATTTTTGACAAGTGTTGGATCTTAAGGGGTCTATTTTCTGCAGCATACATGTTCTTACTTAGGTTGTGTGTACAAAATGAAATTGCGTCAGCTTGAACCTTGTGTTGCTCTCTCCCATTCCATGCTTGTCAGCCCTCACCCTCAAATTCATCGTGCCATCTCTCTAACCCTTCTCCTGTCTCCTATGCAGAAAACCGTGGCTCACTTCCAAGGCACGTTGGCTATAAACGAGCAACCCGCCACCCCAGGCATGTTCCAGTTAATGGAGAGCATGCCCGTTCCCTAAAGATAACATGGCAGAACAACATTTTCACTCCTCTGGTGTTCTTTTCACTGGAATGGGCACCAAGAGTTAATAGATTCTGTATGATAGCACGAACTACATATCTCCACACTAACACAGCTCCCACCTTTAGCTTCAAAAATGCACATTGTAAAATAAATGACAACAAACGGATAGCACTTTGAGGTAGCTGGAAATATATTTACATTCCTTTTTTTTTTTTTTATTTCCGAAATTCTTTATTGTATATAGAAAAATATAATTTTACATACAGGGACGAGGCTTATACATGAGTGGAAGAAGAAAGAAGAAAATAGACTGAAGAGGAGAAAGGAGGAAGTAAGGAAAGAAAGGGGGGGGGGCGGGGGGGGAGCGGTAGTCCGTACTCTTGAGATCATTCGCCAGTTCGTAGTCTCATAGTCTCATAGTTCGTATTGCGTCCATTGGTGTTCCATGGCGTTTGTACGTCTCTGTGATCAATCATCTTGTGCCCCGCGCCGCCCCGGGGGGACAGTGGAGAGAGATATAGATAAAGTAGGAGATGTGCACGGTGTTCTGTTATCACAAACCTATTTCAGCAAGCGCCCTCAGATGTATCTTGTTCACGCCTACGGTGGCTTGTGTGATGACAGGTAGTGGTCTAAGGACCCCCACATGGTCGACTGCTTGTGCGTTTTCGGTGTGTGTTTTGCTGTGATGTTGTCCGCCCCCCTGAGGAACGTGACCCAGTTGAGCCACGCCTGTGGAGCCGCCTTTGATGTGTCCTTCCAGTTAGTTAGGACTATTTTGACTGCGGCTGTCAGCAGGAGATCTATGAGGTCCCGGTCCTCTGTCTTTGTGATTGCCTGGGACGTGAACCCTAGGGCCAGGCTTGTGAGGTCTGTTTGTATGTCTATGCCTGTGATCTCGTGGATAAGTGTTCTGATCTTCCCCCAGAAGTCCTTGATTTTTGGGCATTTTAGTAGGAGGTGTTCTAAGTCTCCCCTTTCTTTATCACAGTTCCAGCACACGTCGCTGTCTCTAATGCCTACGGTGGCTAATCGGGCTGGTGTCCAGTATGCCTTGTGTATCAGCCAGAATTTTGTCTGGTTCAGCGTGGCCGTCACTTTTTTCCGACTAGTGGACCTCCATAGGTCTGCTTTAGCGTCCTCACTAAGTGCTTGACCTGCTGCCTCCCCCCAGAAGTTTATGACCTTGTCATTGAGTTTGGTGTGTTTGGGGCCTAGGATCTTGTAGAGGTGTGCTACCTGGTGTCCTAGCGTGTTCAGGCTGTTAGCCAGCTGTATTATCGAGGGTGTCTGGGTGTTGAGGTTCGCCTTCCTTATTGCGACTTTTATCTTCAGGAAGTTGTATAGTTCTACGCTGTTTAGGCTGTACTCTCCTTTCAGGGTGTCGAATGTTACGTCAGCGCCCTTGTTCTTAAGGTCCCTGGCTGTGGATATCCCTTGGCTATACCAATCGTGCATGTCTAGGACCATACCCCTGTATTTTAGGGATGGGTTGTGCCAGATTGATTCAAAGGGCCCTCCTTTGACGCTCGTGTTTAGAAGTTTGTCAATTTTCAGCAGAGCTCGTTTTGTGTTTCTGAGTACCGGGTTGTCTTTGATTGCCGGGTGTTTGGTGGCCGTGAGGAGGGTGATGGGTTTCATACCTTTTAGCAACCCCTGTTCTAGTGTTAGCCATGCCGGTGTGTAGTCCTGTCTTGGGTCCAGCCAGTGCAGTCCCTGTCTAGCTAAGCACGCCTCGTGGAATCGTTTGAAGTTTGTTATGTTTAGCCCCCCCTGTTCCTTTGATAATCTGAGTTTTTGCATGCTTATTCTGGCCCTCTTCCCTCTCCATAGGAAATCGTTCAGTATCTTGTCTACCTTTTTGTGGAAGTCATCTGTGTTGGTTAGGGGTAGCATGGCTAGCATATAGTTCACCATTGGTGTGAGCATCATTTTTATTGTTTCTACCCTCCCCCACCATGTTGTGAACTTGGGTGACCACCCGTCTACTTTGGCCTTGATTTTCTGGATTATAACCTGTTCATTATGTTCTAGTGTCGTGCTCAGGTTCCTCTCAAAGAGAATGCCTAGATACTTAATAGGTTTATTTTGCCACGCTAGGCCTGACGTTCCTAGTACTGTACTTGTTGTGTGGATGTTTAGGGGCTTGCACTCTGATTTGTCCTTGTTGAGTTTGTACCCTGAGACCTGGGCGTACCTCTCAATTGTGTCTGTCAGTGCATTGATAGATCTCTCAGGGTCTTCTGTCATTATTAAGACATCATCTGCATACGCCGCTAGCTTAAATTTTTCTCCTCCTATTGGCACCCCAGCTATATCTTCGTTCGTTCGTATCATTGTTAGGAGCGGTTCTATTGCCAATAGGAAGAGGCCAGGTGAGAGTGGACAGCCTTGTCGCGTACCTCTGCCCAGGTTTAGTATGTTTGAGGTGCCGCCGTTCACTACCACTCGCGCCTTGGGGCTGTTGTAAAGCGCCATCACCATCCTCCTGTAGTTGGGTCCTAGCCCGAATTTCCCCATGCAGTGATCTAGATAGGGCCATGAGACTCTGTCAAACGCTTTTTCGGCGTCCAGGGCTATCATTACGGCAGCTTTACTACTCTGGGCCGAGTGGTTGATTATATGGCATAGTAGTCTGGTGTTGTCATGGGACATGCGGTTTTTGAGGTATCCTACCTGGGAGTTGTGTATGAGTTTAGGTAGGTAGGCGTTAAGTCTGTTGGCTAGTATCTTCGCGTATATCTTGCAGTCTACATTTATGAGTGAAATCGGCCTGAAGTTCTTCGCCTCTGTCGTGTCCTTCCCTTCCTTTGGTATGACTATTATATTTGCCTCAGCCATTGATGGGGTCATGCGTCCTTTGTGGACGCACTCCTCAAATACCTGTTTCAAAGTGGGTTGGAGTGTGGTCAGGTATTGTTTATAGAACCCTGCTGTAAAACCGTCAGGCCCTGGTGCCTTGTTTTCTTTGAGGCTGGCCGTGGCTTTCCTTATCTCTTCCTCTGTGACTGTTAGCTCTAGGACGTCTCGTTCTCGGTCTGTTAGTGTGGGTGTGGCTATGCTGTTAAGGAGTTCCTCGCCCCCGTCCTCTTTTAGCGCGTCGTCTCTTGTGTATAGACCCTCATAGAAGTCCCTGAATACCTCCAGGATGTCCTTATTAGCAGTCTGGGCCTTGTTGTGTTTGTCTTTGATTGCCCCAATTGTGTGCTGCTTTTGTTTCCCTTTCAGGTAGGTTGCTAGGTTTTCCCCCGCTTTGTTGGCAGTGCATAGGTTGACTGATTTGTATTTGTTGATCCAGGTCCCTGCTCTTTCGCTTAATATTCTGTTGAGCTCATACTTCAGTTTGGTTAGCTTTGTGAGTGTGTTGTTGTCTTCTAGGCTGGCTATGTGGCTGTTCTCTAGTGTTTTGATCTCTTTCTCCAGGTCGGCTATTCTTTTGTTCCTTGCTTTGTTCATTTTCCCCTTTATTGTCATTACTATCCCCCGTATGGTCGCTTTAAGGGCGTCCCATAGTACCTCTCTGGGTGTTTCTGGTGTATCGTTGATTGTCAGATACTCTTTAATTGCTGTGTCTATCTCTGCCTTCGCTGATGTGTGTTGAAGAAGGCCGTCATCGAATCGCCACCTGCGTGTTGGCTTTTCGTTGTGTCTGCCTGATAGGGATAGGCTTATATGTGCGTGATCTGATATTGTTCTGGGTCCTATCTCTGTGTGGTCTATGAGGTGGGTGTGTGTTTCTGACATTAGTATATAGTCTATCCGACTGTAGGAGTTGTGGGGGTTGGAGTAGAATGTATATTCTCTGGTGTCCGGGTTGCTTAGGCGCCACGGGTCTTTAATCCTCAGTTTTGAGCACAGGTTTCTAAGGATGTTAGGGCTAGTAGTTGGGTAGCGTCTGCAGGGGTGCTTGTCAATTGCTGGGTCAAGGACTTGGTTAAAGTCTCCGGCGACGATCAATAGGTCTTCCATTGGTAGGTTGTGTAACTGGGCACCTATCCCCTCCCAAAATTGTTTATCCTCACTGTTAGGGCCGTATATGTTTGCGACATGGTAGGTCTCTCCTGCTCGCTTGAGACTGGTCACTAGTGTCCTGCCCTGGGTATCTGCTTGGTAGCTTGTAAGAGACAGGTTCGAGTTTTTGCTGATTAGTGTTATTACCCCATTCTTTTTGTTCTGGGCTGGCGATCCCACCACCTCCCCTATCCAGTTAGCTCTTAATCGCGGGATGTCTGCCTCTTCTAGTCTGGTCTCTTGGAGCACGTAGATGTCGCTTTTAAGTTTCCTTAGGTGTTCGAGCACCTTCCTTCTTTTTACAGGGCTATTCAGCCCCATGACATTTAGGGAGACTATTTTGATATCTGACCCTATGCTATTCTGGCCGTTATGTGTCATTAATGCTTCTTTGTGTTCGCTGTGCTGGTGGGCTACCATTAGGCTCTTTTGCTCTCCTCGTCATGTGCCTATTCATGTCTTCGTGTTTCCTTTTGCTCCTACTTGGTGCGAGTGTGAAAGAGAAGTAAAAGATGCAAGAGTTGCAGAGAAATGAAAGATAGTCAGTAAGCCCATGTATAGAACCCCCCCCCTCCCCTTTTCTCCCCCTCCCCACTCCCCCATTCTCGCCTTCCCGCCCCCCTCCCTCCCTTACTTGCAAAAAGGGTGTGCGACGACAAAGTTCCTCTGCTCGCATCATCCCTGAGGTAGAGTTGGTTTCTTCTTTGGCTGTTGGTGTGTCTCTTTGCTCGGGTCTCTTTTATGCCCTTCAGTCTCTCTATTGCCGGGGAACTTCCTTGTCTTTACATTATGAGGTAGATACGCTGTTCTGTGTTCCCCTGCTGATGCTTGACGTGTGTCTCTTACTCCGACTGTTCGTTCAGCGGCGACGCGCTCCTCTTTGCTGCCCCTGGGCTTTTGTTCTCCTCCATGTCCTCCACTGCTGGACCTTGCAGGTATTGTTTTAGAGCCTCTGGGCATTCAAAAAACATCGTCTTCCATTTGTCTGTTACCTTGAATTTTGTTGGGCTGACGAAGCTGAACGTGGCTCCTCTTCTCCGCAAGGTGTCTCTTTGTGTCAGGAAGCCTTTCCTTAACTCCACTGTCGGCTTTGAATAGTCCTGGGTCAATACTATCTTGTTGCCGGCCCACGTTAGATTCTGATTTTTCCTGGCGAAGGCGAATATGGCTTCCGTCTGATTTAGTCTCAGCGGGTTGCAGATTATCGCTCTTGGGCCTCTGCCTGTGGCTGGTTTCCCTGCTGGTACCCTGTATGCCTTTTGTACCTCGAAGCCTCTTTGGAAGGTGATACCTGTAAGTTGTGGGATCATCTCCTCCAGCATGGCGGCACAGGAGCCTGCCTTATCTTCAGCCCCTTCCGGCACTCCTAGTATTCTTACATTGCCCCTTCTTGCCCTGTCGTCCTTCTCCGCCAGCTGTTTTTGTACAGCATTTGTGGCTGTTCTCAGCTCTGCTATGGCCTTGGTGTGCCTACTTGTTTCATCTTCTACCGAGCTTATTCGGCTTTCTGCAGCTTCTATTCTCGTGTTTGTTTTGTGGAGGTCCGCTCTTATGGCCGCCATCTCGAGTTGCATGTTCTCCAGCTTGAGTTTTGTCTCTCTTCCCACCTCATTGCCTTCGTTCACTTTCCGCAGGATGGTCTCAAGAGTGACAGGCTCGCCTCTTGCTTTGGACGGGGACCCTTGGTTGTCAAATTTTGGTTTCTTCTGCTGCTCACTTGTTGGTTTCCCATCACTGCCCGCCATTGTTCTGATGCCCCTTCTTGACAGGATGTTGACCAGCCTCCCTCCTGCTTGTGCAACCTTTGGTGTGCTCGTTACTTTTGGAGTAGGCGGTTGGGCAGCTTGTCTGTATCTGCTCGGTTCCCTGATGTGTCTTGTTCTTGTTTTTGCCTTAGGTCCTGCCAGCGTGCAGGCTGCCCTGTTCACAGGGCCCTTGGCTCTTTTGCGTCTCTGCCTTCGTCGAGGCGATGTACAAGGAGCGCCCGTGGGCTGTTTTGGCGCAGTGGCGGAGTTTCGCACCACAGCTGAGAATTTTAGCACTCCCTTCGCTCTGTGCAATCTGTGCACTCTCTGTGTTGCATGTTTGCTGCCCGGGCTGTTTATGGCTGTTTATGGCTGTTTTAAGGCCGATTCGGCTATGGATGTTTTGGGGGGGGGGGGTGCTAGCTCTGCCCGTTCTGACTCCCTCTGCCTGTTGTCTCACAGGAGTGGCCGATTCAGCTAAAATTCAGCAAGCTCAGTGTCTCGTGCCTTTGCTGGGGTGCTGTCCCCTTTCTCTGACCCCTCTCTGCGTCTAGCGTGTGCTCGGGGTGTCATATATCGCGTCGTCCCCGTTGCTCTGCGCAGCTACCCTTGTTTCCCCCTTGTCCAGCGTCAGTGAATGAAAATATGCCACTTTTGTTGTTCGCACTAGTTCGCACTAGTTCCTTGCCCCTTCCGGTCCTGTCTGATAATCGACGCGCTGACTGGGCTCCTCTCCGTCTTGCACTCGCTAGGCTCTCGCCTTACGCTCTCAGCGCGCCTCTCCTCTCAGGCGGCGGTCTCGCTCCTCAGCCCTTCCAGCTCCTAGCGTCAGTTGCTTGCCGCACCTCTCTTCAGCATCCGATGGTCGCGCGTCTCCGTCTCCTTGTCCGCTGTCGCTTTCCTGCTGCCTTGTGCCTCCCCTTCCGCTTCCGGGTCACTCGGCCGCCTACCTTCCGTCTTCCGCTTAAAGTCGGGGAAGACTTCCGGCAATGGCGCCTTGTAGCCACTTACTTCCGGTTCGCTTGATTTCGGTCCCCCGACGCTGGAGGTAGATTGGCTTCAGGAGAGGTTTGGGTCGCTTGCTTCCGCTCCTTTCCCTTTGTGCCACGATCTTCCTCTTCTTTTTATTGTTGCTGTGGATAGTCGTCCGCTTGGGCTCATCAGACTTGCCTTATTGTGGCTGGATCATGTTTATTTTTTTATTTTTTTTAGCCTGTCCTGACAGGTCTCCAGGCGCCGCTGCCTTGTTTCAGAGGTGGGGCTTCTTTCCTGTCTCTCGCTCCGTGGCTCCGTGGCCTTCCCCTTCTTGCCTCACACCGCCATCTTGCTTCTTTGCGCTGTTGTGGGTGCTCGGTGGGTTCAGGAGCTCATTCCTCTTCCTGTGGTTGCGCTCTTCACCTCTTGCTCATCTATCAGTTGCACCGATCTTTCCCACGCCTTGTGCTGTCTCTTTTGTTCTGCTCTGTCCGGTTTGGCTGGTTGTTTACCCCTCAGGGATGTGGAGCTGACGGACCTAGACGACCGTCTCCATTGCCGTCCAAGCCACGCCCCGGAAATATATTTACATTCCATCCGCAAAACAGACTGCGGTAACGAGTCATGATTCAGGACCCCTGTAGTAAAACCACAGCGATGGCTGGTTCAATTAGAACCTAACAGTGGCACGTATTTGTATGTACCAGGATGAAACTTCACTAGAGACCCAGAAGAAGGCATTTCCTTGCAAGAATCATGGATGGGCAGCCCTGAGGAGTTAGTTAGGAGGCTGAGAATTCTAGACTTGTTGGGTGTTCCCAAGCTTACTAAGGAAAAGACAACCTATAACACCCACTACCGCCCCTTAAGTTGTATTTACGTATGCACACCACCGTGGGTAACATAGCACATGAGAAAAATTAGCGCAAGGCAACTTTCTGTGAATCCCTAGTATCCATTACTTCATCCATTTGTGCATGTAAGTCAGGCTCACACACGCAAAGGGGTCCCCAAAGGACCTCTTTCCCTTTGTGAATGTGGAAAGAAACATTTTTCAGGGGCAGGCTGTGGTCCCTGGAACCACTGCCTACTCGTAAAAAATGATTGTAAAATTTACATTTTTTCTTTTCCTTTTTTTTTTAAACACGTATCGTTTCTTCTTTTAGGAAAACCGGCTGCTTTGAAAACAAGCATTGGCAAAGCAATATCTATTGGCTTTGTCATTGCCTTTTTTACATGGAGCACATCAGTTGAGCAGCTGTGGAACATGGCTCAACTAAAACAAAAAAAAGCTTCTCTTTTTTACTTTAAGCCGTGTTGCATTTGCAGCTCAACTGCTGTGCAACATGTAAAAAAAATTGGCAAAGCCAATAGATTTTGTATAGGTGAAACCGATTGGCTTTGTTATTGCTTGTTGTTCATAAGCAACCCTCTCCTCTGGAAAGAGGATGTAGTGTAACGGCCAGAGCTGCCGACTGTGAGCCAGGTTTGAGTCTCGCCCTCGCTCAACATCCTGTGATTCTGGGCAAAACACTCAATCTCCTTTCTCTCCAGGATAGCACAGAGAGCACATAACTGTGTTTTTTCCCATAAAGCATGTTACTTTTGTTCAAGTGCTCAGCTGCTACAAAATGGAAAAACTGCACGTCACGTCACGCAGGGTGGAGGGGTGAGAGATCGGAGGGTAATGAATAATAGGAAAGGATAACGGTACAGTTAATTGCCAAACATCGTTATCTGAAGCAAACCTGGAAACCATCTTTACTGTATGTATTGAATTCGGTTTTAAATTATGGGTGTTTTGAGCGATTAAGGTTTGCACTGCAGCAGTTGCCCTGTAGCTGGACACAATGATATCTGAAGTATAAACAGTCTCCTGTTCGGCTAGAGACTTATCGCCAAACACAATGCCATTCATTCTTCAGCAGAGGGGCCCGCAGGGCAGTCGCGGCTCCTGGAGGGTAGGCTGCGGGGCGGTGGGGCGAGGGAGGAGCCGGCTGGAGGGGGGGGAGGGTGAGGGTAGTAAACTACGGCATACGGCCGAACGGAGGTAAGTAAACAAATAAATAAATAAAACGAATTTCGTTGCGCGCGCTGCATCGCATTTGGTAATGCAGCGCGCGCAATGAAATTCGATTTATTTAATTGTTTACTTACCTCTGTATGCCGTAGTTTATCTGATGATATACACAGTCACACATAGAGCTTGTTGATATCATCCACTCTCTGTTTATTTTAATCATACCACAGGACTCCACGAATAAAGTATAAAGGAGTACTCTGTAGGTATTTTTAATCATTAAATTCACGCACTTAGTTAAGACATCACATCACCGAAAAAGAACCTGCTCCACTGCATTCAGGTGTTGTAGCACATCCAGGTGGCACTCGGCCGCCTGGCTGGGACCCGATGATGAAGCATGACACCAACCAGGTTGGTGTGTGAGGGTTTTACTAAAATCCTTTGAAGGTGACATTACTTACCAAACTTGTCAGACAACCCACATTCCTGGGCCGTTCATTTTTGTTTATCTCTGTAGTTTACTTCACCCCATCCTGCTCCTCCCCCGCCCCGCCCCACAGCCCCGCTCCACCGCCCGCAGCACTCCCTCCAGGAGCCACTACTGAGGCGGGGCCCAATTATCACTTCCGCTTTATCCTGCGGGAGGGCTCTCAGCATACTCATGTCTGAGACTGTGTACTCCACAGGAGGAGAGGGGAGCGTGACAGATTACTGCCCGAGTTCTGGGGAGGAGATTTTTTGTGGGAAGATGAAATGCTGTTGGGGTTAAAACTGCTTCCAGACTCCACAGCATTAGGCTGAAGGCAAGGAGGAGGTGCTGACCAGCAAGGAAATTAGAGTGACGTGGGAGCCAGCCAGTGATAAGTAATGTAGTTTGGGAGTCACGTGGGAGTCAACCAATGGTAAGTAAAGTGAACGTGGGAGCCAGACAATGGTAAGTAAAGGTATGTAATGAGCGGATTCTAAGCCCCTTTTAAGATTTACTTTTTTAAATACAGTAGACTTTGCAAGCACAGGTCAAGTGCTGTGCAGGTGAAACCTAAAAATGGTTGCGTTATTTAAAAGCAATCACAGACATGGTGGTCTGCTGACCCCAGCCTGCCACCATGCCTGTGACTCTAGCCCATGGGTACTCACAAACTTTCTCTCAGGGGCCAAATTCACAGTGTGGTTTGTGGCTGAGGGCCGCACAGGTGGGGGCGGGGTCAGTGAGAGAGGGGGCGGGGCTAGAAGAAAAAAAACTGTGACCATGAGGTTGAACACCAGCCCCTACAGCGGATGTTTTCGTCCACTGAGCCACCAGACCCAGGATACGCACATCTCTCTCTCTCTCTCTCTCTCTCTCTCTCTCTCTCTCTCCCCCTTCCCTCCCTCTCTCTATCTCTTCCTCCCTTTGTCTCCCTCCCTCCAACCCTCTCTCTCTTTCTCTCTCTCCCTCCCACTCTCTCCCTCTCTCTTTCCCTCTCTGTCTCCCTCCCTCTCCCTCTGTCTCCCTCCCTCTCCCTCTGTGTCTCCTTCCCTCTCTCTATCTCTTCCTCCCTCTGTCTCCCTCCCTCCATCCCTCTCTCTCTTCCTCTCCCTCCCTCCCACTTTCTTTCTCTCTCCCTCTCTCTCTCTGTCTCCTTCCCTCCCACTGTCTCCCTCCCTCCCTCTCTCTCTGTCTCTGTCTCCCTCCCTCCCGCTCTCTCTCTGTCTCCATCCCTCTCTTTCTCAGTCTCCCTCCCGCTCCCTCTGTCTCCCTCCCTCTCCCTCTCTAATTTCTAATTTAATTTCTAATTTAAAATATTTCTAGAGCGCGGCGTACACCTTGCGGTTTCTTGGCGCTAGGGGGATTGGCAACTGAGGTAGAGAGACCAGGAGAAAGGATAAGAGGAGATATTAAGAGAGTTTAAGAGGGGAAGGCATGACTGAAGAGGAACGTTTTCAGATCTCTACGAAAGGGGAGGTACTGAGTGGCAGAGCGGAGATGGTCAGGGAGTGAGTTCCAGAAAGTTGGAGCCAGGGTGGAGAAGCTGGCCCCGCCCCACTTTTTGCGTGTGAAGCGAGGGGTCTGAAGAAGGGACTTGGAGGAGGACCGAAGTTCTCTTGCAGGTACATACGGATTGATTAATGAAGAGATAAAAGCGGGGGCAGTGCCCTGGCGGGCCTGGAAGGCCATGCATCCGATCTTAAAAAGAGAGCGTTCTTTTACAGGGAGCCAGTGAAGCTCCCTGAGAAGGGGGGTGGAATGGTGATAACGAGGAAGGCCATACACCAGCCGGGCTGCCTGGTTCTGGATAATCTGGAGTCTACGCAAACTGTACGCGGGGATACCATGGTAAAGAGCGTTTGCGTAGTCCAGTCGCGATATCACTAGTGCGGCCATGATGATCTTAAGTGCCTGGGGGGAAAAGAAACGGGAAACAGTGCGGATAGTGCGGAGAGTGAGGAAACAAGAGGATACCACGGAACTGATTTGTGAATGGAGAGTGAGCTGGTTGTTTATTTTGACACCGAGTGTTTTAACCGAGGTGGAAGGGGTAGGTGCGGGGCCGAGAGAGGGGGGCCAAAAGAGAGAGTTCCAGGGGCTGGATGAACCACCAGTGAGAACCAGCTCTGACTCCCTCCCTCTCTCTATCTCTTCCTCCCTCTGTCTCCCTCCCTCCACCCCTCTCTCTTTCTCTCCCTCCCTCCCACTCTCTTTCTCTCTCTCCCTCTGTCTCTCCCTTTCTCTCTCTCTGTCTCCTTCCCTCCCTCTGTCTCCCTCCCTCTCTCTCTGTCTCCCTCCCTCCTGATCTCTCCCTCCCTCCCGCTGTCTCCCTGTCTCAATTCCTCTCTCTCTCTGTCTCTGTCTCTCTCCCTCTCCCTCTGTCTCCCTCTCTCTGTCTCCCTCCCTCTCTCTCTGTCTCCCTCCTGCTCTCTCTCTGTCTCCATCCCTCTCTCTCTCTGTCTCCCTCCCTCTCCCTCTGTCTCCCTCCCTCTCTGTCTCCCTCCCTCTCTCTATCTCTTCCTCCCTCTGTCTCCCTCCCTCCATCTCGCTCTCTCTTTCTCTCCCTCCCTCCCACTCTCTTTCTCTCTCCCCCTCTCTCTCTCCCTTTCTCTCTCTGTCTCCCTCCCTCCCTCTCTCTCCTTCCCTCGCCCTCCCCTGACTCTCTCCCTCCCTCGCCCTCCCCTGAGTCTCCCTCCCTCTGTCTCTCCCTCCCTCGTCCTACCCTGACTCTCCCTCCCTCTGTCTCTCCCTCCCTCGCCCTCCCCTGACTCTTTCCCTCCCTCGCCCTCCCCTGACTCTCTCCCCATTGAGTTCAAAGAGCTCCCGACCCCCCCCACCCTTCCCCAGCGCGCACACAGCACAGCCGCACCGGAGCACTTTACAGGTCTTTAAAAGACCATTAACTTGTTAATGATGCTTTGTTTTGTTTCACCTCTTCTGAGGCCCCTGCAGCTCCACTCCCGGCCCGGCCCCCATAGAGCAGTAGAGCCTCTCCGAGTCCAGGCTGACACTCTTGACATTTTTTTTGTTTTTAAACTGGTGCGATGTCTGCCAGGTCCGCGGGCCGTCAAGGCCCGCGGGCCGTACTATGAGTACCCCTGCTCTAGCCAATCATAGTGGGTTGCAATTTATGACATACCTCATGCATGTTAATGAGTCAGGTCGTATTGTGACCCACTAAAATTCGGTATTTTGTGAACTAACATATCAATACATAGGCTGCTTCGCAAAATACTAATATATTCGGTACAAGGCAGTGCACAAGTTGCGAAATCTTACAGCACATACATTTTAGTATATTCCAAATAAGAAATATCAAAATACAATTTGGTATTATTCACAACTTATAATTTCTTATGTGGGATATTAGGGCATAAGGCCCAGAGTTCATTACTGAGTAAATTGAGTAGCCTACCTTATCTCTATTGATCAATAATTTGTTATAGCCATGAGTAATACATTTTTAGGTCCTGTCATTAAATGGCATAAAGCAGTAGTTACAAGCTTATGAAACATAAAGCTGCTGATGTCCTCTACTGTAGTCTAAAATAAAAACATGCCTTGAAAGTAATTTTTTGCTCTAAGGAGTTTAATATCAAAACAACTTTCAAAATGTAAGGGTGTTTTGTATAGTTGGGTAGTTTCATTTATAGATATTTGGAGCATTTAAGAAATGACTAGAAAGAGTGGTCCGCCTGCAATTCCACCAACTGGTTTTGACAAATGAGCACGTCCCCTTGTATAGGTTGCCGCCTACCAAGCTATAGACATCTTGGGGACATTCAGAAGGTTGACATAGGAATACATTCCACCTGTTGCTGACCATTGGCTTTGTGATTTGTAACTCACATTTTCTGGCCACTCTACCCTGCACCACTCCACTCTACGCTACTTCATTCTACTCTGAAACAAACTATTCTACGCCACTGCACTCCATGCCACTGCACTTTACCCCACTCTACTCCACTCTATGCCACTCCACTCTACTCCACTGCAATCAATGCTGCACCACTCTACTCAATGCCACTCTCTCTCGATGCCACTGCGCTCAAAGCCACTACTCTATGCCACTGCACTCTACCCTGCATCACTATACTCTACCTTGCACCACTCTATTTCACTGTACTCTGAAACAATCTACTCTATGCCACTGCACTCAACGCCACTCCACTCCACTCTATGCCACCAGGGCTGACTTAAGCTCTGGTGGCGCCCTGTGCGACAATGTTTGTTGGCGCCCCCTATGGGCACTCCCATGGATTTCCTCACTACCCCCCTTTAACAGTGCCCCTTCAAGTCTCTATAACCACTCTCTCTCAGATGTGTTTAATTCCTTATAGAGCGCCACCTATACCAGCGTAGGGTGTCAGAGCCCTTTTCATCACACACACATTACACAGAGACAATCAAGCATATGTGTGTAAATCCGTGTATAGGAAATGTTACATAAGACAGAAGACTACAAGGTGAGTCCCATAGTTTAAGAGTGCTTGGGGATTACATTTAATAATAACAATTTTATTTTTTTACCGACATGAACCCTTTTTGAAACATTAGAATATGTAAAGACAAAGGAAAAACATCATAATGTACTAATATATATATATGCAGTGCTCCAGGTCTATGAAGCAAAGCTCTGAGCTCAGCGCTTTACGGCGCTGAGCTGTGGGGCTTCGAAAAACTGACTTCGCTATCCCTCTCTGGAAATATATTTCTGAGGAATGTCACTGGTCTTCCACAGAGTACCCCATTGAACCCATTAAGGTACGATTTGGGAAGAAGGGCTGTTGCAGATATAGCGAGGCTACGCCCAGTTCTGTACTGGAGAAGAATTTGGACTACGCCGGAGCTCTCACATTATGCTGAAGGCCTCAAGGACGTCATTAATCTGGACGTCTTCCATAAGATTGGCTGGCTAAAAAAACTTTGTGAGATTGGTATGCGAGAGCTCTGGGAAGACCCGATGGCAGCTTTGTTTCCATCAAAACAGATATTAAAAGAGATCTATTGGGAACGGGTGGCGTTCCGTGTTTGGAGTAACGCAGATTCCTCTGGAATCACGGGGTGTTTTTTAGAGGCAAAAGTTACTCCCAAATCGGAACCATACTGGGATTCCATCACTAAACCCGGTGATAGGAAGCTCTACTTCCAGCTTAGAGCTGGATCTTTGCCACTAAAATCCTTTACTGGAAGGTGGGCTGGAGCAAGTGTGGACACTTGCCCAGCTTGCCAGAGACACTCAGAAACAGTTGCCAATTTTATGTTCGTTTGCCCTGCATATGAAGGTCCCAGACGAGTTTGGCTAACCCCAATGTGTAGAATCATGGGTACAAAAAGCAGAGCAGTAGCACTAAGAATAATATGCACCAGCACTTTGCCATTAATTACGACGGTGGTAGCCAAATATCTGGGGTGGGCTTGGGCGGTAAGGCTGAAGCCCTTGCTGTGATCTTTTTGTTTTCTTTAGGCTGAGCACGAAGCTGGAAATAGGCTCCAAGGGTGAATTTTACACTAATGCTTTTTAATTGTACCTTGATGGTTTTTACATTCACAGCAGAGCCAATCCAGCTCATACCGCAAACACCTTGGTATCCAGTCTCGCTCTCCCCCGCCGCCGCTCCACACATCGTGGCCGTCGAGAGGGGGGAGCGTCTTCATTGTTCAGGACTCCATTTCCCAGCGTCCCCTCCTGACATCCGGGGACGCTGACAGCCGCAACTGAATCCCGCACCCGGAGGCGCATAAGAGGGAGCTGTTCCTCCCGCATCGCGGGCGACGCCGGGCTGAGCCCGGGGACTACAGGGGACGGGACGGGCCATCCCCCTTACCAGTGATATCCTAATTCATAAGGATTTGGCGTCTACTACAAAGGTACTGTTATTTGGATATCTTTGCCTCCTAGCCATTGCTCACTGACTGACCGGGTTTCCATAGGACTGAGAGTGCTATATTTGATTTGTGCGGGACTTGTTACTTTCCTTAATTCCTGCTTAAATACCTAGCTGTTAATTGAGCCATTATTCCCTAGCAAAAATGAGCACTCAGGGCAGGAAATCTAAATTACCTGCATCTCGCCCAAACACTAGACTTCAGGCAACATTGCCACAGCCCTTGCCAACATTGACGGCTATTGACAAAATGCTACAACAAACTATAGGGGTGGTGGCCAACGCAATTGAAAACACAGAAAGAAGATTATCCTTCCCAGCTACAGCATGTTTCAAAGACCGTGGCGAGGATTGTTCAGTTATTGCGATCGACCCCACGATCTTGGACTCCTATTTAACATCTACTTACGCTGAGTTGCCTTGTGCACAGATGCCAGCTGAGACCTCAGTAGATGTTGAATTAGCACAGGTTTCAGTAGAGTCCCCTACAAACAATGATGACCAACTCTGTATTCTGACTTCTCCCCCCCCCCTGTGGCAATTTCAAAACCTGGTAGGGTAGGCCCCAAGACGAAAAAGGATAGCTTCCCTAAAAATATGGGTAAAAAGAAGCAGGCCAACCATAATTTGGTCACCCCGTCTGATAACACCCTGCATCCATCTACAGGGATACCATGTTGGGTCACCAATATGGTGGCTGACCTTCAGGCAAGTTTGGAGCAAACTATTGCCTCCCATATTAAACCTCTGGTGTCAAAACTGGACAAACTAACTTCCATCTTAAATAATAGGATCGTAGGGACAACGAAGTTATCAAATCCCCAAGGTAATCTGGCACCGCCTACATCTGTTGGTGCTTCTACAAAGGCACCCTGTCCTGAAGTAACTAAGTCTAATGTCCCAGTAGTATTGAATAAAAACCTAGGGTTAGCAACAACTACTGCCAAGCCCATAAACCCCGCACCTCCCCCCATATCAACCACCAATACACCAGGTCATACCATTCTCCCGTAGGGGACCCTACTGGTAAATCTAGACGACATCCTAAGGAGGGTAAAAATTGGGAACAAATAGTACAGCACCATTACCGAGACCTTCTGTGCCCAAGGCAGTTTCTAGCCAATTGCCGTCAATAAATCTGCCCCCGGAAGTACAACCATATGTGGTTGCCTTAGTGGGTGTCCCGGCCCTTAGTGAGGGGAAAAGAGAACATGAGGTAGACTTATATAATAAGTGTGTCCAGTGGCTGAGCCTAAATAGACCTTTACCCCCCAATATCTCGGGTGAAATACTGGCAGTGAGAAGAATAGATTGGATTGGAAGGGGCCCCAAAACAGTGGCAGGGGATGTTGTTACAATTAATTTTAGGGAATCTTCCGCTGTGGACTACATCTGTAAAGCCCCTTCCCATAGAGATTCCCAAATATTTCCTCTGCACTTATCCTATTTCTATCCCACCCCTATTCACAAATTGACCTTCCATAGGAGGCCTCAACAAATCAGAAATCGCAACTCCCCTCCTAATACGATTCACCACTGGCAACCATTTGGGGAGGGTATCTTACCACCTATTCCTACTTACCCATTGCAAGCCCACTGGAACAGGTTTAGTGTCCTCGAGGAGGTTGATTGACTCACCCCGATAGGCACCTCTTCACTAGAACTTAACAACGGTAACCTAGCGGAGGGTTTTGCAACAAAGGAAAAGATTTTACCCTTGGTCATCGGTGAGGATTCCTATCCTAATGAAATTAAAGAACAAGGGGACGCGCAAGGTATAGAAAAGGTCATGGAAGGAAGTATAAAAATCCTTTAATGGAACGTAGCCGGGCTAAAGAGTAAGCTACTTGTACCGGAGTGGTCTTCTTTTATGGCCACACACGATATCTGTTTGATGCAAGAAACTTGGTCCCTAGAGGAGAGTGCCAGCCCCGGTTTCGCGACCTACGATATTCCTGCAGTCTCTGGGGGGAAGGGCCGCCCCTCGGGTGGTCTTTCCATATGGGTGGGCGTACACTTAGGTGTACAGGCTACCCATGTGGATACAAAATCCCCAGATATACAATGTGTCTTACTAGAGCCCGTTGATAAATCCCGAGTGGCCATTATAAATATCTACTCCAGGCCCACTGCGAATGGAAAGGAATCGAGCACTATTAAAGCACTCGACCTTTTTTTCCAGACACTTGACCCCACAACTTCGATAAATCTTGGCGGCGATTTTAATTGCCAGTTCGAGCCTCTGGGTGGATTTGAGTTGTGCGACGAGGATGAGGTCGACTTGCTTTGGCATATCCCTGCCCCAAGGATTGCCCCGGTAAGGGCCTGGACCTCGTTAGTACTACAAATTAAATCCTTGACCCTTGCAATGTCTCTGCGGGCATGCAACGGAAGGGCCAACAACGACAGTTCCGGCCTACCCACATATAATAGGACTAATCGTACTTCCACCATTGACTACCTCATGTTGGAAACCAAACATTGGAACAGGTTTAAAGACTTTAGGGTTGTTCCAAGGCACGACAGCGACCACAACGCGTTGGTCCTGACGCTTAAGCCTGGTGCATTTGGACTAATTATTCCTGAATCCAGCCCTAATTTGATAGTGCCACCCTATATTATATCCAATAACAGGAGAAGGGTTAAATGGCCTTCTTGTCTGGACTCTCCCACCCGTCTTGCAGAAATTTACCAGATCGCTACCCCACTAATAAGTGACATGGGGAGCTCTACCTCTCATGGGCAGATTATAGAGATCCACAGAAAGTTAGTAGTGAGTCTAGGGGATGTATTTTATCCAGTTAGTTGGACTAAGTTGCGTAGGACTATAACACACCCCTGGCATGACCACGCCTGTAAAAAATCAAAGAAAGATCTTCTTACAGCAATTAAATCTAAGGACACCCTAAAAATTCGAGCATCAAGACTGCTGTATAAGAAGGAACTCTTCAGGGCTAAGAGTGAGTGGGAGGAATCCAGATGGGATGAGCTGAGACAGGCACTCCTCTTAAAAGATTCTAAGAACTTCTGGGCCATTGCTACCTCCTCGGCGGGAGGTGAGAGAGACGCTGGGGTCTCGAATATCGCTCCCATAGTGTGGGAGGCGCATTTTGAGTCACTTTACACAAGTCCTGAGTTGGGGGCACCTGCGTGCCAAGGTCGGGACAAGTTGTCTAAAGTGGCTTTGGTCCTTTGGACCTGTATGGCCCAGGATCTCCGGCACGAGCATCGACTGCCGGGGGTCCTGGGGCCCGGGGTTTTGGTCACCCGGACCTGTATGGCCCAGGACCTCCCGCACGAGCATCGACTGCCGGGGGTCCCGGGGCTTCCTCCTGTCAAAATCAGGACATCATGCCAGTTCCCGGGATTTCATCGGCCCCAGACCCCCCGCACGAGTATAGACTGCCGGAGGCCTTGGGCCCTGGATACCAGATAGAGCAACTGGATGCCTACGAGAGGATCGCCACTAATAATCTAGACTCCATCTCCCTCAAGGAAGTTGAATCGGCAATTGAGAGACTGCCTCCGAATAAAGCCCCCGGCCTTGACAAGCTCCCGGGAGACCTTTTTCGTTCCCAACCAAAAATCTGGGCTCCATACCTGGTGGTCTTGTTTAATGCGGTCTTACAGGGTTCCGCATTACCTGAGACCTGGCTGGGAGCCGAGATTGTTCCGATTTTTAAAAAGGGCTGCCCGCTCGTCCCATCCAACTACAGACCAATCAGCTTACTTGACACCACCCAGAAGCTGATGGGCCGAATCCTACTCGATAGATTATTGGGCTGGATGGAGGAGAATAAAACTTTGACCACCCTCCAAGCCGGATTTAGATCAGGGGTCTCGACCATGGACCAGATCTTCCGGCTCCAGGTCCTATACTGGAAAACTGCAAGAGTAGAGGGTGGAAGCCTCTACCTGGTCTTTGTGGACCTGCGGGCCGCATTCGATCTGGCTCCCAGGGAGAGGCTCTGGACGGTGTTGGAGGAACTTGGTCTCCCTACCTACTTATTAGATGCCCTAATCAGACTTCAAACTGGGAATTATGCACAGGTGAGGTGTGGGAGCAACGGGGAATTATCAGCTCGCTTCCCTGTTACCCGGGGCGTACGCCAGGGCTGCATACTGGCCCCCACTCTTTTCAGCCTGTATGTCAATGGTCTGATAGATGAACTTAACGGCGTTAGGGATAACGATGCTCAGCGCCTGGCCACTGGCAGGGTGCCCGCTCTGATGTTCGCGGACAACACTTTGTTGTTGTCGCGGACATCATCGGGCATCCAGCGGGTCCTGGACGGGTTTGTGTCCTTTTGTGCCTTGCGGGGATTGGAGGTCAACTTGGAGAAAACCAAGTTTATGATTTTCAATCCCCCGAGGCACACCCGCCCAAATCCTGCACTGAATGGAACTCCCCTAGAGCGAGTTAAGACTTTAGTATACCTGGGGGTCACGTTGACTGAGCACTTTGCATGGGATCACCAAGTTTCTAAATCTTCCCTGAGACTGGCACAGATTATGGGAGGCATAGGCAGATTTCACAGAGCCTCAACTTTTAGTATTAAATCTTTTTATACAGAGCCTCAACTTTTAAACCAGTTACCCCTGTCCTTGAGATATATAAAACACAGGTCAGGTCTGCAGCTTTGTACGCTGCAGAACTTTGGGGACACACGAACGTCTACAACTCATTGAAGGTTGAACAGGCCTTAATGCGACACCTGGTTGCCCTTCCCCAAAGCACACCTCTCATACCACTACGCTTGGATCTAACGAATTGGCAGCTGCACGACCTCTGCTCTACTGGAGAAGGCTCTGGTCTGTGCCGGAGCTCGTATCCTTTAGAGAAGAGTTCATTGCAATTTGGGGGCAGCTAAAGAATAAGAACATACCTTGGTTGGTTCATGTAAAGGCTCTCCTCTACCAAATTGGTCTGCCCCAACTATGGGACACACCAGAGGACAGCTGCGCGAGGACGCAAAGGTCTGTATTAGTGGCAGCTGTAAGGTCATATAACCTCAAAACACTATATTGCTCGACTTCCCTGGACAGGCTGTCTACTGAGTTCCTACTGATGAAAGTTGAATCCAGGACGGAGGTGTTCTTGGACTTAGTGCAGCCTCCACTTGCAAGAAAATTATACATCCAACTGAGGCATGGCTCTATACCGATTGGGGCATTGACATCTAGATGGGCAAAATCGATGGAGGCCAACTGCCCTGCTTGTAACTACTGTAGGGAAGACATTGTACATATCTTCTTTTTCTAACTGGCATATAGTGAAATTCGGAAATGCTGGATTATTCCATTGTGTAAAAACCTGGGTTTCAGACAATGTGCACAAGCTTGCAGAGTTTTAACCTACGATACCGCCCCTCCCATTGTTTTTGCTGTCTCCCGATTTCTACACAGCATGTGGCGGAGAAGAACTGTTTTTATTAATGAGAAATAATGGCTCACTGCTTTTCATTTTATCTCATCTTTGATAACTTAACGTTTAATAACTTTTTAAATTGTCTGTATTTATGGTTTTATTTCTGTGCCTGTACATATTTTATTGCACTTTTATGGTCATTGACCGAAATAAAGTTATCAAATGAATGAACATTTCTTATTGTGTACAATGTATTTTTATCATGATCTTTTAGAATGTATACATTAATCAGCTTTAACATGTTTTAATGTGCAGTCCAGGAGACAATTTTTCTTTTCTACTGTGTGGTTTTATGAGTGTAACTCGAATAAAGCTGAAATTGAAATTGAATATATGCAGTTTGCATGCAGCTCTTTGATGACAGTTCTTAGCTCACTGTTCCATGTTAGGATTTTAACATCTATCCTGCTAGCAACAAAAGTATCTTTCTGACAAAGGCACTCACCTATTTAAACTATATGCACTTTATAATCTGCATGGTACACATTCTTTGCAGCATGCATATTAACACTATGTACTACCATAAAATGAAGAAAAACCTCCACTAGACAAAACTCCTTCTCTCTCCTGGAAGAACATTAATTACGAGAGTTATCTTGACATTTTCATTGTTAAGTAAAAATTGCCGGAGTCCAGAAAGGAGGCAGCAGGTCCTTTTTAAACCATAAAATACTTCCAAACAGAGCGTCCCCTCGAAGAGTCCTCAACCAGTGCAGTGGCACCGGTCACACCGCCCTTGATGGCCCTGTATGCCACTGCACTCTACGCTACACCACTCTGCTCTAAATCACTGTACTCTATGCTAATTCACTACACAACTTTACTCAAAACTAATGCACCCTATGCTACTGTCTCTACGCAAGCTACTTTGCACCACTGCACTTTACGCCACTATACTCTACAACATTCTGCTCTATGCCACTGCACGCTTTGTTACTCTACACCATTGCACTCTACACCACTCTATTCTACTTTGCACCACTATATTATATGTCACTGCTCTCTGCCCCACACTAAGCCACTGCACTCTCCATGACTGCACTCTATGCCACTGCACCACTCTACTCTATGCCAATGCACTCTACACCACTACACAGCACTTCACTTTTATGCCACTGCACTCTGCCCTTTTTTTTTTAACAAAAAGGGTGTTGGGCCTAATACCACAGATTAGTAACATTTAGGCACAAACCACTTTGGCAACTAAAGTGGTTTGGGGTTAGACAATTACAAAACCAATTAAATGACAACACATCAAAATGCAAAAAAAATTACTAGTCCTTCAATTATACAAGTAACAATGGCGGCACAGGTTATTTACAAATCTCAAAACTGCAACCTGCCAACAACAGCTGGTCATATATAATACGATTACAACAGGCAAATTGCCCTGCTTGCACACTGTGTTACTCTGTGGCTCAAATGGGGATTGTGACTAGCTGGATCGGTCGTGGTGTTGTCATTTAATTGGTTTTGTAATTGTCTAATGTCAAATGTGCTGTTGCCATTCATGTTGTGTCCAATTTCTTTATTGATTGTTCTTCTTGGTTTTGACATGATACAAATGTTGAACGTGTATACTAAAGAGTAATTGAATCATGAAGGTGTGATAAAAACACCAAACCACTTTAGTTGTCAAAGTGGTTTGTGCCTAAATGTTACTAATCTGAGTCACACACCCAAACATCTTGCTGTACAAAACTGCACTCTGCCCGGCACCACTCTACTCTACACCACTCCTTCCTACGCGAATTCCCTCTTCATCACTCTACTCTGCAACACTGCTCTCTCTGTCACTGCACTCTACACCACTCTACTCTGCATCGCTCCACTCTACACCACTCTACTCTAAGCCAATCCACTCGAGGACACTCTAATCGACTCTGCATCACTGCACTCTACGCCACTCTGCTCAATACCACTGCACTCTACACCACTTCACTCTACTCTGAAACAATGTACTCTGTGCCACTGAAGTCTACACCACTATTCCACTGTGCGCCACTGACCTGTACTTCACTCCACACTATGTCACTCTATTCTACACCGCTGAACTCTATGCCACTGCACTCTACATCAATGCTCTCTACACCACTTTACTCAAAACCAGTACACTGTATGCCACTGCACTCTGTGCCAGTCTACTCTGCACCACTGCACTGTACACCACTAGACTCTAATCCATTGCACTGTATGCCACTCTACACCACTGCACTCTACAACACCCTATGACACTCTACTATGTGCCACTTTACTCTGCGCCCTTGCACTCTACTCTGCACCACTCTACGTCACTATATGCCAATGCACTCCAGGCCATTATACTCTACTGTGCACCACTGCACTCTACACCACTCCAGTCTAGCCCACTCCACTCTGCACCACTCCACCCTGAAACACTGCACTCTGCGCCTCTAAGCTATACCACTCTACTCTACCCTGCACCACTCCAATCTACACCACTTCACTCCACACAATCTACTCTATGCCACTGCACTCTACGCCACTCTGGACCCCTCCACTTGATGCCACTGCAATCAATGCTGTAGCACTCTACTCTACACTACTCTACTCTATGCAACTACGCTCTACCCTGCCCCACTATACTCTACCTTGCACCACTCCACTCTGAAACAATCTAATCTATGCCACTCTACTCCACTCAGAGCTGCACCACTCTATGCCTCTGCAGTCTACACTATGCCACTGTACTCTAAACCACTACACTCTACACCAATGCACGCTACACCACTTTACTCAAATCCAGTGCACCCTGCACCACTGCACCTACGCCATCTACATTACACCACTGCACTTTAAGCCACTATACCCTACAACATTCTACTCCATGTCACTGCACTCTATGCCACTGCACGCTATGTCACTTTACACCACAGCACTCTACATGACTGCACTCTACACCACTCTATTATACACTGTACTCTATGTCACTGCTCTCTGCCCCACTCTATGACCGTGCACTCTCAGACTCTAGTATGCATGACTGCACTCTGTGCCAGTGCACTCTATGCCATTGAACTCTACTGTGCACCACTCAACTCTACGCCACTGTACACCACTGCACTCTGCTCCACTGTAATATACACCTCAGTACTCTACTCTGCAATACTCCAGTCTACCCTGCACCACTCCACTCTATGCCACTTCACCCTATGCCACGCTACTCCACTCTGTGCCATTCCACTCTATGTCATTGCACTGTACGCCAATGCAATCTACTCTGAGGTGCTCTACTCTATGTCACTGCATTCTATGCTACTCTGCATCACTGCACTCTATGCCAATGCACATTACACCACTTTACTCAAAACCAATGAACTCTACACCACTGTATTCTACGCAAATCCACACTGCACCACTGTACTTAATGCTACTTCACTCTAGGCTACTCTACTCTACGTCACTCCACTCAAAGATACTCCAGTCTATGATGCTCTACTCCATTAAACTCTGCTCCACTGACACTCTACTCCACTCTATGCCACTCCACTCTAAGCCTATCTAGGACACCACTCCACTCAACGATGCTGTACACTACTATATGCAACTTTACTCCACTATTTTCTATGACTCACTACACCACTCTACTCTATGCTATACCAATCTATGACAATCTACTTTGCCCTATGCCACTTTACTCTACAACACTCTACGCAATACCCTCTACACCACTCCACTCTGCTCTACACCACGCCATGACATCTATGCCACTTCACTCTACGAAACTCATCTCAACTTTAACATTGTACTCCACTCAACGCCACTCAATGTTATGCCCTTTCAACGTTATGCCCTTTCACTCTACAACACTCTACTTACTTCACAACAATCCACAACACAGTATGCTACACCGTGACACTCCACCTCACTCCTTTCCACACCACTCAACTATACGCCACTCCTTAACACTCCACTCGACTCTACTTTACAACACTCCACTCCATTCCACACTACTATCCTTAATCTCACTAACATTTAGCCATGCTGAACAGTAGCCACTTTGTTGTACAACATTTCTAAAACAAATTGGTAAAGCCAATACCTCTTGCATAGGAGAGACCTATTGGTTTTGCCAATGCTTGTTTATGGAGTGGCCTTATCCTAGCTTTCAGATTGGACATCTACTAGACCCCATTGTCCTGAAATAATTCCCAGAATAGGTGTCTTTTTAAGTATCTTTTTACACTAGGTAGTGCTGTTCTCATAACCTCCTTTTTCCTAGTAAGGCACAAGCATTTGCTAGGACGTTAAACCAAGCTTATATTGTTCTGTGTAAGAATTTCCCCATCGTTTCATTGTTATTGATCCTTTCTTCGGCATCAACTGGCTACAGTATGAGAGCCCGCATCTTAGGGTTCCAAATGAACTCCAGTTTGAAAAATATGAATTTGTTTAGATCATCAAATCTTGTTTGTTTCTGCTGGCATTTTGTAAAACTTCCATAATTCCAGCCCTTACCCTCACTAAACATTGAGCAGTATTACAAATGACTCTATCAGGGGTTCAAAATGTCTCTGCTATTACAATTATGGTAAACAATTTTTTACAAATTGTTAACGATAAAACTTTTTTTCCCACTCAACTTTTCCGAAAGTAGCCTTACCTGAAACGTGGAAGACAATCTTTGACTTCCTGTCTTTTTCCTCACTTTCTTGCATTTTGTGTGTTTGGTTACAAGTTTATCCTCTGTGGTAGCCTAGTCGAATGATTCATAAAGTGGAGCTATACATCTGTACAGACCCAAATTACTAAAGGGATGAAATACACCTATTGAGGCAAAGCTGTGAAGAGTGTACCTTCAGCCGAGTCCTTTCTAACTGCATTATTTAATTTTTAAATTTTTTAGTAAACCCTTTGAACAGACAGAACCTTCAAGGCACTCAAAAGTAGTATTGGGAGAGGCGAAGTACAGCAAAAGTCATTGGAAGCTTGAAAAGAGTTAAAAACCAAATGCTGTTTCGGATGAAAAAGCAGGAGCAGAAAGATTCAACGGATGAAGCCAATGAGAATGTAGAGGTCTATTCAAGAATCGCTTATACATTATCTTGGGAAGCAATAAGTGATTTCGGACAGGCAACTGTAGGTATTTGGCCCTAAACCTGATATCCTTAAAACCTATATGTCAAACCGTTAGCCCTTAATCCTATACCATTATCACCAACCCCTCCTCCTCACCCTTAACTGTATACGCCTAAACCTTAGCTCCTATACCCAAACACTCATAAACCTCAACCCTGTATCCCAAATGTATTCACATAACCATATACCCCACAATATTAATCCCATACTCCGAACCCTATAACCTTAACTTTTACCCTATGTGCATACCCATGATCTTTATACCCTGTAATCTTAACCATGTACCCCAAACCACTATAACCTATACTCTTAAACCCATATCAAAAACCATTAACCTAAACCCATAAACCTCTAACTTTATCCCTATACCCTTAAGCCCTTTCCCCAAAATATTAACATATATAACATATGCCCTTGACCCTATACTCCTAGCCTTCACTCCTAACCCTTAACTCCCTAAGCCCTGTCACTTACCCATACCATAATATCTACACCCATAACCCATCCCATACCCTTAACACCAAATCCATAAGCCTTAAACTCTCTCTGCACTGTCCTTAAATCACTATAATTTGGGAACAAACACATTGGGAAGTGTTTCTTTAGGCCTGATTACGAGTGCGGTGGTTGTAAGACCACTGCACTCGTGGGCAGTGGTCCATCTGCCGCATTATGACTCTAAAAGTTGTTGCGGCGGAGGGCCACCAGCTGCACCAACAAAGAGTCGTTCCCTGGCAGTGGTGGAGCTGCGCCACAATGCAATATGCTCAGTGGGACTGGCGCAGTCCAGCTGAGCATATTACACGTTCCTACACCACCAGCCTTCATTGCAGGAGGCCCACCATGAAAAGGCTGGTGGTGCAGGAACAAAGGGGGCATTACTGGACTCCCATAGCCCCGCCATTGGGATACATTCTGGGGGTACAACATCTGCTCCGTGTTGGTACTCTCCCAAAGGTACAGCACTGCATGGATCTCACCGTCCATGCAGTCCTGGAATTTTTTTGACGTTTCCATTGCGGTGCCTGTTTTCTAGGCAGCACTATGGGAAAGGCAAAGGACCGTCCAACTTACACAAGTTCAACTCGTAATAAGGCGGGCAGTCCTTGCGCGGCTTTGGCACTGCTGTGTCGGTGGAGAGCCGGCACAGTACCGCCAAAATCGTAATCTGACCCTTTATTCAAAGCATTTATTTTCAGAAGTATTGCTTTGGAAAGTATGAGGAAATACCTGGGACTTTAGTTTAGCTATCTAAAGCAATAGAGGTGTTTTTTAAGGCTTCACAAATTAACATTTTTCTTCAGTTTTAAATAAAAAATTACTCTTCCTCATATTAGTACAGTCAGTTTAAATATATATCTGTATGTATATATATATATATATATATATATATTCACTGAAAAAACCATAGGTTATAGACCATATATAGTTAGGAATTAGCATTTAAAAAACCTTATTTTACTCACACAAAACCATTGAAATTCCATATATAGTTAGTTGCACTAACTATATATCGCGCACCCGCAATCCACTGCTGATGATGTCACATATTACATCATTCATGACATGGTCAGTGACATCACTGATGACATCACTGATGACATCTCAAATGACATCACTGATGACATCATCCAGTGACTGTGTGTTTCTGTAAAGTTGAAATATGTTTTACATATTGAAGAATGAGTAGATGTAGAAGTGTCTGGATGAAGGATTTAGTAGGTGCGTGACTGACTGTATGAGTGAGTGATTAAATGTGTCTCACTGAGTGCATGGGTTAGTGACTAAACTGTCTTAATTTGTGCATCATTATGTCTGTTGTTCTGTAAACTGCTGCATGTGTTGATCAGTAGCTATATGAGTAACTATATGGGTTATTGATTGATTGCCCAAGTATTTGTATGGGAGACTGAGTGTGTGTGTGGCTGGCTGGGAGGTGTGTGACTCTGTGCAGATCAATGTGTACTTGTATCAATGATTGTATAAGAGAGTAATTATGTGTTAGTATATGTTTCAAAATGTAAGGTGCTCTATGTTTAACTGTATAGATTAGAAAATGGAAGTGTGATTGATTCTTTACAGGACTGACTAGGTGTGTGAGTAACTCCATGGATGAGTGACAGAGTGTGAGAGTCTGTATAGGTGTATGAGTGCATATGATAGTGTTGTAAAGATGAGTGATTGTATGTATGAATGATTGTATGGGTAAATGAGTGAATGTGTGTGTAAACATAGGAATCACTGAGTGCGTATGTAGTAACTAGTATTGGTGTGTCAATGGTTTCAAAAATTATACTCTGTATTTAACACTGGGTGTAACAGAGGTTATATTAAAGTGTGAGGAGATGCATTGTATTGTCACATGAATGATATCATCAGTGATGTGGTCATTGATGTCAAATGAGATGTCATCAGTGATGTCATCAGTGATGTCATTTGAGATGTCATCAGTGATGTCACTGACCATGTCATGAATGATGTAATATGTGACATCATCAGCAGTGGATTGCGGGTGCGCGATATATAGTTAGTGCAACTAACTATATATGGAATTTCAATGGTTTTGTGTGAGTAAAATAAGGTTTTTTAAATGCTAATTCCTAACTATATATGGTCTATAACCTATGGTTTTTCAGTGAATTTTCAAGGTTTTGTAAATGCTAATTCCTAACTATATATGGTCTATAACCTATGGTTTTTTCAGTGAATTTTCAAGGTTTTGTAAATGCTAATTCCTAACTATATATGGTCTATAACCTATGGTTTTTTCAGTGAATTTCAATGGTTTTTTAATAGCAAATATCATAAGCTGTCGAATGTCAAGTACGTGGTAAGTAAAAACATTTTCGTGTTTATGCACACTGATCTGCTTTGATTGCTGCCCCCCACCCCTCATTTCTATTAGGAGTACTCTCTCTTTGCAGATAGTGAAGGGTAGTTAACGCAGCCCTTTGCCCCCTTTGTAATCCGTCGTGCCTGCTTCTCTCTCCATTTGATTGATTGTTCTCTTTGGTTCATTCTCTATTTACAAACAAGCACAGAGTCGCAATACTCTGTTTAGTCTTTGCAGATAGCGAAAAATCGTGTAAAAAAACAAAAGGAATCGAGCAAAATCAGTAGGCCACTAATGGGATCTCTTTTGACCTCGCTAAAATAGAAACATTAGGAACAACCTGTTGAAAATAGCAATGCGTATGTATATAAGCGGCGTTCATTTGTGTTCACAGTACCCCTTGTTGATTGTTTCAATCGAGCATTGAATTGTTCGAAGTTAATTCTCTTAAGGATCTTCTCTACCTGCAAACAAGGAAGAATAGGAATATTCTATCTCCCTTTGCAGATAGTGAAGGGTAGGTAACGCAAGCCTTTAACACGTCGTACCTATTTCATTCCTCATTGATTGATTGATTGTCCGAACATTGACTGTTTGGGAATTAGTTCTTTTTGGAGGTATTCCCTGTTTGCAAATAAACGTAGGAAAATCTTTGCAAGTAGTGAAAGGGTACGTAATGCGGACCGTTCTCCCCCGTTGTAATCTGTCATGCCTATCTACTCCCCACTGATTGATGCACCTTTTTCACCCGGACCATTTACTAGAGATACGTCATCTGGCCCGACCAGAGAGCACCCCTAGTGAAAAGGACATATGCAATAATAACGAAGTGATCACTGTATCCTGTTAACAGAAACTTTACCATGAAACAACCTGGAAAGAAAAAAATAGGAAAACGAAAATCAGTAGGCCACTGATGAACATGAACTTTTATTAAACAACGAACAAAGAAACGATAACATAACGTAATGATAAAACCTATTAATGTCCTAGAAACAAGAAAACGTTAAAATATGCCAGTGGTGAGAGACCAGAAAAACAGTAAGAGAAACCAAATCACCCCTCGCTGTCCCACCGCCTGCCACGCCAAAAAAATCGATAGACTAGGGAAAATGCAAGTCAGTAGAACATCCACCCCCACTCTGGAAACTTCCAAGGTGGGGCAGGGTTCCGGCTACGCCCAGCCGGGAGCAGCCCATATAAGGCAGGTCCTGCTGCCACGCCTCGGCCAGGAGATCCTAACGTAGGGTGTAGCCGAAGGAGAGGCCGAGGCCAGCGGGACCCGGCCAGGGGATTGCCTTTACAACGCTGAACAGTTGCAGGGGGGGGGAATGTCTCCTCGACCCTCCCCTCTCTCTCCCAGTCCGGCCGCGGTGGCCCTTGAGAGTTGCAGGTAGTCCCGCCACATGCTCTTCCGGTCCGACCACCAACGGTCGGGGGGCCGAGGCCGACGGGATCCGGCTGCAGCCGATAAACCAAGAAACCCGTTCATGGGGCCAGAGCCAGGGGCGTCCGGCCGACATCCACCGGAAGCCCGGCCCGAAGACGGACGGGACACTTCTTTCTTTTATAATGGCTGCGACAACACTGGGGGGGGATGTCTTGCACATGCCTCCGACCCCCCCCTCGTCCTCATCGCCTGGTCCGGCCATAACAAATCTCAAGCGAGACGCCGTGGGGTGCACTGGGAGGGAGAGACGGTGCGAACAGGCCTCTCCCGCCTCCCCAGGTGGAGACTTCCCAGCTGCACCCTCAGCGCTCCAGGCGCCCGGAAAACGGTTCTTCCACTGTGGCCATGCTGCAACGTCTCGCCCGGCAGGGTGGAGCCCGTCCGCTCATGTGACCCCGCGATCGCCGGTAGCTGCCGAACTCTCAAAATGGCGGTCGACCTGGCAAGAGCGGGCCCAGCATAAAGAAATGGCCCGGTCACTGGTTGACTCCACCACCGTAGTCCTCCACGACCTTGAAGATTCTAGAGGAGCCGCGGGAGTCTCCGACCCCCGATGGGGAATGACTGCCATGATCGCCCGTGGAGTGACGAAACTGTATCCGCGGGACGTCGGCGCTCCCATGCTGGCGCCAGCCTCACTTTGAATTACTAGAATCCTGCAGACCTCACTTCCGGTGAAAGCACAGTGTGACCCGGTAGGAAAAATTATTGCACCCCCTCCCCTTTTTGACTGATAGTTCAAACCACCGATCCTTTCCTTTGCCCTTTTAACGGAACTTTGGACTGCCTCCCCCTCTTTTACATTTTCTAGAGAAAACAAAACATTAACCACTACATTAGCATAGCAGTTGACACCAGAACTGTTTTCAAATTGAAAACCAACAACATCTTCAACAGAATCCTTTTTGTTTCTGCTGTGACCCTGCTACAGCACAGGCATTGTCCCCAGCAGTAATTCTGCAATGCCGGTAAGAATAGCTGTGGTGCCTACTGGACTCACTCACCCCCGCGGCGCCCCACGCCATTTTTTGCTGGGCGGCAACTTACTAGACATCACTTTCGTGCCATCTAGATTTCAGCGCGTTCTGCTGCCTTGGAACTATTCGCACAACAGACCGCTACTGACAAGAATATTTCATTATTGGTGCTGTCAATTTCAATAAATCTATTGGATAATTAAAAAGAAATTGCCACGGTCTCTTCGTTGTTTAAATGTTTTTACTGTTTTTGTTTTGTTGTATATATTTATATGTTATTAAAGTTTTATATTCCTACTACTTTGTTGGAGTGCTATATATTTTTAATGTGACACATAATTGTAAAAACTTTGATGTACAAAGAGTCATTCATAGAATCTTCCGCTTCAGGCTCGGTCCCCTCCCCAATCACAATACAGGATGGTTTTCAGATAGTAGGAACACGTGTGGTGTGACGGATCTCATCGAGTGTGGGCCTTGATCTACTATAACTCCTTTGAAGAGGGGTGATTCTTTACAGCTGGGGCCATAAACTACATCTGCAGGGCTAGCTGATAGCCTGGACAATCGGACACAGAGAAAGAGGAGTGTCAGAGGGTGCGGTAGTGAATAGGGCGAAAGGGAGGTGTCGGGCGGGCACAGAGTGTGATTCTCAGGGAAGAGCAGCGCAGATGGGGGGAGGTTTATTGCCCATGCATAAGACAGAGAGCGGTGGTGACCAGTGCCTAGGGAAGATGCTTGCGTGGGTGAGGAGCCATGCTACGAATCGACAGCGTGCAGAGAGTGGGTCTGGTCAAGACACCTAAAATGGCTGCCGTGCACGACAAAAGTGTGGCATTTCAAAAAAGGCAAGATGGCGCAGACAATGTTTTTCAACACTTCCTCATTTCCTTCGAATCAAACGTTAACAGACGTTGGGGCATATTACCAAAGTTAAGCGATATTTATCGCTAACGATGCTTACCAACCAATTTTTTACCACTAAGCATCGTCAGAAATTATCGAAGATAAACCTTACTATTATCAAGGTTTATCGCAAATGCGATAATAAACGGCCGCAATGCATGAATATCGCTAAAAACTCAGCGATATTCATGCATTACCGAGCTAATGCTCTTAGCCATGTTATCCACCTCCCATTGGATAACATGGCTAAGAACTGCTCAGGGCAGGTGTTACTTTTTGGAGATATTCGCGCTTAGCGCGAATATCTCCAAAAGTTGGTAATAGGAGATAGATATCTTGCATGTTGTAATGCAAGTTATTGTGGTATATGGAACTCATACCATAATCTCTCAGGAAAGCAGAAACTGATCCTTTTGGGACCGCCTAAAAAGGCCTAGGGGGTGAGGAGTACTCTACTTTGCCCCCTTTTCACGTTCCGAACTATTTTATTTTACTCTCTTCTGTAATTACACAAAATACCAGCGATAAGATGCATCGGAGACACACAGTGAGAGAAAGGAGGCCGGAGATGAAGAAGACATGTCAAATACACATTGGAGATAATATAGTGGCAGAAGGGAAGTAAATATGAGTAAACTTACCATGTAACATAAAAATGTTGCACTCTATACTATAAGTCTCATTTTATACTACAATCACTTCGCTACAACCTCATAAATTAAAAATAAAAATGAATAATGTCTCAAACAATTTTTGATTTCTAAATATAAATTTATTCTTCAGAATTTTCTAAATTTGAAAGAACTAGTAACATGTCCTCATCAGCAATGTCCTCATTAAAAGTCTCCAATGATGATTCTTGTAACTCTATGGTCTCCAAACACTCGATAAATTCGCCATCAAGAGATTGATAAAAAAAATCATTCAAGTCATCTCCTCCTTGTGACAATATTTCATTATTGGTGCTGTCAATTTCAATCAATGTAGTGGAATCATTCAAGTCATCTCCTCGTGACAATATTTCATTATTGGTGCTCTCAATTTCAATCAATGTAGTGGAATCATTCAAGTCATCTCCTCCTTGTGACAATATTTCATTATTGGTGCTGTCCATTTCAATCAATCTAATGGAATCATACAAGCCATCTCCTCCTTGTGACAATATTTCATTATTGGTGCTCTCAATTTCAATCAATGTAGTGGAATCATTCAAGTCATCTCCTTGTGACAATATTTCATTCTTGGTGCTGTCCATTTCAATCAATCTAATGGAATCATACAAGTCATGTCCTCCTTGTGACAATATTTCATTATTGGTGCTCTCAATTTCAATCAATGTGTTGGACAATTCAAAAGAAATTGCCACGGTCTCTTCATTGTGAGCCATTTTATTTTGAAATTGCTTGCTGTAAATTGCAGAAAAAAATAATCACTTTCATTTATCGTTTTTAGTAATACATAATATAAAACTAACTTTATCAAGTATTTAGTATAACAGAAGGACTGCAAATAAATAACAGAAAACATTTTTCAAATTATCTTCAAGTGTACAACATAGTTCCCCTTACAAATTAACAACTCACCTTTTTAAAAGTAGCAGAAGTGTTAGTACTGTGTAAATCAAACACCAGAAATTCACCACCAAAAATTCCTCACAAATGTACCTCAGACAGTAGTATCACAAAATGGCTGTGGTTTCCTCTCATTTGACATATATACATAACCAATTAACTTTCATCACACACAAATACAAAACCAAAGTAACATTTTAATTGGTTCTAAATTTCAACACTTTCAAATGTGTTTTCCCCATGCAATTTTCCATAGGACATTTACATACGTCTACAGCCTGAATGGCTGAACGGAATTACACCAAACTTGGCAAAATGGTACATCAAACCTAAGAGGTCAGGAAGGATCTACTATGCCCCCTTATGGTCATTTCCCCCTTCGCTTTGGCCTCCTCTTGTCTCTCAATCCTACCGAGGGACAAGATGGCGGCCGCTACGGACTGTTTGGAATGTTGACAGACGCCGGAGAACCAATCAGCTTCGCAAAGCTCCGTAACGCGAAAAGTACGCGAAGCGGAGCGCTGTTACAGATATATATCTTTTTTTGAACGTTAATTTCTCAAAATCCACTGGAGCACATATATTGAGACCTAGCAAAGGCACATCGGGCTACCAGTCCCTAATATTTTGCCAAGTTTCGTGCAAATCCATTCAGCCGTTCGATTATTATTATTTTGTTTTTTTTTTGCCCCGCGGGGCCCTTTTAAAACCTCCACATCAAAACTAGGGGGTCAGCGAGGATCTACTATGCCCCCTTATAGTTATTTCCCCCTTTGTTTTGACCTCCTCTTGTCTCTCGATCCTACCGAGAGACAAGATGGCGGCCGCTACGGACTGTTTGGAATGTTGACAGACGCCGGAGAACCAATCAGCTTCGCTTCACAAAGCTCCGTTGCGCGAAAAGTCCGCGAACCAGTGCGCTGCCCGGTCCGCTGTTACAGATATATATCTTTTTTTAAACGTTAATTTCTCAAAATCCACTGGAGCACATATATTGAGACCTACAAAAGGCACATCGGGCTACCAGTCCCTACAATTTTGCCAAGTTTCGTGCAAATCCATTCAGCCGTTCGGGCTAAAAGTGAGGCCAACCGCCCTATGGAAAACTCAATGTTAAAAACACGTTTTGGGACCCCCCTTTTTTCTCGGCCCCCCCTTGACGAACCCCCCCCCAAATTTTCCAGGGCTGCTCAGAAACAAAATGGGCCATTTTCCTGAAAATTTCAGCCAATTCCGTCCACAAACGCCAAAGTTATTAGACATAGAATTTTCAAAAAACCCATAGAGAAAAAATCCTAACTATATATACCTACTGGCGACCGCCAGTAGGTAATATATATATATATATATCCAAAGGAAATCCTGAGCCGTTGTATCCCAGGCGGCACTCAAGCAGGTAACGACCTCTTCCCCAAGAAAATGCAAAATGCTCAATAGCAGGCCATCCAACACCGTAGAGTGCAAGCAGTCATTGTTATTTATTCAGTGCAATTACGGGCAGCTGCCCTCCCTGACGCGTTTTGCTCTGACAAGCAGAGCTTGATCACATATATTCTCGTAGCAGTTCGGCATGTTGCTTTATGGGTGTCTAGAATGCAGATGGTGCACTTGGCAGCGCTTCGCCGCAAAATTCTGTTAGAGTTTGTGACTTTTTGTTTAAATAACAATATTTTCATTTTCCAGATTTGGGGTATGGCCATGGGCACCTGCTTCGCCCCCAGCTACAAACTTATTCGCTGGCTGGTGGGAGAAGCAGGTGGCCTGGTCTGATACAATGGATGAATGGGTGAATAAACAACCTCTTCATAATTTGGAGAGGGAAAGAGGAGTCTGCCAAATGATATATCAAATGCTTGAATGATAACAGTTTGAATCTTAAATTTACAAGCGAGATTAGTTCCTGCCAGGTCAATTTTCTAGACCTAAAAGTATTCATTAGTGCTAACAAAATCCACACTTACTTGTATAGAAAACCAACAGCTGGGAACTTGGTGTTTCATGAAACAAGTAGCCATCTGCCAAATCTAATAAAGAGCATCCCTTATGGGCAACTATTAGGAATAAAAAGAAATAGTTTGAGAGAGCGACTTATCAGGCAACAAAGGAGAGTATTCAGAGATTTGAAGCAAGAGGATATCGAAAGGGATTTTTGAAAGATGCACAGAAAAAAGTGGAGAAAAAAACGGCAGATCTACTTCAAGATGAGCCTAAGACAAAAGAAAGGAAGTTGACTAACAATTTTAGAATGATCACAAGCTAGTTGAATGCCGCGAGCCATGTAAGAAATATTCTGCGAAGGAATGGGCCAATATTACAATCAGACCAAGTAATGGGACAAGATCTTCCATCCCATCTGCAGCTGACATTCAGGAAATCGAGATCAATAACAGATCGGCTAGTAGAGAGCCATTTACCGGCTAACAAACAGCCTTCGAATTTAAAGTCTCTACCGGGTTTCTTTCCCTGTGGTAAATGCAAGTGAGTTCGTATTACATCAAAGGCCTTGTGGAGGGGAGGAAAATAACTAAATTCATGAATTGCAATACATCGCACACAGTTTACTGCCTAACTTCCCCCTGTGGACTTCGGTACATGGGAAGTACCATCGACCCAACGAAAATGCGCATCCTGGAACATCTGAGGGCAATAAGCAATAAAGACGTGAATTACCCGGGAGCACAACATTTTGCCAGTCACCATCAGAGCAATAGGTATTTGCTTAAGTACTTCTGTCTAGACCATGTACCACGAGACAGCAGAGGTGGTGATAGGGAGAAGAAGCTGTGACGACTAGAGTAGAGATATCTAATTGATATGCAGACAAACGTCTCAATAGTGGGGAGGAATTGGGGGTACATCTGTAGGGGAAAGAGGTGAAACCAAGAACAAAGAAAATAAATGTAAACAGTGAAAGAGCAGTTGAAGTATGAGATCTCATGTAGACACGGGTGGTTAGAATGAGAAATGCCCTTTCAGGGGACAATTATGTTTGTAGGCAATATGACTCACAAAATGTGAACATTGAGAGCAGGTAATAGGGTTAAAACTGTGATATACGCATACAATCGACCTAAGGTGGTCTAGGCATTTGTGTTGAATTATTGACGGGCTATGCTGAGATCAAGTGAGGAGTTTAAATTGTGAAAAATTATTAATTTGAATATAAGTAACACAGATCTGCTTATATACAATGTTCATGCTTGATGTGAAAATGTGGAATATAAGCCAAATGATTGTTGTTGTGCACGTTACAGGATGGCGGTTTATTATGACAAGTAACAGAGCCCCTCCTCTATGTCAATATTGTGTAATTGACATAAAAGCAATTGATTTTGTGGCGGCCGTGACATTGACGAAGGCACAACGCAGAAATGCGTTTGTTTATAGTGTGCACATAAATGCATCAGGTTAACCTCTATTGCGAGTGCTGGTCTTTTCCATAAGGAAGCTGGAGTTCATATAGCTGGAGCTCATATAGGAGCATATATATATATATATATATATATATATATATATGTATATGGTAACAAACTCACCTGCGCAAGTCACGTGGTTATAATGAAGCATGCAGGTAATGGTGCCCGAGCGAAGAAATCAGTTAGAACACAGACATCCTCTGATGAAGAAGCCTCCGGGCTTTGAAACGCGTTAGGAAAAGAACTTTGTTCATGTGGTGAAAACTTGCTGGTTTTATGAAATTAAAGCCTTTTGAAGCACTCCTCTGCGTGGGCGTCCTTGCTGCAAGGCAATTCTGTGATTAATTTTTACTCGGCAGCCTAGCCGAGAAGGATGCCCCACCATGGAAGTATGGAGCTGAAGGTCACTGAACTACGGACCTTTCAGCGCAGCTGGAGATAAATGAAAACGAACCGGTGCTTTCACCCCAGTCCACTTGGATTTCACTTTTAAAGAAAAAGACTTTGTTCTGAACTGCACCCACTTGGGTGAAAATAACTAACTTTCGCTGGAATGAAAACTACGGGTCCCAGCATGCCTGGTAACGAACTCACCTGCGCAAGTCACGTGGTTATAATGAAGCATGCAGGTAATGGTGCCCGAGCGAAGAAATCAGTTAGAACACAGACATCCTCTGATGAAGAAGCCTCCGGGCTTTGAAACGCGTTAGGAAAAGAACTTTGTTCATGTGGTGAAAACTTGCTGGTTTTATGAAATTAAAGCCTTTTGAAGCACTCCTCTGCGTGGGCGTCCTTGCTGCAAGGCAATTCTGTGATTAATTTTTACTCGGCAGCCTAGCCGAGAAGGATGCCCCACCATGGAAGTATGGAGCTGAAGGTCACTGAACTACGGACCTTTCAGCGCAGCTGGAGATAAATGAAAACGAACCGGCGCTTTCACCCCAGTCCACTTGGATTTCACTTTTAAAGAAAAAGACTTTGTTCTGAACTGCACCCACTTGGGTGAAAATAACTAACTTTCGCTGGAATGAAAACTACGGGTCCCAGCATGCCTGGTAACGAACTCACCTGCGCAAGTCACGTGGTTATAATGAAGCATGCAGGTAATGGTGCCCGAGCGAAGAAATCAGTTAGAACACAGACATCCTCTGATGAAGAAGCCTCCGGGCTTTGAAACGCGTTAGGAAAAGAACTTTGTTCATGTGGTGAAAACTTGCTGGTTTTATGAAATTAAAGCCTTTTGAAGCACTCCTCTGCGTGGGCGTCCTTGCTGCAAGGCAATTCTGTGATTAATTTTTACTCGGCAGCCTAGCCGAGAAGGATGCCCCACCATGGAAGTATGGAGCTGAAGGTCACTGAACTACGGACCTTTCAGCGCAGCTGGAGATAAATGAAAACGAACCGGCGCTTTCACCCCAGTCCACTTGGATTTCACTTTTAAAGAAAAAGACTTTGTTCTGAACTGCACCCACTTGGGTGAAAATAACTAACTTTCGCTGGAATGAAAACTACGGGTCCCAGCATGCCTGGTAATGAACTCACCTTTGCAAGTCACGTGGTTATAATGAAGCATGCAGGTAATGGTGCCCGAGCGAAGAAATCAGTTAGAACACAGACATCCTCTGATGAAGAAGCCTCCGGGCTTTGAAACGCGTTAGGAAAAGAACTTTGTTCATGTGGTGAAAACTTGCTGGTTTTATGAAATTAAAGCCTTTTGAAGCACTCCTCTGCGTGGGCGTCCTTGCTGCAAGGCAATTCTGTGATTAATTTTTACTCGTCAGCCTAGCCGAGAAGGATGCCCCACCATGGAAGTATGGAGCTGAAGGTCACTGAACTACGGACCTTTCAGCGCAGCTGGAGATAAATGAAAACGAACCGGCGCTTTCACCCCAGTCCACTTGGATTTCACTTTTAAAGAAAAAGACTTTGTTCTGAACTGCACCCACTTGGGTGAAAATAACTAACTTTCGCTGGAATGAAAACTACGGGTCCCAGCATGCCTGGTAACGAGCTCACCTTCGCAAGTCACGTGGTTATGATGAAGCATGCAGGTAATGGTGCCCGAGCGAAGAAATCAGTTAGAACACAGACATCCTCTGATGAAGAAGCCTCCGGGCTTTGAAACGCGTTAGGAAAAGAACTTTGTTCATGTGGTGAAAACTTGCTGGTTTTATGAAATTAAAGCCTTTTGAAGCACTCCTCTGCGTGGGCGTCCTTTCTGCAAGGCAATTCTGTGATTAATTTTTACTCGGCAGCCTAGCCAAGAAGGATGCCCCACCATGGAAGTATGGAGCTGAAGGTCACTGAACTACGGACCTTTCAGCGCAGCTGGAGATAAATCAAAACAAACCGGCGCTTTCACCCCAGTCCACTTGGATTTCACTTTTAAAGAAAAAGACTTTGTTCTGAACTGCACCCACTTGGGTGAAAATAACTAACTTTCGCTGGAATGAAAACTACGGGTCCCAGCATGCCTGGTAACGAACTCACCTGCGCAAGTCACGTGGTTATAATGAAGCATGCAGGTAATGGTGCCCGAGCGAAGAAATCAGTTAGAACACAGACATCCTCTGATGAAGAAGCCTCCGGGCTTTGAAACGCGTTAGGAAAAGAACTTTGTTCATGTGGTGAAAACTTGCTGGTTTTATGAAATTAAAGCCTTTTGAAGCACTCCTCTGCGTGGGCGTCCTTGCTGCAAGGCAATTCTGTGATTAATTTTTACTCGGCAGCCTAGCCGAGAAGGATGCCCCACCATGGAAGTATGGAGCTGAAGGTCACTGAACTACGGACCTTTCAGCGCAGCTGGAGATAAATGAAAACGAACGGGCGCTTTCACCCCAGTCCACTTGGATTTCACTTTTAAAGAAAAAGACTTTGTTCTGAACTGCACCCACTTGGGTGAAAATAACTAACTTTCGCTGGAATGAAAACTACGGGTCCCAGCATGCCTGGTAACGAACTCACCTTCGCAAGTCACGTGGTTATAATGAAGCATGCAGGTAATGGTGCCCGAGCGAAGAAATCAGTTAGAACACAGACATCCTCTGATGAAGAAGCCTCCGGGCTTTGAAACGCGTTAGGAAAAGAACTTTGTTCATGTGGTGAAAACTTGCTGGTTTTATGAAATTAAAGCCTTTTGAAGCACTCCTCTGCGTGGGCATCCTTGCTGCAAGGCAATTCTGTGATTAATTTTTACTCGGCAGCCTAGCCGAGAAGGATGCCCCACCATGGAAGTATGGAGCTGAAGGTCACTGAACTACGGACCTTTCAGCGCAGCTGGAGATAAATGAAAACGAACCGGCGCTTTCACCCCAGTCCACTTGGATTTCACTTTTAAAGAAAAAGACTTTGTTCTGAACTGCACCCACTTGGGTGAAAATAACTAACTTTCGCTGGAATGAAAACTACGGGTCCCAGCATGCCTGGTAACGAACTCACCTGCGCAAGTCACGTGGTTATAATGAAGCATGCAGGTAATGGTGCCCGAGCGAAGAAATCAGTTAGAACACAGACATCCTCTGATGAAGAAGCCTCCGGGCTTTGAAACGCGTTAGGAAAAGAACTTTGTTCATGTGGTGAAAACTTGCTGGTTTTATGAAATTAAAGCCTTTTGAAGCACTCCTCTGCGTGGGCGTCCTTGCTGCAAGGCAATTCTGTGATTCATTTTTACTCGGCAGCCTAGCCGAGAAGGATGCCCCACCATGGAAGTATGGAGCTGAAGGTCACTGAACTACGGACCTTTCAGCGCAGCTGGAGATAAATGAAAACGAACCGGCGCTTTCACCCCAGTCCACTTGGATTTCACTTTTAAAGAAAAAGACTTTGTTCTGAACTGCACCCACTTGGGTGAAAATAACTAACTTTCGCTGGAATGAAAACAACGGGTCCCAGCATGCCTGGTAACGAACTCACCTGCGCAAGTCACGTGGTTATAATGAAGCATGCAGGTAATGGTGCCCGAGCGAAGAAATCAGTTAGAACACAGACATCCTCTGATGAAGAAGCCTCCGGGCTTTGAAACGCGTTAGGAAAAGAACTTTGTTCATGTGGTGAAAACTTGCTGGTTTTATGAAATTAAAGCCTTTTGAAGCACTCCTCTGCGTGGGCGTCCTTGCTGCAAGGCAATTCTGTGATTCATTTTTACTCGGCAGCCTAGCCGAGAAGGATGCCCCACCATGGAAGTATGGAGCTGAAGGTCACTGAACTACGGACCTTTCAGCGCAGCTGGAGATAAATGAAAACGAACCGGCGCTTTCACCCCAGTCCACTTGGATTTCACTTTTAAAGAAAAAGACTTTGTTCTGAACTGCACCCACCTGGGTGAAAATAACTAACTTTCGCTGGAATGAAAACTACGGGTCCCAGCATGCCTGGTAACGAACTCACCTGCGCAAGTCACGTGGTTATAATGAAGCATGCAGGTAATGGTGCCCGAGCGAAGAAATCAGTTAGAACACAGACATCCTCTGATGAAGAAGCTTCCGGGCTTTGAAACGCGTTAGGAAAAGAACTTTGTTCATGTGGTGAAAACTTGCTGGTTTTATGAAATTAAAGCCTTTTGAAGCACTCCTCTGCGTGGGCGTCCTTGCTGCAAGGCAATTCTGTGATTAATTTTTACTCGGCAGCCTAGCCGAGAAGGATGCCCCACCATGGAAGGATGGAGCTGAAGGTCACTGAACTACGGACCTTTCAGCGCAGCTGGAGATAAATGAAAACGAACCGGCGCTTTCACCCCAGTCCACTTGGATTTCACTTTTAAAGAAAAAGACTTTGTTCTGAACTGCACCCACTTGGGTGAAAATAACTAACTTTCGCTGGAATGAAAACTACGGGTCCCAGCATGCCTGGTAACGAACTCACCTGCGCAAGTCACGTGGTTATAATGAAGCATGCAGGTAATGGTGCCCGAGCGAAGAAATCAGTTAGAACACAGACATCCTCTGATGAAGAAGCCTCCGGGCTTTGAAACGCGTTAGGAAAAGAACTTTGTTCATGTGGTGAAAACTTGCTGGTTTTATGAAATTAAAGCCTTTTGAAGCACTCCTCTGCGTGGGCGTTATTGCTGCAAGGCAATTCTGTGATTAATGTATATGTATATATATATGCACCAGTCTTTCTCCCAAACCTTGGAAAAAAGTGTGACCATGCTCCGGGGGACTGGAAAAGCCGCTTTATTTGAGTGAAGTTGCAAAAGCATAAAAAGGAAACTGCTGAAACGCTTGGCAGACGCGTTTCGTCCTTAGAATGGACTCTTCAGTGCCTGTTTCAGTTTCTTCTCCTTAAGGGGGCTCTTTTGCTGTTAGTTTATATCTTGCTGTGACCACTCCCAGTCACGTGGTTAAGCCACTCCTCTGCCTCACAGGTGTGTGATTCTCCTTGCGCAGTGCCTGCACCTCCAATGCATGCTGGATACTGAAGTTTGCTGCAGGGACCCATATAGTGAAGGGACCCACTAGACACCCGGTGATGCCTCCAACATGCCGTCGGTCAGCACTCCGCAGTCCGCAGCGGTCGAAGAGCAGGTAACAAAGAACTTTTCTGTCCCCCTTATCAGGCAGATAGTTCTGCCTCCTCTCTCCCCATGCACTGAGAACAGCACCTGGGGGGGCGACGCGATTTGCTGTTTTGCAACAAAAATACCAAGGTTTTTACAGGAAAGGTCGCGTAGCACCAGAACGAGAGGGCGGTCACAAAAGCCAGCTCCTGCTAGCCAGCTTACACATACGCACCAGTCTTTCTCCCAAACCTTGGAAAAAAGTGTGACCATGCTCCGGGGGACTGGAAAAGCCGCTTTATTTGAGTGAAGTTGCACAAGCATAAAAAGGAAACTGCTGAAACGCTTGGCAGACGCGTTTCGTCCTTAGAATGGACTCTTCAGTGCCTGTTTCAGTTTGTTCTCCTTAAGGGGGCTCTTTTGCTGTTAGTTTATATATATATATATGTGAACAAGGGCTCCTGTGGCCCGAAACGCAGCGTGCGTGGGTTATTGCAAGCAATAAAACATCTTGCAGGAAGTCCTGCGGGGTCCGAGTCTCCTTCTTTGCCGCCGCTATGTATATATATATATATATATATATATATATATATATATATATATATATATATATATATATATATATATATATATATATATATATATGCAACAATTTTCCCCGCGGAGGAAGGTGGAGCCGCACACGATAACCTGATGTTTGCCAATGGTCTTTTATTTTTCAATTACATTTTCAGAACGACATGGCACAAGACGCGTTTCGTTCTCCTTTGAACTTCTTCAGTTGTGGAACACCGTTCTTCTGGTAAAGCCGATTTGTTTCCACAGGTACACAGTAATTTAAATTGTTTCTCAAGCCTCCAGTGGTCAATTTTTGGCAGGTCACTTCCTGTTACTAAGCATGATGGTACCTGTAGTGCAAACGGTTCCCAGATTCCTTTAACAAAAGTTTTTATACCCTCCAGTGGGTGCGGTGTTGTTCCAATGTCGTGATTATTTATCCTTTACTTTTTTGGAATATTATCCGGCAACAGGTTTCCCCAATTCAGCCCCTCTTTTGGTTGGCACGTTGGGTCCAAAACCGGGTCCAGTACCCGGGAGCACCATATCCTCCTGGGCCGTATTCACGGAGCAACAGTGGGGTTCAATTCAGAGGGTATTTGGCACTCAGGATGGCAGCGCAGTCTCCTTCGGCGGAACCAAGCCGATTTTGTATTGCAACAATTTTCCCCGCGGAGGAAGGTGGAGCCGCACACGATAACCTGATGTTTGCCAATGGTCTTTTATTTTTCAATTACATTTTCAGAACGACATGGCACAAGACGCGTTTCGTTCTCCTTTGAACTTCTTCAGTTGTGGAACACCGTTCTTCTGGTAAAGCCGATTTGTTTCCACAGGTACACAGTAATTTAAATTGTTTCTCAAGCCTCCAGTGGTCAATTTTTGGCAGGTCACTTCCTGTTACTAAGCATGATGGTACCTGTAGTGCAAACGGTTCCCAGATTCCTTTAACAAAAGTTTTTATACCCTCCAGTGGGTGCGGTGTTGTTCCAATGTCGTGATTATTTATCCTTTACTTTTTGGAATATTATCCGGCAACAGGTTTCCCCAATTCAGCCCCTCTTTTGGTTGGCACGTTGGGTCCAAAACCGGGTCCAGTACCCGGGAGCACCATATCCTCCTGGGCCGTATTCACGGAGCAACAGTGGGGTTCAATTCAGAGGGTATTTGGCACTCAGGATGGCAGCGCAGTCTCCTTCGGCGGAACCAAGCCGATTTTGTATTGCAACAATTTTCCCCGCGGAGGAAGGTGGAGCCGCACACGATAACCTGATGTTTGCCAATGGTCTTTTATTTTTCAATTACATTTTCAGAACGACATGGCACAAGACGCGTTTCGTTCTCCTTTGAACTTCTTCAGTTGTGGAACACCGTTCTTCTGGTAAAGCCGATTTGTTTCCACAGGTACACAGTAATTTAAATTGTTTCTCAAGCCTCCAGTGGTCAATTTTTGGCAGGTCACTTCCTGTTACTAAGCATGATGGTACCTGTAGTGCAAACGGTTCCCAGATTCCTTTAACAAAAGTTTTTATACCCTCCAGTGGGTGCGGTGTTGTTCCAATGTCGTGATTATTTATCCTTTACTTTTTTGGAATATTATCCGGCAACAGGTTTCCCCAATTCAGCCCCTCTTTTGGTTGGCACGTTGGGTCCAAAACCGGGTCCAGTACCCGGGAGCACCACATCCTCCTGGGCCGTATTCACGGAGCAACAGTGGGGTTCAATTCGGAGGGTATTTGGCGCTCAGGATGGCAGCGCAGTCTCCTTCGGCGGAACCAAGCCGATTTTGTATTGCAACAATTTTCCCCGCGGAGGAAGGTGGAGCCGCACACGATAACCTGATGTTTGCCAATGGTCTTTTATTTTTCAATTACATTTTCAGAACGACATGGCACAAGACGCGTTTCGTTCTCCTTTGAACTTCTTCAGTTGTGGAACACCGTTCTTCTGGTAAAGCCGATTTGTTTCCACAGGTACACAGTAATTTAAATTGTTTCTCAAGCCTCCAGTGGTCAATTTTTGGCAGGTCACTTCCTGTTACTAAGCATGATGGTACCTGTAGAGCAAACGGTTCCCAGATTCCTTTAACAAAAGTTTTTATACCCTCCAGTGGGTGCGGTGTTGTTCCAATGTCGTGATTATTTATCCTTTACTTTTTTGGAATATTATCCGGCAACAGGTTTCCCCAATTCAGCCCCTCTTTTGGTTGGCACGTTGGGTCCAAAACCGGGTCCAGTACCCGGGAGCACCATATCCTCCTGGGCCGTATTCACGGAGCAACAGTGGGGTTCAATTCGGAGGGTATTTGGCACTCAGGATGGCAGCGCAGTCTCCTTCGGCGGAACCAAGCCGATTTTGTATTGCAACAATTTTCCCCGCGGAGGAAGGTGGAGCCGCACACGATAACCTGATGTTTGCCAATGGTCTTTTATTTTTCAATTACATTTTCAGAACGACATGGCACAAGACGCGTTTCGTTCTCCTTTGAACTTCTTCAGTTGTGGAACACCGTTCTTCTGGTAAAGCCGATTTGTTTCCACAGGTACACAGTAATTTAAATTGTTTCTCAAGCCTCCAGTGGTCAATTTTTGGCAGGTCACTTCCTGTTACTAAGCATGATGGTACCTGTAGAGCAAACGGTTCCCAGATTCCTTTAACAAAAGTTTTTATACCCTCCAGTGGGTGCGGTGTTGTTCCAATGTCGTGATTATTTATCCTTTACTTTTTTGGAATATTATCCGGCAACAGGTTTCCCCAATTCAGCCCCTCTTTTGGTTGGCACGTTGGGTCCAAAACCGGGTCCAGTACCCGGGAGCACCATATCCTCCTGGGCCGTATTCACGGAGCAACAGTGGGGTTCAATTCGGAGGGTATTTGGCACTCAGGATGGCAGCGCAGTCTCCTTCGGCGGAACCAAGCCGATTTTGTATTGCAACAATTTTCCCCGCGGAGGAAGGTGGAGCCGCACACGATAACCTGATGTTTGCCAATGGTCTTTTATTTTTCAATTACATTTTCAGAACGACATGGCACAAGACGCGTTTCGTTCTCCTTTAAACTTCTTCAGTTGTGGAACACCGTTCTTCTGGTAAAGCCGATTTGTTTCCACAGGTACACAGTAATTTAAATTGTTTCTCAAGCCTCCAGTGGTCAATTTTTGGCAGGTCACTTCCTGTTACTAAGCATGATGGTACCTGTAGTGCAAACGGTTCCCAGATTCCTTTAACAAAAGTTTTTATACCCTCCAGTGGGTGCGGTGTTGTTCCAATGTCGTGATTATTTATCCTTTACTTTTTTGGAATATTATCCGGCAACAGGTTTCCCCAATTCAGCCCCTCTTTTGGTTGGCACGTTGGGTCCAAAACCGGGTCCAGTACCCGGGAGCACCATATCCTCCTGGGCCGTATTCACGGAGCAACAGTGGGGTTCAATTCGGAGGGTATTTGGCGCTCAGGATGGCAGTGCAGTCTCCTTCGGCGGAACCAAGCCGATTTTGTATTGCAACAATTTTCCCCGCGGAGGAAGGTGGAGCCGCACACGATAACCTGATGTTTGCCAATGGTCTTTTATTTTTCAATTACATTTTCAGAACGACATGGCACAAGACGCGTTTCGTTCTCCTTTGAACTTCTTCAGTTGTGGAACACCGTTCTTCTGGTAAAGCCGATTTGTTTCCACAGGTACACAGTAATTTAAATTGTTTCTCAAGCCTCCAGTGGTCAATTTTTGGCAGGTCACTTCCTGTTACTAAGCATGATGGTACCTGTAGTGCAAACGGTTCCCAGATTCCTTTAACAAAAGTTTTTATACCCTCCAGTGGGTGCGGTGTTGTTCCAATGTCGTGATTATTTATCCTTTACTTTTTTGGAATATTATCCGGCAACAGGTTTCCCCAATTCAGCCCCTCTTTTGGTTGGCACGTTGGGTCCAAAACCGGGTCCAGTACCCGGGAGCACCATATCCTCCTGGGCCGTATTCACGGAGCAACAGTGGGGTTCAATTCGGAGGGTATTTGGCGCTCAGGATGGCAGCGCAGTATATATATATATTATTGTTTTATCTTTTTGGGGGGAACCCCAATTCCCCATACTTACCTTAAATGCGCGGTAAAGGCATGTCTGGAACAGGCCTATACGTGGTAAAAACTTTCCCTCGCTGTCATAATCAGCTCTTTCATTGATGAAGAATGAACCAAACATGCATGTTCGTACTTAGACACGGTATCAGCGTATTGGAGGAGGTTTGGGCGTTGTACAAGTAACATTTACTAGATTAGTACAATGGCAACAGACTGATATTGCTTGAGGGATAATCAATCAATAACGATCTTGGGGAAGCACTGAGAGAATCAAACAAGTGAAACATCAGATAGCTCAAATGGAGCTTTTTCCATTAGATCCAAGAAAAGAGGTCCGGAGGAATCTCTGCAATGCAGCAATATTATCATTCCAGGAAATCCACCTTCTGAACCCGAATTTCTACCCTCATAAATATGGCAGCACCCAATGCCCTGTAAAGGGTACATTTTATATTTAGAGATTTCCTTTCTAAGTTTCAAAGACAGCAAATCAACACCCTGGGGAGACTGAGCTGCTACAGGTACAACAGCCTGGAAAATACTTTTTCGATTGAAGCTTTTCGTTAAGAATTTTGTCAACTGGTTTATATTACCAAGGTAAATAATGTATTATGCGAGTTTGTTTTTTAACCTGAAGCAATACAAACAACAATATTGCTTTTGATGAAATAGTCAAACAGATAAAACAATAGTAAAAATATTTTTTCTATATAGCTGTATAAATGTTTTTTAAAATGTTGGTTGCTTCTACGAGGTCTTGTCACTGCATGAGGTCCCCAGGCTATTACTAGAGGTAACCATTTTAGAAGTTCTTTTTTTGTAACAGTTTGGAAAAAACTAAAATATTGTTTACCAAACTTCAAACAATAGAACAGGTATGAACAGTAGACTACTAGTTCACTAGAAAACTTTTGCTCAATTTATATAAAAAACAATGTGTATTACTTGTACAGAAAATGGAAGGTCTGAACCAGGCTTGAAATATGTGAATGGAATGTTCATGTCAAGGGAATAAAGTCTGCATGCCTTGGATTGTTAGGGAAAAGTGTGACAAGAAGAAGGTCTGACCGTGCTGAATTTCAACCATTTCAATTAGGCAGACTTGCGTTTTGTTGCCAATGTCACATCACATTCTGCACGACATTGGATCTGAGGAAGGTTTGGGAGCCATTAAATTCAATTTAAGACAGAGTAGCAACAGTATCGAAACTTGAAACATTTTTTAATGTACTTTATACTTCTACGCCACAACTCTATATTCTGCTAAACTTGCCTGTTTGGTGAGGTAGATCAACATGTAAGAAATGCTCACAACTCGATTTTTCTTCTCAACATTGCATGACATCTCATCTGGATACTCAACAGAAGCCACTATAACTCAAGGTTCACTGTTATGACTGGAAACTCACCGCCTGCCATGAAATCTTCTTAGATCCTGATACCTCCACTAATCCTCCCTAAAATGAACAAAAGGGAAGAAGATTCCTATTTTAAATTGCATGTTCTATGAACAGAGGCCCCACCTTTAACTTATGTTATACCACTGGATCACTTTATGCTACCAGTGACAGGGACTTCTGAATATATGCGGCAAGAAGGTGAAGTCCAAATGTTGAAGTCATTAACCCAAGGCAGGTCGCAGATAACAGCAGATTGGAGGTGCCATACATTCCAGTGGGACCTGCGATGAGAGGGGGTTGAGTGAAAAGATAGGAAAATATTTGCCATTAGAGGCACTGCTTTCGGCTGATTCCTGTCTGGGGTTAAAGGCATAGTGTCACTTTGAGAGTTTCCTCTGCCTTTGCAACCAGATTATGTTATGCTGAATTGCGTGGATGTGAGTGTCCGCACACTGTTACCACTTAGCACCGGCTTGCCTGCTTGGCTGTCTTCATCAAATCTTTGATTTATCATCAAGAAATGGGATTAACCGTTCAATCCACCTTATCCTTCTTGGGAATTTTTTAATTAGAGCTTCTTACAGATTCATGGTGTGCAACATGAAGAAGAAGCACTGCTTATTAGGTTTAGACCAGAGTCTTATCTCATTGAGGCCTATATGTTGATTGCTATAATATACAAAGTTGTTTGTTATGTAAAGTTCAATATATCATTAACATCAATGTTTGCTCACAGACACAACCTTCTAATGTATGGGTATTTTCTCTGGCAAACAATGTATAGTCCACAGTTGATCATGATGTTGGAATCACAAGAATAGCTTAGACTTTTAATAAAGGAATACCAAGAATCCTCACATCTAACCCCTTGGTGTGATGCAAAAGAAGATACGTTGTTCCCAGACATGCAGGAACTGATGTGGCAGAAGAGCTCTGTGTTCACATAATGCAGCTTCTTACTTGCTGTATACTGTTGGCCATTCTAGAACCTGTCTTATCTATGGCAAAACATCTTCATTTGAAATGCCGACTCCCATTTGTAAGGGAGCAAACACATATGCAGAAAAAACATAGCTATTCTAACATACTCATTCATTGATCAAAGTAGGTGTCATTTGAAGTCTTGTAGAGATGCGCTAGCCTCAAATGGGAGGCGATCCCAACAGTTACCTAATGGTTCAACTATTTCTTGATCTATCGAAATGAAATCAAGGTCTCTTGTTTTATACTACTACGTTATCACATTTGTTTTAATCACTCAGGAAAAATAACTGATTGTCATTCCTGTACTCTTAATTCTTACTCTCCCTCCTTCACAATTGAATGCAAATTGCCTGGGAGGCAGACAGAATTAAAAAAGCATCTAAAAAAATAACACAACAATTATAAAACAATTTGTGCCTCACCTGATGTGATTTCTACTGAAAAGTGCACTGGGACCCTGCTGACCAGGTCCCCATTGCCAGAGCCCTTTCCCAAAACAGTACTGATGTTCCACAGTTTGCACACCATCAGCCCCCTGTAAGTCCCTGGTGACTGGTAGCCCTAGTAACTAGGGCATTGGGACTGAAGATGGTCCACTAGGGCTGCAGCTTGAATTGTGCCACCCTAGGGAGCCCTCACCCAGATCATGTAAAATGTAATTGCAGGCTGCTTGTCTGGGTGCAGACAAAACCGAAGAGTCGACATGGCACAAGCTCTGTGTGCCATGCCTATAGACACTAAATGAGATATAGGTAAGCCACTCATACACCAGGCCTTACAGCCCGAAGGCATGGTGCACTATACCCCATGTGTGGACATATCTGCCAGAGCAGATATGACCCTGCAATGTCCAAGTCCATTTTTTGTAAGTGAACAGAGAAGCCATTACGAGTACATGGGCTAGACACTCGTCATTAGGAGTTCTCCAGGCCCATGATGGCTTCACTGTTCCCCAAATTAGTGATAACAACATCTCATTCTAATAAGCCCATGCCGATGCCAGTGTCGCATTTGTTAATAAATGCACGCAGAGGGCACCTTAAAGGTGCGCCCTGAAAACCTCACAACTACTAGTGTGGTTACCACTTAGTCTCAGCCAGCCTGCCACCACTAGACGTGTTTCTGGCCTCCTGGGGTGATAGCCTTCGCTCTCACAGGCCAGGAACAAATCCTGCCCTGGGTGTAGATGTCCACACCTCGTCCACGCAGGAACTGCCTTCCAGGATGGGAAGCTTCAAAGGCCATGTCGCCTTTGAAATGTGACCCATGCCTCTCCAGCTAGTGGAAAATGCCAACTACCCAGCCCTGTCCCCACTTTTGGTGGGAGAACAGACGGGAAAGTTAGATTAAGAGGGGTACCCACACCTAGCCAGCAACACTCCTAAGGTGGGGCAGCTGATTTGAACCCCACTTTTTACACTCCGCCATCTTGTGTTTGAGAAAATTAGCCTGTTAGGGTCAGGGTTATGCCCACTTCTCACAGACGAGGCCATATAGAGGGTGGTGTCACCCAAAAGGAAGGTAGCCCATTGGCTACTACCTGGTACTCCCCTTAACACCCCTAAATTGTGTGTGTTTTTAGGTAGTACACCTAGACCCATAATGTCATATTCAATGGACCTAAAGACAAAGAGTACAGAGAACAGCTACTGAACCCAAGAACTGAGTGCCTGCCAGAGAGTTTTGGCGTAAACTCCTGCCTGCCACTTCAAGACTCGACACTCGAGGCAAACTGTCTTGTCCTGCTGCTGTGGGGCCTCTAAGAACCCCAGAGGTCTACCAGCCTTTGCAAACTACTGCCCAAGAACTCCCTCGGAGTAGAAGAGCATCTCCCCTGTAGACCGCAGGCACTGAGACCAAAGAGTCCGGTCCACCAACTTGCAGTTCCCTGGCCCGACCGGTGCAGCAACTCACCAGGAAGAGGTACTCATGCTCTGGAAGGTCAGATCTGTCTCTCCCCCCACCAAGTGTGGAAGCAGCATGACTGACCAGAGTCATGCAGTAGCAATACTCAGGACTCCAACTGTACCCAAGCCCAGCAGCTGCCAAGAGACATCAAGACCCCGAGACCCACTTAGTGAGTGGCCCAGCAGTCCTGAATTTGCCCCTGCCATCTGTTGGCCCTTGCCATGTGTTGGCCCCTAACCGTGAGGAGCACCTTTACGAACCGGGGTCATCCAACCTACCAGCTCTGCACCCAGCCCAACTGGGTAACGACGTACTGGCTGTGCTCTCTTGTCTCTCAGGGTCTTGCGACCTAAGCCCCCATTTGGGAGGTCTCAGACTTGCTCGCAAGTCCCCTTGTGCAGCCTGTTTTTTTAGGGTCCCCCTTCCCCGTTGAGAGCCAGCTACCAAGTCCAGCGACTCCCTGCTCCTGGCGGAATTCAGGACGCACCTGACAAACTGTTGGTAGAACATTGGACCATGGCTTTCTGCTACTCTAAACCCGGAAGATGAACCCCTACAACTGTCTATGCTGTGTGCTTTGCCTTCCTACTTTTTCGTCCCATAGGATTGCCTGGTGCATAATAGTGCACGGCTTTGAACTATTTGCTTATCTTTGAAAATCCATAAGAAATACAGTACTTACCTTTAAACGCAGTTCTTGGTTTGAAAATATATCTAAAAAGATTTTTTTTTATTGGTCTTGGATTTATTCTTTGAGTGTGTGTCTCATTTATTGCCTCTGTGAGTATAACACATGCTTAGCACTACCCTCTGATAAGCCCAACTGCTTGCACACACTACCAGAAATAGAGCGTAAGTATTATCTACTTTTGCCTCTGCAAGCCAATCGGGGACCTACTGGACTCTCTGCGTAGTGTACTTCATTTTAGTACACTATATGGCAGCTTCCTACAGGAACTAACATTGATTGGCGTAGAGTCCTAATGTAAAGTTAAAGATGAAATATAACTTAACGACGCCTTCAAAGAGCTTGCTACCTCTATGACCCAATGAAGAACTTTTACTCTAGCCATATGCTTTTACATTGCTTCTGAGTTGATTTGCTGCACCTCTAAACATGATGACCACATTCTCTTCCAATAAATCCAAACATGCATAAACCAGCACTAGGCTCTCAAATTTAGCAATGGAAGTGAGAGACGATGAATCAGAAAGAACCAAAAAGCAGTTCCTCAAAAGGAGAAGGATTTCTGTGAGCCATATTTGGCAAGGTCTAAAGAGGCCTATCAGAATAAACCTGGTCCTCTTTAGAAACATTTGATGGAGTTTGGAGCCAAGCATACAGATATCCACTCTCACCCACCACAAAGTCCAGAAAGGAAGCATCTTCTGAGGACTTTTTGTACAAATCCAGGGCAAAATGCAAGCTCTGGACATTCAGTGATGATGCCCGTGGTGAAACGATCAACCAGTGGAAAGCGGAAGTTGCTATTTACTTGCCCGCTCATTTGAAGTATATTGCTGCCAGACAAGGAAATCTGCATCCATGTGTGTCTTCCACTGCAGATACAATCCAACAGGCAGAAGCTGGTTGTTCTAAAACCAGTACGAGATCTGACATGAGACTGAGTTGCCACCTGTTTATTCGGGTAATATTTTGCAGTGGCATTGTTTTGTGAGGACATGAATGTTGGGACAGAAAAGTCTTCTGCATGGAAATGGAAGTGCACCCCTTTCCTGAGTGCCCAGCTGATGTCTAGATCTCTCATGCTGTTTTTTGTTGTCATAGGAAAACACAGATCATGTGTGTGCGGCATGACACCGGACTGTCCCTGGTTTGCGGTCTTGTGGGACCGTGAGGGGCACCCACAGTGCTACCCTCACAGTGGTGGAAGGCTACTGCCTTCACCAGGAGTTAATCAACACTAGATTGGTGGTGGCAATATACCATGTAGTGATATGTAGGAGTGAACAGGACCTTTTTAATCTGTGTCACGGATGTTAGGGTTACAGGCTCACTCATTTTAAAATTCTGCTGATGTGACCTTAACTCACCCTTGGCCTACATCGGTTTGTTGTGAAGTGCTGAGCTGCACAGGAGTGGTGTATCTGTACTGGGTGTATGTGTGCTTAGGAAGGGTAAAATACAGGGATAATGCAGTACTGAGCAGTGTGTTCATGGTGAGTGCATGTGTTAGGTGTATGTGTGCCATTAAAGTGGTACAATACATGCAGGGTGTATTGCTGTGTAGTGCATGCATGTTACATGTATCAGCTGGATGTATGTAATTGTAGTGTATTGTAATTGCATATAGCGCTTACTACACCTGACAAGGCGTTGAAGCGCTTTTTCAGCGAATAGCACGCTACTCCAAAACCCATAAAGGATTATGTGTGCCTATGAGTGGTACAGTACATAAAGGATACAGTGCTGCGCAATGAGTGTAGGTTGTATACATGTATTGGGTGTATGAGTGTCTGTGGATGGCACAATACATAGAGGGCCCTAGGTTCCATTTTAGGAGGCCCAGGAATGCATGTTGACACGTGATGAGGAGGTAAATAAATCCCTCCATACATATTTGTACATTGCTGCACCCCTGAAAACTGTGTGGGACACCCACTGGAGAGGGGAGTGTTAGGCGTCCTCTGTACACCTCAAAGGTTGCTTTTTGATTCATTGAAAGGTCCCAAGGAAGGGGTCGCTGTACATCTCAAGAAGATGGGGCTGATATGAGATTCATAAAGAGTAGGTTGATAACAGAGTGTCTCTTCCCGCCCTCAGCTGCCCTATATAATCACGCTCCCCTTCGCGTTCGCGGGACGCGCGCGGGCGGGCGCCGGGCTAAGCCCGGGCAAAGGGCGGGCCGTTTGAGGCCGTTCGAGCACGGGCGAGACCAGACCAGGCCACCCCTCTTGGCTCTTTTCCTGCACTTCTAAACAAGATTTCTGGTTGCAGTGAAAGGACCATGTCATCCAGAGAAACTAGGAGTAAAAGTGCCCTTGCCGGAGGAGCTCCTACTGGCACCTTGGACAACAACTTTATAAAAGCAGGCGCCCTCCTGATTGACGAAATCACAGTTCTGGAACAACGCATTTCCCAGGAAATTGAGTGGGTAAGAAGATCTTCTATGGGAACCATAGCTCATGCAAGGATTCCTGTTAAAGAACTTGATCAAGTTCCACTTGGATCAGGGGTCACTGGGAATAGCGGGGTAGCGGCTATGTCAGACGTAGACATTTCGATTTCTTTTAACGACCTACCACACCCATCTACTCCACCCCAGAGCCTCACACAATCTAGCTCCCCCCCCTCATTGTTAACATTGCAAGTCCCAAAACTAGAGACACTCGCTCAAAACAGGGAGTCAGGGAAGGAGCAATTCCGAAAAGGAAAAGAGCGACCCAAAATCCAGGTGCCCGCAAGGCGAAAGCTCCCAAGCTTAATCCCTTATTGGAGGCAGACTCAGTAGAAATTAGTAAATCTGCACCCACACTATCTGAGAATGCCCTACTGACATCTATAGTAGATTCACCCTTGCAGGCAATGGAGCACGCAAACCTTAATTCTAGCCAGACCGAAGGAGGCGACATCTCCATTACTAAGATTGCCGCTCTCCTGAAGTCTCTCTTTAGCCCTTTAGAAGCCCGCCTAACAAAGATCGAGGCCAGGCTATCGACCATAGAAAAATCAACGGTCCAACTAGCAGATGCCCTCAAAGCTGAGAACAAGGCTGTTAGGGGCGGAGCAGAGCCTAAGAACACAAAGGGTACACTAGTTCCACCAGTGAAGGACACTAGACAGCCGTCAAAAACGATCCAGCGTGAGCAGCCCATTGCCCACCCTATAATTCCTCACCCAACTGAGGGAGTGCCCAAACCGACCCACCCAGGTTCTAACACCCTAGCCATTCCAAGAGCCCCAGTCATGACACAAAGACTTAGGCCCCTGAGTCTTCCCCCAGAGGCCGGACCTTATGTAGTCATATTGGCTGGTATACCTGAGTTAAAACCGGAAACCATCGAATCGGCCACCTCTCTAAAGAACAAGGTGGCCAATTAGCTTTCTCTAAATCGACCCCTCCCCCAGGGAATAGTGAGTGAGGTTCTCATGGCAAGAAGAGTCCCCTGGGTTGGCAATTCACGGAAATCAATCAATGGGGACTGTGCCGTGATCAACTTTAGGGATCCCAGGACTGTATCCTACATTTGTGGCTGGCCACATTCTGACCAGGGGACTTCCATTCAACCCTTATCTCTTTCCTTCTTTTATCCACCCAGGATGAATCTGTTCGATGAGGAGGGATGGGAGACAGTGCCTAGGCGAGGTGGTCGGGAGGTTGGGAGAGAGGAGATTCCTACAGTCACATAGACAGACAGTCGGCCCAGTTCGACACATATAACAGGTTTAGCTGCCTGGATATGATTGATTGACACACCCCGAAGTGGCAGGGGGAGGGACATGAGCGAACCAGGGGTGATCAGGATAGTAACTTTAATTTCAGTTTACTAAATGACCCCACTGATCGAACCACAGGAATTCCGACACGTGCTGATCAGCACAAAGACCAGGAAGGACAACACCCTCTAATGGGGTCCTCGCTCATCCACCGGGAACTGCCAGGCACTAGAGGGGACCAGGCCGAAACCATAATACCCCCGCTTAGTCCTCAAGACAAGAGGATTCTCGTTTGTCCCGCACTCAATCCAAGATCGCATCCTTTAAAGCTGCTTTCTTGGAACGTGGCCGATATTGGAAACAAGCTTGATTGCCCGGATTGGAGTTCATTTGTGGGAAGCGAAGATATTTGCCTGTTTCAATAAACCTGGGCTCGAGAGGAACACCTCCGCCCAGGTTCTGCGGTATTTTCCATACTCGCGAGATGGGGGGGCAAGGGGAGGCCATCTGGGTCCCTTGCAATTTGGGTGGCTACACAACTAGGTTGCAAAGCAGCATCCTACCCCACAGCTTCGGATGATATCCAATGTGTCATTCTGGAGTGGACAAATTCCAGTAAATTGGCACTGGTAAATGTCTACTCCAGGCCGGTGAATGTAACCAGGGAATCGAGTACCATCGAGGATTTTTCCGCCCTCTTGGGCGATCTCCCACATGGAACTCCATTCCTGGTAGGAGGTGATTTAAACTCCCATTTCGAGCCTTTTCCAGGACTAGCAGATGGAATATCACTAGATGAGGATGCGTTATGGCGAGTTCCCTCCACGGCGGCACCCCCCCAGAGCTTAGACACCCCTTGCAGTACAGATTACCACTCTAACCCTTAATCATGGCATTAGGGCCTGCAATGGACGTACGAAGTCCGACATCCCCCCAAAATGTACATTTAATAAAGTGGGAAGGGATTCAAGACTGGATTACATCTTTATTCAACTGTCTTCCTGGTCGTATATCGAGGACTTCAGGGTAATACCCAGGGAGGATAGCGACCATAACGCGCTAGAACTAGAATATTCCCTCCCTGGCACAGACATAGCAAATGGGCCTGTTTCAGATGTGCCCGACATGGGGTTATCCTTGGCAAACAACAGACGGAGAGTGAGGTGGGAAAAGCTAGCAGCGAATCCAGAGAAGGTCGTGGGGCTGTATTCCCGTGTCATTCCGATATTTGAAAGGGTGTGTGCATTAATGGAACACCCTAACATTGGCGATGCGCACACAAAACTCTGGCTGGCACACGATGACCTTATTAAATCCTTGGCAGATGTTCTTTTCTCTATGGGAAGGACAGGGGGAGGAAGGCCACAATGACCCACCTGGTATAACGCTGCATGTCGCAAAGCTAAAACTGACCCATTGACTAGCATTAAGGAGGGTAAAAGTAGAATACTCATACAGGAAAGGAGAAAAGACTATAAGCGGCTGATTACCCATGCTAAGGCCGAATGGGACTATGACAAATGGGAGAATCTGACCAGCACACTAGCCGTCAGGGACTCTCGGAAGTTCTGGCGCCTAGTGAACGCCGGGTCGGAGGACCTTTCCCTTGCCATTGAGCCCAATATTTCAGCCAAGGTCTGGCAAGACCATTTCCAGGCCTTGTACTCAGATGGTGACAGGGCCCCAACCGAGGTACTCACAACCACTGAAATACAACTGGAGGGGGATCTATTCACAGAGGCTGCGGTACGGGTGGCCATTCTAGGTCTGGCCTCTGGAAAGGCGCCAGGCCTGGACGGGCTCCCGGGCGACATTTTCAAACAGGAGCCGGACATTTGGTCCCCCTACCTGTTGACAATCTTTAACGCCGTCTTGAGGGGTATGGAGGTGCCCTGTACTTGGCTGGGAGCGGAGATTGTTCCCATTTTCAAGAAGGGATCGCCTCTGCTTCCAGCCAACTACAGGCCCATCAGCCTCATTGATGTGTCCCAAAAACTTTTTGGTAGGCTTATACTTGATCGCCTCCAAAACTGGATAGAGGAGTTCTCCATTCTCACCCCCTACCAGGCTGGTTTCTGAAGGAAGATCTCAACAGCAGACCAGATTTTCCGACTCAATCTTTTGTTTTGGAAAACTGCTATAATCGAAGGAGGCTGCCTTTACACGGTCTTTGTAGACCTGCGCGCCGCCTTCGATTTGGTCCCAAGATCCAGACTCTGGACAGTGCTGGCGGAGATGGGTATCCCTTCGGACATCCTGAACATCTTGATAAGACTGCACCAAGATAACTATGCCCGGGTCAGGTGTGGTAGAAACGGGACGCTCTCAGGAAGATTCCCCGTTGACAGGGGGGTGAGGCAGGGTTGCGTGCTTGCACCCACCCTGTTCTGCCTCTTTGTCAACGGGGTAGTTGACCACCTGACTAGGATAGCCGACATTGATGCTCCAAAGCTTAGCGGCAGCAGGGTGCCCGCCATCATGTTTGCGGACGACACCCTGCTGCTGTCTAAATCCCCGATGGGAATCCAAAGGGTCTTGGATGGGTTCGAAGCCTTTTGTGTTGACCGGGGATTGGAGATCAATGCGCTGAAAACTAAATACATGATTCTTAGTCCTCCTCTTTCAACACGCCCCAATCCCACCATAGGCACACTGAGACTAGAGAGGGTTAACACATTCGAATACCATGGGGTGACCATCAATCAAAACCTGACTTGGGACACACATCGGACTAAAGCTAACATTAAATTAGCTCAGTTAACGGGTGGTATCTCAAGGATGGTAAATAGATCAACCCACAAACCCCTCGGCCCAGTGCTCCAAATCTATAAAATGCAGGCCCGGGGGGCAGTCATACATGGGGGGGAGTTGTGGGGGCACATACCTACTCAAAATTTGACAATCACGGAGAACAAATTCAATAGGCAGATGGTGGCCTTACCGCCAAGCACCCCACTGCTTCCGCTCAGATTAGATCTGGGCTTAAGAACCATTGAGGAAGAACTGGGATTAAAACCTCTAACTTTCTGGCGTCAAATTTGGAGTACCCCAGAACTCATGAGCTACAGGATGGAGTTGCAAGAGATTTTATCTCTATCAAATTCAACGAACATTCCCTGGCTGAAATATATAAAAAAGATATGTGAGAGTCTGGGAAGGCCGGAACTGTGGCTGGACCCAGCCAACGCTTGTAAAAGGGTATCCCGTGAATCTTTATCAAAGGACTACTATGAATTTAAAACAACATCATCATTACAGAATTCACGTATGGGGTCTCTAACACATTCATTTATTAGATCTAAAGACTCCTATCAACGGGAACTTGTCCTTGACATAATTAGCCCTGCTCTGACAAGAAAACTATTTCTACAGTGGAGGTATGGCACACTCCCCCTTAAAGCATTTAGCAGTACCTGGTCCCATCCCTCCACCCCAGAGCTATGTCCAGCATGCTCGCATCAACAGGAAACTGATTTGCATGTCATCTTCTTCTGTAAGGCTTATCAGAAACCAAGAAAGTATTGGCTTATTCCCCTACTTAAAAATCTCGGGTTCAGGCACTACTTGCCTGCCTACAGAATACTAAAAACGGACGTATCACCTCCAATTGTGTTTGCGGTAGCTAAATTTTTAACTGCGATGTGGCATATTCGTACTCGTTGTATGCACTGATATAGACTTGGCACAGTTCTAAAATTGCATTTATGTATTCCTGATTTTTAATTGAATCACAGTGCACACAATTTTTGTCATTTTAAAAATCCATGTGTGATGTATGATAGGTAAACTTTTGTTATTGTCTGATTTGTCCACTAGGATGGAAACTGTAAAGCCTTTTTAATCATCGTCGACATATTTGTAATAATCATTTGTACTGTTTAATTACTTGGATGCCACCTTTTATGATCTATTTGATCGAAATAAAGGAAAATGAATGAATGATTGATAAAGGGTAGGCCTAGGGCCTGGGCACACCTTTTGATGCACATATTATTATGGCTGACATCTAGGTGGGAATTCTAGTCACTCCCATAGCCTGTGTTGTTGTGCCTCTACCTTTGGAGTCACTCTTGCTGTGATAGACTGCTTTAGAAGAATAGACAGCAGAGAAGTGGACACTTCAAAAGAAGCAGAACCCCGATAATAAAACTTCAAAGAATCAGACCCTAAATCTCATTTGGGGCCTAATTCATACAGGTAAACTTACAATTTGTAGTAAGTTTGGTACTGTTTTGCAGCAAGTGTAACTTTACTATTAATAATTTTACTAATAGTAAAATTATTCTTGTAGTTTGTGATTACCAAAACTGTAGTAAACTTAAACAAAAGTATAAGGGTTACCTTTGTGAATCAAGAAGGGGAGGTTGAGACTGCAAACAATGTCATCTGCCAAGCAGTCAGAAGGGTATTGTGAGAGGGGGAAGCTCTGCAAGACTTCTAAGTGTGACCAGGACTGGGGACCAAGGCCCGCTAATCTACCTGCTGGTTGAGAAGACATCATCCAGGGAATCCAAAACCACCTGTCTTGGAGCACCAGCGCCTGCCTGCTTGCTAAACTAGTGTACCTGGTGAGAAAGAGGACAGCGGTGGCAAAAGCGATGTCCAGTGGGGAGCCCGGTCGGGTAGACTCCCTTTGCGAGGTGTGGGCGGATGCCTTCTGCACTTATCAGGTTGCTGCCTGTGTGCACGACAAAGCAGTGACCCCCGAATGCCAGAGGAGGGCTATTGTGAATTGAGATATGTAATGCACTGTGCAAGTCGGGCAGAATCCTTGCATAGTGCAGAGTTGGCAATCCCATATGCCGAAATGGGCTGCAGTGAAAAGCCTGCAATGCAGTAATGGCCATAGTGTTTTGCGGTAGTGAGCCCCGACCGCATATATCAGGAGATGCCACCGCCAAGGACTTCAGTGTGCAGATTGGGTGGGAGTCCATGTATTGTGAAGCTACAGTAATCCTATGTGCCAGAGGAGGTGATTGGGAGCATCAAGAACTATGAGCTGACCTGCAACCCCTGCCAGAGAAGCTGAAACACTGTGGAAGCTCCTGCGCACCATCACCCAGTTGAGGAACCTGCGTCAGGATCATCGCAACTACACCCACCAGGAGACGAATCAGATGCTTACACCGCTTAAGACATCGCGAAGAAACTCCGGTTGCTTCGGGAGAGTGGCCACATATGAGGAACTCTGCACCTGTTGAGTGCAACCTGCTGGGGCCATTTGAAAAAAACTCACTTGAACTGAGTCTCTGCCGCTCCAGTCGCCCACGGTAGGGGCGCACTCAACAACTCCTGGAGCTTTATGTCTGGCGCTCAGGTAAGATTAATTTCTGGCCTTTCGGCCCAGCGGAACTTGCTGGCAGTTAGCACTAAGATGCTAGAATTGGACTCTTGAGACACTCACTACTTGTGGGGCATAGCTGGATATTACCAATAGTGAATGGAAAATAACCACTATCACTAGAGCGAGGACGAGTAGGACAGGGAATTGTCAATAAAACACTAGAACCCTGACCGCAGAGCGGGCTCTGTGACTGTTTGGGAATGTTGTATGTTTCCTTTGTGTTGGTTAGCTGTAGAAATAAAATACTTCTCTTTTGATATAAAAGTGAGTATTTGGCTGGACAATGATTTATTGCGGTTGCTCTATATACAGCGTGACAGTGGGCCGTTTGGAATTGTCAGCCTGTGTTGACTATCCTGAACCACTCCCCCACTCACTCACTAAATAGCAGTTATCTATAGGTGGCAGCAAATTGTTGCCTTTCTTCACCTACATAAACAATTTATTTGCAAGGCTTCACAATCAACAATCAGTTCATTAGGCTAGCCATATTTCTGTTCTCCTGAGCCATTGTAATTTATAGTAAAGAATTCAAATCTGCCAGCCCTGGTATAACATTAAATTTTTAAGTTAATCTTTTGCCTTTACAACCCACAACCCCATGCAACTACACAATGAAAATTAATACATTGTCTTTTTCATACATGAGTGAGCCTAAATTCAAGGAATCTTGTCTACACTATTAATTGGTTTTTCTTCTGCAGTATACAAGTATGCTTTCATAAAGTTATTTTCAACATCAGTCAAACAGAGCACACGCTGAAGCACGTGAGGGCATGTGGGGGCAGAGAAGAGACACAAGGGTGGGCACTTTTAAGTTTGCGTCTAAAATGCAGTCTCTGCTACATGCTGAGCTCAGCTTGAGTCAGTCACATGCCAGGCATAGATGTGAAGGTATGAAGAGTAATGGGAGAAATGGTCACACGTCTGCTTCACATCCAGTGGATGATAGCTTAAAAAAAATGGTGAGGCGCGAATGTGCACGACTCACCATTTATTCGGGAGCTCCACTAGTGCAGCACTGTCCACGAGCATGAAAACAAAGGACTTCCTTCCTGCTCGCGGACCACAATTCTGGAGATCCTTTCAAGCTGTGAAAGCAGCTCTAGGATTGGTGAGAGCAGGCTCATCCAGCGCTCATTTTGAGGCTGTGGGCCTGTGCCAGCAATCCCCAGGCTGTTACAGAGCCTTTGGATTGCCGGGTCATCAGTACTGAAGTCGGGCTGGCCTTCGTAAGACGGCCGGACAATCCATTTTATGCACTGTAGACCAGTGCTGTAATCCTGCATTTGCAGGATTCAGCCCCACCCTCACCCTGTACATAGCGTGACTCGGTGTGGTGGCAAATAAATAAAATGGCACGGATATGTCATTTTATTTATTTATGTTTGCCTAATGTGCTAGCAGCAGGAGGGACGAAGCTCCTCCGCTCCTGAGGAGGAGACCACTGTGTTGAAATCTGAGATGACAGTACTGATTAGGAAGAGCCAGTCATGTGCCCAGTCTGTATTGGCCACTCAAACATAACACTGATATGTGACTGTTTCCATAAATAGATGTCGTGACTTCACATCTATGCAGGTTGACTGATCCTTGAGTACTAGATGGTCCTCTTAGATTGGAATGCACAACTAAGAATGTTGCTTTCCTACCGATGTCATAACATTTTTTTATTAATTACCTGTACCTCCAGTTGTCCAACAGTGCTATCTTTATATATTCACATGCTTGTATCATTCCTCATAGTCAGGCTGGGAATTATAGGTACATTAAAACAGCAGTATACAGAGTAAAATATACAGCATATAGGATATAGTGTAAAATGGCCAATGGCCTCAAGCAACATAGTACTTTTAGTAGCACATCCACCTCATTTGACAGAACCCAAACTTCAGCCAATGAAGGGGAAGCTTAAGCTCTCCTACTCCCCCTAGAGGCCACCAGAGCTCAGATGCAAAGCACAAGTGTAAGAATGAATATGAGGAGCCTATTACCGGGGAGGAGGGAGGGCAGCATGTGACTGTATAAAAGATGAGAAACAAGAAGTACCGGGCTGTTCCTAAATAGAGTGAAGGTTGGATGTTGGTGACTACTTTATGTTGTGGATGGACGCGTGGGTATCCACTGTGTTGGATATAATGGCCTCACACACCCTTTGCAGGGGTCATGCTTCATCATCGGCAATGCTCCTCGTTGGGTCGGCGGTGCAATACGCAACGGGCAACACCTCAAAGAGGGGCTCTTTGGCGGAGATCGTTTTCCAACTGCCGTATGGGTGAAGTGTGGGTGAGGGGCCAGTAGTGTGTAGACGTGGTGAAGAAGTTAAAATTGGAGTAAAGGGTACCAGGATCAGGTTTATTCTAGCGGTCCCTTATTCCAAATTAAAATTGGAGAAATAGAATAGGCTCGTAGGGAATTAATGTCCCCTAGTGCGAGACTAGACTACACGATGTATCAATCGGTCGACATGTTTCTCGCTATTTGTCCTCTGACAAGCGATTCCTCAGGACCAAGAAAAATAAACAAAAAGTTTTGAGATTTGTTAACTGTCTACATGGTGCCCTTACCTAGCTAGAAGACTTTTTCTAATCAGTGTCAAGGGTCAAAAGTAATACCTGTGTTGTGCTGCAATTGCCTAGAGTGGGAGACAAAAAGGGCATTTCACAACAGGTCACGTATTCCACAGTAATTCACATGTGACACCAAACAACCAAAATAGTGTGAAGCATGCCTATATGGGTGTGCAATAGGCATATATTAAAAACACGTGGACTAAACCGTGATGAGCAACGTGAGTGGCATGCTCGAAGAGAGTAGTCCCTCTGATTAAAAAACAATGCCTGGCAGCAGTATTCTCATGACAAATAGCGATGGTTGAGCACTCACCTATCTTGGTTGGGTGAGTCACAACAACAGCACCCGGCAGGTTGAGGTGCGGGTATAACCTCTCAGTTTTCAGGCTAATGTAGATGGACAGAAATTAAATCTTACCAAGAACAGTTTGCAGAGCATATAACACTTTGTGCCAAGGTAAATTTCACTGACTGTCTGTGTTGGCCAAACGCAAGTGGGCTTCTCATTTGATATAAGAAACATGTGGTGCCCCTTCTGGTATTATAGCGGGGGTGTTAATTAGGTGACTGGTCATTAACAACCAGGATCTTGGTCATTCCACTGTACCTTATTAGCCATTCTTCTCTCTCATTCTCATTCTCACAGAAGTTTGTTATCAGTGATTCTGTTTTATGAGTCTTAGTATGTGTCAATCTATGATTGGAGAGGATTGTGTGCGGGGGGGGGGGCAGCCTATGGTTTAAAAAGGGATTGGTGAGTGGGCGCCCCCTCGGTTGTATAAAAGATACCAGTGTTGGAGAACTGGCGTTGCACATAAGTAACTCATTTCTTCTCCAACATTGGATCTTTTAAGCAGCACACATTATAAAATACAATACAGCGGGAAACATGCTACCTTCAATGAAACAGGTTTCCTAGAACTGCCTGTTCCACTGCTGTGTCAGCTTCTGAGTACACATCTTGGCAGTAATGCTTTCTGAATGTATACCTGCTCTTCCAGATTGCTTCATGGCAGATGTCCTTGAAAGGCACCTCAACATATAGTGCTGCAGATGAAGCCATGCCCTCGGTGGAATTCACCCTCACTCTTGCCTGGAGAGGACGCTTGGCTTTGGGATGATAGAAAGGAATACCGGCTGAGAGCTAACGAGCTATCCCCTGTCTGGGCAGGGCTTGACCTTTTCGTGGTTGACCAAATGATACAATTAGCTTGTCTGATGTGCGTATGTTCTTTGTATTGGCTGCATAGAATTTGAGACATCTGTGCAAGTCTAGCGAATGTAATGATCTCCCTGCTGTTGAAGATTGGATTAGGAAAGAAGGATTTAAGAATGACTGGCTCATTTAAATGGGTGTCAGTAGGCACCTTAGGAATGAATGTAGGATTGGTTCTGAGTATTACTTTGTCCTTAATGAACAGGAGCAACTGTTCGCTGATGGTAAATGCCTAATCACTCCCACTCTCATTGTGTATGTCAGAGCCAGGAGTAGGCTATCTTCCATGAGACAAATTTTAAGTCTGCTCTATATATAGGCTCAAAACGAGGTAACATCAGCTGGCTGAGGACTGTAGTAAGCTCCCATGGAACCGGAGGATGTTGAAGAGGTGGAAATGCTCTGAAGAGCCCTTTCATAAACTATTTAATGATCCTTGGGAAAACAGAGTAGACTTTGATGTATCAGTATTTCTAAATCTCAACATTGTAGCCAGATGGACCCTGACTGAAGAATATTTGAGAAAAAACAACAGTTGATGGACAGAATGCAGAACAATGTCAAACATTCACCCCAGTACAGAGATCTGGGCCTAAATCCATCGTTTTTTTGCACTCCACACCACCCCAGTTCAGACATGGCCATATGCAAATCAGCCTTGACCCTGTGCCTCATGGGAACAGTGCAGCCCGAACTGCCAAGCCATGTCTTTCCTGGACCAGAATCAAGCATCCTAAGACCGGTTTCTGGCTATCAGCCGTCTTCAGCCAGGATAGCTTGACTCCAGTGGTGTGGAGAGCATGGGACTCATGTCTGAGCATACCCATCCCACTCGGGTGACAAATGCAAAAACAACAGTTGATGGACAGAATGCAGAACAATGTCATACATTAACCCCAGTACAGAGATCTGGGCCTAAATCCATTGTTTTGTTTTTTTGCACTCCACACCACCCCAGTTCAGACATGGCCATATGCAAATCAGCCTTGACCCTATGCCTCATAGGAGCAGTCCAGCCCGAACTGCCAAGCCATGTCTTTCCTGGACTGGAATCAAGCATCCTAGGTCCGGTTTCTGGCTATCAGCCGTCTTCAGCCAGGATAGCTTGACTCCAGTGGTGTGGAGAGCATGGGACTCACGTCTGAGCATACCCATCCCACTCGGGTGACAAATGCCAAAGCAACAGTTGATGGACAGAATGCAGAACAATGGCATACATTCACCCCAGTACAGAGATCTGGGCCTAAATCCATCGTTTTTTTGCACTCCACCCCACCCCAGTTCAGACATGGCCATATGCAAATCAGCCTTGACCCTGTGCCTCATGGGAGCAGTCCAGCCCGAACTGCCAAGCCATGTCTTTCCTGGACCGGAATCAAGCATCCTAGGACCGGTTTCTGGCTATCAGCCGTCTTCAGCCAGGATAGCTTGACTCCAGTGGTGTGGAGAGCATGGACTCACGTCTGAGCATACCCATCCCACTCGGGGTGACAAATGCAAAAACAACAGTTGATGGACAGAATGCAAAACAATGTCATACATTCACCCCAGTACAGAGATCTGGGCCTAAATCCATCGTTTTTTTGCACTCCACACCACCCCAGTTCAGACATGGCCATATGCAAATCAGCCTTGACCCTGTGCCTCATGGGAACAGTCCAGCCCGAACTGCCAAGCCATGTCTTTCCTGGACCGGAATCAAGCATCCTAGCACAGGTTTCTGGCTATCAGCCGTCTTCAGCCAGGATAGCTCGACTCCAGTGGTGTGGAGAGCATGGGACTCACGTCTGAGCATACCCATCCCACCCGGGGTGACAAATGCAAAAACAACAGTTGATGGACAGAATGCAGAACAATGTCATACATTCACCCCAGTACAGAGATCTGGGCCTAAATCCATAGTTTTTTTGCACTCCACACCACCCCAGTTCAGACATGGCCATATGCTAATCAGCCTTGACCCTGTGCCTCATGGGAACAATCCAGCCCGAACTGCCAAGCCATGTCTTTCCTGGACCGGAATCAGGCATCCTAGGACCGGTTTCTGGCTATCAGCCGTCTTCAGCCAGGATAGCTTGACTCCAGTGGTGTCTGAGCATACCCATCCCACTCGAGGTGACAAATGCAAAAATAACAGTTGATAGACAGAATGCAGAAAGATGTCATACATTCACCCCCGTACAGAGATCTGGGCCCAAATCCATCGTTTTTTTGCACTCCTCACCACCCCAGTTCAGACATGGCCATATGCAAATCAACCTTGACCCTGTGCCTCATGGGAACAGTCCAGCCCGAACTGCCAAGCCATGTCTTTCCTGGGCCGGAATCAAGCATTCTAGGATGGCCACTCTTGGCCAAACATAATAAATATGGAAGGATCTGAGAAGGCTTTCTTTGAAGTGAATGATGACCATTATTCTTGCACCTGACACATAAATGCTTTCATTTAGCCTTGTAAGTCTTGTTGGTTGCTGGAGCTCGAGCCTGCACCGGAATCTGTTTACACTCCCGAGATAGATTGAAATGGGCAAATTCTAGGTGATCAAGTACCATACTGTCAAATTCAGTGACTTGGGATCATGATGGAGAATCGCTCCATGATGTCTTAACAATACTCTGGGATGCATCTTCAAAGGAATGGCTGGACGTGCTGCCAACTGCAGTACCTCGCTGTAAAAATACTATGCTGGGGGAATAAGGGGTCAGATTGCAATATGCTATCTTCGCCTTCTTCAACACCCGGGGGATCAGGGGAATAGGAGGGAAGGCATAGGCAAATAGCTTATCTTGGACCAATTGATCCCTGGATGTCAAAATTTACTTGCGAAGCACAGGCATTTCCTGTTGCTTGGAGTGGCAAACAGATCAATTGTGGGTCGACTCCACTGATTGAAAATGTAATCCACCGGTTTCTGGTTCAGTTCCTACTCGTGACAATCCGACATTTCCGGCTGAGTGCATCCAACTGATCGTACTGACAGCCTGACAGATGTTCCACAGCAATGTCTATCCTGTGAGAAATGTCTCAGTTCCACTGCAGCAGCCCTTCTTCAGAAAGGATCTTGGACAGTGTTCCTCCATGTTTGGTTATGTAGAACATGGATGTTGTGTGGTCTGTTCTGAATAGGACTGGTTGAGCTTCCAATCTGGGAAGGGAGGCTTGTAAACCTAATCTTATGGCGCAGAATTTCAACTTATTGATGTGCAGCCTCTTCTCTGCATCTGACAGTAAGCCTTTAGTTGAAAGATCTTGGAGGTGAGCTCCCCATCTCTCAATGGACGCATCCTTGGTAAGTAATAATCTCTCTGTTATTGGCAGAAAGAAAAGACTTGCATGTAGGTTTGCTGGAATCGTCCACCACATTAGAGCTTGTTCAAAGCGCCTTGTAACATGAACCATATCTTCCCATGAGCCTTCTACCCGTTTCCATTGCAAATCCAGCTTTTGCTGAACAGGTCTCATACAAAGCCTACAAAACAGAATGAGGCCTATACATGATGCCATCAGGCCTGCCACTTCGACTTGACATTTAAAGCCCTTTACCAAGCTTTAAACTTCCCTTTTATTGCACATAGCCCCTAAGGTAACCCATAAAACAGGGTGCTGTGTAAGTAAAACGTGGGACATGTACTTCTAAGTTTTGCATGGCCTGGTAGTGAAAAACACCTAAATTAGTTTTTTTACTACTGTGAGGGCTACTCCTCTCATCGGTTAACATTGGGAATTCCTTAATACACTTTTAAGCTGTAATTCCTGATTACAAAGCAGGAGCAGTTTCATGTTTTATGTTTGGAATGGTAATGATACATCATCTTTACCTGTAAAGTTGGATTTAACATTACAATTTTAGAAATTCTACTTTGAGAAAGTGGCCATTTCTCTGCTCTTACTGCTCTGTGTACTTGCAGCCTGTCTCCAATACACGTCTGGAGTGGGTGACAGCTACAGTTTGTGCATTCCCTCTAGACAGCCATAAACAGAGGAAAGTTAGGTGTGTCTGAGTACTCATCTGCATTCTGATAGCTCTTCCTGGGCAGGAAGGGGGGGGGGGGGGGGGGCTGAAACTTACACCTGAATAGGCCATGCCCGGTCCCCAAACAAAGGGCTGATTACGCCCTACTGATAGTCTGGAGCTTGGACTGGGAAGAAAGGACCTCTGTGCACTTCAACAATCCTTCTTTGAAGTCATCCCCACTTCAAAGGCACAACTGGGTCAAAGTACTGGGTCTCTGATCTCACGAAACCAGACACTACTGGACCTTTGAAGAACTGCCAGCTTTGCTTCTCGTAAACAAAGACTATAAGTACAAAGTACAGGTTTTAAACACATAAAATAAGGGCATCGTAATTTACAATGCCAATAAATAGCTCAAACTCTCGCAAATGCAAGACCTATTGTATTCCAAATGCTTGTTTTTAATGGTGTGGATATAAAAGTACAGGCCGGGCCAGTTAAAATATCAGCCAGGTGACAGCCCTACATGAGGTAGGAGCAATTTGGCCCACCTCATTACATCTTATTTATGTGACCTTTCAATCCTTCTCTTTCCCCAGATCTCTCCTTTTTCCTGCAGCTTAAAACAACTTGAGGCGGCCTCAGAGCTGCATTAACAGATGAACAGACAGCTAATATACCAGAACTTATTCTTATATAGAACCAATTTTAATTGTACCTACGCTTACTTAGGTTATTCAGATCTTGTCTACCACTAAACACTCAAAGATAGAATGTACCAGCCATTTATAATAAGGGGAATGCTGCCACTTAGTGGAGAGCACCAGAAATCCATTCTCTGTGGTGATTCTGTAATGTGGTGATGATGCTCACTCAAAAGGGCTTCCAGCAAGCACTCAGAGGGCGAGCCACAAGATTCAAGGATCACCCAAGGCCAGTGCTTGAATTGGAAAAATAGAAGTGCAGGTACTCTGTACCAGAGTACCTGCTTGTTTCTGAGGAGTGACGTACCCTCCAATTAAAAGTATTGCATTTCTCTTGAGAAGTGCTGGTACACTCCCTCTAAAAAAAAAAAGTGCTGGTACTCCGTACCGGACAGTTCCAGCCCATTTAAAGCACTGCTCAAAGCCACCCTCTACTCGCATCCGATAAAGCAGTTTAAGAAATAAGAAAAGTTTTAGAACCAAATCCCTTTCAAATTTACAAGAAGCCATCAAAATGTAACACCAAAAATAACGAAAGGTATGGTAATTTGGGGCAAAAATCTAAATGCATTATAAATACTAAGATAGGAGTAAGAACATAACTCACATGAGCATTTCATCAAGAAAAGCAGAGGGGAGGGAGGAACAAGACAAACTACTTCCTACTCTCCACCGCTTGAGACAGTCCTCTCACCCAGGCAGCCAGATCCAGCTTGCAGGAAGTTTAACTGACCTGGCTACAGAGCTAGGGTGAGTCAGAAGATTCCTGGCCTCAATACATTTACAGCCCGTGTACAGTGCAAGGGCACTCCACCAAGTTTGGAAAAACGGAAATCGAGTTACTCTATGCTTGATACATCTGCATAGTCACTGTGCAGTAACCCTAACACCCAAACGAAGTTTCAACAGCATTCAGCCCTGTGCAATAACAGCACATTTCTGTAAAGTGCTTTGATGCCAACAATTAGCAGAATATTACAGTAGAGATGACAAGTAATCAAATTATAAGCAGATTTAAGTAAAATAATGTTTGGAAATATACCCAAATAATGATGAAAATATGTGTAAAATCATAAAGACTTCTCTAAATGTTGAGATCTTCCTGGTGCCCCTGCCCTTCAGCAACACTTTGCATTACCATACCAATGCTGCTGTCGCATCACCAATGGCTGAAATGAACACAAGTGTAGTGAACTATGAACCTCACACCTACTCAGTGCGCTGCCCTTTGAGATTAGGCCCATCAGGTCTCGGGCTTTATTTGAAAGCGATGGAGCTGAAATGTGCAACCACAGCTCATCAACAAAGTGGCCAAAGCTACAAAGACAATTGAGTGCCCAATCTTGTTTTTCCCATTACTGGGTATACCTTTACAGGTACACAAATAGAACATTCTGTACAGCTCACCAGTTACAAAGTCTCCATCCAGTGCAGGAATATCAAGTATTTATGTGCTGGATTTGTAAAGCGCACAGCTGCCCGTAAGCGTCCTGGCGCTTGCTTAGGGAACCCATCCTGGTATTCCCCTGTGAGAAACCCCGGCAGGGTGTCCACAAGGTGAAAGCCAGGTATCCCGCCGCGAGGGGCCGTAGTGGAGATTAAGCAAGCTATTGCCCAGAGTCGCAGAGTGTGACCCCGTGAGTTGAGTAGGCACCAGAGCGAGAATTGTCGAGTCCGTGGAATTTTGAGCCCGAGACCCGCCGAGGCGGGGAATCGAACCCTGGTCCACGGTCGATCTCAGCTTCCGGGTCTGCCGCCTCTAACCACTGAGCCACACTTCTCCACATTTACAAGACACAAGGGCTGTTTTCCCTGCTGGGAAACACAGGTCATACCTACTGTACCTGCTGTGAGCATTTGTCCCCCAACATTATATTTGTGCACCGATAAGTCATGTCTATGTGTGTATCCACCCACAAAAGCAGACTATTTTTAAGCCCGACAATAGTGAATGGTGACAGAGTTTCCTTTTTTGGCAATACTGTGATGTCGGACCATGCAGAAGACGGATATACTACCGGGTCACTAACAGCCAAGCACACGTTGTGTGTGGGCTCTACATTTTAAGGGCATTTTGAACACCTTTATGTCACATCCAGATGGAGATCTGCTCTGTGATCAGATCTGTGATGAAATCACTCATTCTTCTCGCACTTTCAGGCCTCCTTCTTCTCACCAGCTACTCCTATGCGTTTTAAAAGTCAACTTACCAGATGATTTCCTCGCACCACTGTGATCTGCACTGGTACGTTGCCGCGGGGTTTCTTCTCTCCCTGTGTCGCCTCCATGGTGCAAGATCTCTGCAGAAATGAGCACGAAGTGGAATAAGAGACAACATATTCTCTATTCAGGCTTCACACTCAGTGCAATACTGCGGCCAAAACATTAAGGGAAGGTTTCCAAGCATATTTCACTTTCAATGCAACTAGCATAGCATGGGGAGACACTTTCAAAGGCAATGCATGAAATCACTTAGCAAACAATTTTAAATTACAAGTCAATTAGCCTTCTTTTAATCTTAATGGCTTACAGCCCTTTACACCGGAAATGACCCAAAGATCACTAATATTCTGGTTAAAATAATCCACCAAACAATATCTCCCTTACCCTAGTTTTCTAACATTTGAAAGCCCTGGCAGATTCCTAAGAGGCGGCTTCAGGAATCTGTAGTAACGGGGATCTCATTTTCAGGATCTGATGCAGGTGTGCTAGGAGGGTGATGCTACTGAAGTTTGAGGGGGATAGAGTTGTGAAATCAAGTGATCCCATTGAAATCCTTAGGGACATTCAGGACTTTGTTGATGTTTATGGAAAGGTGTTGGTCTATGTACAAACTAAACTGGTTAAGAGAGCAGTTATAATACGAATAAGGTTGACAACTTTGCAGTTTTCAAAATATCAATAGTGGTGGTCTGCCCGGGTGTGTACGCGTCTGCGGAAGAATGGAGGTGCAGCCAATCACTTCTGCTGGGACCTATGACGTTACATCACATTCCGTTGTACCGCATGCCTTTACCACAGATGCGTTACAGCACAAATCCCACTGCAATGCAAACCTTCACCACGCATGGTATTTCAACAAATATGCCTTTACTATGCATGCCTTTACAACGAATTTCATTTTAAAAGAATGTATGTTAAAGGCATATGCGTGGCAAAGATTTCCCTGACACCTGCCTTAGACCCTTATCCTGGTCCAACCCTTTAAAACAAATACTCTTACCTTGTTCTAGCCCCTAAAAGCATGCCTCTATGAAACCCCCCCGGTCCCCAGCCCTTTCCCTGCCCTAAACCCTAAAACCCTACCCCTGCGTGACCCCCTGATCCCCAGCCCTACTCGTACCCTAAACTTTAAAACACTGCCCCTGCACTCCCTTCTCAGCCCCCAGCCCTTCCCCTACTCTAGACTCTAAAATACTACCCCAGGGCACCCATCTCAGCCAGACCCCAACCTTTCCCCTACTCTAGACTCTAAAACACTACCCCTATGCTTACCCCCTGTCCCCCAGCCCTTCTTTAACCCAAACCCCCCAGTAGTTTCCCACCGCCCTAGGCCACATCCCATTTATCTCTCTCCTCATGCTGGCAGCTCATCTAAGGGGGGGTACATGTCATTGTCAGGAAGCGGAAGTCTCTGTTTCCTCTAACAACGTGGATTGCCTACCAACGCGGCTGTTTCCATGAATATGCCCTTACTACTACACAAATGCTTTTAGGCCCAGGGGTTTAGTAGCTGCTAAGGGAGGGCAAAGTAAGCCATACAGTTCATAGATAAGACGTGAGTCGGAGGATTTGGATAGCAAACACTTCTCAAAAAGAGTGAGAAGGCGTTGGACTTGGGGTCGGACTACTGAGTGCATCACCCAGTGTCTGATCTGATGGTATCAGTATCGTTCAGTTTTGGGGAGCTTTTGATGTGAACGGGAATACTTGAAGGTCAGCGGGCCAGTCTCGTCAAAGAAATGACCAATAGTCAGACGTCCTTCTTGGGTCCACTGGGTAAAAGCCCTCACCTCAAGGTAAAATCTGGGTTACCCACTATAGGCGTTAGCGGTGAGGGAAATGTAGTTAGAGCTCTTTTCTTGGCCTCTCTGTCCCATACTGTGAGAGGGGTTTGTGTAATGGGTGATAGGTAGAGGCTTTTAGGGTGTGCCAATTTGGGAAGGAAAGGAACCCTCCATAATGATTGCCCTGCAACTGCTCTGTCCATAAAAAGCCAGTGTTTTCAGATTCAGCGCAGGACCACTCCACAAATGTCTTCAGTTGAGCCACCCAGAAATATTCCCTTAAGTTTGGTGTCTCAATACCTCCTTCCCCCGGGGATCTGTAGCATAGCTCTCGATGTAAGCAGGGTCTATTACCTGTCCATATAAACCGGTCTACCTCTCATTGCATGGAATGCAGAGAGCCTGCGGGGGGTCTAACAGTAGAATTTGGATGAGGTATATTATTTTGTCATTCTACAGCGGCTACCTGACCCTGCCATGATAGAGCGTGTGGTCCCTCACATAGGACCAATAGACTCTATTGAACGCTTTTCCCACGTCGATGGAGAGGAGCATGCGTTGGGTGTCGAAGCTCTGTGCTTTGTCTATGACATGGAGCAGCCGCTTGGTATTGTTGGCACATTGTCTGTTGGGTACGAAACCTGCCTAATCGGGATTGACCAAGCCAGGAAGAAGCCAGGACAGTTGGGACGCCAGGATCCCGGTGAACAATTTAAGATCTATATTTAGAAGAGAGAATGGTCGATAAGAGGCGTATTGGCATTTGTCCTTACCTGGTTTAGGTATGACAACCACAGAAGCCTCCAGCATGGTGGCAGGGAGCACTGAAGCGATTCCGACCGCGTTATAGACTCTGTTGAGAATGGGGGCCAGGATATTGCAGAATGTTTTGTAGAAAAGTGAGGTGAACCCATCAGTGCCCAGTGACTTAAGCAGTTTCTGCCTAGAGACGGCAGAAATGACTTCTTCTATTCAGATCGAGCCTCTAGTGACTCAGCCTGGTCCGGCATTAATCTGGCGGGGGCAGCCTCCCAGATATAGCCAGGTGGGGCATCTGGAGGGAAGTCTTGTGTAGTATTGGTGAAATGTTTCTGTAATCTGCTGGACTTTGGTGTGACCCACCCCCGTCTCGGTAGTCACTGATGAGACTCCGTATGCCTGTCTCTGTGCTCTCAATCTGTTGGCCAGCAGTCTCCTACTTCTGTTGCCTCCAGTGTACAAAGTGTGTTGTAATCTGAGCATCGCAAATTCTGCTCTGTCTAGATCTAGGCGATACCAAAGAGGATGATGGACGGATCGTTCGAGCAAATCAAACACTCACCCCCAGTCAACTGATCTGGGTTTAATCCATCATCCTTCTTTAGCTCACTCCACCACCTCAGTTCAGACATGGCCATATGCAAATCAGTCTGACCCTGTGCCTCATGGGAACAGTCCAGCCCGAACTGCCAAGCCATGTCTTCCCTGGCCGGAAACAAGCATCCTGGGACCGGTTTCTGGCTAATCAGCTGTCATCAGCCAGGCTAGCTTGAATCCAGTGGCAAAGTGAGCAAGGGACCCACGTTTGGGCCTACCCTGCCAACTTAGGGCGAACAAAGCGATATCAAAGGGGATGATGGACGGAGCGTTTGAGCAAATCAAACACTCACCCCCAGTCAACTGATCTGGGTTAGATCCATCATCATTCTTTAGCTCACTCCACCACCCCAGTTCAGACATGGCCATATGCAAATCAGTCTGACCATGTGCCTCATGGGAACAGTCCAGCCCGAACTGCCAAGCCAGGTCTTCCCTGTACCGGAAACAAGCATCCTAGGACCAGAATGGGGTTCATAACCCTCATCAGCCAGGCTATCTTGAATCCAGTGGCAAAGTGAGCAAGGGACCCACATCAGGGCATACCCTGCCAACTTAGGGCAAACAAAGCGATACCAAAGGGGATGATGGGCGGAGCGTTTGAGCAAATAAAACACTCACCCCCAGTCAACTGATCGAACGCTCCGTCCATCATCCCCTTTGGTATCGCTTTGTTTGTCCTAAGTTGGCAGGGTATGCCTAGACGTGGGTCCCTTGCTCACTTTGCCACTGGATTCAAGATAGCCTGGCTGATGACGGTTATGAACCCGAAACCGGTCCCAGGATGCTTGTTTCCGGTCCAGGGAAGACATGCTTGGCAGTTCGGGCTGGACTGTTCCCATGAGGCACAGGGTCAGACTGATTTGCATATGGCCGTATCTGAACTGGGGTGGTGGAGTGAGCTAAAGAATGATGATGGATCAAACCCATATCAGTTGACTGGAGGTGAGTGTTTGATTTGCTCAAACGCTCCGTCCATCATCCCCTTTGGTATCGCTTTGTTCGCCCGAAGTTGGCAGGGTATGCCCAGACGTGATTCCCTTGCTCACTTTGCCACTGGATTCAAGATAGCCTGGCTGATGAGGGTTATGAACTCGAAACCGGTCCCAGGATGCTTGTTTCCGGTCCAGGGAAGACATGGCTTGGCAGTTCAGGCTGGATTGTTCCCATGAGGCATAGGGTCAGACTGATTTGCATATGGCCGTATCTGAACTGGGGTGGTGGAGTGAGCTAAAGAATGATGATGGATCAAACCCAGATCAGTTGACTGGGGGTGAGTGTTTGATTTGCTCAAACGCTCCGTCCATCATCTCCTTTGGTATCACTTTGTTTGCCCTAAGTTGGCAGGGTATGCCCAGACGTGGGCCCCTTGCTCACTTTGCCACTGGATTCAAGATAGCCTGGCTGATGAGGGTTATGAACCCGAAACCAGTCCCAGGATGCTTGTTTCCAGTCCAGGGAAGACATGGCTTGGCAGTTAGGGCTGGACTGTTCCCATGAGGCACAGGGTCAGACTGATTTGTATATGGCCATGGCTCCATCCATCATCCCCTTTGGTATAGCTGTCTAGATCTAAAGCAGATAGTTGGGCTCTAGCAGCCTCAAGCTGCCACCCAATCCGGAAGGGCTGGTCTGTTGGAGTATACATTCCAGCTCCTGCACCTGTGTTGTAAGGAGTTCTTCCTTGTCCCGACGTATCTTATTTTCGGTCGAAGCTATCGCGATGAATTCTCCTCTAATCACTATCTTCAAAGTGCCCCAAAGAATGGCAATATGGGTCTCTGGTTATTGTTTGTGTCTAAAAAATCTTGCAGCGCTTGGGAGATCTACTGGATCACTACAGGACAGTGTAGTAGCGTATCTCAAAGGTGCCAGAATTTAGGTGGTGTGCGAGAGGAGGGAAGAGAAAGATCTAATGTCACTGCCGAGTGATCCCATAGTGTGCGGAATATTATGTCAGCTTGCTGGATGTGGGGTGCCATGATCTGGTTGCTGAGGAAGTCATCAATCCTCATATAAGTTTTATGGAAGTTGGAATAAAAGGTGTACTCTCTGGCCGAGGGATGTAGGGTTCTCCATATGTCCACCAGGCCCACTCGCACTAGCATTTCTGCTCAATCACTAGTGTGTGCCCCGGAATGGCCCTGTCATTGGGCCAATCTATCAGCAGAATTTTCAAAAGCAATTTTCAGGTCACTCCCTACCAGTAACTTCCGGTCATTTGATCGGGTGAATTTGAACAGCGCTTTTATCAGAAAGTTTTCTTGTCCTTTGTCTGGGGCGTAGACCAAGCCCACTGTGAAAGTGTTGGAGCTTAATGTAAAGGAGTGGGTCAGTAACCCACCCCTGATCTCTGCCTATTTAGAGCCTATTTTCCTGGGGAAGGTGGAGGAGACTAGAATGGCGGACCCTGTGGACTTAGAAGACTACAATGAGAAGAGCTGATGAGGAAATGCCCTGGAACGAAGCCAGTGAGTGTCTCCAGGCAGAAGATGGGTCTCTTGAAGGAGACAAATTTGGGCACTGGAGTGCTGAGGTAGGAAAGGATGGCACGTCTTTTGACTGGAGTGTTGAGGCCTTTCACATTTAGAGTGATAATCTTAAGATTCTATGACATCAGGTGGGGTTCGTAAGGCAGTCTACGGAAATGCGGTGTTCGGGGGAATGTAACATCTGGTGACCAAAGGTCTAGTGGTGGACTGTATGGAGGAAGTGGCTGAGTGACGAGATGGGCAAGAAATTTACCCCAGGGGAACTCAGAAGTGGGGTGCAACAAACCCCAATGAATACAACAAACTAATAACATAGTAGAGAAAAACAGTGTTAACGTCCTGGGTGGTGAGACCCATGAGAGGGGGTTGAAAGAGGTCAACAACACCTCCTTCCATCTTCCACCCTGCCCCAGCCCACCACCCCTATTGACTAATAAGAAAGAGGGACCAGGGAGAGTTAAAGTTGCATGTAGCGACTTGACTCTGGATATTCCAGTCCGGTGGCATGGTCACCAAGGGCAGCCAGCACCGCCTGATGTTCAATTGCTATTGTCTCTGGATCGGGGCAAAGTTGGGCCGCTGCATGCCCACCGTCTTCCGCTTGCAGGCTCCTGGGTCTCTGCCCGGCACGGCAGGTGAAGGGAGCCCCCAGGGGAGTTGGCGGTAATGTTCAGCAGTTGGCGGGCCTCCTTCAGTAAGCGCATCTGATGCATCTTTCCGTCTAGGAGGAAGATTAGAAAAAAGGGGTGTCCCCAAGAGTGCAGGACTCCAATAGAGCAGAGGTGTGCCATGATCGGCTGGAACGCTCTCCTTTTTTGAAGAGTGGAGGTGGCAAGGTCCTGGAACAGAATAGGTTGCTGTCCCCAGAACTGCACCAGATTGTTATCCCTGGCTTTTTTAAGGAGGCCCTCTTTTAGCTGAAAGTCATGAACAGAGGTAAGGATATCTGCAGGGGGTGCGGAGGCAGGCTTTTTGAGGCCGACGCAATGGGTATGAATCAGCTTGATCTCCAAGTCTGGGAGGCTTCCAGAATTGCTCTAAACAGATCTCTGAAAGAAGGAAGTGATGCCATGACTCTTCGCTCCCCTTGGAATCCCCCTGATGCAAATATTGTTGTGTCTAGAGCGTTTCTCAAGGTCCTCGGCATGCGTTTGGAGGTCTAGGTGTTGGTCCTTGATATGGGTCACCTCTTGCTGGAGCTGTTCGATTTCTTCATCTCTATTTGTGTCGTGTGCCACTAGAGTGTCCACCATGTCTCCCAGTGTGTCCACATGCCATCTCACCTCCCTAAGTTCCTAAGCCAGTTCTTTTTCCATAGATTGTAAGTCATCCCGCAGCAAAGCAAATAGCATTTCTATGAAAGAGCGGGTGAGCGGGCCTCAGTATTGCCAGCTTCTGCAGAAGCTTGTGGCTCCAGGGAAGTTGCTGGGGTCTTAGGACCAGAGCCAGTAGACTTGAGGAATAAGTCTCTGACCAAGTGGTCTTTCTTCTTCTTACTTGCCGCCATGTGGGAGGGTTAGCAAATGAGTGGTGTTGGGAGTATGTGGAGTTTCAGCTGTTAGGGAGGTCTGGTTATGAATGGGCAGAAAAGGATCTTGCCCCTTATAGGGCTATCCCGTCTCCACTGCTTTGGTTCGCTCTCAAGCTCGTTGCTGAAAGGGGTTGCCCACAATTTCAGAGAGAGGCAGCTCTCTGTGTTGACTGTGTGTTAGAAATGGGGGTCTCGAGTTGGCAAGGGCTTGCACCTTTGTCCAAGTAGGGACCCTTCTTCCTAGTCAGGATAAGGGAGTTACACTTCTAAAATAACCCCTGCTCACCCCATTGGTAACTTGGCACGAGCAGTCAGGCTTTTCTTAGAGGCAGTGTGTAAAGCATTTGCATAAAACCAACAGTAATCCAATGTAAGCACTACAAAAGGACACAACACCAGTTTAGAAAAATAGCCAATATTTTTATATACTTAAAACAAGACCAAATACGATAAAAATCCACAATACAGTACTTTAAAAATAGTTCATTCGCAAGATGCCTTTAAATTGCAAAAATAAGTTGAAAACACAGTTTGTACGAGTCGGTAGCTCAATCCGAGCCTACCTCAATGCTGAAAACAACAGTCTCTCGCAGTTCCAGCTGACTGCGTCGGTACGGGCCAGAAACAGTGTGAACAGACTTGTTAACAGTACCTTTCTTAGTGCGGCTCACATGTGGGTGCGAGCCGGTCTTGGCATCCATCGCAGTTGCGATGCAAAGTGGAAGCGGTGCAAGGTGTGGTGACCTCTCGATGCGGTGCGAGCAGTGGCTCTGCGACGATCATCCAGATGGCGTCGGTGAGACCAAGGCTTGCGGTGCAGGGCGAGACGGTGCTCGATGCGGTGCTGGCAGGATGTGGTGCAGGTGCGGTTACGGTGCAAAGTGAAAGCGGTGCAGGGCACGGTGTCCTCTCGATGCGGTGTAGGCAGCGGCTCGGTGATGATCGTGCAGACAGCGTCGGTGAGGCCAAGGCTTGCGGTGCAGGGCGAGACGGTGCTCGATGCAGTGCTGGCAGGTTGCGATGCAAGTGACAGAGCTGGTTGGCGGGAATTGGCGCTGGCGGAGCCGGACGGCTGTGCGTGACGAGGCGGTCACGGGTGTCGAGCCAGCAGCGATTGTGTCGTGAGACCAGGCTAGCGAAGTGAAGCGAGGCGGTGCAGGCTGCCGTGTTCTCTCGATGCGGTGCAGGCAGCGGTTCGGTGATGATCGTGCACACGGCGTCGGTGAGACCAAGGTTTGCAGTGCTGGGTAAGACGGTGAGGCCTGCGGTGCCTTCAGGACACAAGGCCAGCGACGGAGTCAGTGACAGAGTCGGTCGCGGTTCATTCTTCTCTTGTGGCAACTGAAACAACGGTTCCAGGAGTGGTACCCAGAAGTTGGTGAAGTCTTTGCAGTTCCTGAGACTTCTTAACACGAGGCCAGCTCGGTTTCAGGCCGTTGGAGATACTCAGCACAAGTAGAGAAAGTTTACTCCAGTCCTTTCACTGCCCAAGGCAAAAGCAGCAGCTGCAGGCCAACCCAAAAAAGCAACAACACAGCAAAGGGGCAGTACTCCTCCTGGCAGCTCTTCCAGCTCTTCTTCTTGGCAGGTTCCTTGATTCCAGTGAGTGAGTTCTAAAGTCTTGGGGTCTGGGCCCTAATATTTATACCAGCAATTCCTTTGTCCACTGAAGGCAGAGGGGCCTGGACCTAGTTCAAACCAGTTTTGGGTGCATCCTGCCAGTGTGCACCTTCGTCTTCAGTCAGTGTGGGCCAGGGTCCTCAGACGCACCACAGGAGGTGGAACCAGCATTGTGGAAGGCAGGCACAGTCCCATTCAGAGCCAGGTGCTACTCCTCCCACCCATCCATGTGCAGATAGGTCTATTCAGCCCTGCGCTGCCTCACCCTGTCTCCTGGAGTCTCCCCCAGCCCCTGTCACTCACAAACCAGACAGCTAATACACAAGCTAGCAGAGGCAGGCTAGATGGTTAGGTCAGAAAATACCTACTTTCTAAAAGTGGTATTTTCAAACACAGAATGTTAAAATCAACTTCACTAAAAGATGTATTTTATCATTCTGAGTTCAGGCATACTAAACTCGAATTTCTACCATGTTCCCTAGGTCAGTTAGGATTATAGGATGTTATAATCAAACTGCCCACTCTGGCCTATGGGGAACAGGTAGCCTTGCAATAGTGAAAAATGAATTAGGATGTAATTCACGATCAGGACATGCCACACACACCAATGCATGTCCTTTCACATACAATGCACCCTGTCCATGGGGGTACCTTGGGCCTACCTTAGGGGTGACTCACATGTACAAAAGGGAAGGTTTAGTGACTTGCAAGTGTGTGCACTTGCAAAGTCGACATGGCAGCCCCAGGCTGCGCACAGGCTCTGCAATGGCAGGCCAGAGTTACCCTTTACGGGCTATTTACGTGGGTGGCACAATCCAGCGCTGCTGCCCACCAACAGCATTTGATTTAGAGGCCCTGGCACTCGCAGTGCAATTTACAAGGGACTGACACATAAATAAAATCGGCCAATCATGGAACCACCAATTCATAACACATTTTATACAGGAGCACTTGCACTTTACCACTGGACAGCAGTGAGGAAAGTGTGCATATCATTACACCAGCAAAAACCGGAAGGTCAGAAAGCAAATAGTCAGGGGAAATACGCCAAAAGATGCCAAGTCTAACACAGTGTGCCTCTTTTCTGAGCAGGAGAAGTCAGCCCTGGAGGGGGGCTCCGTTTCCTGTAGTTAACAAGCTGGTATCTCCAGTCTCAGGACCCCCTTCAGACTAACAAGCTTTACCAAACACTCATGGAGCGGGTCCTATTACTCCCAGAAGTACAGGCTCAATGGGATCCAGGTCTCTGGGGAGATAGTTATCGTACTAGAAAGGGAGGGAGGGGCCTCTCTTTTAGTCCAGGTCTCCTGGTAGTCACCAATACAATGTGCACCCAGATTCCGGTCAGGAGCTGTAAGGAAGGGGACACTCTTGGTAAGCTTCTAGAGTTCAAAATGCAGGAAGCGGGTGTAGCAAGATATTTAGCAATGCGGCCCAAAAGGCGTAGAGGGATAAACGTGGGAGCCAAGGCCCCAGGACCCTCACTCCCCCGGCGCTCCCTTGGCCCGCTCCTTACTGCTCCTGGAGAGCACGTGTCACCCCCTGCAGCTCCAGCAGCCCAAATATAAGTCTATGGTGGAGTGGCCCACTGCATGTTCTACTCTGGTCCTCGGTGTCTCTGGGCTCGCCTCGGGTCCTGCCTCCAGCTACTAGTGTGGGGAGCAATTCCTGAACTCAGGACCCTCCTGCACTCCCAGACTGTGGGAGGGCTCAAGCCTGGAGTCTCTGCCTCAGCTCCTGGCTCTTTCTGGTCTTTGCCTTCCAGCAGTTGACATGGATCACCACCACTGCAGGGGTATGTTGATTAAAGCAGAGGGGGGATGCCAGCAGGGCACCCTCAAAGCTCGAGCCGCCAATCTCCTCGCTGCGGGTGGGCAGGGCCGCGGCTACCGTTCCCCAGAGTCCGATTTGGGTAGGTCGGCCCGGGTGAGTCAGTCACTTGCCTGTGAAGCAGGCCCTGCAACCGGTTCCCAGAGGTCGAGAGGCCCAGTCCACTCCTCCCTCTGTATGCTAGGCGGGAGGGTCTGGCCCGTTTCCCAGCTCTTCATGTTACTCGGAGGGCCTCCACCAGGCCCGGTCATGCTCCACTTCCGTGACGACTCTGCGGTAGCTCGGACACCATGCCTCCGGGAGAGTGCCCAGCCCCAGCCCGGGCACGGCTGGCCTCTCCAAGCTTCACTCCGTCTTACCCGTATCTCTGGTTCCGGTTCACTAGGCTGCCCCAGGGTCATCAGACAACCAGCCAGATTCGGTGGCGGTCTCCCTAGTCCAGCATGGCTAAGTTTGGGTGGTGGGCCTTGCTGGCGAGTCGGAGCGACGAGAAGGCATGTCCTACTCGGTCGCCATCTTGGCCACGCCCCGTCGCCATCTTGGCCACGCCCCCAGTTACCATTTTTCTCAGAAGACATGTGGGAGCAACGAATAGCAGGATATTTTGTATTATTATTATTTGGATTTTGCGGCATTTGTGCCTTCCAAATATAAGCTAGCGTATTAGAAAGAAGATGTTTTGGAAAAAAACTCCAGATCATATACTCCTACGGGTAGCCACAAATTCAGAGGTGTACAATGAACCACTGCTCCTAAATTCCATATCTTGTGTCCAATATACAGGTTACCTTGATACCTATTTTTCACTCTACATATTTCATCATATAAACTGGTCTATACTTAATACACAATGAAAGACCAGTGTACGGTGCAGCTTAGTTGTTAGCGCTGGGTGCCGCTGGTTCTTAGAGAACGTACATACCCTAAGTATTTCCAAAACCAAAAGGATTAAGCAAATGTAATAATACATTGCTTTTGTAAAATGACCATTGTAACAAAAAGTTACAGATTAAAACACTGTCACAAATGGCTCTTTTTAATATTTCTTTTTTTCAACACTTAGTTTCTTTGGGAAAACCTTGAGGGATCTACACATATGATCCCTTACTGAATTCTGTATTTTGTCAACTTTTGAGAAAAATATAGCTTGCATGGATTACCCATGGGTTTCACGCTGATTTCCACCACAAACTGGAAGTAGGTTGAAAGCACAAAAAATAGGAGAAATGGGCAAACCGTTAGTTGATGCCATTTTTATGAAAAAAACAGTCACTTTTATCCAGAGCACTATTTTCTCAAAAAACTCAAAATATAGCTTTCTTTTGGATATTTTATAAGTCCCCTCCAGGTGAATGCACAAACCCTGAGTACCTTTAGAATCCCCAGGATGTTGAAAAAAAAGGACACAAGTTTGCAGTGGATACCTTATGTGGAGAAAAATGTATGAAGGCCTAAGCACAAGCTACCCCAAATACCTAAAAAGGGCTCAGCACTGGGGGGAAAAGGCCCAGCAGTTAAGGGTTAAGCCACACCTTTAATTACATAAGCCATGCCCCTTTAGAAACATCACTTTTTTCATCCCACTTAAAGCCCTGCGTACCTGGATACAGTTCTGTGACTGCTGGGTTACACGCACCATCTGCATGATCATAGTAACCAGCAGAGCTTTCATAACATAAAAGAACACATTTTCCACAGATTACTTTAACTTGCATTTATTTCTCATTTAAGGTGTGTATGTGTACTATATTTTATATGTATTTACCTGAAGAATAAAGGCCAACAAAATAGCTGCAGAATATTTTTCACTTTTTAGCCATGCCCCCAAGGTACCTGCACCCCTTGCATCCCAGAACACAGTTCCCATTCTTTTTTTTAATGTTCTTCAACCTGTGGGCATAACAGAAGTGTTTGGCATTACCTCTACGTCCCTCGTCCTTGACCCAGTCTTTACTAATGAGGTAATATCCAATCAGAGACAGGAAACAAAACAGGAAATACTTGCTGACTCCACCCACCCTCCGCCCAAGAGCTATAATCACCTAGCCTTACCGTAGCACTTCCTGTTTTGTTTCCTGTCTCCGACAAGAGAATGGGGGATGCAGAGGTGACTGCTGGACTTTCACCTCCATTGGATGTTTGAGCATTTCTCCCTCTGCCAGGCTTTGGGAGAACCCTGCAATCAGGGGGGAGCAGCATAACGTAGTTGGGATGCATAGACAGCCTCCCATGACTACGGTGCCGGTAGGAAGGAGCTTGCTTTAGGGGCTTTGTTTTTTGTACTGCTGCATTTATTTTAATAATGCAAGCCAACATGAGGTCTTCCAACTTGACTGCAGGCATTAGCAGAAACCAGCGGCTGCCAGCTGACATTAAGGTAAGGAGTCGTGAGAAAGGAAGGTGCTCTATATGTTCTCGGAATGATGTGCACATGCACATTTCAGCAGAGGCTTGGGCTTTCGCATAGCTGAATTCCGCATTCAGCTGATTAAACGGGCAGAATGCCTTGTATGTGCTGTCCCTCATGCGCACTAGTTTGAGCAGTTTCAAGCTGCTATGTCGGTTACAGGTATTTTAACCCCTTCGACGCTCATGACGAGCTGGGCTCGTCATGAGGTAGCCTCCTCGCACGCTCATGACGAGCCCAGCTCGTCATGAATAAAGGGATTTACAAATTCTCAGCGTGCGGGCGGAAATCATGCCGCACGCATGCGGTTAAGGGCATTCTGATTCATATTATTGTAGTTGCTGGGCGGGCTGGTACTTTGGTTTTGAACTCTATCTGCTATTTGTGATGGGGAAACACACACAAGGCATTGGGCTTCCTCATCTTCTACTGATGGCAGTCATTCACAATCACTTTCCCCAAGAAAGGAGATCAGGAGAGGAGGAAAGACTTAAGCTGTTAATTTTTAACACTTTATCTGCTTTAAAGAAGAAGAAAGCGGGATCACATTCTATGGTGAGACATGATCTGTATTTAAATATTTCAAGCTCTAATTCTTCTGATGAGTCCTCTCACAGCTTAATCTATATATATAAAAAAAATGTATGTCTGTCTTTATGCATTACTACACCATTCATCCGATCTGCATGAAACTTTGAGAAATTGTTGAGTACACTTCCGCGAAGAATTGTTAAATATCGGCCCCTGGCCCCCCAGGGCCCTCATAATCTTTCCAAAGCTGAACGTTTACAGTTTCCGGTGCGACTCGCTTTTGCAATGACCGTCAACAAAGCACAAGGACAATCGCTGCAAGTGTGTGGACTAGATTTGGAGAATCCGTGCTTCTCACATGGATAACTGTATGTGGCCAGCTCACGCGTAGGAAAACCTTCTGATTTATTCGTGTACGCACCAGACGGAAAAACAAAAAATAACGTGTATTCACAAGCACTCGAATAAATAAACAGAATTAAAACAACACTTTAAAATGTTTTCTATATTAAAATGAATACGTTTCAATAAAAATGACACAATGTAAATTGAATGTTATCATGACAAGTTTCCTTTCTTCTGAGATCGCAGCAACGCGCAACGGGTAAGTTAGTAGAACATAAATGGAAATATGATTCAAAAGATATGTTGCCAAACATTCTTGCCCATGTTGGAGAAAACATGGGATTTCCTGAGGAGGATATTTAAGTACATCCAAGGATTTTGTCCTGCACTGCCATGATTTAGAAAGAAATCAAGCACAGCTTTGCCCATTCATCAGTTTGTTTTGGACGTTCTGTTCAATGAATGGAAATTCCCAGATCGCATTATTATGCCTCGCTTCTTGACAAAGCTTTATCCCTTGGAGAGGATGTGTTAGACTTGCTAGACTCAGAGATACTGGAGCCAGAATGACCTCGGTCCGGTGTCATCAGGTCTCTGAGGAGCAGGTAGTCCCAGGGGCATTCCACCAAGTAGTTGCTGTGGACAACTCAGAGTGCCAGTATATGGTGGCGCAGGTTCCCTCTGAATCGGGGAGGGTCTCAGGTCCCTTGAGGGTGGTTGTGAGCCCTACCATGCCTGTAGATTGTCTGTTAGGTAACGACCTGGAGCAGTCCTTGTGGAAGGATGTTGAGCTCAGGTCTCACTTGGAGATGCTTGAGTTGCCAGAGTGGGCATGCGTGTCCACTCAGTTAATGGCGGCCAGAAAGAGTGATCAAAAGGACTTGGAGGTCTTGCCAAACTTGCCAGGCAAGTGGTAAAAGTGAGAGAAAGGTCATAGCTCCTCTCCAACCTTTTCCAATTGTTGTAACACCCTTTGAAGGGGTTGGGATGGACATTGTGGGGCCACTGTATCCCAAGACAGCCCTGGGCAACAGGTACCTCCTGGTCTTGGTGGACCATGCCACTCAGTATCCTGAGGCAATCCCTCTCAGGACAACGACGGCACCAGTGGTGGGCGGGCGTTAATAGGGATCTTTTACCGTGTGGAGATCCCCAGAGAGGTGGTTTCTGACAGGGATCAATTTCATATCCAGGTAAAGGACATCCCTGTAGAAGCAGTGCGGTGTAACCTACAAGTTCACCACTCCTTACCACCCCCAAGGTAACAGTCTGGGGGAGAGATTCAAGCAGACCTTTAAGGGCATGATTAAGGGTTTAACAGAACTCATGAGGCGTAAGTGGGACGTCCTCTTGCCATGCCTTCTCTTTGCATACAGGAGGTGTCACAGAAGTCTCTTGGGTTCAGTCCCTTTGAGCATCTGTTTGGTCACCCTGTGAGAGGACCTCTGAGTTTGGTGAAGGAAGGCTGGGAGGCAGCTCCCAGAAAAACTCCCCAGGATGTGTTTAGTTACATGCTAGCCTTCAGAAACTAAACTGCCCGCTTCAGGAAACTTGCTCAGGCGAACTTAGAAGCCAGCCAGGAATAAATGAAGAAGTGGGATAACCAGAATGCCACTCTGATCGAATTTCAACCTGGGCAAAAAGTGTGGGTCATGGGCCCAGCGGAACTTTGTGCCTTGCAGGACAAGTGGACTGGGCCGTTTGAGGTGGTGGAGCGCAAAAGTGATGTCACCTACTTGGTGGATTTGCTGACTTCAAGGAACCCTTTGAGAGTCCTTCACGTGAACCGCCTCAAGCCCCACTTCAAGAGGTCCAAAGAGAGCATGCTTTTGTCGACAGATGATGGGGTGGAAGAGGGGAGTGAACCTCTCCCTGACCTCCTGTCCACCAAGGAGCACAATGGGTCAGTGGACAGTGTAATTCTCTCCCCTACACTGACCCCAGAGCAGCAGAGCTACTGTCACCAGTTGTTGGGACAGTTTTCCCCACTGTTCTCTTTGACCCCAGGTGTTACTCACTGGTATACCCATGACGTGGACACCGGTGACAGCCCTCCTGTAAAAGACAAGATTTACAGGTTGACTGACTGGGTCAGGGCCAGCATCAAGGGGGAGGTTTCTATGATGTTGGTATTAGAGGTGATCAAGCCCTCCAACAGTCCTTGGGCCAGCTCAGTGGTCTTGGTCCCAAAAGCTGCTGCACCCGGTGCCACTCTAAAACTGCGGTTTTGTGTGGACTACTGCGGGCTCAATGCCATCACCAGGACTGACGCGCAACCCATCCCCAGAGCTGATGAGCTCATTGGTCCATTGGGAGCTGCCAGGTTCCTCAGCACATTTGATTTGATGTCTGGGTACTGGCAGATTGCCTTAACCGATGGGACCAAGGAGAGGTCAGTATTCTCAAACCCAGAAGGAAATTACCAATACCGGGTGATGCCCTTTGGGTTGAAGAATGCCCCTGCCACCTTTCAGAGGTTGGTCAACCAGGTGTTGGCAGGACTGGAGGATTTCAGTGCTGCATACCTGGATGACATCGCAGTGTTCAGTTCCAGCTGGGAAGAACATTTGCGGCACCTCAGTGAAGTGTATAGGGTTCTGCAGAGGGCAGGCCTCACAATCAAGGCCAGTAAGTTGCAGATCGGGCAGGGTTCTGTGGTGTAATTTGGACACCAGGTAGGAAGCGGCCAGGTGGCGCCCCTATAACCCAAGATTGACACCATTCTGGCTTGGGAACCCCCCAAGACCCAGACAGAGGTGAGAGCCTTTTGAGGCCTCACCGGTTACTACAGGAGGTTTGTTAAGGGCTATGGCACCATTGGTGCCCCCTTAACAGAGCTGACTTCCAGGAAGCAACCCAAGAAGGTGATCTGGACTGAGTCCTGCCAGAAGGCTTTTGATGCCCTGAAGGCCGCCATGTGCACGGCGCTCGTGCTCAAGGCACCCGACTTCTCCAAGGAATTCGTTGTGCAGAATGACATTTTAGAGCATGGTGTGGGAGCAGTGCTCCCACAACTGAACAGAGAGGGCCTAGACCCTCATGCAGTCTTCCTTAGCAGGAGACTACTCCCCAGGGAACACAGGTGGAGTACCACAGAAACGGAAGCTTTTGCTGTGGTCTGGCCCTGAAGAAGCTGAGGCCCTACCTGTTTGGGACTCACGTCCGGGTTCAGACAGACCACAGGCGACTCAGATGGTTGATGCAAATTAGGGTTGAAAATCCAAAACTGCTGAGGTGGTCCCTCTTCTTACAGGGAATGGACTTTACGGCTGAACACCGTCAAGGCACAGAACACGCCAATGCAGATGGTCTGTCCAGGTTCTTCTGCCTTAGTGAAGAGTACTCCCAGGAGGTTGGGTAGTTCTCCCTACTTTCAGCTGGAGGGGACATGTGTTAGACTTGGCATCTTTTGGTGCGTTTCCCCTGAGTTTTTGCTTTCTGACCTCCTGTTCTTTACTCTATTTTTGCTAGCTTAGTGTTCTGCTCACTTTTCTCACTGCTGATCAGTGGTAAAGTGCAAGTGCTCCTGTGGTAAAATGTGTGATGGATTGGTGTTTCCATGATTGGCCTATTTGATTTATGTGTCAGTCACTAGTCAAGTGGACTGAGTGTGCCGGGGCCTGTAAATCAAATGCTGTTAGTGGGCTGCAGCACTGGATTGTGCCACCCACAGAAATGTAACTCTGGCCTGCCATTGCAGAGCCTGTGTGCAGTCTGGTACTGCCATGTCGACTTGGCAAGTGTACGCACTTGCCAGGCCCTAACCCTCCCTTTTCTTACATGTCAGTAACTCCTAAGGTAGGCCAAGGAACCACTGTAGGCATGGTGCAATGTATGCAAAAGGTAGGACATGCCCTGGTGTGTGTGGCATGTCCTGATAGTGAATTACTGCCAATTTAATTTTCCTCACTATTGCTAGGCTACCTGTTCCCCATAGGACCGAATGGGGAGTTTGTTTATAACATATTATAAACATAACTAGCCCTGGGAACTAGGTAGGAAAATAAAGTTTAGTATGCCTGAACTCAGAATCTAAAGATGCATCTTTTAGTGAAGGGGATTATTACATTCTGGGTTTGAAAATATCCCTTTTAGAAAGTAGGTATTTTCTTGCTCAGCCATCCTGCAGGCCTCTGCTGGGTTTGTGGACTGACTGTCTGGGTTTTGGATGACAGGGGCTGGGGAGCAGCAGGGGCTCCGGATAGTCTAGGTTGGTCAAGAAAGGGCTGAATAGACCTGGGCTGCATTTAGAGTTGGGGGAGGAGATTTCCTTGCACCTTAATGGGCCTGGTCTGATTCTGACAATGCTGTCTCCACCTCCTGCCAGGAAGCCACACCAGAGAAAACAGAACTGGTTCTGACTGGGCACAGACACTCTCTGCCTGGGAGGACAAAGGACTTTGGTCTATAAAAAGTGGAGCCCAAACCCCTGAATTTTAGAACTCTTTTGGACCAAGAAGACTTCTAAGAAGAAGAGCTGGAGAAGCTGTGAGGAGGAACTACCACTTTGCTGTGTGCTTTGCTGTGTTGGTCTGCAGTAGCTGTTTCTGTCTTGGACAGTGGAAGGACTGGACTGAACTTTCTACAATCTGTTTATGTGAGTTTCTCTAAGGGCTTGAGGTAGAGCTTGCCCCTGTTCAAGAAGTCTCAGGAACAGCAAAGTCTTCAAGTTCTTCTGTCCTCAGTACTGGGAACTGTGTGTTTTGTGCTGCAACAGAAGAAAAAGCAACCCGACGCAATCTACGATGCCACTGCCGACTCCGTGTCCTGAAGGCACCGCAGAGGGCACCGCGACCCTGGTCTCACCAACAACCTGCTGACGCCGCCACTGAGTTGCTGCTCGCACCTCGACCTGTGGGCACCGCACTCCGCATCGCCTCGCTTCCCGACACCGCCTTGGTATCTCCAACGACGACCCTCCACGCTGTAATCGACACGGCTGCCCGCATCATGGTATGAGGGCACAGCTCGTAAAGTTACATGATGCACCGCCCTCCTCACACACTGCAGCCTGGACCTACCGACAATGGCGCCATTGACTCCAGTTCATCAACGGACGACAGCTCTTCAGCAATGACGCCACTGCTTGCACCCTGACCTGCCAGCATTACTACAAGCACTGCATCACTTCGCACCGCGGCCCTGGTCCCACGGGCAATGCCATCTGACACCGCCAGCGAGCAGCTACTCGCACAGCGACCTGAGGGCATCGCAGACTGCACCACTGCACTTCACACTGCAGCACCCGATGCCTGCCAATGACAGCGCTCCTGACTTCAACTGCGGAGAGTGTGATCTGCAACGCGTGTGGCTTCAATGGCCCAACGACTTCTGCACCGACCCCCGGATCCGACACCTGCGGACGCCGTGCTTTCGGAAGCTCAACTAAGAGGTCGTCGATGCCCTGCATTTCTAAAGGTACTGTTTTGCGGGTCTTCCCAACACCGTAGCTGGCTTGCGATGCCGCGGTCAACCAGAACTGTTTGGATGTGTTTGTTCAGAAAGCCGTGATAGCCCCAGAGGGAGCTAACAACTTCAAGGAACTGTTTTTCAAGGTTATATTGATAACTGAAGATTTCTAAGTAATGTTTTGTGGATTTTTTATCATTTTTGGTCTGGTCTTAAGTATATACAAATATTGGATATTTTTCTGAACTGGTGTGGTGTCCTTTTATAGTGCTTACATTGTATTACTGTTGGTTATGTGCAACTGCTTTTCACACTGCCTTTAAGATAAGCCTGACTGCTCATGCCAAGCTACCAAGGGGGTGAGCAGGGGTTATTTTAGGAGTGTAACTCCCTTTTCCTGACTAGGAAGAAGGGTCCCTACTTGGACAAAGGAGCAAACCCTTGCCAACTAGAGATCCCCATTTCTAACAGGATGGAAGAAAAACTTCCAGAGGAAGTTCATGTAGATTTGATTGTGGCCAGTCCGATGGGGCGACCTTCAGTGGATGAAGAGAACATTCTTGAAGATGAAGCCAACAAAAAAATCAACACCTTCATTGAAGAAGGCTTATGCTGGCTCCCATCTAGCCATTCTCTCTGGAGTACATGGGGTATATGTGGCACAATCAATACTGTAGGACTTTAAGACTTTGTTCAAGACGATGCATGAAGGCCAACAGTGTCTGGATCTTTTGGAATCTATGGAAAGACAGGCTGACTTTTTATTTGATATTGCTTTTGATTCCATCTAGCCATCAGCGCTGTCATGTGGCACCTCTATTGCGGCCAGACATAACCTATTCTTGAAAGGTTGGAATACTGATTCTGCACAGCATTCCATTGCTTTGAGAATGCCATTTACAGGAACACAGTTGTTTGGCAAGGACATTGAAGACATACTCCATAACATAATTAAGGAAGAGAAACATTCCTTTTCATTACAGAAACACCAGCAGAATAAACAATCTTTCTTCTCTGCTTCTACTAAATCGTTTTGTCAACCATCACGTAGATAACAGACCACGGAGGGAGGTCAGAAGTTCCATGGGAAAGGTTTCCAAGGAAAATCACAGAAGAAAAACTGACAAGATTTATGGAAAACCAGTCAGCGTTTTTGACTATGCAGCATCGGAGGTTCCAACTAGTAGGATACCAGAGGTTGGTGGGAGACGTCATGATTTCCTGGGAAGCTGGCATCTCACAACAACCGACAAGTGGGTGCTGAGCATTCTGAAGAGGGATTACCGCATCGAGTTCTTGTCCCTTCCACCATCATACAGGAACTTTCAGATGCCCCTTTCGAAGCATCCGCTCAGACGTAAAGCTTTGAAAGATGGGATTGGATCCCTCCTCCTAAAAAAGGCAATTGTTCTGGTACCAAAGACACAACAGGGACAAGGGGATCATTGTATTGTAGCCCTAGTCTGAAAGGTGACTGGTGTTTTCAAGCTTGTGCTCAACCTCAAATCTCCGAAAAGGTTTGTTCAGAAAATTCTGTTCAAAATGGAGACCTTACAAAGCATCATTCCATTGATCCAGGCTAGACATGTGATGACAGCATCATTCCATTGATCCAGGCTAGACATGTGATGACAACACTAGACTTCATGGATGAATATCCCCATGTTTCCATGGTACCCGGTTTTCAACTGTACCTATGGTTCTCTGTACAGAGGCGCCATTGGCAGTTGTGTCCTACCATTCAGCCTACGTTCATTGTCCAGTGTGTTCACAAATGCGGTGCACCCTTAGTGGCTCACCTGAATCTTCAAGGGATTACAGTATTTTCATACCTGGACACTGGTATCTCCAGGCTCCCTCTGTCCAAGTAATGCATTAACATCTGGAGCCGACCACAGTTACGCTAGAGAGCCATGGGTTTATTTTGAACCTTCTGAAGTGCAATCTTAAGCCTTCAACTTGGAGAACATCCACAGGGGCTGTTTTGATTCTCTTCTGGGAAGAGTCTTCCTTCTTCAGTCCAGGATCCAGCATTTACAATCTTTTCTGGCATCTCCATTGTCTCAGAAAACGGCCACATTGTTTGAGTGGATGGAAGTACAGGGCCATATGGCAACCTCTGTCTTCACAGTGAGGTGGGCCAGATTATATCTATGGCCATTAATGTGGTATCTTCACAGATTTCTAACATTTCCCATTCAGGGTTTGGCCATGGAGATTCGAGCTTCTAGAGCTATTGTTCACAGTCTGCAGTGGTGGCTAGACTCAACCGGGGATGGAGATGCATCCTTTACCTCCAACAGTGGTGACAATGGACATCAGTGCCCTGGGTTGGGCGTGCCACGATGGGACAATTGTGAGTCCAGGCTCAATGGGATCAATTTGAGGCCATGCAATCTTACAATCTGAAAGAACTTTCAGCAGTGGAGAGATTCTTAAAGTGTTTAGAGTCCCACCTGATTGACTGCAAGGTTCTGAAATGCTCAGACAACACAGTGACAGGTGCATACATCAACCATCAAGGCAGCACTCAAAGCAAATCAGTCAATCAGATGGCTTGTTCAATAGCGCAATGGGCGGAACTCCCTCTTCAATCCATATCTGCTCAGCGCATTAGGGGCATGGACAATGTTGTGGCGGATGCCTTGAGCCACAAGTTCCCGTGCACTCAGGATCTGCGGCTCTCCAACAGGATGTTCCAGCAGATCTGCAGGAAGTTCCAATGTCCAGAGGTGGATCAATTTGCTTTAAGGACCAATGTGCTCCTACCGACCTTCTGCTCCAGGACATCGGAAGTCGGGAGTGGATGAGTGTCAATGCGGTGGCCTCCAAATTTCCTATATGCATTTCCTCCCTTTCCCCTAATTCAGTCATTACTGATGAAGATCCTGTGAGAAAGAGCACATATGGTGGCAGTGATTCCATTATGGCAGCGGAGGTCATGATTTCCGTTATTGAAGAGCAAGGCCATTTTCTCTCCATGGATCATTCTGTGGATCCCATCTCCTCTGAAATCTTTAAGTCCTCAGATTTTGGTACCTCTAACATTAGCAGGTTGGAGGATGAATGGAGGACTCTAGAGTGGCACTAGGTGCTCTCACCATTTTTGAGATTCAATGAAGATGCAATGGTGTTGAAATTGGATTTTGGATTTATTCCAAGGATTTACTCTAAATATCCTACTTCACAAGAGTTTGTCTTAATCTGTCCTTCTCCTTCTTCACCAGAGGAACAAATGTTACACACTTTGGACGTTAAACATGCATTGTCTGTGTATGTTGACAGATCTTTAACCACTAAGCAATGAAACATGAACTCTACTGTTTCTTGTAGAGAGTAAATATAAGGGCAAATACATTTCAAATTCTTCGATTTATTTGCATCTCAATCCTGTATGTAATGTACACAATTTTCACCATGAAGGTAGCTGACATGTGTTTTGTCCCCTGGACTTTTTCAAGGCTAAATACAATTACAACTACCCAAGTAGTCAACTAGTGTTTGTAACTTGTTGTCATTATTGAAAAGTTCTTCCAACGATAAGCCAGTTTAAAATAATCGCAAGGTCATAATTTCAATCTATAATATAATATAATATATTACACAATGAGGGGCTTGAGGAGATTTAATGGACCGGCGAGGGCACTCTCCCCGATACAGACAAATTATAACACAATGAGCCCTCAGGTCCGAATAATTGACATGGGGTTGTCCCAATGAGAAAAATGGAAAAAGAAAATGCTGTTGAAATGGGGTCCCTTTTAAGGTTTCCCTCACACACACCAAAGGTGTCATGCTTCATCAAGGGGATACCTCCTCGTGTCACGAACCTAGTCATGATGCCGGCTACAACCCCCTTGCTGCGAGAGAGGAGCTCAGGGATGTTTTTATGAAGAAGAGGGGTACAACTAAAACCCAAGGTGGGGATAAAATTAGCTACAAGGTAAGCCGCCTACTGTGGTTTATTGATGCTTCCTGGTGCCAGGATTAAAAACATATATAGAGGAGGTGTGGCCGGGCAAGATGGCCGGGTGGACGTGATTCACCTCAGCTCTGGGTCCACGTCGTCGTACCGAGCTTAAAAGCTCCATTGGAATTCGCTAAAATCGTCCCAGAGAATGCGTAAGAGCCAGTGACCATGGAAATGCTGAGTGGTTGACTCTTGGGGCCGAGGCACGTCCACTTCTGAGCGGCACCGGGAGTACGTCGGTGGAGAAGCGCAAAATGGCGGCCACCACAGTCGGAGTGAGGATGAGCCACAGGAGCCTTCGCTTCTCGTCGGACCAGTTGGAGAGGCTGTGAAGCGGCTGGTTCCCCATTGCTGCCACCGCTTACACAGAGGAACTGGAGCGAGATGCTGCTCCCCGCCATCTGGAGCACCCGAACGGTGCGATCAGCGTTATCTCGTGGAGTCAAGGACAGCGCACTTAGAACAGTCGGTGAGGGGGCATGCTGCAGTGACCAGTTTTATGGAGGACGTCGGCAGGGGAGGCACAGGCAATGGGCAGATGAGCAAAAACTAAATAAGTGAAGCACACAGTGCCCTGCATGGTCTCGCCTGACCTTAAAATGGTGGACGGCTCACTGTCGATTAAACTAAGAGAGGGGTAGTTCAGCTCCAGGTGCCCCTCCAATGCAAGGTCTCACAGTGCAGCAAGAATGAGACACAGGATGTTTCAGGCTATATACTCCCCACGATAAACAAGCATCCCCAGCATCTAGAGGTGGGCCCCCAGATCGAAGCTACAGCCCCTTGGGGGCAGACAACGCTACATAGCTGGCCTACCTTATCACAACACAGGGTCAGTCCTGTACAGTTAGCGACCAGTGGTTTTGAAGAGCTCTGTGAGGGGGGATACTCAATCTCTCCTCTGCAGCCTACTCCAGCATAAATGCAGGGGAGTCACCTGGCTCGCACCTTTGCCACCAAAGAAGGGGACGAACAAGGTTTCCACTTTTTTTATGCCAGATGCGAAAAGTCAACAACCAGGCCAACGTGAACCCGCCAACACCATGGCCCTCAAAAAGGAAGACTTCATGGCTTCACTGCGAGAATTTAAGACAGAATTGCGCTTCGAGATTAGCCAGGACATCACAGCTTCTATTGAACAACTTAAAATGGACCTGGATGACCGCATGTCAGCCTTCCACCAGGATGTGGACTCGGTGGGCACTAGAGTTATGGATCTAGAAGCCCAGACCCACGACCTGGACAAACGAGCCACGGACGCACAAGAGAAGATGCAAGATCTCCAAAGTCAATGGCACCCGGCCCTATTAAAGTCAGAAGATTTAGAAAGTAGATCCCGAAGAGATAACATTCAAATCCGGGATTTGGAGGAAGGAGCAAAAGGGCCAGACTTGGAGGCCTTCCTAGAGGGACTTTCTGCAGGGATTCTGAGCCCGCGCCAACTCAAAATCAAAATAGAATGAGCGCACCGTGTTGGGGACCAGGCAGCGGGAGACCGTGTACACACATGTGATGTCCTCCCCAAGTTTCACTCTTTTAAAGTTAAGGAGGCTGTTCTACAGGAGGCTAGGAAAAAGGGCGACATCTCCTTTCAAGGGTTTCGATGCAGCGTATACCAAGATCTAGCACCGGCCACGCTGGCACAGAGGCAGCAATTTAGGCCCATCACTACGAAACTCCAAACAGACCAAATAAAATACCAGTGGACGTATCGATTCGGGCTGAGTTTTGAGCACGACAACAAGATGCACCACATCACAGAACTCGAGGAAGGTCTGAGAATACTGGGGCTCCCTCCTGCAGACAATGCGAGTGCACAAGACACGTCGAGGGGGGCAGCTGTGAGTGTCCCAGGACTGGCCCCGGCGTCCCGGTGTGGAGGCGAGAGGTGGGAACCGCGGAGATCCGAGTCAGATCTCTCTGCCAGCGATACCGCCGAGTGGGGAACCACGATGCCGGATGCTGTCACCTGCGTGAGGCCGTGGACTGACTCCGCCCCCTAGGCCGGGACCACCGCAAAGGCTCCATTTTGCTGCAATGACCGCCGCAAGTAGCCCGGGCCGGCCCCGATGTCCCGGTGAGGAGACGGGAGGTGGCAGCTGTTGAAATTCGAGGAGGGCCTCTTTGTGAGGTCGCCGAGAGAGGAGCCGAGGCACAGGTTGCTGAGTTCTGCACGAGGTCGGGCTGACCCTGCCTCCTAGGCCCAGACAAGAGTGGAGGTATTGTTGCAAGGACCACAGCCCATCGCCAGTGTTCCAGAGCCGGTTCTGATATTTCGGTGAGGAGACAAGAGGTGAAAGCCGTTGTAATCAAGGGCGGGCCTCTCTATTTGTATGGCCACCGAGAGGAGCGCTACGGTGCTGGTCACCAAGATCTACACGAGGCCGGGGGCTGACTCCACCCACTAGGCCCGGACTAGTGTGGAGGTTCTGTTCTACACGGCCGAACCGCCCCAGCTGTAAATGTGGTACAATCCTTCTGCGGCCCTGGAGGTCTGAAGGTCAAGTGCACATCTGAACCAGTGCATGTGACCTGCGGTACTGTAACTCCAGCGGTTCCCTCAAATCTTGATGAGACGTGCCTGCTAAGCCCGCAGGGGCTGAATGACAAACATGGTTCACCAGGAGACGGCAAATGCAAAGGACTGCGCAAGATAACTGAGGTGAGGACAGCTGGCAAAGTTCCACTGCTGTATGACCTGGCGGGGCGCATTCTGTTACACCGTAACCCCCCTCCTTCCAATGCTAGACTTTCATGCCTAGGCTGCGGTGGGCCCACAGCTTACCACACATCTGCAATGGCCGCACTCTGTCTTCCGCTGCATTAGCACCAAGGTGGAGGACAGAGGGACCCGTCTGGCGACTTCCATGTTGGGGGCACCGCAGCGAAGACACAGAAAGCACCGGTGAGACGCGCCTGCCCTGCCTTGCCCTTCTTGGGCCTCGACGGATGCAGATAGTAGGGTCAGGTCCCGGACTCTACCCCAGAAGCATTTGGGAGGTGTTACGTCTGGACCAGTGAACATTCCCTGATACCCCATTTCACGGGGAGACCGAACGAAGGTTGGCACTGGGGGTGCGGCGGCCCCCCACCCACAGACCCGGGCACAGGTGGGTAAGATCGAGGGGTGGAAGCAAAATATCCTATGGCACATAAACTAGATGGAGTGCTGGCGGCAGTTGAGAAGCTTGGGGAGACAATGAACCAGGTCCGCACCTCCCAGGAAGACAAAATTGATAAAGTGGCACTTGATCTTATGCTGTTACATGCGGACCATCAGAAGCTCGCAGATGGCACCGCTGCTACCGAGGGGGACATTGCAGAAGTTTCTCCGCAAGTGTCCACAGCCGAGAAGAACATTTGTGATCTTTTGAACCGAGTGGAGTTTCTAGAGGACAGAGCCGAGGATGCTGAAGGCAGAGCCTGACACAAAAATGTATGCTTTGGGGGCCTGCCGAGGGAGCAAAAGGGAGGGACGCAGTGGCCTCTGCTGAAGATTGGCTCTGATCGCTGCTCCCAGGGGAAGCCCTTTCTCCACACTTTGTTGTTGAACGAGCGCACCAGGTTCCCAGTTAAGCCCCCTCCACCAGGTTCTAACCCGAGACCGCTTTTAATCCGACTATTGAACTACAGGGACAGAGATGCCGTTCTTCAAGGTACTCGGAAACTACAGGACGTACAAGTAGACAATCACAAAGTTATGTTCTTCCCGGACTATACTTTTCAGGTCCAGAAACAGCGGCATTCCTACCTAGTGTTATGTATTATTTTAGGACCCTATTGTAAGTTTCCAGATTCATGCCCTTTTAAAGGTATAAATCACCATATCCTTATATAGGCATAGAAATCATAACCATATTTAGGCATAACTCATGCAGTTCAAATACGGCAGGGCTACTTCCACTAGTTCCGAAAATCCACAACGATTTCTTGGAAAACTCAGCTTCAGCAGCTAGGGACTTCCCCTTGCTTGAATATTGATTTGTCCAAGAACTCATGGAGTTTTCAAAGAAATTACGTTATTATGTCCAACTGTACATCAAACTCGGCACCTTTGCAGTATAAATATGCCCACACTCGCACAAGCAAAGACACTGTGGTTTGGAGCAGTTCGACTATATACTTGCCCGAAGCGCCCTGCTACAGCAAGTGCCGAAGGAAGCAGACCCTCCAGCAGATGCACTGAGAGAGACGCTGTCTTTTCTCCTGCCGAGAAATCCAGCTCCAGTGTTTCCAAGCTAACCTTGCGGGTTGTTGCGAAATCGAGTCCTGAGACCAACCGTCTCCATTCTAAACTAAGGTACGGAGCTGATTAGACCCTTAGAGAAATCTTGGACAGATTTTTGGCAAAAGAATACTACATTTATGCTACACCTCACTTACTTCTTCCCTCGTACTAAGCTTAGGTTAGGTACACCGGGGTAGGCGTATTTTAGAAGCACCAGTTGAGTACTTTTAGTCTCTGTTATTTATGTATGTATTTATATATGGTTTAGGAACCATACAATGCTCTTACAGTATTTTTTTATCCTACTCTTTATACTGTATGCATTATATTTTATAAACAGTTTTACGATTGTAGCAGTTCATTTCTTATGCTTGAGAAAGAAGACTGTTCAATAAATCCTTTTATTGGAAAACGCCTGTCTTTCGACTTTCTCTGCACCTCTAGTGAAACGAAGCATGCACGAGTGACTGAGTGAAATATTTATCTATTGTTTCCACGACTCTGAAGATACGTTTTATCTTGGGGAAACAAAGTTGTCATGTTTATGCGGTTGTCAGAGACTAATCCCTTCTTGTGAATTCGCGAAAGTTTCTAGTGACCTCTGAGGTAGCTGGCACACATAATTAAGTCTAGTATATTTGATAGAGACCTAGTCGACCTCAGTCCTACGTCTAATCTATAGGAAATACTATTCCAATGTGCAGAGTCTATTGGGAATATAGGAACTACACTACACTAGCAGTGAAGAGACGCCTACGACAATGTGATCTTAAATACTCTCTGCTGTTCCCTGCGAAATTAAGGGTAGTGCAAATGGTAAAACCCATTTTTTCACCACTCTGAAGGGTGTGGGGGAATGGCTCAACTCTTATGATTCAGCAAAGGGTGTAGTCCTCACTGCCGGGCGGAGGGAACCGGTCCCGGCGGCCTCCTTACGACGCCGCCAACGAGGAGGAGAAAATCACAATCCCTGGTCTCTCAGACTTCCGGCCCGCCACCAGATTTGATATTGAGTGGTCAGCTTGAAGCTGTTCAGGCTCTGGCGAAGATTAGTGGGACAACAGAGGAAGGATCCAACTCAGCCTCTGATCGACAAGGGCCACCAGCAACGATGAACTCTCAGACAAAATTTCCTGTTTCCCAAGGCTCTTGTGATCTACCCCATGTCACTCCGCAGACTTCGAATGACATAGCTTGAGACTTTGAGTATCACCTGCCATTCCCCCATGTTCTCCGCCGGCCGGGCAGTAAATAGTCTTATCGGACACGCAAGTATAATGAACTATGTATCACGTCTGTGAGTTGTAATCTCTGACTATGTAGTTAGGATAATATAGCCCTTGTAAGACAAGTCCCGGCATTAAAGAAAGACCTATCCTTCTGCTCCCTTTCCACATGGGAATATTATGTATAACAATTAGGCTGCGGCCCTGACTCAACAGCGACTAGCCAGGGACAGGATTAGCCACCAACGACGATCCCCCCTTTTTCTAGATAGTTCTTAAGTTGGTGTGCACAATAGCCTCCCCCAGACGTTAGTTGTGTGCTATTGTTTTTTTACAAGTTTGGGCGATTGCCTGTTGCATATTTGCTCTCATGATATTTTTTCTAGTAAATTGTATTATTGTTTCTTATGCCATCGTTTTTCAACAGAGATATGACTGTTGTAAATTTGGCTCACGCAGGGAAGCACGGTCTAGAATGACCCTTACGCCCTTACTGCCAGTCCCCCCCATCCTTTGGCCAGGCGAGGCCGTTTGCACCCCTAGAACCCAACAGTTATGGCACATATCAAGATAGGAACCTGGAATGTAAGGGGCATTCATAGCCCAGCAGGTCGTTATCTCATTTACTCATATTTAAAACGCCTCCATATATAAATAGCACCCCTCCAGGAGACACACTTGCCTCGGACTGAAGTTACACGCCTACACAGACGCTGGAGGGGACAATTGTATGCAACAGGTTACTCGGCGTATGCACGCAGTATTCTGGTGTGGGTGTGGCCGGGGACTCCCTTTCGGATGGTGGATACCATAGTAGACACAGAGGGTAGGTATGTTATGATCAAGGGCATATTAGACGGTAGGCCGATTGTATTAGCATCAGCTTTATGCACCCAATACTGAACTGGCAGCCTTTCTGGATCAGGTATCACAAAAGTTGGCAGCGTGGCATGATGTACCCATGGCCTTAGGCAGAGATTATAACTGTGTACTGGATGTCTCACTAGACTGCTCCTTCCCTCCCCTACCTGGCACGGCTACACACACAGCTGCGAAAGCACTGACACACTGGGCTGCGCAATGACATTCTCCAGTCGAATGTTCTCCTTGATGCGCCCTTCCGGGACCTATTAGCAACCACGATAGCACAATACTTTGAGGAGAATGCGGGCACAGCCACGTCACCATTGGTGGAATGGGATGCTCTTAAGGTGGTCGTTAGAGGGCATGGTTTGGGGGCGCAGGCGGATTTGCGGACGAAGCTGGAAAAGGAACTCACTGTCTTAGAAAGGAGTCTGGCAACTAGTGAGCAGGCAGCCACTGTTGGGTCCCAAACTGTTAGACCAGCACAGGGAGGAGCATGCAAGGCTGTTGGAGCGGCAAAAGTGTCTTAACTAAGCCACTCATTCAGCACGGACACACCACATGGGTGACAAGGCAGGCAAGTTGCTCATGTGGCTCATCGCCAAGATGAGGCATCAGCTGCTATTGCATCAGTACGGATGGCAAACAGGGGAACAGCATACGCGCAACGAGACACACATGGTGAATTTGTGATGCAATACCAAGGCCTGTATGAAACGCGCAAATGAGCTACACCCGTAGAGCTACAGCTTTATCTAGAGGGGTTGAATTTGCCACAGCCTATGCACACCCAAAAGGAAGAGCTAAATGCCACTATTCTATCGGAGGAAGTTCGAGACTGTATATTCTCGTTGTCCAATGGAAGTCGACAGGCCCAGATGGCCTGCCGACTGAATTTTATAAGACATATGCACATATATTAGTGCCGCAGCTGCTAAAAGTGTATGAGACAGCGCTGGATGAATCTACTCTCGCTGACACACAAAACGAGGCCTTGTTGGTATCCCTCCTTAAGCCTGACAAACACCCTGAATCACTGGGTTCGTATCGCCCGCTGGCGCTTCTTAACACGGATTATAAGATTTTTGCGTCACTGCTTGCTAGGCATCCTTCACCCTTAGTGAAAATACTGGTACTCCCCGACCAGAATGGTTTTGTTCCTGCCCGAAGCACCTCCCTTAAAATCCTAATTTTTTCTGGGTGCAGAAGTATGCAGTGCATAGCTGGCTCCAATCAGGTTGCTTGGTTCTGGATCTGGAGAAGGCCTTTGATTCTCTATAATGGCCCTATCTGGCTGCAGTTTTAAACAAATATGATTTGGGTGATTACTACCTGAACATGGTTCAACTGTTATACCAGCGGCCCCCTGTTCGGGTTCGTACCGGTAGGTTAACTTCAGACCCCATTAGAGTGCAATGAGGGATGCGCCAGGGCTGCCCCTTGTCCCCATTATTGTTTGCTCTGGCTATATAGCCATTTGCAATGTTGCTCCACGATGGAGGCGGGACATGGGGTATGCAGCTGGGGGATGGGCTGCGCACCGTTTCCTTATATGCAGATGATCTGCCGTAATATCTTCGTGATGTCACTGCCATCCTGGCGTCCACTGCAGACATGCTCAAAGATTTTGAGGAGATATCGGGCCTTCGGGTTAACTGGGCTAAGTCGGGGGGTTATTCATTTAGTGCGGATACGGCCGAAGTGAATGTGCTCCTTAATGGCTCGCTCCTCCCATGGTACCCTACTACCTTCCGCTATCTTGGTGTCTTCATATACCGGACGCCTGAAAACATACTGGAGGGCAATTTGATAAGAGCAATTTCGGCAGTTGGGGCCCAAATGCAATTTTGGAAATCACTACCACTAAATGTCAAGAGTCCCATTACCCTGTTGAAGATGATTGTTCTTGGTGTGTGAGGGAAACTGTCCTTAAAAGGGACCCCTTTTCTCAGCATTGTTTCTTTCATTTTTCTCAATGGGACAACCGCTAGTCAATTATTCGGATCGAGGGCTCTTTGTGTTGTAATTCATATTATCAATCTTCCAATAAAAGTTGTGAGTCAAACCGGTCCAAATACACATTGGAGTTAGTAATGCCCCAAAGATACCAACCAGTAGATATTAAGCGGGAAAAGCGGCATAAAGACAATCCATACCAGCACTGTACCTAACTAAGGTCCATGATAAGTCCGACCAAAGTAACGGCTCAGAAAAATCAAACCTGTACGTTAAGTTGACAGATCTGCTGCATTTCAGACTTCTGATACTCTCATTGTGACTTTTGGGCTTCGAGGATGTGGACAGCAGTGTCTAAAGTGACTCTCAGTCGTTGGATTAAGGATACCATCTCCATGGCACATCAGGGCTCTGATTTGCCTTTTCCTTCTAATATCCAAGTGAGATCTAGCAGAGGAGTTTCTCCTTCATGGCCTGCTTATAAAGGTGTGTCCTTTGATGAGATCTGTCAGGCTGGTACATGGGCATCAGAGCACACTTTTATTAGACATTATTGTTTGAATTGTGCTCAATGCAGTCACTTGAATTTTGGGAGTAGTGTGTTACAGGCTTTGGAGGATTTTGTTCCTGTTTGAACGTTTCAAATTGTTTTGGATACTGCATTAAAATCACGTGGGTGTGCTTTATATTCTTATTTGTACAAATTTTCGAAAAACTTTTTAAATGTCTCTTAAATGAGTAATAATCCCTTGTTTTGTCACTGTTAGTTGCAATTATGTTTGCATAAATATAGGTATGCATTTGCACTCTTTGCATTCCTTAGGGGGATTGTTGTGAATGTTGCTGTATTTATGCATTGAATTCAAATCACATAGTTTTATATGTCCTATTTGCACTTTGCAAGTCACCACTTTTTAAGATCGTTGTTGTAAATATGACTGTGTAAATGTATGTTCATATTTGTATTTTTGCATTTTCTATATAGAACGTCATTGGAGTTCTAGAACATAAATAAATAAATGTAATGTAATGCAGGTGTTGGTATTTGCAAAGGCCTTCATCTTCTTTGGGTGTATGCTTTGGTATACCTCAGTACTAATGACTGGTCGAGGACACGGTATGTAGAGGTTGATTATACCTGATTATACTGGTAATCCTCATTACTCTTAGACCTTTTTGTCCTCGACCCAGTCATAAGTCTCAGCTACCCTCCCGATATCAGGCCTTCATGGTGCTTGGTATTTCAGGAAGTGCTACAGTAAGGCTAGGTGTTGCAAAGTCATCCGATGATCTGGACACCCCCAACTTTTTCCTGACTGATACTGGTGGTAACTGACTCTGACTGACCCTGGGCTCTGCATAACCAGGCCCAGGGCCAGTGCAATGCTGAAAGAGACACAATAGAATACAGTTAAAACACCTAAATAAATTAGGGTACACAATGGTATGGTGGGGTACTCCTGTGATTGGCATGACCTACCCTATAGACCCCTGGTATATAATAGGGCAGGGGAATTAAAACTACCTAGAAGAGCATAGTACCCTAGGGCATGGCAGTTTAGAGGCCAGCAGCTCTTTTTGCACTTGCATGTGTGCACTGCTGAAGCCTGAGGTCAGTTTAAAAGCAGCCTCGGTTGTCAGGACTGATTTTTAAAAGTAAATTGTGCCCAAACTCGACTTTCATGTTTGGGGCATTTCAAAATGGATAACCTACAATGTTATGGTATATTAGGGACCCCCAGGGCCTCCCCTAGGTATCCCAGGGGTGGGGGTCCGGTATGTATAAGATACACCCTTATAAAAATGGGTTTTGATATGCCTAGGTAAAGTGAAATTTCACATTTCACTCCCCACATTGTAGTAAAGTGCTGCTCAAATTCGACTTTGATGCTAGGAGCACTGTGGAGGGAGAATCTGCAATATTTATACAGATTCAGAACCCCTAAAGTCTCCCCTAGTTGCACATGGGTTGGGGTTCCTATAGATATAAGGCAAGTACTTTTAAAACATGTTTTTGTAAGTCCTGGTGCTAGAAAAATGGCCCAAGTCAATTTTCCCATTGCAAATCCCCTGTCACATAGGTTAACGTGGTAGGAAGTTATTGATTAATAACTCTTGATAGGAGAGGCATAGAAATGCCATTCAAAGACTTCCCAGAATGGTATTAATACATCCAACAATATCTTATTGTTGAATTTCTCCTAAAGTGTACATACAATAAGTTAGAAGACTTTCTTGTTTGCAAGTCCAAATTCATACTTCCAGTGGTCTGCCCTGATTGGTCAGAGTTAAGTGGATTAGCCAGGCTGCCTTGAAGAGGTGATAAAGAGCCCCTTGGGTTAACCAACTCTGCTGGCAGGGCAGTGTGCTGTTCCAAAGGAATGCCAGGCCAGGGGGAGGAGTCGTAAACCTTGTTCTTCAAATAGGAGAGTAGAGACCAGTGTCATTTACAGCTCTGAACATCCCACCTTAGGCAGAGGGCAGGATTAAGGAAGGTATGAGCAGATGCAAGGGGGAGAGTCTAGGTAAATTAGTCATCATAGGGGTTTGTTTAGCCAGCTCTTACCTCCTTGCTGGAAAATCAGCCATTATGGATTTGGAAGATTTGATGCACTCTGGGACAAAATAATGCCACCCTCTATGTGGTCTTATATTGGAGGAGTTACCCTGCTCTCATTGGTCAGAAGTGACCTCCTGCTTGACCCAGAGAACTAGGAATAAGTATCTGAGAGGGGCAGAGTCCTCTAGATCTGCTGCTTGAAACTTACTGAAGGAAGAAGTGCCCTGTTGAGAAGTTTTGCTGTGCAAAGATTTCTAAGGCCTGACCTCTGAAGACTGCACAATCTGAAACTACAGCCCTGTGGATTATCTTGCTGAAAAAGAACTAAAGAGTGGACTGCCTTAAAGCTACAGGTTAAAGGAGCTCATCTAGAACATCATCAACTAAATCTACACCTTGTAGAACCATCAGTGGATTTGTAAGAGTTTTGTACAAGTGGATTGTGGGAACTGAAGTCCTCAACTTTCAAGGAACATCTTGGGGCTTCCAGACCCTTGGAGTGAGTTTGAGACACTTTGGGACCCCTTGAGGAACTTCAGGAAGAAGTTCAAGAAGTTTAGAGAACTTGGGACCAACTTTGAAAAAAGCTCCATAAAGTAACCGAGTCAACCTGGCCAGCCAGGCCGCCTGCCTTCAATCGCGAGCCAGCCAAGCAAACCAAGTTCGTCCCGCTAAAAGCTCCATAGATAAACTTCCAGAGATTGACCGGGACTAGAGAAAATCTGAAGCCGGCAAACCCTCACCGGATCCGGCTATATGAGGGGCATTGAGAGACCCCGCGAGAAAAAGCTCAAGAAAAGTTTCTAAGTCCGCTCATACAAAAGGTGACCGGGAGCAACCGCGAGAGCCAAGCCGCCTGCCTTCCATCGCGTGCCGACCTGGATTCCTGGGTTGCCCCACTGAAGCGATCTTGACAAATTTTCTAAGTACGCTCCAGGGAAGTTGACCGGGACCTCATCACAAGTCAAGCCGGCAAATCCTCACCGAATCTAGACTGGCTGGGAGCTTCGAGGGGCCTCGAGGAGAAAAGCTCCAGAAAAGTTTCTAAGTGTGAAGGTAGAAACTGAGACCGGGACCTGCCACGAGCTGTAGCCGCTCGGGGCTCCATCGCACCCGGCCTGAAACTTTGACTTTGCCCCGGTCTATCGCAAGCAGGTATCACAGTTTAGTGCCATAATCTTCTAATTGCTATATTTTAATAAATCTTTGAAAATTCACATCTCCGGTTCCTTGTATTGAATTTTTTTCGTTTTGGTGTCATTTTAAAGATAAATATATTTCCTATTTTTATAAATTGGTGTTGGATTTTTATTATGTGTTGTGTCTTGATTATTTACTGAAATTGTGTTTTTAAATGATTTACATACCTGTCTTTGAAGTTAAGCCTGTCTGCTCGCAGCCACGTTACCCAGGGTTGAGCATAGGAATAATTTTCAAAGACCTATGCTGAGTCCTATCGTGTGTTAGTGGCCTTATTGCTAGTGTCAGACCTACATTTGCCCCTACCAATAACCCACTTTCCAACACTAGGTGATTAAGGGCAAGCTGTATCAAAGGGTTTTGCCCATTCTGTGTCTATGGGGAAATGTGTTGCTACATATGGCCCTTTAGCCCTTTAGCCCTTAGCCAGAGGGTGGGTGGGGTCAGCAGCGTTTCCTGTTTTGTTTCCGGTCTCTGATTGTCTGATTGGATATTACCTCAGTGTTGACTTGGTCGAGGACGAGCAGGACTAAAAGTAATGCGAATGCCACAGATCACTTCCTTAAAGTTGCTCGCAGCTGTTTCTACTGCTGAGACCTTCTTCGTTTGTTTGACTGCCTGTTGCTCCGGGAGGCTAAGGAGCCAGGCTGCAGGATTTCTGACCGTTTCTGAGGCTGCTCGACAGGGGCTGGGACTGCGAGACCCAGGGTACAGCGCGTGAAGACCGGAGCGCACCTGGAGTCTCTTCCCGCCCCTGCTCCGCCTCACCTAGCTGCCTGCTGTAACCTGATTGGCTGCCTGTGCTGATACAGCTCGCGGCCCCCGCTTCGCGGGAGCCGCTCGCAGCTGTTTCTACTGCTGAGACCTTCTTCGTTTGTTTGACTGCCTGTTGCTCCGGGAGGCTAAGGAGCCAGGCTGCAGGATTTCTGACCGTTTCTGAGGCTGCTCGACAGGGGCTGGGACTGCGAGACCCAGGGTACAGCGCGTGAAGACCGGAGCGCACCTGGAGTCTCTTCCCGCCCCTGCTCCGCCTCACCTAGCTGCCTGCTGTAACCTGATTGGCTGCCTGTGCTGATACAGCTCGCGGCCCCCGCTTCGCGGGAGCCGCTCGCAGCTGTTTCTACTGATGAGACCTTCTTCGTTTGTTTGACTGCCTGTTGCTCCGGGAGGCTAAGGAGCCAGGCTGCAGGATTTCTGACCGTTTCTGAGGCTGCTCGACAGGGGCTGGGACTGCGAGACCCAGGGTACAGCGCGTGAAGACCGGAGCGCACCTGGAGTCTCTTCCCGCCCCTGCTCCGCCTCACCTAGCTGCCTGCTGTAACCTGATTGGCTGCCTGTGCTGATACAGCTCGCGGCCCCCGCTTCGCGGGAGCCGCTCGCAGCTGTTTCTACTGCTGAGACCTTCTTCGTTTGTTTGACTGCCTGTTGCTCCGGGAGGCTAAGGAGCCAGGCTGCAGGATTTCTGACCGTTTCTGAGGCTGCTCGACAGGGGCTGGGACTGCGAGACCCAGGGTACAGCGCGTGAAGACCGGAGCGCACCTGGAGTCTCTTCCCGCCCCTGCTCCGCCTCCCCTAGCTGCCTGCTGTAACCTGATTGGCGGCCTGTGCTGATACAGCTCGCGGCCCCCGCTTCGCGGGAGCCGCTCGCAGCTGTTTCTACTGCTGAGACCTTCTTCGTTTGTTTGACTGCCTGTTGCTCCGGGAGGCTAAGGAGCCAGGCTGCAGGATTTCTGACCGTTTCTGAGGCTGCTCGACAGGGGCTGGGACTGCAAGACCCAGGGTACAGCGCGTGAAGACCGGAGCGCACCTGGAGTCTCTTCCCGCCCCTGCTCCGCCTCACCTAGCTGCCTGCTGTAACCTGATTGGCTGCCTGTGCTGATACAGCTCGCGGCCCCCGCTTCGCGGGAGCCGCTCGCAGCTGTTTCTACTGCTGAGACCTTCTTCGTTTGTTTGACTGCCTGTTGCTCCGGGAGGCTAAGGAGCCAGGCTGCAGGATTTCTGACCGTTTCTGAGGCTGCTCGACAGGGGCTGGGACTGCGAGACCCGGGGTACAGCGCGTGAAGACCGGAGCGCACCTGGAGTCTCTTCCCGCCCCTGTTCCTCCTCCTATTTAAGACACACCTTCTACGCTAAGCGGGGTGCTAGCGGGACGCCGGGCTAAGCCCGGGCAAAGGGCGGGCCGTCTGTGGCCGTCCGGGGACGATCGAGGACGGGACGGGCCAGCCCATTAACATCTACGCCCAAAACATATTGTGATCATCGCAGAGACATAACATCGTAAAAAGGTAACAATTTCCCTTTTTCCCTCTCTTGTGATATAGGTGGCACGAGACTTCTCACTAATGGGTCTAAAAAAATTACGCTCGCGAACAATCTTCATGAAACGAATGGGAACCGAGGAAGCTGTAAGAAAATCCACAGATAAAGCAATAAAATCTGGCCGTAGCACCTTGACCCCAGCAATCAGTGAATACTTCTCGTCTTTACCAGCAAAAAAGAAACCGGAAAAAACAATGTCTGTCACTGAAAATAAAACATCTGGGAGTCTAGAGGATCGATCATGTTTATCGGAATCCCCCCATCTGTCTCATAATATCAGTGATATGGTGTTTACTAATAAGTCTACTTATTCAATAAAAGAACAACATCCCGAATACTGCAACTCTAGTGCGGTGAAATCATCAACGCCTATAAAAGACTATGAGAGTTTATACAAAACAGAAGACTTGAATATTCTTAATTATAAATCAGAACAAAAAAGTTTGAATCTAAAATCACTCTTGATAAAGGGCAATGGGAGCCCACAAACACTAAAGGACTTTAGTATATCTAACCAAAAAGCTGTAGAAAAAAGTCTAGAGTTAAAGTCAACAAACACTGACACAAAAAAACTTTCTATACAAGAACAAGATTCCTTTTTGGATCCCTTTTTAATAGAAAATAATAATCTTGAAAAATCTTCTAATCTTCTATCTAAGGCTCTCTTCTCACTACAAGAAATACTCGAATCAGTTCTCTCCTTTTTAGGAAACATCCTTGAAAATTCAGATCAAACCTTGGATGTCCAAATTGGTATTTTGAAGTTTCTAGTAGAAGAGAAAAGGAAAAAGGAGTCCTCAAAAAACTTAGAAGAAAAATTAGAGGATACCAATTCACGAAAAGAAAATGACTACAAACAAAGTAATTGTCACTCTTCTACTCAGACATCAGATGAAGATCTCAAAGCAACTGACAAAAGAAAAAAAACGGAATCTTATAATGAATCCACTCTATACTCCTTAAAACGACTGTTTAGAGAAAACCCCCAAAAAAAGCAAAAACAATTTCCGATTTTCAACAAAAAGAAGAGTAAGGATATATTCTACAAAGACTCTGCAAAGGAAATCGAGGAATCATATACAGAAATTAAATTTGAAACTCTTACAGGAGAACCAACATCAAATTTAATCAAGGATGCTGAGCTAAAAGGAAAAAAGAAAAGAAAGAAAAAACCATTGAGAAGGATTCATAAAAAACAAACCCGCAAATTGAAATTTCAAAAAATTAAAATACCACAAAAAGATCTACAGGAGGAAAATGATGAGAAAAGTACGCCACATATGAGTAAAAAAGGAGAATCCCCTAAAGGAACAAGTACCGACATAAAGAAAGCACTGAACCCAAAGGCGGATGTATATCTCCCAATAAACACAGTTATAATGACAAGTCATGAAAATGCTGATAAAAGTATTTTTGAGAAGGATATTGATTGCAGTGTTGATACACAGTCAAATGTACTTCAATTTGAAGAACTTTTTCCCACTGACAATATCCCACTCAACAGAAGCAGGATCCTTCACCTCTTGCAAAACATAAAGTCTCTACAACTAATGACAAGCTGTGACATCGATCTAGTATCATTCCCAAAGAGAGGTCAGAACAAAATCGCAATGGTATCGTTCTGGTCTCCAGTAATACCAAGTATTATACTTAAGGAAAAAGAGATAATATATCGATACGGTTATGATGTCATTGTGAAAGCTGAGTTCAAAGGAAATAAAAACCACACAACTTTCAATAACAACATGCAACTTTTCTCTACAACGCATCTGAACGAGGGACATAGATCCTCAGGGACTTTAAGAGATTCAGGGGGTATCCAAATTAGAGATATAGAACTGGGAGAAGAGATCCTGAAAATTCGAGTGAAAAAAGGGGAAAGGGAAGTGTGGCACATGGAACCAAAGGCAAAAAATGTCGCTGAAAACAAAATTGAGAATTCATGGACCTGGCTATCAGGGATGTTGAATTACAACAAAGGCTCTAATCAACTAAAGTATCCTGTTTAACCAAGGTCTAAAGGTTACAACGTGGAATATTGCTGGTAGAACAATGAAGAAAATGAAGGAAGTCCTCATAAATCAGCCCGACATATTGACCCTACAAGAAACCTGGGCAACAGAGCCCTTTGTACAAAAAGGCTACTATGTTTATAACACATGTGCAAAAGCCTCAAACCGGGGCCATGCCAAAGGGGGATTGGCTATTTTAATGAGAGAGGATCACTTATGGGCACAAGAGATAGTGGAAACCAACAGTGAGAATGTGCAATGTATCAAACTGTCTCTGAAAGCCTATAATTTGACCTCAATGAGAATAATGTTGCTTTTCAATGTATACGCCCCTCCAGGAAAAAAGCACGACATCTTATATGACGATACCCTGCAAATCATTATACAAATAATAGAAGCCCATATGTTTCCATCTTACATAATTATGGGCGATTTCAACGGGAAAATATCCAATACAGAAATTAAAAAGTGGGGAAAATTTTTTGAAGAGGAAAGCCTGGAATCTTTTATCCCTCAATTCCCCAGTGACATTCGATCTAACAAAAGAGGGAAAACACTGTTAACAGTACTACTTTCCATAAATGGAATAATTCTTAATGGGAATGTGGAAGGCGATATCCCGGCATCGTATACAAGACAGGGAAACGGGAGACCATCGATAATAGACTACATCATCTGTGGCAAAGATCAATTTGTAACCATGTCTCATCTCTGCTCCAATTTCACAATAGACAGCGATCATGCCGTGATGCAACTTAGAACCAGTTGGTCGGTTCCGTCCGCAGAAGAAGGTCTGATGACCCTTGATAGAAAGGAAACTCTGGTAAACAGCGATCAGAGACGTATCTTCTGGAATCCATCCTCTTTGAGCAAAATGACAAATTTGGTCGAGTATCAACATTTCTTAAAGAAACAATATTCTGAAGATCCCATAGAAAATTTTGAGACCATGCTCATTGAACTTAAGGAGGCATTGACAAAAATGAATCCTCAAAAAAACGATACTAACATAAAAAGAAAAAATAATAACAAAATAGGGAATTCATTGATAAAGAAAAACCTAAACAAATTGATACGTGCTCAATATCTACACCCTTCTCCTACTAAAAAGAAAGAAATAAATAAATTGAAAAATCAATTGAGAAGAGAAAAAACAAGTGAGAGAAAAACCCTCCAAGATCGTAACTGGGTTGATTTACAAATTGCTGCTAAAGAACCAAACCAGAGAACTTACTGGTCAATAATAGCCAAAATATCAGGAACAAAAAAGAAATTACAAGCAGTACCTGTTCCTCCGAAAGAGTGGGAAATCTACCTGGCAGAACTTTACAAAACAAATGTGGACAAACTACAAGAAAATCGTCCAGATAAAGTAAAGGAAAAAGTAAAAACAACAATCCCGAAAACAACAACTATAATGGTAGAAACCCACATTCGGAAGGCAAGAAGTACAGGAGCTTTTGGCCCCGACCAAATTCCTATCAAGGCTTTGCAGACGAATTCTAAGGAATGGAGCCTTTTACTAACCCCACTTTTTAACTATATTTTGACCACTGGTCGAGTACCTAAATCATGGCAAGGGAGTACTATTATCCCTATTCACAAAAAAGGTTGCAAAACGGTAGCAGGAAATTACCGTCAAATAGCGTTGATGGATGCTACCGGAAAAATCTTCGCTGCAGAGGTACTATTGCAATTAAAAAACTGGGCTTTTTCGATGGGTTTGATACCCATGTTCCAGGCAGGTTTCAGACCCAAACATTCTGTCACGGATAATATTGCAATTATTCAGTTTTTTCTGGACAAATATGTCACACGAAGAGAACAGACGGTCTACATGGCTTTTATAGATTACTCGACCGCATTCGATCGTGTGGATCGTCCTACATTGTGGAAAAAACTGAGGAGTCTGGGAATCAATGAACACTTGCTACAGGTAATAATAAGCCTCCATACAAATACCTGGTGTCGAGTCCAAATGGGGGGCGAAAAAGGTTTAACGAAAGAAATATGTACTGAAAACGGTCTTAAACAGGGTTGTCTACTAGCTCCCATGTTGTTCTCCTTATATTTAAATGACTTGCCAAAACAGTTACAAAAGGGCTCAAGCCTGCCCCCAAAAATTAACCAACAGAGTATTCATTCGCTGCTCTATGCGGACGACATAGTTTTGTTCGACCTCACACCATTCGGTCTGCAAAACTCTCTTGATATTTTGTTTCAATATTCAAATGAGAATTTTTTAATCCCGAACGTAAGAAAAACAAAAGTTGTAGCCTTCTCTGGGAGGAAGAAAAGTGCCAAATATAATTGGAGGCTAGGAGATGAAAAGGTCGATGAAGAAAAAGAATATATTTACCTTGGTAGGATTCTTTCTAAGAATCTAGCAAATATAAAGCATATAGAGAAACTAACGAAAAAATCTGATCTACATGCAGGAGCACTTTCAAGTCTATATAGTGCCACGGGGAGCAGGCACTTTTCCTCATTAATAAAAATGTACAAAGTGAAAATTCCTGCAGTCCTGTCATATGCTACGGAATATATTCCCATTCAACAATGGGGCTTCATGGACCGTCAAGAGGGAAAAATCTTGAAAAAAATTATGAAGGTCCCAATTGCAACACCAGTACAGGTTTTACGGCTGGAATTCGGAATTACAAGTGCTTTTGCCACCGCCGTGGCAAATATAATTAGATGGGCCTACAATCTCCTCCATGCAACGGAGGGTACTCTTAGATTTCTTTTACAAAAAGAGACTTTTGGCGCAAATGCAGTTAAGCAAACTTTTTTAGTGAATATGTCTGCGGCGTTCCGAATGGCTGAAATTACTACAGATATCCTACAGACTTGGTCCGTGTCACAGCTAAAACTCTTTCTTAAATGTTTTACTCCTAGGTTGAGTTATGATTTGGACTATGCTCACAGCTATAGACTAAAAACATTCAAATCATTTACTACACTTATAGAGTATAAACATACTCAGCCTTATATTTCATTTTGTCTTACTCATAGTGCAAGGAGGGTGATTTTGATGTTCCGAACAGGGATTTTACCTGTACAATCTTATAAATCAAAATGGTCAGCCGGGGAACTCTCCCATCTTTGCTCGCTATGTCAAGGGGGTGAGCAGACTGTGGAGCACTTACTGTTCATCTGCCCCAACTCTAAAGTAGTAGCAGCTCGCGCACATTATATTACTCCGATATACAGATCCTGCAGGCTAACAAAGGAAAAAGAAATATTAACAGCGGGCATAAGCCCTCCGAACGAATTTGTATGTTATAATTTGTACAAATTTTTTAAAACTATGTTGGTTTTATATTAATTTGTGATGTATTTAACTTCTGTCAATTCTTTTCTCATTTATTGTTATATTTGTGGTCCTCGGTTGAGTACCTACACAAATAAAATCTTTTTGACTTTGACTTTATATTAAACCAGTGCTTAAAAATAAGTCTGCTTGCTGGCTTTTGTATTCTGTTGTACATTTGATTAAAATATTTAAAACATGTAAATGTTTTATCTTGTTTATCATATTAAATCTCCTGAGACTGGACAAAATTAGCAGTCCACTGGAAACCTCGTTTCCAGCTCTGTGGTTTAGTTGACACAGTGCACTCTAGGAGTTGTTGTCATGGTCCCATCACGTGACAAAAATCTATAACACACACTAGTATACAATGATTGGTAAATGTCCAAACATTCACGAGTGTCCGATGCCACAGTATTACCTGAATAGCCAAGGAAGACATACCGAACTTGGCGAGAGCGGACCCAGATCGCATATTCTTACAGTGCCAAACCAAACATAAGAAACATGAAGTTCAATAAAAGTCAATCACCTGAAAAATGATGCAAGTACATAATTCAGACTATACATGAACGCATGCAACAAATCAATATTGAGTAGGCAAAAGTTTACATGAACCATAACGAGGCTTGACACGCACGGGAGGCGGCAGAAATAAATAACGGGATACGTGTTTATTAAAGGGAACCAAGGTAACAACCACTTAGAATGGGCGGCACGGGAGCCCCCTTTCTGCCTGCCACACTTCTCAGCTCTCTCCCTCCACCCACGACACAGCTCGTACGCCCCGTCCTTACCTAAACTGCCTCCTCTCTCCGCACTCTCACAGGTACCGTCTTTACTGTGGAGAGCCGCGTCCTCCGTCACCACAGCAACCGTGCAAGTGACATCACAAAGAAACCTAACGTCACTGCGTCAACGTTCAATTGTCTCTTTTTTTTTTATTTACAAGCAACGCGCACTGAAACTTTACTACGTAGGCGGAAAGGATGGAGATGGCATTTCAGTGTAACTAAATATTGTAGCGAGGAGGTACACGAATATGGTCCAAAATGTAATTTATTTCCTCGAACGTACAACCCGGATGTGACCTCATGGCTGGAGCTGCCGACCTTGGTGCCAGTAACCTAGATTCGAGCCCCTATCTTCCCTTGCCTACCAACACATGAATGTGTCTTTGAGTAGCGTAACTGGCGCTCATGTAAAGTGCTCCGATACCTTCGGGTCGAGTTCGCATGGTATAAATCTGCAACAACAAAAAAACAACAGGAGTAACACGATTGTGTTCCAGTGCAGCGCCAGTCAGCAACTGTTTACAGACACTACAAGCGACCTCGAAGCTGGCGAACCGGGTTCGAGTTTTGCCAACGATGCTCAACATCCTGTGGTTCTGGGCAAATCACCTTGGGGCACCGCAAGCCCTTTGGCTGCCCCACGCTGCGCACTTTCAGAGCACAGGAATGCAACATATCTACAATGATATGTCGCATTCCTGTGCTCTCCCCAGCGCAGGCGCAGAAACAGCTGCCATACGCCGGCGCAGGCACCCTTGCATCATGGTGCAAGGATGCAAGCGCCATGGAGAGATTGCTTTTGTGAAGGAAGGGGCCCCTTCCTGCAGAAAAGCAATCACTGCAGGCATTTTCCTCTTTCAGTGCGTGCTATAGAATGCAGCACGCATTGAAAGAGGAAAAAAACTCATTTCGCTTGGCTACGCCACCCTTTTGGTGGCGCAGCAAACTGACGCATTTCCAGGTTTACGATTTCTCGTAAATCTGGAAATGCATCAGTGGACATGGGTGTTGCGTGGGAACACCCACAGAAACACCCATGTCCTGCCCCTAACACGCGCAGTGCTGCATGAACAGGGGCGATATTTACAAGCACAGGTTAAGTCACGCAGGGTGACTTTACCTGTGCTTGTAAATATCCCTTAGTAGGCTGCGCCACCGGTGCGTCACGCAACGTGATGCACCGGCGCGCATGGGGCTTGTAAATCTGTACCTTAATATCCCGAGGGCAGATTTATAAGCCCTTGCGTCACTTTTTCCATGTTAAAAATTATGCAAAAGTGGCGCAAGGGGCTTGTAAATAAGCCCCCCAGTGCATAACAAAAATTAACGTGTTCATCTGTAACGAAACTGGTGTAAAGCGCTCTGATACCCCACGTCTCGGGTCTACTTCGCGCTTTATAAAACTCTAAAAAACAGAACATTCAGGAACACATACAAATAAAACTTCCTGATAAGGTACACAAATATGGTCCCTAATGTACTTTAATTCCTCGAGTGCACAACTAGAGTGCTACCAGCCAGTGGCGTAACGAAACTTGAGGGGGCCCCCCTGCAAAGTACATGGATGGGGACCCCATTCTCCACGCCACTTAAGATCTCTCAGGCCAGCCACCAGCCATACTGCAGGGGCTAGTGCTACTTCATTGGTACCAATAGGGCCGTTATAAGTAACCCTGGATGGTGGAGTTAATAGGTGGGCTTAGTTTGCTTGCAGTCTATTTAGGTGGTGGTCTATCCACTACAGGGTCCCTGCCATCAGTACGCTGGGGAAGTTTGCCCTATTTTAGGTGGGTTTCCTGATGCAGACTCCTGTCATGATATACATCGGGCCCACTCATCGTTTAGTTTTACCAAAAGTGCATCCACTGCTTGTTCTCTTTCACACCTCCTTCCTCCCTCTTGATTTCTGTCTCTTCCTTTCTATTATTTCTGAGCATCCTATCTTTTCTTCATTCTCATCCCTGCCTTTTTCTTTCTATTCTCTATCACTTTTATCTCCAACTTTTTCTCTCCCATCCCCTCAAAATCATTCTGCTATGCTTTTCCTATCTTCTGTGCAGTATTTCTCTCCCTTTCTCTGCTCTTTTTATGCTATCTGCTTTGTATTCCCTTCGTCCATTTTCTCACCCTCTCCATTCCCTACCTCTCTTTTCTTCTTTTATACCTCAGCTGACTTTGTCCCCATAGCACCTTGTGATTTCTTTCCTTCATACTTTCTCACTGGGTCCCTTGATTAGCAATTCCAGTGCATTCTTATGCTCTTCATCAATCCTGTGCAGACCTTATTGCCCTTCTTCTTCCTCATACTTTCCCAGAACCCCTAGCATCAAAGGTTGTATTTGTTTACTCCAGAGTCTTCACTGGTGTCTCTGTAGAGGCCAGATGGTGCCTGTTCCCCAGTGCTATTTGTCCTGGCTCCCATAGTGCCCTCCACCACAGCTGATTAATGTATTGGGTGACGACACAGAAAACAAAGACACTGCACCTTGCCAAACACATTAAATTGTCCAACTACCTTTTGTAGCAAATCAGTGCTGTTTGATTACATTTTTTGAATCTCTCTCTCTCTCTCTCTCTCTCTCTCCATCTACGTACACACACAGAAACACACTCCCACGCACATGCAAAAAGGCCACTGATAGAGGAGAGGATTATGCTGGAAGGGGGGACACATTCTTACCTTTGACCCACCACAAGCACTTTTTGTTTTGGACCATGTATAATAGCCTTGTTCAAACCCCTTCACTTCCCTTATCACTCATACAGCATTCTCGTTGTATTCTGTACAGTGACATAGCAATGTTGTTGTGGACTCTTATGCAAACAAGAAAAAGATCCCCCACCAGGTCAATACCTCATACACAGAGACATCCGCATTGACACAGCTCCCAAAAACCCCCAGGCATATTCCAGCATAGGAAAAGGTAAAAAAGAGTATATTGCATGAGATGCATCTATTAGATCAGCACATTGGCTTAAATGGAATGTACACTTTTCTTGTGGTCAGAGTTAGCTTATCAACATTTCCATCACCTGTGGCATTGTGACATTAGTAAACCTGGTCTTGGAATCTCTCCCTGCTGCCTTTTAATTTTGCTAATTCATTGGTGTTTACACTCTGATATTAAACTGTAAAGACCAGGCAGGGCTAAGGTTTTTAACACATGCAACTGTCTGTTACCATTCTTGAACGGATGTATTTAAACAGTACATTGTTATATTTCCTGGATGCTAACTACTCGCGCTTCCTGCTTTTTCACCTCCACTCCACTACCTCACAAACCCATTTACTGATAAGCACTACTGTCGATCAAGGACAAAATCACCCCAAAAAATAAGCTATGTTCCAACCCCACACCACTGTTCCAATAACTCACTTTAAAATACTCCGCAGAGGTCTGATCCACTTAATGTTTGACAATAGCCCTTGAAACTGACTTCCTGTAGAACATCAAAACCCATCCAACCTGCTACTGTTCAGAGAACAACTCAAGGATCTCCTGCCAACACCCAACCTACCAACTCAAGACTCATAAGTTTCCCCAGCTCATGCCTTGTCCATCATCAGCCCAAAAGTAAGACCTACCTCTTTCTTCAACCTTCTGTCCTGCAGAAAGAATCCAAGGTATCTTCCCCAAATTTCTCTAAATCGATAAAGACAAAGACAACTAGTCACAAACATAACCTTTCACACTGTGCAGCTTTCTCTTCCTGGGTGTCTGAAAGACTGACAAACAGATAGACGTTCACTGTAGAGTGCGTCCCAGCACTTTTCTTGTCAATTGACAGAGACCATGCATTTGATCTAGTGCACAGGCCTTTTTCTGTGTAAAACACTGGATAAGGTGGGTCTGGGTACACAATTCAAAACATGGGAATTGTGCAACTATTCTTGCCCGCAGCTCGGAAGCTGAGCTGGACTTTCACTTCATCATAAAGAAATGCACTGACATCCTCCACAAAGTGCACACCTCCTCATTCTGTGCCTCAGGAAAAGAAGCAATGCTTAAGGTGACACACTATTGGTACTACACCCCAGCCAGAAGGTGAAATGTAAACTCAACAGTCCTAATGGCTGTTAACGCACTTCGGCCATCCAGACACACTGACTCGTGTCCTCTGGTTCTGTACCAAACTCAAACGCTACTGGTAGGCCGTCTGAAACATATCAATGAAATGTTTGCAACAGATATACCCTGTCTTTCTAGCTAAGTTTTACTGAGCCTCACCAATGCCCAAACACACACTCTACACTCTAACAAAGGGAAAGCAATAATAATGGGTTTTGGCTTTGTGTGGGGATAAACATGTCATCAAAACCAAATGGGGCACAGATACATTGTCGTCTCACTTTGACTGGCTGCATAAACTGTGGGACCTCACAGGGATGGACAAGATTACTGCTTCCCTGCCGAACAAGTTGCTACACTTTGACAAAATTAGGGGTCCATGCATCCAATATCTGGCACAGGACTTTTACGAACTTACCAGTCCTCTTTACTTATGAGTACACCAGCTTACAGGACGAGGAGGCACGCCTGATCAACAAGACAAAGACTGACCACAGTGGGTTTGAGGCACTAAAATACCCAGCCTGTTGACACTGAATACGTTGTGAAAGAGCTAATTGTAGCGAAAGTGGCTATGCTCCCTGGGTGACAGACCCTGATATTTTATTGCTTCCCTCTCGCCTTTCCCAGTGCCCCCTGGTATCCTCACTTCCTCGCCTTCTATCTCCTTATTCTGTTCTCCTACTGTTCTACCTCATTAACCTTTGGATTTAGGTAAGAGTATCTGTTCCTGGATAAATTAATAAAAAGATGTGAACCATAAAAGATCAATGGGTCGGCAAAATATTTACATTTTAACATTATTAATATAATATTCCATCAACACAAGTAAAATTCAAAGTGGTGTACTAACTTGCAGCTGCTGTCACCTCCGTCTTTCAGAACTACGTGCCTGCTGTTTTTGAGAACTACACCACGAGCTTTGAGATTAGGTAGCAGTGGATAGAGCTGAAAATGTGGGACACTTCAGTTAAGAGAGCGTTGGCATCCTGTCAAGGCGGCAGCCCCACAGTGGCATGGATAGTTTGTGCTTCAGCCAAGGCGACAATAACTTCTGGTGTCTACGTGTACCTAGTGGCACCCGAAGGGGATGCCTATCTGAACCAGTACTACATTTATTATTCCATTATGACTTTTCAAAAAAACTATTTTGTTTCCTTCCGTTCCTGTCAGTGACCTGGCCAAAGGGTGCATGAAAAAGCTAAAACAGGAATATAAATTCAAACCTGTTCCAAACAGGAGCCCCCAAAATAATTTGGCCTCAGGGCTCCCAAAATCCTTAAAATGTCCCTGCTCCTGGCCCTGTAGGCTCTGTGCTGCCTCTTCTCAGAGGAGCAGTGCTCTGTAGGGAATGTTCTTCCTGGGGCCCCCACCCCATCCCTTTTCCGGCCTGGCTCTGACTCTGACTGAAGAGAAACAATGTAAGTTGATACTTTGTTTCTCTTCAGTCCGCGTGAGGAGCTCAGAGCAGGCTGCAGACAGCCTGCACCTGCTTTAGAGGGAGAGAGGCTTGCTTTAGTGCAAGCCTCTCTCTCACAGCTATCACCAAAGAGCTGAGGGGGCCCCCTTTATGTACTTTAGAGTGGGGGCCCCCCCTCACCGCGGGGGCTGCAGGGGTGTTTGTTACGCCCCTGCTGCCAGCTAGCAACTGCTTACAGAGAGCTCCCCCGACATTTAGGAGCACAGATACAAATAACACTTAGCCCATAACGCTAAGTCGTTTGTACTTGTCTTTCCTATCTCTTCCTGTTCATTTTATTTCTGCTTGCTTTTTTCCATCTTTAATTTCCATGTCATCATACAGTTTTCTATCCTCTCATTTTCTTGCTGCCTTTTTAAACTTCCTTCCTTTCCATTGTAAAGGAGGGAGATATGTGGTATCCTGCAACTCAGCCAGAATGACTGCTTGATAGAATGTTGGTGTTTGGAATGTTTGCATGCTTGAATCAGTTTGGGGATGGACTGAGCAGCAGGGAGGCTGCTTCTGGCGGGGCTCATGCTTTCCCTCTTACGTGGGATTTTACTTACCATCTTGATTACTATCTGACTTAAGGATTACTCATTCTACCATGTATCCTGTTACTTAATAAACCTACATGGAAAATCCAGCTGGCTTGGAGTGTCCTTCATTATACTACATACACGTTAAAGAACACGCACCAAAACGAGTCCACAGCAAATATGTTTAGAATTGTGCTAAATGACATGTTAGCATTGCGTATGGTGTTCTTTTTTCCTACTAGTCTTATTTGAGGTAATTATTTTTATTTCGAGCTATATATACACAACAGATATTACACGAAAATATTGAGAATAAAATCTTATTTCAAATTAACAGAATTATTACAGAAATGTATAAAAACCAATCAAACAATTTAAACGTGGCACAATAAAGCATCCATCAACCATAAAGAATCATTCAGCCGTCTTTTTGATAGCTCCTTAAAAAAATACAATAGAGAAACATGTTCGTCATGCAACAATTGCAGAAATTCGCTGGTTGAATTTGATTAACGTGGCGACCTGACCACAATGATGCTATGAAATTCTCTTGAAGTTTACTATAAATAAAGCCCTAATTCAGAACAAAATAAAATGAAGTGTCCTGCTGAAACACAGAGACGCAGCTTCAGGAATTTGCATATTTAACTTGGATCCACCCTTTGGGCATGGCCAGGGTTGGATTAGCGCCACAACTCGGCCCAGGCAGCCAAATAAAAGTGGCTTACATTCCAGATCTCAACCTTTCACAATACACTATTTAGCTAGGATAATGGAGCTAAATGATGACAAACATTTGTGGAAATAAAAGTATTTTAAAGCTTATAGGACCAGTACTTAAATAGGAAGTTAACATTCCAATGAAAAAAATATACTTTAGAAGAACAGAATTATCAAAAATACTAGGAACTCACTTTTAATTGTGTTTTTTATCCATACGCTTGCTGTGGATGTTTTGATTAATGTTCACTGGGCAACATGATATGCCTTTTACACTTCCTTTTTTATGATATTCATTTTTCTTTTTTGCAGTACTTAAGAGAGGCCCTCCAATGTTCAGAGACTTGTGAAAGGTGCATGTCTTTTTTTTGTTTTACTTGCTGAAGCATCACGTGTATGTTCTGGGAAAGGGAATGATGCTAGTGTGTAAATGCAAAAAGAAACCAAAAAAAGTGTCACTTTCCTTAATGTGCAGTTTTATCTAATATGAACTAGGCCCAGAGGCATTGGAGCTGCTTACTTGAGCGCCTAATAACATTACAGAGAGTCATATTCTTTTTTTTAGATTCATATAGATAAAGTAATTTTCCAGAATCACAGGATCTCAAATTGACGCTGGGACTTGAACCTGGTTTCCCAGTTTCAAAGAAAACTAAGGCCACAACCTGTCCCTGTTGACTGCATTAATTGTTATCTGGCAGACGAAGGAGAAGAGCAGAGACTGCTTTATCTTCACCTGTTCCATGGAGTGGACGGAGACATAAATAAACTGGCGAGCTCCCTCCCTGGCCTGCAACAACCCCCACTACCAGATGCTCGAGTCCTTTCCCTTGCTGCAGTCCCCTGAAAGGTAAGTGCAGTTGGATTCCCACCAGCAGCTCCTTGCAGACTCTGTCACACCTGGAGGGAAGCAGGTACACTTCATGCTGTGACAGTCGGATCACAGCAGCCTATTGTCATTCTGCCACTGATATTAGCCCGCTGGCCTGACTTCATGTCCTTGGGGTTATGCTTGTTAAGGCTGTAGCAACTGCCTTTCACGCTGTGCACCAGAGGTGGAGTCCTTAGTAGCAGCCACGGTGCGTCCATTGGGGCGTAGCCCCACTAGCCCATGGACCCGTGGCTGCAAGGAAATTAATTTGTTATTGATTTATTTCATTTCAATCACACACTGTACTTAAATATAATCCTCATGATCTGAACGCCGTCGGGAATCCGGGCAGCACCTGGCGTATCCGGGAGTCGGGGAGTGCTCTGCGCGCTTGCAGGGGGGCTGGACTGCTGTGCAGCTTGAGTTGAGGGACAGTCCACTCCACTCAGCTGCAGCAGCAGTGGTGTACCAGGCTCTAGCGCACAAGTGAAGCTTGGGGCTGAAACTAGCCCAAGCATGCGCATTGGAGTTCCCTTGATAGCGAGTGGCCAGGGGGGTGCTGGGTTTAACCAGGCGACAGCCCCCGGCGATAGAAAGGGCAACAGGGCGAGCACTCAGTGTGCCCCCCTAGCCAACCCTGGCGCTGCATGCAGCGCCAGGATTGGCCGGTCACCGCACAACAGGGCAGGGCAATCCAATATTGGATGCCGCGCGTGGGTGGCTCAGCCGCACTGCATAATGGCCAATCACTGTGTCTGACTTCATTGAGTCATGCAGTGATTGGCCATTTCGCGGCTGTTCTCTATACTCTCTCTCTGGTGACTCTCGAGTCTCGCCTCGTGGACGGTGTGTGCGCATCAGCCAGCCTGTGAGTGTGCTGTGCCCTGGTTTCGCTCTCTCGAGTCGACCCGTCGTCATCAGTGAGTATTGATATTAGAGTTTTATAAGTAATTTATTGTTCTATCTAATCTCGATTTATTTAGAATGACGACGCTGGGCCTTGTGCAGCCAGAGAGGCCTAAGGCCTCTCAGGCCTAGGCTGTTTGAGGAGCCGAGCTGTATTAGTCAGTGACTATGACTCACTACTTGTAGCTAGCTAGATGATATATATTTTATTTCTATATCTACCGCGTTCTTCTTTCCTTGTGCTACTTAAGGCAGACAGACACACAACATTACATTCAAATTCGCACTTTGGTAAGGCGAAAGCCTTATTAAAAACAGTGCAAACATTTTTCACCTACCTTCCAAGGGGTAGGTTTTAGTATTACGGAATAGTCTGGGCTACCAGCAGCAATGCAATATAGAGTACCTGCGCTGTCCCTATTATAGTTAATAACTGGATTTATTGTTGACAGAAATGAACTATTTAATAAAGAGAAAGCACCCGGAAATACCACCAAACCGAAGAAGATCCTAATAGGGCCACATTACTGTACACGGTGCGTTTACGTAACCCAATATTTATCTGACTTACCACATGATTTGTAGATGTCACAGCTTGAAACAGGTTGTTTGTGTGCCATAAGGATCGGTGACTCATTTTGAGCGCATATATTTACTCAAAAAATCTCAGAGTAAGTGAATGTTTTGCTAACACCAAAAAGCAAACACTACCTTGCATTTCCAAGATTTCTTGTAAGCAAAATAAACAATAAGATATTGCCACTTAATGTATACGTAAAAGAGGCCAGGGCACCTGAGAACATGACACGGTATTTTAATGAAAACGAGTATATGGCCCATACTTTGTAACATACTGATTGATCATAGTTCTTCTCAAATACTTTTGATTTAAAGAAGGGTATTCACACGAGTCGCAAGATTATATGAATTATTTCTGTGAATGTATTAAATTAATAAGGATAATAATTATTACGACAATAATAATAATACGAATAATAAGAATTTGAATAAGACTAATAGAAGCTGTATATACATCTTTATAATGACTGTCAACCCCGCTTTTGGAGATCCTACCAATTTCGTATGAGATAAAGAAAGCTCAATAAAAAAGGCGACTAATTCCGTGATTTCCTGATAATATTATCTCCCGCATAAGTGATTCCTCTCCAGGAATACTCTTCATAAAATGATGTCCTTTAATAAAGTCACCGAATTTGAAAAACACTCCTGCAATAAATTTGTACCAATTTGCATAGAGTTTGGCACTAAGAATGCAAATGATCCATATGGACAGCCCAAGCAGGATTGCGGTATATTACTTGTTGTAGGAGTAATGGCTGACCCGAAATGCAGAACAGCCCTAATGTCTTGTATGGCTCCCTGATTGGAATGTAATAGTGTAAAAACAAGTACCAATTATGATTGGTTGAATGCGGACTTGAAACTCTGGCTCAAATGCCCCGTTGCTTCGGCCATTCTGTGTATGTTCAAGGGAGGTGCAGGTTGCCTTGCCACGGCATTGTAATGCCGCAGTTCTCCACCTCTTCCTGTGAGCTCCACACTATTTGTCAGTCATTTTACTGTCTGCAGATGCAGACTCTAACAGGCTTTGTCACGGTTTAGTAGCCATGTTGTACAGCAGCGCGTCTGTTGTGCAGCATGGCAAAAAGTAATTCATAGTAAAAGTGCTATGATGTGGCACGTGCTAGCCGCATAATAGGGCTCTTAATTTATTGCTCCCCCGATGCAACACGGGGGAGTGAGTAGGAGGCAACAGATGGATGGAGGGCAGGAGGCAACATGGAAGAAAAGGATGCAGGTGGGGAGGAATGGAAAAAAGTTCAATGACGCGGGCAGCGTTGGCTGTGTCATACACCTTTTGTTATTGCAACATGGTGGGAGGTAGAGGCATTGCGCATGGACGTGGGTAGCGGAGCACATGGGAAATGGAGGATGTGCAGGAGGGGCTGGGGCAAGCAGACAGACAATGGAGGGTAGAGGGAGGAATGTAACCAAGCACAGGGATAAGAGAGGATGGGAGGGAATAACTGAGGCAAGTGAATGGAGAACAGATGGTGGGAGGATGGGGTGTGGGCAAGCGGACAGACAATGGAGGGTAGTTGAGAGGGGCTAGGGCCGAGCAGACAGACAACAGTTGGTGGTCAGCAGGGGCTGGGGACAAGCAGACAGACAACAGTCGGTGGTCAGCAGGGGCTGGGGACAAGCAGACAGACAACAGTGGGTGGTTATCAGAGGCTGGGGACAAGCAGACAGACAACAGGGGGTGGTCGCAGCACAGGGGCTGGGGACAAGCAGACAGACAACAGTGGGTGGTCAGCAGGGGCTGGGGACAAGCAGACAAACAACAGTGCCAGTGGGTGGTCAGCAGGGGCTGAGGCCAAGCAGACAGACAACCGAGGGTGAGGGGGGGGGGTGCTGGGACCAGAAAATGGACAACAGGGGGTTGGCAGGTGGGACTGGGGAAGAACACAGATGGGGGAGTAGTACACAAAGGAAACAGCTGAAAAATGCACACTCACAAAGAGTGCTTAAACAAAACAAAAACATTAGTGTATGAAAAAAATGCGCAGTGGAAGCACACATCTAATGCTACCATGCCTGAGTGGAAGGAAAACACAAGAAAGAGTAAGTATGCCTATGAAACCTGACGTATAAGAAGCGAGCAAATTAGAGTGACAATGAAGCAATCCAATGGCAAAGAATGGGTGCCTACGAAGTAAGATAAAAGTTTCTAAAAGATACAGCACATGTGCCGTCTTAGGAGAGATCTAAATTGGTGTTTCCACTTGCCTTGTCTTACCACTGACTGAGTGAAAAGTTTGCACACCCAACAATGATAACACATTCTTGACCAGGGCACATGCTTGTGAAGGACGCAGGCACAAAGAGTCCCCACGCTCCTTTTAGGTTTAAGCTCTTCTTTATTAAAATACAGTCAATAAATACAACAAATTCCAACCTACAACCATTGGTCAGTGGGACAGCACTAGGATGGGAAAGAAAATAGTGGGGAACAGGAAAAGGCAGGAGGAGGGGGAAAAGGAAGGGGAAGTGGTGTGGTGGCAACTGGCAGACTAAGTAGGACCACAAAATAATGTTATGGAGGCATGGGGGAATGAGAGCTTGGTTTGTTTAGTCATTCGCTCCCGTCTAAGAATGACCTCGATCAGTGGGTGTCAAGCGTAGGACTCGAAATTTGTATAAGAGATAGCGGAGACAAGGCTTCCATGTCTTGTCTAAGGATGGCAGCATATGTGTCCCTATTGCTGTCAGTTTTTTCAACCCCAGTAGATCTCACATTTTGTGAAACCAGTCCCTGAATAGTCAGGGTCGTGTCTGAGACCCATCGCGTGAGTATAGGCTGTTTTGCAGCTCCCAGCGCTAAGGTGATATTAATGTAATAACTGCACTTTCACAATTGCTTTATTAACCTTCCTGCTTTCTCAAATTTGCTTGAAAATGCACGATTGTTCTTTTTTTTCAAATTTTTCTTGGGGGGGGGGGTAACCCCCCAAACCCCTCTTTTGGGGCTCGGCCTCGCTACGGTGCTGTATGCAAATCACTTTGCGCCCCACCACTTTCAAATGTCACCCACCGCCCCTGCTTAGTAGACCTAATAACTGGCCCACCAACTGGCCTCAGCCAGAGGCCCACCGGCAATGGCCGATTGCCCGCCTTGCCAATCGGAGGCTGAGCATGGCCAATAAACAGTGCAACAGATTTAAAAACAAAACTGTGTTGGCGTAATAGCCAGCACTGCCAACTTTAAAAGTAGGGCTGCAGTCAGGTTCGAGTTTGGGTGTCAGCTCTACATCCTGTGATTTTGGATATATTACTTAATTTCCCTGTGCCTACCAAAAACAAGCATTCGCAGTGCAATAGGTCTCGCATTACTGACAGTTTAAGCAATTGGCATTGCATTATTATTAGCAACGCCAATAGCTCAAACTTTCCGTAATGCGAGACCTGTTGCATTGCAAATGCTTGTTCCCTTCATCACGTATCCTTTTGCTTATTGTGCTTTCCCCTTTGACACCCCAACGCTCCATCATGTTATTCTCTTGCAGAGTGAGATGCTTTTGTATTGGGAGAAACATCTGCACCTAGAGTGTACACCTGTGCATGGAACAAGATACCTGTGTATAGGTAAAAACATCTGCACCTAGGGTGGACAACTCTACAGAGGCAGAGTCACCAATGCATGGAGTAAGATGCTTTTGTATCAGGAGAAACATCTGCGCCTAGGGTGTACACCTGTGTATGGGGCAAGATACCTGTGTATAGGTAGAAACATCTGTGTCTGGACACCTGTTCAGAGGGAGAGAGACCAGTGCATGGGGTTGGATAATGTTTATAGGTCGAAACATCTGCCCTTAAGATGGACACTTGTGCATAGGGTAAGACACATACATGGGGTGAGATATCTGTGGATAGAATGAAACATCTGCAGCTAGGGTGGACACTTATCCATAGTGCGAAACACCTTTCGAAATAGGTGCTATAAAGAACAATGTTTTTATACTTCCCCCGTGCTTGTGGATGGTGGCTCTAGAACCTCAATAACCCCTCCATTGCAGTTATGTCTTATGCGTTCCTCTCAACAGTAACAGCTAGTCACGAGTCCAGGAAACCTGTCACAAAGTGCTTGTGAGTTGGCATGAGCGCTTTATAATAATAACAACAGGGAGGCCATGTTATTGGCTGGGCCGGCCCGTGACTGCTTGCAACCAAAGCAATGGCTGTGGAGAGTGGCCAAGGCACGTGTGCAAAATATGGAACATCCTGAGGCGAGGGGCTAGCGGAGCAGCCGGTGCCAAGCATGTGCACTCAGACAGGAGTTGGGAACCGGGGACGTTCATTGCGGAAGGATCATGTAGAGCTCCCTCGCCTCAACGCGTTCATTACAGCGGGGGAAGATTGGAGGGGGTGGTCTATTCATCCGTGGGAGGATTAAGGGGTGAAATAGAGTGAACATGAGCATTGATTATTAATCGTAGGGATGGTCAAACTGCAAAATGAAAACAGATAACTGTGCCCCGGTCTCCTGCTCTGATCTAAGACCGGGCATGTGTTTATTTTAATTATAGATGGTTGGTTTCATTTAATGTAACAATAGCATGTAATCCCACAGAAGACCACTTGATGTCACTCTTTCATTTCCGTTGGTTTAAAAAAAAATTAGAGCACTCTCAACACCAGCGACACTCTAGATCTGCTCACCTCAAATGTCTGTTTTTCTATCAAAGTTTTTAAGCATAGGATTAGCACAGTGCTATCCACGCCGAGATAGAAAATGACGAAGTCTTTTGCCATTTTTACAGCAAAGTCTTTGAGTATAGGACTAGCACAGTGCTGTCCTTGCCGAGCTGTAAATGACAAAAGCCATTTATCACTCCAGGCACAATATTACAGCTTTGAATTGGTAAAATACCAACTCAAGCCAACCTGAAATGAGTAAAAGCAAACCCTGACACAGTGTTTTGCTCTAATTAGAGCTCTTCAGAGAGGTATAGCTTTGTCCAGACACAAGGGAGCACCCAGTATTAGGTCAAAACAAAACCCTTTCAGACATAGAGTGACGCATAAATTATGCAAAAAAGAAGGAGAGAACTCTGGGTAGTTCTCAAGTTTAGGTGGAAAGCAGCTCCTGTTAGAGCACTCTCAACACCAGCGACACTCTAGATCTGCTTACCTCAAATGTCTGTTTTTCTATCAAAGTTTTTAAGCATAGGATTAGCACAGTACTATCCACGCCGAGATAGAAAATGTCCTATGCTTAAAGACTTTGCTGAAAAAATGGCAAAAGACTTTGTCATTTTCTATCTCGGCTCTAACAGGAGCTGCTTTCCACCTAAACTTGAGAACTACCCAGAGTTCTCTCCTTCTTTTTTGCATATATATATATATATATATATATATATATAATATATATATATATATATATATATATATATATATATATATATATATATATATATATATATATATTACCTACTGGCGATAGCCAGTAGGTATATATAGTTAGGATTGTTTTCCATAGGGAAATCGCACCATTCTATTGGGAATAACGTTGGCGCCGGTTGAGGAATCTTCCTGAAATTTTCCTTAACTTTGCCTCACGGCGCTCCGCTCCTTCCCTGAAAGTTTGGGGGGGATTCGTCAAGCGGGGGCCGAGATAAAAGGGGGGTCCCAAAACGTGTTTTCCCCATGTTAATTTCCATAGGGCAGTTGGACTCACTTTTAGCCCGAACGGCTGAATGGTTTTCCACCAAACTTGGCAAAATTGTAGGGACTGGTAGCCCGATGTGCCTTTGCTATGTCTGAAGATATGTGCTCCAGTGGTTTTTACGAAAATTAACTTTGAAAAAATATATATTGGGCTACATTGGGCTATATATATGTTAGAGCCCAAATGTAGCCCAATGTAGCCCAATGTAGCCCAAAGATGGCCACCAGAGACAAAAAAAACAAATGTAGCCCAAATATCAGCCAGATGTAGCCCAACTATAGCCCAATGACAGAATGTCCCAGAGTGTTCTAAAGAACAACTAGAGCGCGAACAGTCTTACTTATGACAAAAGTATGGCACACCTGAAGTCATCTTGATTGGAATAAAGTGTTAACACTTAAAACATTTAATTTGCAAAGGAACAAAATGAGAGGGTTCATTTTGCCATAGAAATTATGATTAGTGCTGAAGAAAGAAAAATTAGGGCACATTTTGAGTGACTTCTCAAATCCTCTTATATTTCATTAAAAAAATTCTGATATGCAGTCTGCCAAGATGGCCACCAGAGACAAAAGAGCCCAAATGTAGCCCAAATATCAGCCAGATGTAGCCCAACTATAGCCCATTGACAGAATGTCCCAGAGTGTTCTAAAGAACAACTAGAACGCTAACAGTCTTACTTATGACAAAAGTATGGCACACCTGAAGTCATCTTGATTGGAATAAAGTGGTAACACTTAATACATTTAATTTGAAAAGAAACAAAATGAGGGGTTTCATTTTGCCATAGAAATGACATATGAGATGTCATCAGTGATGTCACTGACCATGTCATGAATGATCTAATATGTGACATCATCAGCAGTGGATTGCGGGTGCGCGAAATATAGTTAGTACAACTAACTATATAGGAGCAATTTCATTGGTTTTGTATGAGTAAAATGTCCAGCTAACTATAACACCACTAAAACTTATAGTTTTTTGAGTGAATTTCAAAGGTTTTTTAAAAACGAATTCCTAACTATATAACTCCTGAAACCTATGTTTTTTTCAGTGAATATATATATATATATATATATATATATATATATATATATATATATCCCTCGCAACTTGCCTCGTCGCAGGGGGAGCTCTCTCGTGCTGGTGCCATCCGCGGGATTAAGGCAGTCTCCCGTTAAACATTCAAACACAAAGTTCCACAAATGTGAATTGATGGCACTCCACTCGGGGGAATCTTTCAAAGTTTTTATTTCAACAAATGAGATCGCCTACGCGTTTCGAACATAGTGTTCTTGATCACGGCATTAATTTCAGACAGTTAGTTCCTCTTCCCTTTTCACATTAAATACACATGTGATATGCTGTGCATGCTGGGATTTGTAGTGAAAGTAAGTCTATTTCATTACAATTGAGCCGTATTTTGCATTTACTGATCAATTTCATTCATTAATCATTTTTCATTTCACATTTTGTTTGTGATGTTGTCGCACTGTATTTACCATGTGTTTGTAAAGCGCTATGTATTTATTGATTGAGTTGTTGGGCTAAGTGCCCTGTAACCCCAGCTGTATGTGTATACTGATGTTCGGTTCTGTGTCAGTTGGCTCTGAGAATCACTCGCCATTTCTATGTGGTGTTGCGGTGCTGGACTTCCTATGCAGTGATGTATTCTTTTTTATTATTGATAACTACATGAACTTGTGTTCAATATTCTGAATCTTGTCTATAAGTCAATTATTCTGCTGGAAGTTCTAATGGTTCCTAGGCTGAGTGCCCTGGTCACCGCAAACAATTACCACATTTATCTGGGAGTGTATTTAGCTAGGGTGTTGGATGTTCTCTTTCTGAGCATGTGTAAGCAGCAAGCTTATACAGTTTGTCTTTCTTGTTACAAGCAATATTTTCAGTTCTCTATTTACAGGTGAACGCATAGTTCAGCATCTCCATTCAATCCTTGAGGTTGTATTGTTTTAAATCTCATGATGAGTCTCGATTCAAGCCGTCTCAATTTCAATTTTCTGTCCCCACCACGTTCATGTTGCGGTATCATGGCTAGCCCTGAGTACGTCATATTAAGCCATGTTTTTTCAGGATGGGTAGCCATGTGTTTATATTAGAAGTCTTTATTCTGGATGGCCCTAGTATGTTCAAGGATTCGTTTCTTTAGAGGACACGTGGTGCTACCAATGTATCTTTTCCCACAGTAACATTGCAGTATATATACAACAAAGGATGTTTCACAGGTTATTGGTTCTCTGATTTCAAAGTTCGTTCCTGACGGGTCACGTATGTTCTTAAGATTCTTACCGATCTTACATGCCTTGCATACTAGACATTTCGTGAATCCTCTTTTTTTGATTTCTAGCCAAGATGGTTTTTTTCTGGTTTCAAAATGACTGTCCACCAGATGGTCTGATAAATTCGGGGCTCTTTTATAGGTGACTAATGGTCTTTCTCCAATGTCATTACCAATATCACCATCCTTCTTTAGTACATGCCAGTATTTCATCAGTATCTTCTGTATTTTGTGACTTTCCTTTGTATATCTGATTATCATCCTGGGTTGTTCTTCCAGTGTTCTTTCCTCTGTAGGCTCAATGTTTGGAAGCAATTGTTCTTCTGTATTTTTTCTTTTTCCTTTTCCAGGTGGCGCCTTTTTGGTCTTATTTGTAGATATGAGCATTTCATCTCTGTTCATTTCTCTCGCTGCCTTTTCCCCTCTGACGATATCCGTTTGCTTGTACCCTCTCTGTTTGAAGCGAGTTTTTGTGTCTTCAAATTTACGTTCCATTTCACTAACTTCAGAACAGTTTCTTTTCATCCGAAGTAGTTCTCCGTAGGGTATGCTTTTTTGAGGGTCTCAGGATGGAAGCTCTGCCCGTGAAGTATACTGTTCGTAGCTGTTTTCTTGCGATATACAGTTGTCTCTAATTTGTTATTCTTCATGTAAACTTTAGTGTCCAAAAATTCTATTTCCTTAGGGCTTAGATTGTAGGTGAATTTTAATCCCACAGTGTTGTTGTTCAGAATCTCAAAAAATGCGAGGAATTCCTGCTCTGTTCCCTTCCAGAGCAGGAATAGGTCATCAATGAAACGCAGCCACAATGCCACGTTGGCCATATATCGGTCGTTTTCTTCTCCCCAAGCCACGCACCTCTCCCACCACCCCATCATGAGATTAGCATAGCTTGGGGAGAAGGAAACTCCCATGGCCGTTCCGCAGCACTGTGCATACACTTTTTTGTTGAATAGAAAAACATTGTTATATAAGCACAAGGTTATCATTTCTATCAACATTTTTGAGTGCTCATATTGACCAATAGGCTGTTGCTGGAGAAAGTATTTGACTGCTTGTAGACCAATTTTGTGTCGATTGAAGTGTATAACGAGATGACATCAATCGTTATAAGCAAATAATTTGGTTGCCACTCTGTGTTGGATAAAATTCGCAAGAAGTCACCACTGTCCTTTAAGTAGGATGTTAGAGTGGGAACCATTGGCGCAATGAAGTTGTCAACATAGATTGAAATATTTTCATATTAGCTGCCACAACTCGAAATTATTGGTCTCCCCGGAGGTTTGTTTAGTGTCTTATGCACTTTTGGGAGAAAGTATATGGTTGGTGTTATGGGATTGTCCACCATTAAAAATCTTCTCTCTTGTTCTGTTATTAGGCCGGATTTTTTCCAATTTTCCAACTTATTTCTTAAGTCTAGTGTCAACTCTTTTGTGGGATTCCTGTCAAGTACAGTATATTTCGTTTTGTCCTCGAGTTGTCTCATCGCCTCATTTATGTAGTCTTCTTTTTCTAGAATGACGATGTTGCCCCCCTTGTCAGCAGGCTTGATCTCGATGGTATGGTTTAGCTTAAGTGATTGTATTGCCGATCTTTCTTCTTTGCTCAGGTTTTCTTTTCTCTTCTGGTTGACATTTTTCATCTTTTCCAGTTCCCCCAATACTAGGTCCTGGTAAATGTCTATTTTATTGCCTGGATATAGGGTCGGGCAGAATTTGGATTTGGCCTTGAATGGTGTTTTGGGTCGTTTATTGGTTTCTATCTCCATTTCTTCTAGAATTTGTGTGTTCGCGAGTTGTGTGCTTGAGGTTTCGTTCGCTAGATCGTATGCGACCCGTAGTTGCAGTATTTCTTTCATTTGGAAATGGATTTGGTCACCCCTTTGATATTTTTCTTGAGGTGTTCCTTCTGGTTTTGGATATCTTTTGAAATGTTTTTCTAATTTTAATTTTCGTACATATTTGTACAAATCAATTTTTGTATCCGTGATTTCCTGATGTATATCTGGACAGAAAGTCAGTCCTTTATTTAGGAGATTGTTTTCACTTTTAGTCAGTGTGTATCTGGATAGATTGATCACTAAATTTGGAGTTTTTTTGTTCTTGTTGAAGGACTTTACTTTTTTGTTGTTATTTTTCTGTTCCTCAGATTGTACCCGCCGCTTTGATTTCCTGCTTCTCCTTGTTTTGCGGCCTGATTTTTCGATGCTTGGAAGAAACCTCTTCCTCTTGCTCGGGTCCGGTTGTATCCTCCCCTTGAGGATGTTGCTTTTGACGTTTGCTGCTCCTTGTGGAGTAGCTGAAGTTTGTCTAAAAAAGTAAGCTGTTGACCACTTGGTTGTCGTTGTTCACCTTCACTAACTTCCAACTCTTCCTCGCTTGGTGATTTTTCATAGGTTCCTGCGGGAGTCCGATTCCACTGCATTTTGTAAGTGTCCAATTTTTTAGCAAATGTTAAAATTGTTCCAAACTGATAATCATCTTCGTCTCTCCTAAATTTTCTCTGTTTTCTGTTTTGAACATCCTCTTCATGTTTGTCTAGGTTTTTTTCCATTTCCACTCTCATTTTTTTAATGGTTTCTGCGTCTTCATTTAATTCTGTTATTGTTTTTTCAATTTCAGCAATGGCCAAATGTAATTCATCTACTTCGATTCGGTCATGTTTGATTATTATCAGTAACATGTTTCTGGAGCATGCCATATTGTTTCTGCCCCATTCTTCCAGCATTTCTGGCTTGGTGTCAGGATGATTAGGTAAAATAGATTCTCAGTCCTCTTGGTACCATATCACATTCGACATATTTTTCAAGGGTAATTATTTCCCATGAGCGTGATATTTCTTTGCGTTGTAGCTTTTCCAATTTAGCAAACAATTGTTTAATATTAGAAATTGTCGATTGTACACTTTTGTTTGTTTCATCCCCGAGTTTTGTGCCTGGAATTGTCTTTTTGAACATGTTTGCTGCTTTCGAAGCCCGCTTGGCACTTCTTTCTTCCATTGTAATATTTGTTTTTTTTTGCTGCTTTAACTCTTCTGATGTTGCTCTGCCCATATTTGCGTTTCTCAGATGCCCTGTTTGGTTGTTCGTTTGTAAAAGGACCGCTTGTCTCTTTCTGCGCAAGAAATCCTTAAGTTTGCGATTCCTACGCTTGGAGTTGTATTTCACTCCTGAATCTCAGTTGGTTTGTGTCCCCGAGTGAGGTGGTTGCTGTCAGAATACTTCTTCTGACAGCCGTCCTGTACGGCTGCGGTAGCCTTCGTACTATGTATTTCACCTCGCTAACAACGCCCATTAAACATTTCCCCACCGCCGAAATCTCTTACCTGGGAGACTCCCGGTCGTGTCCGTGTCCTCTGACCCAGCACGTCGGCGCTCAACCAGTCAGGCAGCGGGGCGGTTTGTTTATAATTCGACTTGATTCGCCCTCCTTTGGTTACGTGCGTTTTTCTCCTGGCGGCTCCAGATTGCACTTTCTTTCCAAATCACTAGGATTGTAGAGTCCCAGTTCATTAGGTGGAGACGCGATGTGGGCGTTGGGCTCTCAACTGTTTTTTCAATATCCCTCGCAATCAATAAATACATAGCGCTTTACAAACACATGGTAAATACAGCGCGACAACATCACAAACAAAATGTGAAATGAAAAATGATTAATGAATTAAATTGATCAGTAAATGCAAAATATGACTCAATTGTAATGAAATAGACTTACTTTCACTACAAATCCCAGCTTGCACAGCATATCACATGTGTATTTAATGTGAAAAGGGAAGAGGGACTAACTGTCTGAAATCAATGGCGTGATCAAGAACGCTATGTTCGAAACGCTTAGGCGATCTCATTTGTTGAAATAAAAACTTTGAAAGATCCCCCCGAGTGGAGTGCCATCAATTCACATTTGTGGAACTTTGTGTTTGAATATATATATATATATATTCACTGAAAAAACCATAGGTTATAGACCATATATAGTTAGGAATTAGCATTTACAAAACCTTGAAAATTCACTGAAAAAACCATAGGTTATAGACCATATATAGTTAGGAATTAGCATTTACAAAACCTTATTTTACTCACACAAAACCATTGAAATTCCATATATAGTTAGTTGCACTAACTATATATCGCGCACCCGCAATCCACTGCTGATGATGTCACATATTACATCATTCATGACATGGTCAGTGACATCACTGATGACATCACTGATGACATCTCAAATGACATCACTGATGACAACATCCAGTGACTGTATGTTTCTGTAAAGTTAAAATATGTCTTACATATTGAAGAATGAGTGGAAGTATAAGTGTCTGGACGAAGGATTTAGTAGGTGCATGACTGAATGTATGAGTGAGTGATTAAATGTGTCTCACTGAGTGCATGGGTTAGTGACTAAACTGTCTTAATTTGTGCATCATTATGTCTGTTGTTCTGTAAACTGCTGCATGTGTTGATCAGTAGCTATATGAGTAACTATATGGGTTATTGATTGATTGTCCAAGTATTTGTATGGGAGACTGAGTGTGTGTGTGGCTGGCTGGGAGGTGTGTGACTCTGTGCAGATCAATGTGTACTTGTATCAATGATTGTATAAGAGAGTAAGTATGTGTTAGTATATGTTTGAAAATGTAAGGTGCTCTATGTTTAACTGTATAGATTAGAAAATGGAAGTGTGATTGATTCTTTACAGGACTGACTAGGTGTGTGAGTAACTCCATGGATGAGTGGCAGAGTGTGAGTGTCTGTATAGGTGTATGAGTGCATATGATAGTGTTGTAAAGATGAGTGATTGTATGTATGAATGATTGTATGGGTGAATGAGTGAATGTGTGTGTAGACATAGGAATCAGTGAGTGTGTATGTAGTAACTAGTATTGGTGTGTCAATGGTTTCAAAAATTATACTCTGTATTTAACACTGGGTGTAACAGAGGTTATATTAAAATGTGAGGAGATGCATTGTATTGTCACATGAATGATATCATCAGTGATGTGGTCATTGATGTCAAATGAGATGTCATCAGTATTGTCATCAGTGATGTCATTTGAGATGTCATCAGTGATGTCACTGACCATGTCATGAATGATGTAATATGTGACATCATCAGCAGTGGATTGCGGGTGCGCGATATATAGTTAGTGCAACTAACTATATATGGAATTTCAATGGTTTTGTGTGAGTAAAATAAGGTTTTGTAAATGCTAATTCCTAACTATATATGGTCTATAACCTATGGTTTTTTCAGTGAATTTTCAAGGTTTTGTAAATGCTAATTCCTAACTATATATGGTCTATAACCTATGGTTTTTTCAGTGAATTTCATTGGTTTTTTAAAAGCTAATATCTATACCTGTAAAATGTATTCTTCTTTAAATCCAAAAATATATTTTATATGTTTATTAATAACTTTTTTTTTTAATATTTTTTTTTTCTTCGTTCCCGCTTCGCGAATCGGGAAGCTTCCCGTTAGCTGACCTTGATGCCGCGAAATAGACCGCGAGCATATAAACGTTTCTTTACCGCAACTGCCGCGTTAGAAAACAACATCATCACGCCTCCCGTCCGCATGACGTTTCGCGTTGTCGTGTGATACGTCATATGACGTGCTACGTTAGCGAACTGGTACGCTTACCGAGTCGCAAAGCACAGGTTTCTGGAAGCAAACCGGGAGGCCCTGCAAAGCGCGTAACGTAAACACAGCAGGTCATGTGACTTGGTAATAACACTTTTCATTGGTTCATTTCACTTTTGGTTTCCTAATGATGTAAGAAGCTTCCCGTTAGCTCAATTTGATGCCGCGACCCGGTCCGCGAACCGGTAAACGTTCCGTTAGCGCAACTGCCACGTTAGAAATCATTATCGTGACGCGTCGCGGAAGCGTGACGTATCACGTTGTCGTGTAATGCGTCTTATGACGCGCCGCGTTAGCGCACCCGGAAGTGCTCCTGGGCGCGGACCGATGCGCGAAACGCAGCTCCCCGGAAGCGATCCACGGCGCGTCGCGTAAGCGCGACGTATCGCGTTACCGCGTAATGCGTCTTATGACGTACCGCGTTAGCGCACCCGGAAGTGCTCCGGGGCGCGGACCAAGGCGCGAAGCGCAGCGACCCGGAAGCTATCCGGGGCGTGTTCCGCAGCGCGTAACATAAGCGTGAGAGGTCATGTGACTTGTTAATAACACTTTTCATTGGTTCATTTCACTTTTGGTTTCATAATGTTGTTAGGCTTGGTCATGTGACCTAAAAATAACACTTTTCATTGGTTTAGAACTATTTTTTTTTCTCAAATGATGAAAACCCCTCCTTCTTTTTACCTCATTCTTACTTTCTATTTCCAGAGAGCAAGACCTATTTTTCACAATGGCTTCTGTAATAGCTGCAGCTGGTGCTTCTCAGCAACCACCACCACCACCACCACCAAAAGGACCACCACCAACACTGGACTTTGGTAGAGAGGAAGATAATGAGGACGAAGAGGAGGAGGAGGAGGAAGAGCAAGTAAGGCAGTTCCTGCCAGAAACACCAAGGCAGAGCCATATTAAAGACCACTACATATGGCAATTCTTTAAAATTCCACCTGGACAAAAGAAGGTCAATGCACCCCAGGTGTCTTGTTTGATTTGCAAAAATATACTTTCTCGTGGCAACCCCAACAAGAAATACAGCTTTGGCAATCATACAATGATTCGCCACATGGAGCGATGGCATCCCAATAATCTTTCCCAAGCACAAGTAAGGGATCTTGCTGCCAACCCCCCAGATGTCATCCCCAGCACCAACAGGGGTCAAAGCTCATTCGCCGGACCAGAAGGCCGAGAAATAATCCCCAATATTCAAGCTCCTTTTGCACACTACAAAATAGTTTGTATATATTGTGGAGGAACTATTGCTTATGGAGAGAAGAGTATTACTTTGATTAACCGAGCTGGAGAAAATCATAAATGCTACAAGATGAGAAAACAATGAATCCTTTTTATTTTTTTTTGCTCCTGTTGAGACATGTTCTAACCCTGCTTTTTTGTTATTTCCCCCTTACAAAACACAAAAAAAACACAAAATAGTTTTCAAAAATCCAAAAAAAAATCAAAAAATTGTTCAGAAAATTCATAAAAAAAATAAAAAAAAAGAAAAAGAATAAAAAAACAGTTCTTTTCAGAACTACCTTCCATTTATAACAAAATTGCCAAAATGTTTATACCCTGTCTTTCTTTTCTCCTCATAGTACGCTCCTCCGACCGCTTCCCGGTACGCGTACCGGGCGCTACCCACGCAAAAAAAACAAAAAATATTTTTGTTTTTTTGCCCCGCGGGGCCCTTTTAAAGCCTCCACATTGACGCCGCCTCACGTACCAACGTATTTTCTCCGCATTTTACACCCTATGCCGCATAACAGGTCATGTGACTTGTTTATAAAACTTTTCATTGGTTCATTTTACTTTTGGTTTCCTAATGATAGAAGGCATGATCATGTGACCTAAAAACAACACTTTTCATAGGATGAAAACTTTTTTTTTTCCCCAAACGATGAAAGCCCCACCTTGTTTCTGGATGTTTCAGACTGAAGCTGGCGTCAGCATGAAAGCACCACCATCTCGTAGCTCAGTCGTGGTCATTCCGCGAGTAATCATGGCAGCCGCTCCCCACCAGAAGCCTGCAGGAGTCGGAGCCCCCAAAACTTTTGATGAATTCTCAAGGCGGAGGGGACGCTTTCGAGAATGGGGTCCAAGACCTAGCAGACAAGCGTCCGATTTCCAAGGTCTCCCAGGGCCATTTCAGTGGACCAGGCCCAAAAAGGAAACAGCCTGCCGCTATTTTGAGAGTCCTGTGACAGCCGCCTATCGCTGCACCGCAAGAGTGGGCGCAACTCAGCTGAATTGCGGCTTTTGACACAGTGGACCAAAAACGGACGGAATGGCAACTGAAACGGTAAAGGGGCGCCCCACTACAACAGATGACACTCCACCTGGACAGGCCCGTTCACCGCCTCCCCCGGGGCGCCCCGCGCCGTTATTCGGAGCAGCATTGTAGGATACCAAAACCAGTGCGGCAACTTACTGGACATCACCTTGGTGCCATCGTTCTGCTGCCTTGGAACTATTCGCGCAACAGTTTGCTACTGATGACCCACCCCCCGCGACGCCCCATGCCGTTATTTGCTGGGTGGCAACTTACTAGACATCACTTTAGTGTCATCTAGATTTCAGCGCGTTCTGCTGCCTTGGAACTATTCGCACAACAGTTTGCTACTGATGACCCACCCCCCGCGACGCCCCACGCCGGAAATCTGGACGTTGTGCTGCGTTGGGACTATTCGCACAGCCGACCGCTACTTCGTTGTTTTTCCCTAAAAATGTTTATATGTTATTACTATTTTTGTTTTCTTGTATATATTTATAAATTATTAAAGTTTTATAATCTTACTACTTTGTCGGAGTGCTATATATTTTTAATGTGACACATAATTGTAAAAACTTTGATGTACAAAGAGTCATCCCTGGAATCTTCCGCTTCACGCTCGGTCCCCTCCCCAATCACAATACAGGATGGTTTTCAGATAATAGCAACGCTTCTGCTGTGACGGATCTCATCGAGTGTGGGCCTTGATCTACTATAACTCCTTTGAAGAGGGGTGATTCTTTACAGCTGTGGCCATAAACTACATCTGCAGGGCTAGCTGATACCCTAGGACCAGCCTGGACAATCGGACACAGAGGAAAAGGAGTATCAGAGGGTGCGGTAGTGAATAGGGCGAAAGGGAGGTGTCGGGCGGGCACAGGGTGTGATTCTCAGGGAAGAGCAGCGCAGATGGGGGAGGTTTATTACCCATGCATAAGACAGAGAGCGGGGGGACCACTGCCTGGGGGAGATGCTTGCGAGGGTGGGGAGCCATGCTAAGGATCGACAGCGTGCACAGAGTGGGTCTGGTCAAGGCATCTAAAATGGCTGCCGTGCACGACAAAAGTGTGGCATTTGAAAAAAGACAAGATGGCGCAGACAATGTTTTTCAACACTTCCTGATTTCCTTCGAATCGAACGTTAACAGACGTTGGGGCATATTACCAAAGTTAAGCGATATTTATCCCTAACGATGCTTAGCAACGATTTTTTTACCGTCAGAAATTATCGCAGATAAACCTTGCTATTATCAAGGTTTATCGGAAATACGATAAAAAACGACCGCAATGCATTAATATCGCTGAAAACTCAGCGATATTCATGCATTACCGAGCTAATGCTCTTAGCCATGTTATCCACCTCCCATTGGATAACATGGCTAAGAACTGCTCAGGGCAGGTGGTAGCTTTTGGAGATATTCGCGCTTATCTCGAATATTTCCAAAAGTTGATAATAGGAGATAGCGATGTTAGCGACTGTTTCCAGTCGCTAACATCTTGGCATGCCCACTTTGCATGTCATTAGTGATAAATATCACTCACATGCAAAGTGGGGCCCAAGATGGTCGCTATCTTCTACTAGCCGTCGCTAACTGGTGTTAGCAACAGCTAGGTAATACACATATAATTTTATCTTGTTTCTGAACGTTAATTTCTCAAAATGCACTGAAGCACATATATTGAGACCTAGCAAAGGCACATCGGGCTACCAGTCCCTACAATTTTGCCAAGTTTCGTGCAAATCCATTCAGCTGTTCGATCCTACCGAGAGACAAGATGGCGGCCGCTACTGACTGTTTGGAATGTTTACAGACACCGGAGAGCCAATCAGCTTCGCTTCGCAAAGCTCCGTAACGCGAAAAGTACGCGGTGCGCTGTTACAGATATATATCTTTTTTTGAACGTTAATTTCTCAAAATCCACTGGAGCACATATATTGAGATCTAGCAAAGGCACATCGGGCTACCAGTCCCTACAATTTTGCCAAGTTTCGTGCAAATCCATTCAGCTGTTCGATTATTATTATTTTTATTTTTTTTTGCCCCGCGGGGCCCTTTTAAAACCTCCACATCAAACCTAGGGGGTGAGCGACAATGTACTATGCCCCCTTATGGTCATTTGCCCCTTCGCTTTGGCCTCCTCTTGTCTCTCGATCCTACCGAGAGACAAGATGGCGGCCGCTACGGACTGTTTGGAATGTTGACAGACGCCGGAGAACCAATCAGCTTCGCTTCACAAAGCTCCGTTGCGCGAAAAGTACGCGTACTGGAGCGCTGCCCGGTCCGCTGTTACAGATATATATCTTTTTTTAAACGTTAATTTCTCAAAATCCACTGCAGCACATATATTGAGACCTACAAAAGGCACATCGGGCTACCAGTCCCTACAATTTTGCCAAGTTTCGTGCAAATCCATTCAGCCGTTCGGGCTAAAAGTGAGGCCAACCGCCCTATGGAAAACTCAATGTTAAAAACACGTTTTGGGACCCCCCTTTTTTCTCGGCCCCCCCTTGACGACCCCCCCCCAAATTTTCAAGGGATGCCCAGAAACAAAATGTGCCATTTTCCTGAAAATTTCAGCCAATTCCGTCCACAAACGCCAAAGTTATTAGACATAGAATTTTCAAAAAACCCATAGAGAAAAAATCCTAACTATATATACCTACTGGCGACCGCCAGTAGGTAATATATATATATATATATATATATATATATATTACCTACTGGCGGTCGCCAGTAGGTATATATAGTTAGGATTTTTTCTCTATGGGATTTTTGAAAATTCTATGTCTAATAACTTTGGCGTTTGTGGACGGAATTGGCTGAAATTTTCAGGAAAATGGCACATTTTGTTTCTGAGCAGCCCTTGAAAATTTGGGGGGGGTTCGTCAAGGGGGGGCGGGGAAAAAAGGGGGGTCCCAAAACGTGTTTTTAACATTGAGTTTTCCATAGGGCGGTTGGCCTCACTTTTAGCCCGAACGGCTGAATGGATTTGCACGAAACTTGGCAAAATTGTAGGGACTGGTAGCCCGATGTGCCTTTTGTAGGTCTCAATATATGTGCTACAGTGGATTTTGAGAAATTAACGTTTAAAAAAAGATATATATCTGTAACAGCGGACCGGGCAGCGCTCCAGGACGCGTACTTTTCGCGCAACGGAGCTTTGTGAAGCGAAGCTGATTGGTTCTCCGGCGTCTGTAAACATTCCAAACAGTCCGTAGTGGCCGCCATCTTGTCTCTCGGTAGGATCGAGAGAGAAGAGGAGGCCAAAGCGAAGGGGCAAATGACCATAAGGGGGCATAGTAGATCCTCGCTGACCCCCTAGGTTTGATGTGGAGGTTTTAAAAGGGCCCCGCGGGGCAAAAAAAAATAAATAATAATAATAATCGAACGGCTGAATGGATTTGCACGAAACTTGGTAAAATATTAGGGACTGGTAGCCCGATGTGCCTTAGCTAGGTCTCAATATATGTGCTCCAGTGGATTTTGAGAAATTAACGTTCAAAAAAAGATATATATCTGTAACAGCGCTCCGCTTCGTGTACTTTTCGCGTTACGGAGGTTTGCGAAGCTGATTGGTTCTTCGGCGTCTGTAAACATTCCAAACAGTCCGTAGCGGCCGCCATCTTGTCTCTCGGTAGGATCGAGAGACAAGAGGAGGCCAAAGCGAAGGGGCAAATGACCATAAGGGGGCATAGTAGATCGTCCCTGACCCCCTAGGTTTGATGTGGAGGCTTTGAAAGGGTCTCGCAGGGCAAAAAAATATATACTGTTTTTTTAGTTTTTTTGCGTGGAGTGCGCCCGGTTCGCGAACCGGGAAGCGTTCTGGGGAGCGTACTTTCTTGAAAATTAGTGAAAAAAGTTAGAGTAAAATAATAATTGTGAGTGATCAGATGTAGGGTAGCTCTGAGAAGAGCTTTTGGGTTTATGGTACATTTAGGTACTTATAAGTAGGTACCAATGCACAGTCTTAAATTCAGAGTGAAAATTCTGTTGCCCTCATCTGAGAAGTGAACTCCATCTCCTCTGTAGATATCTTGCATGTAGTAACGCAAGTTATTGTTGTACAGGGAGCCCATTCCATGGTCTCTCATGTAAGCTGAAACAGATTTGTTTACATGCTTCCTCGATTTCTCAATTTGTGGACAAAATTGGTTCGACCACCTCCATTTTTGTCTTTGGCATATATTTGAATATACCAAGGCAGTCTGAGGAAAAAGTGCCATCAATTGCTCAAAGGTGTCCTTTAAAAGCATTTCCAGACCTACCCCAGTCAAAGTGCCCAAATCATTACCTCCACAGTGCACAATTAACAGGTCAGGTTTTGGCAAATGCATAAAGGTTTTCACCAATGGTATCAATTGGTGACATTTTAATCCTCTGTGGCCAAACCACTTAATTTCCACATCTTGTAAATTGAGGTTAGGTAAATTCCTGTTTTCAGCGTACCTTTGAGCCCAATAGATATAACTATGTCCAACAATCCAGACAGAAAACATGGCGAGAGAAGGTTCTGCTGCAGTCAGATGAAGTGTGGCAATGAAATGGCAGTTGAAAAAATGAGAGTGTAAAATGAAAAAAACTGAGGAGTTTCTGTGTTAATGAAGCAGTAAGAGTGATTGGTGGATTTTGATTGCTGAAAACAGAAAGTTAGTGTGCATGGATGAGTTCGTTGAAAGATGTATTTTGAGTGGCGAAGAAAAAATCATTAAATGAAAGAATGCTCTGGATATGCAGGTGCACTGAGAGTTCAGAGTTCAATTGCAACATTGTTGTGTGAACTTGGAAACACCAGAGGTCTTGCAAGAGGTGGTTGCTATGCAGAAAAAGCAGAGAGGGGGCAGGGTTTTGCTTTGAAAAAAAGTGAGGGAAGAGTTTTGATTGGTGTGACATGAGAGATATGTGTGAGGAATTACAGCATTTCTGTGCTTTTGATAGCTGCAGACTCTGGAGTGCATACCTTTTGCTCTGCTGAAGACAAATTGGTTTGTTTCTGAGACTGTTTTGAAACTCAAAGTATGAATATATAAAAAAAAAGAAAATCGTTTTTGAGGTAAAGGAATGTTTTCAAAATTTATGTGCGCCATATGCCCCCAAATTTCTTTTTCGGGGGTGCAGCAGGGTGTTCTTGAGACACCCCTGCACCCTCGGAAAAATTCGTAATTTGCGATGAGGTAATTGCTAATCGCAAATTGCACCTTCATTCCTATGGGCCTCCTGCTGCATGGAAATGAATGGGTAATTTGTAATTAGCAAATAGGTCATCGCAAACTAGGAATGGTAAAGAATCGCTATTTATTCCTTAAAGTTCGCTATTTAGGAAATGCAAAAAACTTTGATGATACATATGGCGGTTCATCTCTAACAAGATAAGAAGCATAGGGATAGATTTATGATGACTGGCGCATCACCAGGGATGTGTTAGTCATTCTGTGCCGCTGTTCCGTCACCTATGGTGTGCTGCATTTACAATGCGGCGCATCATGGGGCAAAAACAGCACAGATGCGTGACGTATCTGTGCCGTAAAGGTGGCGCATTGCTGGAGTTGTATCGCATGTGTGATGAAGCTCCAGCAAGGCTCAGGGGTGCCCCTGTCGCAGGGTTTCTGTTCTCACACAGAACTGTGGACAGAGGATTGGAACCTCGGCGAATTAGGGTGTCCCAGAACTCACCTTAGTAATCAAAACCCCTTAGCAAGCTAGGTACAGTGTCACATTGGATATAACAAACTCTCAATGTTTAGACAATCCAGAATATGAACTTATAGTACCTCAGGATACGTGGAACTCATGAATAGTCGGTCGTTATATATTTCTTAGAAACCAGAACATGGAGTTAAGAAGAACACATGTGTATTTGAAATGTTTATTTACTAATGCCGTCTTCTCAGGCGTAGTATCTTAGATAATACAAGTACACATATTATCAGTAGCAAAATTACCAGCATAGTTACTAGTACATAAAAAGCGAATGGTGACAGTATGTTAACATGCTGTAAATGAATAAGAGTTAGCAACACTTATAAGCAGCCGCGGGCCGTGGAGGGAGTTACGGTGGGGCAGGGAGGCGGGGAGGGGGAGGGGCAGGGTGGAGAGGGCTCCACCCTGCCCCTCCCCCTCCCCGCCTCCCTGCCCCACCGTAACTCCCTCCACTGCCCGCGGCTGCTTATATCTCACCCTCCCTAATACACATATTATATTATTTGCTAAGAAGGTCTCTTTGTGTTGGTTTAGGGCGTGCCCATACTTTAGTGTCTTAGATTTGAAGGAATCACATCAGCATACACCAGCTCTCTCTTCATGTGAACCGCATCAACTGTTGTGTATGTGTGTTCGGCAAAGCAATATAAAACCCGCCTCATGCCCAGAATTGGCAGAAGTTGCACTTATGTTATGAGTATGAAGTCGTGGAGATCAGACCTCATAACAATTCTGTATCGTGTTGTTCTTGAAACTTCAGCACTCGCTGTACAGATATAGTTTAACAAGCAAAGCAGATAGTAGAGCAAGAACATATTATTCTCATGTAAACCACGATGAACTACTAGGTTGAAAGCTAAAGCAACAACTAAGTGTCGTGTGCAGAAGTTGCAAAAAAGGAAAAATGGCGTTTAAACCGGTAATGAGCCCATGCTAACTTAACACGGTGTAAAGATATCCAGGACCTAGATGACACCTCCCCATGATCCGGAAACGAACTGAATAAGATAATAGAAGTGCCATCTCATGAGAGCAGATTGCAAGTTTATATGTGGACAGTCCGCAAGGTAAAGCATTAAAAACTAGAAAAATTTAATGCTAAAGAAAAATAAAACAGCCAAGTACTTTATCGAGTCTTAAGCCAATAGGCAAGCTAAATAATAAAAACTTGACAAATAAGTCAATGAATTGTCAATGAAATGCTAGTACTCAGCATATCAAACATGAAAAAGGTCTATGACATAACTGTGTATGCAAAATAAGCTGCAACAGCCTCCAATAGGAAGTCACCGTCTTCATCCGAAAAGAGTTCAGCCATCCAATTTAAAAGCGGAAAAGAACATACGTGCTCTCCCAGCACCGGATCCTCTATCACCATCAGAGGACAGCTCGGTGGGTTTTCAAGAAAGCTCTGTTCCAAGAAAGACTGTGTTGCCGGCAGTAAATTCCAGGGACCAATTAGTCCATGCATCAATGCCACAGCCATAATCCTTTCGCCAGGACAAACCAACTCGTGAGTAATGATAGGAGTCATCAGCTGATTAAAGTCGACGTCAGGAGAAACCGGTCCGCAGAGACACAAATCAATGGCCCAATCGAAATCACAGGTCAGGCAGTGAAATACAGGCTGGACACAGGTGAAGTAGGAGAATCGAAAAGATAATCCATATGCTGTGCTTAATATCGCCAACAGCATTGTGCCATAATATTCTAGCATGCGATTGCGGAACAGTGTCAGCAGCTGCAGGGCGGGAGCTTGCACAGGAGGGACATCCATATTCAAAAATGTAAAAAAGCACAAGAGCGTCCGCTGGTAATGCAAGTAAAAATGGGAATCCACGAAGCAGAGTGGAAAAAATAGAATGAAAGAAAGCAGGGATGACTCCAAAGATTTTCTCAAATGAAGTCACGAGACCACTGGTAACAACTTTAAAAAAGTGCGCCAGGGCCTTTGTGGAGGACGCGTTAAAGATAGTCCGAACCATCTTGCTGAAATGGAAAGGCAAATCTGTATTGAAAAGGGTCTGCACCTCTGTACGGGTGTTCGCTATGTGAAGCACGAAAGTTTCACGGGCCGAACTCAAGGCCACCTCTCTCTGAGACAAAAGAGCTCTTATTCTTGCCATGCCGTTGAAATCTGCTCCCAAGGTTGGTATTTGTGGCGAGATTGAAAACTCCCTATGTTCATGTGTGGGAGGAAATAGAACATTTCTGCAGCAAATAACCCGTTCACTTACTGTTACGATAAAAGGAATACTTTTAATTAACCCAGAACAATCTTCATTATTGAGCATCAAATAACTACCATTTTCCAACAACTTGAACGTGGGGATGATAGCAGGAACTGGCGTGCCTTGCAACACGCAAGCCATATTTGGTCGGTGTTTGTTGCATGAACCGTGTAACTGTATGTGCCTACACATTAGTGAATGATGTGGCGTCTCAGTGCATTCCTCTCCATTCAGATAAACTTCTTGATCATTTTTGAAACATCTGTATGTGTATGGAAGCGACCAGACCTCATGAAGAAAAGCACTACCTAAAGGTTCATAACGACCTATTGGTATATATTTCATACAATTTGAAAACTTATATAAAGCAAAAGGCAGCGTTATTAAACCGTGGATAAGGCACGTTGCCAAAAAACCCGCAATCCTCTGCTGATGATGTCACTGAGCATGTCATGAATGATGTAATATGTGACATCATCAGCAGTGGATTACGGGTAATAGTATCTCTAGTTTACTCCCTTATAGCTGTCTTTCTTTTAACATAAGTGTCTGTTTCCTTCCCTTATACTTACTGTTCTTTTTTTTTTTTTTTAATTTTTGGTTCACTTCCGGTTCGCGTACCGGCGAGCGAACTGGGAAGCGAACTACGAGAAATAGAGGTTGGCACAGTTCCAAATATTATACCAATTTTTTAATAACGGGGAGGTAGTTCTGAAAAGAACTTTTCTTTTTTATTGTTTTTGTTGTTTTATATTTTTTTTATTATTTTTCTGAACATTTTTTTACTTTTTTTGAATTTTTCTGAACAGTTTTATATTTTTTTGGGGTTTTCTTGGAGGGGGCAATGAAAACGATTCATTGTAAAGGGCTCAACAGGAGCAACAAAACAAAAAAAAAGTATTTATTATTTTGGGCGTTTCGTACAAACTTGCATATGATAGTCAATAGCTCTGTTGATCAGAGTGATGCTTCTTTCTCCGTAGCAAATGAATCCATCGCAATGTACGCAGACGTGTTTTACTTCACCAAATCTCATTTGTATATTTGGCACTATCTCCCTGCCCTCTGGTCCCGTTACTTCCGGTACAACAGATCTTCTGGCCATAATAGGGAGATTATCTAGGTCGTTCCGAAACTGTGCAGCACTGTAGTTGTTAGGATGCCACCTAGTCATATGGCGATGCATTGTGTAGTTTCCGAAACTGTATTTTTTCTCGGTCCCTCTGGACAGTCTATCTTGACATATAAGGCAAGTTACGTATCTTGCATTTACTTTTTTCTGACCTTTGGGAATTTAAAAAAATTGCCAAATGAAGTTTTCTTTCCGGTGAGACGTCCTGGGCTCCTCAGGCAAAAACTGCCTCTCTTCGTGCTCGTCGTCCTGTTCCTCTTCTTCCTCTTCTTGTTGAATTATAACTTGAGCAGGTGGTCCACTCTTCCTTGGATGTGGTGGAGGTGGTGGGGAAGCACCAGCTGAAGCTACTAAAGAAGCCATTGCTCACTGGTAACAAAGGGTCTTTCTCTCACAATGATGAAAGTCAGAGTGAGGAAAGAAGGAGGGATTTTCATCATTTGGGAAAAACAAGAGTTCTCAACCAATGAAAAGTGTTCATTTTATATTATATGACCTAGTCTTACATCATTAGGAAACCAAAAGTGAAATGAACCAATGAAAAGTGTTATTACCAAGACACATGACCTGCTGTGTTTACGTTAAGCGCTTTGCAGGGCCTCCCGGTTTGCTTCCAGAAACCTGCGCTTTGCGACTCGCTTCGCGTACCAGTTCGCTAACGTAGCACGTCATATGACGTATCACGCGACAACGTGAAACGTCATGCGGACGGGAGGCGTCACGATGTTGTTTTCTAACGCGGCAGTTGCGGTAAAGAAACGTTTACCGGCTCGCGGTCTATTTCGCGGCATCAAGGTCAGCTAACGGGAAGCTTCCCGATTCGCGAAGCGGGAACGAAGAAATTATTATTTTTTTTTTTTAAATTATTCATAAACATATAAAATATATTTTTGGATTTAAAGAAGAATACATTTTACAGCTACAGATATTAGCTGTTAAAAAACCAATGAAATTCACTGAAAAAACCATAGGTTATAGACCATATATAGTTAGGAATTAGCATTTACAAAACCTTGAAAATTCACTGAAAAAACCATAGGTTATAGACCATATATAGTTAGGAATTAGCATTTACAAAACCTTATTTTACTCACACAAAACCATTGAAATTCCATATATAGTTAGTTGCACTAACTATATATCGCGCACCCGCAATCCACTGCTGATGATGTCACATATTACATCATTCATGACATGGTCAGTGACATCACTGATGACATCACTGATGACATCTCAAATGACATCACTGATGACATCTCATTTGACATCAATGACCACATCACTGATGATATCATTCATGTGACAATACAATGCATCTCCTCACATTTTAATATAACCTCTGTTTCACCCAGTGTTAAATACAGAGTATAATTTTTGAAACCATTGACACACCAATACTAGTTACTACATACGCACTCACTGATTGCTACGTCTACACACACCTTCACTCATTCACCCATACAATCATTCATACATACAATCACTCATCTTTACAACACTATCATATGCACTCATACACCTATACAGACACTCACAGTCTGCCACTCATCCATGGAGTTACTCACACACCTAGTCAGTCCTGTAAAGAATCAATGACACTTCCATTTTCTTGTCTATACAGTTAAACATAGAGCACCTTACATTTTCAAACATATACTAACACATACTTACCTTCTTATACAATCATTGATACAAGTACACATTGATCTGCACAGAGTCACACACCTCCCAGCTAGCCACACACACACTCAGTCTCCCATACAAATACTTGGGCAATCAATCAATAACCCATATAGTTAGTCATATAGCTACTGATCAACACATGCAGCAGTTTACAGAACAACAGACATAATGATGCACAAATTAAGACAGTTTAGTCACTAACCCATGCACTCAGTGAGACACATTTAATCACTCACTCATACAGTCAGTCATGCACCTACTAAATCCTTCGTCCAGACACTTACACATCCACTCATTCTTCAATATGTAAGACATATTTAAACTTTACAGAAACAAAAAATCACTGGATGTTGTTATCAGTGATGTCATCAGTGATGTCATTTGAGATGTCATCAGTGATGTCATCAGTGATGTCACTGACCATGTCATGAATGATGTAATATGTGACATCATCAGCAGTGGATTGTGGGTGCACGATATATAGTTAGTGCAACTAACTATATATGGAATTTCAATGGTTTTGTGTGAGTAAAATAAGGTTTTGTAAATGCTAATTCCTAACTATATATGGTCTATAACCTATGGTTTTTTCAGTGAATTTTCAAGGTTTTGTAAATGCTAATTCCTAACTATATATGGTCTATAACCTATGGTTTTTTCAGTGAATATATATATATATATATATATATATATATATATATATATATATATATATATATTACCTACTGGCGGTCGCCAGTAGGTATATATAGTTAGGATTTTTTCTCTATGGGATTTTTGAAAATTCTATGTCTAATAACTTTGGCGTTTGTGGACGGAATTGGCTGAAATTTTCAGGAAAATGGCACATTTTGTTTCTGAGCAGCTCTTGAAAATTTGGGGGGGGTTCGTCAAGGGGGGGCCGAGAAAAAAGGGGGGTCCCAAAACGTGTTTTTAACATTGAGTTTTCCATAGGGCGGTTGGCCTCACTTTTAGCCCGAACGGCTGAATGGATTTGCACGAAACTTGGCAAAATTGTAGGGACTGGTAGCCCGATGTGCCTTTTGTAGGTCTCAATATATGTGCTCCAGTGGAGTTTGAGAAATTAACGTTTAAAAAAAGATATATATCTGTAACAGCGGACCAGGCAGCGTCCCAGGACACGTACTTTTCGCGCAACGGAGCTTTGTGAAGCGAAGCTGATTGGTTCTCTGGCGTCTGTCAACATTCCAAAAAGTCCGTAGCGGCCGCCATCTTGTCTCTCGGTAGGATCGAGAGACAAGAGGAGGCCAAAACAAAGGGGGTAATAACCATAAGGGGGCATAGTAGATCCTCGCTGACCCCCTAGGTTTGATGTGGAGGTTTTAAAAGGGCCCCGCGGGGCAAAAAAAATAATAATAATAATAATCGAACAGCTGAATGGATTTGCACGAAACTTGGCAAAATATTAGGGACTGGTAGCCCGATGTGCCTTTGCTAGGTCTCAATATATGTGCTCCAGTGGATTTTGAGAAATTAACGTTCAAAAAAAGATATATATCTGTAACAGCGCTCCGCTTCGCGTAACGGAGGTTTGCGAAGCTGATTGGTCATTCTGTCACTGGGCTATAGTTGGGCTACATCTGGCTGATATTTGGGCTACATTTGTTTTTTTGTGTGTCTGGCGGCCATCTTTGGGCTACATTGGGCTACATTGGGCTTCATTGGGCTACATTGGGCTACATTTGGGCTCCAACATATATATAGGCCAATGTAGCCCAATATATATTTTTCAAAGTTAATTTTCGTAAAAACCACTGGAGCATATATCTTGAGACATAGCAAAGGCACATCGGGCTACCAGTCCCTACAATTTTGCCAAGTTTCGTGGAAATCCATTCAGCCGTTCGAGCTAAAAGTGAGTCCAACCGCCCTATGGAAATGAAGGAAATGAATGGGTAATTTGTAATTAGCAAATAGCTAATCGCAAACTAGGAATGGTAAAGAATCGCTATTTATTCCTTAAAGTTCGCTATTTAGGTAATGCAAAAAACTTTGATGATACATATGGCGGTTCATCTCTAACAAGATAAGAAGCATAGGGATACATTTATGATGACTGGCGCATCACCAGGGATGTGTTAGTCATTCTGTGCCGCTGTTCCGTCACCTATGGTGTGCTGCATTTACAATGCGGCGCATCATGGGGCAAAAACAGCACAGATGCGTGATGTATCTGTGCCGTAAAGGTGGCGCATTGCTGGAGTTGTATCGCAAGTGTGATGAAGCTCCAGCAAGGGTCGGGGGTGCCCCTGTCGCAGGGTTTCTGTTCTCACACAGAACTGTGGACAGAGGATTGGAACCTCGGCGAATTAGGGTGTCCCAAAACTCACGTTAGTAATCAAAAACTCCTTAGCAAGCTAGGTACAGTGTCACATTGGATATAACAAACTCTCAATGTTTAGACAATCCAGAATATGAACTTATAGTACCTCAGGATACGTGGAACTCATGAACAGTCGGTCGTTATATATTTCTTAGAAACCAGAACATGGAGTTAAGAAGAACACATGTGTATTTGAAATGTTTATTTACTAATGCCGTCTTCTCAGGCGTAGTATCTTAGATAATACAAGTACACATATTATCAGTAGCAAAATTACCAGCATAGTTACTAGTACATAAAAAGCGAATGGTGATAGTATGTTAACATGCTGTAAATGAATAAGAGTTAGCAACACTTATAAGCAGCCGCGGGCCGTGGAGGGAGTTACGGTGAGGCAGGGAGGCGGGGAGGGGGAGAAGCAGGGTGGAGAATACAAGTACACATATTATCAGTAGCAAAATTACCAGCATAGTTACTAGTACATAAAAAGCGAATGGTGACAGTATGTTAACATGCTGTAAATGAATAAGAGTTAGCAACACTTATAAGCAGCCGCGGGCCGTGGAGGGAGTTACGGTGGGGCAGGGAGGCGGGGAGGGGGAGGGGCAGGGTAGAGAGGGCTCCACCCTGCTTCTCCCCCTCCCCGCCTCCCTGCCTCACCGTAACTCCCTCCACGGCCCGCGGCTGCTTATATCTCACCCTCCCTAATACACATATTATATTATTTGCTAAGAAGGTCTCTTTGTGTTGGTTTAGGGCGTGCCCATACTTTAGTGTCTTAGATTTGAAGGAATCACATCAGCATACACCAGCTCTCTCTTCATGTGAACCGCATCAACTGTTGTGTATGTGTGTTCGGCAAAGCAATATAAAACCCGCCTCATGCCCAGAATTGGCAGAAGTTGCACTTATGTTATGAGTATGAAGTCGTGGAGATCAGACCTCATAACAATTCTGTATCGTGTTGTTCTTGAAACTTTAGCACTCGCTGTACAGATATAGTTTAACAAGCAAAGCAGATAGTAGAGCAATAACATATTATTCTCATGTAAACCACGATGAACTACTAGGTAGAAAGCTAAAGCAACAACTAAGTGTCGTGTGCAGAAGTTGCAAAAAAGGAAAAATGGCGTTTAAACCGGTAATGAGCCCATGCTAACTTAACACGGTGTAAAGATATCCAGGACCTAGATGACACCTCCCCATGATCCGGAAACGAACTGAATAAGATAATAGAAGTGCCATCTCATGAGAGCAGATTGCAAGTTTATATGTGGACGGTCCGCAAGGTAAAGCATTAAAAACTAGGATAATTTAATGCTAAAGAAAAATAAAACAGCCAAGTACTTTATCGAGTCTTAAGCCAATAGGCAAGGTAAATAATAAAAACTTGACAAATAAGTCAATGAATTGTCAATGAAATGCTAGTACTCAGCATATCAAACATGAAAAAGGTCTATGACATAACTGTGTATGCAAAATAAGCTGCAACAGCCTCCAATAGGAAGTCACCGTCTTCATCCGAAAACAGTTCAGCCATCCAATTTAAAAGCGGAAAAGAACATACGTGCTCTCCCAGCACCGGATCCTCTATCGCCATCAGAGGACAGCTCGGTGGGTTTTCAAGAAAGCTCTGTTCCAAGAAAGACTGTGCTGCCGCCAATAAATTCCAGGGACCAATTAGTCCATGCATCAATGCCACAGCCATAATCCTTTCGCCAGGACAAACCAACTCGTGAGTAATGATAGGAGTCATCAGCTGATTAAAGTCGACGTCAGGAGAAACCGGTCCGCAGAGACACAAATCAATGGCCCAATCGAAATCACAGGTCAGGCAGTGAAATACAGGCTGGACACAGGTGAAGTAGGAGAATCGAAAAGATAATCCATATGCCGTGCTTAATATCGCCAACGGCATTGTGCCATAATATTCTAGCATGCGATTGCGGAACAGTGTCAGCAGCTGCAGGGTGGGAGGTTGCATAGGAGGGACATCCATATTTAAAAATGTAAAAAAGCACAAGAGCGTCCGCTGGTAATGCAAGTAAAAATGCCAATCCACGAAGCAGAGTGGAGAAAATAGAATGAAAGAAAGCAGGGATGACTCCAAAGATTTTCTCAAATGAAGTCACGAGACCACTGGTAACAACTTTAAAAAAGTGCGCCAGGGCCTTTGTGGAGGATGCGTTAAAGATAGTCCGAACCATCTTGCTGAAATTGAAAGGCAAATCTGAATTGAAAAGGGTCTGCACCTCTGTACGGGTGTTCGCTATGTGAAGCACGAAAGTTTCACGGGCCGAACTCAAGGCCACCTCTCTCTGAGACAAAAGAGCTCTTATTCTTGCCATGCCGTTGAAATCTCTCCCAAGGTTGGTATTTGTGGCCAGATTGAAAACTCCCTATGTTCATGTGTGGGAGAAAATAGAACATTTCTGCAGCAAATAACCCGTTCACTTACTGTTACGATAAAAGGAATACTTTTAATTAACTCAGAACAATCTTCATTATTGAGCATCAAATAACTACCATTTTCCAACAACTTGAACGTGGGGATGATAGCAGGAACTGGCGTGCCTTGCAACACGCAAGCCATATTTGGTCGGTGTTTGCTGCATGAACCGTGTAACTGTATGTGCCTACACATTAGTGAATGATCTGGCGTCTCAGTGCATTCCTCTCCATTCAGATAAACTTCTTGATCATCTTTGAAACATCTGTATGTGTATGGAAGCGACCAGACCTCATGAAGAAAAGCACTACCTAAAGGTTCATAACGACCTATTGGTATATATTTCATACAATTTGAAAACTTATATAAAGCAAAAGGCAGCGTTATTAAACCGTGGATAAGGCACGTTGCCAAAAAACCCGCAATCCTCTGCTGATGATGTCACTGAGCATGTCATGAATGATGTAATATGTGACATCATCAGCAGTGGATTACGGGTAATAGTATCTCTAGTTTACTCCCCTATAGCTGTCTTTCTTTTAACATAAGTGTCTGTTTCCTTCCCTTATACTTACTGTTTTTGGTTCGCTTCCGGTTCGCGTACCGGCGAGCGAACTGGGAAGCGAACTAAGAGAAATAGAGGTTGGCACAGTTCCAAATATTGTACCAATTTTTTAATAACGGGGCGGTAGTTCTGAAAAGAACTTTTTTTTTATTGTTTTTGTTGTTTTATATTTTTTTTATTATTTTTCAGAATTTTTTTTTACTTTTTTGAATTTTTCTGAACAGTTTTATATTTTTGGGGGTTTTTCTTGGAGGGGGCAATGAAAACGATTCATTGTAAAGGGCTCAACAGGAGCAACAAAACAAAAAAAAAGTATTTATTATTTTGGGCGTTTCGTACAAACTTGCATATGATAGTCAATAGCTCTGTTGATCAGAGTGATGCTTCTTTCTCCGTAGCAAATGAATCCATCGCAAAATACGCAGATGTGTTTTACTTCACCAAATCTCATTTGTATATTTGGCACCATCTCCCTGCCCTCTGGTCCCGTTACTTCCGGTACAACAGATCTTCTGGCCATAATAGGGAGATTATCTAGGTCGTTCCGAAACTGTGCAGCACTGTAGTTGTTAGGATGCCACCTAGTCATATGGCGATGCATTGTGTAGTTTCCGAAACTGTATTTTTTCTCGGTTCCTCTGGACAGTCTATCTTGACATATAAGGCAAGTTACGTATCTTGCATTTACTTTTTTCTGACCTTTGGGAATTTTAAAAAATTGCCAAATGAAGTTTTCTTTCCGGTGAGACGTCCTGGGTTCCTCAGGCAAAAACTGCCTCTCTTCCTGCTCTTCCTCGTCTTTCTCTTCTTCCTCTTCTTGCTGAATTATAACTTGAGCAGGTGGTCCACTCTTCCTTGGATGTGGTGGAGGTGGTGGGGAAGCACCAGCTGAAGCTACTAAAGAAGCCATTGCTCAGTGATCACAAAGGGTCTTTCTCTCACAATGATGAAAGTCAGAGTGAGGAAAGAAGGAGGGATTTTCATCATTTGGGAAAAACAAGAGTTCTCAACCAATCAAAAGTGTTCATTTTAGATTATATGACCTAGTCTTACATCATTAGGAAACCAAAAGTGAAATGAACCAATGAAAAGTGTTATTACCAAGTCACATGACTTGCTGTGTTTACGTTAAGCGCTTTGCAGGGCCTCCCGGTTTGCTTCCAGAAACCTGCGCTTTGCGACTCGCTTCGCGTACCAGTTCGCTAACGTAGCACGTCATATGACGTATCACGCGACAACGTGAAACGTCATGCGGACGGGAGGCGTCACGATGTTGTTTTCTAACGCGGCACTTGCGGTAAAGAAACGTTTACCGGCTCGCGGTCTATTTCGCGGCATCAAGGTCAGCTAACGGGAAGCTTCCCGATTCGCGAAGCGGGAACGAAGAAAAAAAAATATTTTTAAAAAAAATTATTCATAAACATATAAAATATATTTTTGGATTTAAAGAAGAATACATTTTACAGCTACAGATATTAGCTGTTAAAAAACCAATGAAATTCACTGAAAAAACCATAGGTTATAGACCATATATAGTTAGGAATTAGCATTTACAAAACCTTGAAAATTCACTGAAAAAACCATAGGTTATAGACCATATATAGTTAGGAATTAGCATTTAGAAAACCTTATTTTACTCACACAAAACCATTGAAATTCCATATATAGTTAGTTGCACTAACTATATATCGCGCACCCGCAATCCACTGCTGATGATGTCACATATTACATCATTCATGACATGGTCAGTGACATCACTGATGACATCACTGATGACATCTCAAATGACATCACTGATGACATCACTGATGACATCTCAAATGACATCACTGATGACATCATGACACACCAATACCAGTTACTACATACGCACTCACTGATTCCTACGTCTACACACACATTCACTCATTCACCCATACAATAACTCATACATACAGTCACTTATTATTACAACACTATCATATGCACTCATACACCTATGCAGACAGTCACACACTGCCACTCATCCATGGAGTTACTCACACACCAAGTCAGTCCTGTAAAGAATCAATCACACTTCCATTTCTTCATCTATACAGTTAAACACAGAACACCATACTTCAGTGACATCACTGATGACATCACTAATGACATCTGAAATGACATCACTGATGACATCTCAAATGACATCACTGATGACATCATGACACACCAATACCAGTTACTACATACGCACTCACTGATTCGTACGTCTACACACACATTCACTCATTCACCCATACAATTACTCATACATACAGTCAGTTATTATTAGAACACTATCATATGCACTCATACACCTAGTCAGTCCTGTGAAGAATCAATCACACTTCGATTTCCTCATCTATAGTTAAACACAGAACACCATACTTTTCACACATATACTAACACATACTTACTCTCTTATACAATCACTGATACAAGTACACATTGATATGCACAGAGTCACACACCTCCCAGCCAGCCACACACACACTCAGTCTTCCATACATCCAGTCATTCTTCAATATGTAAAACGTATTTAAACTTTACAAAAACACACAGACACTAGATGATGTCATCAGTGATGTCATTTGAGATGTCATCAGTGATGTCATCAGTGATGTCACTGACCATATCATGAATGATGTAATATGTGACATCATCAGCAGTGGATTGCGGGTGCACGATATATAGTTAGTGCAACTAACTATATATGGAATTTCAATGGTTTTGTGTGAGTAAAATAAGGTTTTCTAAATGCTAATTCCTAACTATATATGGTCTATAACCTATGGTTTTTTCAGTGAATATATATATATATATCACAGTTGTCCTCCAATCTTACTGTATGGATATACAGACGAGGCAAACCCAGATAGATGGTGCAAATTATTTGTTTCGTTATGCCCAACAACACCACCGCTACGACACGTTTCAGCCCGTGTAGGGCCTTGATCACATGACATGTAGGAGGGATCGCCACAATTTAAAGTGCCAGTGCAAGTAAGTACTTCCCTTTTAAATCATAGACATAAACAACATACTATGTTTTAAGAACTGCATAAATGCTTAAACTTCCTGTAAAATACATATTTGTGCAAATCTTGTGCTAAAATTCATATTTAAGAATCTTAAGCATGGTTAAAAACATGTTGTGTTGAACTATACAACATGTACAGAACACAATTCCATGATCGTTCTAAGTCTATATGGTTGTAATATATATATATATATATATTCACTGAAAAAACCATAGGTTATAGACCATATATAGTTAGGAATTAGCATTTACAAAACCTTGAAAATTCACTGAAAAAACCGTAGGTTATAGACCATATATAGTTAGGAATTAGCATTTAAAAAACCTTATTTTACTCACACAAAACCATTGAAATTCCATATATAGTTAGTTGCACTAACTATATATCGCGCACCCGCAATCCACTGCTGATCATGTCACATATTACATCATTCATGACATGGTCAGTGACATCACTGATGACATCACTGATGACATCTCAAATGACATCACTGATGACATCATCCAGTGACTGTGTGTTTCTGTAAAGTTTAAATATGTTTTACATATTGAAGAATGAGTGGATGTATAAGTGTCTGAATAAAGGTTTTAGTAGGTGCGTGATTGACTGTATGAGTGAGTGATTAAATGCGTCTTACTGAATGCACGGGTTAGTGACTAAACTGTCTAAAAGTGTGCATCAGTATGTCTGTTGTTGTGCAAGCTGCTGCACGTGTTAATCAGTAGCTATATAAGTAGCTATATGGGTTATTGATTGGTTGCACAAGTATTTGTATGGGAGACTGAGTGTGTGTATGGCTGGCTGGGAGGTGTGTGACTCTGTGCAGATCAATGTGTACTTGTATCAGTGATTCTATAAGAGAGTAACTATGTGTTAGTATATGTTTCAAAAATGTAAGGTGTTCTGTGTTTAACTGTATAGATGAGAAAATGGAAGTGTGATTGATTCTTTTCAGGACTGACTAGGTGTGTGAGTAACTCCATGGATGAGTGGCAGAGTGTGACTGTCTGCATAGGTGTATGAGTGCATATGATAGTGTTGTAATAATGAGTGACTGTATGTATGAGTGATTGTATGGGTGAATGTGTGTGTAGACATAGGAATCAGTGAGTGCGTATGTAGTAACTAGTATTGGTGTGTCAATGGTTTTAAAAATGATACTCTCTATTTAACACTGGGTGTAACGGAGGTTATATTAGAGTGTGAGGAGATGCATTGTATTATCACATGAATGATATCATCAGTGATGTGATCATTGATGTCAAGTGAGATGTCATCAGTGATGTCATTTGAGATGTCATCAGTGATGTCATCAGTGATGTCACTGACCATGTCATGAATGATGTAATATGTGACATGATCAGCAGTGGATTGCGGGTGCGCGATATATAGTTAGTGCAACTAACTATATATGGAATTTCAATGGTTTTGTGTGAGTAAAATAAGGTTTTTTAAATGCTAATTCCTAACTATATATGGTCTATAACCTACGGTTTTTTCAGTGAATTTTCAAGGTTTTGTAAATGCTAATTCCTAACTATATGTGGTCTATAACCTATGGTTTTTTCAGTGAATTTCATTGGTTTTTTAACAGCTAATATCTGTAGCTGTAAAATGTATTCTTCTTTAAATCCAAAAATATATTTTATATGTTTATTAATAACTTTTTTTTTCTTCGTTCCCGCTTCGCGAATCGGGAAGCTTCCCGTTAGCTGACCTTGATGCCGCGAAATAGACCGCGAGCCGGTAAACGTTTCTTTACCGCAACTGCCGCGTTAGAAAACAACATCGTGACGCCTCCCGTCCGCATGACGTTTCGCGTTGTCGCGTGATACGTCATATGACGTGCTACGTTAGCGAACTCGTACGCTTACCGAGTCGCAAAGCACAGGTTTCTGGAAGCAAACCGGGAGGCCCTGCAAAGCGCGTAACATACACACAGCAGGTCATGTGACTTGGTAATAACACTTTTCATTGGTTCATTTCACTTTCGGTTTCCTAATGATGTAAGACTAGGTCATATGATCTAAAATGAACACTTTTCATTGGTTGAGAACTATTTTTTTTCCCAAATGGTGAAAATCCCTCCTTCTTTCCTCACTCTGACTTTCATCATTGTGAGAGAAAGACCCTTTGTTACCAGTGAGCAATGGCTTCTTTACTAGCTTCAGCTGGTGCTTCCCCACCACCTCCACCACATCCAAGGAAGAGTGGACCACCTGCTAAAGTTATAATTCAGCAAGAAGACGAAGAAGAGGAACAGGACGACCTAGATAATCTCCCTATTATGGCCAGAAGATCTGTTGTACCGGAAGTAACGGGACCAGAGGGCAGGGAGATGGTGCCAAATATACAAACGAGATTTCGTGAAGTAAAACAAGTCTGCCTACATTGCAGTGGATTCATTTGCTACGCAGAAAGTAGCATCACTCTGATCAACAGAGCTATTGACAATCATGCTCATGTTTGTCCGAAACTCCCCAAACAATAAATTCTTTTTTTTTGTTTTCTTGCTCCTGTTGAGCCCTTTACAATGAATCGTTTTCGTTGCCCCCTCCGAAAAAAAAACAAAAAAATTATAAAACTGTTCAGAAAAATTCAAAAAAAGTAAAAAAATGTTCAGAAAAATAATAAAAAAAATATAAAACAACAAAAACAATTTAAAAAAAAGTTCTTTTCAGAACTACCTCCCCGTTATTAAAAAATTGGTACAATATTTGCAACTGTGCCAACCTCTATTTCTCTTAGTTCGCTTCCCAGTTCGCTCCCCGGTACGCGAACCGGAAGCGAACCCAAAACATTTTTTTTAAAAAAAGAACAGTAAGTATAAGGGAAGGAAACAGACACTTATGTTAAAAGAAAGACAGCTATAAGGGAGTAAACTAGAGATACTATTACCCGTAATCCACTGCTGATGATGTCACATATTACATCATTCATGACATGCTCAGTGACATCATCAGCAGAGGATTGCGGGTAACAGTATCCCTAGTTTATTCCCTATAGCTGTGTTTCTTTTAACATAACTGTCTGTTTCCTTCCCTTATACTTACTGTTCTTTTTAAAAAAAAATTTTTAGATCAGTCAGAAACAGTGAAAGTAATGAAATATAAAAGACTACGTAGAATATGAGGACTGTATGCAACAACTTTGACACTTACAGAAGCCTCACCTTCTCCATGCCTCCTACACAGTTCTACATGTACATCATAAATGCAAACAGAACAGAATTAATTATACATGTTAAATGGTTTATTTTTGCTGTTCTCAGAATGTATCAAATTTCACTAAAACAGTGACTTGAAGGTATTCATCATATAACAGCGGGGAAAAAAAAACACAATCAAAATGATTGTGTTTAAAAAACCCATACAACATTAGAAATCAGAATTCAGAACTCCTTAAAGTTAACTTACTTTCCATGACGGCCAAGGATGTCCTATGAACAGCTTACACTCTGTTGTGCTGTTATTACTTTCAACCCGCCACTTTCTGAAAGAAAACCTCCATCGTTTTCAAAAACATGTTACATACAATAAATGACTTCTTGCTCTCTACCACAAGATTCCACAAGGCCAAATCTTGTCAGAGCCATGTATAACTCTTGGATTTCTTGTTAGCCAATCCCGTCTTTTCGCATTTCCACAACTTTCAGAATTAAAATGTTGAAGATCATTTACACAATCCTGGACTAGTAATATCTTCCCCTTCTTCCTCAATCATGTTCTACATTTCCTATCACACTGATACTGCTTACTATGAAGCAGACTTACACTACCTTTATGACTAGTACAATTATTTAATTCTCTACATCACTTTTAATCACAAAGCAATGTAAAACAGTAGACAGCATTGCAGACTTACATTCCCTCTACTCCATGTTTTGATTGGCTGCTTCAATTAGCTTATAAAAAGAAACAGTTTTTCTGAAGTCATTCAAAGTGCACGTATTTCTCCATAAAGTCCAGTGTTATGGTAAGAAGTTATGTCTCTGTACTACACTTATCCTCAAGGCCAAATCGTGTAGGAGCCATGAGAACTTCTTGAAATTCCTCAGAGCACATCCCGAGATTCTTTCCCTAAAATTTTGGTTTTAAAAACACCAGGTAAGAGTTTTTAAGGTCAAACGGCAATTTTTTTTTGAAAATTAAAACAGAATCATTGCAGAATGACCAGCCATTTCTACACTTTAAATAAGCTGTATAATGTCCTGATGTTATTGAAGGACCATCATGATATATAATTGCTACAGTTACAAAAGTCCTTCCTGATATTGACAACTGTGAAGCCACAACATTTTTAATTAAAGTTGTCAATTTTGTTCCATCAGGCCTACATCGTTGGAACATTAAAATGACATACTGGCCATATGTTCGTATAAATAATGTGGACATCATTTCAGATTTACATTGGCTACACTCCATGTTGTGATCAGCTGCTTTTACTAGCTTATTAAAAGAGACTGATTTACTGTCTGGCAAAGTTAAATATATAAATCTTTCTGAGTCTACACTAGTAGTACTTGATACCCTACAGTTCTCGCAGTCATGCTGCCATTGATAAGAAAGCCCAAACAGGTGATCTACATCTACACCTTCATCATGCAATACATCAAGCATGTACATTAAAAACTCCTGACAATCTTGCTGACTATTTTGAGAGAATTGTGTTTGGCCTGAACATCTGTCTAACAGATTTCGAATTTCAGACACACTTTCTATGTTTGTTCTATCAGTGCTACATTTCTCTAACACAGAATTTAACAAACTGCAAAATCTTTGATCAGAATTGACCACAATCTCTTCTTTTACATTTTCTAGAGAAAACAAAACATTAACTACTACATTAGCATAGCAGTTGACACCAGAACTGTTTTCAAATTGAAAACCAACAACATCTTCAACAGAATCCTTTTTGTTTCTGCTTGTAATTTCAGGTTCATCGACTTTTCGTCTTTTTGCTACAACCTCCCCAGTATTGGTCACATTTCTTCGTTTCCGGCCTACCACACGTTTCTCAAACAAAGGATACTGAGGCAAATGTGGCGCATACTCTCTTCTCAACCTATTGTATTCCTTAACACAATCTAGATCCGCACAAATGTTTGTGACATCACACTAAATCAAGTACAATCCCGATAAAGTCCTAACTCGTGACAATGCCACATATGCCATACCCTCCTTGAACACAGAACTGCCAATATTCACCAATGCACAGTCTACACTTAAACCTTGCGATTTATGAATTGTCACCGCATATGCCAAGCAAACAGGAAACTGCTTACGACGAACATATAAGTCTTTTACAAGCAAAAATCTAGCAGAACAACGAGCAATTAGCTGTACTTCCTCAATGCCATCAAATTTAATTTTTAAAAATTCAATTCCATCTCTATTTCTGTATTTCACAAAATCAACAACATTACCCATTGATCCATTTACCAGACCTCTTTCAACATGTAAATTCCTTCTTAAAATTATACGGCAGTTCAAGCACACATTCAGAGTATTTTCAAAACCCGCAGTTTTAGATATACTCTTCTCTAATGAATCCAATTTTGTTTTCAGATTCTCAGACAAAATAATTGTTGATCCCATATGCTCTACTCTGTCAATAGCTTCCAATTTCACAATCTCTTGCTTTTCTAAATGCAACATTTTGTTGTTGAATTTGGCACATTCTGCAAGAGTTGGCATCAAACATATTCCAGATTTTTTCACAGTAACTTTCTGAAAAATATTCTCAGGCACAACATCTTCGTCTGGATATAAATTTGTCAGTAATCGTGCATGTAAAGCTTCTTTCCCATGCTCGGTCACTTTTCCAATTCTAACATCTTGTAGAATAGTCTTGTAAACTTCATCCTTTGCCTGACGCATATTTTCATGCAGTTCAGCATAATTGAAGTTTAAACATATATTGACGTTGCCAATACTCCCTAAGCACTTCCTGGTATCTTCATGCGTGAGCATTTTGAACACAGGTTGCCCTTTCACTGGTGTCAGCTGCAGAAGATCTCCGAAAACAATGATGTGTTTGCCACCAAATAACACATCATACTCTGTTTTGAGAACTTCTTGCATTCTCAAATGCACAAAGGCAAGCATGACATTGGAAACCATGCTTACTTCGTCAATGATAAGAAGTTTCATTTTCCTCAAGACTCTTGAAACTTCAAAACAAGCATCTCCAGATAGCTTGTGATATTCTAATTTGTTGTCATGCTCCACTGGCAGCATCAGTAAACGATGTAAAGTAATCCCTTTAATGTTATGTGCTGCCAGTCCAGTTGGAGCGGTGACAACACAAGACAGCGATGACTCTGTCCTTTCCTGCAAATAACATGAAATTGCTTTAATAAGGAAACTTTTTCCAGTTCCCGCTTCTCAACTCACGTACAGTCGGACAGGCTTCAACGACGTACATGAGCACTCTTTCTTGTCATGACTTAATCCATGATCAATTTGCATGGTAAGTTCGTCATATATTTTCCTCTGCTCAACGTTGAGTTGTCTTTCCAACTCTTCTAAGTTAACCGCATCCTCCTGAGCATGTGCCATGGCTCTTTCCACTTCATTCATAGCAGTGGCAGCTTCATTTTCGATAAGAGGTCCTCCTAGTGGATCCTGACTCAATGAAGCAGAACTCTGACTGTCCTGAGAACTGTCTCTGGCAATCTCGGCTGCAATCGTTGCTTCCTGCTCAATTTCCACATTCAACATTTCTACATATTTGGGAAAAGCAGGACATTCTATGGTCTCCTTGGCAGCATTGAATGAGTCTTCGTAACAAAGGAAATCTCCAAGCAGTTCCTCTTCTGCACGCCAAGGCTTAAAAAGTTGCAAAAGTGCTAAATAGAAAAACTCCTTTTTTTCAGGAGATTCGCCACTCAATTTTCGATGGTTTATCAAGTGGCATTTTCTTTGCTTGACCAGACATCCCTCACTTCCTATTACAGCATACACTCCTTTCTCAGTATCTTCTTTGATGTTCCTCTTGAATATGTAATTTTGCAGAACCTCATACAGACAAACATTCTCGAGGTGACTGCTTCGATTTGGATAATATGTATCCAACATGTTGCTCTTCAAAATGTCGGTACTGTTTGGCTCCTTTTCCGCCAAATACTCAATTTCCCGCACAGGTTTCAGAACTCGATTACGCGTTGCAGCAAGACCAACACTCGCCCAAACAATACTCCTGGACTTGGCATAGAGACTTGCTGAAGACAACCGGTCAGAACATTCGTAAGCTCCGATTTCTCGATGCGACAACATCTTCAGACTGAAACTGTACAACTTCTTGCTGAGGCTCTTTTCATGGGAAATGTCCTCCCACATATCCTTCAATTCTGTCTTCTCTTTTTTGGTGATGTAAGATGTCACATACCGAGCCACAGCCATACAGTTATCAGCCACAAACTGTATATCCATGTTAGCATTCCACATGGACAAAATCACCGGGTTGTAGTCGTTAATGTACTTAGACTCTTCGTTCCTCTTCAAATTGTATGTGTTTTTAGGTGATTTCTTCATCACATTATGTCGCAGCGAAGACATCAAACTGTTCACTCTTCCTTTAGAAATCACCGATCGTGGAAAGCCGAAACGACATTTGGTGTAGAACTTGTCTTTGTTCCGGAATTTACGACGACAGTACTTTCCACATCGATGGCTTTGGAAACGTAGAACTTTTTCTCTTAGGCTTTTTTTCTCCTTTGCGTTTGGAACAGCACACGTAGAATACTGTTCTATGAAACTCATCACTGAGTCGTCTGCATCCGTTCCAAATTTAGGTGCATCCTTGATCCACAGCAACATATGTATATGAGGAGCACCTCTTGCTTGGTACTCCTTCCTCCAGAAGAAATCCAACACCTCTCCAAGAGGTGGATTCTTCTTATTCATGATGAAAGACATCATACCTTCAAATCTATGATTGAAGTACCTACATACATTGACTGGATCCAAAGAGCACAGTTCTCCGGGTGTCTTGAATTCGATGTTTTCTACATTAGCATTTGCCTCTCGTAGAAGTTCAAGTAAGTCTTCCCAGCCATACTCAGCACAGCTCAAAGTGAGGAACCATGTGGGAGTTCCTAAGTTCCTTAGCATACATTTTAAATCACCATGACGACGGTACCAGTACTCATTAGTACCACGCTGACACGCCATGAGATTAATCAGGTGAGAATCCAAAATACTGTCTTGGACATTGACTTTATCCATAAAGTCACTTGCCGAGATGTTTTGCATGTGTATACCACTTTTCAAGATGTGGTTCACTGCATATGACAGTCCAGACAGATCGCTTTCAAACAGGAGATGAAACAAATAAGGAATGCATTGTCGAAACCTAGGATCTCCTGCATACAATCGCAAAGTCCGGTATTCAGAAGCAGGAATTTGATGAGGTCGCTCATCATATCTTCCTCCCTGACCTGTTGGAAAAAGCTGTGGGAAACACCGAGCTTCCAAACTTTCCTCCCAAACACTAATGGGACTCCCTTTCGCTTGTTTCATTTGAAACAACTCAATAGCATTCCCCATGACTTCCTTGGAATGCAAAGGATGAACACTATAATGTTCATATATTTCTTCACTAGTACAGGGTTCTACTTTCTCAATTTGACCAGCACACAAATCGTTATCCTCTTCCTCACTTACTTCCTCTTCTGCAACATATACATTTTTATAGTACTTATTATATTTTTTCAAATACAATGTTGCCCTTTTGACTTTCCTAACATCTACTAAATCTTGCCATATTTTCTTATTCTTTGTCGGAACCCCATTAACTAAGATAACAAGAGGTTCCTCTTCCACTTTTTCTACTCCAATTGTGTTAATGTTTTTCTTCAAATCTAGAGGCAAATAAACAACTCTTCCCTTTAATCCTCTCTGTAAATCTGATGGAGGCAATTTCCCTGTCTTTGGCTCCATTCTTACAATAGCCTGAAAGGGATGGATACTTTGAATCAAAATAGATTCATAAGTATTTAAATCCTTCAATTCAGAAGGAATCTCAACCAATTCCAGATTATTATGAACTGCTCTAGCAGGCATCTGGTTTTGATTTAATTTGTTACAACAATAAGTACACACACGTTGATCCAATCCCAAATCAAAACAATTTTCTACCATCAAGTATGTTGTAAAATCCTTCCATTCACTATTATTTTCCCTTTCACTTTTTCCATATAAATCCACTAACTTAGTCTGATTCTTATAATAAGTGCGTCGACAACACACACAAGTGAAATTTGGCCTCTCACTTGATTTCACCTCAAACGTCGCAATTTCCCTCTGGAAATTATCTGTACTGGAAACCTGTACACTATCTTCCACATTACTCTCTTCTTCTTGGTCAATTTCAACATTCTCCTCTTTACTTCCAAAGTAACAAAACTCAATTTCTTCACATATATTCTTCACATCTATTTCAGAACCATGCAAAAGAGCAGCGCATAATTGTTTAAGCATAATTGCTGAACTCTTAGCATAATACAACATTCTAACTAATTTCCTCACTTTATTATGATGCACTGCTAGCATCCTGAAATGATGAAAAACACTCTGGCATACTCTCCCGGAAAGACAAGCCAGTGAATGACCATGCAAACCTATCACTTCTCTCACTCTGCAAGGATCTAATTCTTGCAACAACTTCATTTTCTGCTTCAAACTGTTCTTACTAAATGACCGTATAAAATCACAAAGCAAATTGATGGAATCCTGTCGTACACTGCAAATACTACTACACTTCCAGGTGTACACAGGACCCTTAGGACGTCTCCCTAAAACCTCATTACCTAACACCTCTTCTATCTCTGTTGTCACAAGTTTTTCTTTTTCAACTGGACAACCATCTTTCACTTCATAAGCTCGACCACTGGTGTCAACTGCATGCACCAAATCATTATCCTGGAAATAACTCTCCTCATTAAAAAATGCCTCAGAGCTTGAACTATGCATCCATTCTCCAGAAAAAACTTCACAAAAATTACTACGATTAACTATTCTCTTCCATCTACTATTTCTTTTGAAATCATAAATTACCTTGTTTAGCTTCCGAATTCTATTGATTGTCAAAATAAATAACTTACGTTTAATTTCAAATGCCTGATCAATAACTTTCTCAACAATTTTTTTTCTCTTATAAAAAACCACTTTCTGCTGACCTTTCTTAATATTTTTTAACAAATTCCCAATTATCCTGTTGCGGAACATTCGTTTACGAATATCCCTAAACTCTTGTTTCCTTCTACTTTCATGCATAGAGTTATCTCTTACTCTAGCAGTAACATTTCTCATTGGCCTTTCCTTACCATTTGAATTCTGTCTCCTTTTCTGGACTGAAACATTTTCTGTAGTAATATTTTTTTTACTACACATATTTCTTATGACTGTTTTTCGACTCTTACCCGGTGCTTTCTTGGTGACTTGACAAATCTTTTTGTTAGAGGACTGCTGCATTCTTCCATGGTCCTGCTGTCTTTGACGTTTTGCAGCCTTTCTTACTCTTTCTTTGCTAGGCATCCTAAAATCTTGAAATAATCTGCAGTTGAATCTGTGGTAAAATATAATAAAAAATGTTATTAACCACTATTACCCAACAGTAAATTAATAACAGTCATCAAAAACTTAACACACTACTTAAGTATATAATATACTGAAGCCTATCTCCAATTTTTCACTGAACAGGACTCATCTCTTCTTAACCTTGGATAAACCTCACCTACTCTGTGTCCCCTGCACATAATTAAATGTAAAGGGGCAGATTTATATTAACTAGCACATCCCCAGGGATGCACCAGTTAACGTGCACCGCTGCTCTGCCACCCACGGTGTGCCGCATTTACAATCAGATAGGACAAAGCTACATCAAAACCCTGCGCCTGCTTGAAGCAGGCATAGATCTTGACGCAGGTAGGCTGAAAGCTAAAGCAACAACTAAGTATCGTGTGCAGAAGTTACAAAAAAGGAAAAATGGCGTTTAAACCAGTAATGAGCCCATGCTAACGTAACACAGTGTAAAAATATCCAGGATCTACATCAGTTTGGGGTTCACGAACCTGGCAGGTACAAGGCACTGAGGCTTTCCACCGTGCATGTCTCATCCCAAATCATATGTTGTTTGTGAATGAAACAATTTCCCAGACCAAATGCTTTGGATTGGCTACTTCTAAAAAATTAAACACCCCTACTATCCCGGAGTTAGAGGAATATGATGGTTGGAGTAATTTTACTCGTTGTCCATTAAAGATTTACAGGCCCTACTCCGTAATTCTTCCTTTAACATTTCCAGTATAAATCCAAAAGGTTCACTGCTTTGGCAACGTGCCTTATCCACGGTTTAATAACGCTGCCTTTTGCTTTATATAAGTTTTCAAATTGTATGAAATATATACCAATAGGTCGTTATTAACCTTTAGGTAGTGGTTTTCTTCATGAGGTCTGGTCGCTTCCATACACATACAGATTTTCAAAGATGATCAAGACCTTTATCTGAATGGAGAGGAATGCACTGAGACGCCAGATCATTCACTAATGTGTAGGCACATACAGTTACACGGTTCATGCAACAAACACCGACCAAATATGGCTTGCGTGTTGCAAGGCACGCCAGTTCCTGCTATCATCCCCACGTTCAAGTTCTTGGAAAATGGTAGTTATTTGATGCTCAATAATGAAGATTGTTCTGGGTTAATTAAAAGTATTCATTTTATCGTAACAGTAAATGAACGGGTTATTTGCTGCAGAAATGTTCTATTTCCTCCCACACATGAACATAGGGAGTTTTCAATCTGGCCACAAATACCAACCTTGGGAGCACATTTCAACAGCATGGCAAGAATAAGAGCTCTTTTGTCTCAGAGAGAGGTGGCCTTGAGTTCGGCCCGTGAAACTTTCGTGCTTCACATAGCGAACACCCGTACAGAGCTGCAGACCCTTTTAAATACAGATTCGACTTTGCATTTCAGCAAGATTACCCATTCATTTCCATGCAGCAGGAGGCCCATAGGAATGAAGGTGCAATTTGCGATTAGCAATTACCTCATCGCAAATTACGAATTTTTCCGACGGTGCAGGGGTGTCTCAAGAACACCCTGCTGCACCCCTGAAAAAAAAATTTGGGGTCATATGGCGCACATAAATTTTGAAAACATTCCTTTACCTCAAAAACGATTTTCAACTCATAATTTGAAAACACTGCACATGGGGAAATGACTTAAAATGTCCTTAAGACACATAAAAGCATTTTTTGATTGCCTTTGCAGCATGTTTCAGTCACCTTTAACATGCCTATGTAACGGAAACATTCAAAATCTAAATTTGCCATGCACAGGTGGGAGCATATTTACAAGCAATTTGCTCCACAGACAAACTTCTTACATTGAAATGGGAAAAATAACATCAGAGACTCTCAATTACCTTATAAAGAAGCAGACACCATTATGTCCTTCTCATCAATATTAAAACCATTGCTTTTTCTCAAAAACGATTTACAAGTCATAATTTGAAAACACTCCACAGCTCCTATGCACATAAAAGCCCTGTCAGTACTAATACTTCACATTTTCTCCAATTACAATTTCTCAAAGAAACAAAATCTATTTGTGAAACACTTGAGACAAAGCAACATTTGAAAAACACAACTTTCTTCATAATTTTCTCCTTAAAGCACACTATTTTCTATCTAAATTAAAGAAATTTTTTCTCACCTTAGCAAATACTTTGAGTTTCAAAACAGTCTCAGAAACACACCAATTTGTCTTCAGCAGAGCAAAAGGTATGCACTCCAGAGTCTGCAGCTATCAAAAGCACAGAAATGCTGTAATTCCTCACACAGATCTCTCATGTCACCCAATCAAAACTCTTCCCTCACTTTTTTTCAAAGCAAAACCCTTCCCCCCTCTGCCCCCTCTCTGCTTTTTCTGCATAGCAACCACCTCTTGCAAGACCTCTCACACAACAATGTTGCAATTGAACTCTGAACTCTCAGTGCACCTGCATATCCAAAGCATTCTTTCATTTAATGATTTTTTCTTCGCCACTCAAAATACATCTTTCAACGAACTCATCCATGCACACTAACTTTCTGTTTTGAACAATCAAAATCCACCAATCACTCTTACTGCTTCATTAACACAGAAACTCCTCCGTTTTTTTCATTTTACACTCTCATTTTTTCAACTGCCATTTCATTGCCACACTTCATCTGACTGCAGGAGAACCTTCTCTCGCCATGTTTTCTGTCTGGATTGTTGGACATAGCTACATCTATTGGGCTCAAAGGTACGCTGAAAACAGGAATTTACCTAACCTCAATTTACAAGATGTGGAAATTAAGTGGTTTGGCCACAGAGGATTAAAATGTCACCAATTGATACCATTGGTGAAAACCTTTATGCATTTGCCAAAACCTGACCTGTTAATTGTGCACTGTGGAGGTAATGATTTGGGCACTTTGACTGGGGTAGGTCTGGAAATGCTTTTAAAGGACACCTTTGAGCAATTGATGGCACTTTTTCCTCAGACTGCCTTGGTATATTCAAATATATGCCAAAGACAGAAATGGAGGTGGTCGAACCAATTTTGTCCACAAATTGAGAAATCGAGGAAGCATGTAAACAAATCTGTTTCAGCTTACATGAGAGACCATGGAATGGGCTCCCTGTACAACAATAACTTGCGTTACTACATGCAAGATATCTACAGAGCAGATGGAGTTCACTTCTCAGATGAGGGCAACAGAGTTTTCACTCTGAATTTAAGACTGTGCATTGGTACCTACTTATAAGTACCTAAATGTACCATAAACCCAAAAGCTCTTCTCAGAGCTACCCTACATCGGATCACTCACAATTATTATTTTACTCTAACTTTTTTCACTAATTTTCAAGAAAGTACGCTCCCCAGACCGCTTCCCGGTTCGCGAACCGGGCGCACTCCACGCAAAAAAACTAAAAAAACGGTATATATTTTTTTTGCCCTGCGAGACCCTTTCAAAGCCTCCACATCAAACCTAGGGGGTCAGGGAGGATCTACTATGCCCCCTTATGGTCATTTGCCCCTTCGCTTTGGCCTCCTCTTGTCTCTCGATCCTACCGAGAGACAAGATGGCGGCCGCTACGGACTGTTTGGAATGTTTACAGACGCCGAAAAACCAATCAGCTTCGCAAACCTCCGTAACGCGAAAAGTACGAGAAGCGGAGCGCTGTTACAGATATATATCTTTTTTTGAACGTTAATTTCTCAAAATCCACTAGAGCACATATATTGAGACCTAGCAAAGGCACATCGGGCTACCAGTCCCTACAATTTTGCCAAGTTTCGTGCAAATCCATTCAGCCGTTCGATTATTATTATTATTATTTTTTTTGCCCCGCGGGGCCCTTTTAAAACCTCCACATCAAACGTAGGGGGTCACCGACGATCTACTATTCCCCCTTATGGTCATTTGCCCCTTCGCTTTGGCCTCCTCTTGTCTCTTGATCCTACCGAGAGACAAGATGGCGGCCGCTACGGACTGTTTGGAATGTTTACAGACGCCGGAGAGCCAATCAGCTTCGCTTCGCAAAGCTCCGTAACGCGAAAAGTACGCGAAGCGGTGCGCTGTTACAGATATATATCTTTTTTTGAACGTTAATTTCTCAAAATCCACTGGAGCACATATATTGAGATCTAGCAAAGGCACATCGGGCTACCAGTCCCTACAATTTTGCCAACTTTCGTGCAAATCCATTCAGCTGTTCGATTATTATTATTTTTATTTTTTTTTGCCCCGCGGGGCCCTTTTAAAACCTCCACATTAAACCTAGGGGGTGAGCGACAATGTACTATGCCCCCTTATGGTCATTTGCCCCTTCGCTTCGGCCTCCTCTTGTCTCTCGATCCTACCGAGAGACAAGATGGCGGCCGCTACGGACTGTTTGGAATGTTGACAGACGCCGGAGAACCAATCAGCTTCGCTTCACAAAGCTCCATTGCGCGACAAGTACGCGTCCTGGGCCGCTGCCCGGTCCGCTGTTACAGATATATATATTTTTTTGAACGTTAATTTCTCAAAATCCACTGGAGCACATATATTGAGACCTACAAAAGGCACATCGGGCTACCAGTCCCTACAATTTTGCCAAGTTTCGTGCAAATCCATTCAGCCGTTCGGGCTAAAAGTGAGGCCAACCGCCCTATGGAAAACTCAATGTTAAAAACACGTTTTGGGACCTCCCTTTTTTCTCGGCCCCCCCTTGACGAACCCCCCCCAAATTTTCAAGGGCTACTCAGAAACAAAATTTGCCATTTTCCTGAAAATTTCAGCCAATTCCGTCCACAAACGCCAAAGTTATTAGACATAGAATTTTCAAAAATCCCATAGAGAAAAAATCCTAACTATATATACCTACTGGCGACCGCCAGTAGGTAATATATATACCTTGCTGCTTTCAGGCGTAATAAGATTTAAGAGGAACAAGAAAGTATCTTTATGGTGCTTTAAAGTGGGTTCTGAAAGAAACATTCTAATATATGTTTGATTCCAGTTGGTATTAGACTAACAAGTTTATCTAAGTACACAGGGCACAAGTCCCAAGGCCAACAAAACAATAACGAGGAGCACTTTCAAGCCTTGCAGCTGGGAGCAGAGAGGTGGGAGGGAACCAAGCTGTGTAAAGGCCGCCATGCCTATACAGGAAGAGGGAGAAGGGGCCATCACACGCTGTACAGTGTGATGGCCAAATAGAATGTTCTCTGAGTGAAATCGCCAGAAAGAGAGCTAAGCACACAAAGGAGGGGTATTTACATAAATGCACTAATAACAAGCCAGCATTTCTAAATGCCACGTGAAACAACAATGGCAATCAGTGGTTGTGCCAGAGCCCATAGAGGAAGATACAACAGGTCTTGCAGACAGGGTCTACCTAAAAATGTGTCCTTGTGTAAAGTAACTGGTGCTCATGTAAAGTGTTCCAATTCCTACGGGTTGAGTTTGCCCTTAATAAAACCGTAAAAAACACAACCAATAGCGATGATCTCCATGTGTAACAAAAGAAAGATGAGGTAACAGTTTGCAGCCTTCTCTATCCTGATATCTAAGAGAGGCAAAAGATTTTTTCTTGTCAATTTAGTTATAGACTTTGTACAATCAAATAAATCAGGACGACCCAAGGCAATAAATGAAGTCTTGATATATTTTGACCAGGGAATATCCGTCAGCCAAATGTCATGTTTTTATTCATATGTATATTGTCATACAGTAGATCTTCTATGTCCTTCCTTACGCACTCCCGCATTTCCTTCCTGCCTCTCTCCTACCCTTGCACTTTCTCACATACCGATTGGATACTACACTCGTGCCTGGAACGTTGAGGCAAAAGGGGTTCTGCAGGTTTACCGTTGAAGGCGACAGTTGGGGCATTTTTACTGTACGAGGTGCTGATGATGGACGCAAAATAAAGTCACGCCTGTTTCAAATAAGCTTTATTGTAATTGTCATTTGATGTACGTGAAATACCACATCAAAGAATTGTCTAATTAGAAAAACGAAGGCATCTGAGACCGAGGGGTTGAAATCCTCTTTGGCTCCAAAGCCTTTGTTCGCACAGCCCTTGCTGTCAATGTTCTACAGTTAACAACCACGTGCAGGGCTACTGCTGTTAGCTGTTGAACATTCACAACAAGAGCCTTAAAAGGGGGTTGAAGTTAGCCCCATTTTTTTCCCAGGCTTTACTGAACTGTGTTTTCTAGTTCAGCTAAGCCAGGGAGACCCAGGAGCAGAGCAGCATTCACCCCTCCCTCCTTCTGAATCCCCAGTGACACTGAGCAACAGGAGGAGGGACTGGCAAAGGCAGTCCCTCCTTTTTGAGACAGGGGAAAGAGAAAGGCAGAGGCTGTGTAATAGAACATTGAAATGTTGAGAGCAGTAGGCATATTTAAGTTCATATAAGCCACTGCTACTCTGCGTTGTCTTCAATGGAGCTCTCAACATTCCAATGTTCTAATATTTGGTAAACTCAATAGTCACCTGGTAAATCGATTTTCCACCATTTGCAGAATGAAAAGATCAGTATAATCCCCAAATGTCACAGCCATAAATGACTGTAGACACACACTTGGCCTGATAAATCTTCAACTTGGCTTTGATCGGCATATTTTCCACCTTGGAAGTAAAATTAAAAACAAACGCAATGGATCTTAAAAAAGTATTGTTTTCCCAAATAATAAAGGAGACTACTGTCGTGCGCGGTCAAACAGAAATCCCAAATATAGAAGAGTCTACCCTAGATATTTCTCTGCCTTGCACTAGAAAAAAATGTGTCTTAGTAGATGTAGGGATTTGGTATAATTAGTAGACAACTACATAGTTCATAAAAGTAACAATAAAATCTAACTACCATTGCAAGCATGATGCACTTCTAGCCAGTAGAACTTCATCATCTGCAAGCAAAGCTGTGATAAGGCTACTCCCAACACGGGGCACGTCAATAAAATTAGATACCACTGTTTTCAAGTTGTTTCTACATAATATGAACAAAAAAGGTGCAAGAATACACCCTTGTCTAATGCCATGTTTGATCGGGAAAGCTTCAGTACAAGATCTATAAATGTTATATCTAACTACCACAGACATACTCCAAAACCCTTTCTCGCTTCATAGACCTGGTCGTTCTACTGGCCAAGAGACAAATAATGAGGTGATGGAAATCCCCCATGGCCCTGTCGGCAGATATTTGGTGGAGGGAGGTTATACACTAGGGAAACGCAGAGAGCCTTGCATTAGACAGGGAGGAATATTGCAGGCTCTGGAAGAGACCCATCTGGGATATTCTTCAGGAATCATTGAAATCACTGACCGCTGGCAACCAAGAACATGATGCAGCACACTAGAGCCTCTCTTACTGGCTACACCCAATCCCTCTATGGCAGACCATCTTGCTGTCTCTTTTTGAAACTGGATATCGAAAACTGGCTATTTACTATACCAAAAAGAGGTATAGTGTGCAGAGAGTCCAGAGGATCCCCAAAGGCTTTACAGAGGCTAAAGTAGATAATTCTAATGCGTTCTTTTGTAGTAGTGTGGGCGAGCTGTTTGGCTTATCAGAGGGTAGTGTTACGCATTTGTTGTACACAGAGTGGCAACAAATAAGACGCACACTCAATGAATAAACCAGAGACTAATTTATAAAAATAATACTTGGTTATATTTATTTTGTAGAACCACAGTACTTCATTTCATGTTTTGTAATAGAAATACTTTTCAATTTAAAAAGTGGACACCACAATTTTCATACTTTGCAATGTTAACCTATAGGAGGAAGGAAACATTCAACACACGTATAGGCAACATCAACTATCAAGACCAGTCTTTGGAATTTAAGGTCAGTATTGGGCAAGGTTCAGTTCAGCTCCAACAGTACACTTCCAGTGGCACAGGGGCGGCAGGGTGCCGGGCGCAAGTTCGAGGTCAGGCGTTCAATTCAAATGAATAGGAACTGGGCCAATCAGACAGGGGCTGCTTACAAGAAGTAGCGGCTTGGGGGAACCAGTTTCTGGGGGTTGAGGCCAACACTGAATAGGGCCCAAGGTAGCATCAACACTACACCACCAGCAGCACAGGGGCGTCCGGGGACAGGGTGTCAACACACCATCGAGTGTCCAATGAAAAGCAATGAAGGCAGGCCAAGTCGCAAAAGGGCTGCAGGGTCAGGACAGGAGGCCGGTCGAAGGAAACCAACAGCTTTAGCGGTAAGTTCCGATGCTTGGTGATGTAGAGACACCTTTTACCCTCTTCAACAAGGCCCAGAACAGACAGGTGCAGGGGTGCCTTTCGGTGTCGGAAACGGCTTACCAGAGCAGGTCGCAGTTGAGGGGGGTCTCTGAGCAGACTCTGCAAGTGATATTGAGGTGTCCGGGAGAGGTCAGCTTATGGTGGACTTGGGTTCTGGAGTTCTGGGGAACCTTGCTGGAACCAGTGGGCTACTTGGACTTGGGCTGGAGGTATCGGGTGCAGAGGTAGAACTGGGGGTAGGCTTTGCAGAGTCTTTACTTTGAAGATTGTTGCTTTGTGAACAGGTCCACTGTTCTTGGGAAATCTTGATCTTTATCAAAGGCAGACAGTCCTCACAAGGTTCTGAAGGTCACTGGACTACAGGATGAGTTGTCTTTTGGTGCAGGATCATCGAGAGTTGCAGACAGGCCGGTAGGGCTGGGGCCAAGTCAGTAGTACCCTGCAGTCTTCTCTGCTGGTGTGACTCCGTGGTGTCTGGCTCTTCTTAGGTCATCAGGAACTAAAGGTCAGGGTCTTGAGATGCCACCTAACTACTAGATTTAGGGGCGTTATAAGGGAGTGACATGGGATGTATGTCAGTACTACGCGATCTTTTAGATCGCGGTACTTGACAACGCGATTTCTACAACGCAAGTTATTACAACGACTTGCGTTGGAGGGCGCGGATTGAGGATTATTATAATTTTATATTCCAACACCAGCCCACGTAACAGTAGGGAAGGTGTTGGAATATAAAATTACAATATTCCTTAACCAACAGCGCCATCCAGCGCAAGTCATAGTACCGACTTGGGTTGTAATGGCCGCGTGGTGAAGGTAGTGCGGTGTAAACACCGCGTTGTAAACAATGTTCCCCATGACATGTAGTGGCCAAATAGGCCTCTCACCTGGGGTGTCAACACCCTCCTTTATGCCCACCTCCGGTGGGAGGGGGCATAGTCCTAGCCCTCATTGGATAAGTCCCACCATCTTCAAGATGGTGGGCACTGAACAGTGTATTTCACCTCGCCTACAGCACAGGTGGAGTTGTCAAAAGGGGATGAAGGCAGGAAGTGGGCCTTCTCCCTCTAGCAGGAGAGCATGGGGTCGCATTACAAAGGCGGCAAGGCCATTGAAGCTCCCCTCCACGGATGGCTCTTCCTGACCAGTGGCAGGTGTGAACACCTCCACATAGGAATGGCATTGTTCTCCCCATGAGGTCGGAACACTGTCTGCTGGTAGCAGGCTGACTCAGGCCAGTCAGTGGCCAAACTAAGGATTGGTAGGTTTCAAGGGGGCCCTCTAAGGGCCCCTATGCATGCAATTTTTAATAAATTTGATGCAGGAATCAGTGCAGGTTTATTATGCTGAGATGTTTGGTACCAAAGATCCCATATTTCAGCAAAGCCATTATGGAGCTAGGGAACTCGTAATGACGAGTGTCCAGCTCATGCACTTACTATAGCTTCCCTGGTCACTTACAATATCCCGGAATCGACAAGGAATGTGTGCCATTTCGACTCTTCAACTTTGTCTGCATCAAGACATGCAGGCTGCAGTGGCAGTGTGCATGTGACTGGTGAGGGGGTCCCTTAGGGTGGCACAATTCATGCTGCAGCCCTTAGGGGCTCTCTTTAACCACACAGCCCTTGGTGCCAGGGGTACCTTTTACTGGGGACTTATATGTTAGCTAAAGGGGTGCCAATGGTGGTATAGGTTTAGGAAAAGAACACTGCTACCAGGAACTTGGTTAGCAGGGACCCAGTACTCTACAGTCAAAGTTGCATCAAAATCCAGCCAAAAAGTATATGGGGGTACTGCAACAGAAACCCACTTTCCTACACCGGTCCAGCTTCAATCATTTATAGAGACAGGTGCCTCTAATTAACTTTGAAAGCATTACAAGTCCGCCACCCCCTCTTCCTCTCTTGAGATCCCCTATAATATTTGATCACTTTCAAATTACAAGGGATAGAAGACAAACTGGGGTTGGGGTGGGGGTGTGAAGTACTTTTAATTGTTCACACTCTTTGTAACGGCAGTCAATAACGATATTAGATGACTAACCACACTGTGATACTCAATCTCCTCAAACTGTGGTTTTTATTGCTTTTTTGTAATATATTTGTGCACTATAAGTGCATAATCCAACTTCAGTTGTACTTCACAGTTTTCTAATGCTAAGAAAACTCAAAAGAATGTGTTTAAAACCTAACTATTACAGACATATTAGTGTGCAAGTCCCATAGGAAATAGACAATGCCAGGTTCTACTGGCATTCATATTTTACATAATTTATCCCTATTAACCTGGTCATAGACTCTAGGTAAGGTACATACAAGATGTATATAATTGGAAACACGTTTACCCACTGTATACTTGCTAATTAAAAAGTACAGTTTAAGGCACTGATTAATAGTTCCCAACCTGGGCCTGAACTCATATTGCAGATCAGAAAGCATTTGATTATCTTCAGCCCAAGCCATTAATCTATTCAAGATCACCTGCCCTATGACGTAACTACGACATCAATAAGAGAAATATGTCTACAGCAGTGAGCTTTCCACCGATCATCCATTTGAACGATTGGAATGATAATGGATTGCAACCAAGATGTCGTGCTTGTAACTTTAACGGAGTCATTTAAAGTTTGGGTAAGCAAATGAGCCCAGACTTCAGCATCTGAGATATACTGTGTTTAGTTTGTAATAGAATGAGTGCTGATACCCAAAGCTCTGCCTAGAAGCCCATGACCGGCGCTCTTACATGACAGTGCACCAAATACCAAGGCTGCATAATCTGGAACCCACTTCATGCCTTTTTAATCCACTACCAGACACTCCTCGCCCATTTATCTGACTTGTGCATGCTCTTGCTTTCTCCCTTTCTAACATTTTTTCCATCTTTCTCTTCCTTATTCTTTCCCTGTTTGTGTGTTATTCATTCTTTCTCTTGTTAAATGTCAGATGAGAAAAGTTGTGCTGGTCCCCAACAATGAATGCCGGTGGGCCTAACAGGCAACTACCAACTCAAGTTAAGCATTGAAGATATATAAATCGGGGGAATCCCATACTCCTGGTGCTTTACTTTTAGAGCGCTCTAAGATCGCTTCATTCACTTCTTCTAGCTAAATAAAATGTTTGAAACTCCTTCAATGGATTCATATCACCTCATTTGGGAATTGAAGCTGTATCATCTTAAATCATTTCTAAATGATTTATACCAGAATCTTGGAGAATATGGGCACAAAGGGGCCCTTCCTCGGCTTGTGAAAATAGTGGCTGGTGAAACTCTTCCAGAATAAGGAACTTCTGGAGAGGGAACTGGCGAAAAAGTAGCTGATCCCAGACTTCCTTTCTTAACTCTTTTCCATTATTTGACCATCAGTTTATATCTACTCCAACAGATGATTATCTTTTCTTGATCTCTAGGTTTTTTTTTTTTTAAATGCTTTATTTATAAAGTTTTCTTGAGTAACAACAAGAAGGTAAAACATTCAGGTAGGTTACACAGGTTCACATTGCACTCCTAAGCATCCATGTAAGCAAATATGACGGTCGGCTAGTCCGAGCGGGTCGTAAGCACTTGGTTATCATCTCACCGGCTGTATATTAGTACATGTTCCGCACAATACAAAACAGTTATCATCTATTTTTTCCCAGTCTTTTCGTTGTTATCACTCTTGACTGTCATTGTCCGAATCTGCAGATGCCGCTGCCTCCTTTAATAAGTAGGCCTGAAGTGGGCTCCATATATCATTCGGTCTACTTCGTACAGGTAACAAATCAGCATATACATTGTGTTGATCCTGGCAATAAACCATATCAGCAATCCACTCCTTAAATTTTGGGGCCCTACCTCTCCCCCATCGGCATGCAACACGTCTCTTGGCTAGTAGTAGTGCAACATCCATAAACCTACGAACAGTCTTAGGGATATCCTGCGTGTGCCCCAACAGCATTATCAACGGATCTCTAGCTATCACCCCTCCAGTCATATCCTGTAAGGCTACCTGCACCTGTGACCAGTAGTCGTATACACCAGGACACTCCCATGCCAAGTGGACGAATCCCGCCCCTTCCGCTCTGCAGCGGTCACATCTATCGTCGTCTGCTAAGTGAAAGCGTAGTTTTCTGACAGGTGTATAGTAAAAACGTTGTAAGAACTTGTAATGAATAATCTTCAACCTGCTACTAGACTAAATTTTAGCCGTAATGGCACAACAATAATGCCATTGATCGTCCGTAATATCCCTGCCTAGCTCTTCACTCCAATGTCGTCGAGCTGAGCTCTGAGGCCCGTGGTGCTGCAATCTGATATTGTTATACAACCTGGAAACAAGATGGCGGCCATCGGACAGCAGCATTGCGTGCAATGGCAGGACCACTTCAGGTTCCTTCGGAAAGTCAGGCAAGACAGCTCTCAACCCCTGTCTAAGCCTGACGTAATAGAAAACCTCTAGAGGAGTAGGCAGAGCATCCTGAAACATCTGTTCTCTGGTACGGAACTGCCCGTTGAGGAACAGGGCTCCCCACGTGGTCATCTTCAAACGTTTACACATCATCTGAAAGCCCGCCTCCTGTAGGAGCGATATACAAGGATGATACCTGAGGGGCAGAACAGGTGAATACAACTGCGCGGCATTAAGTAACCTTGCAATTCGAGTCCAGGCGTCTATGGTGCATGTCACCGTAGTAAATGGTGTTTCTATAACCCGTACCGAGCCGTGTATGAGGCCGTTAAGTGGAAGAGGTCACGCGATCCAGTCTTCCGCAGCGACTTGTGGCATAAAAGGCGTGGGGTTAATCCAGTGATAGGCATATTGAGCCTGGGCAGCAATATAATAGGTTTCGAAATCAGGCACGTCGAAACCTCCTGTCTCATAAGGCTGGGTCAGAACGTCCCATCGCAAGTTCGGTTGCTTACCCCCCCAGAAAAGACGAAGAAGTTCCGACCTCAGTTGCTTAAAGAAGAAAGCTCCTGGGAAGTAAGGCACATTCTGAAATAGGTATAGGAACTGTGGCAGTATCACCATCTTTATTAGTGATGCCCTTCCTGCCATTGTTAGCGGAAGCATTTTCCAACGTGTAATGTTATCCGCCAATTTCGAGATGGTCACCCCGTAATTAAGCCTCAGTGTCTCCTCCCTATTCCGGGAAATCACTATCCCCAGGTATTTAGGATCCGAATCGCACCATTCAAGTGGGTAGTCCAACTGGTATTTTTGAACAGCGTCCGTGAGCGGGAAGAATTGAGATTTTTTCCAATTTATTTGCACACCTGACAGCCGTCCAAAAACCAGAAACTCACGTAACATAGGGTTAAGATTAGTTTGCGGGTCTTTCACTTAAAGCGTGATGTCATCCGCATACAATGAAACACCAATCTGTGGTTGACAGCAGCGAAAGGCACTGTCGCTGTGCAGTTGTCGGATCCGACATGCCAGTGGCTCTATCGCTATAGCGAAGAGCAAAGGGGAGAGGGGACATCCCTGCCTGGTGCCTCTGGTTATCGGTATAGGGGTCGACAGTAATCCATTAACAACCACTCTGGCCGTGGGTGCAGTATACAGCAGCTCCACCCAGCTAACAAACAATTTCGGAAACCCCATTCTATGCAATATAGTAAATAGGTACGTCCACTCTACCGAGTCGAACGCTTTCGTGGCGTCCAGAAATACGGCAGCAACTGGGAGATCCGGGGCAATCGTCTGTATTAAAGAGAACAATGTTCTGAGATTATGCGAGGTGGCACGGCCCGGCACGAAACCAGCTTGATCTGGCAATACCAGCTTAGACATAATCAGCGAAAGGCGCGTTGCTAGGACTTTGGCTAGGATTTTCGCATCGCAATTAATAAGCGACAGAGGTCGATATGAGTCTGCGTCCGTTGGGTCCTTTCCCGGCTTCAACAAAGAGGTAATGACCACCTCCCTCATCGAACCCGGCAACACCCCAGCCTCCAAAGAGTCTACATACACTTCCCTAAGGACCGGTGCCATTATATCTATGTAACATTTATAGAACTCCGCAGGGAGTCCATCCAGTCTCGCCGCTTTGCCATTAGCCAATGACATGATCGCGTCGCGGATCTCGTCTAGCTCAAGCGGCGCGCTAAGGAATGCTCTATGCACATCACTGAGCGAGCACAGTGCAATGTCATCCAGAAAGTCTCCCAAGCCCTCCACACTAGTCTGTTGCGAGGTGTAGAGGTGACCATAATGCTCCAGAAACTCCCTCTGGATACTCTCAGTATCTCGATACCTCTCCCCGTCCTGCGTGACAATCTCTAATATATTGGTACTGAAGCGTGGCTTCCTCGTCATTGCAGCCAACACCTTGCCCGGCCGCTCCCCCTCACAGTACCGACGTGCAGACCAATATTTTCCCCTGAAGTTGACTTCCCTAGCCGCCTCTTCCTCATACTCAGATAGCTTATCTCTAAATGCCTTGTGCACCCCCAAATCCGGTCTTCTCGTCATGTCAATTTCTAGGTCTCTTAGCTCGTGCTCCAGTCTACTAAGTGTTCTTTGGATATCCCTCAGCACCCCCCCGCCCTTGGAAATACAAATCCCTCTGATCGTGACCTTGAATGCCTCCCACACCGTTTCCACACTATCAACCGACTCCCTGTTTCTGGGGAAAAATTCCTCTATTTCCACTCCCAATTCTGTCTTAAAGACTGTATCCAGTAGCATGGAGGGGAGCAGCCTCCATGGGGTCTCACGCGATCATGTCCCGGTATAGCGAGGGACAGCAGCACCGGGCAGTGATCAGAGTAGGTCCTGGGCAAATGGAGTACCGTTCCTATCCCCTCACAGAGCCCTCTCGTAACAAAGCAGTAGTCTAATCTAGCCCAAGTATTAGTATGTGATGTAAAGTGTGTGCCTTCCCTGCGCGTGTGATGCGTGTGCCTCCAACTATCTACCAGTCCAGCTTCCTCAATGATACCTGCCAGCACATCGCGCGCTTGTCTGTTATATTGCATGCATCCGTCCGACCTATCCATACCAGGAATCAATGTAACATTAAAGTCTCCCCCCCATATGACATGAGTGGCACCCACCCCTAATATATGCCCCCACAGTGTCGTGAAGAAATCCGGAGTGTCAACATTAGGAGCATAGCAACTCACTATCACAACAGTATCCGTGCCCAGCCTTCCCCACAACAGTACAAAGCGACCATCAGGGTCCAGGATCTCCCCCATCAGCTGAAAAGCAATTGAATTTTTGATCAGCACAGCAGTACCCCTTGAGTACGAGGAATATGATGAAAATTTCCTGACCGAAGCCCATTTTCTAGCAAATGTGGGGTCCAATCGCGGTCTAAAATGCGTCTCTTGCAACAATGCTATGTGCACATTATGTCGATCCAGATAAGCAAGTATATTTCTACCTTTCCTAGCATCATTAATGCCCCTCACATTCCATGACAGTATCGACAGTGTATTCCTAGACGTATCCGCCATGAGCATATTCAACAACCATGATGGTAAGCGCTCCCACCCGCTCCGACCGCCCGCCAGCCACCTCACAGCAATCCCTCCAATGGATATGCAATTCCCTGTGTAACCATCGTCCGTCGTAACCAACCCTCTCAAACATTCCCCTCATCCCTCGTCTCTCCCCACCCAATTCAAACATCTCACCGAGCTCCCCCTCCCCCACCCATGCAGTATCCCAGCATCCCCATTCCGTAACCTGCCCAAAAGACTTCTAAACATCAATATCGCAATCACACCCGTCCCTCCCACCTCCCACTGAAGTAACCCCAACTCTCCAGCATCCCATCCCCCCACCTCCCTCATCACCGCTAGAAAACCCCCAATTAGCTGCAGTGTAACAAACAATGTCAGTGGGGCACTCCCTAGTGGGGCCATCTAAGGGACGCACTTCACAACCCCCTTCGCCTCGCCCTACGATCCGAACCTCCCCACGGAGGGCTCCACGAGGGAAGGGGGTGTCGCCTGGCATACATTACCACCATTAGTCCCAACGCCAATGTCAACAGGCTCTTGTATCCACAGTAGCAGTGCTCATTCAGAGTCCCCAACGAGGCAGCTCATCCAAAGGCATTCAATATGTTCCAAACTTGTCATATCTCAGTCAGAAATAAATCACGACAACATCCAAGGAACATTCAGTCCCCTTCCTCCTCCGCTCCGTCCTCTGCAAGCCGGTTTCCATGCTCTCTCCTCAGTGTTTTCAGGAAGTCCTCAACCTGTTGTGGATTCATGAAGAAGTGTTGTTTCGCCTGATGCGTGACTCTGAGCTTCGCAGGATATAGTAAAGCATAATCAATTTGTAGTGCCCTCAGTTTTCTTTTCACATCCAGAAACTTCCGCCTTTGGTCTTGCACCATCGGTGTGAAGTCCGGGTACAAGGTAAAATTCACTCCATCACACGACAGCTGTTTTGTGTTTCTTGCAGCCCGTAGTGCATTATCCCGGTCTCTATAATTCAGGAGCCGTGCTATTATCGGTCTTGGCGGTGCGCCTGGTTTGGGCTGAGGCCCTAGAGAGCGGTGTGCCCTCTCAACAATGAATTGCTGTGAAAAAACCTCTTCCCCCACCGCTGTCTTTAGAATCCGCTCCACATACTCCTCCATCCGCCCCGTGTTTGTCGATTCCGGCACACCAATCACGCGTATATTATTGCGACGGCTTCTCGCTTCTAACTCCTCATTCTTTGCAGCTATCACCCGGAGTATGTTGTCCATTCTTGTCAATCTAGTAGCTTGGGACGCCGTGGTGTCATCATTGTCCGAAATCCTTCTCTCCACCTCCGTAATGCGTTCCTCGTGACCGTCCATCTTCTGTACAATAGCGTCCATCCTGGAGGATAGCCGATCCACCTTGTCCACCACCGTCGCAAATCCCTGCTTCATCTCTTGCAGGAGAAGGTGCATATCCGGTGTAGCAATGTCGCGACTGGTCCCGGCTGTGGATGTGCTCTGAGATCCTCCAGTGTCAGATTCTGACCTCGCATTTTTCTTCGACGACTGGGCAGAGTCAAAGGATAGTTTCGGCTGCCTGGTATCCTGCCGTCCCATTGTAGCGCCTTTAGTTGACTTGACTCTGGCCACAGAGGACTTCTTACCCCCTCCGCCGCAGGGCGATCCAGAGGCCTCCGTCATGAACTAGCACAAAGCCAACGATCAGTCCCCCAATCCAATGTCGATTCCTCCGAGTGGAGCTGTGGCCTCCAGCAAGCGCCTACACTCCTCCGGCACGGAAGCCCGCTAGATCCCTGTGCACGCTTGTATGCGCCGGCTCGCTATGATATAGACAGCATTCAGGGTACTCCTGGCTGAGCCCGGCAAGGCTGCAGCACAAAAGGACCTGGCGTCGGCCTCTCGGAATCCCTCATTCACCCTTCATCTCAACAAGTATAGTACAGCGGCTAGTGTGACTCGAGTAATCCACCAATTGCACCTCCAGAACTACAATGTCCTTCTGCAGGGTCGTCCCAGCTTACACAGTGCTCTCCGTGCAGCAGAGTGGGATGCACAGGCGCCGTGCGCGCCTTCTCGACACTTCAGTGAATATTAGTGGCCTTGCGCGCTTTCCAAGTCGTATCGCTTAAGGACTGGCAGGTCGCGGTTCTTACGGGTAGCCCAATATCATACTTCCACTGATCAGAGTGAGCTTAAAATACCATGTCCCTTACTTTCCGCTTTGTACGCCGCTGGTAGTATAGTGTTCACTGTCTGCACCCACGCACAGCCGGCCGCCGCCCAGATCCCAGACACAGTTCTCCAATCTAGCCGGGAAATCCAACAGTCGTCATCTCCCACGTCGCGTTCAGGCTCCCTTTTGGCGCCAAGGTGTCCGCTACAGCGCCGACCCTTACAGTTTACAGTGCAGCAGCCCGCTTCATCCCCTTCAATGGGGGAATGGAGGGTGGACAGGAGGGTAGAGTGTGAGAAAGCCTACGTCGAGTTGCACCACCACCAGCAGTCTCATCCAGCCCAATGTCTCTTCGTGTCACAGCCCTGTCCGTGTACACCTCGGACCACCCACAGTCCCTGTAGCTGCGTCTCAGACCTGCGCTAGCCTGCCAGGACAGACATCAGTGCACACAGCACCTCAAATCAGCGTCTCGAACATCATTTAGGGGCGGCAGCACGAACTTCCTCAGGCCGGGGCCTACAGACCTCGTGGGCTCACCGGTGTTGCGTAAGCTCGGCGCCCAGGCGCGCTCAATGCAGGCTCCGTCACTGCAGTCGGTCGGGCACTCCCGCGTCTATATCTCCGCAAGTACGGGTCCGATTTCCTTCAAATTTCAACCGAGTGTCGTTCCATGGGTTCTCGGCAGACGCACCAATTTTTATCGACGTGGTAGGTGGTTAAGTTAGGATAAACGAAGGATATCGGCACAGGCTTGCAGGAGCCTCACTCAGGTGCGGCCATGCAGCTCGTGCGCCCTCTAGCGCCCCCCCATCTCTAGGTTTTTTCTTTAGTGCCTTCTGAAAATCATGAACAGCCTTACAGTACATACTGTCAAACCACCTGGTTAACAGAGTAGAATTGGGAATGCCATGTACAGCCAATAGTTCACAAACCTTTTGGGGAAATGGATTGAAAGCACTAAGAATTTCCATCACTGATGTTTCTTCACGAGATAAGAATGAAAATCAGTTGCTATGGAGAAAAATAGTTTCCCCTTTCTTCCTGAACCACCTTGGACCATTTTAGTCAGCAACCCCCTGTCAGCTGTTTCCAAAAGACAACTCTTTTCTCATATGGTGTTCAAAATTTCAAGGCTCAGACTAAGGGAAAGGCAGAAAGGTTTATGATTACTAAACCCCATCCACAAATATGTATACAGCTTATAAGACTAGAATGATTGGCTGAGACCCCTCCTAATGAATGTATTTAATGCTAGAGCTAGAAAGGGCCCTTTAGCTTCATGGAACACCAGTATAATCATACCGATTTTTTTAAAAGGTGACAAAGCGAACACACATCATTAAAGACCCATGTCTTTGATGCATACTACAGCAAAGCTTATGGGTCACCTATTGTTACACAGGTTGGAGCAGTGGGCCAGGGAGAAGAATATACTTATTGAAGTGTAGTATGGTTTCTAGAATGGGAGAGGCACTGTAGACCAGGGCCTCAATCTCAGTTTAACAATTGATAAATACTCTAGAGCCAAGGGAGGTCAGACCTACTTGGCATTCATGGACCTCACTGCAGCATTCAATTCTGTGACCCACTCCAAATTATGGTACCTAATGTTGACTATGGTCTTTGAGGCTGCAATAATAACTTAATCTGCCAACTGCATGCTAACGCAACAGCCTCCGTTCAATATGGAAAACATGGGAAATGCACCCATCCGTTTAAGGTCACTAGGGGGAAGAGACAAGGGTGCGGCCTTGCACCATTTTTATTTTCAATCTATACAAATGGTGTGGAGGCAGCCCTTGGGGAGGCAACACCAGATGTCCCCGTTTTCTATACCATTAAAGTACTTATTTTGATATACGCGGATGATGCGGTTTTAATTGCCAGAACAGGGTTGGGTCTCTAGCGATTAATAAGGAAATATGCAGCCTGTATGTCCTCTCTTGACTTGAGAGTCAACAAGGCCAAATTCTTTGTCCTCATAACAGGGGCTCCCATAGCCAAAAGAATACCACCATTTTATTTTGGAGCATGCAGATTGGAGTTGATAGAGTCCTTCCCATATCTCTGGTTTTGTTCGAAAAAAATCAATGATCAAGTGTTAGACCTGGCACCATTGGGGTGGGTCTCCCTTCCACTTTTTGCTCTTACCTTCTGTGTTTTGTGCTATGTTTTTGCTGGTCTAGATGCTTTGGGCACTTTGCCACTGCTGATCAGTGCCAAAGTGCAAGTGCTCCCCATCGTAAATTGTTGTAATTAAATTAGTGACTCCATGATTGGCTTATTTGATTTACTTGTCAGACCCCAGTACAGTGCACCATGAGTGCCCAGGACCTGTAGATCAAATGCTGCAGGTGGGCTTGCAGCACTGATTGTGCCACCCACAGAAGCAGCTTTTAAAGTGTGGCTCAAGCCTGCCATTGTAGAGCCTGTGTGCAGTCTGGGACTGCCATGTGGACTTGACAAGTGCACCCACTTGTCAGTCCCTAAACTTTCCCTTTTCAACATGTTAGTCACCCCTAAGGTAGGCCCATTATACACCTATGGGCAGGGTACATTGTATGTGAAAGGTAGAACATGCCCTAGTGTGCGTGGCATGTCCTGATAGTGAATTACAGCCAGTTTTGTTTTTCACTATTGCAAGGCTATCTCTTCCCATAGGCCAGAATGGGCAGTTTGATTATAACATCTTATAATCCTAACTGACCCTAGGAACAAGATGGGAAGATAACGTTTTAGTATGCCTGAACTCAGAATGTTAAAATACATCTGTTAATGTGGGTGATTTTTACATTCTGTGTTTGAAAATACCACTTTTAGAAAGTAGGTATTTTCTTGCCTAACCATCCAGTATGCCTCTGCTAGGTTTGTGTATTCCATGTCTGGTTTGTGAGTGACAGTGAGCTGGAGAGGGCCTTGGCTCCAGCAGTCTGATGAGTCAGGGCTGGGCTGGAAAGGGCCTGGGTTGAATAGAGAGTAGGGGGAGGAGATTTCCTTTCACATCCCTGAGCCTACATAGAATAGAGAGTAGGGGAAGGAGATTTCATTTCAGCTACCTGGGCCACGTCTGATTTCGATAATGCTGTCTCCAACTCCTGCTAGGAAGCAGAGAGAACAGTGTGGGCAAACTGACCCAACACTTGGCGACAGTTGCTCTGCTGTTCGGTGGTCAGGGTAGGGGAGAGGATCACGCCTTCCACGGACCCATCATGCTCCTTGGCAGACAGGAGGTCGGGGAGAGGTTCACTCTCCTCTTCCATCCCATCATCTGTCACCAAGAGCATGCTCACTTCAGACTTCTCGAAGTGGGGCTTGAGGCAGTTCACATGGAGGATCCTCAAAGGGTTCCTTGCAGCTTGCAAGGTAGGTGACATCACTTTTGCGCTCCCCTACCTCAAACGGCCCAGTTCACTTGCCCTGCAAGGCACAAGGTTCTACTGGGGCTATAACCCACACTTTTTGCCCAGGTTGAAATTCAACCAGAGTGGCATGCTGGTCATACCACTTCCTCATTTCTTCCTGTCTGGCTTCTAGGTTCGCCTGAGCGAGTTTCCTGAAGTGGGCAGTTCGGTTTCTGAAGGCCAGCATGTAACTAAACACATCCTGGGGAGTTTTCCTGGGAGCTGCCTCCCAGCCTTCCTTCACCAAACTCAGAGGTCCTCTCACAGGGTGACCAAACAGAAGCTCAAAGGGGCTGAACCCAAGAGACTTCTGTGGTGCCTCCCTGTATGGAAAGAGAAGGCATGGCAAGAGGATGTCCCACTTACGCCTCCTGGGTTCAGTTAGACCCTTAATCATTCCCTTCATGGTCTGGTTGAATCTTTCCATCAGACCGTTACCTTGTGGGTGGTGAGGGGTGGTGAACTTTTAGGGTACACCACACTCCTTCCACAGAGATGTTATGTACTTGGATATGAAATTGGTCCCTCTGTCAAAAACCACCTCTCTGGGGAACCCCATGCGGGAAAATATCCCCATTAATGCCCGGCCCACCACTGGCACTGTCGTTGTTCTGACAGGGATTGTCTCCAGGTACCGGGTGGCATGGTCCACCAAAACCAGGATGTACATGTTGCCCATGGCTGTTTTGGGATCCAGTGGCCCCACAATGTCCATCCCTACACTTTCAAAGGGTGTTCCAAAGACTGGAAAAGGCTGGAGGGGAGCTTTGACCTTTCACCCGCTCTTACCACTTGCCTGGCAAGTTTGGCAAGACCTGCAATGTCTATCTGACTGCCTTCGTACTTTGGGCCAGAAGAAGTTTGTGACAAATCTGTCAAAGGTCTTGTCCTGCCTCAAATGTCCTGCCAAAGGCACGTCATGAGCCAGACCCAGTAGAAAGGTCCTGAAACGCTAGGGTACCACCAGCACACGGGCTGGCCCAGGCTCAGGTAACTTAGGCTCACTATACAGGAGATCATTCTCCCAGTAGATCCAATGTGATCTGGACTGATCACCAGCTCCCTGGTCTGCAGCCTGCTACCGCAGACCCTCCAGAGAAGGGCACTCTTTCTGCTCCTTGCAGAATTCCTCCCTGGTGGGACCCCCTTCTTGCTGCCAATGGGTCAGCTCCGAGATGTACTCCAGTTTAGCTACCTGCTCCCTCGTAGGTACTGGGGCGTCCCCTTCGAGGTCCGCCTCCTCCTGGTCTGTGGGAATGTCAGGGGCCAGTTTCCCACGCCCCTTGCCCTTTCTATTGGCCAGGGCTTGGGCCACTGTTTCAGGCTCCAAGTCCTCTTGATCACCCTCTCTGGCCGCCATTGACCGAGTGGACATGCATGCCCACTCTGGCAACCCAAGCATCTCCAAGTGAGACCTGAGCTCGACATCCTTCCATAAGGACGGCTCCAGGTCGTTACCCAGCAGACAATCTACAGGCATGGAAGGGCTCACAACTACCCTCAAGGGACCTGAGACCCCCCACCACTCTCGAAGGGAACCTGCGCCACCAGACACTGGCACTCTGAATTGTCCACAGCAATTACTTGGTGGAATGCCCCAGGGAATAACTGCTTCTCAGGGACCAGGTGACACCAGACTGAGGTCACACTGGCTCCAGTATCTCTGAGAACCTCTACCCTTTTCCCATTGATGGTCACCCAGGTGCTGGATTACTTTATGTTAGGAGGCACCTTGTTTCCTGGGACCATCTAACTGTGCCCTAGTGAGACAAGGGTAATTTCTGCAGGATCCCCACCCTCCTCTGGGTACTCTTCCTCCCCAAGCGCTACACAAGCCAACACCTTGGACTGCCCACCGGTTGGTGGCTGTGCCCCCTGGTCACATGAAAAGCACTTGCGGGCCGGTCTCAGCAGGCTTTCCTGAAGAGACCCCTTGCTTCTTATCTCCGGGGGGATGGGAACCTTTACCGTGGGTGTTAGTTTGGGCCCTTTAGAAAACTCCTGTGCTTTACCCTTGTCCTCCCACTTTCCTGCTGGGGACCCTGCCCACCTTTGGCTGAGTCTCCCCCAAACGCTTTCTTGTGGACCCAGGCACTCACCCAGCAGTCCGCCTCCATAGCAAGCTTCCTGGGGTCAGTCAGCTTACTATCGACTAGGTGCTGGCACAGATCTGCAGAACATAGACTAGACAAGTGCTCCCATGCAATCAAATTGTAGAGCCTCTGAAAATCTGTCACAATACTGCCCTTCACCCAGCCATCCACTGACCTGCAAAACATATATACACATTCCAACCAAGTGTTGGCATCAGACTTCTTATTGGACCTGAACTGATCCCTGTATTTTTCAGGAGTGACACTATATCTAGTGAGAAGGGCCTATAGTGGGAACCTTGCAGGTCTCGTGGTCAGACCACAAGGTCACTATCTTCTCTACGGAGGTGAAAGAAGAGGCAACCGTGCCCGCCCCACAACCTAAGAGCGTCACATACCGTGATTGGTCGAGGACCAATTCCCCAATATTATTAGAACAACTTCAGTTATCAACTCCTGAACTGGCCCCGGACAGTAACACTGCCACTTATCAAATTACACACTGGATAAACTGAGCAGTTAGAGCTGCAGTCCCTCAAAGAAAAGTCATTTTTAAGAGGAAAACCCCATCCCAACCTTGGTTCTTCGAAGCTCTTAGGACGCAAAAACAAAACTGCAGGAAAGCTGAGAAAAGATGGAGAACCAACTACGATCTAGGGCCAAAGGAAGACTATAAAGCCTCCTTGGCCGCCTACAAAAAACTGATTGTAGCAGAAAAAAGCAGGTATTTTACGCGTAAAATTAACGAGGCAAAAAACTCTAGTAAGGAACTCTTCACCACAGTAAAAAAACGAACAAAAATTGACAGCAATAACTGGGTAGCAATGAGCTCCGAATTTTGCAATAATCTGGGCGAATTCTTCATTAATAAAGTAACCTCAGTATATGAGTTTTTTAAAAGGACTGACAAAGACATACCCGCACAGCCAAGCTCTGAACCTAACAAGGAACCTCCTCTGATACAACAGGGCCCCTGGTTTCAATTCCTGCAACCCTCAGCGGAACAGATTCTGCAGGTAGTTAAGACCACCAGATCAGGCGGTCCGATGGACCCTTGCCCACCAAAGGTGATGCAGCGTTTCCCCGAATTGCTAAGCAAACAACTGGAAAAGCAGTTCATACAAATATTAAAGTCTGGCATCTTCCCTGATGCATGGAAAACCACCTTGGTGATACAAACAAGACGCGAACGGTTGGGTAGCAGCTCTCGAACCCCTGTTTTTTTTAGATTAGACATTATAACATCTTGCCAGGCTCCTGGAGGGGCTCTATCATCTCTCCAATTTTTAAGGCAGGGGACAAGGCTCTGCCACAAAACTATCGATTGGTGGCCCTAATTGATAATGAGGCAAAGTATTTTGCAGGCATACTGTTGGAGGAATTGCAGGCATGGGACACAGGGAAATCCCTAATTCCGGTCAACCAGACAGGCTTTGCCAAATCAGTTGGCACAATGACCAATATTTTAACTATGGGTATGCTAATAGATAAGGCTGAATCAAACAAAATGCCCATCCACTTTTGTTTTATAGACTACAAGCCTGCCTTTGATCACATAAATCGGAACATTTTATGGTCTAAATTGAATGGCTGGGGGATTCCGAGGCCTCTGCTGGATCTGCTTATTAACCTTCATACAGAGACCTGGGTTCAGATAAAGGTGGGGGAAGGATCACTTCTGTCAAGGCGCATACAGACCAATAAAGGCCTCAAACAGGGCTGCGTCTTGGCCCCCACTTTATTCAATCTGTTTTTAGGTGACCTTGTACCGATCCTAAACAGCTGTAACTCTCACGCTCCCAAATTAGGAGGGCTCCAACTACCGTGTCTTCTATACGCAGACAATATAGTCTTAATAAGTCACACAAAGGTAGGGCTACAACACCTTGTGAATATAACACACAGCTACTCTGAAGCAAACGAACTGACAATAAATTTGGAAAAAACCCAGTCGATGACCATTAGCAAGAACAAAAGAAAATCTAAATTGTGGTTCTGGAACAACACACAAATTGAAGACACGTCGACGTACAAATACCTAGGAGTAAAGTTCGATAACAGCGGACAGTTTACTGTACAGAGAACGAGCATCAGAGGAAAAGGGCTTGATTTGGCAATCTCTTTAAAAACATTAAACAGCAAACTCTCTGGGCCCTCTCTTTTACCTCTGGTACAAGTAATCCGTGCTAAACTTCTGCCAACAATTACCTATGGGAGCGAGGTACAGAGAGGCAGAGACGCAAAGACCCTTGACAATACAATTACAGCTGCATACAGAATCATTTTTAGCCTGCCCAAGCGAACCTCCCCAGCACAAATCAGGCTAGAGTTCGGTATTCAACAACAGCTCCTGGCAAGACAGGGGGCCTATATTTCTGCCTGGGACAAAGTGAGGAAATCCAAATAAGGAACTCTAAATGAGTATCTATCAACGGAGCTAGAACAACACCCTTCCTCACCAGCAGCCAAGTACCTTATAAGCAGCCTGGCAAATATGGGCTTAAAGCAGCTTTGGGATACCTCAACAAATCACACAATACTCAAAAATTTGGTCAAGAAATCAATCAAACAACTATCGTGGGTTCAAGATAAGGCAGCGCTTTCAAAAAGAACGCATGGCTGGATGACCCTGAACTCTTATTCAACAAAAGCACCACAGAGCTACTTTGGTTTGGGTTATGCCAAAACAGTCAAAATGTGTTTCTTAAAGTATAGGTTGGGCCTGCTACCCTGCATTCGACACTTCCCACACTGGCTAAAAGACAAAGCAGGCTCCCTCTGCCGGTTATGCGGCTTAGTGCAAGAGGACATGCTGCACTTGCTATGCTCCTGTGAGAAACTGTTGGATGAACGGAAATATCTGTTGAAACACAACTTTAATCGACGTGGGATACGTACACGAAGGAATGCAATTCTTGCCTGTTTTGCATCTCAGGACCCACAGTTGAACTGTAGTTTTGTGAAATTTATGAAGGCAGTGGAAAAGAAAATGCCAAAAACTGATCCCTAAAGGTCTCCATACAGTTCATTAAAACAAAACTGCATCTATCGTCATGGCTACCTTAATGAGAAATATGAAGGCACCGGGAAAGAAAAAGTCACAACTTGAATCTGACTCTACACTATATTATAAAACAAAACTACCAATTTTAAAAGATTAATTTAATAGGATGCAATTTAAACCGAGAAACTGTGATTGTGTTATGCTGGTTTAATCAAGTATAGTTTTTAAAAAAATTCTTTTATTCTGATTTTGTACTGCAATGGTTTTAATTAACTTTGCTAAATAAAATGTACTTACTTACTTATCTCGGTGATGCCACTATTAAAAAAATCGAATCTAGACTCCGAAGATCCTGGCAACTATAGACCTATTGCAAGGATACCCTTTGCTGCAAAAGTGTTGGAGAAACTATTGAATAAGCAGCTAGCCCAATTCCTCTCGGATAGAAACGCATTAGACCACTCACAGTTTGGCTTCCGAGAGGGACATGGTACAGAAACAGCACTGCTTATGGCAGTGGAGGAACTCAGGAGTGTTCTTGATGCCGGGGGAAAGGCCGCCTTGGTTCTTTTGGACCTCTCGGCGGCGTTCGATACGGTCAACCATGAGACACTCCTAACCCGTCTGGCTGAAGCCAGAGTTCATATTTCAGCACGTACGCTACTGGCATCTTATCTGTCCAACAGAACTTTTACAGTGGAGCTGGGGAAGGCAAGATTGAAACCTTTTAGGTCACCGTGTGGTGTTCCTCAAGGGTCCTCCCTAAACCCTACCCTTTTCAACCTGTATGTACACCTTTAGCGGCAATTGTAAGGAATTGTGGTTTCATTCCGGTTTCATATGCCGATGACACCCAAATAGAGGTGTCCATTGCCAATGATGCTAAAGAGACGGCTGAGAAATTCAGGTTCTGCATGACACAAGTCAAGCATTGGATGCAAAGCAATTGCCTGAAATTGAATGGAGACAAAAGTGAAGTCATGTTACTAGGATCAGATCCAAACATATGGTCTCCGGAGTGGTGGCCAGACAGTCTGAGCAACTGCCCATCCCCAGTAAACAAAGTGAAAGACTTGGGTATGACACTGGACAACAAACTTTCTTTTGATGCACAGCTATCAAACTGGCATCATCAGTTTGGTACATACTGAAAATGATAAGGAAGCTCCTGCCATATATCCCGTTTGATGCCCGGAAAACGGTGGTGACAGCCCTGGCCTTGTCAAGGCTAGATTATGGTAACGCCTTGTATGCCGGTGCCCAGACCCAAATCCTAGCAAAACTTCAACGCTTGCAAAATGCAGCAGCAAGGCTGGTGCTGGACGTCTCCAAGTATGAGCCAATCGCCCACAGACTAAAGTCCCTCCACTGGCTTCCTATCACCAAAAGGGTGAAGTTTAAATCTGTCAAACTGTACGAGCCTTCCAGGACTCTTAGATCGAGTCAAGCCAAACTGCTTGAGGTCCTAAGCACAGATTGGCCAGATGGGGAGGGAGAAGCTTCCTGTTACATACAGCTAAGGCCTGGAACCTTCTCCTAATCTCCATCAAAAATAGTCCATCATTGCTCTCCTTCAGGAAAGAAGTGAAAACATGGCTTTTCATTGCCAGTTAGATCTAGTCCTGTTGGAGCCCGAGTCTCTTGAATCCATCCAGCGCCAAGACGCCCAAGGGCATTCGCACGCTCTACAAAATTACAAATCAAATCAAAATCAAATCAAATCCTTCATGTCAGCATAGGTGAGGTTATACTTCTAACCCAAAGCTACTAAAGTATCCCTTGTTTCTTCTGGAAATGGAGGCCACAATCCTGCTCCCCAATTCTCCTCAGGGACCCCATTCATGTGTATCACTGCCTCTTAACCCTGAAACCACCTTTGTATGTCATCCCCCTTCTTGAATTCCTTGCCTACATCCTTAGGGATGTGCATAAATCTGTCAGCCTGTCTTGACGAGTTGCTGCCACCATCTGAGCTGGCTCTATTCCTTAGCTCTAGCTCCTTAAGACTTTGCTCATGATCTAAGATCATCTTCCTTTCCTCCATAGCTATTCCTTTTTCTTCCCTATCACTTTTTATCCTGAGTTTCTCCAACTCAAACTTCATTTCTTCCTGTCTGTCCTCCAGCTCCTCTGGGGACAGGCCACTGCTGCCTGGACTGGAGGGTTCCCCCCTCCCAAAGCACATCTACCCTGGGAGTAGGCTCCTCCACCTCTCCACTGAGATCACCAGACTGCTTGCTGGAATGTCTGGCTGCTACCCAGGCCCTCAGCGCCTTTTGTAGCTCCTCCTTCCTAGTGAGGCCTCTGACTTGGACTTATAGGTTTTTGCAAATTGATTTCAATTCTCTACCATTGTAGGATTCCAACCTATCCTCCTCATACGCAATTTCCATGGATGCAACAGATGACGCTCTTGATTCAGGCATAATGAAGTAGCAAGTTCAAACTGGCAAGATCAAAAATAGGCTAAAAAGAAGAAGAACCAGTATGTGGTACATAATGGTCTGCGATATGGTAGTCGTGCACACCAATCACAGTAAGTCAAGTGCAAACGCAAGTCCTATCCTCACTGCTGACACCCAATGTTAGAAATGGATTATTGGTCGGCTATGGCACAGTTGGGCAGAAACCACCACTCTAGTCAGGATAAGGGAGTTACACTCCTAAAATAACCCCTGCTCATCCCCTTGGTAGCTTGGCATGAGTGGTCAGGCTTATCTTAAAGGCAGTGTGTAAAGCATTTGCACATAACCAACAGTAATACAGTGTAAGCACTACAAAAGGGCACCACACCAGTTTGGAAAAATATCCAATATTTTTATATATTTGAGACAGGACCAAAGACTATCAAAATCTACATTACAGTACTTAAAAATCTCCAATTATCAAAATATGCTTGAAAAATAGTTCCTTGATATCAATAGCTCCGTCCGGGGCTATCACGGCGTCGTAAGCAAACAAATCCAAACAGTTCTGGCTGACCGTGGTGTTGTGGGCCAGCTACGGTGTCGGGAAGACCCGCAAACAGTACCTTTTAGAAATGCAAGGCGTCAGCGAACTCTCGTTGAGCTTCTGAAAGCATGGCGTCTGCAGGCGTTGGTTCCGGAGGTCGGTGCAGGAGTCGTCGGGCCCTTGAAGTCACACGCGTTGCAGGTCGAACTCCCCTCCATTGAAGTCAGGAGTGCTGGAGTCGGCAGGTGTCGGGTGCTGCGGTGCGAAGTGAAGCGGTGTGGGGTGTGGTGCCCTCAGGTCACGGTGCAAGCAGCGGCTTGGTGGCGGCCTTAGATGACGTCATCGGTGAGACCAGAGTTGCGGTGCGAGGAGAAGGCGATGCTCGCCACGGTGTTGGCAGGTCACGGTGCAAGCAGCGTCATCGTTGTGGCATAAGCGCTGTCGACGGCTGACAAACTGGAGTCGATGGTGCCGGGGTCGGTAGGCCAAGGTTGCGGGATGAGGGCAGTGCGTTGTGTAACTTTATGAGCAGTGCCCTCAAACCACGGTGCAAGCAGCGGCGTAGATTTTGGCGTGGAGCGTCGTCGTCGGGGATACCAAGGTGTCGTCGTAAAGCTAGGCGGTGCGGAGTGCGGTGCCCACAGGTTGAGGTGCGAGCAACGGCTCGTTGGCGGTGTCAGCAGGCGTCATCGTGAGACCAGGGTCACGGTGCAGTGTTGCGGTGGTGCCCTCTGCTGTGTCTTCAGGACACGTAGTCAGCAGCGGCATTGTAGACTGCATCGGGTTGCTTTTTCCTCTGTTTCAGCACAAAACACACAATACCCAGTGTTGAGGGAAGAAGAGCTTGAGGTCTTTGCTGTTCCTGAGACTTCTTGAACAGGGGGCAAGCTCTACCGCAAGCCCTTGGAGAAACTCACAAAAGTAATATTGCAGAAAGTCCAGTCCAGTCCTTTCACTGTCCAAGACAGAAGCAACTACTGCAGGCCAACACAGCAAAGCACACAGCAAAGTGGTTGCTCCTCCTCACAGCTTCTCCAGCTCTTCTTCTTGGCAGCCTTCTTGGTCCAAAAGAGTTCTAAAAGTCAGGGGTCTAGGCCCCAATATTTATATCCCAAAATCCTTTTATCTGTTAGGCAGGGAGTGTCTGTGTCCAGCCAGAACCAATTCTGCCTTCTCTGGTGTGACTTCCTGGCAGGAGGTGGAGATGGCATGGTCAGAGGCAGACCAGGCCCTTTGAGGTGCAAGGAAATCTCCTCCCCCTTCCCCAATTGCAGCCCAGGTCTATTCAGCCCTTTCCTGACCCACCTAGACTATCTGGAGCTACTCCTGCTCCCCAGCCTTCTGTCATCCAAAACCCAGACAGGCAATCCGCATTCCAACAGAGGCACACAGGATGACTGAGCAAGAAAATAAAAGTAGTATTTTCAAACACAGAATGTAAAAATCACCTACACTGAAAGATGCATCTTTAGATTCTGATTTCAGGCATACTAAACTTTATTTTCCTACCTAGTTCCCCGGGCCAGTTATGTTGATAAGATATTATAAACAAACTCCCCATTCTGTCCAATGGGGAATAGGTAGCCTTGCATTAGCGAAAAACAAAATTGGCCATAGTTCACTATCAGGACATTCCACACACACCAGGGCGTGTCCTACCTTTCACATACACTTCACCCGGCCCACAGGGGTACCTTGGGCCTACCTTAGGGGTGGCTGACATGTAAGAAAATGGAAGGTGAGGGACTGGCAAGTATGTGCCCTGTCCAAGTCTACATGGCAGTTACAAACTGCGCGCAGACTCCGCAATGGTGGGTCTGAGTTACCTTTTACGGGCTGCTCGTGTGGGTTGCACAATCCTGTGCTGCAGCCCACCAACGGCATTTGATTCACAGACCCTGGCACACGCAGTGCACTTTACTAGGGACTGACACATAAATCAAACAGGCCAATCATGGGAACACCAATCCATAACACATTTTACCACAGGAGCAATTGCACTTTACCACTGATTAGCAGTGAGAAAAGTGTGCAGAAACACTAATCCAGCACAAACAGTCAGAACCTGGAGGTCAGAAAGCAAAAAACTCAGGGGAAACATGCCAAAAGATGCCAAGTCTAACAGAAGTGGTCGGATTCATTCTGTACACAGATTGACAAAGCCAGGAAGCATGTTAATAAAACTGTTTCTGAATTCCTCAGAGACCATCGCATGAGCTGTATCTATACCAACAATCTGCATTATGACATGCATGAAATTTATAGAAATGATGGAGTTCACTTTTATAGATGAAGGCACCTGGGTGTTTCTAAGTAACCTGAAAAGCTGCATCCGGTCTTATGTATAGCAGCCATATACACACAACCAGCACAATGGCTCTTGTCAGAGCCACCCTAGTACTCGAAATATTATGTTGTTTTTTTCTAAAGGTTTTTGTTCCTTTTGTTTTTGGGGATTTTTGTGATCACATCGCAATCCCCGCAGACACGTCACTGACATGGAAAACAAAAGCAGACATTCAATGACCACCAACTCATCCCCAAAAAATATGTAAAAAAATCCATTCTGACCATTGCCTAATACTATATACATACTTCTTTCAAACTCAGATTTTTCTACTAAGTTTCTATACACACCATCTTTCAGACCTATTTTCAGTTTTCGCAGTTATTCAGGACATCGCAAGGACGTCGTTAACTGTGACGATTGCACCTTTCCCATAAAGTGTAAAGCACATATATTCACACATATTATAGTATTTTACACACTAAGGGTTTATTACAGTATTCTCTGAAGTCATGTTTTTTCAGAGAGTTTCTATAAAAACCATCTGTAAAACCTATTTTATCTTCTTGTGGTGAGTCCAGAGACCACAATGACGTTGGTAATCTCAATTCCACCAGACACGTCATGAAAAAGGAAAACAAAAGCAGACATTCAATGATCACCAACTCATCCAAAAATAATGTGTAAAAAAATCAATTTAGAAGATTGCCCTACTACACAAATTACTATGTGCATACTTCTTTCAAAGCATGTTTAACCTCATAGTTTTGTACTAAGTTTCTTTAAATACCATCTTTCAGACCTATTTTCCGTTTTTGCTGTTACACAGGACATCGCGAGGATGTTGTTAACCACGACGATCACGCCTTTTCCATAAAGTGTAAAACACATATTACAGTATTTTACACACAAGGGGTTTATTACAGTATTCTCTAAAGTCATGTTTTTTTTGTGTATTTCTAAAACCTATTTTCTGTTTTCACTGTGGGTCTGGATATCGCAATGACGTCAGTAATTTTGATCCCTGCAGTTCCTTCATGAAAGCAGGAAGCAAAACCAGGAATTCAATAGCCACCACCACATCCAAAAATTATAACTATATAATTAATTCTAACCATCACAGTAGATAACTCTCTATATAAAAAACTCTATAAAAACGTTTAGCAGAATCTCAATATCTCTATAACAATGTGTAGTAATGATTCACTGATCATTTTTTTTTATAGTTCCACCAATATTCTTAACAACGTTGATAGTCGTGATGTCCAAGTGATAGTATGGGGGGCCGCACTGGCGATCGCGGCTTCATCGCAAATATCGCGTGTGATTTAAAAAATCAATTTTGGACACATAACTTGTGTCACTAACACCTCGATTTCTCAACCATGGGGTCAGAGTATCTCCACCCTGACCCCTTAAGTGGGCTTTCACACAGATTTTCAGCCTAGGAACCATAACGTATAGATAAATTGGCGGCCGCAACTTTCAATTCAGTTTGCGTCCAGCCAATCACAGCATTCTACTTGGCACGTGCATTCGGGATTCATCGCGAAACCACTGCGAAATATCTGCAGCCAGAAATATCCCTATAATTTTAAACTTACATTTCTCAAAAACTACTGATCGGATTTACACCACATAAGCAGAGGCACTTCCTTAAAGCGACATCTACTTTCCTGCCTAATTTGGTGTAAGTTCATTCAGCTGTGTAGGAAACTAAAGGTTCCTATGGGAATTAACATTACAAATGCAACCTTATTTTGCGTCCCAAATTCTCGGTCCCCACTTGCACAAATAACCCCCAAACATTCCCAATCGATAATACCCACTGTGACACTTTTTTGGCAAAAATTCATGCAGAATGGGCAAATGACGCTAAAGTTATAGCCACGTCAAAAAATGCTTTTCCTATTGAAAGTAGGTCCTAACTATAACCACCTACTTGGGGGGGGGAAGAGAGAGAGAGAGAGATGCCTTAATACAAAATGTAATGTAATTGAGTTGTTAGAGTCCTGCATGTACTACTTCATCTGTACTAACCAGCGATGGATAGACTTGAGTAAAGCTGCTGTTGTTTCCAGAAATACGAGGCAATTCTGGAACTTAACAGCACAAAATTGTGCTTCCAAATCATCTGCTTACCGTTTGCCCGTTTCTAACCAAGAGGGGGTCAATTATTTCAGTGATATCTGCGACACTAACGAATTAGAAACAGTAAGGCCTACTGTACTTGGTTATTTACACTCATCAGACACTTACTCACAGGTCTCACCACACGCCTCCTACCTTAAACCATATGGTTGAACATATTAATGAAGCTGCATTCCCTAGGGTAATGGCCTCCATCAGAAACCTATAATGTGATTAAAAAAAAAGAGAGTCTCTGCCGTTGTGGTATGTGGCACTTAACACTCCAGTATGTACCACAGGGCAGCTTTTTGTACTGAGATTGCGGGTCTGTGTATTATAGAGTTTATTACATACTCTGTTACATATTTTCCCTGACCTTTTCATCAATATGTCAACTTCGTTCCCCTCCGCCCCTCCCGGACTCCTCCTTCGATTTCGCGCCTGGACGGAGGCCAGGACGGTATTAATATCTCCCCTGAGCTGGCAGCCCCCCGTAGGACAGGCCCAGGCTGCCTCGGTGACTCCGGGCCTCTGAAGCGCACATCTCCGGGCCCACGCCTGGCCTGTGGGGCATCAATACCGACCCGCCTCTCTGGAGCGGGCGTTGCCGCCGCCCTGCTGTGCTCATGGGTGGACAGATGGCACTCTGACAGATTGACACTTGACCCCCGCTGGGAGCTTGCCACCTCGACTTCTGAGAAGCCAGGAACCACGGAATCTGAGAGAGTCCCTCGGGTAGCGCCTGGAACTGAAACCGGGTCCGACCGGGAAGAGAAGGGCGGGTGGGTGTTTATTTTGAAAGGTTGAGAACATGATCAGCGCCTTCACTTGAGAAGTCCTCAGGGTGTCGAGAGCTGGTGTGTTTTTGGACACCCACCGGGACAAAAGGGCACACGGTTCAATATTTCCGGTAAGAAATATTGTTGTTCACTTATATTTTTTTTAATCTTTCTGTTCGTGTTGTTTTCTTCTATTCATGTTTCCAAGAGGTGGACACTGAACTAAAACTCGTGATCGATTGACTATCACAAGGGCATCGTAAAAAGAAATAATGCGTGTCGACTGTGAGTTGCGGGACATGCAGTCACGGCTGACTCTGAATTTCATTCGCCCACCTTAAATATCAGTATTGCTGAACTGAGTAATGATAGTACTCCTTTTAAAAAAAACATAATTCCATTTGTCGTGCATACTTTCTAAAACGTCACTGAAACCTAATTTATTTTGCATGGTATCAACTTTGAGTGTCCTATTTTTTACTGCTCAGTTTTATCCGGCGACCTCTTGTGAAGAACCTTTCATTTTTAGCGTTGTGATGTTAGTGCAATAGAGTGCGTGATGCAAAATGATACCCCAGAATATGATGAGGCTGAAGGGATTGGGGGGGGGGGGGAGTCTGCACCGCGGTGTCTGCAGAGCCCTGTGTACGCACCAGGTGTAATAATTGGTCCACTATTCTTTTTTATTGTATAGTAGTTGTGTATAGGCCTTACCATGGTAATTGCATCTATATAGAGGAGGTGAAATCAAAGGAAAGATGGTTACGTGCTACACCCTGACGATCCATCCTTCAAAAGCTCTGAGGTTGCTCGCAATCCGAAACCTACAAAATGAAGTTAACCCCTCCATCACTGTGAGTGTTTATTGTGTCTCTCCTGACAGTTGATAGAGTTTTCATTCTCCCGTCTTATATATATATATATATTCCTCATCACGTTCTTAGCCTGACAGGGGCCCTGTGTTGCTACTTCGCGTTCAACTATTTTGCTACGCGCACCGTCCACTCCCTGCCGGTCCACTTTTGGCGATTTATATAATGTATAGCAAATAAAACAGGAAGTATGCATTGTATCCTCTCTGTTTTCTTTGCATATAGCTCCTTGCACGGACGTTACCGGGTTTCTAAGCGCATTGTTTGCCAAGGATGACACAGTTAGTTTAGTTGGTTATGTCTGATTCTAACACCAGGCTTCACGGTTGCAGGAGTCTAAGACCACATTCCCGTCTCTTCTAAAACAGAATCACATGTATACAGGACTCATTAAAACAGATATGCAATTCGAGGGGTTGTAAGCAAGTGTTAATACTCTCAACTCGATTGCAAGTATTTTGTCATTTTCACAAAGCCGAAGGGTGATGTTATTAGCCCCTTAATTTGCAAGTTTCCCACAGTAAGTCATTGATGCACTGAGCATTTTGACCTTCAGTACTCCAGTATTGCACTCCCGGATGCGGATCACCTTATTTTACGTAGCCCTGCTATAGCGGAGCAGTCACCCCAACAGCGGCAGCTTTGGATCTTAAAATGAGAGCATGGATCCCGCTGTATAAAAATGGCATACTCTTCTGCCGTCGAGGCGCTGGGTGGTGCATGCAGTTGTGGGACATCGCCGTGTGCCAGCTCTCTATGTCTTTAAATGCTGTTCTGTATTGAAGGAAAGCGCTAAAAAACCTTGACATGGTACTTTTCGACTTTTATTGTAATTATGATACGTGACGTACCTGTAATACACAGAAAGTATGATGGACAGGCCCTGTGAAAGACAAAACATTCTTCATTTTACACACGCAGGAAAACACAGTCTTACGCTCCCATATGTCACCCTCCCCGCATGATCACCAACTGCAACATTCTCTCAAAACAGGCACAGCCTGGGCGTAAGCCGTACATACTCATGTACAAACGCCCCCCCCCCCCCCCCATGGGCATCGACAGAACAAGATTCACTCAGGCTCAGCTTCAGCATGGAAAGCAGCAAACTCCTGGCTCGCACAGGTCCAGAGCAGCCTGGAAGGCAGCAAGCTCCTGGCGTACATACATGTCCAGGGCAGCATGGAAAGTAGTTAGCTCCTAGCACGCAAGCAAGTCCAGGGCAGCAAGGAAAGCAGCTAGCGCGCACAGGTCCAGGGCAGCATGGTAAGTAGCTAGTGCGCACAGGTCCAGGGCAGCATGGAAAGCAGCAAGCTCCTGGCGCGCACAGGTCCAGGGCAGCATGCAAGCCAGGAAGCTCCTGGCGCACACACAGGTCCAGGGCAGCATGAAAAGCAGTGAACTCCTAGCGCACAAGCAGGCCCAGGGCAGCATGGAAAGCAGCTAGCTCTTGGCGTGCACAGGTCCAGAGCAGCCTGGAAGGCAGCGAGCTCCTGGCCCGCAAAGGTCCAGAGCAGCATGGAAGGCAGCAAGCTCCTGGCGTACATACATGTCCAGGGCAGCATGGAAAGTAGTTAGCTCCTAGCACGCAAGCAAGTCCAGGGCAGCAAGGAAAGCAGCTAGCGCGCACAGGTCCAGGGCAGCATGGTAAGTAGCTAGTGCGCACAGGTCCAGGGCAGCATGGAAAGCAGCAAGCTCCTGGCGCGCACAGGTCCAGGGCAGCATGCAAGCCAGCAAGCTCCTGGAGCACACACAGGTCCAGGGCAGCATGAAAAGCAGTGAACTCCTAGCGCACAAGCAGGCCCAGGGCAGCATGGAAAGCAGCTAGCTCTTGGCGTGCACAGGTCCAGAGCAGCCTGGAAGGAAGAGAGCTCCTGGCGCGCACAGGTCCAGAGCAGCATGGAAGGCAGCAGGCTCCTGGCGTACACACAGGTCCAGGGCAGCATGGAAAGCAGTTAGCCCCTAGCATGCAAGCAAGTCCAGGGCAGCATGGAAAGCAGCTAGCACGCACAGGTCCAGGGCAGCATGGAAAGTAGCTAGCACGCGCAGACCCAGGGCAGCATGGAAAGCAGCTAGCTCTTGGCATGCACTGGTCCAGGGCAGCATGGAAAGCAGCGAGCTCCTGGTGCGCACAGGTCCAGGGCAGCATGGAAAGCAGTGAGCTCCTGGCGCGCACAGGTCCAGGGCAGCATGGAAAGCAGTGAGCTCCTGGCATGCACAGGTCCAGAGCAGCATGGAAGACACCGAGCTCTTGGCGCACACACAGGTCCAGGGCAGCATGGAAAGCAATGAGCTTCTGGTGCGCACAGGTCCAGGGCTGCATGGAAAGCAGCGAGCTCCTGGCACACACACGGGTCCAGGGTAGCATGGAAAGCAGCGAGCTCCTGGTGCACACACAGTGCCAGGACAGCATGGAAAGGAGCAAGATCCTGGCACGCACTCAGATCCAGGACAGCATGGAAAGCAGCGAGCTCCTGGCATACACACAGGTCCAGGGTAGCATTGAAAGCAGCGAGCTCCTGGCGCACCACAAGTCCAGGGTAGCATTGAAAGCAGCGAGCTCCTGGTGCACACTTAGGTCCAGGGTAGCATGAAAAGCAGTGAGCTCCTGGTGCGCACACAGATCCAGGACAACATGGAAAGCAGCGAGCTCCTGGCACGCACTCAAATCCAGGACAGCATTGAAAGCAGCAAGCTCCTGGCACGCACTCAGATCCAGGACAGCATGGAAAGCAGCGAGCTCCTGGCACGCACACAGATCCAGGACAGCATAGAAAGCAGCAAGCTGCTGGCACGCACTCAGATCCAGGACAGCATAGAAAGCAGCGAGTACCCAGTGGTTACTGATTGACTTAAGCAACAGCACTCAACACTATGTACTATGGCTTTGAAACATGTATTTTTTTTTTACATAGAAATAAATGACAGCTCAAATTAGTCATACCTCTTATTCTTCCTCTCTACCCCAACCTGCACATCCATCTATTGATATGTTCCTAAGAGGATGTAGGAAAGTAGGATCTGCTTTTATGGTTACCCCCACTTTTGGCATGATGTGATGCTGTTTCTGACTAGTCTGATTGGTATCCTGCTAATCAGGACCCCAGTCTCTGTGCTTTCTCCCCTAAATTGGTTTGGTAAGTACTTAGGTACATCCCAGATTGAACACTGGTGCAACCTTATGAGTCCCTACTATATGGTACTAAGGTACCCAGGGCATAAGTACACCAGGGGTCCCCTATGGGCTGAAGCATGTATTATGCCACCCATGGGAGACCACCCAATTTGTAACTACAGGCCTGCCATTGCCAAAATAACTTCTCCCTGAACAAGAAAAAGGAATATAGGGAGGCTATCGAAATCTACAAGCTCTAAATTAAAAAATCCCAGGCCTCTTACTTTGAGGAAAAAATCTCAGCAGCCAACTCCCCCGTGAAACATTTCGAATTGTGAAGAAATTACTGAGAGCCCCTTCTCTCCCCGATACTCCCTTAGCTACGGAACAAAGTTGCAACAAACTTGCAGAATATTTTCATAACAAAATTCAAACGATCCACAGATTCTTTGCCCCAACCAATAGTTACACTATCCCTCATCCTGAGTATTCCTACACAGGGAGTAAGGAACACTCTCTAAAAACCTTCCCCTTAATGAACTATGAATCACTTCAGACCACCTCTGTACTCGTTAAGAGGGGGTCGCCCAGAGATCCCGCCCCACCTAAGATTTTGAACCAGGTGGCAGAGTCAGTTGGTCCAGTCATTCTGGATTTGATCAACTCCTCCATCTCTGCTGGGGTGGTCCCCCCCTATGGAAAAGAGCCATTGTCAAATCCCTTTTGAAACAAGCATTGGCATAGCCAATAGGTCTCACTTTTGGGACCTTATAAGTGTTTAGTCATGCAACAGTTGATGTTGTTGCACCAAGGATATTGTACTGTATAACTAAACACTTATAAGGTCCCAAAGGCAAGACCTATTGCTATGCCAATGCTTGTTCCTTTAAACTGTGCGTTATTTTATATGTGATCGCTTGAAGGTGAAAGACTGAAAAAGTTACAGATTATTATTTTTTTTTTTGAGCCACACCTTTGACTCCGCTCCCACGATCACTCACCCCACCCCCTATGAGCACAGCATCACAGTTCCCGTACTTTTTTAATGCACTTCGACCACTGACTAGACTCGTGTGATCACACGAGTAATTGCAACTTTCCCCTGCAATAAGAGAAACACAGCTCTTTTCGCTTACAATTTAGACAATTTCCATGGCACTTTCGCTTTCCCTGATAGGAGACCCTGATGGACTGACTAAAATAACAGAGGGGCAGAAATGGGGATACAGCACCCGTTCGAGTGTGGGGGTCTTCTTGTGGCACTGAAAGAGGGTCTGGGTTCGGGTGATCTCCTGGGCCAATAAATACACGCCACTCACGCCACAGATTGTACTGCCATCTACCAAAATTCCTTGAGGTTCTTTCCTTTAGAGTAAACTTTAAATAACCAATATCGCTATGTAATAACAATAACAACACCTTTTTATAAAGCAGTTTAATAGTTCTCAATGTTGTTACCCTCAAAGGGTGGAAGGCTGAGTCAGCCTTCCACCTACTGCTCACACCAAATGTCAGCAGTGAGCGTTCAATCAGCAAGTCATCTTGCATCTTTCCTTTAATCCGCCTTTAATATGACACAAAATAATAGAGCAAAGTAGAACAGAATTAAAAACGTTTGTACGATGCTTTTATAAAGTCTGACCCTCTGACAGCAAAAGCCATCTTCCTAGAGTGTCCAAACAATAGAGTCAACATGTTAGAAAACTAGTCAATAGAACACATGTTTACGGTTAAGAAGCGAAAGGACAGCCAGGCCTTTCCATCTACTTGTTAGAGTGAGGACACCGGGTTGTATTCTAAGGTGTGCATATTACATAAATGGCGTGTATATCATGTAACTGTCTCCGAGAGCCGCAGAACTTAATATTAAGTTGCAGCTTGACAAAACTTCTGACATGCATCACTTGTATCTGTGTCTATCAAGCGCTTTACACAATGTCATTTAGAAAATAAATATAATACGCTCCAAAGTTAAAGCATTTTAAAGGACAGTAGAATTTATTACCAGAGTGTTTGACGAATTCTTGTAAAATGAGAGAGTAGCTGGTAATTTCGTCTCAGTGAACACTCCGCAAGCTTGGCTGTGCAGTAAGCCCATACAAAAGTAAGAAGAAGCCCAACAGAGTCACACAACATGAAACACAGATGACATCACCGAAAAAAATAACCATGTGCCAAAAAGGGCGCTTTGGAGGATAGCAGGCACAGAGCGGGGTCTATACAGCCGAAGCCCTCCTCCGCACATGTAAACCGGATGTTGTCATGCGATGTCACACTGCGGTGCCAGCATGTGGGTTGAACCGGCCCGAGTCAGCCTGGACCTCGCCCTCGACTGCAGCCCTGATGAAAGCGCCCTGATGAAAGCGCCGAGTAGCTGTACTCCTTCCGACCCCGAACCTCGTTCGAATGATGCAAAAATAACATCACAACTCGGAGATAAATGCGCTCCTTTGACAGTGTCAACTACCCTGTAAGTCCCCGGGAATTGGTTTGATCATGAAGCATGCCGGTGTTCCTTGTGAGAAGATTGTGCTTTACATTCTGTGTCTCGTTCTCTACAAATGCAGGTGCCTCCTCCTTTATATATTCGCGTCTGTGTTTTTGAGAGAAAGGAAATTCCAATTATTGTGGATTCTAATTTCTCAAAAGTGGGAGAATGGTTGGCAAGTAGTCAAGTAGTTGCTTCGAACCAATCGGCTAGAAAGTACATACTGGCGCGGCCGTGAAAGTAATGGCCTGAAGATCCGCCATTTTTGTGAATAAGTAGGTAACAAAAACCTGCCCGAAAGCTGTGTGTGTCAGTACAAGTACTCACCATGCAGGAAGAAAGGCAAGAGAAGCCCAGGAGTTGTGTACAAAATGAGTACTCCCCATGCAGGAAGAAAAGCAAGAGAAGCCCGGGAGTTGTGTGCGAAAGTGAAAGTGATCGCGAGCGCGATGCACTTAATGAGGTCAGCAGAGTGAGGAGATCTGTGGTAGGGGAGGGAATTGAAGCAAGCAAGGCGGAGAGAGGCACGCAAAGCGCGCGCCCGCGCACATGCACTCAAGCTTTAGGCCGGTATCTCGTAGCTTTTTTTTTACCCATTTACTAAAAGTCGAGCAAGCAGCGCATGCGCTGCTCTAGGCTCGACCTAATAATAGCCTGGACCCAGACTGTCTGGGCAACTACCGACCTATCTCGCTCCTCCCAGGAATTAGCAAAATACTGGAAAAGCATGTAAATTCGGCGCTTTCTGCTCATCTAATAATTTTCTCCATCCCTCTCAAACTGGCTTTTGCCCCCACTATGGTACAGAAACGGCTCTATTAGCAGTCATGGAAGAATCCAGAAAGATTTTCGTTGCAGGAAGCTCCTCTGCCATGATTCTTTTAGATCTCAGCTCGGACTTTGACACGGTCAACCACCTAATTCTGGTCCAACGACTTAGAAATCTGTGTGTGTCCGGAGTAGCCTTAACCTAGCTGCAATCCTTTCTGGAGGGAAGATCTTTCCAGGTGTTTGAGGGTGAGGCCACCTCGAAATCCTGGCCCCTCCACTGCGGGGTTCCTCAGGGATCTTCCCTGAGCCCCACGCTTTTTAACACCTACGTGGCACCTCTTGCGGACATAGTCCTTACCAATGGGGTGAACATTGTGACCTATGCTGATGACACCTAACTGGCTGTTGCGCTTAACCACTCAGACAGGGCCTACACCTGCCTCTGTACCTGCCTTGAAGGTGTAGCCAAGTGAATGAAACACTCTTATCTAAAATTAAATGGCGAGAAAACTGAGCTCATGCTCCTTGGTAACCCTTCTCTTCTTAAGGCAGACATTATGTGGCCAGCCTCGATGGGCTCAGCACCTGTCCCCAATGCAGAGATAAAAAACCTGGGCTTCTGGCTGGATTCAGACCTTAGCTTTAAAGTCCAGGCCAGAAAGGTGGTGGCCTCTTGCTTTGGATGCTGCGTAAAGTGCTTCCTCTGCTCCCCTTTCAGGCAAGAAAGCTCATGGTTCAGGCTCTTATTCTTTCACACCTGGACTACGGCAATGCCCTATACTCTGGAACCCTGAGTTTGGTCCTTGCCAAACTTCAAACAGTACAGAACTGCGCCGCAAGGATCCTCATGGGGATTCAGAGCAGGCAGTCTGCAAAACCCGCCATGAAAGCTCTCCATTGGCTCCCCGTCCGGAAGAGAGTCTACTTTAAGACCTTATGCATTACCCACAAGCTGATAGGAGGGAAAGGACCAGATATTCTCTCCTCTATGGTCAAGCCCCATCGAGCTAATAGGCGACGGCTCTCAGATGAGCAATACCTGGCAGTCGTCCCCAGAATTAATAGAGTTAGAAGTGGTGGCCGGCTATTCTCATATAATGCTGCCAAACTATGGAACTCCCTTTCTCTTCAGCTACGAAGGGAACCCAATCACCTGGCCTTCCGTAAGCTGCTGAAAACCTGGCTCTTTCATAAGTGATTCTTTGAAGCTACAGTTATTCCCCATTGCTGGGATGGCTACGGGTAGCTATGCGATCTATAAATGCTGCTTAATTAATTAATTAATTCATTCATTCATTCATTCATTCATTGCAGCCTGTGAAGCTGGTGTTAGCACCCCTTACGAAAGATATAGCTGTTGCTATATTTAAGATCGGTGCACAGACATAATATCGACTCCAAAATATCGACTGGAAAGAATATCGAGTTGTAAATATCGTTTGGAGAAAATATCGACTAGACAGAATATCGACAGTCAAAATATCGTTTTTAAGGTAAGTGAAGTAATATCGACTGTAAATAATATAGACAGTGAAAATATCCAAGTATATAATCTAGATAGTAAAAAATATAGTTTTTTAAATAATATTTAATTATTTATAGTGTTTTATGTTATATTATATGTGAAAAGTGTCATTTTTTTTAATTATTATTTTTAATTAATAATTTTTTAAAATTATTGTGTAATTTTATTCTGTAGCGGGTTGTGGGTTTATAGGGGAATAGGGTGGGAAGTAATTTAATTATAATAAATTAAATATGTAAATTTATTAATTGGTAGTAATAATTAATTAATTGGTAATTAAATAATATATGTTAATTATTTACAATTAAATTGGTAATTAATTTAATTTAATTGATTAATTGCTAATTATGTAAATTAAAATAATGTATTTTCTGTAGCGGGTTGTGGGTTTATAGGGGAATAGGGTGGGAAGTAATTTAATTATAATTAATTAAATATGTAAATTTAATAATTGGTAGTAATATTTAAATAATTGTAAATTAAAAAATATTTTTTAATTAATTAAAATGTAATTGGTAATTACTTTAATTTAATTGATTAATTGCTAATTATGTTAAATTAAAGGGGTATTTTTAGGGTTCAGGGTCAGTTTTCAGTTTTTGGGCAAAGGGGTATTTTTAGGGTTCAGGGTCAGTTTTCAGATTTTTGGGTAAAGGGGTATTTTTAGGGTTCAGGGTCAGTTTTCAGTTTTTGGGTAAAGGGGTATTTTTAGGGTTCAGGGTCAGTTTTCAGTTTTTGGGCAAAGGGGTATTTTTAGGGTTCAGGGTCAGTTTTCAGTTTTTGGGCAAAGGGGTATTTTTAGGGTTCAGGGTCAGTTTTCAGTTTTTGGGCAAAGGGGTATTTTTAGGGTTCAGGGTCAGTTTTCAGTTTTTGGGCAAAGGGGTATTTTTAGGGTTCAGGGTCAGTTTTCAGTTTTTGGGTAAAGGGGTATTTTTAGGGTTCAGGGTCAGTTTTCAGTTTTTGGGCAAAGGGGTATTTTTAGGGTTCAGGGTCAGTTTTCAGTTTTTGGGTAAAGGGGTATTTTTAGGGTTCAGGGTCAGTTTTCAGTTTTTGGGTAAAGGGGTATTTTTAGGGTTCAGGGTCAGTTTTCAGTTTTTGGGTAAAGGGGTATTTTTAGGGTTCAGGGTCAGTTTTCAGTTTTTGGGTAAAGGGGTATTTTTAGGGTTCAGGGTCAGTTTTGGGTTTTTGGGGTACATATACAATATTGCCTATTATTTAATTAAATTTTGTTACTATATATATATGTTTTAAGAAATATGATGACATTTTTTTTATTTTTTTACTTTCATTAATTATTTAATTATTAAAAGTTATTTTAAGTATTGTTAATTATATTTTAGTAATTAATTTTTTATATTAATGTAATTAAACATTGTTTTTAGTAAAGTCGATATTTTTTACAACGATATTTTTGTAAACTATATTTTGTACTCGATATTTTTGTACTTACCTGTTTGTAGATTGGAACTCGATATTTTGACTGTCGATATTTTCTCAACGATATTTTGGGTAGTCGATATTCTTTCAGTCGATATTCTGTCAGTGATCCTTTAAGATCACTGCACTTAAAACCTAAAAGTAACCCCTGCAGCAGGCCTTTGCAATCTTGAAGGCAGGATGCTTGGCTCTAAGCATGAGAGTGACCCTTCATGAGCAGAACACCGGAACAACCTACGGAGTCCATTCTCCCGAGTTGTAAGTGAGGCAGCATCATGACTTATAGAGGGGCACCGCGTCATTACCCGGTGACCATCTCAAAACTGGCTGCAATAAATCCTATCATGTTTGGTATCAAACATGTTGGAATCATACTCCCACACCTTAAATGGCATTGGAGGTATAATTCCAAGCACTGGAAAGGCCCTCCGTCAGGCCCTCAATACTCCCGGTACCAGTGTTCCAGGGCTGCTGCCTGCCAGATACACGTTTCTGCCCTCCTGCTGCTGAGCCAAGCACGGGCAGGTGAAGGCAGAACAATAGGTATCCTTTTACAGCGAGCTGTGACCACCTCCCAGACAGGATTTAGTGTATTGGGGCAAGGTGGGAGCGCTTGCCAGCGCCACATAGTCTGTTTGCAGGGCACACTTGATGCCCTCCATGCATAGTCCAATTCAAGCCAGTTCAGGGAGCCGTTGGCTCTTGTTCTGGCGTGAAACTTGTCAAAGAACAGGGGATCATCCTCCCCTTGACCAGCCCCTCCTTTGGGAGGGACCCCTGAATCGTCCCAACCCTTTCCTTAGGGTATTTAAGGGCTTACTTGTGGGTGAGTCCCTAGATTCATTGTGGAACAAGATTAATTTCTGACACCACTTCATCTTCGATCTTCTGGGCACTCTGGACTTCGCTGGACTTAGCTCTGGGCATCAAGGCTTCAACTAAGAAGACTCCTGCTACTCCTGATCATGTCGCCTTGCGCATCTGCTGCAACGTCCGTGCCTGTGCACCATACAGGAACATCCCAAGACCTGTGGCGGCATCCAAGACACCTGAAGGAATCTCTCTTGAAGTGAAGGAGTCACTTCCCTGCATCTGCAGGCACCGCAACTAAGCTGACTGGTCTGTTGATCCTGTGCTCCCACAGAATCTGAAAGGCTCAGCAACACAGGTGGTAGTTCTTCACATCCCTAGAGGCCTGCCCTGTCCTCTCACCAAGTTTGAGGCAAGTATCCCTCATCTGAGCTGCAGTACTCCTGTGCACTGCGTTGACTTGCAGTTGCAAAGGCTTGTTGGCTTCCTTCCACCAAAATATTCGGGCTACAAGTAGCCCCAACCTCCAGCATCTCTAGTGACCAAGATCTTCATCCTCACCACATCTCTTGCAGCGTGGGCTTGCATCTTTAGTGAACCGCTCGAGATTCTCTTGCGACTCCAGTGCCTCCAGCCTGTGGGTCCTCTTGAGGGTCATCTTCATATTCTCTGGGCTTCCCTGATTGCTCGGGCCTGCCCTTACTCCCCTGCTTGTGGTGAGTCTCCTGGACGTTGCTGGTCCCGAGATTGCACCATTCTTCACATCCATGTTGGCTACAGTTGCCAAGGCTTGTTGGTGCTCTCGCCGGACACCGACCCTTCAACTCTCGACTTCCGATGTGGGACAGCTCGTGTACAGCTCCTGGTCTTCCACAGCATCACCTGGCCCACACAGCTGCATTTTTAAGGTCACCGTCAGCTCCCCTGCAGCACCGACATCGGTGGGCATTTGTCTTCCGTGCCTCCTGGTCACTCCTGAGTGGCATAGCCTCTGTCCCCACTGCTTGCAGGTTCTTCACAGCTTGAATCCACCTTTGGGTTCCACCGGACACTTTCACCTTCTCCAGCAGCAGCATCTTTCTGAAGTCCGCCATTGGAATTGACGGCGGTTTCCAACGCCACTTCACACCTAGGCACGCGGCATCCATTGTGTAGTTATCCTGGTTCCTAGGGTATCCGCGGGTGGAGTGACTCTCCAACCTTCTGTCTTCCATGGGGTTTCTTCAGAGTCCGCTAGGAAGAGTCCCTCTTCTTTAAAATTGCAACCGCAACTTATCTGTTGACTTGTAATGATCACGCGATCGTGTTCCCACTTAGCACAAGACCTCTGTGGGGCTCCTTGTTACTTACCTTGGGTGGCTCCTTGGATCCCTGACAATTCTATGTCTTCTGGGTACTGTCTTGACTAGAGTCGTGGTTCCCATTCACTAATTTAGTATATGGTTTGGTCCCCCCTGGTAACCACTGTGTATCACGTGCTTCTCACCTGTTTCTATTAAAAGTATTGTGTGCATTGTGTGTATCTCCGGCTAGGAGATACCTGTATGTGTTAGTGAGTGTAATATAATAAATACATATTTTTATAAATACACTGTGTGGTTCGTTATCACTTAATCTATATCAATAGGATTATGTTCTGGTAAAAGAAACTGCTTTATCCTCCTTCTGGAACAAGCCCGAAGGCTGCTCTCCACAGCTTCCACCTTGAGAGCTTTCTAAGGGTGTCTAAGACCACAAAAATCACCATTAGGGTTGGCTGGATTGGTGCAGGGTGCCCACTTCATAAGTGTGCATCATATACCAAGCTAGCTTCTCACATTGCACACTATATAAATCCCTTTAAAACCATACAAACAAAGTGCTCCTAGAGAGTTCTTGGCATAGATATATGAATCTAAAGATAATTACAGCTCTTGGGGGGGGGCAGTCTTATCCCGCTCCCAAAGGTAATGAGGGCAAAAACCATTCTATCCTTGGCTTATAGTATCAAAATCTTGCTGAGAAGAGATAGCAAGCTTGTAAATAGGCTGGTCACCAAGATTGATAAGACTGCTCGTTGACTGCTGAGATCCTCCTTAGCTGCTCAGATCTAGCTGGAATTCGGTCTTCTCGACCAGCGGGTGGCCAGGGCAGGTTTGTTCCTAAATCTCTGCCACCGTTTGGCTTACCAGGAGAGGAAGCTTAGAGGCCCTACTGTGGGATGAAATTGAATCTGCTGGCCGCAGAAAAACCCACTCTGAGGATTGCTGCAGCATCTTGAATATCATAGTGCTCTGGGCTCTACCCTTGAGTCACAATGCCTTGAAGCAATGCATTGAAGAGCGAGTTCGCTCTCTCTCCCTCATTTCAGACTGACATGGATGACCAAGCAAAGCACAGGCACGCGTGGACTATCATCAATTCCTACCAACGAAGGCGATTTCAACCTTACCTGGAGTGCACATACTCAAAGTATAAAAAATCAAGATTTATGTCCCTCAGACTCGGGGAATGGTCGTTCTTGTACCACAGAGCCAAGTGGTACTGAACTTCAGAATCAACAACATGTAGGGGCTGTGGAATGTAAGACAAATCTTTTCAACACGTCGTTCGTAGCTGCCCAGCCATGCTTGAGGAACAGAAAATACTCCTGTAGTCGGAATGGAATACATTGGGCACGCGTTCGTGCAGGCCGGCAATCATTAATGCTCTCAACTCTGACAATGCCACTCTGATCATCTTGCTGGTTACGTTTGAGGCGCTAGTGGTTATGAAGCTCTGCCTGGGGGCATCAACGTGTGGTGCAACCCCTGCCGCCAGCCGAAGGATTGCCCACTAGCACCACAGGCCATAAAGGCAAACATTCTCATTGAATGATCTCAAGTTTAAGGAAGCTCAGTGTGCTACATCGGAACTCCAAAAATTATTTCTAAATCAACATCACCATTTCCCTGAAATATCCGGACAGGCATTCATTCACCAGTGGGGCCCATAACACTGCACACTTTCTCTGTTCATTTAATTCGAATTCAGGGATTGGTGAAATACAAAGGAGTCAATGCTGTAACATTGGCGGAGTGTCTAAACCTAATCAACTAGTTATTATTTACACCTGCAGTTCTAATGTTTTACCATGGTTTTCAACAAATATTAATTTTATTCAGACACTCCACCATAGTGACAATGGATATGCTAGAAAGAAAATCAGGCATAGGAAAAACTACAAGACCAGCTTTTAATTTTTCATTTTGCTAATTTTTATTAAAAGCAAACTTTTAGTATGTCTGACATTTAGGCATTAATTCATTCTTTATTCAGTAAAATCTTAAACTTTATTTCAGAATGATCATTTTATTTTAAAGCTCGGAAAATAGATATTTATTTTAAAAATCAGTGAAAATTTAGCAAAGAACAGATAGTTCGAATTTCATTCTCCCCTAACCTCCGTGACTAACACCCTCATCTTATCCTTCAGTCCTGCAAAGAAAACAAGAAATAATTCAAAGAGTCTTACATCCAAGATTCGATCTGCAATCCGACATCACTTCGAGATGAAATCGAAAGGAGCGATGCTTCTAAGCAAAATCAAGGTTTTTTTATACACTAATTTCCTAACTTAATCTATCTAAAAAGTATCTATCAACACCAACTCGCGTTCTGATTGGACAAATTTGGGGTTGATGAGCATTTCCTCATCATTACAGCATCATATTCACGGTGAATCAGCATTTTAATTATAGAGTATTGTTCATGACAGTCTTTGGACTAGTCACATCCTCGACTGGCAACTTTACTGTTCTTTCTCATGTTCAGAACACTCGAATGTCCATGTTTTGGCCAGCATCCTGACTTCCAGGGCACAGTAGCCTTGAACTTCCCATCCGAGCACAGGCCGTTCACTCTCACTTGCAGGCTTTGGGCGTGCATGCGCAGTCCAGCACTTGCTCGCAGTTTACCAGAGCAGCCATGTTTTCACTAGGCCTCAGAGGCCACTTTTGGAACTATCATAGAAACAAACACAAATTCATGTTAAATATGGAACTAAAGCCCTTCTGTTTACCTCCCACCATACTAATGTTCCCCCATTTGTTATTACCTAGCAAATAAGCCACATAAATGCGTTTCATACTTACATATCCGATGACTTTCTGACACAACAACGTATACAATAAGCATATTCATGCTGCGTTTAATTATATTTAAGCTGTGCATTAGTTCCCATCACAATAACAATACAACTTAGTTAATTATATTGCTTCATGCAGGCAAAATTAGTATTCCCACGTGTGCATTTGTGTGCATCTTATACTATTGTTGATTATTTCACCACAACACACCATTTAGTAAATGTTAACATTATGGAATATTGACTTTACAAGGGGTACACAAAATTTTGTTTTGCCACCTTGCTCCATCAATTCCCTCATCTGGTGATTTTATCACCAAACATCTCTCAAAATTTTGAAAAATTTAGCAGAACATGTTTCGAATTCTTCATATTAGTACAATCAACACTCTAGTATCTTTCTCCTTTGTTTCTTTAAAAATCTCTCTAATTTCTTCCATTTCTATCTCATTCTTTTCTCTTTCCCTTGCATTTCGTTCTTGAATTGTCTTCTTTATTGCCTTTCTAAAATCTCTCCTACCTTTGCATATACAGGATAATCTTATCAGAAAAATCCCTATCACTAACATGTTATTGGAATTAGTATTTTACCTATAATTGATCTACCTATTTCTTGGAACCAATACTTAATTGCTGAAAAACTTTTACCCAACTTTTCGAGACCACCTTCAACCTCCAGTGGTTCAATTTCTCTATGTAAATCTGTAATATTTGTAATATACTTCTCAAGATTTTGACTTTTTTCTGGAATATAAATACAACAATGTTGCACTTTTAAAATTCCACAGACTCCTCCCTCTTTTGCTATAATTATATTCAAGGGCAAGTCGATTTTACATTACCATAGCTCTCATAGCAACCATTTCAGTATCAACCATCAGGAATCCTCCTGCGGTGTCTGTTGACAGACGATCAACTATTGTAGACAATTTTCTGATTCTATTTGCATTAAATGTAATTACCACTGCTGGTATCAGTCCTCCGAAGACATCACCTATTATTTCCATTACACTCTCTCTTCTTTTTCGACTTAAGACATTGCCTATCTCATGCTTTCCATTAGTACCTCTATCTACATGAAAAATTTTAGGAAAGACCAAACCCACATAACAGGTCCCATACCAATGGTCAGGTAACCTATAGTAAGCTCTATTCCCACAGATGAATTATATACCCGGAAAAACAGGATCATCTCCTCCTTTAAATCCCCAGCCCCCTATAATTCTATAGGTGTCTTTACATTGACTCGCAACCACAAAATAATTATCATACATAGTATTGTCTCTTCTAATACAAAATTTTCCTAACATTGGAGTATATATGTTTATAGCCACATTCACATTTTTATCATCAAGATTCTCATCATTAAATGTCCAGTATTTAGATTACGCATGTTTTATTTTCTCACTTCGTTTGTAAGCAACCCTTCTTTCTTCAACCATATTCAAAAATGTTTTCTCTTCAACTCTCATTTTACATGTCAAATTATTATTAAAAGCATATTCATGTGTCAATTCATCTAATTCTAAGAAATACTCTCCCATCTCTTTGGCAGGTTTCCTTTTATTCAATGCACTGTCAATTTTTAATTTTGCAAAAATTTCATCTACATTGGAATTATGATATTCCAATTTCCCAGTCTGATAAAGCAAGCTTGCAATTACACTACAAGTCACTCCATATGTGAGAGGAAGGTGGTGATAGGTCACCCCCTCTGACACTGATGCTGGCAATTTTACACAAACATAACAATCATCAACATTCATAGTTTTAATATACTCAAGTAATAACTTTGAAAATGTATTCTTTGTGTAGTCACTGATACTTATCCTAATGCACCTCTGGTTTGTACACATGAATCTCATGAACTTTTTCTTTCTCACTTGGCTTATTTAAACTCACATTTGGTTTCAATTTCGTTAAACTATCTTGGAAAGGAATAACAATAGCTAAAATTACCCATAATATTATCAATAATCCTATGCATATAGAGCAGCATCTACACCATTTTCTAAAAATAGAACATTTTGTTTTATGATTACTGATAGCCATTTTTCTCTAACACGATTTCTTCGACCTAGTGTCACCTATGAGTTATACACCACTCAATTCACTAACAGGTTTTCTTCGACCTTATGTCAATTCTATTCTAAATCATACTATGGTTAGTTTTTCTAACAGGTTTTCTTTGACCGTATCTCAACTCCGACCTCTTCTATATTTACAATATCCGTCACATAGGATTTCAGAATTTTTACTTATCATATACTTTGAGCACCTATCTCTTTTTCCTAAGATGACTTCTTTGCTCACTTTTCCCAATCATCTTTGGGTAGTACAGGTTTTCTTGGCTGCTATTAACTTCAACAATGGGTGGTAGGACAATATATGTCCACTCAGGTGATTTATACTTCTGGTTTGGTCGCCTTACTCTTTTTGGTCTTTGGACCATTTTTTTTTCTTTCCCACTGTTTCTTTCTGGCTAGTGATCTCATTTACTTGCTCTTCTGGCTCATTTGCTCTGTTCACTAGTTTAAATTTCAATCCACCAGTTTCTTTAGGCCAATTATCTCCTTTACAGATTTTCTTAGTCTTTGGCTCTACTGTGTTATGCTCCACTCTCCAAGCTATTTTCCTTGGGCTTTTTTTTAATGCAGTTTCATCTGCACTGTCATTGGTTACACATTCAGTATCCTCAACTGTATCATTGATTATAATTTTCACAATGTCTTTGTCTTCATCAGACTCAACTTTCTTTTCTGTTACTCTGTTAGGAACACCTTTATAACTGGTATTTGGAATCTCATCCTTATCTTGAGTTACTTCCTCTTCCCCAGTCTCAGGATTTCCGTTCCTGCTTTCAGAGTTTTCAGATTGCTCTTCAGTTTTCTCCTCTTCAACAATTTTGTCTTCACTTCCTTCTGCTTCTTTACTGGTGTCTGTCTTTACCAATTCTCGATCTTCAGATTGATCTTCAGAATCTGGTATCTCCACAACCTCCCTTTCGACTTCACTTTCAGACGCGGAACTGGCTACTGATACTTCCAGATGTCGACATTCCTGTCGATCTTCAGTTTCTGGAGTTCTTTCTGGTTCAGCTTCAGAATCAGAGTCAGTTGTACTTTCACGTCGTACGGGTATTCAGGTGCAGGCACACGAATGGTGTGGCTCACATGCACCTACCTCTTCAGTCCAGCACACTTGACTGCAGTAGTACTGACCAAAATAACCTGCCGTTGTTCCTGCCACCGAGGTACCAAGCAATTTCTTCTGCGATGCACTTTCACTCGAACCCAGTCTCCAGGGACTAGATCATGAGCTGGATTTTTCTCTTTGGAATTTGACTCAGTTCCCACCTGGTGGAGCACAGAAGTTACCACATCAGACAGATTTTTTCAGTAATCCAGTATGATGTCTTCATTAATTGTCAACAACTTATCAACAGGTACATAGGCCTGCCTCATCACCCTGCCCATCAAAATCTCATGTGGACTTAGTCCAGTTTTCTTGTCAGGAATACTTCTTAATGTCATCAGGACATGCGGCAAAGCATCTGTTCTTAATTGTTCCATTCACCTGCTCCACTACGCCTGAAGCCTCAGGTCTGTAAGTACAATGCAGCTTCTGGTGAATGTCCAGAGCTTCACAGATCATTTGCATGAGCTCGTTTTGGAAATGAGGTCCACGGTCTGACTCAATCGTCACTGGGAAACCGAAACGCAGTATTATCTCACATAAAAACAGTTTAGCAACAGTCAACCCATCGTTCCTTCTCGTGGGGAAAGCTTCCACCCATCGGGAGAACAAACAGATTATTACAAGAATATACCTAAGCCTGTTGCATGGGGGCAATTCCACAAAATCCATCTTAACCCCTGTAAATGGACCACCCTCCCGTCCTATGGTTCCCAAACTAACAACAGTTCTCCTGTTTGGATTGAATTGCTGTCATACTAAACACCTTTGGCACAAGCTTTCAGCAATCATCCTGAACTTGGGATTCTACCAAGTCTGTCTAAAGAGACGAATCATGGCATCTCTACCAATGTGGGCCTGACCATGGTACATTCGGGCCACGTCTGAGATCATGCTATCGGGCATTACTGGTCTTTCATCTTTATATACCCAAATTTCATCTTCCTCTCTTTGTCTGCATCCTGCTTTTAGCCAAATATATTTTTCTTCTGCTTCTGCTTCTTCCTGTATCTGTTTCACTTCCTGCCAAGTCTCAACTACAGTGGTTAGCATTAAAGGACTCAGAACATGTTCTATAAGCTTTTCTCGATTGATTGAAATTTGATTTTTCGCACAATGCTTTGCAATTGCATCCACATAATTATTTCCACGGGTAATGTAATCCTCACTCTTTTTATGGGCTGAACATTTTACAACAGCTATTTTCTCAGGCAAATGAATTACATCTATTAGTGTTTTTACAAATTCAGCATTCCGGATAGGTGTTCCTGCAGAAGTTAAATAACCTCTTTGGGACCAAAGCTGTCCATAATCATGAACAACTCCGTAACCATATTGACTATCAGTCACTATGGTTACCCTCACCTCTTTTCCCAATTCACATGCTCGTATCAAAGCAATCAGCTCCGCTACTTGAGCAGAATGAATTCCTTTCAGACAAGATGCTTCCAACACTTCTGCCACAGTACAAACTGCATAAGCAGCACTTAGAATACCACTCTCGTTCTCAGGCATGATCCATCCACAAACCTCACAAAATCTGATTCAGGCAAAGGTTCATCTCTGATATCTGGTCTGGGTTTTGTGCAGTATTCAAGAACATCCAAACATTTGTGATCAAGCTCACCTTTCACTTCTGCCTCAATGGTGTCAGGTAGCAATTTAGAGGGGTCAACGTTTACACACCTGGTAATTGTTACATTTCAGCTCCCAAAATTATTTTCTCATATCGGGTCATTCTGCTATTGGTTATATACTGTGTTTTGGCTCTAGTGAGGAGAATCTCCACAGAATGAGGTACATACACCCTCACAGGAAATCCCAGCACTATTACTTCACTTTGCTCCAAACTTACACTAGTAGCTGCTACTGCTTTCAGACAACCTGGCAAAGCTTTCGCAACAGGGTCTAAAACAGCTGAGAAATACGCAATTGGTTTTCTCAGTTTTCCATGTCTCTGAACCAACACTGACAATGCACATCCTTCTCACTCACTGCAGTACAGTTCAAATTCCTTCTCATAATCAGGCATTCCTAAAGCCGGTGCTTCACACAGTTTAGTTTTCAGCTGTTCAAATGCTTCCATTTCTGTTTTGGTCAAAACAATGGGGTCTCTGATATCTGCTTTTGTCAGTCTCTGTAATGGTTTTGCAATCAATGAGAATCCACTGTCTACAATAACCTACCATTCCCAAGAACATTCTCACCTGTCTTTGAGTTTTAGGTGGCTGCATTCCTTGTATCATTTTGGTTCTTTCTATTGTGACTTGTCTGATTCCATTAGCAATCTTGTGACCTAAATATTGTACTTCATTTTGACAAAACTGAAAATTTGATGGAGACATTTTATGTCCCTCCTCTGCCAAATGATTCAACAATGCTACAGTGTCAGTTACACACGCATCCTTTATTTTCGATGCAACCAAAAGATCATCAATGTTTTGTGCTAACACAGACTCTCCAGGCATACTCAGGTTTTCTAATGATTTCTTTAGCAGCTGATTAAAAATCGATGGACTCTCAGTGTACCCTTGTGGAATTCTACACCATGCTAAGGTACGATTCTGGAATCGGAACGCAAACATTTGTTGGCTTTCTGGGTGCAATGGAACAGTAAAGAACGCATTGCACAGGTCAATCACAGTGTACCATTCTGCATCATGGGGAATTTGGTACAGAATCACTGCTGGAATCGAAACAATCGGACAACATGGGACAGCAATTTCATTAACCTTTCATACGGTCTTGCACAATTCTAAATGTTCCGTTAGGCTTTTTCAATCCCATGATTGGTGAATTACAAGGACTGCTTTCTATTTCTCTCAGTATTCCCTGCTCAATCAAAGTTCAAAGTTCAAAATACTTTATTCGGTTTATACAGAAAACCATAAAAGTAAACATATCACGATAAAAGAAAAGAGACATTCAGAGTACAATGTGAATTAATTTTCAGAAACAATACATTATCAATTAAAAAAGAGATACATTACGAAAAATAAAATTTTAAAACTACAGGGATTTGTCTAATTTAAGAGCCCATAAATCAGTTATTTAACAGTATCCTTGGTATCGTCTCCAACTATTTAATTAATTCCCTCATTCTCATAGCTGTATTCAAGAAAGTGGCAACATTAAAAATTTCCCATGTGTTGGACAACAATTGGAGATATAAAAGCGCAGGTTTCACTTGTTTAAACCCCTTGTCCTTTAACAATGGTACAATACATTTTTTCCGTATCTCCCTGAGGTGCCCACAAAAGAACATAAAGTGGGCCGTGTCCATTATTGAGAAACCGTCGCAGGTACATACTTTCAGGTCTATCTCCCTAGTCCAACATGTCCTCCCAGAGATAAGTAGATGAATCTTATTTAATCTGAACTAAGATATCTATGGTTGGCATTGTTGACAACTCTCAGATATAATTCTAAATCGTCATCCGATGTAACAACCAACTGATGGGATCTCACAGATGGCTTGATCAACTCCAAACCCTCTCTATTTATCCCTCTGTGCATTTTAAAGTTGGTCTTAACCCATTTTATATCTGCTTTAACCAGTTTAGATGGTTCCTCAAAAAGTTCCAGGCGTCCTAATGAGACTGCAATTTTTTTCACATAGCTTAACCATGGAATAGAGTCCCAGTGTGCTAGTCTGAGGCAATCCTTCAAGATCTCATGATTTACCTCAACCTCTTGGTTTAACCATACCGAGATCCACTTCAAAAGGGGGGCAATAGCAATTCGATCTTCTAGATAGCCCACTCCACACTCTTGGTGGACAATAAAACATGGTGTCGATTGGGGGACTGAGAGGATAGACTTTAAAAATTTGTCCTCTGCCACTTGTAGCTGCTTGACATTCTTGAATCCCCATAAGTCTGCACCATACATTGCGATAGAGACGCATTTGGCGTCATAAACTTTTAATACTGCTTCCAATGGTTTTACTCCCAGTTTACGAGAAAAGCTCAAAACAGCCGAAATAGATCTTACGAATGCGTTTCTCTTCTCCACTAATTGGGGGAGCCAGGTGGATTTTTCATAAAAGACTACCCCTAAATATGGGAATTTGGATACCCTGGATAGCCTATTTCCATTGCAATGTAAGGTCATCAGCTTCCTTTGCCTGCCCCTCGTGCCCAGGGCCATGACATGGGATTTAGTATAATTGACACCAAGGTCCAAAGCGGACATAAACTCATAAAATGAGTTTAAAAGACTTTGTAAACCCACTGGTGTGCACGATATAAGAGCGGCATCATCTGCATATAACAGAGCGGACAATAAAAACGTGCCTGCCTTTGGAATATCTTTACAGGCTATTCCCAGAACGCTTGCTAGTTCATTAATATATAAAGTAAATAATATTGGGGCTAGTATACAACCTTGCCTGACCCCATTAGATATTCCAATTTCACCTGTCCTATTCCCCTTCCGATCGTATCTCACTGTAGCAGTGAGATCCCGATGGAGATCAGCAAGAAAGTATACTATGTTCTCATCGATGCCCATTTTGAGAAGTAATTCCCAAAGCTTGGCCCTGTTTACTCGATCAAAAGCCGAGGACAGGTCCATAAAGGCTATATACAGGCATCCTGGCTTTGCTAAGGTATACTTTCCGATTAACAATTGAAGGTTAAGGCTCTGGTCAATGGTACTATGTCCCTTTCTAAACCCGTACTGTACGGGAGCGAGGGTGTTTGTCTCCTCGAGCCAATCGGATAATTTAGATAATACCACCCTACCAAGTACCTTTACTGCAGTATCTATAAGGGAGATTGGGCGGTAATTACTTGGCTCTCCTCTGTTACCTTTTTTAAAAATAGGGACAATTACCGACTGCGACCAGGTCTTGGGAATCCCTGTTGTTGGAATTCTATTAAAAATATTGGTTAAAACTTTAGACCATGTCTCTATATCAGATAAAAAAAGGTCTGCTGGCACACCATCAGGGCCAGGGGCCTTATTACTGGTCATTTTATTGATAGCTTCGACCACCTCTGCCTCGTTCACTTCTAGGGAATAGGAGGAAGTAGACCCCCTGCTACTATTGTCGCCTCCTACGGACATGTGTTGGTAAACTAGTTTAAAATGTGAAAACCACTTGTCCTCTTGGATGGCGCAATCTAAGACATTATTGCTTGAATCTGAGAAGTATGGTTTGTTAATCACTTTCCAGAATTTTGCACTGTTTTTTATAACGTCTATAGAGGTCAGTTCTACCCAGGCGTCCTCCCTAATTTCCCACCTCCTCTGCATTACTGCAGCCTTATAAGCTTTCCTTAATAAAGCTACTTGCTTCCTATCAATAGGCTTACATTTCAGGGCCTCCTTTAATTTGCGGTTACATGTTGAGCAATTACGGTCGAACCACCCAGTAGATCCTGAGTCTTTTACTTTACTGTTATTTGTTAAGTCAATCATGATCTGGCGGCAAACCGTTTGATATGCAGCTGCTACTTCCTTGTCCCCTGCTTCCTTATCCAAACAGATGCGAATCTCCTCGCCTCTAGTGTGGAAAAGGTTGCGTGAAAGTCCTCGGGGATGATTTTGCCCCACTTAATTCTCCGGGCCTGATCTGTGGTCTGAAGATCTAAATTGATCCTACTATTTGATCTAATTTCGGGACCATTAAAAACTCCATTAATTCGTAAAAAAACAGGATTATGGTCACTAAAATGAGACCATTCCGGGGAGTATTCTACAATGTTACTCCCTAATGTTGAACTTATAAAAATGTAGTCAATAATTGACCCGCGGCCATTACCCTTAAAAGTTGGTATATCAGGGTCATCCCCCGTCGGCAACATCAAACCATTTTCTGCAAGGATAGATTCCAACAATGACCCCTGTTCCGTATGTTCAAAGTGAGAGTCCATCTGCCCTGGAGGAGCAGAAAGATCATTAGGCGGACATTTATCAGGACATCTATGGATGTTAAAGTCCCCCAACAAAATTACATAACCATCATTCTCTGGCAATTCCATGTAAGCTGTTAAGAAAGAGTCCAACGCTATCAGGTTACCTGTTGAGATTGCTCTATCAAAAGAATTATAAAAATTCACAATTAGCACATTTTGAGCCCCTCTGCAAACAACTTTGACAACCAAACAATAAGGTGAACCAGAGTCGATCACAGTATATGTTCCTGCAATGTTAGCAGCCACTAATGTTACCAGGCCTCCTCTTTGTCTACCGCTAGAGGTGGCGACCGCGGGGAGGAAATACGTAGTATAACCATCTAAGGTAAGTATGTTATTGGTGTCCCAGGTCTCTTGAAGGGCAATGATATCAGCGGAGCCTTAAAATTTCCTCCAGATAGGATCATCAATTTTGTTTCTAAGCCCAGCAATGTTCCAGGTTCCCACCTTGATGCCTCTTACTACTCTTGAGACAATCCTATTCTCCAGTTCATGTGCTGAGCTAGTTGTTTCAGCATTACCGGTTCCAGGGTCATCAATGATTGAATCTACTACCATATCATTCATGTCTTTGGTACTGTTATTTGGACTCGTTTCTATCAAGGACACCGAATCAACACTTTTGAGTTTATCCAAATCTGATAGGAGGATCACCTGTTGTCAATCGACCCAATCTAAGTCCGTCAAACACGCAAACTGGTTTGTCATCGGGACATTATATGGGTTATTTAATGTATAAGGGACCCCGGCATGACCGTAGTTATAGCCACCCAACATGCTGTTGCCCCTACACCTATCTGTTTGGAATCTGGGGTCTTGATTATACCTGCCTCCTCTACGTTGGACTAAATTCCACCCCTCCTCGCTAGTCCCGTACCAACCATTGGGGTGTCTTTCCCTGATTACCTCTTGCCTCATGCTTCCTCTCTGAGGGATTGGGTTTTTCAGCCAGCTCCATCTATTATCTTGTTGTTCCTTTGGCATATAGAAAAAGGACAGGGGTCTAGCCGTGACCAAGTAACCATTTTGTTTGCGAGGGTTTCTCCTACAGATGTGTTCTACAACTTGTGGGTCTTCGAAGGTCACGACTATACAGTCACCATGTATGGTTTTCCGGTTATGTCCTACCCATGGCGTTCTTTCAGCCATTAGCATGTTGCCACAAAGATTTGGTGGTAAGGGGTGATTATTCATAAGCCAGTGACATACCTTATTTTTAAGTGCCTGGAAAGTTTCTGATTGTGAGGGGGCCAGTTCTGTTACCCCAGTCAGTATAATCACATACGGGCAAGCATCTGGAGGAAGATGGATATTGCGCCGTGTTTGATTTATTGCAGTGGGGACTGGGTCAATCTGTGGGGCAGGGATTATGGGAATACTAGGGTTAGCTTTAGCAGGGGGCTTACTTAATATATGAGTTTGTGCATGTGGACTTGTCTTATTCATCACAGGGGTGGGCAAGTTCAGAGTCTGGACCTTTGTCATTTTCCGATTTTCTGTTGCAGTATTCTTGGCAACTGGTTGGGCTTTAGTTAATATAGTGGGGGCGTTAGCGGCCCTATTGGCAAAGCTACTATCATGATACCTAATATCTTTGTGTATATCATGTGGCACTTTTTCAATGCCGTTAAGTCTAGCTTCTAGGGGTGCAAGTAAATTATTTATAATTTCCGTTAAGTTACAACCCAATGAAGCCTCTAACCCAACAACTTCCCCATTAATATCATGATGAGACCTATCAGCTGTGATGCTATCCTGGAGAATATATGCTAAGGAATCATCCAAAATAGTATCATCGATGATGGTCAGGGGCAGACTGACGGTATCTTGGCCATTTTGAACTGCCCCGTTTATCTGACCGGTAGATTCAGTTACACAATCTCTTACCTCTACTGAGTCGGCCATGTTATTTGCTTCCTCACTGATTTGACTAGCAAGTGCGGGACGGACTTTTTTAGCTTTAGTTATACAAGCAAATGATTGCTTACGCTTAGGGATTGCCCCCTCCCTCTTCCCCCTTCCTTGTTCATCTATACATTGTGTCTGATCAATCACTTGGGGAATTGGTTGTACTTGCCCCGTACAGCTCTTCGGGGAGGTAGAATGCTCATCCTGGGGGTTTATGGGCAATGGGACTGAGGAGTCTATCTGACTACCATCCATAACATGGATATCAGCCACAGCCTGAACTAGGTTGGGGGTATGTGAGGGTTTATCTGGGGTGCGTGCAACGCCAATAAGGCCTAACGACGATCTCCTTGCTATTGCTAATTCATGGGACACCCTTCTTTCCATTAATACAATGCCCTCATTAATCAGGGAGTTGGTGCGCACAATAAAATCATCTAGTGTCCCAGTCAGTTTTTTCCTTCCCGCAGCTGCCATGCTTCTGGTTTCACGGCACTCCATAAGTCTTACCAAGGCAGAACCAGGAGCGGAAGTAGTGGGGAACGTGGGCACTATTACAGGGTGGTATTACAAACAACAAAAAATAAATAAATAAATAAAATAACAGCTTAATACATTAATAAGGAGATATAACCCCCCCTAAACTAACCAATATGGCGCACGAAAAGGAACTATCACATAAAATTCAAAATGCGACCTCAAATCAAAGAGCCTAGGCCCAGTCCAGTCTCTACCGGCCTCGGACGGCCACAGACGGTCCCGCCCTTGTCCCGGGCTTCTCCCGGCGCGCTCCCGCGCAGCGGGTACACTGTAGACTGTTAATAGCGTGGACGATGATTGGCGATGGGCGGTGGGGGGCGGAGCCGGCAGGGAGAGCAGCCCAGCTGGTGTTTTACAGGCACGCAGGGACTCCTGGTCCACGGAGTCCCTGCCTTGTGCTCGCAGCCCTGCCGGTCAGCCAACAACAACAAGCCCCACCTGCAGCAATTCCCGCGGTCACAGCCGCGCTGCGGGACCCGCGAAGCGGGTCCGGCGAGTTGCTACCGTCAGCCCGGTAGTGGGATCACCTCAAATATGGCAGCAGCAGGGAGGTAGGTTTCTTAGCGGCGTCCTGTTTAGAATAGTCCCACTTGCTGATTGCCTCAACCCCCTTTAACTCCGTGGGCGGAGGGGCGGAGCCGGCAGGGAGAGCAGCCCAGCTGGTGTTTTACAGGCACGCAGGGACTCCTGGTCCACGGAGTCCCTGCCTTGTGCTCGCAGCCCTGCCGGTCAGCCAACAACAACAAGCCCTACCTGCAGCAACTCCCGCGGTCACAGCCGCGCTGCGGGACCCGCGAGTTGCTACCGTCAGCCCCGGTAGTGGGATCACCTCAAATATGGCAGCAGCAGGGAGGTAGGTTTCTTAGCGGCGTCCTGTTTAGAATACTCCCACTTGCTGACTGCCTCAACCCCCTTTAACTCCGAGGGCGGGCGGAACCGGCAGGGAGAGCAGCCCAGCTGGTGTTTTACAGGCACGCAGGGACTCCTGGTCCACGGAGTCCCTGCCTTGTGCTCGCTGCCCTGCCGGTCAGCCAACAACAACAAGCCCCACCTGCAGCAACTCCCGCGGTCACAGCCGCGCTGCGGGACCCGCGAAGCGGGTCCGGCGAGTTGCTACCGTCAGCCCCGGTAGTGGGATCACCTCAAATATGGCAGCAGCAGGGAGGTAGGTTTCTTAGCGGCGTCCTGTTTAGAATAGTAGCACTTGCTGATTGCCTCAACCCCCTTTAACTCCGTGGGCGGGGGGGGGGCGGAGCCGGCAGGGAGAGCAGCCCAGGTGGTGTTTTACAGGCACGCAGGGACTCCTGGTCCACGGAGTCCCTGCCTTGTGCTCGCAGCCCTGCCGGTCAGCCAACAACAACAAGCCCCACCTGCAGAAACTCCCGCGGTCACAGCCGCGCTGCGGGACCCGCGAAGCGGGTCCGGCGAGTTGCTACCGTCAGCCCCGGTAGTGGGATCACCTCAAATATGGCAGCAGCAGGGAGGTAGGTTTCTTAGCGGCGTCCTGTTTAGAATAGTCCCCTGCTCAATCATTTTGTCTATCACTGGAGTTATTCCTTCAATTACTTCTGCAGTCATTTTATACTAAGGAATATTTGGGTAACTTGCACCTTCCTTTATTGTGACTTTTATGGGATCAGCACCTTTCATCAATCCTATATCTTTTCCAGTGAAATCCCATACTTCTTCTTTCACTACCTCTTTTAGTTCAACAGGAATCTTTTCTCGGTCAAAAACAGGAAATAGTTTGTTCTGTTCTGCCTCAATCATGAGCATTGTCATTTTATATAAACTATCCTCATCTGGGGTTTGCAATTCTATGCCATCCGGTGAACAATATATGGCACAATTCATTTTACACAAAATATCCCTTCCTAACAAATCAACAGGACTACTATCACACACCACAAATCGATGCATATCTTTGAAAGTTCCAATTTCTATTTCAACTGGTTTTGTCAGGGGAGTTTTTATCTGTCTATTAGCTACACCTATAACTTGGATCGACTCTCCTGAGAGAGGAAGATTTTGAACTTCCTCTGATCTAACAGTAGAACGGGTAGCACCAGTGTCCACTAGGAAAGTTATTTCTACATCATTCACCTTTCCGCTCACAAATGGACCAGACTGATCTACCTCAAGAGTGGCTCCAAGCACACACTCTTCATCCTCTCTCAGGCACCGTCAGAAACTTTCATCCGACTCACTGCCACCCTCCTCTTGTAACCAATACTGAGGACATGCATTCACCCTTTGCGGTCTTTTTACCTGCTCACCTCTGCTGAATCCTGTCTCTGCATTGTATCTCTGTTGGTTTATACTGTTTGGCAGTGGCGGTTGCGGCACCTGACTTTGCTGATTTGCTATTTGCTGTTGTTGTTGGTTTACCTCAAACTGCACCTTCGGATTCAATGATGTATTTTCCGCATTAACTCTTGGCGGACATTTACACACTTTCTTCTAATGCCCTAATTTGCCGCAATTAAAACAAGGGAATTTCTTCTTTAATTCATCAATATTTCCTACTAATTTAGGTTTACCCCTAAAATTTCCTTGATTCCCTGCATTCTTGCTCTCGATTTGCGCCGCTTGTTGTTCCGCTACCTTCACTTGTGCCCACATGGCCTTCTCTTTCAACTTTTTCTGTTTTGCATCAATTTCTTCACTGCAATATTTCACCTGTCTCAGTACTTTGTCTACTGAGCTCGACTGCCATCCTATCATGCTGTGTCTAATCATGTCAAATTTCTGGTCTCAAACCATATACAAATCTATATATAAAGTGGCTCATATCCTTTTCATTTAGTTCCTCATAACCGCTATACTGCTTAAAAACTAACAGCAATCTTTCATAAAATGAATGTACAGATTCTTTTGGCTCTTGTGTGGTCCTGTCTATTTTTACCCAATCGATTTCTTTTGGAGGTATCTTATTTTTCAACCATACTATCACTTATTCGTACTTTCGCATTACATCTGGTGATGGAGCTCCTGTTACTTTATCTCTGGGATACTCTTCCCTTGGCCATTCTACAGCTATTTTGCATATTGTCCATAAATCTGCTGGCACCACTGAGTCAAACAATCCATCCAAATCGATCCATAAAACTTTTGACACTTTTACAAATCTGTCTACCTGTCGATACCATTCCACTGGTTTCTCTCTCAGCCTAGGAAAATCATTTGTAAATGACAATATGTCTTGTCTGCTCCAAGGAACATGTACATATCCTCCTCCAGGTATCTCTCTCATGGGAAACTCAGTTGTCACTGCCTCCTTTTCCCTGATTGGAAAAGCTAATGTGGATTTATCACTATTTTCTTCTTTCTTCTTTGCCCACTTAACCCTCCATTTATTCACATCTCCCCATTTTCGCATCAGTACAATTAGCTCTTTTATTTGTGCTTACCTCCCAGCAGTATTCATGTTCTCAATGTCTTTTTCTGCAAAATCTACTCTATATGATTTCTGCAATGATTTAAATTTTGAAAATTCCACTCCTAATTCACTTGCCAATTCTTCCAACTGATCATACACCGTTTTGGCCTTCCATGTTATGCTTTTACACATAAACATAAGTTCATCATCCTGGTACGTTTTTAGTCTGTCTGTTCCAATAGTTCCAATAATTAATTCTTCCATGTCTACTTTTAATTTTGCCACATCCAGCACTTTTGATTCATGCTCTTTTAATTTTAAAGTTTTAATCCAGTCACTCAATTCTCTTTCTGATGGTCCTACAGGTGTTTGCGTTAAATCTATTTTATCTACACTTTTCTCTGGTGTTGCAGAGTCAGATTCTGCTCCAGTTGGGTATCTACATGACAAACTTTGATTAAAAGTCAATTCAGGTGGATTCACATTAGAATTCCGCCTTATCTCTGATAAATCAGGATAAATGTTTTATTTTACTTTCTGTAAACTCTGTTGTAACGGGATTGTCAAACTTGGCTCTTTTATTCTTTGATTTTCGAATACTGGTATTACAGGCCCTATTGTTACTGGGACAGTCACTGCTTCCATGTTTTTGGTAAGGTTTTGGATCAGTTCATGTGCAGAACGTTCATAATCAGAAATATCTGGTTGTACATCTTTTCGCTTTTCAGCACTTAGCACATTTTTGTGCGAGTCATTAATTTGTACAGAAGTACCTGTAATTCTGGCTTCCCCAAGTGGTGTACTTGGAATATATCTAGTTTCTACTCTCTCAGGGAAATCTCGGAAATTTGATTGTTGTCTTGGAGTTTCACTAATTCTCTCATCTGCTATTGGAGCATTCGGAGTAGTCCATAAAGAACCTGGATGATATGGTGGTGGCCTTCTATTTAATATTTCCTCTATTACAGCATCCTCTGGTTCACTTTCACCATAACTTTGGTTCCCTATCTTCATATTCTTTTTCTTTTCTGTGCATTTCCGTCCCTCATATTCATCCACTAATCTAACCGGATACATGCCATCACACATATTGGCATTTCTCCATCTACGCATTCTACTCTCATGTGTTTCTCCCCATAAATCTCGACCTCTACCTCTTGGTCTAATATGCCTGCTTAACCTCTCGCTCTCCAACTCATGCATCTCATTTTCCCATTCAACCAGCGCCTCAAATTGCGACGGTCTAGGTCTCGGCTCAAGCTGCATCATTCTGTTTCTCAAATTTCTCAAAACTGCCATGTCAAAAGATCCTCCTTCTGGAAAAGGTAACACACCATCATCCTTTGTATACCGTACCCAATTCTCCAACCAAACACACGTATGGTAACCATATTTTGACAACATATAAGAAGCAGGCGTCTTTGGCGGAGGAATTGTTTTTCCCTCTCTCGTAACTACCTCTTTGTCTTTTACAAATACACTTTTCAATCTTTTAAACCATGAAGGTTTCTTCTTGTCTCTGTCATAGTAATAGTAAGCCATTTTCAGTAAATTTCCTGCTTTCAAAAGATCGCGTACTACTCTATTGCTGTTCTGTAACACCAACCTATCACAGCGCGGTTCACACTAACATACCAATTAGAACAAGATACGTCACTGTAGTGCTCAACCAATAGCTTCTTTTACTTTTCGTGATGCACCAATCAGCCCTTTCCCTGTCTTGGTCACAAGGACCAATCCCTGTGCGACACTTTTGACGTCACCAGCACTCTGGCTTCTGCACCGCCGACTGACCCCTCCTTTACAAGGTTTATCGAGAAGCCGTATTTACAAAATATTTTACAAAATCAGTTAGTAACTTACACAAAACAATACCATTTGCCTGTTTTGCTAAATAAAATGATAGAATTTTCTCAATCACACAAGTATTCTGTATGCGGAGTAGACGACGCTTACCTCCACAGAATTTTAGACTTGTCGATAAAGTAGCACTACCCTCTACCTTACCCTTCTATCAGGCAATAACGAGCCCGTTTCTCCAGGAAAAACACATACAGAGACCTTTTTCACCTCCTTAGAGTCTAACCCAGAGTTTCACAAGAACTCATATTGCTATTTCATTTACACGCGTTCATACGGAAATCTCTATTCATACATACCATAATTCTGCATTTCCAGTAGGCAGCGCATACCTCTAGCCCACCACAGAATTTCTCTATCGTTAGCAAAGTAGATGCAACTCCTTTACTCTTATATCAAGCTCGGGTTAAGTCCTACTATTCTCCCAGCAATAAGTTTTAGTCAGGATACGCAATGATCTCTATACTTGAAGGCTAAGATTTTATAGACTGTCCTCGCTATACATTTATCCTTTCACACCTAATGTCCCTAAACAGTGATATGCGACAATACCACCGCAGTATACGACGATACTACTTCTTTGAAACAGACCAATGCACTGTGCGACTTTGCTTGCCACACTTCCTCTGCCTGCAGACGGAGGCACTAGCTTCACGCAACACTTGGAAGCCTTTTCAGAACTACATATAACGTAAAACGAACTCAACAGATGTTAGTTCATAATTTTTTACACTAAATTCTATATTGTACTTTATACATAACCCTAGCTAATTTCCTTAGCAACCACTACTCTGCTACCAAGTTATAACTGCTACAGCGGAACTCCAAAAATAATTTCTAAATCAACATTACCATTTCCCTGAAATATCCGGACACACATTCATTCAGCAGTGGGGCCCATAACACTGCACACTTTCTCTGTTCATTTAATTCGATTTCAGGGATTGGTGAAATACAAAGGAGTCAAAGCTGTAACATTGGCGGAGTGTCTAAACCTAATCAACTAGTTATTATTTACACCTGCAGTTCTAACGTTTTACCATGGTTTTCAACAAATATTAATTTTATTCAGACACACCACCATAGTGGCAATGGATCTGCTAGAAAAAAATCAGGTGTAGGAAAAACTACAAGACCAGCTTTTAATTTCCCATTTTCCTAATTTTTATTAAAAGCATACTTTTAGTATGTCTGACATTTAGGCATTAATTAATTCTTTATTCAGTAAAATCTTAAACTTTATTTCAGAATGATCATTTTATTTTAAAGCTCGGAAAAAATACATTTATTTTAAAAATCAGTGAAAATTCATTCTCTCCTAACATCCCTGACTAACACCCTCATCTTATCCTTCAGTCCTGCAAAGAAAACAAGAAATAATTCAAAGAGTCTTACATCCAAGATTCGATCTGCAATCCGACAGCACTTCGAGATGAAATCGAAAGGAGCGATGCTTCTAAGCAAAATCAAGGGTTTTTATACACTAATTTCCTAACTTAATCTATCTAAAAAGTATCTATCAACACCAACCCGGGTTCTGATTGGACAAATTTGGGGTAGATGAGCATTTCCTCATCATTACAGCATCATATTCACGGTGAATCAGCATTTTAATAAAAGAGTATTGTTCAGGACAGTCTTTGGCCTAGTCACATCCTCGACTGGCAACTTTACTGTTCTTTCTCACGTTCAGAACACTCGAATGTCCATGTTTTGGCAATCATACTGACTTCCAGGGCACAGTAGCCTTGAACTTCCCATCCGAGCACAAGCAGTTCACTCTCACTTGCAGGCTTTGGGCGCGCATGCGCAGTCCAGCACTTGCTCGCAGTTTACCGGAGCAGCCATGTTTTCACTAGGCCTCAGAGGCCACTTTTGGAACTATCATAGAAACAAACACAAATTCATGTTAAATATGGAAATAAAGCCCTTCTGTTTACCTCCCACCGTACTAATGTTTCCCCATTAGTTATTACCTAGCAAATAAGCCACATAAATGCGTTTCATACTTACATATCCGACGACTTTCTGACACAACAACGTATACAATAGGCACATTCATGCTGCATTTATTTATATTTAAGCTGTGCATTAGTTCACATCACAATAACAATACAAATTAGTTAATTATATTGCTTCATGCAGGCAAAATTAGTATTCCCACGTGTGCATTTGTGTGCATCTTATACTATTGTTGATTATTTCACCACAACACACCATTTAGTAAATGTTAACGTTATGGGACATTGAGTTTACAAGGGGTACACAAAATTTTGTTTTGCCACCTTGCTCCATCAAGTGCATGCTCCTGGTTACAGTTATGTTTACTTGTCTATTCGCCCACAGCTGAGTTGTTTATGAAATTCTCATTGCTATTTCATCAACTGCACTTTGCAACTTGCTTTTATTAGCTATTGGAGTAGTTGTTTGCACTGGCTCTTCCTTCTGAATGCAAATTGTAAACTAGGTGCTTGTCCCAGTCGTTAGCTTTAGGTTCTCACATCTTGTTGATAAAAGTCTGTTGCCACCTTACACACTGCACTCTGCGCTTTGTGACTCCCGCTACAGCTGCAAGCACTTTATGGGTTAACCCGCTAGCTCCACAGTCCTCCAAGGCAAAGTGCTGTTAATGGTCCTGGTTTTCTGCTGCTTATTTGCTCTTTGTTTATAGTTAAGCCTGTCCGTGAAACCCTTGCTGCTATCACATAGATTGCACTTTGCCTTTATCAGTCATGGGAGCAGCTGCCAGTGTTAGCGCTATCTTTAATGGCTAAATGTAAATTATGTGCCAGTCTTGGGTGTGACCGTTAGGTTGGCTTCAGTGTTGCTTTTTTGTTTATCTTGTTTTCAGCTGAGCTTGTTCATGAAATCTTGCTGGCCTGTCAAGGTTATAGGTGGGGGTAGGCCGGATAAGCACATTCCAGGAGGCACTGTGAGAACCCTCCTGAGACAGGCAGAAGGGAGTTACCCTCATCGACCTTGCCATAACGAGCTGAGCTGAACTAAAGTTGCTTTGTATGCCATATATGGTCTTTCCTTTGCAGCAACCTGTACCAACTTGTATTTTTCCTTTTTAGGTAACGGTTTCGAAATGTAACAGTATATATGTGATCTCTTGATAATGTGCCAGCAGTCTTCTCGGCGGACCTCGAGGGGTTAGGTCGCGAGAAGCTCCTCTGGCAGAGTTGTTGTATAATAAATGATTGTACCTTCTTCACTGCCAACTGACTGGTTAGTGGTAATTGGTATTGGGGGCTATCAGTAAGTATAGCTCTATATGGTATTATTTATTTTTCGGTACTTCACTACTCTACAAAACTCTAGTCCCCACCACTGCACTCTACCCCACTGCACGTTATTCCACTCTACTCTGCACCACTGTACTCTACTATGCACCACCCTAATATACGCCACTGCATTGTAAGATGCTGCATTGCATGCTGCTGAATTCTATTGTGCTGTACTCTACACCACTGCACTCTATGTCACTATACCCTGCAACACTCTACACCAGTGCACTCTACACCAATCCACTCTACTCTACGCCACTCCATGCCTCTGCACTGTACTGTACTCTGCAGCTTTCTACTCTGTGCCACTGCACTCTGCACCACTGCACTCTACTCTGCACCCCTGAACTCAACATCACTGCACTCTGGATGTATGACATTACAACGCATGCTTTTACATCGCATGCCTTAACAACGCAAGTATTACAACGCAGTCCACTACAATGCATAGTGCTTTGGGGTGCTGGATAGTGAATAGTTTAATTTACTATTCCAACTCTAGTCCCCGTGGACACTAGGGAAGGTTATTGGATAGTAAATTAACCTATTCCCTATCCTATAGAGCCCCCCAGAGCAATGCGTTGTAATAGTTTGCGTTGTAATGGTTGCGTTGTAAATGCTCTGCGATGTAAAAGTTGCGTTGTAAAGGTTGTTTACCCTGCACTCTACGCAACTCTACTCAACACCACTATGCATCACTGCACTCTACACCAATGCGCTCCAAAACCCTCTACTCTGCAACACTGCCCTCTACTCCACTGCACTCTACTCTGCACCACTGTACTCAACGCCACTGCACTCTATGCCACCCTTCTCAACACCACTCTACACCACTGGACTCTATGCCACTGCACTCTACAACACTCTACCATGCAACACTTCACTCTTCCCCACTGCACTCTATGCCACTAAACTCTATGGCACTCTACTCTGCTCCACTCTACATCACTCTACTCTGCACCACTGTATGCCACTGCACTTTGTGCCACTCTACGTACACCACTGCACTTTCCGCCACTCTAGTCTACTCTGCACCACTGCACCCTATGCAACTGTACTCTACTATACAACACTCTAATACGCCACTGCATTCTACAACGCTGCATTGTACACCACTGACTTTTATCCTGCTTCACTCTATGCCACTGCACTCTACGCCACTATACCCGCCAATACTCTACGCCAATGCACTCTGCAGCAGTTCACTTTACTCTATGCCACTCCACATGACTCCACACTATGCCAAAACATGACATCCTCTGCACTCCACTCTAAGCACTCTGCTCCACTCTTCGCCATTCCACTCTACGACACGTCATGCCTCACTCCTCTACACTAACTTTTAGCCATGGCTAAAAAACATTGGCAAAGCCAATAGCTCTTGCATTGGCGAGATGTATTGGCTTTGCCAACACTTGTTTTTTAAATAGCTTTATGCTTTGTTGGCAATGACTTGGCTAGACAGTTCATGTTCTCATGCTTGAGCTGGTGCTAACACCTTTCAGTAATATAGAATGAAGGAACAATAATGTAATTCTTTCAGTATCACACAAGCAGCAAAGTGCTACAAATGATGTTGCTCTCCATCTACAAGAGTGCAAAGCATCAGTAATATGGCCCCAACGGCTCCATACTTTAAAGGGGGTGATGTTAGCAGCAGAGACGGCTTTAGGATGGTGAGACCAGTGCAGCCACACCTGGCGTTGTGCTCGGGAGGAAGGTGCGGGGGACGCTGTGATTAGAAATAACCTATGGGTTTAAAAGAACCTGCTGCAGAGGTCATTGTGTGTCCAGAAGCTTTCAGACAACAATAACAATGACAAGATAACTGGTGACTAATGTTTCTGCTGTAGAGAGATCAGATATTTTTCTAGTGGCAGTTTGACTCACCATAAAGTAGCACAGAGGGATCATATGCCTGATGCAAAGAAGTGAACCTTGCAGTTCACAGAATTGTAGTTTATGTGGATAGGTCACTGCGTTACTGCTTTTGTCACAGAGATCCTTTTGTTACAGTGCAGTTCATAAGTTACAATCCTAATCCAGCACAGTGACCTATGAACTGCAATCAAAGAGCTGCATGCAAACTGCATTGCAGTTTAAAACATTATGTTTTCCTCTTGCCTTTCATTAACCTAATGTTGCTAAAAAGGGTTCGATTATGCAGAAATATGTTATTATTAATAAAGCCAACCCCAACTACTGTGGTATGTGCTTCTCCAAACCAAACATTCCTAAAACATACTGCCTACTAATATGGATGACATGTGATTCCTACATTCTGTAATCCTTATTTCTTTTGTAATATTTTTTATAGACTGATTAACACGCGTGGTTTATTGTCTCTGTATAATGTGTGTGTGATGTAAAGTGCTCTAACACCCTACACTGATGTGAGTAGTGCTATAAAAATTAAGTGCATGTGAGAGAGAGTCTAAGGAGAGATGAGTAACACTGTTTGAGGGTGATAGTGAGGGGATCCATGGAAAGGAGGTCAGGGGGGCAAAAAGGATTGTCGCACTGGGCGTACCCAGCTTTAAAGTTTGCCCTGGTTAGCAGCTCCTCACAAGGGGCAGAGAAACGTTCCATGGCAGACACCTTTTTGATAGTCAGCTCTTACAATGAGTATTCCTCCTGTCAGACCATTAGACGAATGAAGCACTGAGTAATACATCAGTCTTGTTTTGTAATCTCTAATCTACTCTTGCCCTTTAAAAACAGTTTTTAAGCAATTCGACATGCAGTGTCTGGTTTGGTTCGTACCAGAACAGTACAGGGTTGGCCCTGGCTCCATGTTTGACTTCTGCCTCCATCTTGTAACTCCCCCTGCTTAGACTGTCATTCCAGCATCGGTAAACAGACATAATATCGATGCAAAAATATCGACTGGACATAATATCGAGGTAAAAATATAGACTAGACAAAATATCGACCAGACATAATATAGACTACAAAAATATTGAGTACTATCGATATTAATAGCCAAAATATCGAATCAAAAATATAGACTAGACATAATATCGACTAGATAGAATATAGACAACAAAAATATCGAAAATAAGGTACGTTTTTAATAATTTGTAATAATTGTGTAATATAAATCTGTAGCGGGTTGTGGGTTTATAGGGGAATAGGGTGGGAAGTAATTTAATTATAATTAATTAAATCTGTAATATAATTGTAATTGTTAATTAATTATTAATTGTTAATTAATTAAAATATAATTGGTAATTAATAATAATTGATTAATTGATCATTAATTAATTTTTCGTAAAATATTTTCTGTAGCGGGTTGTGGGTTTATAGGGGAATAGGATGGGAAGTAATTTAAATATAATTAATTAATTATGTAAAATAATTATAATTGTTAATTAATTATTAATTGGTAAATAATTAAAATTTAATTGGTAATTAATTATAATTGAATAGTTGATAAATCATTATTTTGAACTAAATTATTTTTTGTAGCGGGTTGTGGGTTTATAGGGGAATAGGGTGGGAAGTGATTTAATTATAATTAATTAATTATGTAAATTAATAATAGTTGTTAATTAATTATTAATTGTTAATTAATTAAAATATAATTGGTAATTAATTATAAATATTTAATTGATAAATAATTAATATTTAGTAAATTATGTCTGTAGTGGGTTGTGAGTTTATAGGGGGATAGGGTGGGAAGTAATTTAATAATAATTAATTAATTATGTTAAATAATTAAAATTGTTAATTAATTAATAATTGTCCATTAAATAAAATTTAATTGGTAAATAAAAGTAATTGGTATTGGAAATTAAATTTAATTGGTAATAATATATCTATTAATTATATTTATTTATGAATTTTTTACTTTTGCTACTGTTGCACTCACTGGAGTGGGAATAGTAATTTTTACCCCTATGCTATCCATCGTTTTCCCTACTGTTGCACCCACTGGAGTAGGAATAGTAATCTTTACCCCTACGCTATCCAGTGCTTTCCCTACTGTTGCACCCACTGGAGTGGGAATAGTAAATTTAATCCCTACGCTATCCAGCGCTTTCCCTACTGTTGCACCCACTGGAGTGGGAATAGTAATTTTAACCCCTATGCTATCCAGCGCTTTCCCTACTGTTGCACCCACTGGAGTGGGAATAGTAATCTTTACCCCTACGCTATCCAGCGTTTTCCCTACTGTTGCACCCACTGGAGTGGGAATAGTAATTTTAACCCCTACGCTATCCAGCGCTTTCCCTACTGTTGCACCCACTGGAGTGGGAATAGTAATTTTAACCCCTACGCTATCCAGCACTTTCCCTACTGTTGCACCCACTGGAGTGGGAATAGTCATTTTAACCCCAACGCTATCCAACGTTTTCCCTACTGTTGCACCCACTGGAGTGGGAATAGTAATTTTAACCCCTACGCTATCCAGCGCTTTCCCTACTGTTGCTCCCACTGGAGTGGGAATAGTAATTTTAACCCCTACGCTATCCAGCGCTTTCCCTACTGTTGCACCCACTGGAGTGGGAATAGTAATTTTAACCCCTACGCTATCCAACGCTTTCTCTACTGTTGCACCCACTGGAGTGGGAATCGTAATTTTAATCCCTACGCTATCCAACGCTTTCCCTACTGTTGCACCCACTGAAGTGGGAATAGTACTTTTTACCCCTACGCTATCCAGCGCTTTCCCTACTTTTGCACCCACTGGAGTGGGAATAGCAATTTTTACCCCTACGCTATCCAAGGCTTTCCCTACTGTTGCTCTCACTGGAGTGGGAATAATAATTTTTACCCCTACGCTATCCAACGCTTTCCCTACTGTTGCACTCTTTGGAGTTGGAATAGTAATTTTTACCCCTACGCTATCCAACGCTTTCCCTACTGTTGCACCCACTGGCGTGGGAATAGTAAATTTTACCCCTACACTATCCAACGCTTTTGCTACTGTTGAACTCACTAGAGTTGTTACAATAAATTGTAACCATTTTGCTATGCTACAGTAAAAATATTATATATGTTTATTTAATAATATGTTTATATATATATATATATATATATATATATATATATATATGTATTATTTATGTTATATATTTTTTTATTTACAATAATTATTTATTAATATTACATTTATTTAATAATTTTAACTACGTTTATATTAAATATATTTATTATTATATTAGTTTTAAGTTAATTTAAAGACATTTAAAAAAAACGATATTTTGACAGTCTATATTTTTGTAAGTCGATATTTTAGAGTCGATATTTTAGTACTTACCTGTTTGAAGATATGCAGTCGATATTTTGTCCCTCGATGTTTTATCCTCGATATTAATGTATCTCGATATTTTTGTGGTCGATATAATGTCAGTGATCCTCCAGCATCTATTCTTTTTAATCCCTTCACTCTCCCATGATGCCCACCAATTTGTGGCACACACACAATCCATCTACGTAACCTGTGGGTATCTGCTCCACCCTGGCCTTTTGTCACCTGACTCGCCTCACAGGACTTCCTTCCCATTAAAATTGCATCTTCTCTCTGTCTTGTGTGACTTCTAATTGACACAGGCTGTAGCTCGGCGCTCATCTTCCTTGTATTCCTCTCCCGCTTCCTTGCCTGTCATCTGGACCACATTCCTACTTCTCTTGAACACAGAAATACATAAGGATATTGGCAACACCCCTTGTGTGCACTCCTGTACAGAGGTGCCTGCCAGCTCACAACCTTGGTTTCACGTGCCGTTACACCGCCGTCCTACCACCCGGCTGCACATTTTGCCCCTCTGCCCGCTCCATCACATTGTCTACCCTCCGAAGGCCTGCCCATGACCTTGAGCCCTACTACTTCTGGAGCTGTCTTGTTTGGGTCTTTATTTGATGGTTTCCCATTTTTCATGATACAAAGTTATTTGGGGCTGGCATGCCTGATGTTAGGCATGCTCCCTAATTCTTTACACAGCTCTTGCCCCTCTAAGGCTTCTTTCTACACTTTCCTTCTCTGTTCAAGCAGCCAAACTATGGAACTCTTTACCCCCCAACATAAGATCCACTGATAACCACCCTATCTTCATAAGACTACTCAAGAATTGGCTTTTCCCCACATAACCACATACTCAAACATAAATATACGGCATATCCCTCTGTATATAAACATTTATTTGGACTATAGATGTCTACCTGCATACGTGTATTTCTTTGTATAAACGTGTATTATAATTATGTTTCTAAAGATATAGATATTCATTAGTTGGTTGAATGTTGGAACAACAAGTTTCTCAACAACGACTACCTTAACAACGCGGTCTCTTCAACAACCGCGTCTTAAGCACGATTTCTTTACCACGCATTCCTTTACCGCAAATGTTTGCGGTAAAGACATGCATATTAAATGGTCATCTGAGGCTAATCTTACGACTTCCCTCCCTTTCCCCATGAGCCCTAAATACACCCCCCAACCTCTGAAAAACGACCCATACCCCCAACCCCCTAATAACTATCCCATATCCCCACCCCCTAAAAAGTATCCCGAACCACCCCACCCTCTAAAAACTACCCAACCCCCAACCCCAAAAAACTAACCTGAATCCCTCCCACCCCCTAAAACCTAACCCACCCCCTAAAAACTACCCCAACCCCAAAAAACTAACCCAATCCCTCCCACCCCTAAAAACTAACCCAAACCCCTCCCTACAAATTACTCCCTACCCCCACCCCCTAAAAACTAACCTGAACCCCTTAAAACTACCCCAAGCCCCCACCCCCTAAAACCTATCCCATACCCCTCCCACCCCCTAAAAACTACCAAGAACCCCCACACCTAAAAACTGCCCTAAACCCCTCCCACCCCCTAAAAACTAACCCAAACCCCTCTTACCTGTCCTGTTCCTGTCCAACGGTCCTCCCTCCCCGCCCATCCCGAACACTAGACCAACTTAGCCTTAACCACGAACATGGGTGGTTAAGGCTAAGTCATCTTTCATGCAAGTGGTTGTTTAGCTTGAGTGACTCTGAAACTGGTTGTTCCAGGGTCGTCCTTCCAGATGTTTCCCTAGTTAGTTATGCTTAACAAATGTACATATTACAGATTATTGTATGTTTAACATGTATATAAGTGACTGCATAAATAATTTATCTACAATTGCTTCACTATTGAATTACAAAAAAAACGAATACTTTAATTTAAAGCACAACAACATTTGAAAGTCTGAGTTTATTAAATGCAACGTTAATCTACATATATTACCTTCCTTATGCATATATATACCTTCTATGTACTTATGTATCTTTATATTTATTACTTTGCTTCTAATTCAGCATATCCAATGCACTACCCTATATCTTACCCCATATCTCTTGCTGTATATCCTCTACCTCCACTCTGACTAATCTCAAACCTCATTCTACTACTCTTTCCAATGCACTACCCTATTTCTCACCCTATACCGCTCTCAATATATCCTCTACCATCCACTTTCTCATTTATCTAAAACCCCATACCCCTACTATGATTCCCAAAATAACCCTTTCTACACTCTTCCCTCCTCTACCTCTCCTTGCATTATCTCATACCTCTTTTACTATTCAGATCTCTCAAATAACCCTTTCTAAACCCTACCCTCTATTTCTTCCCCCTTTACCTCCCCTTTACTCATCCCAAACACCCTTCTACTGCTATGAACTCCAAAAAAATAAAATAAAACTGTATACACCATTCCCTCTTCTATCCCTCCACTAATTCAAATTCAAATTAAAAAATTCTTTATTTCGGTTCACATAAAACCATAAAAGATACGTCATAAATATTCACATACAATTTGTTTGGATACAGGTGTAACAGCTTCCATTGCATTTAGTAACACTTCATCAAGGTAGGGCTGTCATTAAGAAAATAAATACAATTACCTAACCACTAAAATAACAGTTAAAATATATAAATAAGTTAAAACTAGACATAGAGTACCTTAAAATCCATTTGTATAGTATGTTCGAATCAATATCTAATATGGGCTCATGTTCCACTGTATATATTTTTCAATGCTATTCCCAACCAACAACATAAGGTTACAAATACTTTTTAGGAATCAATAGATACATACGTTGCCTTATAGCACCACCATTATACCCAAGTGCATGTGCATACTTTACTAAAACCGTTAGCTTAGGAAACAGCTATTCTTAATTTGTTAGACTTTAGAGTTTGAGCCCAGCTTTTGCCCTTATAAGGCTCACATTAAATAAAAATCTGCTGACACTAAAAACTATTTTTTGTGATGTGTCAATTTTCAATATTCTTCCCGCTTCTAGGCATAATCTAGTATTCATGTTCAGACAAATAGGTTTAATCCATTTGTTCCAGGGTTTGCTATAAGCCGGGCAGGAGAATAATATGTGTAAAACATTTTCCTTGGACACATTTTGATATAAATCACAGAACTCATTACTATTTCCATCTCTATTTGTAGCCCATTTTGATTTGTTCATGTTAATTTGTAGGACACCATATCTGAACTTCATATACAAGGATTTAGCCAGTTGTGGGCGAACTTTGTCTAAAAAGGACTCAAAACTTGCTACCTCTTTGAAAAGAAGGAACTTAGGGGCATATTATCAAGGACGGGTGATACATTATCGGCGCTTTTAAAGGCAGGAAACTGCCGATAAAACGGCGATAATGGGCTTGATAATATGCTCTATAGAATTCCTATCGAAGCCCAATTCCCAAAGTAATTTCCGCAGTATGAGGTGGAAAGCGGCCCTGAGGTCTACAAAAGCAATATACAAGTGGCCCTTTCTTAAATCAATGTATTTCCAGCATAAACATATAAATCTAAAAACCTGATTGATTGTGCTGATTTTGAATCTGAATCACGCCTGGAATTTTGAGAGGACATTGTTCTCTTTAAGCCAATCAGTTAATCTCATTAAAATATGCCTCCCAAAAAGTTTTTGTAAAATGTCAATTAAACTTATTGGTCGGTAATTTCCGCGGTCATAACGATTACCCTTCTTAAAAATCGTAATGATCTCTGCCCCTTTTTATGACTCAGGTATGGGAGAGCCCAAAGCGATAGCATTGCATATTCGATTTATATATGGGCCCTAAACACTACTGTCATGCTTCAACAAATCTCCTGGAATTTTGTCGGGCCGGGCGCTTTCCCAGACTTGACTGCATTAACTGCCATCAATGTTTCTTCCAAACTAAAATGAAGATGGTTGATATTAGGATTGAGTATAGGGGCTGCAGTAGAGAGTCTTTTTTCAGTTTGTGCTGCCGCATAAAGGCTGGAAAAATGGTCCTCCCAAGATTTAGCGCCGAGAAAGAGGTCCTTAGTATCCTTACCAGACTTATTGCCCTTTGTTAATATTTGCCAAAAACCTACTTGATCTTTGAATTTAGCTGCACAGATTAGATCCGTCCAAATATTGTCATCCCAGGTTTTTTTTGCATAAGCAAGAATTTGCTTCTAGTTAATTCTTTTCTCCCTTGTGGCCCTTATGTCGTTTTTTTTAATTGCCATTATAAGGTCCGCTTTTGCTTCCCGACACTCTTTATTATACCATGGGTTTGCTCCTATATTTGAGTCGCTCACACTACCACCCTTAGTTAATCTACTCACAATCAGTGCTAAGGCTTCTAACAAAGCATAATGTGCGGCCAATATTGGGAACTCTACTGCAGATGAATCTATATAGAGGGAGACGATGTCTACAAAAGTAGTGTAAATCTGCATCATAGATTAGATGTTTCCTAATATGTGAGGCCATTTTAAAGCTTGACGATTATTGCTAACAAGAATATCATCAGTAGGGATATTAATAACTTCATTGCTCACAGTGATGTCAATAAAGGAATCAGATGCTAGTGTCAAATGTAAGGGACGGTGATCACTATCGGATCTGGAATCTGTTATCAAGTCACGTACATTTGGCCAAAACTCGATTGATACCAATATATAGTCTATGTTGCTCTTGCAATTGCCTCTACTAAAGGTAAAAGCATTTGGTCTACCAGAAGGTAGACGCCCATTGCAAGCTCTAAGTCCCTGCCCAGTTATCAATTTCATGATTTGTGCTACAGCTATAGTGCAAGACACTGTCGGGCTCCTTTCTAGAGGAGGGATGTTATTTACTGTATCTTCCTCTTCAAAGAGGTTCTCAAAGCCCACCACTGGTTAAAATTTGCAATTTAGATTGCCCCCTACAATTACCGTTGCCCCGGGCTCTATTAAGTTTAAAAAAGAATCAAGCTGTTCTATTACCAAGGATTCTTTCGTGGCTGGACTTGGTCTATTATAGATATTATATCAGGTATATTACTTTTTTGTCCCGTGTTTTAATTTTCACACCAACCAAATCCTGGGATGGTATATCCAGCTTGGTTAGCTCAATTTTAAGAGTGATTCTTATCCATATAACGAGACCCCCTGATGGCCTACCTCTTGTTGATGGGACTGCATTGGTACTAAAGGCTTTAAACCCAACCTTATGGGGGTTTCTAAAGCCCACGTCTCTTGCAAGAGGCAAATGTCACTTTGTTCTATATATTCCTGCCATTCAGTATCGCTAAGATTCCTATTAAGTCCCCCAATGTCCCAAGAAGTAGGGCGTATTTCTGACTCCTACTTCACTCCTATCTTTATTGTGTTCAGCCTAGGCTGTTTGATTGTTACATCAGAAAAAGACTTAAGAAGACTAAATGACAACCCCTATAGCACTTCCACCCCCCAGTGGTTCATTTGGTTCAGATGTGTTACAACCATTTAGCTCGCCCTGTATCTCCTTTAAATGCTGTGTGGATGAGAGGCATATCTGGAACACACTGCAATTTGACTGGATGATAGCAGGAAGGTGTGTATCATTCCCTACAGAAGTTAGTTGTCAATCTAGGGCGTCTAGGTCAGATAACGCTTGAAATCTGTTTGGGAATAATATTGAGGCGCCCTCATGAGCAGATTTCGTAGCTTGTGGTTTGTATCCCTCCACTATTCCTTTTCAATCTAAATAACAAACTAACATGTCCACCACTCAAATTAATTTCATATTGCCCTATACTAATTCCCCACTAATCCTTTTTGGGTTCCGGAGTAGCGTGCTACCCGCCAAAAAACGTTTTAACACCTTATCAGGGGTAACAAGCACTATCTAAATGCAAACGCTTCTGTCTTCCATCACTCCACTATCCTTTTCAATCCAAATAACAGACTAACATATCCACCACTCAATTTAATTTCATATTTCCCTAGACTACTTCACCACTAACCTTTTTTGGTTCAGGAGTAGCTTGCTAATTGACTAAAAACCGCTTCAATGCCTCATCAGGGGTAGTAAGGGCTACATAAATGTAATTACAATTACAATTCTTCTTTTAAGTATCTTGCCTTGTGATCCCACTGTGGCCACTGGGGGCCACAACATCTTCCTGTTCTTGGTGGAGGTACACATTCCAAAATGGCCATGGGAATCCCTGTGGATGGTGCTGTCCTTGGCCTTGGCTTTCTTCCCTGATCTGTCACCATGGGGTTTAGTCATCAACCGACATGGAGCACCCTGCTGCCTTATGGACATCTGTGGCTACCTTAATGTTGGTCACCCTGGGTGTAAGGGCAGCAGCAGACATCCTTCTCTCCACTGCTCCAAAGGGATTGTGATAATCCTTTCATGCATGCCCCTTGGAGTACTGATGCAGTGGCCTTACAGCAGATTGTGTCCTCTGCCCTGTGTCATCATGTAATGACCAAGCTCAAGCATGGTGAGCAGAGAAGCAGTAAAGTTCCCTTCACGCTGGTCCCTCTTTGGCACTAAGGGTTGTGAGCTCACTGTTATAAAAGACATATCAGAGCTGGACTTTTCCATTCACTCTCCTGATGTATACACTACTTTGCTGTTTGAGATGGACTGTATTAATTCCACAATTGAGTGTACTTGTGATCTCATGAGCTGAGATGCTATGCAATTGGATAACTGCAGCGCCATTATCCAATTGCTTTCTTGAGCTGAGCTGCTTTGTAAGCAACTCATCTCAAACCTGTTGCATTGCTGCCGGTATCCTGCCTTGTGTCAGTGCCTGAGGCTATCTCAGGCGGGCTGAAAGCATGGTTCTCGCAGAGCCAGCAGATTTCTGAAAGTGTCAGTGGGCCACCATGCTCTCAAACTAAAATTACCTTCAGGCGGCCAGCCCACCAATGGTGTTCCCTATGCTACTTTTCCTCTCCGTAGGGGGTCTCTATCAAGCGATGCCATTGGTGCCTCCATACTTCCAGTCCTTTCTTGTGAGGATTTCCAATGAATAATATTTTACCCAATTCAAAATGGCGGTCACAGCATTGAAGTCTATAACCTTTTTCCTAATACCATTTTAAAACATAGGTAGTTCTGGTTCCTTTGGCCTATAAAAGGAGGGAAGTTGGTTCATTCCTTTCATAGCAACACTTTGTGCAGACCTGTTTTCTTGTTCCAGCTCTGCTGTTTGAATGGTAGTTCTTTACCAGGGGATTTGCCATTTCTCATCCTATCCTTCTTCCTTCTGGCTTATCCTGCTCCTCCAGTTCTCTCATGGTTCCTCCTTGGAATTCTTCTGGAAGGATCTCTTCTTCTCCATTGATGTCTTTGACCTCATGCCTTGTCGGCATTGGTGAGTGTTTCAGTCCAGGACTTCTTTCTCCTCAAGGAGGTTTTTTGACTAAGGCCTTTTCCTCCATGTGCCTTTTCTGGGAGGCATTTTCTGCTTAGTTGCTACCTCGTGTCTGCCGCAACATAGCTACTGAAAGGAGTTGCCCAAACCTCTGGCAGACTAAGATGATGAAACCCTGGGTCAGCGGGCAGAGCCACATCAAAAGATTGTGGCGTCAGCTTCATGGCAAAACTAGAAGGTTGCTTAGAACCTGAGGAGATGGTCAAGAGAACTGGATGAGACTGTAATGAAAAACATTTAAATGGAAGGCAGGTTGTGCGTGTGAAACAAATAAAGCATTCACCCCCCAGTCAAGAGATCTGGGTAAATCCATTGTTCTTTTGCTCACCATGCCACCCCAGCTTAGACCCAGCAATATGCAAATCAGTCTTGATCCTGTTCCCCATGGCAACAGTCCAGCCCGAACTGCCAAGCCAGGTCCTCCCTGGTCCAGAAACAAGCATCCATCAAGAAGGACTTTGGTAGTTTGACTGGACCGTTCTGATGAGGAGCAGGGTTAAGACTGATTTGCGTATGGCTGGGTCTAAACTGAGGTGGCAAGGTGAACAAAAGAACAATGGATTTAACCCAGATCTCTTGACTGTGGATGAATGTTTGATTTGTTCAACATTCCGTCCATAATTTGTGTGTCTTTTGCTTCCTAAAACAAAGGCATTAGTCAGTATTTTAAGTTGCTATGGATCTAATCTGGTGGGGGGGACTGAGTCCTTGAACACGGGGATCAATTACCTGCAGATTACAATTAGTCTGCACTGGGGCAATATTTTAATGTTCTGATGCTTGAGCTGACCTCCAGGCTCCTGGACATCCCCGGGCAGGGTAGAAACAGCAGTCTGGAGGAGGCATCGGTCCCTGGCCTCCTTAATATGCACAAGGCCAGGTGGTAGCTGCAATATCCAAGTGACGTGGGAATCATGAAAGATATGCTAAAAGTGTTGGCAGATGGAACTGGCAGGATAGAGAGAGGTCGCCCATGGGACCACAAGGCTACTCATAAGGATCACACATGCAAGATACACATACTATTAAGAGGGTTACACCTACCCCCACCTCAGTTTGCTGAAACACACAAATGGGGAACCGTTACATACAGTCTGTGGATGCCTACACTCTGTCCCAAATCGTGAGGTCAGTCCCAGTCAGCTGAAACTCAATGCAGGAAAAAAAAAAAGCAGAAATGGTGAAGATATTGGACTCATTCAACATGGCTGCTCCTTTACTTCACTCTGGGTCGACTCCTAAACAGGCTTCTTTCACTGCACTGGGGGGGCTACCACTTCTCCTATGATGAGTGTCTAGACTATCAATAAGTCCCTGCTTCACACCATGACGTCAGAATAACCAGTGACTGCCAAGGCAGTCTATTGCAAAAACAGCCATTTGCCAAAGATGGCTGCCTTGAGAGACGAGTTGGGCTGTAGTGGAGTGGCTGTCTGCCCAAACACACGGAACCATAACAACCTTTAAAGAGCTTGTAGAGAACCAGTAACATTGCGCTACATGGCAGAAGCAGCTAAGCAGCTATGCACACTGATAGTAAGCTTATTTGGTAGTCACCACTCAGAGGAGGAGGAGCCACTAGATACAAGAAGCCGTGTCACAATGTGACACAGGAGCAACCAAAGATAGCAACCTCACTGAGCACTACACACCTTCCGTTACATACAGGTCATCATCCTCCTGCAGACACTATGGCCATACTGCAGTTATCATTTATTTCAGTCTCAAAAGAGGTGAGGAGACCAATCTAGAACATGTGTAGGACAACTACATCCTGACCCACACTCGCTGCTACACACATGGTTGGACTCTGGCCTCACCCCTGTGGTATATGTTATGCTGATAGAGCTAAATACGCACTGCCCCATACCGCCATGACACCCTCTTGCATGGTGAAGTGTTCATGTGGGTACCAGTGACCATGGGCACTGCCATTGCAGGGTGACCCTGCAAAGGTAGGGAGGACGGTGGCAGTGTCTCCCCGACCCGCTGACGCTGAGTACTGTATGCTGCTGAACAGAGCATTTTAATCTTAATGACAGTAACTGTTTAAAGCGGATTTTAATTAGCGCCGTATTTTATAATTCACTGAATTTACCTTATCTGCACTGAAGATCAGGGGCGTTTAGGCGCATTGTGAAATTAAACTGTTGCAAAGCCTGGGCTCGATCACACGACCTGCCCGCCCCGGTCCGACTCGGCAACCAGTGTCGTTGAGCGGAGGGCGGGTCAGGCAGAGCCAGGTCACTTCCGCCCACATCGAGCGTTTAGCGCTCTAGCTGCAGGACGCAGAGGGGTATTTAGGCAGTGAGGAGCAGGCGGCGAATTGCGGTAGGGAGGACGGTGGCAGTGTCTCCCCGACCCGCTGACGCTGAGTACTGTATGCTGCTGAACAGAGCATTTTAATCTTAATGACAGTAACTGTTTAAAGTGAATTTTAATTAGCGCCGTATTTTATAATTCACTGAATTTACCTTATCTGTACTGAAGATCAGGGGCGTTTAGGCGCATTGTGAAATTAAACTCTTGCAAAGCCTGGGCTCGATCACACGACCTGCGCGCCCCGGTCCGACTCGGCAACCAGTGCCGTTGAGCAGAGGGCGGGTCAGGCAGAGCCAGGTCACTTCCGCCCACATCGAGCGGTTAGCGCTCTAGCTGCAGCACGCAGAGGGGTATTTAGCCCCCTCGTCGCAGTGAGCGCGCAGCGAAGCGCCGGAGACGCAAAAGAGAGTAGCCCGTCTGAGCCCGTCCGTGACCGGACGGGACCAGGGGCCATGGCAGTAACATCTATTGGTCTATGTAGAGAAGAAGTGTAGCAAACTCTGGGAGTGTATATAGACCCTAGACCAACATGTAACAATACATACTGTACAGCATCCAAATAAATATATACTGAAACAATAATATATCAAAAATTCTTGGATCTTTTTATTTCAGTTATAGTATATTTTCTTATTTTTTTCCTTTTTTCTTATTCATTTCATGTCTTCCATTAAAAACGTTTGTAAATTTTATAAATGGCATTCAAGTTTTGTAAATAAGGATTGTTACAAATAGAACAGTGCAAACACAATCAGTATAAACAAAAAAACTACATAAACACAATATCATAAACAAAGAGGGGGGTGATATACGATATAACCAGTCGTTGGAAGATTGGATGAAGGCAATGCGGTTGAATGGAACTACGCGCGTTTCGGCCAAAAGGCCTTCGTCAGGTGACCGTCATTCGTACACTACATATATACAAAAAAGTGGTAAAAACCTAAACAGACAGAACAAAAACAGAAAATTTATATAAGTGAAATGCACATAAATAGAGATGTATTTCAATAATTCATGATCAAAACTGTACAGTTATTAAGGGGTCTATAACTTTTCATGTATAAATGAATATATACACAGTATTTATATTTCAGTGCAACCACTCAATATCATTTGTAAAAAACCATCTAATTATTCATCTCAAGCGAACAAAAAAAACCCTTTTCATTCTAAGTTATACCTAACTAACTTTAATTATCAAAATTCTATCATACATTGTGTTTTTTACCTCAATCCTGATATATTTCCTTACATTTTTACTTCACTTCTAAGTATAGTATATCTACATTTCAAGAGGGTTCATTAACCAACAGTTCCAAAAATGAGAGAAAAGTTTAAAGAAGAGACAAAGAATAAAATGACTCTAGATATAAATATAGCATTGGTTATGTCAACACATAACTTCCACTGCTAAAGAAAAGCGAAGCAACCATTATTACTTACATGAAGAAAGTGGCTTTTTGAAAACAACACGGAATATCTGGTCCCTATGAGGGCAGCTTTATTTTAATGGCATCAAATTATAACATGCTGAAAAACAGACATATGATCTTATTAAGACACTAGGTATTCGTTGTACAGTGCTTTGAAAAATAATGGCCTGATATATAAATATACCTGATAAATTCAAGTAGATGCCCTTCAGAACACTTGATCTCGTGTGTAGCTCAAGGGTTTAAATCCAGTTATATTAAAAATATTTTCATGGAAACTTTGTTGGAGTTGCCTGACTCTGTATCGGTGGAAACAAAAGGGATAATATTTATATGTCATAAGGCCCTTATCTATGTCAGTTGAGGTCTGTTCAAAAATAATCTACCAAATTAATATGCTGTTACAGTCTAATAGTCGTATACAGGCAGTTAATTATTGGGGACAAAAAGCCTACCCTAACGATGTATTTCAACCCATTATTTGCACAGTTATAACAGTGCAATAATCACACTAAAAGTGTGCGGGTATGTACAATAAGTTGTTTATGAAGAATGCCTACAAACAAGGCATACAATAGTCTATCAGAAATGCGGCTATAGTAATGAAAACAATACGCCAAATGATTTCATAGAACAACTTTTTTAGGGGTTCCTACCTTAGCGATCTAACGATTGTTGTTTATAATATTCAAATCATATGATATTTTTCTGGACGAATTAGAGAGGAACGGCGGAGTGCCGTCATCTATTTCCTTGTTGTATAAATAATCTAAAAGACAAGAGAACACTGTTGTACCAAACGGAATTATAGTTTAGTTCGCTTTAGTAGTTGCATCTTTATTGAAATTACCTTAGCGTGATTATATAGATAAATACGCCGGATAGAAGTTCATGTAGGTCAGGCTTACTGCAACACGAACATAGAGTAGAGAAAATTTGATCAATATATATCCCTACTCTAAAACGATAGTACTGTCAAACCAGAGTTGTTTTACTCGAATAGAACATACCTTCGTTCTCTGGATAACGCGTTCTAAGACGGGGGTTCTGCTCGTTTGTTCCTTCCGATGGCGGCGATCTAAACGAGTTGTTAGAATTCCAACTTTATATGGGTTAGCGCGCCCTCGTAACCTACCACTTAATTCCTAACAGCTGATACTAATTGCCACAGCGCGTCTTGATGACGTAAACTGGCCTGAAAACGTTGTGATCATCTACGGACTCGCTTGAGTAAGATCGATATGGATGACAGACTACATTAAGGTCCTAGATGAAGATGTCAACACTACAAAAGCAGCGGAAGAGGGACTTCCGTTCATCGTTAATGATGGACACAAGGAATACAGTGATTTATAGTTCAAAATTATTTATACGGCGCTTACGTTTTTATAAGGTGTAATTAAACGACTAAATTATTGTCCATACACCCAATCGTCTAGTTTTTATGGATGTAGATTATAAATGACAAATGTAAATGGCGGACTGACTAGTAGGCCAGGATAGTAGTGTTAACACAGCATATATAATTGGCGAAGAGCTTCAAAAAATAGATGGTAATTATATTCAAAACGCTAAATAAATTGTGTAGGCACAATTATCCCTACAACATTTGTATTTACATATGCTGTGATCCGCTTTTGTCTTAATACACAGTAATCTAAACTTCTAGATAAATGATGAATAAAAATGACGTACTAAATCGTCTTTATATACATTGGTCTTTTTCTACATAAGAATAAAAAAAAGAGAACTTTCGCAAACAGATGGTATTTTATGCAATGATTAAGAAACTGACTGTTTTGAAGGCTCTTAAAGAATGTTAACATGATTACAGACGTTTACCCGATGATAGACATGGCCATCAATGTTTCATGATTTTATCCTCAGTGCGGTAAATGATGTTAAACACCACAAACATAGCACCAGATGACCAAACGCTCAACACAATGACAATAGTTTGTTATAGGTACATGTCTATGTATAGGATAATACCCAGATACTATGATTATAAGATCGCTTGCTGCCAAGGAATTTCGGAATTCAGGCCCGATTTAAAAGTGTCCAGAGTGAATATCCAAAAAACTTCCCGTTTTCGACGAATTTTATCTATGTTGATACCTGACTTGGCCACAATTTTTTCTAGGACTACCCACTGAATCTCTTCAGGTTCATGACCCTTGTCTAGGTAATGTGAAACTAGAGGGGCATTCATCTTTCGCGTACGAATAGCTGATTTATGTTCAGTAACTCTAGTACATACAGAGCGTGAGGATTCACCAACGTATCCCTTGTTGCATGGACAAACTAGCAAATAGACAATGTTTGTGGTTTTACAATTTGTCATATGCAACAAGGGGATAGTTATTTTGTTGAAGTTGAATTCTGTAGCCTCAATTGCTTGTGGACAAATTTTACTGATTCCACATCTGTGATTTCCTGTCACTGGAGCCCCAGTGACAATGTTTCTTTGACTCTTAGCCTTCATAGTTGACATCCTGGATCTGACAACTATATCCTTAATGTTTTTGTTTTTCTTATAGGCAAAAAGAGGTTTATTCATAATTTCCTTGCCACTTTTGTTAACATTAAGGATATGCCAGTTTGAATATAGGATTTGTTGGATCTGATTATTCAACATGGAGTGCCGTGTTACAAATACCAAACTGGCATCCCGTTTGTCGTTTGTGCCTGTAAGGAGATGCTGGCGATCATAATACCTAGCTCTCTTATACGATTCACGTATCAATCTGTGTGGATAACCACGTTCTAAAAACTTCTCCTTCATTACAGTAGCCCTCTCGTCATAATCAATTAATCTCGTACAATTCCTCCTCAGTCTGAGAAATTGACTGAAGGGAATGCTATCTTTCTGTGACGGGGGATGGAAGCTACTGTAATGAAGGAGTGTGTTACGAGCAGTGGGTTTGGTAAAAAGGTCCATGATTAGCTTTCCTTCAAGATGTTTGATGTTTAAATCTAGGAACTCAATTTCTGAGTTACTTATTTTCTCTGTGAATTTTAAATTGGGATCACAGACATTAAGCCAAGATATGAAGTCTTGCAAAACATCTTCGTTGTCATCCCAAATGAAAATAATGTCATCGATAAAACGTGACCAATAAAAAATCGATTCAAAAAAAGGTGCCACTTCATTAAAAATAAATTTTTCCTCAAATAAAGCCACATAAATGTTAGCGATTGTAGGTGCACACGAGGCGCCCATACTGACTCCTCTAGTTTGCTTATAGAGTTGTCCTGCAAATTCAAAAATGTTATTTTCCAAAATAATTTGCAGACAATCTAAGATGAATGGCATATTGCAGTCGATATTAAAAGACTCAATGAACCATTTGGTGGCTTCCATAGCCCCTTCGCAGGGAATGTTAGAGTACAGGCTCTCTACGTCCAATGTCACCATCCATTGTCTGTGGGCATTGAACGTAGTACCTTCAAACTGGGTAATTACGTGTCTGGTATCCTTAATGTGTCCCAAGATTTTATCTATGTGGGGAAGCAAAATAGCATCTATGTATTTAGAAATGGGTTCTGTCACACTACCAATGGTGGTGACTATCGGACGAAGGGGCGGATCATGTTCGTTCTTATGGACTTTAGGGATCCCGTATATGCTGGCCATTTTTGGATTTTCTATGTTCATATAGTCATACTCTTTCAGGCAAATATTCCCATTACCTAAGGCTTTAGTGATTAATCTGGTGATTTTATTTTTGATGGTACTAGTCGGATCCTTAGTGATTTTAGTATAGAATTTGGTGTCACTAAGCATATTTCCCATTTTATCGATATAGTTGTTAGTGTCAAAAATGGCGATGCCACCTTCCTTATCACAACTTTTCACAGTTATTTGGGTCGATTCCTTCAGTTTCAATAAAGCGTTGTGTTCATCAATGGAGATATTATAGGGAGTATGTGGTATATATTTGGTAATGTTTTGTAGTTTAGAGGTGACAATCTTTTCAAAGATTCCTATTTCAGGATCTACTTGATCAAGAGTCGGTGTAAAAATCGATTTCGGTGACAAACCAGATCTATTTGGTTCACGTAACTCACATTCCTGATTAGAAAAGAAACTTTTTAATCGTATTTTCCGAAAGAAACTTATCATGTCATTGAACAATTCAAACTTGTTCAACCCAGAGTGGGGAACAAATGAGAGGCCTTTAGAAAGCACTGCAAGAGTGGCTGAGTTGGTATCGTGGTTACTTAAATTAAAGATAGGTATTGTGTTCATTGTCTCCAGTACCTTGCATTTCTCGTTTCCAGATACCGGTCCGTATTCTGTTGATGGTCCTGGAATTGGGGCTGATATTGACCCTGAGGCTGGTATGGTTGGTTCGGTGGATATTGTCCTTGTGGCTGATATTGTTGATTGTATTGATATTGCTGTTGTGGCCGATATTGGGATCGATAATTCGTTCTCCAATTTCCTCTTGGTTGACGTCTTCCTAAAAAAGGTCTATACCCTTGATTAGCTCTGAAACGATTTCCCCTCGGTTGGAAAGGTGACATACTAGAATTACTTCCTGAATATGAGGAATTGGAAAAAGTGGAATTTTTTTTTGATCTAGAATCTGAATGGGTCACATATTCTTGATCATTGTCGCTTATTTGGGCATAAAAATTGTCTGCCAAATATGGATATACTTTTTCCATACTGAAAAAGCGTAGGTCTTTCTGAAGTTTATCCATTTTTCGCTTAAATAAATAATCGCTGTATGA